>NC_063167.1:54578909-56978909 GCF_023159225.1 Perognathus longimembris pacificus
TTAGCCCCTCCACTAGCCCACAGCCTGACCCACACCTGAACTCCCTGCCCTAGAGCTGTAATTGGCACTCCCACTGGCCACTCAGACCTACTTGCTTCCCCTCTAGTGGCAGAGTTACACAAGCTACCTACCTAGATTAAGGTGCCGACCATATTGCTCCCTCTCCCGTGGCAGATATGGCCACACTAATAAACCTCCTTATAAACCTTCTTCTCCTGTCCATGACTAGCTCCACATTTTCCTTTGGGATGGCTGGGATGGATTCTTTCAGATATACTTCCATGTATGGTGACTCACTCAAGTGTCTTTTGTGTAGGATTTAAGGAGAATAAGAGCAGAAGGAATTTCAAATAAAGGTTTACAATTTTTTTCTAAGTGAATTTCAGAGATTCTCTAAAGCCCTACTTGTCTTCAGAAAAAAAAAAAACAAAAACAACCTTAATATTATTGTTTTCTACAACTCAAAATAAAAGGAGATTTTGCATGGTAAAAAAGGACCAAACAGTGGGTGGCTGCCAGAAAAGATTTCAGGATTTCAGGAAGAAGCCTAGAGAATGACTGTGCATTCCCACAGCCTCAGATCTGGCCTTTTATGGCAATCCAGGTGCATTCAAATTATAAACTCACATCAGTTTTGAATTGGAAGGGACCGTTGTAACAAGCAGATTCATCTTTTTTTGTTTTGCTCTGTTTTGTGATAGAGTCTTAATACATAGCCCAGACTGGACTAGAACTCCCATATTTTTCATTTTAAAGATGATGAAAAGTGATTTCCTTAGGTCACGGTGCCAGTTAATAGGATCACAAGTAAGAGCCTTATTCTTAACTTTTACCCCTATCATTATCCACAGCATTCTTCTTCCTAATGGCAAAAGGAAATGATTTTATTCATACAATGTTCTTGAAATGGCCAAGTTATAGAAATAAACAGATTAGTGACTAGTCATTTAATTGTACAGGATATTCATTAGAGAAAAACCCTGTGAAGAGTACAGTCTGTTTGTATTAGTTTTTATAATTATATGTGAATGTATCTCAAAATTAAAAGTTTAATTTGAAAAATTAATATAAAAGAGATTTAGAGTTTGAGTTCACTTATTTAAGATAAGCATTTGAGTCAAATATTAGGCTTAATAATCACTGAAATATTGAGATGAACCCTATCCTCATATTTAAAGTGACTTGAGGCTGTCCCTGGATCACAGTGCTATACACTGCTCCTGATTTTTGTATCATTGTTATTTTGTTTGTTTGTTTTGCCAGTCCTGGGCTTGAACTCAGGGCCTGAGCACTGTCTCTGGCTTCTTTTTGCTCAAGGCTAGCACTCTGCCACTTGAGCCACAGCGCCACTTCTGGCCATTTTCTATATATGTAGTGCTGGGGAATCGAACCCAGGGCTTCATGTATGTGAGGCAAGCACTAGGCCATATTCCCAGCCCTGATTTTTATATCATTTTATATCATTGTTCTTAGGACTTACCTTTAAATTTACTTTGCTTCATAGGCTATCTGACAACACTGTTCCAAGAGGGCAAGAAACCTGAGCCCCAGAATACTCACAAGAGAGGTGACATTGGTGTCATAAGTGACTAAAAATGCTTATATTCTAGAGTCCAGAAATTTTAGGCATATGTGAGGAACTTTGTTTTATCTCTTCCAGGTGTCTCAATACCTGAAAGAGATTAGAGAGAGAAAGTGGGAGACAGAATATTCATTTAATACAACACCACCCAACAACATTTATGAATGCTATTTGGGAATGTTAGAAATCATAATGAAAGAAGGCATAAAAACTAGTGCATTCTAGGGTATTAGTTGTTTTTCATTGCTGTAACAAAATTCTTGAGGTAGGGAAGTCTATACAGAATAGATACTTATTTAGTTCACAGTTTTAGAGACTAAAAGTCCCAAACAAGCCAGCTCCATTTGTTTTGTCCCTGATAAGTGGCTCATGTAGACAGCATCATCATAGGAGCCCAGGCCAGAGGATCACAAAGGAAGTCAGGAAGCCAAAGGATAGAGACAAACCAATCTTGCTGTTCCATAATAACCTCTAGAGGAAAATAGCCAGTGTCCCACAAGACCTGTGTTAATTCCTTCCAAGGGATGCACCCTTTGTGAATTAATTTCCTTGAAACAAACTCCACCTCTGAAAGGTTTCATTATTTCCCAGCATCCCCTAAGACCAAGCTTCCAATATGAGCCTTTGAGAGAGACTCACTCAAACCTCTACACTCAGATTCAACTCAAATAAAATGACTCATTTGGATGGTGCCACTGCACTTAGTGTAGTCTCAATGCAGCCTCTTGTACCAACTACCATCAGAGAAGTCTTATTCATTCCTTAATTAGATATATCTTCCATAACAGGCATTTTAGAATGCAACTTTAAAGAAAGAGAGAATGAAGACATTAAAATTCACAACAAGAATAATGAATTGGCTTCAAAGGAAGTTCTAAACAGGGAAGCTCTTTGTTCTTCAGAATTCCTAGTGGGTCAACTTTGATTCCATTTAGAGGTAAAGCTAAAGCATATTCACTAAGAGCTAAAATATATTCAAGGGTGGCTGAATATTCAAAGGACTGCCTTTTCACCATCATGACTGCTTTGTAAACAATCACAAAACAGAGGTTATATATGTTATTAGAATCATTACAGGAATACATGAACACAAATTTTATTCTAGCATTTGGGCAAAATGAAGACACTTTGGAACAGCTATACTTGCTTTAAAATGAAATGCTTTTCTTCTCAAAGGGGAAAAGAAAGAGAAAAGGTGTTTCACTTATTTACCCATCTATTCTTTTTTTCCAACTACTCTACATAAGCACCATATTAAGTTTACTAATAACATCCAGTTCATCTGGTTTACGTAGGCACCAGTTATTATTAAAGCAAATGTGCTATGAGGCTCTTTTTCAAGTAGTCCTGTGATATATGTATTACTATCATCCTTGCTATACTACATAAGAGACTGAACTTTTCCAAGGCTAAAAACTAATGGGTAATACTGTCCTTTCATCAATATTGATCAATACAGCCCCAACCTCATGGAAGTTTTCAACTTACTAAGGAAGGCAAAGAGTAAACAATGTTAATGTATATAAAACTGAAAATTCAAAGTACTATGAGAATAAAACAAATTCAAAGTAGTATGAGAATAATATGAGAAATAATACTCACTTTTTCTCTTCCCAAAGCATCATGCCCCTTCTCTTCAATGTACCATCCTCCTTTGCTTTCATACTTTTGTTTTTGTTTTGTTATTTACTGTTTTCTTCTCATTGGTTTAAATCAATCATAGAGCATGTACTTGACCTGGATCTCATCCATCAGTGTGGTACCTCTAGAAACCTGTAAATTGTCCATAACAAAAAAAAAATTCTTTCTAAGCCATGGTAAGTAGAAAAGCTGTAAAATATGCCTAAGAAATCAAATGTCAGTTTCCTAGCTTCTTCTTAAAGGCATTTGAAAAATTCTTTTTAGTTAGGATTTAAATTTTGTTCCTCCTGGTATTTCTTTAGGAAGCTATTTTTATTAATGTGAGGATTGAAGACAGAATGAAGAATTAAATAACTTCACATTATAAAAATCCTTTATTTGAGAACTGATGATTAGAGCCCAATCTTTCCCCAACTTGGGCCCCACATGCCTAATTAACACTGGCTTGCAATCAAGGCTATTCTTCTGGTGACCATTTCCTCCATAGGCCTGCAACCCAGCACTTCTGACCCTGCTTCATGTTTTCAAGTTCACACAATAGATTCTTTCTGAAATGTCTCTTTTTCCCTTATGAGAATGAAACTAGTGGTGTTAGCTATCTCCCCTACTGGTTTTCTTTGCACATTCTTTTTTTTTCAATTCCTGGGGCTCTCTCTGGAATAAATATACCTTTTTCTACTTTGCAAAGGCTTCCTTTCATACTGGAAAAATTGGAGTTTGGTACTAAGTCAAGTGGAGGCCCTTTGACAGTGAAATGATTAGAAAGCACTTTGTTCAGAATTCTAATCCCCTATCCCACTGTGAGCACAGGATTATTCTCCAGAACACATTGGAGTGGCCCTGTGGGGAAGTGGAAGGACACATGTCTCTGTATGAGACAGGTTCAAGATGAAGTGCCAACTCCATAACTTTCCAGGACATGAACTTGGGCAAGTTAGGTGAACCCTCTACACCTCTGTTTCCTCATCCATAGGATGGAAAAATGGGTGTCTACGTTGTAAAGGAAGAAGTCAAGGTCAGGGTGTAGAGCATCCGATAGAGATGAAAAGAAGACAGCCTTCCGTCATCTTGCATTAGAAAGAACAAGAGTCTGGTAGTTCAGAAAGCGGGACCACAATATAGATGCTCTGGGAGGGCTGAAGAGTGAGGCTCCCTGGGGAAAAATCATTCGTAGGTTGTAGAATTAGACAGACTTGTATTCAGGCCCTTCTCTGACACTCACTGCCTGTAGGATCTTTCCTTCTCCTATACTTTGGGGGATTTTATTCTGTTTCAAAAGATTATTATGAAACTTAAATTAGGTAATATCTGCAAAGTTCTTGACCCAGTATGGAACACAGAGTAAGCTCTCAGTACTAATAACTGTTTTTATTACTATTGGGAGCAGTTAGATGTCAATTTTACTGTAAGCAATTTTCTAAATCTTCTAAAGCTCTGATTGCCTTCCCTTTAAAATGGGTGCAAGTAAAAGCTACTTCTTATAACTAGGGTAAGAATTTTTTTTTAATGAAAATTCATGGCAACATAATTGACAATGGATAATTAGTAATTTTTCCTTTTCTCCTACAACTGACAAACAAAATACTGCCTAGAGATGACCCTGTTGGCTTTACAAAAATGTGCCTTAATGAGAAAATATTTCTACTTGCACCTCTTTCTTTGCCCTTTCTCTCCAAATGTATTTCTCTTGGGTTTTCTTTTTCTTCTTGGTCTTTTTTCCCTCACATTCTCAGAACTAGCCTTTGTGTGACAGAATTATGAGTGACCTGGAAGATGTGTCTGAAGTTTCCCAGGAAAATCATCCATCCCCCAAACTGTGTCTTTCTCAGATCCCATACTTCCACATTTCATGTAAGTTAGCAACTTAAAGTATTTTGTATACTACAGAAATTCATTCTAATACTTCAGTTGGACTGAGTTTTCTCAGAAATCTTCTTAGCAGGAAAACTGGATTCAAAAAGGGACTAGAGGCTAGGTCAAACACATGATGTAGGCCAAGAGATTTTACAAGGAAAGTCAGGACAACGGACAGTTCTCAAAAGACACAAACTTATTCTTTTTACAGCACATTAAGAAGTGGACTAAAGCCTTTCAAAAGTCACCCTGTACTTCTGCCTCTGTGTCTCCCAGTCTTTCTTTTTCTATCTATATCTCTGCTTTATTTTCCCTCTTTCTGCTTCCCCTCCCACTTCTATCTCTGATTAACATTTATTTCTGTTTAAACAACTACTCCCACTTTCTTGCCTTATACCTAGTATTTAAACTGTTTCCTATTTTCCCCTTAGTTTCAGATAACATTTTATTGCATTTGCAAGCCCTTTGCTGACAATGCACTATTCTTCTTCCTCCCTTTTCTCACTTATATCAAATACACACAGAAAATTTATCCTGCTCAGTGTCAAATGCCAGATCCACTTTGGGTACTCATTACTTTTATTCAGGGTAGATTTTATTCTCCTTCTTTCCCATCATAACTCTTCACAACACACACACACACACACACACACACACACACACACACACACACACACACACACACACACCCCTCATGATCTGACCAGTAAATCAAGACATTGCCTATTCTTTACACCCTTTAGAGATATGTGGATATATTTGATGGTGAAACTGTGATCAGTTCAGAGTGAATTAGTGCCCAAAAGCTATAACAAATGGAAGCTTATCTTTTTTTCCCCCTGAAACTTATCCTGGCTTTTGAATTTGTAAAGTGAATGAATAATTTGGTGAGAAATAGATTTCACAGAAGATTTGCATAGTCTCTCGCTTCTCTGTAGGCTGAATTTTCAACAAGGAACAGCGTTTCCTTCTGATATTGCAGAAATTCAATGCAGGGGAATCCAAATGGACTTAGAGCTCAAGGACAGACAGCTGAAAGAAACAGAGGCAATGAGTACTACTCATCTCCATTTTAGTTCAGTTCAAGCCTCATATGGAGATTGGTGTCTGTTCTGCTCTTGATTTTCATTGGCCAGAGAACCTAGCATGTAGTCTTAGATCAAAAATTTAAAAACCCACCTGTAAAAAGAATTCCCACATCATGACTGCCAACAAATAATTCTATGGGAACACCAATACTAAAGTGCTATGATACAAAGAAGTTATGCTCCTGTGTCTCTGTATACCTGATTAACTATAGTCTCTTTGAGAAAAGTAATGTGTTCCTAAGATTCCAGATCTCTGAATCTCCAGCTCAATGCACATGATATCGTCTCAGTGCATATTTTCTGACAAGAACTAGACTAAATGGATGTTTCCTAAGCCAGTATTAATGACACTAAAGATGAATGGGTTAAACATTTGATTTAGAACACATTTCTCCCTCACCTTCCACTATATAGTATAAAGTGGTGAAATTCAGCATTTCTAGATTAAACAAAGATCTTGGCTCAATATAAAGGCAGAGGGAAGTACTAAAATATCTCCCTTGTGTTTTTAACAGTACTATATGTGTTATGTTTGTTTGGTTTGCTGCTTCATTGAATTGTACCTGCAATAAATATCATGTTCCTGTGAGTTGAGATGTTCAATTTATATGCAACCAGGAAGATCCTGAGACACAGTCATGTTACACTGAAATAATTTTTTCCTGAAAAGAGGAGATTAGCAATCGGTTCCATCACTCCCAGGAAAACTTGCAATTTTAATACTTGTGGTGCAGTTTTTTATTGAAATATAATTTCTAAGATAAATCTGGAATGAGCATTGGGAATTTTTTCCCACTTTCTGCCTCTTTCCAACATTTGAAATTGGGATTCTGAGCAGATCATCAGACCTCTATGGAACTAACCAATAACACCTTGAGACTTCAATGTGTATATCTCACTTTTTTCCCCTTAATGTGGCTTGTTGGGTGAGATGTTTGCATCCTCCATCTAGATCCTTGCAATAACATGCATTTGTTGAGTATTAACCAGGTGCCTGGCACTGCTCCAGGTGAATGGGATGTTTAAACTTAGAGATTTGTAATAAAGTCACCATCTAGAAAAACTTCTTCCACTGATGACAATCTATACACATGAGGGATGGAATGTAACAAACATCAATGTAAACACACATGAGAACTAACAACATCCCAAGAATGACTCTGCTACAAGCTAGCTATTGAAGATGGGGAGAAGTCATCCCAACACTCATAAGCTGCTTTTGCTCTGAGTAAGTTACCAAACTGAAAGAAGTAGCTGCAAAACCAAATTGTTTTATTGGTGGCCTTGAATGATGAGAGGAAAAAAAATGAGAGTCTTTGGCCTACCCAGTCTAAGAAGTCTGTAACTTTTCCACATTAATTTAAGACACCAAAAGTCTATAGTACCAAGAGTGAACCAGAAATAAGAGCAGGTAACTTTAAAACTTACAGTTTGATCATTATTATCCAAAATTAGTATTTCTCCAAGCTGTGAGCATAGGCCAACCAAAAGTATTGCCCCAGGTCTTCAATAACTTAATACATGTTTTAAATATAGTATCTGATTCAGAGATATAATCAGGCAGTAAAGAAATATGGTCCTCTAGGACTAAGAAGAAAATTTAAATAAATAGGCATTAGAAACAGATTCACTATCTTAGAGTAGAGTTCACTGAGTCAAGAATTTGAGTTGGGGTAATTTACAGAGAAGTAGAAAAGTGGCCGAGAGAAACAGCCAGCCAGTAAGGGCTGGATTGTAAAACAGTTACCTCTGTGAATGAATAGTGTTACCATTTCCCCTGCCTTAGGTCCTCAGCTCCTCCCATTAGCCCCCAGATCCACCCATACCTAAACTCCCTGCCCTAGAAATATAATGGGCCACTCCCACTCACCATTAAGACCTAACTACTTCCCCTTTAGCCCCAGAGAAGCTACTACACCGATAAGGTGCAGAAGCCAGATGCCATCTTGTTCCTTCTCCCATGGGGGATATGGCCCCATTAATAAACCTCCTTATAAACCTTCTTCTCCTGTCCATGACTATCTCCTCAAGGTCTCCTGGGATGGCTGGGATGTATGCTTTCAAGTAGACCTCATTCCTTCTGGAGAACTATGGGATCTGGAAAAATGCAAGCCTCTGATTTACCTACCTTTGAGGCAAAGCAATAGAGTCAAAGTTATTCTCATCTTTGGGGCAGTGGAATTAGTTTACTAAATTGAGCCATTCCAGGTATCAATAATCTTAGCTACTCAAGAGGCTCTGAGATCATGAGGGTCACAGTTCAAAGCCAGACCAAGTAGGAAAGTCTATAATAACTTTATCTCCAATTAACCATCAAAGAGCCAGTGGTTGAGCTGTGATTTACGTAGTAGAGTCCTAGCTTTGAGCAAAAAAAGCTCAGGGACAGTTCCTAAACTCTGAGTTCAAGCCCCAGTACTGGCACAAAAAAAAAGAAGAAGAAACAATAAGAAAGATGAGAAAGAAGAAGAAAATGAGGAAGAAGAAGGAAGAGGAGGAGGAGAAGGTGGAAAGAAAGGAAGGAAAGAAAGAAGGAGGAGGGAAGGAAGGGAGGAAGGGAGGGAGGGAGGGAGGGAGGGAGGGAGGGAGGAAGGAAGGAAGGAAGGAAGGAAGGAAGGAAGGAAGGAAGGAAGGAAGGAAGGAAGGAAGGAAAAAAGTTGTTGAGCCATCATGCACTAAAATGACAAAGTCTGAGGTTATATGGGAAAGACAAAAAGAAAATCTTACGTTGTTGCAAACCTCTGTGAATACCTTGCTCTTCCTCTGCCTGAATGGGAACAAAGAAACGATGGAGACTGTGGAACTAATTTTGGGTTACCAGGGGACTTGTTGCGTGCCATCAGCAACAGATCCAGAGGTTCCCATGAACAGGGCTTTTATTCATTAGAAAACAGGGGAGTACATGCAGAAAGCAAGGTAGCCATTTCTAAGAGATAAGGGCACCAGAATGGGGAGAACAATCCTAGGATTAGTGACTTCCTGAAAACAGGAGGTGAAGATGACCAGTAAACAAGCAAATTGAATAGGCCCCCTGCCAGTTCCAAGGTCTGGGGAGCTGAATAGATTGCATCTAGGTTAGAAACTGACCATTATAAAGCTAAGAACAATGGATCTTACTAGGGCCACTCTCAGCCTTCTGAGAGTCAGAGAATGGCCTTCCAATTAATTCTCTTTGGCAGACCTCATGGCTCTGTATTTACGGGTTTCCACATTATATACTCACAAAAATATGGTTATCAGAAATAGACAATAAGATAATACATTATGCTAGCCATATACGAAGGAGTAGGAGCTATACTATTAAATATTTACAAGAAGTAAGAAACTATAAAAATTTATCAAAGAACCAAATAGAACTCTTAAAACTTAGATTACAATAATAAGTTAATTTTCTGTGTATAAATCATGTTAGACTCAACTGAAGAGAGAATTAGTGAATTAGAAGACAAGTCAGAAAATATTGTACAGAATGTCACAGAAAGAAATCAAATTATACAGAATAGAAAAGGTGAAATACTATGAACCTATGTAATATACATTTGAACTATATATATATTCCCCAAAGGAGAAGGGAGAGATGAAAGAAAGAAGACACTGATTTTTCACAGCTGATTTTTATAAAAACTGGGGAATTGAATTCAAGGCACACAGTTTCAAACTGTGCCTGCCTTCTTTGTGCTTAGAATACACTTAGATCTCTCTTTATTTCAGCCTTTATATTTTCCTTTTCATCCCCTCTACTTATGCCTCCAGCAGCACTTTCACTGTGAAAATTCTGTACTATCTTTGATACTTAGAAGAATGGTGGTGATGCAGTGCTTCAATCTCCTATAGAAAAAAATGAGGTAGGGAACTTATTGAGTGACTCATGGAAATTTCATTGCAATACCAAAGTACTGGTGGTGATACCATAAAATGTATTTTCACTAGTGCCATAAGGAACATAAAGCAGAAAGAGGACTAATTGTGCCATGGAAGGGTGAAAAGCCTTCATTGAGGAGAAAAGACTTCAACCAAGTCATGAGGAGTCTTAAGGGATGACTAGGAGTTAATGGGGCTAATAAGGTTGGATGAGCATCATCACAGGCAGAAGGAAGGTGATGCCATTCATGGGATGGTTAAGGAGAGAGGAAAGATTCAAACAACTGGAGGGTAACTTATACAACAGGTAAGGAGATTAGGTATGATGAAATTAATGTATTTAAATGGAGTGACCACTCTATTAGTTACTTTTGCATAACTTTTACCAAAATAGAAGCAAAAAAGATTTTCTTTAGCTCACAATTTCAGAGATTTCAGTCCCTAATCTTTGGCTCCATTGAATCTAGACCTGTAGGAAGGCAGAATATAATGGTAGCAGAAATTTAACGAAAAAAAGACCGTTCACCTTATGGTGGACAGGAAGCAGAGGAAGTGGCCTAAGACCAGGTATAATCTACAAAGGCATGATTTCCATTGGCCTACTTCAGTCACCTAGATGATACTTAAAGTTTCCAGAATACCTCAATACAGCACCATTATTGGAGAACAACACACTAACCTATGGGTAAATTTTCATATTTAAATAGTAAATGATACTCCTTTAAGGAACTAAAGTATTAATTTCAATAACACTCAAACACCAGCCTTTAGGGCAGAAGCTTTTGGAATATAAAAGTTGTCTCGGAAAGCTTTCTTTCACCCTTTTGATTAGAATCAAAACAAAAGGAGACAAAAACCAAAAGAAGAAGAATATACATATGTGTGTATACATACATATAGATAGATGAGAGAGAGAGACAAAAAGAGAGAGAGAGAGATCATTGTTCCTACATTTGGTGTTCATGGTTGCATTATGATCTTCTTGGATGTAATGTGGAAGTTGAACATTTATTATACTCCATTTTATAGATAAACAATCATGATAGCTATAAAAGAGTTGAGTGGTTGGGGCTGGGGATATGGCCTAGTGGCAAGAGTGCCTGCTTCATATACATGAGGCCCTGGGTTCGATTCCCCAGCACCACATATACAGAAAATGGCCAGAAGTGGCACTGTGGCTCAAGTGGCAGAGTGCTAGCCTTGAGCAAAAAAAAAAAAAAGAAGCCAGGGACAGTGCTCAGGCCCTGAGTCCAAGCCCCAGGACTGGCCAAAAAAAAAAAAAAAAAAGAGTTGAGTGGCAAGTACAATGATATTGTAGAGATTATATGTCTCATTTTCAAAAACTATTCAAGTCTAGTTTCCAAAGAAAATACTTCCTGACCAATTTGCAACCCTGAACTAAGTGACAGTTTCCAATTTTTAATGGGTTAATAAGTATGAGGGACAAGGTAACAAACAGTACAAGAAAAGTATCCAATGCCTAACGTATGAAACTGTAACCTCTCTGTACATCAGTTTTATAATAAAAACTTTAAAAAAAAAGAATATTCAATACTATAGGGTTAGATTGACACATCTAAATGTCAAAAAGACAATTGTCCTACAATGAACTCATTATGTTTATGTGGAATTATTTTTATAAGATATAATGATTAAACCTTTCTTTCCACTGATAATTGAAATAAAATATATTTCCCTGGAGTGTGGTTGTTTCTTAAGGTAGACAATAAATTGAGACTCTAAGGTAAAATTATGATAATAATATTGCCTTTTAAGTGTTCCTGGCACGTAACAAATGAACAGAAATAAATTTTATGAAGTTAAATGCTTTGTTTATGCCAAGTAAAGGCTAAGTAACACCATAGGACAGTGAAATTTGAATAGACTTCCAAATTTCAGAAATAATTTGACAATGAAAATCCAATTTGTGTTCAATCCATTTCAAAATGATACTTACCTAAATCTTTCCTTTAATCCTCTACCAACATCATATTTTTAACACAAGTACAAAACACAAAAAAACTTGAAATATTACCTTTCTGTTCACAAATCCAGTAATAATGGGATTGGGTAAGCATTTAATTCAGATATAAATATGCTGTAATGATAACCTTACCTTATATTGGGCAAGAGAGTCTCCTTGGGATCATGGGTGAGCTCATTAAAATGGGTGTGTGATAATCACAGGCAGAATTAGGATAAGTAGGTAATCTGAATATCCCAAAATAGTAAATAAAACTGTGATGTTATTCAATATCATTGCAAAAAACATTCTTGGATAAACAGCATAGCCTCCTTTAGTATTTTAAATTAAAGACTGAAGGCAAAATGCAGAAATGTAAAGGTTTAGTTTGATCTTTACAGTATTAGTCATGCATTAAATCACTGTTGTTTATTAGAATTTTGTTGTTTTTTGTAGTTTTTCTTATACTTAACTGTATACGTTCGAGTACATAATGACATTTCATTCAACAACAGACTTACAGAATTTAGTGGTCTCATAGACTACATCACAAATGCACTGTTTAGTTTGTTTAGTTTGTGATGTTTAGTTCTGTGATGTTCACACAACGATAAAGTAGCTAATGGCATATTTCTCAGAATGTGCATCTTTCATTAAGCAACATAGGATTGTATTTATTTTTGAATTTATATTTGTACATTATCTGTAAGGGATAAAATTTATTATGTTTAGTCATGTGTCTCTAGATTTTTATTACTATAATAAATATTTTAAGTCCAATGACAGTTCAGACAATTACTTGTTTCCCTTTAAGAGAAAAATATGAATATTGGCCCCATGTTTCCATGTACAAATTTGAAGTGGGGTATAGATAATCTGAATTTTATTTTAAAATGATCCTCAGAGAGCATGTGAAGATTAGTACACAGATAAGATGATGTGAGGAGGCATTCAGCTAGACAGCTGTTCATTCAGGAAGTAACTTTATTAGAGATAATGTAGAGCATGCTTTCCAATAATAGAGGAGGGCTTTGGAATGTGGCATACCAGAAGGATCCCTTGTGGCTCACCTCCTGCTGGCTAAGAAAAGGGCTTTACTGAGGAAGAAACTAACCTGAAAACAGTGGTAAGAAGTCAAGAAAGGCAAAGGTCTCCATATCTTAACACAATTCCAAAGAAGAATGTGCTAAAGGCTAAGCAATGCCAGGTATGAATTTTGCAGCTCTATTCCAATGGAAGGGTGTCTCCAACTCAACCAAGAGTCAATATCTGCATAGGACAAGCCTGAAAAAGCAGCCTGACTAGTAGAAAAACAAACAGAATTGACACAAAATAATTTGAACTGAAGGTAATAGCAGTTTGGGAAACAACTGGGAATGCTGGCTCTTTATAATCTGGAAGATTTGGTCGCAGGAAATGGTGTGGCTGGCCTGGTTAGTGGCAGCTTAGATATAGCTTCTCCATCTTGGAGAGGAACTCCTGGCTCCAGCTAGCTCATTGTTCAAATGGTGAGGGTGAGCTACAAACATCACTTTTGAACAATTCTGCTCACATAACACAACACAAAAGTTATTCTACAAATAGAATTAACTAGACTTGGTTTTTAATTGGATTTGAAGGTATGTGAGAGGCAGGGGAAGAAAAGTCAAGAAATACTCTGGGGACTACACCTTGGCTAATTGAGCATGTGATGATTTCATTAATGGAGATAAGGGATGCAGAATAGGCTTCTAGTGGGGAGGGGAGCTGGCACATTCACATTTGGATATGCGGGTACTGAGTTATCTAGAAGACATTCATTGGAAAATGATGGAGACCAGGGAATACTGATTTAAAAGTCAGACATGTTAATTGAAGCTTGGGAGGTGAATGACACTAGTATTGTTCTATGTGCATTAGCAAGCAAAAGGGAGGAGAGGAGAAATTGAAGCATTTAAAAGGCAATTCTGGTATAGCAGATCAAGTGTTGGGTGTGGATAGGCTGGGCACTAAAAGAGATAAAACATGATTAGGATCTCAGATTGGGGACCACAGAAGCCAAAGCTCTGTCAACACAAAATGAACTATTTACATGTGAAAATTTTCAGTTAAGTAGTAAAAGCACATTTTCCTGCTTTAGAAATGGCTGAACTGGGAAAGGAAGAGATTCAAGAAGTTTGTTGATAAGAGAAAAAAGGAAGGCAGACTAGAAACTGAAGAGGAGGAAAATAGATTTCTTACATTACTACAAGGTCATATTAAAGAAAAATCTGGTAAAGCTTTGGGGTTTACCTACTATAAAAATTTGCTTATTTGAGGGCATCTCTCATGTACCCACAAATCCAATTAATAATTAAGTCTGGTTAATTCTATCTATAAAATAACTTTGGAATTGTGGTATAAAGAGCAGAATTGTCCTCTATCTCAAGTCCCTTCTACTATTCTTAGAACCCTCATTTTCAACCCCTCTAAGTGAGCCCTCCCCTCAATTCCAATGACCATGGTAGCCTCTCAAAAATAACAATTCAGCCACATCACTCACAAGTTTGTGCCTTATGTCTCCCATAAGGATACAGAGCTCCAGTAGCATCAATGGGACCAGACATCTCTGTAAACTTTTTTTCCAGAAAAGTTGATAACCCCATACTTATCTCTCTGGCATACCAACACATTGTTTGCTTCTGCATGTAAAACAAAGATGTCTTAGGATAATAATATAAAACAGATGACAAGACATTACATTAGCTGTAAAGTAAGCCTAGTTTAGCAAAGCAGATTCAAAGAAGTATGGATGGAGTATAAGCTAGTAACTCATATAGTGTTTACTAGGCTTCCCTTTAGTTTATTTACATTTTTCCCATAATTAAACTTAGAAACAACAATGTATTTTACATAATATAGTCATCCCTCTTATTATTAAACCTTACATAACTTATGTCTCCCATCTGGCTCATGGTCAGATTGGAATATCCTTTAACACGTTTATTGCAATTCTGTGTGCACTCTAAGAGTGGGAGATAGAAAAGTAATGAGCATTCTCAGTACAGTATAGTCTGGGCCATGTTAGAGAGAAGCCAAACAAATCCCCAGCACAGTGACAGCTAAGCTGAGTGTCAAAAGACTTAGGAACTGCTGGTATCTCCCAGGAAGGTCCTACCTTTTTGTTCCAGATTTCCATGGCTTTGTGCATACTGACATCTCACCCTCCAGCAAGCAGAACTCCCACTTTCCTTTAAGACATCACACATCACCTTTTCTTTGAAACCTTCCCTTACACCTGGGATACTGGGCTGGGTTAAGAACCCTGAATTTGATGTCCCAGAAGATGTTGCCACTCCTTCTATACAGACATTGTCTCCATACCTATCTTTGCATATGCTCTTCAAATGCCCAATATGTCTTTCATCTCTAAAAGTTTTCTTTCAACATACTACCTAGTATGTAATATATGTTCAAGAAATAAATAAATGAATACAAATTGCTTTAAATGTGAATCTACTGTTTTAGAATGATTTTTTTTAATTGAGGTAAGGAGATATATGATGCTTGAAAAACTTGTTGCTCTGAACCTCTCCAGCTCTGTAATTGGCTGCTAACTACTGAGCTCCTTTACCACGGTAAGATTCTGTGACTCCATCCGACTCTGTGTCTAATGATTTGATTACAGAAGCATATATGCTATGTCAGAGTTCATGACTCATCTCAGTTGACACTTAGCCAGTATTTATTAAAGACTTAGTATCTCAAGGTTGTAATGGCTGGGTAATTGTCAACCATGCAGATAAAGGTTATATCCTCATAGACCTGATGATCAAAGGAGAGAAATGGTGAAAAAATAATTTTTTGAGTAAATGTGATTTGGGAGAAGAGCTATGGATGAAAAAATGACATGATACAGCAAGAGAGACTGATAGGTGATGCCTAATTTAAATTATGGGGTTAACATAGGACTGCGTGACTAAAGCTAAGACCAGTAGTCATTCTTATCATCCCCTGCTAAATGGTATTTGAGAAGGACCTTCCTTGGTCCAGAAGATGATACAAAAAGCTGTTGAGAGCCTGGAAAATCATGGAGAGGTATGTAATGGAATCAAACTGATTATGAAGGAGCAAGAGGGAATATAAGTGACCAAATAGAAAGTTTATTGATTAGATGTTGTTCAACATGAATTACACTCATAAACTGACATGTTGAATTGAAATCCCTTTGTACAACTACTTAAATGATTCTTTTTTAAAATTTAAGAAAATCTACTAACTAGGAATTTAAGTTTGGTTACTTATATTAGAAAACCTCAGAGAAGAATGAAAGGAAAAATAGAGAGATGGATCTTGCTTTCATCTCATAAATGGAAGCAGGGCAATGAGAAGGGTTCTATATGTCAGGGATTTCCCCATTATCATTACAAGCTAAGGATATGCCAGCCCATCCACACTACAGGATCCGGGTAGAAAGAAGAAAGAAGCTGTAAGAGAACAAAAAGAACATGTCAGCCTCTATTCCTTCTGAAAGACTCCCAGCATCACCCAACAATTTCTGCTCAAGTTTGACTAACCAGAACTATGTGATATGGACACTTCTATTTACAAAAGAACCTGGGAAGTGTGTAATTTTTTTTTAAAGTTTTATATTACTCTTTTCAGCTTTTGGAATGGGGGTTATATATGGTTTAATAATATGAGGGATGACTATATTATGTAAAATAGATTGTTGTTTCTAAGTTTAATTATGGGAAAAATGTAAATAAACTAAAGGGAGGCCTAGTAAACACTATATGAGATACTCACTTATATCCCATCCATGCTTCTTTGAATCTGCTTTGCTAAACTAGGCTTACTTTACAGCTAATGTAATGTCTTGTCATCTGTTTTATATTATTATCCTAAGACATCTTTGTTTTACATGCAGAAGCAAACAATGTGTTGGTATGCCAGAGAGATAAGTATGGGGTTATCGACTTTTCTGGCAAAAAATTTACAGAGATGTCTGGTCCCATTGATGCTACTGGAGCTCTGTATCCTTAATCTTAATCCAAACAAGAGCTGAATGGTCTAGGAGTATAGTTGGGTGTTTTTCCTATGTGTTATTAATAGGTATGATCTATTCAAATCTGGTCCTTTGACTCTGTTACAAACAGAGTTAACCAGTTTTAGTCGATAAGCAATGTTTTAAAGATTTGTAATACTACATATAGGTACAATGGACTTAGATGTCTGCAACTAAAGTTTCTTACAAGTGTAAGAAGTACAAACTTCTGTGACATCAGGGGTAAAAGCATGGGGAAGAAAGACAAAAGATAAAGGCATAATTTCACATGGTACATTGAAAATAACAATGATAAACCACTTATTTCCATAACTTGAAGTTCATTTTGCTTAGCATTATCCTATGTGTTCATATGTATATAGCTATTGGGCTACTGTGATCTTCAGCTAGAACTATTCTAGAAATATACTAATTATTAACAACGAGGGAAACCATAGAGTCTATGTTTCTTTGGGTTTGGCTCACTTCACTTAGTATGATTATTTTCAAGACTTTCTATTTCCTTACAAATGGGGCAATGTCATTCCTTCTGATAGAAGCATAGAATTCCATTGTGTATATGTACCATTTCTTGATCCATTCATCTACTGATGGGCATCTAGGTTGGTTCCATATTTTAGCAACAGTAAATTGTGCTGCGATGAACACAGTTGTGCTGGTAGTGTTAGTGTGGTCTTGCTCGTAATCCTTTGAGTAAATGCCCAAAAGCAGGGTTGCTGAATCATAGGGAGCTCTATGTTCAGCCTTTTGAGGAACCTCCACATTACCCTCGGTATTGTATATATGTTTATCAGAACTAGGAAAGGGAGGGGGAACATCAAAATGGAAAGACAAAGGGTAAAAGGTGAACCAATTAAACAGCAATACTTAGAAGTCAATATGCTTTAAACCAACTGTACAACTCGGGGCGGGGAGGGGATTGGGAAGGGGAGATGGGGGAGAAAAATGAGGGAGGAGGTAACAAGTTTGATGAGAAATGTACTCACTGCCTTATATATGAAACTGTAACCCTTCTGTACGTCACTTTGACAATTAATTAATTAATTTTAAAAAAGAAATATTAACTTCTGTAACAATATATAAGCAGGTTCTTGTGCTGTTACAAACATAAAATATTTAAAATACAACAAATGCATTTCCCTTTCATCAAACGTGGACATTGAACATACTACCTATTTAGTTCACTTTCCTCTTGTTATCTCAAAATTACCTCAGTCCCAACATATCCAGATGAGGAACTATTCATCTATCTTACTCCTGGTTGTTTTAATGGTTTTGAGTTATAGAATCCAGAAGTTTGGATATCTTTGTAGATATTCCTCTAAAAGAACATATTCATTCTGTAACCAACTTCTATTTTCCTTCTAAATATTTTTGACTTTCATACACTCTTCTGCATTTCACCATCACCATCTTCATCAAAGCTATTATGATTTCTCTCCTGAATGGTTTTGACTTGTCTCCTCACTAATTTAATTGCATCTTCTCTGAACTCTCCCTAATCTAATTTTTATGATTTTGCCATAATTTGGCCATGTTCCCAAATGGTTAAAAATCCTCAATAGTTTACATTGCTCCTAATATAAAAGACTCAAGCTCATCAACTCATCCAAAAGTCACTGTACAGTATGGAACTTACCCTCCTTTGCACACACATTTTTTCCATACTTTCAGCCCTTCACATACTCTTTCTCTGCAATACTCTTTCTTATCCTCTTTGCCTAGGAAACTTGTATATATTCTTCACATATCATTTGAGCACAACATCCTACTTGACTTGAGACCAGAAAACCATCCTTACAGCATTGATCATAATGGCAATTTTCAATATACTTGTGGTTATTTGGTAAATGTTCAGCTAAACAAAGTCGACTACAAGTTTTATGAAAAAAGGGACAATATTGGATTTGGTTCCCTCTATACTATAAATTATTTTATTTCATACTTCTGTGATTGCCAAGGTTGAACAAACACAAAGCCTTTTGAATCATGAATAAAAGAATTAACAAGCCAGGTAATTGCATATGTAACTGATAATTATCAAGTCAAACTTGCAAAGCAAGCATTATTTCCAAATTTACAGATTGGTCTCACAAGTTGCACATAGCAGAAGCTGGATCTCAGCCCAGACCTTTCTGAATCCAAAGCCTAAATTCTTCCCAGTTCACCATGTTGAATTTGTGAGCAATTTGTTAAAAAAAAATATATTGCTCAGTGTTTGGTATTTGTATCATTATTATCTAGGCTGAGAGAACAAACAAAGGGCAGCACTGAACAAAGGTCCCACTATCAATACAAAATTCCAAATAAGAAAGAGAAATCACTAACACAGCCATCTGCACATCACAGTTAAGTATCCTTGCATCTTGGTTGAGCAACAGACTCAGGAAATTTTATGAAGCATTCAAAGCACAATTCATCTTGATTATTAATGTCCCTTGAGTATTTCTATAACATAGCATTTTGATCCAAGCCAAGTAAACATAAGAGTTGATTCAGTTCTCCCCATCTTAGAAAACCATAAGTCATCAAGGACACAATGTTG
Source organism: Perognathus longimembris pacificus (assembly GCF_023159225.1). Taxonomy (NCBI): domain Eukaryota; kingdom Metazoa; phylum Chordata; class Mammalia; order Rodentia; family Heteromyidae; genus Perognathus; species Perognathus longimembris. Next base: position 54,598,467 of record NC_063167.1, read on the forward strand.
ATGACAACGAACCAAGGATTAAGAAGATGACTACATCATTTTCTTATCTCTGAGGAATGTACTCTCCCTGTATTTCTCACTAAGTCAAGCAAATTACTTTGATTTGTAACTGGGAGTTGGCAGCCTCCAGCTACTCCCTCTACTTAGAAGGATAATAAAAGGGAAAATGCAGGGTTTCTTAGGATTTCAAGAAGGCCCTAATCATAAGAGCAATAACAAAATCAGAATGAAATTTGGAAAACACTGCCAAAGTCAGGAGACAGGACTCTAAGGACTGTAGGGCCATGCTTAGTGATGAGCAGCTAGCTAACTCATCCTTCATCCCAAATGAAGACAAGAAGGAAACAAAATCAGGAATTTTACCAAGACGTATGACATCAAAATAAGTTGTAATTAATGATAGGTAGTATAAAGAATACTTTGGTATACTGCTATTGAAAAAAGATGACATTTATTTTTCTATCAAGGATTCATAGGACGTGAACATGTATGAAGTATAAGGAACTAGTTTAAAAACAACCAGTAATTATTAATGCTTCTGTTAGGTTTTCATGCTTATTTTGTTAGATTTAAGGATTACTTCTAGTATTTTGCTGGACTGTCCTTATATAACTGTTAGCAGCCTAAATACACAATTTTATATTTTATAACATATAATGTAATTTTACCATGTCATTAAAAACTCTTCATAAATATAATTTTAATGGTACAGTACTTTATTATAAAGTTATACATATTCTACTTAACGTTAGCCTTAATTTAAAATGCTTTTCTCTTTTAGCTAGTACCATAATAAACATTATTGTTGCTAAGTACATGTTTATATGTATCATTATTTTCTTGGACCTGACTCTGGAAGGAAATTTTGCATCAAGGTTATGAAAAACAAATTTTTAATACAAATTTACAAAATGACTTCCCACTAATCGCACCCATTTACTTAGTCTTACATTAATCTGTTAAAGTTCAATGATCTAAATATTTTTAATATTTCACTAAGTAGTAAAAGTTTTATTTTAAGTTTACTTTGATTACTAATGAGTGTTAGAATATTGTATTCATTGTTTTTTTTTTGTAAAATGTTTATATGTCCTTAGCCCATTTTTATTAATACTACTCATTTTCTTAAAAATTTATAATATTTTTTGCCAGTCCTGGGGCCTGAAGTCAGGGCCTGAGCACTGTCCCTGGCTTCCTTTTGCTCAAGGCTAGCGCTCTACCACTTGAGCCACAGCACCACTCCTGTCCTTTTCTGTTTATGTGGTGCTGAGGAATCGAACCTAGGGCTTCATGCACGCTAGGCAAGTATTCTACCACTAGGACACTTTCCAAGCAAATCCCCAAAATTTATACTATTTTATATGTTGATTTGACTGGTTTTAACTTATTAATATTGATTTACCAAACTTGGATGAATGTAGTCTTAGGAGAAAGACACAGAACGTTGGTACAAAGTCCTGAATACTTGTTTCTATTCATCCATTTTGGAGCTCCTTCCAATGTTATCTTCTCTTTGGTGTATTTGTACTCACATCCAAAATACTCAGTTCCCATGATCTCCCTCATCTGTTTACAATATATACAGCCCCAGGAGACTAAGATCTAGGAATTGCAGAGTTTCCTGAAATCACTAGAGCTTTGCAATATATTTAAATTACTATTAACATTTTTTAAAATGGCCAAAAAGATCTTGGAATCTGAAGAATAAGTAAGCTTAATTTTCTAAATTTACATCCAGTGATATGTCTGTAAGCACAACTCCAACAATCAGTCATAATTTTTAAAAGCAAAGGTGAGTCCAAATACCTCCCTGGTCTAAAGGAAATTATAGTATTTACCTTCAGGATAAGCATTCCATTTGACTTCCTTTCTTGGTGGTGGTCAATTATGTATGTTAAAATGCAAACACACCAGCAGATCAGCAAATCAAGATCAGAAAACTCAGTGAATACCTTCTATGTTCCTTTATATTGCTAGAATGTTGGGTCTTAGGCAAAATAAGTTATCCTGCAGTGGAACAATAAAAAATACTCCGAAGTTGCAGAAGATAAATAAAATTGAATACTAAGAATTGACCAGAAGGAGAGAATTAGGGCATGTTTTATTTTGACCCTGATACTTAACATTATCAAAAAGTGGCCTGGATTATTAACAAATTTAACAAAATAAAATAAGGAGAAAATAATACCATGAGAGCTGTAGCAAATATGCATGATTGTTTATGAAAGACAAACAGGGATGCAGCATCTCTGCTACCAGGAGTGACAGGCATTAAGTGATAAGTTCTCTTGAAGTTTTCAGAAAGAAGAACAAAGGGCTTCCGGTTTAGAACAAGATATGCATGAAAGCAGATGACTACTTGTTAGCTGGGCATTCTTAGAAAGGCCCTTAATCTCCATCCCTCAGCCTGCTCAAGTGTATAATTGGCTACTATTATCTACTGTACTGAGGCAGGAGCTACAACAGGACAAGGTCAAATAAATTCTCACATTTTAATCTATAACCTATTCTCCAACATGAGAAAAATGTGTCTTTTCCTCCATGCTTCCTTTTCAGTGGTATATGAGATATGCACTTACCCTCTCCTCCCATACTTATAACAAGGAGCAGATGAACCTTAAAAATCCAGGGATGCTATGGTGTCTGCAAGGACAAACTAGAAAGAAAACCCTTAAAACACAAAGAAAAAAATTCAAAATGCCGTACCCTAACCAAATGGAAAATTACTAGACTCTAGTGGATGTCTGGGCGTGGGCCAATATCAGTGCTATCTCCCCTCAACACTATGCCCCTACACCTTTCTTCTTGAGGAAAATCCTCCTTTGAGGTCTCCCTGTAAGGTGCTTTTGTTTCCACAGCCAGCAACTGTAGAATGACTATGAAATTAGTGACAAGATATGTAACATATTTAGTATGGGTTGGCACAACAAAAATGGCAAGGAAATGCACAAGTACCATTATTTTATTACTATCATTCTGACATGAACATGACACAATTCATCCTGATAGGTTGAATTTGCATAATACTCACTGGCTTTCTGGAAGGGAATCCAAGATATGTATCTAGTTACCATAGGCAGCTAGCACAGAGACCTCTGTGTAAATAGTATTTTAAGGCATTGTTTTTTTAAGTACTTGCTGTGAGAAAGATATTGGCCTGAGTGCTACATGTATCATCTTATTTCAAGCTTCAAATCATTATTTAAAATATTTCCTTGCCTGTTTTATCAGTGTCAGATAAAGATCCTGATACTTTGAAATATGAAGTAGTTTGCACAAAGAGTTAAGTTGTGAAATGGGATGCAACCAATGTGTGTTTGATTGGATAGCTTTGCTTAGAACCATTGAGATGTCCAATACACAATAACAGAATGAGTAAATATGGAATACAGTGAGAATATCCTCAGAGTCAATGGTGCAACCAAGAGAAATCTGGATTTTTTCCCCATGAATTTATATTCTAGTTAGAAAACAGAAGCACTAGGGGGCCAGATATTGCTGCACTTTAACTTTGCCTTCCATTGAACATTTCTGTCCCCGTAAGAGAAAAGAACACTTGAAGTCAAATGCCTCCATGCAGGGCGTAAGATGAACAGAATTTACCTGTTGGATGCAACTTCTGACAAGAGATGTAACATATATCAAAATCTGGATGAATGTGTTTAAAACAAAGCTAAGTAGCCTATCCCAGTGTGTTTAAAACTGAGATAGGTGTACAAAATTAAACCACCAAGCTTCATTCCACTGAAGAAGACAGCAGATATGACAGAGGAGATATCATTTTGAGGGTACAGTGAGTAAAAATTCTCAAGGAAAGACTATGAGTAAGACACGTACAAACCTCACAGTGCCAGGCAGTGGCAAGTCCCTGGGGGCAGAGAGGGGTGTTCCAAGAATAAAAAACACAGTGTATACACATGGAATGGAGGTTATTCAGGGTATGGAAGAGCAAGGGAACTCTAAGTGATTTGGTATGGCTAAGCTGCAGAACTTACACAAGGAATTATGAAAGGAAGTGTAGGAAAACTAGTAGGATCAATGTAAGGATAGTATTCTGTTCCAAAATGTTTGAATTTCCTCTTGAAGAAAAATTTAAGAAGACAAATATAACAAGTGTGTGTGTGTGTGTGTGTGTGTGTGTGTGTGTGTGTGTGGTGTGTTTATGAAGGCTAGCTAGAGGGAGATGAAGTATATGTGAAGTAATTATGTATATATAATTAGTAGACATGAAGTAATTATGACAAGAAAGCATGATGGCTTAAGGGTAAGAAAAAACAGAGGAGCTGAAAGGAAGGAGGTTGATTCATTAACTGTTAAGAAAGAGAAGTCCTAGACAGGGAACATGTGGAATGTAAGAGGATGGCACATAATAAATGACTTACCAAACTTAAAACATTTGCATTTGCTTCTTTGTTTCTTTTCTCCCATCATTTCTCAGTTGAAAAATCATCTCATTATAGTTGTCTTTGATCAGCTTATTAAATATAAATCTATTTCTTACATTTCTAACACATCACCTTGTCAAGTTTTCAACAATAGCAATCTCAGTTGGAAATTACATATCTATATGTTTGTACAGGTATATATGTTTGTTAGTTCTTGTCTAGCTTTCTTATTATGTCATATACCCAAAGAGTACACATAAGACTAGTTTTAATGTTTGTTGTATTATTACAAAATGATGCATACTATGTAGTTGCATTCATGATTCTATCCTGGAAAGAAATGGTTCTGCTATTTTTCAATTCCAGTGCCAAAGACCAAATTTGAAAAACATAAGAGGTAACAGATGTTGGTGCAATAAAAGAGAAAAATAGTTCAGCTTTTAGAGTGAATAGTTTTAAGTCTCAGTAGAAATTATAAATGGAATTATTGAATGGCCAGTGATTAAACAAGTATGAAATTCAGGACATGGTTGTGGGTTGGAAATGGGAATTTTAAAGCCAGTAACATTAAAGAGTACCAATGCAACAAAATATCTGACAAGCTGCAGCCATTGATATAAAGCATTACATGGAGACTGAAATCCAGCCTGGTGGGTGAAACTGCCTCGCTTTGTGCCCTAAAGTGGACATGAGATCTGTGAAACAGAGGATAAAACACCAAAATAGCAAATAACCTAATCAAATTAATGACTAAATGAACTAAACAGGATAACATATGAAAAAAATTCAATGACCCATGTAATGAAGGAAATGGAAAATATAAAACTACAATGAGATCCCATCCAGTCATGATGGCTGTCATGAAGAAAACAGAGCAAAACAACAACAACAAAAGCCAACAAATTCTGACAAGGGTGAGAGAAAATGAACACTTACATACATTTTCTAAGAATACAAATTAGTGTAGGATATTAGTTCATCAAAAATCTAAATACGTAAGTACCGTATCATTCAATTATATGACTCTGGGGTACAGACCCAAAGGAATTTTACTCAGAATATATCAGAGACATTTGAATACCCACATTTGTCACTGTTCATTATAAATAAGTTATGAATCATACTAGGTGTCTATCAACAGATGAATTAATTAAAATATGTGGTATGTGTACATTCAATCATAAAGAAGAACAAGCCAGGTGCCAGTGACTCATGCCTGTAATATTAGCTACTCAGAAGAAGATCTGAGGACTGTGGTTTGAAGCCAGTCCAGGCAGAAAAGTCTGTGAAACTCTTATCTCCAATAAATTTTGGAAGTGCCACTGTGGCACTAGCCTTGAGCACAGAGAGGCTCAGGAATAGCACCTAGGCCTTGAGTTCAAGCCTCAGGACCAGAAAAAAAAAGAATGAAACCACATAATTTGCAAGAAATTGGATGGAACTAGAGGGTATGTTAAGGGAAATAATCTAGACTCAGAGAGACAAAGGTTTCATGTGTTCTCTTGCATGATGAATTTAGATTTTAAAAAGAACACATGAAAGTAGAAGGAGGATAATTTGGGAAGAAGGAAGGGAAAAAGAGGGACAAGAGAAGATAATGAGGGAATGAATATGATTAAAGTACATTATATAAGTGCTTGACAATGTACTAAAATGAATTTTACATTTAATGCATGCTAATAAAATGTATATTTAAAAGAAAGACTATTTTCTGTACAAACCATCTGCCCAGGATACTGAGATATCTAGTAAAGAAAGGGGGAACTTTTCCAATTTTCACAAAAGTCCTGTACAGCCAAACAGCATGCCTAAATAAATGAAGACTATCCAAAGACTAAAGGCTGAGTGTATAGCTTAATGGTAGAGCTCTTGCCTAGCAAGCACATGGCCCTATGCTAATTTTCAGCAGAAGGTAGAGAGAAAACTAGGGAAAGAGGAAGGAAAGAAAGCCACAGGAAGGAAGGAAGAAAGGAAGGAAGGAAGGAAAGAAAGAAGGAAGGAAGGAAGGAAGGAAGGAAGGAAGGAAGGAAGGAAGGAAGGAAGGAAGGAAGGAAGGAAGGAAGGAAGGGAAGGGAGGGAGGAAAGAGAGTAAGAGAAAGAGGAAGGGAGGGAGAAAGAGGGCAACAAAATGATCTACCTCAATTCTCACTCAGCTGAGCTCAATTTCAGTGCATGGATGACTTCAGTAGTCAAACTGAGGAAAATTGAATGTGGGCTTCTAGATGTAAGCTCACATCCAGTTGACAATCTGTCTCTCTCTCTCTCTCTCTCTCTCTCTCTCTCACACACACACACACACACACACACACACACACACAGAAAGAGAGTCACTTTATCTCTCTTACTCTCATTTTTTCCTATTTTTGAAGTTGGGAAAATACAGTGGATATCCTATAGTGTTCTAGAGAAGATCAAATAAAATACTGTGTGGAGCAAGGTTCTTGTTCCAAGTTCTGGGAAATTCCACTTATATTTGATACCTGTGGTGAACTGCAATGCCTAAACCATGTAGATTATTCCAACAGAAACAGTGCAGAGTTCTGCCAACAGAAAGATCTTAGCTGTTAGCTTCTATAGCTGTCAGCCATGAAGCTATCTTACCGTAGGTCATAAGCCCTTTCAGGACAGCCACAATACCAAGACCAATCCATAGGGAATATAAAGGCCTGGTCCCTTTATCTAAAATCAAGGCAGCTCCTAACTGCTTATTCGAACTTTAGAACTCCCTTTAGAGACCACTGAAATGATATCACACCTCAATTTTGCCTTTGCCTACTAGACGTTTTTCCATAGTTGAAAGACTTGCCAATAAAGATCAAGCACATTCATCCCCACCTCAGAATCTGCTTCCCAGGAACTGCCTGAGACAGTTGGTTGCCTGGATGACTGGAGGAAGAAGCACTGGCATAGGATTTTGGAACTTAGTCATTCACCATCTGCTTACATCAAGAACCCAATGACTGGCAGCAGGTGGAACATAGTCCCTGACATGTGCAATTGTTAAAACTTTCATCAGTTGTAAAATGAAGAAGGTGTATTGGTGGAAGGTAAAATACACGTTTGCTAGTTAATAGAAACACCTTTCAAGAGTCATGGAAAAAAAGTATCTCTAGGCATAATGGAACTGGCTAATTAATCTCAAGAAAAAGATGGCAAAAGTTAAGAGTAAGAAATTGGGTCTGGGAATGTGGCATAGTAGTACGTGCTTGCCTGGAATACATGAAGCCCTGGGTTCGATTCCTCAGTGCCACATAAATAGAAAAAGCTGGAAGTGGCATTGTGGCTCAAATGGTAGAGTGCTAGCCTTGAGAAAAAGAAGTTCAGGGACAGTGGCCAGGCCCTGAGTTCAAGCCCTAGGACTGGCAAAACAAACAAAAAAAGTATATGAAAGCCAGAGGACTTATTTGGAAACATTTTAAGATTTCTCACCTCCCACAGTGGGAAGGCAGAACCAAAGCCAAAGACTTCATTGGAAGAACAGTAGAGATCCAAAGAAATTTAAATTCCAGCCAAGAAATCTTGCTATGGCAAGGTCAGGGTCCTGGTTGATAAAGAATGTGACCCTCACAGAGTGGATAGTGATGCCTTTATGTACCTGGAAATACTGAACTCCAAATTACCTTACTCCTCTGAGCCTACAAAAGTACCTTAGTTTTTAAAAACCATCAGTCTTCCTTTGCTTCATGGTGAAACAGAGCCCACTTTTTATAACTAAACTTATCACCTCATAACCCAAATAGAAATATGTTAGACTTGATAAAGAGGAAAGGAATCATAGTCCAGTGGCAACTTCAAGGCATGGTTAGCATGCAATGGGGAGGGACTGGGAATATGCTCAAGTAACTGGACTCTGGGGATGTCTGATCAAGGATATTTAACATACTGATTATCAGGAGCTTATGAGCCTATCTTATAAAATGCAAGATTTAACAACCTGTCAAGGATTTGGGGAGCTGATGTGGGAGTCTGGGGAGCTGATGTGGGAATCAATGGATAATACCTAGAAAATAAGAAAAATGATGAGCAACACAAAGAAAGCTAGAATAACTATGACATAAATGAAAGAGAAGAACAAAATATGGGTTAAAATGGACATACCACATAAAACTGAACAATTATGAACTGCAATATGCAGTACTGAAGGCACTTGAAAGATGTGAACTGGCATCACTTAAAAGCTTAACAGCTGGGCTGGGGATATAGCCTAGTGGCAAGAGTGCCTGCCTCGGATACACGAGGCCCTAGGTTCGATTCCCCAGCACCACATATACGGAAAACGGCCAGAAGCGGCTCTGTGGCTCAAGTGGCAGAGTGCTAGCCTTGAGCGGGAAGAAGCCAGGGACAGTGCTTAGGCCCTGAGTCCAAGGCCCAGGACTGGCCAAAAAAAAAAAAAAAAAAAGCTTAACAGCAACTTTCCCCCAGCACCATCCCACAGCTGAGAGTTGAAGGTTCCCTTACAGGGCTGGACTCACAAATAGATAGGATCTGGGCAATTTTAAATCTAGATGATTTTGATTATGGTGATGACAAAGTCAGAAAGGCTTACTGGGGATGGCATTTGAAACCTATTGAGATGGTTAATCATGTATTGTATTCCTGAGTGGGAAATAGGTGGGTAACCAAAAAAAAGTGGCATTAGTCAATGCACATAATCAAAAGAAATGATGAAACAATGAAATGATGTAATCCAAAGGTGGGAATGAAAGAAAAGGGGATCAGGTCTGTAAACGGACTTCAATTATTTGCCCAGTTTTCAGTTTTTAGCTAGGTATCAGATACAGAATCCACTAACATAGGAATGTGATATACATAATAAGCACATAATAATTATTCATAATAATGTCTTCCCTTTAGAAATTATTGTAACTCACAATTTTTCTGATATGTGTGTAAGGTGTGTGTGTGTGTGTGTGTGTGTGTGTGTGTGTGTGTGTGTGTCCCCACACAAAGCAATTCTGCATCACCAACTGGGAATCCTCCAATTCAATTCAGTTCAATTCAGTTCAAACAATACTTGGCATTGCACTCAGACCCCACATATTAAGTGTTCTATCCAATAATACATAATACTTCCTCCTTTCAGCAGATACTTGCAGGCTTTGAACCTCTCATTTGACCAATGAGCTATAAAGATGGACTTCCAAGCCCACTTTTGGGGTTTGAGAATTTGTTATAAGAGCTCACAAAAGTTGTAACAGCAATTTACTTACTATTGCCAGCTAACTATAAAAAATAAAGTTGAAGAATAACAGAATAGAGGAGTACACAGCACCAGATAAGGGAATAGGGATCCCTTTCATGGGCCTACTGTCTATCAGCACCTGGAGATGTTTACCAGCTAAGAAGCCCTCTAAAGATTTAGGATTTCTATGGAAGTTCTACTACAAAGACATGATGGGTTAAATCATTGGTGACTGAATTTAACCCTATCTTCTCCCCTCCCTGGAGGTGAAGAATAGGGCTGAAAGTTCTAATCCTCTAAGAATAGGGATGATTTTTCTTGCAACTAAATTATCCAGGTACACACCAAGAGTCACATTGTTAGCATAAACTCAAGTATGACTAAAAGAGCTTATTACCTATTTTAAAGATGTTCTTCTCACCCCAATTCTCAGATAATTAAGAGAGCTTTAAGAACTCTGTACTAGAACCAAATATATGTTTCTTATTATATAACATCTTAGAAGGAAAATGTAGTCATTTATTTTAGTAATTACATACTGAAGAAAGGATATTCCCAAACATTGAGAGTTCTCTTGGACACAAAGAAAGTAGGCATTGACATTGCTATCAGAAGACCCAAGACAGCACCATAGTCATACATTATCTCAAGAATACAGAGGTACCAGGCAAAAATATAGCCTTTGTCCAATTTCAGTTCACAGTGGGCTCACTAAGCCCACGATCTACCTAGCCTCCATTTTCATTTGCTCATGCCCAAATGTTCATAATTAGTATGAACACTCCTAGTAGTTGGAATAACAGATATCTACAATGCTTGGCCTATAGTGTAAGATCTGCCTTAGTGGAGAAAACCAAGTAGAAACTGCTGATATTGCTGCACACTCTCAGCCCATAGAAATGTAAAAGAATATCATGCATCAAGACATGGCAGAAATTAATGCTACTCTTTGACCTAAAGTATGTTAGGTAGTAATCCCTATCATAACAGCACTTAATTCCTCAGTCTGGTCATTATAATGAAGCAGACAGATGCTACAGGATGATAGTATATGGCCAAAACTCAGAAAGCTTCATTTACAGCTGCAGTGATGATACATTATCTATACAAGAACAGATTAGTACAACCTTAGATATATTCTGTACTGTTACTGATCTGACAAATGAATTCTTTCCATCCCTATCAGAATAAAAGGATCAGGAATTGCTGCACTCGCTGAACAGGCAGTAATATGCATTTGTTATCTTGCACAAAGGCTTTGTAGAAGAGATCACTCAAGAGAAACCAAATGGCCATGTGATCATGTGTCCATAAGTATCAATCATGGCCCGAGTTCCCCCAGACTCATCAATCATAAAATTGAATGGACCAAGCAATGTAGCTTAAATTAGAAGTGGAAGCTGGGGTTGCGTGTCAGAGACTCTTGAGTGCACAAACAAGCAAGATGGATTCAAAGTCTATTCACTAGTGATTTTGCACAAGTGCATCTCCCTTACCACTCTCATGAGAGGTCCCTTTTGAACCAATAGTAGATGTGGAAAAGACTCTCAACCTTGGTTCACAGTAAGTTTAGTATAGGACTAAAAGCTAAGAATGAACCGTAGCAGCATATAGCCTCTCTAAGGTGCCTCTGACAGTTGATAATGACAGAAATCCTCTTGGAAAAGCTATGGCCATTTTACTGGGTTCTCCAATTTGTAGCAAAAGAGACAAGGCTCCAAGTGAGAATAGACTCAACTTACATTCAATGGGTTGGCTGGTATTCTGAGAGCATGAAAGGATGAAGATATATATGTCCAAAATAAAGATTTCTAGAGAATTTGGATACTAAGGAGTGATACAAATCAGCAAGCTTACTCTCCCCTGCCCAATTCTTCTTTCTACCCTTCAGGTCCCACCTGTTGAACCTGAGTTACCTAACTAAATCTCCAACTCAGATAGATTATTTCCCTTAGGAAATCAATCCACAAAAATGATAAAAAAAAAAAAAAAAAACACTGAAGTTATAACTCTGGTCTCAACCCCATTCCTGATGCCTGGTTCTGCCTGACACAGGAAAGATTCTTAATGAATATTTGTTGAATAAATGATTGAACTTCAACGCTGATTTGACAGAATCCAGTACAAAAACATGCCTGAGCTCTATAAATTTGAATTCTTGTCTTCCTAGCGGCACTGTAAATTAAGTACTCTGAGGAAGACATAAACTAAGAGAGCAAAAGGATCATCCTTACTACTTTTGTCAGGCTCAAATTATCACCACTGAAGATATGTGTGCACTTGCACACACACACACACACACACACACCTACAGTTTAGACAACCAGGTTGCTTATTAATAATTTGTGAAGTCTTCAATAAAAACAATGTTATTATAAAAGAATTGTTATTGAATTCCTATTCATGAGAAACTTAGAGAAAATAGCATTTCATAGATAATTAAATATTTTGTTAGCATAAGTTTTACAAGGAGGTTTCATTTTAACATGTACATGTTTGTATATGCAATGAATCTTAATCAGAATCACCCTCCTCACCTCTCCCCATCCTCACAAAATGTAACACAAATTAAAATAAAAATAACAAAAATAATGTTTTTGCTATCATTTGATATTTATGATTTAAAATTTTATGGGCACTTAAATATAACACATTGATTCAGTGCTTGAACAACTTGCATATTGTAAAAGCATTTTATTTTCAAGTATCAAAAGTAACAGAACTCTTAGTTAGGAGAGGAACACAAGGTGCAATGCCCATGTGCCTCTGATCATACGAAATAATATTTATCAAGATGGAACTCCAGGAAGTGGAAACTTTGTTGCTATTTTCAGGGTTGTTTTTTTTACTTTTTGTCTTGTTTGTACATTTATATGTCTTAGAGGGTAAGAGAAGGCACAGAAATGGAGGAACAAAGGGTGAATGAATGCAAAAATGGTATTCACTAGACAATGTTTTGAAAACTATACAACTTGTGGTTGGGATGGGAGGGAAAAACTGGGAGAGAGCAAAGGAAGGGGTGACACTGTCTAAAAAGATATGTACTTTATTTTATTTTCTTGTAATAGTGATGTCAGATAGGTTACAGTAACATAAATTGAGTAATGAGTACATTTCTTGTGGAATGTTGTTACCTTCTCCCTCGTTTTCTCCCACTTAAGACGTGTACTGTTTACCTGACGTATGTAAGGTAACCCGTCTGTACAACCTCTTTATATAATAACAATAAAATTTTATTAAGTAACAGAAATATGAGTTATTTTTAAATACATGTAGTATTAGGTGCAAGACCAGACAAAAAAGAAAAAATCCTGGAGGAACTCATCAAAGATGTCCTTGGTGAGATTACATGTCATGAATAATTGCTTCCCTGATGAAATGAGGGTTTCATTACCTGCTCTTGATCAGGTTCTCTTTCTTCCTTTGGTCTCATACTCCTCATGTAGCACTTTCCTACACAGAGAAAATGGAAAGCTTTTATTGCAGTATAATTTGTGGGGTAATACAACATCTTTCTTTTGGGGGGTGGGTATTGTTCCTGGGATTTGAATTCAAGCCTGAGCACTCACTGCCCCTGAGCACAAAGCTAGTGTTCTACCAATTGAGCCACAACTTCACTTCTAGATTTTCTGGTGATTAATTGGAGACAAAAATCTCACAAATCTGAAGCCCAGGTGGGTTTCAAACCACAATCCTCAGATCTCCTAAGTAGCTAGGATTACAGGTATGAACCACAGACACCCGACTGCAAAAATTTTTCCAGTGTTAGTGAGCCAAAATAACTAGATGAAATTTAGGTTCTTATACAATTCCACACAACTCTGATGATTCAACTTGGCTAGAGGAAACACTAATGACTTCCAGAGTGTCTGAAGTTTGCTAATGACACCAGAAGCTGGTGTCTTGGTATTTTAATGGGCAACATAGCTATCTGTGACTTTGAGAAAACAGTGTTTTCATAATGAACTGTAGATGGTAGATAATAATTCATATACACCTGTATTTTTGTCTGAATTTTTGCTAAAGTTTTAAGTAATAATTATTGCTGAATCATTTTTTGTTATTATTATTTTTTTTTTTTGGCCAGTCCTGGGGCTTGGACTCAGGGCCTGAGCACTGTCCCTGGCTTCTTTGTGCTCAAGACTAGCACTCTGCCACTTGAGTCACAGTGCCACTTATGGCCATTTTCTGTATATATGGTGCTGGGGAATCGAACCCAGGGCTTCATGTATATGAAGCAGGCACTCTTGCCACTAGGCCATATCCCCAGCCCTTTTGTTAAATTTTTAAGGGTCTGATAATATTTACTTTATTATAAAAGTAATAGTTGGTACTATAAAAAGAAGTGCTAAGAGTAAAAAAAATTATGGTTCTCCCTGTCTCTTCCCAATTCAATTCATATGTCATCTTTACAAACAGGTATTATGGGAAACACTTATTTTCATGTAAATATGATCATAAAACTATTTTAATTTTCATGAATTTTTAATATTTTTGTTACATATCTGTATTTTAGATTTGTTTGGCTCTTCAAAATTTCATTTCTGATCTCTTTTATTATTCTGGTATTCATTTTTATAACTATATCTAACATAACCAGGCCACTGTTTCTTGTTTTAATAGTTTATATTGAATCTCCCACCTCTTCCTCTCCAAATCAAACAACCTCACTGTGCGGGTTTTGTCAATTTTATAATTACTTTCACACCATCAGGTGTGTTATTTGCATTTGGATTTGCAACCTTAAATCTCATAGTTGGCTAGTCCTTTCTTTTTTGCTATGTCTTCCTTCAACAATTATGGTGCAAATACTCGAGATGTCTTTCTTCATAAATAACTTGGCTTAATGCAAATCCTTAGCTTACTCTTTATTTTCTCTTTTCCAACCTGTAAAGTATTGTTTCCAAATCTAGAGCCAATTTGAGGTTGTTGTTTTTTTCCTGAATGCCATTTGTTCTTGCTTCTTGGATATCAATAAAATAACTTTTGCTTTCTTAATGTCTACTGCTTCAACAGACCATGCTACAAGATTATTTATTTTTACTTTTTAATCTCTCCTGGTGTTGGTGTTGTGGCTGTAAAACCCTGGTATGAGAGCATAATATACCCTCTGGAGGTCAGAAAACTTGAGCTCTAGAACTTGACATAAATGGATACTTTTCACTAAATCTGATGCTTTCAGAGACTTAATTTCCACACATTAAGAGGAGTAAAAAATACGTTATATATAAGGTATCTTCTAGCAACCAATGCCAGTGATATCCATTTAGATGCATGGCTTTGTGCAATATTTAAGTCATTAAAATCCTTAATAAACTGAAAGCATGAAGTATTATAAGAAGTTAAGTTCATTGTAATGAAGAAAAAAGAATACACACATGTCTCTGACTCTTCCTCTGGCTACTTGTTCAATGGATTTTATTTAAGATAAATAAACATTCATATCTGGATGTTATAGAGAACAGGAGAGAGGCATTAGAAGAAAAACAACAGCATCCAAAGCCTCAGGGTTCATTCTCAGAGCCAAGGTCCACTATTGCTTCGGAGTGTAGTGAGTGTGTTGAGGGCTGAGCTGTAAGGCAGAAAGCCTACAATCTGGTTTAATAATGGAACTGACTCAAGTGTAGGCAATCTAACCAGATAAACAAACCCAGGTTTGAATTCGGGATTTTCCATTTCCAGTTATGTGCTGTTGGGGAAAAAGCCTCACTTAGTCCTACTCCCTCTTTGTAAAATAATCATAACTATCCCAACTTTCTAGTACTATTGACTATTAAATAAAGCACATTCATTTAAATGGATGTTTAGAACCCCACCTCCCAATCACTTTCTCTCTGAGCTCTTTCCTTATTGTAACATTCGAAGAGTCTAATTAAAATTAGGATAATATGGTATATTATTCATTTCTCCCTATTTATCTGTAATATTTTTGTAAAGTACTTGCCATTATAGCTAGAGTATAATGTTTTCCCATTACTTGGAAATCTCATTTTCAATGAAATATTTATAGAAGACCCATTTATAGACTAATTAGGCATGACAGATAGGTATCCCTTAACCCACCCTTTAGTACCTGTGCAGTAGATACCACAACAACACATAAAAAAGAAGAAACCTGCCTGAAAGCTGCGAAATCTTCTCATTCCCCTACCTAGCAGTTTCATTAGATTTGAGGAATTCTCTAAGGTCAAAATGAAATTAAATGTGTGACTAAGAAACTTGACATTTTATTGCTAAGCAATCCATCTGCAGAATCTGAATTTGACATGAAAGCTTTTGCAATTAAAGAAAAGAACAAGCTAAATATAGCCTTTTATAAACAATAAACAGGTGTTAGTGAATATACAGTATTTTTTTCCTGTTAAAAATGCAAAAGAGGAATGAAATATATGCTTAGCTGCCTTAACTATTTTAATTTTGTTTCCTGAAGCATGTATCATCTGGCTAGGTGATTGATGATACCACTTAAATTCAACTCTCAGAAAAATTAGTCCATTCAGTTGCAAATAAAATTGTCATATTTTCCAGTTATACAAAGAAAAAGTAGATGAGTAAATTAGCATTCTGGAATCACCCCTCCACAACAGACCCTTAGAAGTGTTTTTCAATTAAGGAGCACTATAGTACAATCGCCATTGTGATTAGTTCTGTTTGCTGGTAGCATGACCTTAGATAAATTGCTCAAACTCTTTGGGCCTCATTATCTTTATTCATAAAGGGAGTGCAAAAAATAAATAAGTAAATGATGTTTTTTAAAAACTCAAAGGATTGTTTTAAGGACCACATTAAGATTGTGACCTTAAAAGGGTATTGTAGCTAGGTACTGGGAGCTCATGTCTGTAATCCTAGCTACTCAGTAGGCTGAGATCTGTGAATCATGGTTCAAAGTCAACCTGGGCAGAATAATCTGAGAGACTCTCATCTCCAATAAAAAAAATAAAAAAGCCAGAAGTGAAGTCATGATTCAAGTGGTAGAGTACCAACTGTGAACCAAAAAGCCAAGACCACAAGGTCCAGAGTACTGGCACAGAAATTTTTTTAAAGAAATTTAGAGGTATTGTAGAATAGCATCATGAAGATTTTGATAATGAAAATGAAGTCCCAGCATCTGTTTTTCTTCTACTTTATTTCTTGACCACTCCAAGTCTAGAATGGATTTTATATCTGCTCCTTTTACAATTTTTTGAGAGAAAGTATGAATAACTATCCTTTTCCTCTAGATTTTAGCTTCCAGTTTAAAGCATTAATAATTAACCATCCAGTCAAATCAATGTACCTCGTGTGTCATGTGTTTCATTAGAAACTATAAGGAGAGAAGGATCACAGGGCCATATTAATTTGGAGTAGATTTTGAAATATAATTATTACCAGTCCTTCATGAAAATCTGTTTTAAAAAAGTCCTTCTTCAAAGTTACATACTTTCTACACAAGTTTTTATGCTCGGTGCTTGCCTTCAGAAACAGAATCTCCAGATAAACAGAGGTAAGAAAATTTGACATAGTGCCATTGAGCAAGTAAGCAGAAAGTGAGGGCACACTCTAGAAGGCAGAAAATGGGTGCTCAGAGAAAGACACTTTAATTCAGTTTGCTACTAGGAGTATTCCTATCAGGTAAGAAAGGGGTTGGTTTAAACTTGTCTTACAATAACTACTCCCCTTTGTTCTGGACACTGGATATACTTTTCTTATTATACTAGTTTATCATCTGATCCCAGAAATATCAAAGTCGGTTTTAATTTTGGAACATTATGGTACAGATGTTCGAAGATTTCTTTAAACTAAAGGCAGGGACAATAATAGTGAAGCATACTTGTAGTTCAAGATACTTGGGAGGCAAAGGTAAGATGTTGGTCTAAGGCTGACCCTGGTAAAAGCAAGAGACCTTATCTGGAAAATAAGTAAAGAGATAAAAGGAAGAGGGATATAGCTCTAGTCATAGAGCACTTGACTATGCAAGCATGAAGTCCTGAGTACCTTGGTTATTTTATGTATGTATATTGGAACTAGGAAAGGGAAAGGGAATACCAAAATTGAGAGACCAAGGATAGAAAGACAAACCAATGCAACAGCAATACTTACAAAACTATATGGTGTAAACCAACTGTACAATTCATGCAGGGGGGGAGGGTAATGGGGAGGGGGGGGGAAATGAGGGAAGAGGTAACAAGTTGGATAAGAAATGTACTCACTGCCTTACATATGAAACTGAAACCCCTCTGTACTTCACTTTGACAATAAGGAAATTAAAAAAAAATACAAAGGTTACTCTTGTGCTGCAAGAAATGTATCTTTCTTTAAGATAATTTTCCTTTTTTTGAATTTACTCTTTTTTAATAATTACTTATTTATTGTCAAAATGATATACAGAGGGGTTACAGTTTCATACATAAGGCAGTGGGTACATTTCTTGTGCAATTTGTTAGCTCCTCCCTCATTTTCTCCCCTCTCCCCTCCCCCTTTATTTCTCCCCTATGAGTTGTTCAGTTGGTTTATACCAAATGGTTTTGTAAGTATTGCTTTTGGAGTCATTTGTCTTTTTATCCTTTATCTCTTGATTTTGATGTTCTCTTTCCCTTCCCTAGTCCTAATACCAGCATATACAGGCTGTCTGAATTTTTCATTTTTTGCACACCATCATCACACTTCTATACCCAACAAGAGATGTGTCTTTCCTTAAAATATTCTTGCTCCTAGATTGTGATTAACCATTTGAGAAAGCAGTAAAGGTCAGAGAGAAGAAAAAGTTACTTTTTAAAAACTAAATGATGGAACTTATTGAGGGAGTAGGAAGCTTAAAGCAAAGGAAAGAGTGTCTGTGTGCTTTTAACCAAGCTAGTGATTAACCCAAGTGTTTGGCTATGAATTCCTGGGTTCTGATTCCCATGCCTCATTTTCACTTCTCTACACTGCCTTACAACCAAATGAACCCATCTTTGGTACAGATGATGCTGAAGGTTGATGTCATGGCATTTTTCCCCTTTGTTTTATTTTGAGGTACTAGGGATTGAACTCAGGGCCTCACATTTTCTTGCAAAACTCTCTAACACCTGAGCCATGACTCCAGCCTCTTTTTGCACTGATTATGTTCAAGATCATCTGTGATCCCTTGTACTGATGCTTCCTCCTGTCACAATGGCAGGTGTGCACCACTGCTGCATCCATTGTGTTTCCCATACCCAACTTGGGATAACAGGTATGTGTCATCACACTCCACCATTGCTTAAAATGAGTCTTGTGAACTTTTCTCCTGGGCTGATCTTGAACCTTGATCCCTCATCTATGCCTCTCAAGTAGCTAACATTACAGGGTTGAGTCACTAAGCTTGGCCTGAGTCACATTTTTATACAGACTTCATTCCTAGACTTCTCTTTTCCTCTAATCTCTTGTGCTGGCTATCTTCTTTTTGATTCCATAAACTCATCTCCTTTCTTCACCAACTTGTACTCTTTCCTCAAAGCCTCACATGTCTATGTTCATTAGTGGAATTCCTTGCTCTGATTTAATATAGTCAGTAAGAAAACTTGAAGAGGGTAGGAGGGTAAATATGGGGTCTCCTCAGACTTGTGAGGCTCCCAGTTAAAGGTCACAATTTGTCTGATCTGTTCAGAGAATTGCTCCTTCCTCCAGTCTTGATAGCCTGTAGCACTAATGGTGTATTGGTGCACTTACTGCCTTTTTACTATCCTATATTCCCTTACTCTTTGTAAACAGTTATTAGGAAACCATCTTCATTTAGATAGCCCTCGAATTGTTATAAAAACCCTAATCAGTAAATTAACTACAACCTACTTCCAACTCCTAATCCTTTCTACCTCCACTCATTGGACTTTCAATCTAGGACTTTGTAGACAAGGAAGTACTGTTCTCCCACTGTCTTAGAATCTCTGACTGCATTAAGAATTAAGCTAACATTTCTGGGTGACAGTGGATTATGCCTGTAATCCAAGCTGAGAGCCTGAGTATCACAGTTCAAAACCATCCAGGAGAGAAAGCATATAAAATTCCATGTCCAAGATAACCAACATAAACTTAGGCTGGAATTATGGCCCAAGTGGTAGAGAACTAACTGAATAAGCACAAAGTCCAAAGTATAAACTTGGTAATTTTGAAAGAGAGAGCAAGCAGACAAACAAAAAAGAAAGAGAGAAGGAGGGAGGCAAGGAGGGGGAAGGGAGGGAGAGAGGGAGGGAGGGAGGGAGAGAGGGAGGCAGGGAGGGAGGTAAATAAATGAACAAGAAGAAAATTACAAGGCCTTTTCTTTACATATACATGAAAACCTACAACCAGAGTTAGAGTAGAGCAGTTTTATACTAAGTTGAAATTGTGAAAACATGGCAAGAAAAAGAGCTTAACCTGGGAGATGAAACTGGTAGTAAGGATTTGTTTAGTAGGTTTGTTTGTACAATTTCACCTAGCCTTAACTTTATATCCTTGGTGATAAGAGTATTTCTTTTCTCCTAGTATGAGAAAGGCATTGTAGGAAGTTTCCCTCTTAGTTTCCAGAAGATAAAAGACATACTTTCAGAGAGTTCTTTCATCTGTTGCTACTCAAATGCCAATAGCTCAAAATAGTCAATACCCCAGAGTCCCATATTTTGGGATGACAAGTTCTATATTTCTTCATGTTGTTTGGTTTGGTGTTTCTGCACCTATATTTCTCAGACATAGAAATATATAGCCCTCTGAAAATGTGTTTATGGCCTCTTGTGAGTCTATGAATACCATTTTGAAAGCATTAGTTTAGCAAGTGTTCTACCCACACTCTCTAGCCTAAAAGCTTCACAGGCTAACATTTCTATCTAAAGGACTCTAACCTCATTAAAAAGAATTCAAAGCAATGATCATGTAATTTTGTTATTTTGTATATGTTAAAATCCCAAATAGTCTGTAAAAGGTTAACCTTTAGAACTAGGGGGAAAAACACAGTTTAATCCAGAGCTTTCATTTTATAAATGAATGAACCAAGACTTAGAGAAGTGATTTACTCAAAGCCATCCAGTTCTTATCGACCAAAGCTACAATCTGTCTCCTGAGTCCTAATCCAAAGCTATTTTCTGCCCAATACCATACTCAGTTTACACTATTTCATATAGAAAATAATGAGAAAATGATGTGTGCCTGAATAGGAAGACTTTTCTAAGAAGTTGTTCCTAAAAGCAAGGTAGAAATAATAGATTTATAGATATTAGGGCTAACAGACACTCTCAGAGTTTATAGACAAGGAATCTAAGCACCAGGAAAGATCAATACCCATACCTTATGCTCCTATATTTGCTGAAGTGTTACCGTAGCATGTTCTCTATCACTTTCAGAATCTCTTAGGAACCTCTGAATAATTTCATAACCATAGTATTTCCATAAATCTATCATATTTTCCTGATGCCAAACATTTTCAGATGCAAAGAGGTACAGTGGGGAGATACAAGATGAAAAAAAGCAAAGTAGGGCAACAATGGAAAAATATCACAAGATCTGACCTATAAGTTAGCAGCTCCTTTTATCTCACTTTGATTACAACTGGCAAAGGCCCTCTGAAACAAGACATCCTTGACTGGTAAGCCCTCAAAGTCAAGGTTCCAGTGATAACGCACTGTTCCGTTAATGTACATTTGGGTGTGAATGTTTGTGAGTGACACCGTCACCAGTGCAAGACATTCAAGATAAAGTTTTCAGTCCTCCTCTATCCTCTATGGAAGGAGCAACTACCATTCCATCCACAATAACATTTTCTCAGCATCAAAAGATGCTATTAAAATTGAGTTGGCATCATTTTTTATCTTAAAGGAGTATTAAATAAGCACAGTAAATTCATACAGGTCAACTTCCATGTACTAGCTATAAAATGGCACATTGTTCAGATTGAATTCCTCCATTCATGCTTGTTCTTTGAGTAAATTGACCAATAACTTTGCCCAATTGTTAATATCTATATTAAGGAAGGCCATGAAATTTGAGGTCCATGGCCCTCACTACGTTATACTGAGATCCAATTTTCTTTTTCTGCCATAATCAGTGAGCACATTGGAGTTTGGGCAGAGACCCTGGGGTTTTGTCCTTACTTGCTCCTTCGAGACAGACATGCCTATTCATCCCTGGTATCCAGCCATTGCCTTTTGCTTGCCTCTAAAACAGGAAAGACTTTTTTGGTCAGTATGGTTAAAAGTTATCTATTACATAATTAGTACATGTCTATGATCATCTAAGCAGATCATCACAACAGCTCAATGGATATATCTATATGATCACATAAGATGATGCTAAACGAAATGAATTCCAAGTTATGGAAACAAGCAGCTTACCATTGTTGTTGTTATTTTTAATGCACTATGTGAAATTATTTCTTTTTTCTTTTGTTTATCTTCCCTATGATTGTCCCTAGAAAGGTAGCAATTTCTTGTTTCAAATCAAAATATGAACAAAAAGAACTGTTGTATGACTCAGGTAGTAGAGTATAAGTTTACTATGCTTACTGTGCACAATTCCCATTAACAGAAGGGTGGTGGGGGGAGGAGGAGGAGGAATCAAAATGTATAAAGCTTTGCAGAAAAAAAAATCAACTTTAGGCCTTGGTTTAGCCCAACACTGGTACTTAGCTCCAACTTGGCCTTGACCTTTGGAAAGCATAATGTACAATTTATCTATTTCATCAACATTTCTGGTATATATGTTCTCATCTTGAGATGAATGGATCAATAATTGTGTGTTCCTATAAGATACCAAGAACACAAGAGTAATGCAATACGTATATTTGCAATAAGAACAAAAGCTTCTATTCAGATTCATCACATCTTTATATTTACTTTCCAGAGTAAGTTATGTCTGACCCAGCTTTATTTCTCTAATTAGTCTTTAGCAGTACATGGCTTAATAATCTAACAGTATTTGGGAGATTTCTGTGTATTTATAGCTTTCTAACTACAACAAATTAACATTATCCCAAATACCTCCAATAGCCACCTCTTAAACACTCAGTACATTATTGTTGAATGAATGAACAGTGGCAGATTCAGCTCTCTCCCATACACAAGAGCGTAAGGACAATCCATTTCCCCCTACAACTCAACCAAGCAGCTCTTCAAAAGACAAGTAGTGTGAAATCTCACTCTTTATGGGAATAGAGCTGTCACACATAAGGTCTGGGCCTTACGCTGTGTCATGGTGTTGGGCTCCAAGTCCAGATAATTGTCTTTTCATGTGTATACAGCAATGATTTTGGTTTTTTGTTCTTTCCTCCACCAAATCATGTATCCTTCTTTGGTTTAGTGTCTTTCTTTCTGTCCTAGTTAGGCCTCTTTGGGACACCTGGAAAAAATTTTATAGCTCCCATTGCCATATCAAAATCTAGAAGATTTCTGCATATCTAAGACCTTTCTGGACATCACATACTTGCTCCCCCGTGGAACCTATTGCTTACCCAAGGATGTACCTGGGGGAAACCTCTGAGTTATGCTGGGCTCAGATCTCAGAAGCTCAGAAGACCTTGGATTTTTAGAACCTACCTACCCATTCCTGAGACTGATCCAGGAAACAGAACACACAGAGCTCCTTTCTCAGAAACTCGTCTTTACCATTTCCTTGACTTCTTTGCCCTGGGTGAGATGTTCTCTCTGGTCTTTGTTGGGCAAGAACTTCAGTTTGTCTTTTTGAAACTGAAAAGCCAGAAAGGCTAGTTTTCATTCTCCTTTCTATATAGCCGCTATTTTTTTCCAAGCCAGTGAACACCAATTAGTTTAGTTGTCCAAATGTGGGAGAAAGGTCAAGGATTCAAGGCAATATAAGGAGGAAGCATATGTATTTTCAAAACAGCCCCCCTCCCCCCACACCTATGTAAATTGAAAAACACCAGTCCAGCTGTTTTAACCTCTCAATGAAAATCTCCAGCCTCTCTTATTTGGGAAATGACAGACCAATTTGTGTGAGAGCTCTCAAACCCTTCTTCTAATAAGCTTATCTAGGTAATGCACACTGTGTCTATAAATAGATGCAGTGCCAAACTCCTAACAAATCACCATGTCAGGAGGCTGGGTACTCTGCTCATTCTCAACCTACTTACCCATCACTTCCTCTAAAAATAAAAAAAACCTTCCTGATACTCAAATACAAATATCACCAATGTCCCTATTTAGTGCCCCTTCATGTGTCCTTTTGCATTCATGCACTTACAGTAAGCTGCAAGTCACAGAAAATTCTAAAGAGCATTAGTTTAAGCAATATCTGCTTATATAATAAAAACTGAAGAAGCCCAGGCTAGTGGCTGGCTTGGAGGTCACCAAGGATCTAGATTTGGTGATTATTCTGCTTTACTAATGCAACATTCTCTCCATACAGAAATTTACCTCAGGCTGAAGATGACTACTAATGCTCCAAATATCACACCCATGAACTATACACTACAAAAAGAAAAGGAGGAAACAAGGAAATACCCCCTCCAGTTTCAAGCAATGTTCTAGATGTTATGACAAAAAGAAATTATGCTTATTTTATTGGCTATAATTTATTGCTATGTAGTTTGCTAAAGTGAGATTGAGAGAATCATACTTTGGCTAAAGGATAATGTTCTCAGTGAAATACTTGAGGTTCTTGTTTGTAAGATAAAAGAAAATATGATGAGAGGAAGAAACTAGGAAAAAGAAACAAATGACATTGTCCAAAAAAAGAAATGTACTCATTGCCTGACTTAAGAAATGGTACCTCCTATGTACAACACCTTAGTAATAGCAATAAAATTATTTTAGAAGGTGGAGTAAAAGAAAATATGGACAACAGAGGGCTTCCAGCATTTCCTAACCATAAATGGTTATCACATATATTACTTGTCTATGCCCTCAACCAGGAAGTAACTTCCTCAACACGAAAAACAAAACACAAAATGTGTTGTGTCTGTCTGTCTTTGCCAGAGTCCAGCAGAGTGATCGGCAAATACTTATGAGTAAAGGATAATTTAAAGTTCTGATAATGTAGCAGTCACTTCATATACATACTCTCCAGGGTATGTGTCTCTCTCTGTGTACACATGCACTGGATTTGGAGGTGAACATTTGATTTTTAAAAATCTTTTATTTTTATTTTCATTCCATTGGAGATCTCACACTAACCATTTCTGTACTCTACCACAAGCCTCGCTCCAAGGGCCACCTGAGAAGAACATGCATGGGTAATCTCTTTTTTTCTGAATAATTATTTATTGTCAAAGTGATGTGCAGAGTGGTTACAGTTTCATACGTAAGGTAGTAGGTATATTTCTTGCATAATTTGTTACCTCCCCCCTCATTTCCCCCCTCCCCCTCCCTTCTTCCCTCTTCTTACACCAAAACTAACAATAACAAATGCTGGAGGGGATGTGGCAAAAAGGGAACCCTACTACATTGTTGGTGAGAATGTAAACTTGTTCAGCCACTCTGGAAAGCGGTATGGAGATTCCTCAGTAGGCTAAACATAGAGCTCCTTTATGACCCAGAAGCCCCACTCTTGCGCATCTATCCAACAAGACCACACTAAAGTCACCAGCACAACAATGTTCATTGCAGCACAATTTGTCATTGCTAAAATATGGAACCAACCCAGATGCCCCTCAGTAGATGAATGGATCAGGAAAATGTGCTACATATACACAATGGAACTCTATGCCTCTATCAGAAACAATGGCATTGCCCCATTCATAAGGAAATGGAAGGACTTGGAAAAAATTATACTAAGTGAAGTGAGCCAGACCCAAAGAAACATGGACTTTACGGTTTCCCTCACAGGGAATAATTAGTACAGGTTAGGCTAGTCACAGCAGAGGATCACAAGATCCCAATAGCTTTGCCCTTATAAACACATAAGATGATGCTAAGTGAAATGAATTCCATGTTATGGAAATGAGTGTTATATCACTGTTTGCAACATGCCATGTGAAACAGTAGCTTTTTTTGTTGATGATCCTCTTGTATCCCCTTCCTGTGGTTGTCCCCGCACTATCACTGTATCTCATCTGTGTACCTTGGATACTGTATATTCTGGTATTAGAACTAGGGAAGGAAAAGGGAATATCAAAATCAAGATACAATGGATAAAAAGACAATGACTCCAAAAGCAATACTTACAAAACCATTTGATATGTAATCTCTTATTAGAATACAAGAAACATGTAGAAATAATCTCTTTTTTACCAGGATTCCTGGCTCAGTTAAAGGTACTCTGATGTCCTTCACTATCACCATTATGCTGGTGACAAACCCATAGATCTTCATAAACTTCTCCCCTACATTTTGGTAGTAATCAGTTCCCACCAAATACACCAATTTGTTATATTTATTTCCGAGTATATGTAACCACATAATTATACCTTTAAAAACATTCTAACTAAATAAATTTTTTATGCTTAGGAATAAAACTCATAAAATTCCCAATAAACTTTCATACTAATCTGCGTAAAACATTATATCATGCTATGTTGCCTCTCAAGGAAAGAAATTTTTTAATTATTTTAGCCTGTAACTACATAACTAGATGAAGACTCAAATTTAAGGACTCTGGAAGAATAGACTAACTGTACTGTTCATGTTTTCACTGTGCCATGTGTCATCACTGTCATTTATTTCTCAGGTTCATATATATAGAATAACCAAATCTACAGCCAAAGAATCAGGCCCAAGTCTGAATGTTCTTTGCATTCTCTCCAAAATAGATCTGCTCAATAAGCCAATTTCATTTAGGATAAGAAGATTCTGTTTATGTTTGGTCCTACATTTTTCTGAAGAAAGCATGTGGCAATAAAGAACAGAAGCTTTGGACCAGAATGACCAACTGCCTATCAAGGGTAGATGTTTCTCACTTCCTGCCCTTTATTTTGGTGGTCATTATTTTGGACTAAGATCCTGCATGAAGTCTCAACAGACTAGACCAAAAACCAAAATTAAGTCATTCCTACTAAATTTCTAAGTCAGCAAATAAAAACAAAGTTGTTCTAAGAAATTAAGAGAAAGGGGAGACAACAGACAAATTTTCCAAGAATGCCACTTTCAGACAGCTACCTCTACCTCAATTCTGATACACCGAGAAATGACCTGGTGTGACTTGATATTAAATAGCTCATTATTTTTTCACTTTCCTGTTTCCCAGTCCCTTCTATATAAAAAGCAACTTTGAAATGACCAAACCTGTCTTTGATCTTTGTTTCTGCTTTTTCTTCAACCCTTTGCTGGCATAAAACCAGCTTACCAGAACATTCATTCTATTTTATGGAATAAAAAGTTGCTCAGTTCTGGACTTGCAAATAGAGCCAATGAAAATTTAAAACTAAATTATAATTTTGTTTTAGATATCACTACACCTTTGCCATGTGATTCTATCCAAGAAGGACACGTGCAGATAGTAACCACATTTCCTAGACACAGAGAGGAAGCCAAATTTCAGGAGCCTGCAAGGGACTAGAACCTGGACTAAATCTTCAAAGCCTAAATTTTGAAAGAATATAGAAGTGTTAAAACAATTCTCCCTGACTTCATTTAAAGACTATGTATCGAGTGCCTATTACACACTAAGAACTATTAACACTAGACACCAAGGACACATGGACAAAAAAGACAGGTTTCCCCTTCTTACCAGGTTTGAAAACTTCAGGAGATAGTAAAACTAATAATTAGCTGAAGTGTGTCACATTGAGTTATGAATCCTAACAGAGATATAGAACATGAATAAGAATGATACTGATTATGAGGACAAACACCAACATCAGAATGGCTGATCTTTGTTAGTGCTTACTTTGAGTTCCCAATGCATTTCTGTTTTTTTTTCCTCACAGTAACCTATAAGGTAGATGCTAGGGCTTTTCATTCTGCAGTCAAGGAAATGCTATTGGGATGAGAAAAGTCTGTCTTCAGGCACTGGGAAAGGCTTCACTGAGAAAGTAACATTTGTGGGATCATCAAATCTGGTTTCTGGTACAGCCCCCAGCAGGCAGCGATGGAATTTCGTAATAAAGTCACTAATAGAAATTACATACTGGGGGATTTCCAATGAAATTGCTAATGGGGAAACTGCCTATATTAGATGACTAAATATGTTGTTCTGGGCCATTAAAATTGTATTATGCATATGCTGAGGTTGAGATTGGCTAAAACAGCACAGAAAGCTGCTAATCTGATCACTCGACCATGTTCAGTAAATTTGTTCAGGGATGAGCCAAACTTAAAAGAATAAATCCAGCTGTAAATAGGGAAATAATTAGACTGCCTGTATCCGTTGATGAGAGTCTTGGCCAACTGGAAACTTTAATTTTTTTTATTCTTTAAGAAGTACTATAAATATTCAAAAAAGTGAATAGGTAGGGAATAGCTAAGTGAACATTCATGTGCCCACAGCAAGCTTCAAAATAGGAAATTACCATTTCTAGTAAAGCTATTGAAGTTCTGAATTGCTCTGTTTATTTCCTCCTCGTCACAAAAATTATATTCTTTAGAAATCATTTTATTACATATATATGTAACTGCTAAGCATGAATTATTCATTTTTATGTATTTGAATGTTATTGAGTAGAAGCATGTTCTGTGTATTCTTTAGTGATTTGTTTTCTTCTCTTCACATTACATTTTTGCTTCTTATCTGTGGTAAAGCATATGGCTACAGTCAATCATCTTCACCACTGTAGAGTATGAAGTTTATTGATCAACTCTCCTGTCAGTGGACGTTTAGTTGATAATTAAACATTCATGGTGTGAATATTCCCATACATTGTGTATATGAGCAAGAACTTCCACAAAGTTCACACATACCTGTGAGTGAAATTACTAGGTGATAAAAAATTCTTTCCTTCTCATTAAACAGTAATCCCCTCTTAGTATAGAATAGTCATTATTAGAGGCTGAGTAGAGCACATAGATTGGATAATGGGTACCAAGACACAGTTAGATACAAATAGTAAGATCTAGTATAGCAGGGTGAAAGTAATTCACAATAACCTAATCCATCCATATATATATATATATATATGCATACATATGCATATATATAAAATTAGAAGCTCAAGGACTCTAAACACAAAGTAATGATGAGAAGATGAAAAAGTTCATTAGCCTTATTTGTTCAATACCTATTGTATTCATATATTGTACTACCACATCGTACTTTACAATTATGTGTGATTGTTATGCCATAATTTAAAAATGTTTGTGTTTAAGAAGTGGAAATGTTAACTATCCTGATTTGACAATAATTGTTATGTATATGACTCAAATTGTCACAACATATCTTATAAATATGTACAATTGAAATAATAATAAGAAAATACTTCTCCAAAGTGAGCAATCACTTTACAATTTACAACCGATTTACAGTCCTATAGGCCTATGTGTCTCACATTCTCAGTAATTCTAGTATTTTCCAAGTTTGTCAGTATAAGATGAGCCTAAAATGCTAATTCATTACCACTTTAATTTCTATTCCTTGGTTACTAATAGGGATGAATATTTTCTTCAAGTATCTATAAGCATTGTAATTCCTTCTACGAAATGTCTTTTCCTGTTTTGTGTCCATTTCTGTCGTTGATGTTCTTTTTATTTCTCTGACTTCTGATACACACATAATGCTGTGTTAATGTGATCAAATATATTCCTTTTTAATATAAGATTTATATTTCATGTGAACTATGTTAAAACACACCTCTACCCCAAAGTAAGTAAAGATTTTACCCCATATTCTCATTTTTGAAAGTTCAGAGACTTTTTTTCACTTTTAAGCCTTTAATATACCAGAAATAGATTTGTTTCAAATGTGAGACAGGGACCCAGTTTTACTTGCCTTCAGTGACAGCCAATTGGCCCAACCATCAACTGTGAAGTCCATTTCTCTCTCGACATAAAGTGCAGGCTCTGTGTGTATCAGACTTCAAAAAGTGAGTGGGTCTTTTTCTGACTTATCTGTTGCTTAAGTGATTTCCTTGCGTGCCCATATATCATAAGGCTTTATTAAATAAAGCTCTATAGCTTATAGGTAAGTTCTTCCACATTTCTCTCTTTTGAGGATATGTTTGCTTTTTCCTCCTTCTTGCACACTTGGAGGTCTTCTTTCAGGTTTTGTAAATAATTCAATTGATATTTAACAGATTAGTTATGATAGACCTGATCATCATCGCCATATCTAGAAACATGCTGTGGTTTCATTAACTAAGTTGTTCTTATCAGTCAAACTGTCAAATTCAATTCAGCAAAATTTCTATACAGAACACTTGGATTTTTTGTCCAATACATCCCTTATTATCATATTTTGCCACTATTTTGGAACGTAGTCTACTTAAAACTAACACCTTATATACATTGGTTGTCATTGTATAGCTATGCAATTCAGGTGTGTGTGTGTGTGTGTGTGTGTGTGTGTGTGTGTGTTCTGGTCCTTGGGCTGGATGGACTCAAAGCCTTGGCTCTGTCCCTGAGCTATTTTGCTCAAGACTAGTGCTTTGCCACTTGAGTCACAGCTCCACTCCCAGCTCTTTGGTAATTAGTTGGAGATAAGAGTTTCATGGGCTTTTAAGTCTATGCTGGTTTCAAAGTATAATCCTCAGATCTCAGCCTCCTAAGTAAGTAGGATCACAATCATGAGCTGCATCCACCTGGCTCTGTGCAGCCAACTTTTAAAAACTGATTGAGTGGTCTTGTAATTATATTAAACTCTCTCATATATGTGTGTATGTGTATGATGTGACTTTACATTTTGTCTTCTATTTCTAAAATGTTATGTCATCTCTATATCATCAATTCTATTTGTTTTTAATTCATGGAAACTTGTTTTGCTTTGCATCAATGTCTAGAGCCTTTACTACTATGATGAATAAAAGCAATAATAATCTATCAGGTGCTAGTGGCTAATTCCTGTAATCCTAGCTGCTCAGGAGGCTCAGATAATGGGATTGCAGTTTGAAACTAATCCAGCCAGGAAAATTTGAGAGACTTTTATCCCCAATTTACTACCAAAAAGTTAGTGCTAGCCTTGAGCAAAAAGGCTCAGGAACAGGATCTAGGCCCAGTCCCTGAGTTCAAGCCTCAGGACTCACACACATACACACACACACACACACACACACACACACACACACACACACACACACAAGCACATACACACACACAGCCATAATAATCTAGATGTATTGGAAATACACACTATAATCCCAGCACACCTAAAAAGACTTAAAGAAAAGGATTTAGTCAGGCTGTGCCAAATAGTGAATTTGGGCAAAGCCTGGGTTTCAAGGCTTCATGGTGGGGAATGACAGGGAGTTGGGGAGAGTAATAATATTGGGCTTGAAAAAATTGAAATGTTTTTATTTATTTACTGTTGAAGTGTTGTACAGAGGTTTACAGTTTCATACATAAGGCAGTAAGTACATTTCTTATCAAACTTGTTACCTCCTCCCTCATTTTTCTCCCACCTTCCCCTTTCCCAATTCCTTCCCCCTCCAGTTGTACAGTTGGTTTACAGCATATTGTCTTGTAAGTATTGCTGTTGCATTGGTTCACCTTTTACCCTTTGTCTCTCCATTTTAATGTTCCCTTTCCCTTCCCTAGTTCCAATAAACATATATACAATACCCAGGGTACCAAAATCGGTTCCAGTTACATTAGGGGTAAAGCCATGGGGAAGAAAACCAAAAGAAAAAGGCATAATTTCACGTGGTATGTTGAAACAACAACAACAATGAAATGCTTTAATAACATACTTAGGTGGAAATTATGTTAACATTCAGGGATTCCTTTTATTTTGTTATATTTAACCAAAAAGAGACACAGCTAAATTCTTCCCTTACAGATAGCAGTTGGCCCCTCCCAAAGGGTCATGAAAACGTGTAAGGATGATTTTACAAGTGGAGCCTGCTTTCTGAAATAAGAGCTATTGCTTCTAGGGCCACAAATTCCATCCATTGGAGTAGAACCGTCCCTCTGACTGTATCCTTCTAACCTTTCTTGAATAAACCTTATATCTTGGAAATAATGTGTTGTGTTTCTTTTCTTCAACCACCTGAAAGAGGATATGATGGATATTTCTGCCACAGGATGAACACACAAACAGATTATGAATTCTCTAAGGATCAAATTTACATTAGGTATGAACACACTTGATTATCCTGTTAGTTTTGAATGTGTCACCTTTATTATCTAAGTCACTAAATGATTGTGCTTTTGTGTGTTTCAGGATATACTCTCTTCTTTTTCTAAGCCTCTATTAGATTATTTAGAATTTCAGCAATGAATGGGAAGTTTCTAGTCCACTTTTTTTTCTGGCTTATGACAGTAAAGTGAACTATTTCACTTTACCTCCAGTATCTTGCATAAACCATGGCACTTCTGAGAATGGAAAGGGCTACTGTATAGATAAAGAGCCTGAACTCAGCATAAAATAGGGACCTCTCCTGAAAAAACAGTGTATTGACCATGTCTGCTAAAACACATTCTCAAGTTCTATGTCTCCCTTCTCTCACACAGGTTTCTTCCTGCAGTGTTTCATCCTAATTCAAGTACTTAGTTTGATTCTATGAGAGATTCATCCAATCACTGTATGACCTACCAGTCCACTTGGAAACTGTGAAATGGTAAATGAGATGTAGCTTAAGTACTCATGTAAAATGATTTCACAGAACCTTTGATTGACCTCAACTTCTGCTTCACATCCTTTGTATTGCTGCAGAAGATAAAGCTCTAATCTTCTCATCTTCTCTTTCCTTTCCAAATTATGCCAGCCACATTTCCTGTTACAGTGGATGGCAGGCATTACTGAAACACATATACATGAATAAAATGAAACATAAATGCTGATTTTGTCCGTGACGCTTCAATCAGTACCTCATCAATACACTCTCAGGTTATGCATTTTTGCACTTTATTGGTGACACTCACAGGAAAGCATTTGGTTGTTTTCAAAGAACATTGAGGTGGGTTTCCAGCATATTCTGCCAGCCTGATGGACTTGCTGAGCTGTTTATCTACAAATGTCTCAGCAACAAGCCAACATTATTTTGCACTGGCTTTATCACTTATTAACTGCATTTTAATTGGTCTCAACTGTTTTCAGCTAACAAGATGAGATGACCATAAGTGTGATAGATGTGAACTTTAAAGAAAATTGAGTAGTGACTACACCAAGTGGCCAATCAAAAAACTGGCTTATCTAAAAAAGGTAATATAACGCCTACAAACCACATTTCCTGATACTCTAAGTCATCTCTTGATGGTGTCCAGTTTGATATTTACATAAGATTATAAGGATTATCTGCCAAGAAGGATAGATACACAAAACCTTGTGCTGAGTGTAATCCTTTACTGGCATATGAAACCTAACAAGCTCACAAGTTAGAAAATGATAAGAGTTAATATTTATTGACATTCTACTATATACAAGTAGTTATCATACCAAGTGCTTCATATTTCTTATTTCATTTAGTTCTCAAGGCTCCATAACATAATGTTTCATTGTTATTTCCATTTCATAGATAGAAAATTGAAGAGTCTGCTTAAAATCATATGGTATGATGGTGGAGCTGAAGTTTGACTCTAGAGCTGGCCTCAGTACACAGTGGGACTTACAGTCCTTAAACAATTAAGTGGCCAAGCCATGGACCTAATTCTAAAGATAAGTCATATCTGATGTAACTATTACATATGTTATCCATGTGCTATGACAATGGTAAGAAGCAAATTTATTTTCTCATCCATGCACTCATTTTTTGTCAAAAACAGAGACTGCTACAACTATGCAAAGAAGAGCAGCTTGCTTTCAGACTGTGCTAATAAAGTAAGAGTTTGCAGGCAAAGTTATAGTTCTAAAGTTCTCTTCTAAAAGTAAGCCTGGACTCTTTTTCAGTTGGAGGGTTTAGAGCGGACATAACACAAATTTAGGAAAGCATGTGGATTGCTTAGGAAACATGGTGTTTCAACACAGGAAATTCATTTGGAAAGGTAGCTGGGGGCCAGATCAGCAGTCATTCATCAGATTAAACCAGTCATCAGATTTAAACCATCAAATCATGAGCCCTTTGCATCCCAGAATGACTCATTATTCCTTACAAATATGACCATGACATTTATTTCAGTGATTTCTTCCCCCAGTGAAACTCTGAATGATGTCTAGACAATTGGAGGCATTTGCAAATAACTAAATATATGAAAGAATGAAGTTGTTAGTTTTCCCAGTACAATACATTATATTGCCAAGGATCAAAACCATAAAGGAAATACATTCAAGTGGTAGAGCTGATATATCATAAGAAGGTAGAGATGAATTTAATGAATTAATAGCATCTCATTGGAGTTCCTAAAACTAAATAAATACTATTTTTCTGTGCTTTCTCTATTATCAAGTGATGTCCTCAGTGTTATATTTAGCATCATCTCCACAAACCCTGAAAATGCATACAATTATTATGCTCAGTCTCCTTTATAGACACCATTAGGAATTATAGGCTCATAAATCTAAAACTAGTGTGTAAGTAGGATTTACAAAAATTTCTAATTTAACATTTGGTTAAATCTGTCTGCTCCTCTGAATATACGGACATTGAAAACATTTTACTATATTGATCAACAATAGTTACAATTCTTACAAAGAAACTTGTCAATTGAGTATCACTAATTGTTGATTAGGATTTTTAGTAGGTACTATACTTGCTCTTTAAGTATTGTTACTGTAGGCTCATTTTTACCTTGATTTTTATGGTTTGAATTAAGTATAAATTTAGTCATAACATTTTTGACTCATAATTTTTCAGTCACTAACATAAAAGAATGTAACTATCATTTCCTTTCTTTTGTTCTTCAATTTTTTGTCATTATAAAGCATTTAAGTTACACTGGAAAGTAGAAATAAGTAAGATAGATGAATTGAGGAATATTTTATCCCCCCCGAAGAAGAACTGAAGAAAGAAAGGATAGAGGAAAACAAGAGGGAGAGGGGGTCAGGAAAAAGAAAAGAGGGAAGGTGGGAGTCAGGAAAAGAAAGAAAGGAGGGAAGGAGAGAGGGGGAGAAGGAGAGATGGAGAGGAAAAGAGAGGGAGGTAAGGAGGGACACAGAAGAAAGCTATTAAATAATTGCTACCCACTACTTCTTTGTGCTTTCACAACTACCCTGTAATCACTGGACCACTTCCTTAATGATCTAAGATAAAGCTTCAGAATTCTTCCTTATCCAGCATACCAGACAACACAGCAGTAAAGTCTTATTTGTGATCTCTATCTTCTACTCATTATTCTAATCTTAAATTACAAACAAAAAGAGCCTCTATAACATACTACTTATAGTTAATGTTTTGCCTTGTACATTTAGGACTATACAACATAAACAACATTGCCATAGCCACAAATAGGCATTAAACTATGTTATCTCTTAGTCTTCACAATATCCTTGAATTGGAAGTATGACCAAACTCCAATATGAAATAGCATCATAGTGTAATTCCCAGAGGTGAATCATATCCAAGCTTTCAACTTCACTACAGTCCACATATACTAACAATGGAAGGCAAATGAAGAAAAGGAATCCCAAGTAGGATATCCAAGAAATGTTTTGTTAGCAGATGTTTAAGCACTCTTGAGGAAATGAGAATACAGATAAAATAGAGCATTTGAGAGAGATAAGAAAGCACAATAGTGAAAAAATCCCAACACACACAGGTAGAGTTGAAATAAAGCCTCTAAATATTATAATACAGATTAAAAACCACACTCTATCTCCACATTTATCTCAGAAGTGAGTATTATTAGACCTTGCCAAGAAGCAAAACAGAATCTCACTGTTGGGAATCAGCATTCAAACCAACGTGCCTCTATCCATAACCTAGACCTATGCTGAGGAGGAAACTTGAGACATTAATTAGTGCCAGTCCTAAATGATGTTTGACTGGGCTCAGAAAATAGAAAAGTCAATTACCAGAATCACTGAGTCCTACGGCTTGGGATTGGCTGATGTCTATGACAGTCTGAGAAATAAAATCTAAGCAACCTATAGCGCTCAAAAACGGAGGAAGAAGAGAGGGAGAAATGGAGGGGAGAAGGAGTAGAGAAGAATTATTCACACAATCAAAAACCATCTTATCCTGAGTTTTTCATTTTAATAAAATATTTCTTCTCTCTAGTAGAGCAAACTCAGATTTGACTTTCCCACCCAAAGTGTAGGTGCCGAAGGCTGTCATCATTAATTTTATCCCACTGTATTGTCATCAGACAAATAATCCTAGTGACTATTTCTGTTCAAGTCTTGCCAGTGAAAATGCATCAGAACATGTCAACCTTCCATTCTTCATCTTAAAGACAACATTAAATTAGAGCAGATATTCACACAGGTGAACCAATGTGTGCAAAGCATAAAATCACATAATCTTCAGGATGAATTATTCCACATGTATGAGTTTCTTGAGTCAGATGGACAACTTTTCCAAATTATTAATGTATTAGGTATTTATGTCTTCTCTCGGGAAGAAAATGAATTTAGGAGGAAGTTCTTACTCATGCCCCCTTAGAAAATATAAGTGTATTATTTTCAATGACTCCAATTTCTGCTAACATTTTGGAAACAAGGTGTGGAGAATCTTTACCCTTTATTTCTTTATTCTTGATTCACAATGTGTATCTCTTGTTAATCCACTCAACAGTCAGTGGCTCCTACATTGAATATACTTCCTCTGGTTTCCTTATTTCCACTTCCCTCACATCATGACATCAATCAGTCGTCACTCAAATGTCACTTGAGGCTGTAGATATTCTAGAAAAGCTTCAGATGCTGTAGGAGTTAGGACTGAGACTCTTTTTTCTATGGCCACTTTGTTTTCTTTAAGTTAAAAGGCCAAATAATTTTTCCTTTCATAAAATATTCCTGGAGTATGGCTTGTACACCAAGAAAAAGCCTCTAAGCTCCTATAGATGGCAAATGATAAGAAGGTTAATATTGTATTTATTTCAAGGAGAGGTTGCTCTATCTTTAGTATTGTGGTAATAATAACAAAAACCAGTCTTTTCAGAATTAGTTGACATCTTCCACTTTCTGTATTTGTTCAGTTGTTGATGCTTCTATGTGTGGCATGCTTGACAAGAACCCTACCCCTGAATTGAACACCCAGCCAGCCATCTACCAATATATATCATGTATCATATAGCTCAGAACTAAAAGCTTAAATTTATCTAAAACATTATTACCAAATCTATTGTCCCCTAAATAAATATTTCTTGAGTTTTTCTCTTATTATAAGAACAATAAACATGACTCTTGGAAAGATTTTGCTAAAAACAAAAATTTGAAAATTCATTCAAAGGTGTCTCATTGATCAAGACACATTGTACTCACAAACTGACATGTCAAATTGAAACCCCTATACAACCACCTAAGAATATAAATAAGTAATTGAAAAATAAATACAAAACAAACAAACTTCATTAGCAAAGGAAGAGTAGCTCGCATCTATAATCATAGCTATGCAACAGGTTGAGATCTGAAGACCATAGTTCAATGCCAGCCCTGTCAGGAAAGTCCAATTAACCATCTAAAACTGGAAGTGGGTTCGTGATTCACGTAAAAGAGCACCATCCTTGAGAGAAAAAAACAACAACTGAGGAATAGAGCCAAGCCCTGAATTCAAGCCCCAGTACTGGCACAAAGAAAACCAAGAAACAACAAAAACTTCATCACAATTCACTGTTGAAGTTAAGGTAATATTTTAGTGTAGATATCTCTCTCTTTCATGATTCCCTATGAATTAATATAAAAGTAAATGAATTCATTGGATGGGAACAAAGGAAACCTAATTGAAGTACTTAAAACAAAAGAAGATTCATAATAAGTATTGTAGGATATCTCCCTGAGCTCCTGGTGCAGAAATGCACCAAGCCTTAGAAATACACTAAAACACTTCAGGGACCTGAGAAAAATCTGTTCACTGCTTTCTTCACCTCTATTTCTTCATCCTGTGACAGAAAATGGCCAGTACCAACATCTTGTGCTTTTAAATCTCCTCTATTCAAGATAGCCAGAATGAAACTGTTCACTGTTGGCTACAATCCCAAAGAAAGGCATGTACAAAGGAATTAAGGATTCATCAAAGACCTCAGCCCTGATCCAAGCAGCTGCAGACGGGGATATGTGTATGTTCTACAATCAAGCCTGCTTCCATAGCAGCTGATTGGGCTGACAAGAGACAATATAAAGAAGTATGGAATCACAGTGCACTGGGGAGACAGTCATACATACCCACTAGTGGTAATTGTACAGTTTTATTTTGCAAAGATGAAAATAAACCTTATAAATTGTTTTACTACTTTCTCCTTTCACTTAATGCACAATAGCTAGCGTTCAAATGAGCTTTCTTTAACTCCTCTTTATTTTTGCTATGTATGAAATCTCATCTATTTGTTTTCCTAATGCAATGCTTCCTAACCTCTTTCACTTTATGACACAAAAACACAGAATATAAAACATAGGATTCCCTGCCACCCCCTCACCCAGAAAAAAAAGGGAGAGATAGGATAGTATTACACAGGGCATAGGATAAAGTATATTTTCTTATATAAAATCACAATTGTAAAATGTAGAAGAAAAAATTGAAGGAAACTATTAAATAGTGAATTTATTTAAAGTTTCAAATTAAAATGTCCTCAAAGTGTTTAATGAAAATTTTGAGCTTTCTTCAACAAGTCTGCCTTTTATTTCTACTACATTTTGTATTTAAAATAAGTATAAAAAACTCCTGAAAAAGAAATTTTCATGCTATTATTTTAAAAAATATTCATAAGCACAATCATAAGAAATTTTGTTTGCATAGGTAGGTGATAGAAAATGTGAAGCATTTTTACAATAATTCTAAACTGAACATACTCAAATTATACTTAAAGAAACTAAAAGCTCTTCCTTTTCTCTGTTAATATAATATTGGAATTTATTGTGAAAATGTGAATGAATTTTGAAGCCACTGAAATTTCTCATATTAAGTGGTTAAAAATAATGATAATACTCTCATTTCCAGAATGAGCATACATTCTTAGGAAGGCCAGCCTGAAACTTGCTAAATTGCTACCACAAAGACTTTTCTGCCAGCTGGGAATTAGAGACAGGCTAGCATACACAGCTGTTACTATTGGAATCATATATTCTAAACCAGAGCTACCTGGGGCCAATGCTATATCTCGTCCTCTTTGTTAGTGTTGGCTGCCTAAAGAGATTCCCAGGTAGTAGTGGACCTTTGGATCTGTGCTTAGTACAGTGGAATGGACCAGAGTACAATCAAGGAAAGTGATTTCTGGCCTGTAGGGACCAAGAAACACACTCAGGTCACTCCACCCTTCAAGAAGCACTAGGTGAGGTAAAGACTATATAGGACACCAGCAGCCCCAGGCCTGCCCACACACCTCACTGTCAGAAACCAGTATAGCAAGTGCATTGGTTAAATTATGCATTACTGAAGCACAAGTTCTACTTACTCTATTAGGGCAAGAATTCTGAAATTGTGTTCTATTAGCTTCAGGATTGTGTTATAGCTCCTCAGAGCCATCAAAGCAAAGGAGATCAGGGGTTACAGTCTTGTGTTTACTATTGTCCCATCCCAAGTACTCTTAACATTTCTCTCTTTTATATTCAGGTATGTAGGTGTGTGAATGGAGTGATGGGAGAATTTCAACCACTCAAAGCAAAAGCCAAGTGATTTTAATACATGACATTCCTCATCTTTAAAGCTTTTTTGAAAAACTAAAGTGAAAATACATATGTATGTATATATGTTTTCATATGCGCATATATATAAATACACATTTATATTTCTGTCAACTCCAAGTATGATACATGCACACACACCCCATCACCACAACCACAACCACCATCACCACCATTCAGTTTGTGTTTAAATGGTATAGACATTTGTATCAAGGTTATTTTATTGTATTATGTCTTCCCTGTACCTTTATTTTTTACCTTTACAGTAATCTTTATAACTACATTAGCAATAGTAGTCTAAATTTAATGCAATTTCACTGGTTCCATTTTTCACTACACTTTCTTTGATAAATCTTCCTGATTTCTAAATTCTTTATTATGATTAATTTCTTGGCTCACTGGAGCAATTCTTCAAGTAATTTTTTCAGGAAGGGTACACTAACAGTATGCTTCCTGAAGCCTTGAACATTGGAAATTATTTTTCTCCTACACAAAGACAAGTGGGTATGACTAAAATCCTGAAGAAATAATATATTGTCCCCTGAAGTTATATGGACAATGTCCCATTCTTTTCTACAGTATTCATCTTAAGGAGAAGAATTCTGGTGGCTACTGGATTGTTTTCCTTTATAAATCTGTTTGTTTCCCTTGCTCTGAATGATTTAAAGAGTTGAGAGATCACTGAAATTTAAAACTTCCCCATTCTCTCTAGTCATTTTAATTCTTCCAACCCCAAGATTTAAGTTTCTCCATGCACATAACAATATTTTTCTTTTACTATTTCTCTGATTAGCAATTCCCTACATTTATTGTCTTTTCTTAAAGGGTGCTTCAATCATATGACATCTGATCACAAAGATCATGCCCAGTGTCCCTTTTCTCTAATTGTTTCTACTCCTTTATCTTTTTCTCACTACCTTGAAATAAGTTTAAGGCCATTTCTCATCCAATAATTCAGTTTCCTATTATTCCATTTGCTGTCTGCTTTTTCCAATCTATAAATTCAGAATTTATGTTTGTCATATTCAAGATATACTTTCTCCTCTCAGATTCTTTTGCTCAGTATCAGCACATTCTCTTGTTGAAACTACAAATGAGAGCATAACTGAGTTTTCTTTCTTCTTCCTTCTCCTTCACTTCCTCTTCTTTCTTTTCCTTTTTTCTCCTCTTCCTCCGTCTCTTGCTCTTCCCACTTCTCCCTCTCTTGATTTTTGCCCCTTCTCCTCCTCTTTTGTCTCCTATGACTTCAAGGAAAAATTACCCTTATCCTTTGAGTCCCTACTTTTTCAGGGTTATACAGTGAGATTCTGTTTGTCACACCACAAAGGCATAGCAATGGCTGCCCAGCATCAAGAGTTCAGGCGATAAAGGGGATGACACTGATCAAAAAGCTACAACAGAACCCACTTCTGTACAACATTTTTGACAATAATTTTCTATAAAAGAGTTAAGTCAGATTCTGCTCAGGGAATATGAGTCCCTGATCAAATATCTCGGGTCCAAGACAAGTAGAAAAGATTTTATTTTACAGTAGATCCAGTTTGCAAGTAAGACATCTGACTGGCTCCAGGAAATGGGGGTAGGGTAGACTAGCTCTGGGCAGTCACCTCTAGGGCCTCATTTCTGAGCCAGCTAATAAGATTTTTTTCCATGTGTTTCAGATGTGAGCTGGGCCACCTGTTTCCTGCCTGTACTTGGCAAAAACATCTTCATTAGGAAGCTACACAATTTAACTGAGTGAGTCTATTACAAATTCTTAGTGAGGACTTAGTGAGGGCCAGTATTTGCATCTGCACATGAGAATTCTAAGACTGACTTCATAGTTGGGTGTGATAACTGAGTAAATGACTGTGTGTAATTCCAGAGAAGACTGTTTTATATTTATAGAGTCTATAGTTTCCATATTGTGCTCTCTCTCTCTCGCTCTTCCCGCCCCTGACACCTCTTAAAATGCCCCCACTGTCTCTGCTAATGTCTACTGTAGCCTTCCACTGTGATTTCTTCTCCTTAACAATACACAGGGCTTTTCCTCTACAAAGTGTAGAGGCATCAAAGCTGGAAAGCATTTCCCTGAGTCTACACTTACCACCTTTTCCAATTACATTAATTTGATCCTTCCAGGAAGAATGTGGAAGAGAGAGAGAGCGAGCGAGCAAATTTTGACTCCATTCTGGTAGGACCTGGCACCTAATTCAGTTTTTAATTTAGGTCTGTTGAATGAAAGCCTATCCATATCAACTCTCTCTTAATTCTACAACTTTCCTGTTGGTAAGTGTGAGGAGGTGACCTAATACCACCTTAAGAATGTCAAGACTGCCTGACAACAGTTTTATCACAGTTGTCAGCAGATGACACCAATCAAAGTCCAATTAGTCAATGAGAATGTCAAAGAAATGATTTTAGACTCCTTTAGGGCTGATAGTTGCAAAGGCAATTTGTCCGTTGCATTAGACAGGAGTCTTGGAAATTTACTGAAGAGTTTTTAAGAGAATTGGGATACCTAAATGAACATATCCTAATCAAAGACAGACTGAGCTGCTAAATTCTGTTCAAAGACTTTTAAAGGTTCAGTACTAAGTGAATTTTAATCACCATCTTTAGATAAGGGCAAAATAAACTGGTCACTTTGGACCACAAAGAAAAGCTAGGTGGGATTTCAGACTGATAACACAGAGATAGAAATCCTGATCTCAATCTCCCCTTTATCAAGATTGCAGTGGCCCAAGTTGCTGTCTGTACTTCAAGACCAATTCTCCAGTCCAGTTTCTGGAAAAAGTTCAAAAGTATTTTCAACCTGGGAAACAGAATAAATTCATCTGGAGCAATCAAAATAATCCTTTTTTAATAATTAAAAATATGGTACATCCATAATCAAAATAAATCCCCAAATGGCAAGCATTAAACTCACACATCCTCTGTAGGATTTGGGGATAAGGAAACAGAGGCTGTGAAGTACAACAAAATAAAAATAACAATTCACACCTTCATAAGGTCACATCCAGTAGATTTTGCTAAATATGTTAGACAGAGCAGAAGCTGGTTGGGTAAGATTAATCCAGCAGCTCATGATAAATGATTTAGTAATGACTAAAAGTATATCCTAGACAAACTGGATATCTTCCTATCATAGCTTAAATGATAGCGTTATGTTTTTTCTGTTAAATTATTGGGATTGGGGGATTTATTATTACAGCATTGTAATTAGATTGTATCAGTTATCTTTCACAAAGTAATGCTGTGAAAACTAAACACTTTCATGAATCAAGGTGTTTAATTTCTAATGAAAAAATGTTAACTATTGAGAAGATTATTTTAAAAAGAAAAAATATTTGAAGCAATGAATTCCTCCATGATGTCACCACTTTGCCCACCTAGGTATTGGGAGAGC
This sequence comes from Perognathus longimembris pacificus, assembly GCF_023159225.1. Lineage (NCBI taxonomy): Eukaryota > Metazoa > Chordata > Mammalia > Rodentia > Heteromyidae > Perognathus > Perognathus longimembris. Next base: position 54,641,077 of record NC_063167.1, read on the forward strand.
CCAGCTGTGAGCCTGTCATCAGCACAATTTTCATTACCAGGACACAGTCCATGGGAGATGACTCTGACAGTTGAACCTTCCTCAGGTAGCACACAGTCTCTTGAGTCTGCCATGAGCCTCTTTTACAAAATGCTCCCACAATGTGCTCTGGTACATGTGACTCCAGGTTGTGGGCTGCTAGATAGGAAGCACCCACCATCTCAGGTTACTCCTATAGGGTGTTCTGTGTCATGTTACTCAATTGTGGTCTGGTAGCCCTATACAATAAGTTCTTCTCCCTCTTTTTAAAAACTTTTCTGAATTTCAAAAGATTGTATGAGGGGGCCACAATTTAACATGTTCTTTAAGTGTCCAGTACTTCCTGGTCAGAATCACCTCTTCCCTTCCCTGTCAATTCTAAAATGGCTTCTTTCTCATACACACACACACACACACACACACACACACTTGCGTTTTCTATATTCTCAGAATGTTTGTTTCTTTTCTCTGACCCTTCCAAGCAGAGGCTAGTTTAATCCTTCGGAAACACAAATCTCACTAAGTCACTCCCCTTTGACTCTCCCCAGTCAGTGGCTGTCACTATAATGCACAGAACTAGTGTCTTTTAGATACAGAAACTCACTCATTGTTGAGCCAAGGGAAACCAATGGTAAACTGGGTTATTTGTTTTTTTCTTTTGTTTTTCCTATTAAGTTATTTGAATTTATTATATATTGGGACATTAACATGCCATCAGATCGGTAGATTACAAACATTTTCTCCCATGTCCTTATTGCCTTTTCATTCTGCTGGAAGCTTGCTTTATTGATCATAAAGGTTGCAGTTTGTTTAGCCTCACTTCTCCATTTTTGCTTGTCCTTAACCTATTCTGAGTTGACTTTTGAATATGGTATGAGATAAGAGTTCAATTTCATCCTTCTCCATGTAGATATCTAATGTTATTAACATAATTTATTGAAAAAATAAACATCCTATCTTTTCCTCATTAGGTGTTTTGTGCTTCTGTTAAATATTACTTGACTTTAGATTCCTAAACTTATATGTAGGATTTTTGTTCCATTTCTTTGGTCTTTATAATTGTTTATATTGTTTTTAATTACTGTAAATTTGAAGTTTTATTATTTATGTTCTATTTACTTAATGTTTGCAGTTTGAAATGTTATCACTTATTATTTATGATTTATTATTATCACATTTTTAAAATGTGAAGCCTCCAGCTTTGTTGTTCTTATTCAATATTGCTATAACTATTCCTGCCTATATGATTTTAGTTTTGTTTTATCTGTCTTATAAAGAATCTCATTGGGATTTCTGTATGGATTACTTGGGATATGTACATCACTTTAGATAGTAGGGATAGTTTAAGATATTATTTATTCCAAGAAGATATTTATTTATTCCAGTCCATGAGCAATAAGCCACTTGGGGTTATCCAGACTTACTGTGCTGCTTGAGACCAGCATAACTTTGCTCCAATCTTCCTTATGCCAAGAAAATCTGACTCTCTACCCCATCCCCTTTTGTTTTCAGTAAGATTTGATTCAGTGCTTCATACTTGCTCAGCAGGTAGACTATGATTTGAATCATGCTTCCAGCTGATTTGCCTCTCTCCACCCATTTTAATAGTTATTTCATTGTTAGTTCAAGTTGTTAGATGAGCAACACAATGTAATACAAAATGATTTTTTAGGAAGCTATAAGAAACTACACAAAATTGAGGGCTTATACAAACAAGAAGGAGAGATCCTGGTGAAAGAAGTCACCTATGGGGCTGCCATTGTGGGGATGGATCCACTTCAGCCACTTTTTGTCTTCATCTTTTCCTCAAATCCTGAGCAGAAAAGTCTGAGGGACCTAGGACCCCTGAATCATACATGGATATAGATGCTACAGAGTTTCATACTTCAGAATGGCATCTGGATGACAAGAATGAGGTAGAGGTAATGACCCCAAAAGAATGTGTTCTATTGAAACTAACCAACCAATGAAACACAACTATATAGTCTTTTAGACCTAATTCAAGCATTAATTTTGTCAGGTAAAATAATGAAACCACACCAAAACAGCAGCAACAACAACAACAACAATAACAACAACAAAAATGTACCTGCGGAGCTGGGAATGTGGCTTAGTGGTAGAGTGCTTGCCTAGCATGCATGAAATCCTGGGTTGGATTCCTCAGCACCACATACACAGAAAAAGCCAGAAGTGGTGCTGTACCTCAAGAGGTAGAGTGCTAGCCTTGAGCAAAAAGGAACCAGGGACAGTGCTCAGGCCCTCAGGCCCAAGCTGCAAGACTGTAAACAAACAAAAATGTACCTGCTCCCTCACCCCCAAAAGGGACAATTTACCAGTGTATTATGGCTTGAGTGTAATTTCTATGTTTCGGCTAGCTTTGTGTTCTAAAACGGGGTGAGACCCAGTTCCTACCACCTAGGATGGAAGGAAGATAAAGATAAAGCTAGAGAGTTGACTGATTTACAATCATTTTAATTTTATTATTTTAATGTACAGGACACATTCTGTTTATAACAGGTGATGAGCATCCTATACAACTAATAGTGAAAGCATTTTCTTTTATTTCATGTTTTAGTGCCTAAAATATATTGTAACACTGTAAATATTTTTTCATCAACCTCATGAAAGTACAATTTTAAGTTTGGGACTCTACCTTTGGAGTTATATGGAACCTTTCTATATATGTCTGTAAGGAAATACATGTTAGAGCAACACATCTCGAATTTGTTGCCAAGTTCAGAGGAAGACCTAGGGATTCATCATTTGCTGTGTCTGCCAAGGAAGGGTTATAACATAGATGCCGTTTGGCATCTGTGGTTTGTTTCCATTCTTACTTCTTACTATTCTCACCTTATTTTGTCCTGGCAGAGTCAGGCAGCCTAGCTCAGATACAAATTCTTTGTGTAATCACCTAATGTCATCAAGAACATAAAAGGGCAAAGCAGTAATGGAAGTTTTCAGTTGAAAGGTGCTTCCTGGTAGAAATAGAACCCAGCATTAAAAGAGAGGTAGACAAACTTTTCTAGGAGACCATTAGATGTGGTGTTAGAAGGCACTATTCCCTGAGATGCCTATTGGTTCCCAGGTTTCTGCATCATGTTTATTGATAGTAGACCACATATTGAGATATATTATAACATATAAGCCAGGACATCAACTTGAGTGGGTGTTGGCATCAAAGAACAATGATTTTCAATATACCATTCCTCTACAACAGGAGAGAATTTGCTCTTGGAGGTTGAAGGAATCTTCGTACAGATTTCTATAAGCACCAACCTATTGTCTTTTATTCTGTAATGCAGTGCATCACTGTTTCCATTGTATACTAGCATAGCACTGCATAAAGCATCCCTACACCCACAGCTGGTGATGGCAGGGGCCTGAAGGACTGAGAAAGAAAATTCACATCCTCTTATCAAAGCTATGTCATAGATATTCTTTGTGTTTTCATTTTACTTATGAGAAAAAAATAACAACTCTGGTTATACAGCAGGAGTTCACATACCCATTGTCTGGCTCCAAGGCATGACTGAAAACACAAGGGAAGGGGGAGGGGAGAATCTTCTTGGAGAAAAATGACTCACTTGATGCACTAACCAAGATGCTAGTGTTCCAACTACTTCCTATCCTTCTGTACTCTCAGATGTGCCACCTGCTTGCTGGAGTGGGCACTGAAAAGAGAAGACCAACGATTTATAATCCCTGTGAAAGAAAGAGTAAACATTCTTTACATAAACACTGATGGTGCTAAACATATCAGGTTGTTTATCTTACAGAGATGAAATGTGGAACCTCATTAATTTTTAAGTAGCATAGATTTAGTAGCATAGATTTTCAACAAACAGAAGTAAACCAAAATCATGGTCACTCTCCTTCAGCTATTCCTACTGTGTTTTCTAATGTATTTGGTTGTTAGTTGTTGGTTTTTAATAATAAAATAGAAATTCAGTTAATTTCTCACTGCCGATTTCAAACACATTGAAGTCCAACTAGTTTCTTCCAAGTACCTGGGAATATTCACCATCTGGGTTAGGCATTCTCCTGGCTGCCCTGACTTCATATGGTTTCATTAATAGTATTTCTTTTAAGTCTGCATATTTTGATGCTTGACATCTTGAGCCTTTTGGTATCAAGAGTTAACTAATTCCCCAAGAGAGTAAACAGCTGGGAGCACACCTTTGATAGGCAAAGCAGTCATCTCAACTGCTTTTCTTTATCAGCTCTCATCTACCTAACTCTAACCACCTCAGGGCCCGGTGCCAGATAAAGGACAAAGACAGCCCTACTTCTCCACTGAAATCACTCCAGCTAGCTGGTCCTAAACCTGCTTACCTAGCCTGCCCAACAACAGGCAGGCTCTTATCCACAGAGTGCCCTCCTCCACTACCTGTGCAGCATTTCCCCTGTAACCCTGATCGTTCTCCAGCTGGCCCTCAGAACATGATGTGCCCTTCTTCTTGGAGTTCCTAGTATAACAAACTAATTTTCAATGTCACTCATCAGATCTGTTGGCTTCATTTTACCTAAATAATAAGAAATCTATAAAGATGTGTTGGAGCTGCAGGCATGACCAAAGTGGTAGAGCACCTACTTAGCAAGTGGAGGCCTTGAGTTCAAGCCTCAGTAGGTGCATGTAGGTACATGTATATGCACATAAAAAAGAGTGTGTTGATTGCTCCTGATTTTTATTCCTACCATATGGTGAGGATAGAACTAGTGTCTGTCTGTCTGTCTGTCTCTCCTCTCTCTGTGTCTCTGTCTTTGTCTCTCTGTTTCTTTTTCAACACCCCCTCTCTCTTTGTGTGTGTGGGGGGGGGTGTGCGGGGGGTGTAGGTGTGTGGGTGTGTGGGTGTGTGGGTGTGTGGGTGTGTGGGTGTGGGTGTGTCCTGGGGCTTGAGAATTCAGGGCCTGGGTGCTGTCCCTGAACTTTTTTGCTCAAGGTTAGTGCTCTAGTACTTGAGCCCCAGCTTCTGGCATTCTTCTGGTTAATTGGAAATGTGAATCTCATAGACATTACTATTCAGCTACCTTTGAACCACAATCTTCAGAACTCAGTCTTCTGAACAGCTAAGGCTACAGAAGTGAGCCACTGAAGTATATGGCTATTTTTATATGTGCCACACTGTATGCCTCCATGGAACTATAGCCTGAAAGATGACAAACTCTCATCTTCATATTATCAGCACCTAGCCAGATTCCAGATATAGTACAGGTTCTCTATAATCATTTGAGAGGTGAGAAACAATTAACTAATGATTCCTAGAAACCATGGCAATTGAGTCACTTCAATTCAAATTTCATCATTGGTCAATTGGCCTTTTCATTTATGACACATATAAATCTAGGCACCAAATTTATATACAAAATGATTAAAATTTTACTCATCTGTATATCTAATGCATCAATATAAAGATGAAACAATGTCAACCATAGTAGCAAACTTCCAAGATGAATGAATATAAGTTTTGTACCTGCAAAATACTAGATTATGAAAATGTGTGTGAAAGAAGCTCTGAGTGAAAGGGTAGACTAGAGCTTTATTGCCTCAATTTTATACTATTCATCCCAGCCCCATGAATCTGAGGGTTCATAAATTCTATTTGATAACTTACAAAAGGAAGAAATGACCTCCATATATTTAAGTCTTTGATGTATAACAATGAATAAATTGTAAATGATCACACAGTATTTCATTTCAGCTACCATATTATAAAGAGGGGATGAGGTTACACAGAGCTGCGAGCCTGCGCTGTCCTATGCGGGGATCAGGTAGGAAATGACTTCCTAAGGTAAAGCCTCAGAAGAGTGTGGTGCTGGAGCAGCTTTGCCTCTCCAGAGACATCTTGCTAAAAGAGATACCAGCCTTCTCTCTGAATGACAGAGGAAAACAAAGTCCTGGGAGAAGTTACTCTGGTTGAAAACTAATGGGATAGAGATTCTGAAAGTAGAGAATAAGACAACTCAAGCATCTACTGGAGAAGACAGACACCTCACAAAGCAGATAAGGATGAGGAAGGAAGGAGACCAGCAGGAAGGGCACCAGCAGGTGTTTGGTAACTTGTCTGATTCGTACATTGTCCTATATCAATATTTGTTGAATATATAAACAAGTGTACCAACATTCCCAAACTGTTTCAATTGGTGTTTAAGTATAAACCTCAATGCAAAAAAAGAAAAAAAAAGCTGATTGTGCCATTTATACCTATACCTGGATCACAGAAAAACAGGCCTAAGGAAAATGTGCTGTCATGACTATGGTCGACCATCTCAAGAGATGAAGCTATTTATTTGTGTAATAACAGTAGTAGTTATGCTGGAAGTATCCAATAAGACATATGAAGCACTACAAATAGAACATGTTGTATAGAGATCCATCAGTCTGTTCTCATTTTTTATTAATGTTTGCTTTGCTCTATGAGCCTTAGGGAGGTGAGTGGTTTTCATGTTGTGTTTGTTTTCCAAAGAGCTGCCTTAGTGGCTGTCTCAGAGAAGAGAATGAGATCTGGATTCCCAAATTTACATTAACCAGAGAAGTTCCACTTTTAATTTATAGAGCAATGCTCCAGGTAGGATTGTATTTGAATGACAATAGTACTTAATAAAGCTTCTTGTTTTAAGTTTAATATGCACCAGCACAAACACCAGCACTACCAGTTAAAAATTACATGACCTAAGAAAAGATGCTATGCCTGTCTGTGCCTTAGTTTCTTTCTGAAAGAAATAGTGATAGTACAGTGCCTCTTTATTAAGCCATCCCATGTCAGATAACTTTGCTATCATAACAAAAATAGACTGAATATAATTAAGGATGTAGAAAATGACCTGTACAGTCACATATGTGTATATGTATATGGTAATATATATGTATATATGTAATTGATATCATTATCTCATTTGGTTCTTATAACTGCTTGTCCTGATTAGAAGAAAATCAGGCAGTTAAAGAATTGTAGCCTATGCAACTTGCAGGTGGCAGTATAAGCTGATAAACCAAAAACTGCCTGACAATGAAATGAGGGCAGAGGGCTACTGAAGAATGAGAAAGCAAGAATGAAAGAATGAGGGAGTAAGGACAGACACTAAATCTTTGGTACCATGACCTTACAGAGAACAGAAAAGAGAGCCACCAATCAGAAAACATCTTCAAAAACTCCAGTCCTCCCTATTCAACCCAATCTCCCTTTTCAAAGCCAATCTCCGTAACCATTGAATAGTACGTCAGGTGGCTGAGGTGGGTGAAGTAGAACCTTTCCATAATATGTCTATACTGTGTGCTCTTTCTCTCCCATATTTCTTTTTAAATAAACTTAAATAACTTTGCTATCATAACAAAAATAGACTGAGTATAATTAAGGATGTAGAAAATGACCTGTACATTCACATATGTGTATATGTGTATGTGTATTATATGTTGGTGTATGACATTGATATCATTATCTCATTTGGTTCTTATAACTGCTTGCCCTGAGGAAAGCACTAATCCCATGTCACTGCATAGAAGAGACAAATGAGGTACACAGAGATTCAGGATCTTATCCCAAGTCACAATTTGCAAGTGCCAGAGCTGGGACTGAAGCACAGAAATGAGTCTCTGTCCTTAACCCTACACAGAGTATGTTCCACAAATAAGGAATTTGAAAATTTCCAATTTAAGTCTTCTGTTAATGAGGCAAAGTTCAAATTGACTTTTTAAATAATGCTGACTTTTAAACTTTAAGAATTCAATACAGCTTAAAGAAAAATCATCCATTTTAAGTGGGATATGTGGCATTTCCAAACAAAAGCAAGAAGATGAAAACGACATAAATTCATGTGGGAAAGAGCCTGAAAGATGCCTATGGTCCTGCAAAACTAAGAACAGTGAGGGAAGGAGTGGGGTGGGAGGGATGGGTAAGAATGATAAAAAGAGGTGACATTGATCAAGATGCATTGTATTCATAAGCTGCTTTGCTGAATGACAACTCTTTTGTATAACTATTTAAAGATTTTAAAAAAAACTAAAAAAGAAAGATGCAGATGGATCAACCATGCTTTTTACATCACCAAATACTGGCAAACACTAGAGAAAATTTACTTACAATTCAAAGCTGCAGTGGGTTTCCTCTCTTGTCTCTCCCATTGCATACATAATGTATTAAAAGCACAAGGAGTCAAGATGGCCAGTGCCATCTGACTCACTAGTTCAGCCAGGGAATATGGAGTATACAGGACAGCTTTGGAGCATAACATAGGATGCCATAGAGATGGTCCTTTATCCTTAGTATTTGGAAGAAAATGTTGTTTTCTTTTATGAGGGACTATGATGTCAGCCTCTCTTTGTCTTTGCTTATTTTACTTAGAGGCCTTATATATGATTATATACATATATATGAAAATCAATTCCTAATGTTCACAGTTCCCTCTACTGAAGCTTCCTTAGTGCTCTACCCTCCAACACTCCATTCAGGTTACATCATGATGCTGTTATTGTGTTTGTGTTTGTTGTTTTGGGCAGTACTGGGCTTAACTGCCGGGCTTGGATGCTGTCCCTTAGCTTTCTGCATTCAAAGTTGGTGCTCTACCACTTGAGCCACAGCTCCACTTCTGGCTTTTTGCCAGTTAATTGGAGATAACATTCTCACTTACTGTCCTTCCTGGACTGTCTTCAAACTGCAATCCTCAGATCTCAACAACTTGATTAGCTAGGATTATAGGTATGAATCTCCAGTGCCTGACACATGAGTATTTATATAATTTGGCTGATGTTCTTTATCCTTTCTCACCGTTTTCCCTATTCCTCAGCTACATGATGTTAAGGTAGGATCATAAGAGAAAACATGTTCAGTGATGCTAAGTTCCAAGCTAGAGTAATGAATGGGACTTTGACTTACTTCCCTTGGGAAAGTGGATGTATTCCTTTCAGGCACACCTTCACAAACACTCTACACATGTGTTTGGGGTGTCGTGACCTGCCAGCAAACATTAGCTGTATGACTTTGGTGAGCCATGCTGTAGTTCAAGAGGCTTGGAGGGCATGGTAGAAGAACTGAATTCAAGTCCTGTCACCACTAACTGGCTTTATAAGTTTGGACTATTTAGCTCTCACTGATCGTAACAAAGTTACATGGTGATGGTGACAATCCCTCATTCCTCTACAAGTCTATTTACTAAGCACTTACTGCTTGCTAGGCACCAGAAAAAAACAACAACAACAAATGTAAGTAATATGAGGCTTCTAAATTCAGCTGCTCACAATGGGGATTACAAGATGGCTACCGAATCAGCAGTGAAACACACACACACACACAGAGAGAGAGAGAGAGAGAGAGAGAGAGAGAGAGAGAGAGAGAGAGAGAGAGAGAGAGACCTTGAGGAAAATGCTTCCATTTAGAATCTGCAACAATGGAGAGAGGAGAACCTGGCTGTTCATAAAGAACATCTCAAGCTTCACATTCTTCTGCCTTCCAAGGTTATAGAGAAGTTCAAATAATATACTGAATTTGAATCCTCTCAATTCTCTCAAGAGCGGTTCCCATAGCAGATGCCGTGGTACCGCCCAGATTTCTATGCCTTTGCCACTCCAGTACAAGCTGGAGACTTGAAACCTCTGCACCTGCATCACTGCAGGAGGGACTTTTCCAGCCCACAGAGCCTGCCTGCTTCACCACCTGTGGTATAAGACTGTGTGTGCTAAGGAGTCAATGTCACTGCCCCACACCTAGAGCAGCTCTCAACCCACCACTCTCATCCTTCAGGGAGAAAATTGAGGCCTGAATTCTACACTGACTGCCAGAATTCTCCCAGCACAACAAAGCTCCAGTTGCTCCCACTATAGTCATGTGCTTGATTACACACAGTTCACCGGCTGTCTTCCCTTTCTGTGTCAATTCCCTACACCCCCAATGGAGTTTCCTTTACCTGCCAAATAAATACTTGCAAGGTAGGTCCCTATCCCTGGCTATGCTTCTGAGAGAAATCATACTGAGACAAGATGTAAACTATTTTTATTATTATTTTCCATCAATCTGAAATGAGACCAGGATTATGCATGCTACTTTGCATGGGAAACGTGATGCTTTGTATTTTTAACCTCCTTATAAAAAGTTAGGATTTGAACCATTATATCCATTAAAACACAATACTTACCCAAGAGGTTTTTTCTCCCCTTTAAATCCATCCTGACCAAGGCAGCTTGGCCAGAGCCATTATCTATCACTTGAGTTTCCACAACTGTCTCCCAGCTGCTCTCCAGCTCCAGTTTTCCATGTACAAATCCATCCTCCTCACTGTCCATCTCCAGTGACATCCACCTAGAAAGAAACTCTAGGCAGATGATTTGTAGGACAAACAGTACTTTTGTAAAATTTAATAATCTTTTAATTACAATGCATCACTCCTATTGTTGTTTTGTTTTGTTTTGTTTTTGTTGTTCTTGGGGCTTGAACTTGGGGCCTAGGTGCTGTCCCTGAGCTCTTCAGCTCAAGGCTAGCACTCTACCACTTTGAGCCACAGTTCCACTTGCATCACTCCCATCTACAGGAAAATTGTTGTAAGCATTCTGATAATTATAAAGCAGAATGCTTGATGGTAATGTTTTAGGGAAGTTGATAAAAAAATCTCTTCTCTATGCATACATATATATGTATATATATACATGCGTGTGTATGTAGTTTGTGTAATACATGCATATATGTATATATACTTGTGATATACACACATATTTGTGAGTATACAAATCTACTATTCTCCCACAAGTAATGCCTATTTAGATGTATGTTTGTTCAATGCATGAACTGCACGACTGTATAGAATAACCCCTTTAGTCATTCACAAATAACTTGTCAGTGTTCTCATGCCTTTGTTCAAGTTTCACTCTCCCTAAAACACTGGCAGTGTTTCCTTCTCCTAGCCTGCTTCTAGAGATTTGTTAAATCCAGTTGAGTATTCCACTTTCCAGAACCTTTCCCAAGTGCCTATGTATATCTTTTGTGCTTCTTCTTCTTTTCTTAAAACTCAACTTATATATTTAGTTTGTTTGTGCCAAATTGCAATCTGCTGCTCATGGGGTTCTTCTTGCAGTAAGGGCTGTCTTATTCCTCTAGAGCTCCAGCATCTGGCAGGGAGCTGGACAGAGAGCTTAAAAACACTGGGGTGTGGAGGTGGTGGGAGGGTTCTGCAGCTAAACAGATTTGATCAAACCTTAATCTGTCACTTTCTAGTCATGAGGCCTTGGACAAATGGCCTCACATCTCTCTCTACACTTCTATTTCCTTGTTGATAAAATGGAAATGCTGCCATTGTTTACCATAGGCTGTCATTGTGGGAGTTAAACAAGCTTTGTCTGTAATAAACGCAATACCTAATGACAGGCACAAATACACAGTAGCTGATATTTTGTTTTAAGCTGAATAAACACTTGAAGGATGAATGGGCCTCCCTTTATATCAAGCAGGCAGGCCTCTGTAAAAAAAAATGTACTTTGCAGTGATCTATATCCAGAAGAATGATGGATACTTAATATAATTAGAATATTTTGTCTGTATAACCACTCTACTAGAACGGCTTGACTATCAAGTCGTGAATCACAATTGGTGGCTTCTTTTCTCATGTGAGAGTTAAGTGTCAGAGGCTAGTCCCAACCTGGTCTATGTGATTCCAGCAGGGTCTTGGAACATAGAAGTGGAGACTTACTTCTGGCTGGAGGTTTGGGAAATGTGGTTGCCTGTGGGTGGAAGGATCTCAGCTAAGATGTAGAGGAGTAAGAGGTAGACTGGTTTCTCTCAAAAAACTCACTGAGTGACTGTAAATACTACAAATTCAAAGAACAATTTTTATGGCCAGTTCTAGGGATTCTTATATTAAAAAAATCAGCAGATAAGCTGAACAGGGAGTAGTAACCACACAAGTGGGAAGGATTCTGGGTACAAATTGGAGATTTTGTTGCTACCTTTTTCAAACCTTTTGAAAAGCAAAAGATATTACAAAGACTGATCCCACCAAGAATGTACTAGCCACACCAACCACTGACAATATACAGCAATTGAAATTTTCATCCATTGTTGGAGAAGATATAAAATGGTGCAACCACTTTCAAAAACAGTTTGACAGTTTCTTTTGAAGTAAACAATGAACTTCATTTGACCCAACCATTGAACTCCAAGGTACTCTCATAAGAAAAATGAAAACAAGCATATACAGAAAAGATCTGTACAAATATTTTCATAGTAGTTTTATTCATTTGGCCAAACTGGCCAAATGCATATTAATAGAAGACTAGACTAAAAGTCTGTGCTTTCTTCACACAATAAAATAACAAAAGGAAACAAGTGATTAATAAATTGTGAAATATGAATAAAACTCAAAATGTTATGCTGAATGAAGAAAGACCAAAAGGTAAGTTTATGTATGTGTATGTGTGTGTGTCTATATATACTATGTGTATATATAATGTATATATTTATACATACACACATACTTAAATATATGTATACATATACACATATATACCACACATGTGTAATCTATACTTATAAAGCTAGAAGATCATTTCTTCTTCTGTTTATTGACATTGTTAGTACGACTTCAAGTAATAAAGGCTCTTCCTAGAGTGAAAGGAATGACCTGTGTCTTGAGAGTGTGCTGATAAGCGTGGGTTATTCTGGAACTACAGCACATTTTGCAGTAAAGTTTTACTATATATAGAAACATTTACTACAAGTATATATGTAGAATATATGTAAGATACCTTATTATGTGAAAAAATAAAAGTAGCAAACAAGTACATTACCATATAAGAAATTGGCCTTAACTATATTATCTAAATAATTGATTTTGACATAACTCTTCCAAATCTGTCCAATTTAGAGTTTGGCTGTGTGAACTCTTTTGAACCATCTGTTTATTCTTGTTAGCAAATATTTATATTTGACCAATAGGTACTTAGCCCAGCACTACCGCTTACTGTCTGGATGAGTTTGAGAAAGTTACTCTCTACTTTTGCTTCATTCACTAATAAGATGAATATGTTAATAGCACCTATCTCTTGGGGCTATTCTGAAAGCAAAATGAGTTAATGTAAACAAAGCTCTTCAAATAATGCTGGCACATAGTAAAGGCTACATAAATATCAGTGATACATTTTACCATTCTCAGTTTAGTGCCAGTTTGGTAGATATAAACAGCATTAGGACATAGTCCCAAGTATAGAAAATTCATAGTTTGGAAAGGAGGATCAACAATAAATACAAAAATAAATGTGACTAAATATACTCTGTACAATAATATAATTTGAAAAATGTTTTGAAAACATCAGTGACTAACTGCCTTGACATGAAAAATCCATCCAAAATGAAAACAACCCACTGTGTAAATATCAGATTTGGCTAGTCAATTACCGATTTTTAGAGTTAGGGTTACTACACATAGTTCCTCCTTTCCCTGGCATCTGAAATTTGGAGCACTCAGACTTCAAGCCTGTGACTTCTCTTCTGCATCCTGGCTTGTTCTCAGGCGATCTCATCACTCATGCTCATGAGGCTCATTTCATGTATCTCAGCCCAACATCATGTCTGAGCTGCAAGGGCCTGAGACATCTGACATAGACAAAATCTAATTCCCCCTTCTCCACCTCTGTTCCCCACATGCGCTCCTCCCCCAGCATCTTCCCCTCCAAAATATAGCTGCATCCTTCCAGTTGCCCAGTTCAAAAGTCTCGCACTTTTCCTTGCCTCTTCTCAACTTGCATTTCATACCAAATAATCAGCAGATGCTGAAATCATTTATTTCTAAAAGTATAAATGAGTTTCTTCTGACCTAGAGACCAAACAACCAAATTGTCCTTTCTTTTCTACTCATACTCCCCCAGAAGCTAATCTTAGTACATCAGCCAAATGATGTTTCTGAAACATAAACAATCCACAGTTTTGCTGCTGTTGAATCCTAACCTTCTAGTCCTGTACTAGTCCTCTACCCTTTGCCCTTTCTACTCTCCCTCAGGCTCCATCCCCTCCAAACCCTTTCCTGTCTTTTCAACAAGTTTTTTACCTCATGATCTTTTTGCATGCTGTTCCCTTTCTGAGAAATGCTCTTCCTCCAGGTGGATTTCATGGCTCACTCTCACTCCACTTCGGCTTAATGTCATTAGCATAGCTTAAAAAAGCAGGCTCGCCTCAATCTCTATTTCCCTGATTTCTTTCTTGTACCTAGCATTCTATCATATTGTTTTTGCCCTCCCTTGAATTCTCATGAAGCAGAGTCCTTGCAAGTATAAGAGGCCTAGAATAATGCCTAGGACATAGTAGATACCCCATAGTATTTGTTGGATGAATGAATGAATAAATGAGTTATTAATTGTATTAGTCAGCTCTTCATCACTGTAATAAAGAGCCTGAAATTGACCTAATGAGAAAAGAGGTTTATTAAGTCTACCTAAAGCTTTGGAGAATCAAGTTCATGGCAGCTGCATCAACTCAGTTCTGGCAAGGACCACAGGGACAATGGCAGATGGTTGAATATGTCAAGAGAAAGGACCACATGGCAAGCCAGGAAGCAGGGATAGTGGCAGTCTCATAATCTCTATTGAAGGCAGACTCTGAATGACCTAAGGACATCTCATAAGATCTACATCATTTTTCAGGACTAATTCCAGGGGGATAAAATTCCCTGCACAACAACCTTAGAGGGGAAACAAACATTTTCACATCTCAGTATTATTACTTAGCTTCTGCAAGGCATCACAGTTTATAAAGCAGTCACATAAACAATTTCTTCATATGTCCTCTAACAAGTTTTAGAATCATCTTTATTATATTCATTTTGTAGAAACATTCTTTGCTCAAGGCTGGCACAATACTACTTGAGCTACACCTCCATGTCTGGCTTTTTGCTGCCTACTTAGAAATAAGAATCTCATGGACTTTCTTGCCCAGATGCTTCATACTGAAATTCTCTGATCTCAGCCTCCTGAGCTAGGATTATAGGAATAATCCATCAGTGCCCAGCTTCTACTGAATATATATATATATATATATATATATATATATTTTTTTTTTTTTGCCAGTCCTGGGCCTTGGACTCAGGGCCTGAGCACTGTCCCTGGCTTCTTCCCGCTCAAGGCTAGCACTCTGCCACCTGAGCCACAGCGCCCCTTCTGGCCGTTTTCCATATATGTGGTGCTGGGGAATCGAACCAAGAGCTTCATGTGTAGGAGGCAAGTGCTCTTGCCACTAGGCCATATTCCCAGCCCTCTACTGAATATTTTTATAACTCCCTTGTCCCTAGTCCTGCAGCTTATTGGTAAAACTCGTAAACTTTAGTTTTGCTTCCAAACCCAGTTTGCTAATAGTAATAATAAAGAACTATCAAGGTTAACATTGCTCTAGACATTCCATGTGTAGCATCTCATTTAACCTTTCACATCAATGTTTTCAGGAACTATTTTGCAAATGAGGAAACAAAAGCACAGCTAAGTAAGACATCAAGGTCACAGACTTAGTAAATGACAATGTCACAATCAAAAAGACAAACAATTCTAAAAGCAATACTTACAAAACCATTTGGTGTAAACCACCTAAACAACTCAGTGGGGGGAGAGGGAAGGGGGGAGGGGGTGGGGGGAAATGAGGGAGGAGGTAACAAATTGTACAAGAAATGTACCCACTGGCCTTACGTATGAAACTGTAACCCCTCTGTACATCACTTTGACAATAAATAATTATTCAGGAAAAAAAAACTAAAAAAAAAGCTTCACATATTCTACCTTACTAAACTAAAATCTATATATTGATGCACTATTAAAAAAAAAAAAAAGAGGGCTGGGGATATAGCCTAGTGGCAAGAGTGCCTGCCTCGGATACACGAGGCCCTAGGTTCGATTCCCCAGCACCACATATACAGAAAACGGCCAGAAGCGGCGCTGTGGCTCAAGTGGCAGAGTGCTAGCCTTGAGCAGGAAGAAGCCAGGGACAGTGCTCAGGCCCTGAGTCCAAGGCCCACGACTGGCCAAAAAAAAAAAAAAAAAGAAAGACACACTCCTTGCTCTCAAGAAAAAAAAAAAAAGAATCTAGGCCCCACTGCCTGGTTCTAGGGACTTGTTCTGAACCAACCGGCCTACTGGGCCTAGCCTCTAAAATATAGAAAGTTAAGTAAACACTGAGGCACAATTGAACAAACACTGAACTTTTTCTAGGACTTTCTGTCATAATGAAACTTTTTGCTTTTGCTGAGCCTTACAAAAACTGGCTTATTTTTCTTTGAAATCATAAGTTGAAAGTCAGTCAGGTCTCAAATTCAGTTTACATTGGGTTCTTCCTGCTTTTCATTCATCTTGGAAATGTGGGAAATATTTATTTGTGAATTAGTAGTCACTTGGGGACAAAGTCAAGGCTCATGGGTTTCCAGCAATCTGTCCTTCTTCCTCCTGTGGTAGCTTTGTGCTGTCCTTGTGGCTATGTGCCTTGGCTGGCACATTCTCTGAGCTCCAGGTTCCATCTGCTCCCTCATCGCCTATGACATTCTTTGTTTCATAAATTCTCGGCTTCACTTTATCACATATCTTACATTGTGGAACACTCAATTTCTTTTCCATTCCATTCCTTGCTCTCATTTAAAAAAAATAGAAATCTATTTGATTGGATGTGATAGCACCAGAGGCAAAAATGTGGCAAAATTTTAAATGGTGAGAAATCCATCTTAACTACATGGATTCTGAGAAGTAAATTGTGATTCCTCCTGGCTTTGTATTGAACTGTGCAAGTTAGATGAACTACAGATGCCTCATTGACTTGCCTACCTGTCTGCTTGTCTCCAAGTCAATCAAGTGCTTGTGACGCTGACTATTTTCTGCTCTTCACAGCTATTCAAATTATTAACTTAAAGGAGTGCATCAAGTTACATAAATAGAGATGGATGCTCCGGAAATCTCAAACTTCTCAGATCTTGAATAAAAAGGCATTCAAAAGTTGGGGGAAAATGAGCCAGATATGTTGATTGTTCCTACTTCTTTGTAACAAAGTTTCCTAGCACACATCTGAGAACAGCCTGTGAGTTCTCTGGGAATAGCAGTAACCCAATGCCTAGCATGTACAAGGTGCTGAACAGGGTAATTGTTTAAAATAGCAGGTACTTACTAGATATTACATTGAAAGTGAACTATACAACTTGTTGAGTGGGAGTGGGCAGGGAAAGCTGGGAGAGAGCAAGGGAAAGAGTAGCATTGTCCAAAAAGAAACGTATTCTTTACCTGACTTATTTGATTCTAACTCCTCTATACATCACCTTTATAATAACAATTTAACTTTTTAAAATAGTAGGTGCTTTGAAAATATATGTTGATTCTATAGTATTCTGGGGTTGTTTTTGCTATCAATGTATGAATTGAACACACACACACACACACACACACACACACTTTAGTTGATGAAACCTTAAAGGAAATTATATTTAATTCATCTGTGTGGACCTTAATGCAGACACATTAGATACCAGCTAATGGTTAAAATAATAATCAAACTGAATGAACTTGTGCTACTTGTTTTATTTCACACCATGCCTTTGGCCACTTAGCTCTCAGGTTGGAAGACCTAAAATAGCTTGATCAATTTAATCAATTATTTGAAAAACAGACACCTTGAAGTCATTCAAATCAAGCTCACAATAGACATTTAAATTCTCCCTTGGTCATTTTGTAAGTAGCTTTTGCATTTAGCTAGCTGCTATCCCCAGAGTGGGAGGTGGGGGAGCATAAGCTTAATGAATTTGGTCAAACATACTGTGTAACAGATGTCCAGCATGCCGCTATGAGCTTAAATCATAAAGATGATGTCTCTGTTTGGCAAGTAGAAATATAGTAGAAGTGTTTTATCGGTCACTGGACAACTTGCTAGATGGCAGGAGAATAATCCTGAAAAACTGCAGGAGCTTCTTTCTAGTGCCATCTCAAAAAAGAGCCCTGGAGAAACCCAGATAATCTGCTTGCAACAATTCATCAAGTTGGTCCTTTGTTTCATTAATTTGAGTGTCAAGTGCAACCATACAATAAAGAATTGCCAAGACCTGATAAGATTCTCCTCTGGCTGCTGCTTTGCCTGCCCTAACAACTGCTACTATTCACGCCTAAAGCACAAATTGAATAAATAGCTCCAAGGCTGGCAATGTTGAACAGTGTTTTGAATTTTGTGTTTTTCCTTGAAAGACTACATGCATTCCTTTTTTTTTTTTTTCTTTTTGCCTCTCAAGTGCCTTGCACTGGTATTCATTATGGAACCAACAACTTAACTTTCTTCATCAGAAGTATGGAAAGATGCTTAGTAAGTTAAAAATTGTTCGTGTTATATCATCAGTCCAGCAGTAGAGTAGTGGAAATTTAAAAAGGATTGAAATGCCTTTTTTGGCCTTGAGAAAGCTATTATTGCACCCTTGGTTCAGTTGGCCTGTTGATCATTTCTATCTTAATATAACCTTTAATGTTACCCTTCTGCAGGTAAGCTGTTACATATGACATTAAGACAACTATTTTCACTGAGCAATTTCACAAGAAATATGTTTTTAGCTAAATTAGACATTTAACAAATGGCATTTGGGATTCAATGCAGAAAAGGAAATATCCTTAAAAACAAGCTATTGGTGTGAATTCTCCAACACTGAACAATAATTAATGTTTTAATTTTAGTTCAAGTTGTGAATGTGAAATTATGTACCTTCAGTGAAATCAACCAACATAGACAGAGTAGAGAGGGCTTTAGAATTCTTATTAAAGAAGCCATGAGCAGTTTTAGCTCTAGTAGTCAAAAATTCTTCTTTGAAATTAAGAACATGTAAGCCCAGCCAATCATGTGGAGATGATATGCTTAATGTCTCAAAAAATTTACCAACCTTTAGATGAACATTGTATTCCTCAAAGGGCAAGTGAAAACATAAATTGTAATCTTGGATGCAAATAATGATTAAGATCATTTGAATAAAATATAAAGACTGCATATGGATAAGTGCATTTGAGAAAAGAAAAACAAAGGAGAAAACAAAATTTGGTCGCTTACAACTGAAAAACAGCAAATATAATATAATTTTTTTTGGAAAATCATTTCATGGTAGATTTCCCTTGTCTAGAAGCCTAAATGCTAAAACTACATATAGGGTTATTGACATTGGAGGTGGTACCAAAAACTCAGAAGAGAAAATTGAGTTTGCAAATTTTCAAATGGCTATCATATGCAGAACCTAAGGCTCTCTTTCTCTTTTTGGTTTGATGACTTCATAAAAGAAATAAATCCTGCAATCAAGAAATAGTTAACCAGGCAAGTTAGATCTTTGGCCCCAGAAATGTTACTCTGCCAAGAAGATTGCTTGGGGGCAGGATAGGGAGGGGGAAGATGCAGAGGTCTTTAGGACCCAGCAGGCGGCGGCAGGCGGCAGTGTGTCGAGCACTGAGAGACTACGAGGGTCCGGTTCAGTTTTAATTCTGTGTCTAATCTCGGCCACAGCGGCGCTTGCCGGGTCCCGCGGCTCCTGCGCCCGCTCAGCCGCGGCCAGTCGCCGGGCGGAAAAAAAAAAACCCAGAGCAGCCGGTGCCCTATCACTTACAATGGAAACCCTCCAAAAAAAAGTGGCTCTGGACGCGCGTGCCTGAAGATTCCGCACAAAAGAGGTGCCCAAAATGAAGACCCTGATGGTGAGTCAGTTATTGCAACTCTACTAGGCAGAGGCGGGGACCCCCTCGGGCTCAGCGTCCCTGGGTCTCACTGAGGAGCCTCAGGGACAACCTAACCTTGTGTCATGGGTCGCCTGTTAGAAAGGGACAACTTTCCACCTGCTTCATGTCCCCTCGCGATTGCATGGCTCTGCCTGGCTCATAATCCCGAGTGGCTATTTGGGTTGCTAAGGCTCTTGGATCTCCAGCCAATGGTCCAAAGGGGCAAGACCGAGCTCCAGAGAGCCAACGCAGCGAGGAGATTTCTTTGAGAACAGAGGATGCTCCCCAAAGCAACAGCCTGGCAAGAACTACGAGGGGCGGGGAGGGGGGGAACCTTTGCAGACTTTTCTGGGTTTCCTTGCCAGATTGAAAACTTGCAAGGACCGCCGAGGTGGAACCCTAGAGAATCAAGGAGGATAAAGGGGTGCCAAGGGTAACGATTCCTGCAGGGTAGAGAGGAGGACCCCTCCTCAAAATGCGAACCCACCCCTGCCCTGGCTGCGGACGCGCTCTCCTTCCATTAGCCCCGCGCCGCGCGCCACCTCCTGCCCTCTACCGAGAGATCTGGGCGGCAGCCTCGGCCGGGAGCGGCGACGCGCGGGGCGCATCCCCTGCCATCTGCGCGGGGACTGTGCCTCCTCCGTCCCTGCTGCGCTCGTCCAGGCTGCGGCCCGGGCCGATCCGAGCGCGGGGCAGGTGTCCCTGCCGCGCGCACTCACTCCGAGTCCTGGCTCAGCCTCTGTCTCTGGCTCTCTCCCTCTTGCCCGCCCGCAGCGCCATGGTCTGGCAGTGTGTTTAGCGCTCACCACCATGTGCACCAGCTTGTTGCTCGTGTACAGCAGCCTTGGCGGCCAGAAGGAGCGCCCCCCGCAGCAGCCACAGCAGCCACAACAACAGGCGCCGGCAACCGGTAGCGCTCAGCCAGCGGCGGAGAGCAGCCCCGCGCCGCGCCTTGCAGCCCCCGCGGGACCGAGACCCCTGGACGGATACCTCGGCGTGGTGGATCACAAGGTGAAGGCTTACGTCCCAGCCCGTGCGCCGCCCAGCTAGGGGATCCCACACACCTGTGCCCTCTCTCCCCACCCGTTCCCGGGGCTGGGAGGCGTCTTGAGTAGGTTCATTTCCCAAGAGGCTGGCAGGAGAGTGGACCCGCTGGGGTGGGTGGGGTGGCCTTCTTCCTACTTAGTGTGAATTCCTATTAGGCAAAGAATGCAAAGTTTTTTGTTTGTATGCTTTTCGCTTATCTTCTTAGGGAATAGGAATCAGGTGAGTGGTAGACCCCAAAGCTAAATTGTTTGAACAGGAACCAGTCTTGATGCTAGAATCTTCTAAGCCCCAGAATTTCAGACAGCCTGTGATGTCCTGTGGCTGAAGCCTTGAATTCGGCAGGATCTGCCCTGGTAGAAAGAAACCTAGGTTGGCTCATAGTCAGGCACCATTTTTCCCATCCAGGACCAGGAGGAGCACCCAGCAGCCCCCAGCCACTGCTCTGGCTGCAGGTTCCCCTCTGATCTCTCCCTACTACCCTGGGCTGGATGATTTCAGCTTTGAGGCCTAGTGCCCAGGCAGCTTCTCAAAGCTGGAGGCACAAACTCAGCTCCCATTGGCTTGAAAGCTTGTTTTCCTCTTCCTTCCAGGAAGCTATAGCATGACTTGGCTAATAATTAATAAGCTGATTTTTTTTTTAAAAATGAGCCTCCTTTCCCTGGAATAATAAATCTGTGGTTTCAGTGGAGGAAGCCTCTGGGAGAATCCTAATCAACTTTCCTGATTCAGAGGATACTTTAATACAATTTTAGTGCATTTCCCATTATCTAAACCTGCTAATGTGTTTTCATTAAAACATACATCTCCTCTGTATCGGCCCTATAAAGCTAGAGGTTTTCTTGAAATCCCACAACTGGGTTTTTTTTTGCCATATTTTATGATGTAAACAAAAGTAATATTCTGCAGATTCTGCTATGTGAAAAGATTGCTCTTACTGTGTACAAAAAAGCCAAGCCTTTTTAAGAGACAATCAGAAGGTTGTCATTCACCTGAGGATTGGAGGGCACAAAAGACTGAGACAGAAGCCAGCCTTTATAGATCTTTAAATGTCTGTAGAAGACAAAATATATCATGAAATAAGTCTGAGCAGATAAATGAATGAAAGTTACAAACATTATTGGGGTTCAGAGGAAAGGGTCACCTCCCCTGGAAGAAGCAAGAAAAGTTTCTTTGAAAAGGTGGTACTTATACTAGGAACTTCTCAGAGGAGCAGAAAAGTGGGGGAAATATTAGGAAATGATGGAGAATATACTTAAAATCCAAAAGTTGAAGTTGATAGGCTCATCAGACTTCAGGTTTTTTTCTTAGTTGTGATTAACTGTATAGTTTGGATCTGTATGTGCAAGCAACTGACAAGGGCTAAGTCATAGGAAAGTTTAGACATCAGCTTCTGGCTGTGGATGGATGTGGTGTTTCTGTGGTAGTTGATGTCTGATAAATATATTGAACTGGTAGATTTTCATGGCTTTGTTCGGTGAAAATGGCTAATACTTGTGAAGCTATGATTAATAGAGGTGTCAAAAAATCGATTTACTGAAAGCTCTGATCTGTTTTGGAGGAAGATATTTATTCCTAATATTTCCCTCCTTGTATAATACTGATAGATGCCAGCTAAGACACTGAAATTTTAAGAGAAACATAATGCCCTCCTGTTGATTTTTAAAATAAAATCTTCAATGAATCAGAGCCTTATAAAATTAGAATGAAGAACAGCTCTTTTCTTTGTTGGAAGAAATGCTCAACTCTACAAGAAAAGGTGAAATAAGATATAGTAAATTGGCTTTGTAAACTGAAGTACTATATGAATGATAAATACCACATAAAAGTCCTTGGAATTCTTGGCAGGGGAAGATCTTCTTTGTTTACAAGTAAATCAATAAAATTCTTTTGTAGAAAACCAATATCTCCGGAGGTGAGGTGTTGTACACACCTGTAATCCCAGGCAAAGGCAAGAATAAATCAAGTTCAAGGCCACCCGGGGGCTAGATAGTGAAATCTTGTCTCAAAAATCCAAAAGTGGAGGGGATAAGCAGGAAAAGAGGGAGGGAAGGAAAGAAGGAAACCAAAACCAAACCTATATCTCGTAAAACTCTTTATTCAAGGTTTCAATGAAGTTTACCCCACCCCAAGCAAAGGAACAAATGGAAATTATAAAATCTGTACCTTCTCTTTAGTCCTTAACCCATCCATCCTACAAAACTAAATGTAAACTTCTACCAAAATGCAGTCATTGAGCCCTTTAACTGCTACTATTTAGGTGGCTGAAAAGGAGGCAGAGCTCTCCTCTGATGGCCAGCTGAAGGTGCACGCGTAAGATGTGTACGTCCTTTCTAGAAACTGGTATTTAATTGGGTTTTGTTTGAGATCTTCTTATAGCCTTGCCACGGCAGGGGTGGAAATCATTTGTTAGCAAATTGCTAAGAATATCATCCCCCTATTAACTCAGGAGAGGGTAAGAAGCAAAAGCTTTCCTATTCTTACATTGCCAGGGAACACCCAGATGGGTGTTTTGCCCCCACTTTCCTCACATCAGGTCTCAGAAAAAAATGATAGGATATGCTGAATGTGATGACCATGAAGCCATATGCTACTGCATACTGAATGAGAATTCCAACAGACTTTTTATTTGCCCTTGATTTAGAGTCTGGAGAGAGCTGCAGACACTATTTAGGAAAACGTTCACATCTCCATAGCTGGAGGTCTCAAAGACTGATAAATATGTAGTGTTTGTGTTCAGTTACACGATGGTATTAACATTATAACTCCAAGATTAAGTTCAACAGGTGGTCCTAATCCCCAGCACCTGAATTTCACAAATTACAGCCTGTCTGCAGTGATAGTCTTGTCTCCTATGGCTGCAGATGACTTGCTGGAGAGATTAAATCACTGTGGGCCTTTGTTGAAAGAGGCTGCAAGTCAAGTGATGAGTAGTATATGTTGAAGCTTAAAACATCACTTTCCCCGGTCCTATGCTCTACTTCCCTATTTTTTTCCTTTCTCTCTTTATTTCTCTCTTTCTTTCTTTTTACCAAAGATGTGAGCTGCAGTGGTATTTCCAGCATTACTAAACTCCTCATCTTTGGTGGATGTATAAGGGTTTTCCTTTCTGCTAGAGCCTTTCTATTCTTTTCCCAGCCCATTACCCAGACTTTTTTCCACAAACATATTTCCATCTTGTTGCAGGCACTACAGCTACAGTAACTGTAGTCCGTGATTTTGATTATTCTGCTGCTCCCCTTTTTTGAAGTCATTGGTATCTAGCCTGATTGACCAGACACAAATGAAGAACCCAATTTTCATGGCTGTGGGAAACTTTTGCATTACAACTGTTATAATCGAATCTCTCTCTCAGATACTCTCTCACACACACACACATGCACACACACACACACATACACACATACACATAAGCAACAGTTTAAAAAAAGAAACATTTAAGTCATAAAGCAGAGTAAGAGAGATGGAAATCTGGTCTGGACAGATAAAGACCTTTGCCATCTGGTAGCTCTGTGTAATGAAACTATGAGTAGATTCCCATTGCCAGTGGACAGAACCTTATCACAGAAGGTTCAGTCATCCTGGCTGCCCTTCCTTGAGATGACTTATAAAAGGGCAATGAGTGATCAATGGGGTCTGAGGCTGAGCAGCTATCTCTTCACTTCAGAAGTAGCCTCACCCCGCCCCCACCACACTACCCCAGGATGGATTTCCCACATACCAATAACATGTTCATCCTTGGTTCTTTCTTTCCTCCTTTAGACATTCCTTTATTCATGAGAATCAAAAATGGTTAGTTGTAATACAACTATTACTATTAATTGGTACATGTACAGTTGGAGTGATAAGACAAATCAATGCAAGACTAAAAACAAATCCCAAACCTGCATGAAAGCACATGTCACATAACTGATTTAGAAATGATAGGATAAGCATTTCTCCTTTAGAAAAGTCTATGAATTCTGAAAGGTAAGTTAACATAATTTATTAGGTCCTGTTTAATGACATTTGAGTAATTCAATGAATGATAAGTCACTTGGATCTGAAGGAAATTCAAAATGAGATTATTTTCAATGCTCAGGTATTACAAAATGTAATCTGCCGATGATAATGGAATCCTATTACCACAAGGCTTTAAACAAAAGGAATCATAGAATGAACTAGTTTTTATGGATAAGGACTTGCCATATTATGGTTACTTTTAACAGAAGAAGCTTTTGTACAACATTAAAAAAAAAAAACTTCGTTAATGCTATGTCAGCTAGTAACATTTCCCCAGATTTCCTGGAGAGTAATCTCAATATTCTCCCACCCTGACGTTTTCAGTGGATGGCTTTGACTGGACTACATCTCAAACTCCATACATGTTATCTTCTAACTGATTCTTTTTTCGTTAGGGCCTTCATACTTGCTGTTCCCTTTTCCCCAAGGTATTTGGCATGCTTAGATCTTTCTGGCCATTGAATTCTAAGATCTTATGTCCCCTTCTTATGTACCACATTATTTAATAATCCTTGAATATTTGCCTGTCATATTAGCCTGTTTTATTTCAGATAACAATATCTCAAATAATCCCAAAAATTTTCAACTATTGTCTGCCCTTCTCCAAATAAAATCTAAGTGCTACAGAACAAGTCTTTGCATATCTTGTTGAGCAGGACCTAGTACATGGTACTATTGGATACTAGAAGAATGTGAGAATGGCGAGAAGGACAGAAACTCTTTACTTTAGGTCAATTTCTTTCTCTTTAAGAAGCATCAGTTCAATCTCAAGGCTACAGTATGTCTTTTATGTCCTAAATTTGTTTTGCAAGAGAAGAATAACTGGGAAGAAGAGTGAGAATGATTTACAACAGAATCATCTTTGGGAATGATATGTAAGAGTCCATATTCCACAGATTTTACTTGCAATTTTTGTACACATTAAAGTTTAGATTCATCGTTGGAAATGTTTTAGTTATCACAATGAGCAGTTCTGTGGCTGATTCATTTGGATGGTTCTGAACTAACCATAGCCCTCAGTAAGTACTCATTGAAGGTCTAAGGGTTTCAAAATTGGATATTTGGGTGGAAGAGTACAATCTCTACTCTCTAAGAAACCTTTGATAAAATTGGATAGAAAAGACAAAGCAAGAAAAGCTTAGTAATAAAGCAAGTGCTGACTGAAAATATGAAATCAGGAAATAATAAATCAAGGTAGTTTCTATGATCTTTCTCCCACTATAAAACAAATTAAAGACTACTATTATCCTAAAAGTTTGTAAAGCTTTCTAACTAGTGTTTCCTTGTTTATTAACTGCATACCTGGGTTCATGTATATATTGCCCAATGAATAATTAGCAAATGACCTCATTATCAAAGCAACCATAGTAGATTGACTTTATGGTCAAAACATTATGTTTCTGGATGATTTTCCTTTGATGAGAAATGGGACTCCCCTGGAGTCTTGAAAGCCAACAACCTGGTTTAAACATCTCTGTAACACACAGTAACTTTCAAAGCCAAACTAAATCTTGTATCTTGTACTATGATGAATGTGAATGTAATTGTGTTGCTCAAAAGGCAGAGTATTTGCAATCAGGTCTGTCTTGGAAACCTGTTATGGAGGTGAACTTCCATAACATTGTCAGGCAGTATGGTATGATTCCTGCTCTGTAAATATTGGTATTCAGGAAGATCAAAGGTAAAAAAGGTTTTCAAAAAGTTGAAAACAACACCAGTCAGCATGTGTAACCTATTATCTACTCTTTGAGATGCTGTGTAGAAAGACAATGAATGGTTACCTGTTACATAATATTGTTACCTATAACCTTGAATTGGATCCATCAGTGAAATTATGATCAAAATATTGCTAAAACTTGAGGGTAGGGACGTTTATGAGATGTATTCACATCCTTTTTCATTAGTTCCCTCAATCTTAAAGGTTTAGTCTGAGCGTAGGACAAGTAAATATTTTTCTTGTGTGTTCTGTTCAATATGATTTCCCCAAAATCACACTATGCTTAGACAGCCCATCCACAAGGAAAAGTTCCCTGACATGTAGCCCCAGTTAGAACTTAGCTGTATGTTTTTGTCTTCATAGTTAGAGTCTCATGATAATACTTATTCTGGTTTATTGTTATTTCTTGTCTAAACTTGTCTGCCTTCCCTGGTAGATAGTCAGCATTTGCAAGCTGGGAAGTTTTTTTCCTCTCTGTCATAGTATTCCTATATATTAATATAATAACCAAAATCTTCAATAAATATTTGTCAAATATGAGCATTATCTCAGTAAGGAATGTAAATATCTTCTAAAATGAGTCTTCCTCAAGAATTTCTCACCATCTAGGGTGGTTTAAAAGGAATAGGTGGGGCTGGGGATATAGCCTAGTGGCAAGAGTGCCTGCCTCGGTATACCCGAGGCCCTAGGTTCGATTCCCCAGCACCACATATACAGAAAACGGCCAGAAGCGGCGCTGTGGCTCAAGTGGGAGAGTGCTAGCCTTGAGCGGGAAGAAGCCAGGGACAGTGCTTAGGCCCTGAGTCCAAGGCCCAGGACTGGCCAAAAAAAAAAAAAAAAAAAAAGGAATAGGTGCATATCATAAGTATCCATTTTTTCTGCCACAATTCATAGTTCTATAACTAATTCATTTATACCTACTTGCACTAATCAACCTTTTTATAACATACTCAGAATTTTTGAGCTACATCAGAAACTTAAAAATCATCAAAAGGAATTTACCAGTAGTCATATGATTTGTCCAAGGTCATGGATTAGTGGCAGAGCTCAAAATAAAATGTGAATCCAACATGAACATCATTACCATCAGGAAAATTCAGTGCCAATATCTTCTAAGCAGGAACTCACTATTATTTGGACAGAATTTATTAAAATGAAGAGCCTGGACCTATCGAGTTATTGGAAAGAAAGAAATATTTAAATATCATATTATTCTGCAATGGATATGAGAACATGCCTCTCTATAGGTAAAAAGAATCTTCTACCAGTGACTAACATTGTAATGGGCACTCTAAAGATGGCATGGTACTAAGGTAATTGAAACAATGTGTGTGCAAATAAGATTTAATTTTCCCTTTTAAAAAATCTACCAAGAACAAAAGAAGTCATGTTTAATTATTTGCAGAAAATGCCATGCCCAGAACACTCACTTAACAGAATTACCTTCTCCACAGAGGGGAGGAAAGCACCATCAAGAGACTCAGTTAACCAAGTGTTGGGGGAGGGAGGGAAGGGAATGCCACTCAGCAAATATCATTGACTCCTCCTAATTTCTTTTTTTTTTTTTTTTTTTTTTTTTTTTTGGCCAGTCCTGGGGCTTTTGGACTCTCAGGGCCTGAGCACTGTCCCTGGCTTCCTCTTGCTCAAGGCTAGCACGCTGCCACTTGAGCCACAGCGCTACTTCTGGCCATTTTCTGTATATGTGGTGCTGGGGAATCGAACCCAGGGCCTCATGTATATGAGGCAAGCACTCTTGCCACTAGGCCATATCCCCAGCCCCGACTCCTCCTAATTTCTGAGGTGGAATACTTGTTTTGAATGATTTCAGACACATAACTATTTTTACCTATGGGGAGACAGTCAATCTGACTAGTTATATAGCTCAGGATGAAAGGAAACATTTTTAGTGTATTGTCTCTTTGCAGCCTAGTCTATCTGTAGAATTTCTGAGAACATTCTGAAATGCTGAGTTAAACAATTATTTTTTATAAGAAAGAATATTCTGGAAATTAATTGCACATATGGGACATCTCCACTGGCCGAAATGCAAGTGTTATTGCATTTCTACTTATGGATCTGAGTGTGCTCCTTGCATGTTTCCAATGGCTTCCTATTGCCTAGAGGACACTTTCCCAAGGTGTCTGCCTGGCCTACTTCTCCATCCTCACCTCCCACAGTTCCCTGAACCCAGGTTCTACAAGCCCTGGGAACATAGCTTGCTGCTTCACACTCATATGCTTTTTCCTTCAGCATGAAATACTCTTTCCTTTTATTTACCAGGTAAAGAATTAACCCATAAGCCAAGATCCACTTCAAGTATCTCTCCTTTTAAAAGCTTTTCCAGGTACAACCTCCATGCAGAATAGCAAGACATTTTCTTAGACTACCCATGCATAGATCAATTAACCACATATTGACACCTACTATGTGTTAGACATGGTAGGGGGCAGGGAAGCAAGATGAAGGACAAGTGGAAGAAAGAAATATAATCATACCTCACTTAACTGTGAGATGCATTCAGAGAAATACATGATTTGTCTACTTCATTGTTATGGGAATATCATAGAGTGCACATGCACAAACTAAGATGACTAGGACATAGCTGGTCCTATAATATTATGGGCCACAATCATATATACAATCTGTTATTGACATTGTGCTATGGGTGACTGCATTATACTTATTACACTTCTTATAATTATTATACAATTATTATAATTACAACTATACGTAGGCAAATGCTAACTTATTCTTTGTGTCTTGTGCACAGCATTAGTCACAATATTGCAGTTATTTGTCCTCCTGCTTGTTTTCCTGGATATTCTACCTTCTTCATGCCAAGAACATGATTTATCCATCTTTTTTCTTATACATGTCAAAGCCCACTAAATCATGGTTGAACATTGAATAGTCAGAGCCATGTTGTGATTATATATAACAAAGAGATTTGAACAAATTTGGCTAATAGACTCAATAATCATAGGAATAGACAGAAATGATAAATTGGGGCCCTATCTCCCTTTAAATACAAAGCAGCACATGAAGATCCTTTCACAATGGGAAACGAGGTACTTTGGTGTCCACATCTGAGAATAGCATGGTACCCTGGAATTAGGGAGATGTGCCCCAGCCTCTCACTTCTTGTGAGTTCTTTGGCCAGCCATAGTATTCTGGGCCTAAGATTCTCTCAACAAAGTTAAATACTATTCATTTATTCCTTGGTTTATTATACAATATCATGTAATTACTCTATATACAACATTGTGTCAAGTAATTATGAATAAGGTATAATCCCTGACTTCATGAAACTCACTGTCTTCTAAGAGCAGCAGAGAAGGAGACATAAAACCGCAGTGTAGATTTATATGGTGAAATTTACATGCTAAAAAGATTGGATTTTTATCTAAAAAGCACTGGGGAAGTCTTTAAAGGGTAAATTAGAGGAGTAACTCTCTAAGATGTGTGTATCTTTGCGCCTTCTTAGCTTTTGCATGACTCCATTTGGAGTAGGTCCTAACCGGCCCTTTTATAGATGGGGTTTCTGTGCTCTGAGTGAATGTGGCTAGTGGTCAGAGGAACCAAAGCTTTCTGCCTGCTCTCAGATCACTCCACTGGGCCTGTGCAGTCAAGAATGCAGTTTCCTCAAATAGCAGGTTCATGGTTCAGGGTTACGTCTCAATAGTTAGTGAAAAGAGTCACAATGATCTCAGATGGCATTTCATCTTTGTCTAATGTCAACTTAGCTGTGCATTTTAATACCACATACTAACTTGAGCAAAACAAAAAAAAAAGTGGTCTTACAGCTGTTCGTGGAGACTCCATAATGTATTTAGTGACAACAGGAATTAGACCCTACACCTGCTATCTAGCCAATGAGATGCAGAATAAATACAGTGACAGAGCCAGGTGATGGTGACTCATGCCTGCAATATTAACTATTCAGGAGGCTGAGATTTGAGTCTTATTGTTAGAAGCCATCCTGGGCAAGTAAGTTCATGAAACCTTCTGTATTGTTGCTGACACTGGAGCTTGAACTCAGGGCCTTTGTGCTGTCCTTGAGTCTCTTTGTGCTCAAGTCCAGTACCCTACCACTTGAGCCCCAGCACCACTACCAGCTTTTTCTAAGTAGTTTATTGGAGATAAAAATCTCACACTTTTCAGCCAGAGCTGACTTTGAACCACAATACTCAGATCTCAGCCTCATGAGTAGTTAGAATTACTGGCATAAGCCACCAGCACCTGGCAAGGCTCTTATCTCCAATAAACTACAAAAAGGAAAGGTAAAGGCCAGGTGCGATGCTGGGCTCAATGGTAGAGCACTAGCATTGACCAAAGAAGCTCAAGAGACAGTGCTCAGGCCAAGTTCAAGCTGCAGAACTGGTGCACATGCACTGCGCGTGTGCATACACGCCCGCGCACGCGCGCACGCGCACACGTACACACACACACTTGCAGAGATTTTATTTCTGTAACCATTCCACAGTGGGGTGGACTGACTTTGTTCTTGTCAAGGAAGACTTTGTTGCATAATAAATCATACCAGGTTTAGATCTATTTGAAGTGTGAGGTAGAAGGTTTCCTTTCTTTTCATTTCCTATTATCATTCTTTTGAATCACATAAGTTTGTTAGTAACTTCTAAAGAAAGAAAAATTTCCATTTCACCTGTATCAAAAGGAAATTGGCTGTAAAGTAAGAATTGTCAAGAGAGAATCCAGTTCCTAATTCATTGGAAAAGCATTAGATGGGAACAAACATGTATGCTGTTCATCAAAATGAGGTTTATGGGATGCATCTTTGGAGTTGCTTGGCAATGTTGCACCTGCCAGCCTGCTGTTGGGGATATATCCCAGTTCTCACATCATCTCAAGTGTTGCATTTCCTTCTGCACCAAAAAACATGATGCCAATTCATTTTACTTTCATTCTACTTTAAAACTTTTGAACAATGAATGTGAGAAAGTAGTAACATTTTGCTTATATTTCAAAATATGGGAACCAGGATGGTCAAAATTTGTGTATAATCTCTACAGCCTGATCTGTGCAGTATGACTCTGCCTCAGGAAAAAAAAAAACAGCAGGGGCTGGGGATATGGCCTAGTGGCAAGAGTGCCTGCCTCATATACATGAGGCCCTGGGTTCGATTCCCCAGCACCACATATACAGAAAATGGCCAGAAGTGGCGCTGTGGCTCAAGTGGCAGAGTGCTAGCCTTGAGCAAAAGGGAAGCCAGGGACAGTGCTCAGGCCCTGAGTCCAAGCCCCAGGACTGGCCAAAAAAAAAAAAAAAAAAAAAACCAGCAAATAAAAACTCAATAAGGAAAGAAAGCAGGATGTGTGTGTGTGTGTATGTGCATGTGTGTGCACACACATGCAAACGTGCATGGGTGCACATCAATCCTGAGGCTTGAACTCAGGGCCAGAGCACTGCTCCTGGTCTTTTTTGCATTCTATCACTTCAGTCACAGCTCTACCTCTAACGTTTCGGTGGTTAATTGGAGATAAGAGTCTCACAGACTTTCCTGCCTAGACTGGCTTTGAAATGTGATAATCAGGTGCTCTCTTCAGCAGCACATATACTAAAATTGGAACGAAACAGAGAAATGTGATAGTCAGAC
This sequence comes from Perognathus longimembris pacificus, assembly GCF_023159225.1. Lineage (NCBI taxonomy): Eukaryota > Metazoa > Chordata > Mammalia > Rodentia > Heteromyidae > Perognathus > Perognathus longimembris. The sequence continues at coordinate 54,673,138 of NC_063167.1, forward strand.
CTCAGCCTCCTGAGTAGTTGGGATTATGAGCCACTGGTACCCAAGAAACTATAATTATTCTATGCACAATTTGTATATATACAATACTCAAATGTATATATGCTCATTGTCCTTTAGAAATGGCAAAAGGCACAAAGGGAAGTAAAAATTCTTCATAAATCTAGCACTAAAACATACTTACCCTTGATAAGTTAATGCTTTTTACTTCCTGAAGATTTCATAAATAGCAAAATGTAAATATGTGAACTTGAATGTACTTCTATTTTTTATTTTCTATGCTAAATATGCAAAGTCCATGTATGCATTGATTTATCAATACGAAATGATCAGGAATATAAAGGAGGGTATGAGGCTTACTGGTAAATCCTCACTAAGATTTTGCTTGCTTAATAGCTTAAAGCCCAAATATATTCAGGTTATATGTGGTATAGTTAGGAAATGTGTGTTCATGTGTGTACTGAAGGCTCAGGTCACTAATTCTATAGGTGTATGTGACTCTCTACCAGTTTAGCCACTACTGTGGTTTATAGTCTTAAGCCAAAATTTCCCTCCCTCCCTCCTTTCCTTTCTTCTTTCCTTTCTTCCTCCCTCCCTCTTTCCCTCCCTTCCTTCCTCCCTCTTCCTTCTTCCCTCCCTCCCTCCCTTCCTTCCGTCCTTCCTTCCTTCCTTCCTTCCTTCCTTCCTTCCTTCCTTCCTTCCTCCCTCCCTCCCTCCCTCCCTCCCTCCCTTCCTTCCTTCCTTCCTTTCTTCCTTCCTTCCTCTCTCTTTCTGTCCTCCTGTTCTCCCAGGTGCACAGTATACTCCAGGAATATTTAAATTTCATACTATTTAAAATATGTAATATTATTATAAGTATTTTATGTGATATTTATAGTGCTTAACAATATTATTCTAATAATAATTGATATTTGATACTCATTGATAATATAATAAATATTATTCTATATTTCATAATAGTTATAATATTTGTTTTATAGTCCTAAGTAATCTCTTAATTCTCCTTGTCACTTTTCTTTCTATTTTCTTCAACCAATGGTAGCTGCTTTGAGGGTGTGGGTTAAAGGTTCCATCCCATGGCCCCTCCCCAACATAGCTGATTTCATTCCCTTTCTATAAATGGTACAGAGTTAATTCCCTGTTCATATGTAAGGCAGATTTACTTTCATATAATTATCTTTTCTAAAAATGATTTTTACAACACAAGTAATTATAATTATCACCTTCTTCATTAGTGACCTTTCTTGTATTCTTCATCTTCTATGTGAAATATTTTCTTTCTCTTATTTTAACTCAACTTGTTGAATTCAATGACTTTTTTTCTAATTTTTCTTGTACCCCATAAATCCTGTGGGCTACTTTGTTCCTTATATTTTTCAATACCTGCTGCTGTTGCTTTTTGTTTTGTTTTGTGTTTTGCCAGTCTTGGGGCTTGAACTCAGCGCCTGTACACTGTCCCTGGCTTTGTTTTGCTCAAGGCTAGCTCTCTACCACTTGAGCCACAGCGCCACTTCCAGCTTTTTTTATATGTGGTGCTGAGGAATCGAACCCAGGGCTTCATGTATACGAGGCGTGCACTTTACCACTAGGCCATATTCCCAGCTCCTGCTGTTGCTTTTTGACATAATCCTAGAGCTCTTACTCGTGCGATCCATGGAAAGAATAATCTTGTCATTAGAGATGCTGGCCTTTCCCATGACACTGACTAGGCAGCAGATACATTTTGTATGTCTTGACTGGCAGATTTCAAATAGAAGAATGAGTCTGGAAACACCAGAAAGCTTGCAAAAAAAAAAAAAAGCCTGCAAATTATTAAATTATTCCCTTGTTTTCTGCCTGAGTACTCCTTTATCCTCCAAATTGAAAAAAAAATCACTTAATCCTTCACATTCTATTTAGAAATATTTTTATCATGGAAACTTATGTACATATAATTTGCAATTTTAATCATTTTAAATACACAATTTAGTGGCATTATCTGTAGTCACAGTGTTGAGTAACAATTACCACTATTTATATCTCAAGATTTTCATCACCTCTAGAAGACTGTATCACAGGGCTGGTAATGTGGCTTAGTGGTAGAGTGCTTGTGTACCATGCATGAAGCCCTGGGTTCAATTCCTCAGTACCACATAAACAGAAAAAGCTGCAATTGGCTTGTGGCTCTAGTAGAAGAGCGCTAGCCTTGAGCACAGACAGACTCAGGGACAGAGTCCAGGCTGAGCTCAAGCCCCAGGACCAGCCAAAAAAACAAGAAGACAGTATCACTATTAAGCAATAACATCCCAGTCTTTCCTCTCTGAGTCCCTGAAAACCATTGTTTCATCTTCTATAGGCTTATCTTGTCTTGATATTTCATAACTTTTGAATCATCCAGTATTTGTTTCACCTGGTTGAAGGTAGGAGGGCAAGAGAAAAGAAACTCCATCAAATACCTTTGTAGGGCATTTAATCTCATTCATGTCTAATTTCAGTTAGCATAATATTTTCAAGGTTATTTCATTTGGTAACATGGTTATTTTGTGGAGGTTTTCTTGTTTTTGTTGTTGTTGTATAGTGGTGAAATTTGAACTCGGGACTTTGTTCTTTCAAGGCAGGCTCTACTTCTTGAACAATACCCTTATCCCATTTTTGCTCTGGTTATTTTTTTAAGACTATGAACTATTTAATAATCATCTAATGAAGTGCAGAAAAGATTATCAAGTAGGAAACACACATAGCATTCTAACTTTTAAAAAAATCACTTTAGACTGCTAACCAGAGGCTATGGAAACAAAATTAGCAAACAACTGAAAATAAGGTCTTGCTTTTGACCCAGGCCAGAATGGATCATGATTCTCCTACTTATGCTTCCTGATGTAGCTGAGATCATAGGTGCACCCTACCATATTTAGTCTTTACTACTGAGATTGGGCCTAATGAGTAGTTTGCATTGGCTTGCCTCTAAACACAATCCTCTTAACCTCCACCCCCCTGAGTAGCAGATTACATTTGTGACCTCTCAGCTCCTGGATATTTTACACTTTTTAAATACCAAACTCCGTCTGATGGTATGGATATGACACATTTTGTTTTTCTGGTAATTTTTAGCATGTGTCCAACTCACAAAGTAAGAGGTTTCATCCTATTTTCATACATGTGTATAATGTACTTTGACCTGATTTACCCCTTCTACTGCTCTTTCTTACTGTGACAAGACACTTGGGTTGTGTCCACCTTTTAGTGGTTGTTTTATAATTATTTTCTATTAAGCTTAACCAACTGGATATTAGCATTATTATTGTTGTTGCTCTTTAAATTAAATTTCTACATAGATTTACTTGCATATTATCAATCTCTTGGCTTTTTAATTACTTCTTGAAACATAGATCTCCATTTCTTCCTGAATTAAATTTTCAGAAACTCCACTGATGCTTTTCAATTAATGGTAAACACAATTTTAGTCTACCTAAAATTACACTTTTTCCCCAGTTCGGATATTTTTTCTCTCAACGTTTTATAACCTCATCCCTATGTTCTTCCCATGTCATTGTTGATATTGAGTTGTTTGTTCTCAGGCTAAATGGGAATACTAAACCATTTTCACTTTTTTTTACATAGTGTTTTCTAAACATTGTATGTTGGTATAGAATAACTTCGTTGTCTTACATCTTTATAGATTTAAAACTGCTTTATTTACATGTTGATTTCTTTCAAAGGTAGTTACCATTTCCTTGTTCTTTGTGGGGGTTGTTGTTTATGGTGACTCCATACTCCTCTCTGTACTCATGGCTTTGGGAATCTGTAATTACCTGAAAGCCATTCCTTCAAAGAAAGATTTCACTTGCTTTTGCTGAACTCATAGTGGCCTTACTAAGAGCACCCCCTGACATAACCTAACCATATACATTCTGCACACATTCCATCATGGTGAATGTTTGAAAACAGTACTATCTTTTAAAATGAAAATCTCAACGTTCATGTCACTTAACATAAATGCTTAATGTAGTAAGAATTGATCACATTAAAAAAATGTCCACTGTTCAGACTTCTATTTTTGGAAGCCCATGGGTACACATCTAGAGTGGAATTGCTAACTCATATGGCAATGCCAGGACCGTTTAAGGAACTGCTGAAGTGTGTAAAGAGACTGTGTACCATTTTACAGTCCCATCAGCAGTATATGTATGTCACAATTGATCTTCATCCTTGCCACTAAATTACCCTATCTTTTTGCCTTTTATCCACCCTAGTTGTGTGAAATAGTATTTAGCTACAGGTTTGACTTGCATTTCTGTAATGAATAATGCATCATGTCTGTGCCCATATATTTGTTTATTTTTATAATTAGATCCTCTTCCCATTTGCAATTGAATTATTTTGATTTTTGTTGTTGAGTTATAGGTGTTCTTTATGTAGTCTATATACAAATCCCATATGCTTCGGAAATCATTTTCTCTTGTTCTGTGGATTCTGCTTTCTCTTTATTTTCTTTTTCTCCCTCTCCCCATGTTAATGAGTTTTGAATTCAGAGCCTTGCACTTGCTCAGCGTGTGCTCTACCATTTGAGCCATAACTCAAAGCATTTTGCCTTAGTTATTTTTCAGATAGAGTTTTGCATTTATGCTTTAGCTGGGATCATGATCCCCCTATTTAGACTTCCCATATAACTGGGATGACAACTACAAGCCCAGAAGCTTTTTACTGTCTAGCTTTTTACTGATTTTCATGATGTCTCAGGAACTATTTTGCCCAGATTGGCTTTAATCCAACATCTTCCCAATCTCTTCCTCCCAAGTAGGTAAGATAACAAGTGTGACTTACCACATCTGCCTGTATTTTCTTTTCATGATAGTATATTTGGACCACAGAAGTTTTAAATTCTGATGATAACAACATCTCCTCTATTCTCTCTCACTTGTACTTTTGATTTTAAAATGAACACCTAATCCAATAGCATGAAGAATCCCTTAAATGTTTCCTTCTTAGAGTTTGATAGTTTTACCCTTCACTGCAGGTTAATGATCCAGTTTGAATTAACTATGTATATGATGTGATGTGTCTATGTCACTGTATTCTACTTGTGTGTTCTCCAGCATCATTGGTCAGGGAAATTATCCTCCTGTATGCAGTTACCTTGGTACATAAATAGACAGGTAAGTAATAGGGAGATGATTGATAGAAGATAGATGATGATGAAGATGAAAGAGAGAGGTAGATAGATGATAGATAGATAGATAAATAACTAGATAGATGATAGATAGATAGATAGATAGATAGATAGATAGATAGATAGATAGATAGATAGATAAAGTAGACAGATGTGGGGAAGTGCTCCAGTTATATACCTCATCACTAGCTATATCAGACATTGTAGTTCTTATGGGTCACAGGCCATGGAAAATAATAATGAGTTGTTGGTGGTGTGAGCCACCAATGACAGACATGAGTTATTTTTAAGGATCTTTTAAAGATGCCTGTGTGGCAGAGAAGATTTTTGGGTTTGGTTTATAGACTAAGAATAGGTCTGCTTTGTATACTACCGAGTAAGTAGTTAAAAGGTTGTGAAATTTCTCATTATTCTGAGCTCCCATTTGCAGGAAGCTTGATTTCACAACTCACACAAGACACAATCAAATTTCGTACTCCCATGAGAGTGTTACTATGGACAGAGAAAATAAACTACCACTTTCATGGCTGTCATTGTTACTTAGTGTGGTTTTTTTTTTGTTTTTTATGTTGTTATTTTAAAAGATTGCATTTTGCAATAGGCATAGGAAGCAACACCTGAAGGGACATGTTGAAAGAGGCATATTTAGAACATTTTCTCCCATTACTCAGAGTAGTTTTCCATTTATGCGGGAAAGCACTCGCCACTACTTATAAACAATGAAGGTAAGTGGGGTTGCTGATGTTCATCTCTCTGAAGTCTACACACTTATGAAAATAAAGAGGATAAATGCACAGTCTCAAACTTTCCTTCAATCCTAGGAAGATCTAATTTTTTTAATATTTTACCCTAATTAATATCCTTCCTCAATAAAACATTACCTGTGTGAGGTGGGAGCACAAGAGACCTTCCAGCAGCATCACACATTGCATATAATTTAAAGAAATGTTGTTTATGACCAATATACAGGAAATCTTGGAAAGATTTTAAAAGATACTTTTTTGTATCTGGAGTTCTTAAAGCGAAAAAGGAACCACTATCAGGAAGACATAAGCCTTGCACACATAATCAAATCTCTCTTCTAAGTTTCTGTACTTCAGTCTATGCAGTTGTGCACAGAAAGAAAAGATGACTAAATGTGCAATTTAGTAATAAAAGCCTTTAGCTGCTTCATAAGCATCTTCCCTAAGTGAGTTAACGTGTGTCCCTTGCTCACCATAACTTGTCTGGTCTCAGCAACAAATAGCAAGTGCTGGGGTTGCCTCAAGCATATGCGGTTCCTAGACAGCAGGATTTGTATTCTAAATACCATTTATGCATTCACTCTTTAATTTATACCTTTAGTTTTGGCAAGCATAAGGAAAATCATAATGAGAAAACATAACATATACCCTCAGGATTGTGTAAGCTTTGGAGATCCAGTACTCGGAAGAAAGCTTCACATAGAAACTTTGATAAGGGAGAAGAAAAATGAAACAGAAGAAAGGAAATTGCAGGAATGGATGGATTTGTGTTCCATCTTTTATTGTAGAGAAACGTGAAAGAAGCATATTGACAAAAAGATAAAAGACAAAAGGGGTTCAATTTTAAAAGGCACAAGGCTAGATAACAATGGTACATGCCTATAATTTCAGTACCAGGAGATTGAAGCTAGAAGATAGTGTTTGGGGCCAGAATTTGAGCTATATAGTCAAAGCCTATCCCAAAAAGAAAAAAAAATGAAAAAAGAAAAGAAAAAAAGGAAAAAAAGAAAGATGAAAGGAGAGAGAAAGGGAGGGAGAGAAGAAGAAAAAAATGAATGGAGGAAGCCATCAAAACCAGAAAAAGGAAAATTACAGTATAATAAGCAATACCTACCCACATTAGATTACTGGGAGTATTTAATGAGAAAGTCAATGTTACAATATCTAGCACCTTTGATAAACTCCAGGAATACTGGCCATTCGTGGAAGTGACTTACATTCAGGTTTTCTTGGACCTTGAAATGTGGCCACTGTATACAAAGGTAAACATTTTCAAATTCACTCTGGGTTGTAGGCATTTAGATTTTTCTTTATCTTTGAAATAGGTTCAAGACAACATTGCCATGTGAAGACTGAATACACACACACACACACAAACACACACAAACACACACAAGCTGGGTGCTAGGGGCGCACGCCTGTAATCCTAGCTACTCACGAGGCTAAGATCTGAGAATTATGGTCCAAAACCAGTCCAGGCAGGAAAGTCTGTGAGACTCTTATCTCCAATTAACTACCAGAAAACTGGAAGTGGCACTGTGGCTCAAAGTGGTAGAATGTTAGCCTTGAGCAAAACTGCTCAGGGACAGTGCCCAGGCTCCAAGTTCAAGCTCCATGTACAACAACAACAAAAGATACACACACACACACACACACACACACACACATATATATGTGTGTGTGTGTATACATATATATGTCTGTGTGTGTATTATATTTAATAAAGAATGTGAGTATATTTGCCTTTTAAAAATCTTTGACATGTCTAAAGTTTAGCTCTCAACCTTCCAGGATGCTTAAATAAAATCTGAGTTTTCATAAAACTAAAGTTTTCTTTGAGTCTGCTTTGGGGCTGCCTGAATGAGGTCTCTTGGTAATTGACCTTTTGTCGACCCAAATAGACTTTACTCTTCCTACCTATCACCACCCCGTGGCAGAAGTACAGGATCCTAAGGAGCTTCACAGGGAGTTATGACAAAAAGCAGCCAAGTGTATGTAATGATACCCAGGGACATGGGAGTTTGGAGTGCACAGAAGGCAGGAGGAACTTTAGGCAAGGCAATTTTGTGTCCAGCTGTGTCCAATGGGCCTTCCCAGAGAGCTTGGCAAGCACCCTATTGCCACTTGCTGCTAGATAATTGGGGTCACACTCAAAGGGAAACACGTTTTCTTTTTGTGATGTTGCCTTACAAAAATTGAATGTTCTGAGTAAAATAATGTTCCACCAGTTAATTTTTTAAAATACTACCCAGTGTTATACAAGTAGGTGTGGGACACACAAGGTTTGGAATGGAAGAAGTACTGAGATGTGAAATTATATTCGTAAGGGCTATTCTTCACCACTCTCATTTGCAATAACCAGGAATTAAGGTTCCGAACCACATTTGTTAAAGGTTGCCTAGGCCACAGAATACAAGAAAGATGCATTTCTCAAAGAAAACTTTAGTGTTGACCCAGAATTAGAATATGCTTTTGCAAAAGAAAATGTTTATCAAGTCTGCCATTTTTTTAAAATGAGCCAATTTGTTTCTTTCTAAGAAGTTACAAAACTCCACTGTGACTAGGTTTAACAAACGCATCGAACAAAATGAAATGATTTTGAAAGGGAACACACCTGCATGAAATTATTTCGTTCTCATTTTCACACTGAATATATATATATATGTATATATATATATATATATATATATATACCTTACTTCCATGACTTAAAAAAATCACATGTAGATGCCTTTACTATTGACTATTGTTTTTACTGATTAACACCTAATTTGTTGAGAATTATCTTACTGGATTGGCAGATTACACTTCAGTGTGGCTCTCACTAAAATATTTCATAAGATTCCTTAGTAGTCTTAAATAAGATGTTCTATTTTAGAACCTGTAGGTTGAAGAAATAGTTGAAACAAGTATTTGTAGTACATTCATCTCAATATCTTCCGATGAAATTGTATAATTGGCAAAATTTTTACACATTAACAACTGGGCCTCAAAATATTCCCGGGCTACAAAAGTTAGGGATTCACCTGATAATTTTGTTCCCTTAGTATGTATTATGCTTTTGATAGAGAAAAAAAAAATGTCATACCAGTTGCCCTTTTAGGACTTTTCTAAGGAGTAAAGGAGCAAGAATAGCACTCCTGCCATCTCTAGTGCCCTCTCTTAGCATCTGCCACGAGAGAACAACACTGATGTCATTTCAGCCTCCACTGGCAGTGTTATGCACAGGTAATATCTAAGCTTTTACGTAGACTTTGAGGCCGACTATGGTGATATGTGTTCTCACAGCCTATGTAGTGTCATTTTAGTGATCTTGCTACAAATCATCAGACACTATATCTGGGAAATGTGAGATAAATAATAGTAAATTGAAAAACTGCTGTTACAATAACATGAGACTAGGAAAAGGAGCTTTTGAGGAATACAAACCCTTTTACATCTAGCTCTAGGTAAATTTTCTACTTGTGGAGCACCAATTCATTGATCTTCTGTACTAGTTGACATTTTCTAGGTCTTTTGCTTGTTGTAGCAAATAAAATCCTACTTAGTCTTTTTGGAAGTTTACAACATGTCTTTATTGATTTGAATTTTTATTCTTCACTGTAATTTACCTCAGTTTAAATTTCCCTTGGGTGTGTTCATGTTTGTGAGGAAGCCATATAAAGTGGAACATATAAGGAAAATTGATTTTTAATATATTTTTATTATCTGAGTAGATGTACAAAAAAGTTGCCATTCAAAGTGATTTATGGATATAATGCATCTTGATCAATGTCACCCCTTTCATTATTCTTCTCCATCCCTCCAACCCCACATCTTCCCTCACTTTTCTTAATTCTGTGTGGTATGCATTGAATTTCATAAATGTTTTCTTCCCCTCTTCATTCATCTACACCCCTTCCCTGAGCCTCATCACTTTCAATAATCTGTGTCCTGGTGTATATTTTATAAGACTGTGAGCTTTTCTAAAGGACTTACACCATTTGAGTTCTCCACTGAATCTACCATATTTTGGTTAATATGCACCCTTGGACACCATCCCAAAATGCTTATATATGTGTTTATATACCAAGTCTTGCTTCTACATATGAAAACAAAATTCATCCTGTGTCTCTTCAGTCTTAACTTATTTCAATTTACATCACTTCCCTAATCTTTTAAATGCAGTCATTTCAGGGAGTATGACCTGTGATGTTTCATTTGCATTTTTCTGATCTGTAATGGTGTTAAAAATCTTTTCATGTGCTTGTATTACATTTGTATATCTTTTCTAGGGACATATCTGTTCTTCTCCTTGGCCTATTTTTAGACTTTGTTATTTTGATGTACAGAGGGGCTACAATTACATATGTAAAGTAGTGAGTACATTTCTTGTCATACTTGTTACCCCTCCCCTCATTTTTCTCCCACCTTTACTCCACCACCCCCCCCACCCAGGTACAGTTAATTTACAACACTTTTCTTGTGAGTAGCGCTGTTGCATTGGTTTGCTCTAAGAATTACTGACCAATCTGAGAGTATACAGATTCACCTTTAGGTTTTCTTCTCAGTGCTTTATATATTTAAATTTACTTGTGTTATACATTTATATCTTTATTGTATCTTGGGTTAATTTTGCATATGATATGAAACAAGGATTCAGTTGCATCCTATCTGTACAATAATTAATACATTTTTTTACTCTTACTTTTTTTTCATTCTGGCCCTTTCCATGGTATCATATGAACTTTTGGATTGTTTTCCTATCTTAGTGAAGAATGATGCTGGGGTTTTGATGAGAATTGAATTTGTAGATTGCTTTGGGCAATATCACCTTTTTGACACAATTAATTCTGCTAATCCAGGGGCACAAAAGGTCTTTCCACTTTCTTATATCTTCTTCAATTTCCTTCTTCAAATTTTTATAGTTTTCATTGTAGACATCCTTCACATCCTTGGTTATGTTGATTTCTAGGTATTGTTTTGCTTTCTTTCTCAATCTTTTCATTGCTGGTATACAGAAAACCTACTGAATTTTGTGGATTGATTTTATACCCTGCTATTTGAAAATTTTTTTAATTAGCTCTTGCAGCTTTGGGGAGGAATCTACAGGGTCCTTTAAATATAGAGTACTGTCATCTGCAAATAGGGATAATTTTACTTTTTCCTTTATTTGGTTCTTTGATGTTTTGCTCTTACTTCATTGCTCTTGCTAGGAATTCTAATACTTCATTGAATCTATTTTTCACGCCAGTACTAGGACTTGAACGCATAGCCTGGGCTCTTTCCCTTAGCTTTTTCACTCAAAATTAACACCCAATCACAGGAGCCATAGCTTCACACTGAGATTCAATCTCATCCAAATGAGAATGGCCATCATCATAAATACAAACAATAACAGATGCTGGCCCAGAGGTGGGTGATAAGAACCCCCCCCCACACACACACTACACACACTGTTGGTGGAAAAGTACACTTACTCAACCATTCTGGAAAGCAGTGTGGAGGTTTCTCCAAAAATTAAACAAAATTACCATACAATCCAGTAATTTCACTTTTGGACATTTAACCAAAAGATTATAAACCAGGACACAGTAAAGCCACCTGCTTGTCCATGTTCATCATAGCCAAGGTGTAAAATCAGCTCAGATGCCCAGCAATGAATGAATGGATAAAGAAAATGTGGTGTGCATATGCAATGGACATTTACTTGTGCATTAGAAAGAATGATATTGCATCAAGGTGAATGAAGTACAGAGGATTTACAGTTACATACACTAGGTAGTGAGTACACTTCTTGCCCAACTTGTTACCCCTCCCTCATTTTTCTCCCACGTTCCCTCCTTCCCAAAACCCCCTCAGATTATACAGTTTACAACACATTGTCTTGTAAACTGTTGCATTGGTTTGTCATTTACCCTTTGTCTCACCATTTTAATGTTCCCTTCCCTTCCCTAATTCATACAGGCATATACAACATACCCAGGTTACTAGAGTCAAATGCAGTGACAACAGGTGCTAAATCATAATGAAAGTGGACAGAAGAAAAAAAGAAAAAGTATATAGAAACAAGTGGTTTATCATTGATGCTGTTATTTTCTTTTTTTATTTTATTTATTTATTTATTTGTCAAACTGATATACAGAGCGGTTACAGTTTCATACGTTAGGCATTGGATACATTTCTTGTACTCTTTGTTACCTCCCCCCTCATTCCCCTCTCCCCTCCCTCCCATTAGTTGTTCAGTAGATTTACACTAAACAGTTTTGCGAGTATTGCTTTTGTAGTTGTTTGTCTTTTTTTACCCTGTGTCTCTCGATTTGGGTATTCCCTTTCAGTTTCCTAGTTCTAATACCTGTATACACGGTTTCCAATGTACTCAGATAAGATACAGAGATAGTGCAGGTATTTTCAAAGTACAGTTTATTTTTTTTTCAAATTTTTATTATCAAACTGATGTACAGAGAGGTTACAGTTTCATACGTTAGGCATTGGATACATTCCTTATACTGTTTGTTACCTTGTCCCTCATGCCCCCTCCCTCCCCCCTTTCCCTCCCCCCCCCGGAGATGTTCAGTTCACTTACACCAAACAGTTTTGCAAGTATTGCTTTTGTAGTTGTTTCTCTTTTTTTACCCTGTGTCTCTCAAATTTGGTATTCCCTTTGAATTTCCTACTTCCAATACCAGTGAACACGGTTTCCAGTATACTCAGATAAGATTACAGAGATAGTGTAGGTACAACCACAGGAAGGTGATACAAGAACATCATCAATAATAGAAACTACACATACACATAGGACATTGAAAGTAGTTACAACTGTGATATAACAATTGTTTCCATAACATGGAGTTCATTTCACTTAGCATCATCTTATGTGTTCATAAGGGTGCCTCATCTCTAAAATATATGCAGAACTAAAAAAATTACCTTCTTCCAAAACAAAACCGCAAAGAACCAATAGCCCCCTCATCAAGTGGGATAAAGACTTACAAAGAAACTTCTCTGATGAGGAAATGAGAATGGCCAATAGACATATGAAAAAATGCTCTACATCACTGGCCATAAAGGAAATGCAAATCAAAACAACATTGAGATTCCATCTCACCTCAGCAAGAATGTCATATATCAAGAAAACTAATAATAACAATTGTTGGAGGGGATGTGGCCAAAAGGGAACCCTACTTCATTGTTGGTGGGAATGTAAATTGGTTCAGCCACTCTGGCAAGCAGTATGGAGATTCCTCAGAAGGCTCAATATAGAACTCCCCTATAACCCAGCAGCCCCACTCTTGGGTATCTATCCAAAAGACCACAAACAAAATCACAGTAATGCCACCAGCACAACAATGTTCATCGCAGCACAATTTGTCATAGCGAGAATCTGGAACCAACCCAGATGCCCCTCCATAGACGAATGGATCAGGAAAATGTGGTACATATACACAATGGAATTTTATGCCTCTATCAGAAAGAATGACATTGTTCCATTTGTAAGGAAATGGAAGGACTTGGAAAAAGTTATCCTAAGTGAAGTGAGCCAGACCCAAAGAAACATGGACTCTATGGCCTCCCTTATTGGGAATAATTAGTACAGGTTTAGGCAAGTCATAGCAGAGCATCACAAGGCCCAAAGTACAGTTTATTTGATGAATGCAGACACTTCAGGCAGAATTGAGGTTGATTGGGGTGCTGTCCATGGTGCTGACCACCTTCCTCTCATCAGTTTGAGGAAAGGTAACGTGACCTACCTGCTTGCAAGCAAATAAAATGTTCTAACCTTAAGTATATTCATCATTTTATGGGAGGAAAGGCCATGATGAATTCTTATTTTCTCTTTTTGCTAAATTAAAGAGTAGCAAATGATCTCTAAGCTTTTATCTAGCAACAAAAAATTATAAGCTAATGTAAAAAGTGCTTATAAAAATTCCTTCTATTGGGCTGTAATACAGCCAAATTAAAGCCTTTTCAAGATGAAGGATATGACAAGAAAAGCACTCTACCTAACAGGAGTTTCCCAAGAGCTTCTAGAACAACTTAGTGTGTAAGTTTCTCCCAGTGGTGTTTGATAACTGCATTTCTCAGGAATCACTTTCTTCATGAGGGAAGTAAAGTGGTGGTATTTTTCATGACTATTTGAAAAAGTGAAGTTGGAATTTGAGTTGAGAAAGCCAGTTAAAATAATTTGAACTTTTGAACTTCCTGATCAGATAATTATTCTTGAAATTCTGCATAATACCAGAGAATTAATGCCACTTAAGGTGTTGAATTTTAGAGGAATTCCATCATCACATACATTTTGATTGTTTAGTAAAACATGATGATAATTTAAGAAGACAAGACGGCACCTAGAGATGATAAGATCAAATATAAACAGAAGCTTCTCTGAAGCAGGAATATGTATGTATTTGGAAAATGAATTTGTTTTTTTCTACTTGGAAATGTTTGTGATTAATGTAAGATATCTGTTGTATCTCCACTCCAGATTCCACTCTTGAAGATCTTTACAATCAACTGCTCACTAGACATAATCCACTTGAATGTTCCATAGGCCCTGTTTTGAGATATTCAGAATAAAACTCACCAGCTCAGCCTTATTTTGCCACCAAATTGGTCCTTTATCATAGTTTCCTATATTTATTTTATTTTAACTATTCTTTAAGCCATTTTAATAATCATAAAATGAGTATGTTCCTTGCAGTCTGCCATCTCTTGTGCCACATATCCTCACTAGTTAATCTTCCATATTATCTCCTGAACCTATCTCTGTTCTTCACTGTCACTGACCTTTAGAGCTCGCCATAGTTTCTCCTATTTAGTCACTCTGTGACTATCTACTCGTGGAGCATGTGTGTGTGTGTGTGTGTGTGTGTGTGTGTGTGTGTGTGTGTACATGTGCACTGGTCCTGGGCTTTGAACTCAGGCCTGTGAGCTGTCCTGAGCTTTTTTGTCCCTCAAAACTAGTACTCTACCACCTGAGCCACAGTCTCTTCTGGCTTTTTCATGATTAATTAGAGATAAGAGCTTCATGGACTTTCTTTTCTAGTCTGGCTTCCAACTGTAATCCTCAAAGCCCAACCAGTCCACCTTTTAATTCATTAACACTAGAGGGAATTTCCTTAAAAACAACTTTTATTGTGTCATGTATTTACCTAAAACAATTCACTGAGATTCTATAGTTCTTAGAGTAAAATCCTTAACCTGATTTATAGGACCTACAAGACCTTGACCCTGCTTAGTACACTAGCTGCTGTGGCTCTCACTGTTACTAGTGACTAAGCAAGTTCAACCCTCTTTAGTGTCAGTAAAAGACAGCAATTAGAATATCATGCTGTCAGATTTTACAATAGCCCAAGACAATTATAAAAACCAATAGTCTAAGACAATCATCCTTTCTGTGGAGAGACAGTCACCAGCAGAGGCACACTTAGTTGATTTTCTCATGCTACAACTGCAGTCATGTAGATCTTCCTACTTTATAGTGTCCACAATATCCATAGTTACCCTGTGCGTTCTTTACCCGAGAGTGTGAAAAGAAACCATATAATCAAATGCTTGAACTTTGTGTTTGTCTCTAGTTCACTAAGCGAATTCTAGCTGTATCCTTAGTTTACTCTGTTTAAATCCTAAAACATCTCAGTCCCCTTCTTTGTATTCTGTCCTGTTAGTAATCTGCCTAATATATCTGTATTCAGATATATTATTAACCAGGAATGCTGAAACTATTGACTTGATGCATTAAATAGTATTTTGATTATGGTAACACATGAGATATTTCTAGCATTGCAAGAACCACCTGCAGAATTTCTAGAAAGTCTTGTCTCCCATATTCCCAATTGACCCAACATTCCTAAAACAACAGACTTTCTTGTGATATTATCTGTTGCTCACCATTATCTCTTTCTTACCTATGGATCAAGCAGAGCAAATATCCCCCAAGTTCTTATTTTTCCATGCTTTCTGTACTACTCTGTATCTTAGTACATTTTTTTGTTTCTAGTAATAGAATGATAGAAAATTAGGTCATGTTTAATAAGCAGAGGGTTTATTTTGGCTCAGAGTTCTGAAAGTACAATGTCAAGAGCCTGTTATTGGGTGTCCTGCTAGCAGAATCCTGAAGCTCATAACATGACGTGGAATATCACAGACACACACATGTCATTTGCCCTCTTCCTCTCTCTCTCTCTCCCTCTCCCCGCTCTTTCCTCCTCTCATAAAAACACAAGTGTTCAATCATGGAGTCTTCACCCTGATGACTTCATTTAATCATGATCACTGTACAAACTCCCATTTCTAATACCAGAATTTGGTTAAAATTCCATCCTCCTTTTACTCTTTTCTTTTTTCTTTCCCTTTTCATTCTTCTTTTTTCAGTGCTCAAGCTCAAACATAGGGCTTTGTGCTTGCTAAGTAGGTGCTTTACTGTTTGCTGCATGCCTTTGACCTTTTTTCCTTTGGTTATTTTTTTAGTTGGAGCCTCACTTTTTGCTCAGTTCCACCTGGATCATGATTGTCCTATTTATGCTTCCTTCTGGAGCTGGAAAGATAAGCACAGATGACCATGTCTAAATTTCTCTGTGGAGATGGTGGGGGTTATAATTATTTTTAACTGGGCTGGCCTGGAAGTATAATCATCCTGATCTCATCCTCTCACAGGGCTAAAATAACAGGTAGCTCACCATTGTGTCCAGCTATTGGTTGAGATGGGGTTGCATGAACATTTTGCTTAGGCTGGCCTCAAACTAGTATCCTTTTGTTCTCAGCCTCAATAGTAGCTTGGATTGCAGGTGTGAATCACTATGCCCAGCTTTATCCTCTTAATATTTCACAGTGGAATTGAACTTCAACAGGAGTTTTTGGGAGAGATAGGCCTTATGCAAAGCAATCTGGCTTCAGTATCAAAAAGCCAGATGCTGGGATAGACTTTAAACAGCAGAAATTTATTTCCCACAGTTCTAGAGCCTGGGACATCCCAGATCAAGGCACCAACAGATTCAGTATGTGGTAAGGGCCTACATGTTCAGAGTCAGTGATCGTTTCACTGGACCCTTTCATAGCAGAAGGAACAGGAGTGAAGTGTTGATCACTCTTGGCCCTCTTTTATAAAGACAGTCATTCCCCAAGGCCTTTGCTTTCCAAAACCATCACATTGGTAATTAGATTTCAACTTAGGAACTAAGGGTAAAACAGCATTCAGATCATAGCATAGTCTCTTCTGAAAAACATTGACATAAGAGATTGCCTCCAGACACTAGATTCTTCCTCTTCCTCTTTGCTTGGATCCCTTCCTCTAGGATATCTGTGTTAGGGATTTTCTTCTGCCTTCATAGCACCTATCCCCGCTTTCACACAGCACCCAACCTACTCTAGTGAGTTGTTTTGAGGGATGGGAGTTCCATAATGGAGCTCCATAATTGTCTTCCTATTTATTTTTTCATCCTCACAGCCTGCTTCTGTATGTGACATACTTAATGATTATTTGTTCATGAATGAATAGATTACTCCACTACTCATGTAATAATTGAGTCAATGAATGTATAATTCTGTGTGATTCATTAATGTTCTAAGAAATTGAAATTCTGTTTCCCGAAATTATACATTAGTTTCACTTCTGAAAGAGTCTGAATTACTTTTTGCTTAAGATGATCGCCACCCAATGTGATACTAAAGCTGTATTTCTGTGTAGTAAAATACAGAAGGCAATTGCCATGCCCTAAGAAAGTATCTAATGTGTAGGTTTTTAAAAAAATTGTTTGTAACAGTGATATGCAGGTTGGTTACAATTATATAAGTCAGGTAGTGAATATACTTCCTTTTGAACAGTGTCACTCCCTTCCTCATTCTCTCCTTGTTTTTTCTCTCCTGATTTTCTTGCCCCCAAAGTTCCAACATAGTGTTTAGTGAGTTTCACTGCTGAATTGGTTCTTTGTTTTTTCATAAGAAAAATAGCTCAAATCCCTTAGGACTTTCTCTTTTATATTGAATAATTGATGTTTATGCTTCTCTTGCCATTACAACATTAACTGCCATGTCATATCTGCCTTTGTCTCTACAAAACATATCTAGAGTTACTGTAAATCTATGGATGTTTATAGAAATTCCTAAGACAGTCTGATGCACATCTTGATTCTTGGTAATGTTTGACATCTACCTCTGCACCTAAGCTCTCCAAACCTTCCTTTCTTCATCTGCTAAAAGTAAGGATTTTGTGCTCGCCCCAGCAGCACATATATTAAAGTTGGAATGATACAGAGAAGACTGGCCTTTTCCCTGTACAAGGATGACACACAAATCTGTGAAGCATTCTATATTTTTTTCAAAAATTTTGTCAAAGTAGCAGGATATAAAATTAATCTTCAAAAATCAATGGCTTTTTTGTACACCAACAATATGAAGAGTGAGGATGAAATCAGGAAACTCCTTTGCAATAACCTCAAAAAATATAAAATACTTAGGAATAATCTTAACCAAAGGAGTGAAAGATCTCTATGGTGAAAAAATTTTTAAAAACCTGAAAAAGGAAATTGACGCAGAACTAAGGAAATGAAGAAAACCTCCCATGCTCCTGGATGGTGACGATTAACATTGTGAAAATGGCAATATTGCCAAAGGATATCTACAATTGCAATGAAATGCCAATCAATATCCCAACACCATTTTTGATGAAATAGAAGAAGGAATCCAAAAACAATAAAAGACCCCAAATAGCAAAAACAATCCTAAGCAGAAAGAACAGTGCTGGATGAATTTCAATAAAAAATTTCAAGCTGTATTAAAAAGCTATAGTAATAAAAAAAAAAAAAAAAAACAGCTTGGTATTGGCACAAGAACAGGCCTGAGGAACAATGGACTAGAACTGAAGACCCAGAAATGAACCCACAGACCTATAGCCACCTAATCTTTGATAAAGGAGCTAAAAGGATAGGAGGGGAGAAAGACAGCCTCTTCAACAAATGGTGCTAGCAAAATTGGTTAAACACCTTTAACAAACTAAAGCTAGATCCCAATGTATCACCCTGCACCAGAATCATTTTCAAATGGATAAAAGACCTCTAGGTAAAAGCAGATACCCTGAAAACATTGCAGGAAAGAATAGGATAAACAACAGGGCTCCTTGTCAAAGATCAAGAAACTTTCCTAATAAAGGCCCAGAAACACAGCAAATCAAAGTAAGGTTGGACAAATGAGATTGCATGAAATTGCAGAGCTTCTGCATGGCAAAGGACATATAGCATACAAGATAAGTAGAAAGCTTTCAGATCGGGAGAAGATCTTCACTGGCCATACAACACATAAGGGCCTCATATCTAAAACATACTTAGAACTCAAGAAATTAAATTCCTCCAAATCAAATCCTCAAAGAAATAACTGCCCCCCTTAATAAGTAGGCTAAAGCTTAAAGAGAGACTTCCATGAACAGGATATGAGAATGGCTAACAGACACATGAAGAAATGCTCAACATGTCTGGCCATAAAGAAATGCAAATCAAACAACATTGAGATCCTACCTCGCCCCAAAAAGAATGTCCATTATCAAGAAAATGAATAACAAGAGATGCTGGTGGGGATGTGGCCAAAAGGGAACCCTACTACACTGTTGGTGGGAGAGTAAACTTGTTCAACCACTCTGGAAAACAGTATGGTGGTTCCTTAAAAGGCTAAACAGAGAGCTCCCCTATGACCCAGTAAACCCACCTCTGGGCATTTACCCAAAGGAACACAAACAAGGGCACACCAAAGCTACCAGCACAACCATGTTCATAGCAGCATTATTTACCATTGCTAAAATATGGAACCAACCCAGATGTCCCTCAGTAGATGAATGGACCAAGAAAATGTGGTATATGTACACAGTGGAATTCTATTCTTCCATCAGAAAGAATGACATTGCCCCATTTGTAAGGAAGTGGAAAGACTTGGAAAAAATCATATTAAGTGAAGTGAGCCAGACCTGAAAAAACACAGATTCCAAGGTTTCCTTCACTGGTAATAATTAGCAAATATCTAGGATAGTCTACCAGAGGATCACAATAGCTCAATTACTTATGTTCACATAAGATGATGCTAAGTGAAATGAACTCCAAGATATGGAAACAAAGGCTTTTCGTTGTTGTTGTTGTTGTTTTTAATGTACTATGTGAATTTTTTTCTTTCCCATGTTTTATCGCATGTTGTTGCTGTATTTGATTTCAGTACCCTGGGTATTGTATATACATTTACCTGAATTAGGGAAGGGAAAGGGAACATCAAAATGGAGAGACAAAGGATAAAGGGTGAACCAATGCAACAGCAATATTCATAAAACAATGTGTTGGAAATTAACTGTACAACTTGTGGGCCGGAATTGAGGGGGAGCTAAGGTGGGAGAAAAATGAAGGAGGGGGTAACAAGTGTACTCATTACTTTAGGTATGTAACTGTAACCCCTCTCTACCTCACCTTGACAATAAAATTAAATTTCTAAAACAGAAATATACTCTTCCCTCCACTTATATAATTGTAACCCCTCTGTACATGACCTTTATAATAACAATAAAGGAAGTAAAAAGAAAAATAGGGATTCTGCTGGTAGAAAATTTTATAATGAAGGATTGTTATGAACTATTACACAAAGTATAATGTAAATATGGAAATCTGGACAGCGCTTGACAAGAAATACAATAAGCTAGAATGAAGATAAATCTAAGTTCCCATTGTGAAGAATTCTAGTGTGTCAAAAATGTTCATCACTGTCATAGGCCCATCAAGATGTGGACTTATATATGATAAAATAACTGGGAAAATAAATTAAAGAAACAATCTTTCTAAGTTTTATATTAATGGTATTTGAGTACAAAAAAGTAAAAGATTGAAATGTGCCATGCATTAGTGATTCACTCCTATAATCCTAGCTACTAAGGACGCTAAGATCTGAGGGTTGTGGTTCAAAAGTCTGTCAGACTCTTATCTCAGATTCACCAGCAATAAGCCAGAAGTGGAGCTGTGGTTTAAATGGTGGAATGCTGTCTTTGAGCAGCGTGGGACAGTATCCAGGCCCTAAGTTCAAGCCCAGGGCCAGCACAAAACAACAAAATTGGGATTCAAATAAAATATACTATAGAACAATTTACCAAGGCCTCAAATGTATGAGTTGCTCAATTTGTCTTATCATTATTTATTTTTCCTAAAATGAAAACGATTGAACAAATAGTATTCCCAGAATATGTACCCTTACAAGTGGTTTGCAAACTTGGAGACAGCTTACAGGAACTAAGACAAGTAAACCATGGTAAGACCTGTTAATTCCTAATTAAAATTCCATTGGGATGTTAATGTTGTATAACTCTGGAAATTATCCTTCCTTTTTGTCTGAAATAACACTGGAAATTAGCAAAGAAAAGGGCTCTCTAGCTGCAACATATTCAGGAAAGTCAAGATTCTAAATGTTTTAGGACTGAGAAAATAATTAGGAAAATTAATTTACTCTTAAACCATAGGCCTCAAATTTCCCAGTATAACATAGTTTAGTTTGCTATGACTGAAGTATTTTGCTAGATTGCTGTTTTACGGTTGGGTTCATGTTAAAACACTTTCTTCTTTTGTATTGGCTTGCCTGATGATTTTCTTATCATTTAGTGTTACTTTAGTACGCATTTGTAATTTTTTCAATTGTTGCTTATTACTACACAATTATTGTAATTGCATCTTATTATATAATTTGTATAAATACATGTAATCATGGAATTAGAACATGTGGGTGGTGATATGCAGTGTCATAACTGCAGTGGTTAAAGAAGTGTTTATTTTTTATATTTGGAAAAATAAAACCCATGTAAATATGGTAATATCAGCAGAAAGTGTTTTAGCTATCTAAATTGATATCCCAAAGAAATCAAGCAAATACTTTTTAAATGTTATTTTAAGTAGTCGTACAAAGGGCCAAACACTCAGACATAGATAAGAGGTTTGGGGTTTATTTATTCTTATAACTTAGAAATTTGGAATTCTTATTTTTAAATGATCAGTTTGATACCAGGTGAAATACCTGTAAAGTTTCAACATAAACTTTAAGGCATAAAATATGCAAAATCACATGCTCCCAATTATACTTTTACTGTAGGTTGTTGTCAATGTGAGTTTACAGAAGTATTCATTAATACCCTGAACTGCATGTATATCATCCTCATTAACACCTACATCTGTAAAATTTGACATATCTATGCTGATCCAGATTGTGGTGATTTACATACTTTTCCAGTTCCCTGTGATTGTTCTGATTATACATCAGGTGAGCAGTGTGTTTCAATAACTGATCAATGCCCAAACTGCATACCAAAATTTAAGTTCACCATTGTGATAAGTTACTTTTGCATCACTATGACAAAACCCGTGGTATGTAAAACTTAATTCATTATAAATTTATTTTAACTCACAAAATAAGAGTTCATCAATAAACGAGACTTTGCACTGAAAAAAAAATAAGAGTTCATAATTTGTGTTCATTTGGCCAAGGCAGTGGGGCAGAACATCATGGTGTCAGGAGATAGGCCACATAGCAGAGAGGATATAAAAAGAGACAAGAAGGACCTAGGGAGAAAATAACCTCCAATAAACTGTCTCCAGTAACCTGCTTCCTCCAGTATACCAATTTCAAATTTTCCCATCACCTTCAAAAATAGAGGTATCAACTGGGGACGAACAACACACGTATCTGTAGAAGACATTTCATATTTGAACTATAACAAGCACCCACTGTAATCCTAAACTGATTAAAACCAGGCTTTAATCAAGTTCAACCTTCATGCTGTAGAATTCCACACATATGAAAAACACAGACTAGGGAGCTATGTTTATGTTTAAAGAGCTGCTCTGGTTGTGAGAAGAGCCCAGGTGTTACTCTGGGCTGCTCAGGCAGAGACAGGCCTCTGTTAAGATTTTAAGTACTTATAAAACTTCCTTGGTGATAATAAAAATTCTTTTGTGAATTGGGGGAACTGGAAGGTGAAGAAAAAGCATGTTTTGTACTGAATTAAAGGAAGACTGATTCAGTTATCTGCCTAGAAACAAAAATCAGTTTACTAAAAGCATTCTTGCAGAATAGATCTCCTACTGTTTCACCACATTCAGAGATTTTTAAGAGGAAGGTGTTCTTTACCTTTGAATCAGGAAGGGAATTCACCTTTTTGATTGAAAGTTCTCTTGGGCCTGTTCTCTAATTGTCTGAGACACAGGTGGGGAGCTGAGATAGGCAGCACATCAAGGAGAAATAAGACTGAGCCAGCCTCACACAGCTATGCACAGCTGCTCCACATTGTTTCTAACAAGTCATTTCTTGTTCAGCATCTTAAAACAGCCATACATTACCATTATCTTCTTTTTGTAAGTTCTATATGAAAGAAAAATAAAGACACACACACACACACACACACACACACACACACACACCACCACCACCACCACCAACAACAACAACTGCAACAAAAACTACCATAAGCCATACTCAGATGCTATACATTGGCCTCAGAGACTGGAATTAAAACTTTCACCATCAAGTAATTTTCTCTTCCACTAATGATATTGGTCTAAAGTCTTGTCCTTTCAAGCATCAAGATCCTCTGCAAAGTGAGTGATGAGTTTATTTATAATGAATTGATTCACATGTAATTATGGATTCCAATGGGTCCCAAGGTCTATAGGAGAAAACTGGAGACCAAGGTAGATTGATAGACTTAAGTTCTTGTCTGAAAATTGACAAGTCCAAGACCCAATCAAACTGCTTATTCAATCTGAAACCAAAGGCAAGAAAAGACTCATTTTATTTTGAGCAATCAGCAGAACTAGTTCACTCACCTTTTTATTCTAGTCATGTCTTTAACTGATTAGATAAGACCTACCCATGTCAGGAAGAACAATCTGCTTTACTCAGTCTGTGAATTGAGATGTGAATCTCTCCCAGAAACTTTTCACAAACACATACAGAATACGCTTAAATGTCTGGACATTCCATGGCCAACATAGCTATTGTATAAATAAACACACTGATGGTATAACCATCATACATCAACATATTATATAACCATAACACTGAACAACATATTAAAAGATGCTTATTATAACAAAGAAAGAAAGCTAATCCGTTAGATGGAAATTATCATCTTTCCAGAAAAAAATGTATTCATAGGGGAAAGTACATGTGTTGATGTAACTGAAATCTCTTCTGGTCCCTATTACAGTTTGAGAATGAAAAAACAAAGGTATCCCAAATGTGTGGGTGTCTTTTAAAACAATACCAGTGCTGGAAAGGAAAGTCTAACAAGATCCCAAGCTGGGCACCATCTACTTTCCATTCTCTTGGCGTTAGTGTGTGGACAAATACTTTCCTTAGCTGAAGAGAAATACAATAAAGCCTATTAAATTAACTGTGTCTATTTCACACATACATACACACACACACACACACACCTTAGCTGAAGAGAAATACAATAAAGCCTATTAAATTAACTGTGTCTATTTCACACATACACACACACACACACACACACAAACACAAAGAGAGAAGCAAAGATTTAAATTTATTGGCATGAAGTACCCTCTGTAACATAAGGATTGCATTCTACTGACTTGTATTATTCTGCCTTTCTTTTTATTCTTAGCTTAGATTTATTGGGATGAAATCAGGACATCATAAAATAGCATCAAAACCCTACTTTTTAATTATGTCATGTTAGCACCCCTCTGCTCCCATTACTAGAGTCTTCATCCTCAGATCTGCATGTGTTTTTCTCTTTAATTATAAGCACAAAGTTCATTGCCTTTGGTTCCACCCTTCCCATATAGTTAGCTGTATGATTCTTTCAATTAATTAATTAATTAATTTTTTTTGCCAGTTCTGGGGCTTGGACTCAGGGCCTGAGCACTTTCCCTGGCTTCTTTTTGCTTAAGTCTTAGCACTCTGCCACTTGAGCCCCAGTACCACTTCTGGCCGTTTTCTATATAGGTGGTGCTGAGGAATCAAGCCCAGGGCTTCATGTATACGAGGCAAGCACTCTTGTCACTAGGCCATATTCTCAGCCCCCTGCATGATTCTTTTTGAAGAACCAATATGACAAGGGCTCGTCCGTACACCTTATATAGCTCCCAGCCTTCTTCAGTAACCTGAGGCTTCAAGCCTCCTTCTGTAGTTTGAGCACAAGCTCTTTAGCAGGGCAAGAAGACAGACTCTTCCATCTTTCCCTGCTGACCTCTCAGCACTTCTCCTAGGCAGCCATGTTATACTTCAGAAGCAATAAATAGCTGACACTTTTTCAAATGCAGTGCAAAGGGGTCATGCCATTTATGTATTCTCAGTCCTGGATTTCTCTCTGCTGTTTTAATCAGGTGTGGCTCAACTTGTCCAGAAAAATTTCTCTAACATTCTCTCTCCTCTCCTCAAAAGTAAAAGGTACCTATTCCCTGTCATCCAGAGGAAATTTACCAGTGCTTGACCTCAACTTCCTATACACATACTGTCTCACACTTCTCTGTAGTATCTTTAATTTTAGCACTTGTATTAATTCATCTTCTGTCCCCAGTCCTCACAGAGTGTAATGTAAGTGCTGAGTAAATGTGAGTTGACTTACCTGAAATTCCCAAAGATGAAGCCAAGAGTTCTTAGTTACTTTTTAAAAAATAAACTTCTGACCTTTCTTCATTATAATCTTGGCACACTGAGAATACCTTTTGCGCCAAAATAACTTTGTAATCAGAGAGTTAAAGCTGAAGTGAGAATGAGAACACTAGTGATTCTGAATGAAGTTGTCACCATTGTACAAGAAATAATAGAAAATTTCCATAACCAGTTTCACAAAGGACTGCTAATAAAAAAAATCAGAGAAAACACCATAAATATGGCATTAAATAAGGTGGAAAGCTGAGCAGAAGCTTGAAGATAGAAATATATGTGGAAAAAAGAAGGCAGTGAGAAATAATGTCCTGTATCATGTTTTGACATGCTGTATTCATCTTTCACAAGACGACTTTATTTTGCATGTATAATAGGGGGGAAAAAAGGAAAGGAAAATATGGATATCACTTCTGCCCACAAAAGGAGTCAAACATTTTAGAACAGCCTCTTGAGGGAGCTCTTCCTACCTGGGGTTACAAAGTGTTAGTTCACTTGTCATTTTTGTCTTCTACAAATACAAACTTAGAATTAAAAAAAAAAAATCTAACTACTATAGATTCAGTGAAATCAGTGCATCAGCCTCATTATTTCCTGATATCTTACAGGTAAAGACCCACAGAACTGTAATCTTTGGTGAATTTCAGATGCATGCACTGCAGAAACTGAAGAAATTTAAGCCTACAAGTATTAATATTTATGGTCTTTAACCATTTTCACAGTTCACATATAACTTCCATCATTCAATAAATCTAGTATCTCCTCTGGTAAAAAAAAATGTCAGAACTCAAAACTCATGCTATAAGTGTACCCAATTTTAAATTGCAGTTTTTCTCTGTTTAATCCACTATTTTCTGACCAATTTCTCATGCATAGTCAACATAACTAGATACCCATTGCTTTCTTGGGCAAGGCACAGATGATTGGATAAGGAAGCAACAAATGATCTATTCTTGCAAATAATTACAGTACATTAGGCACTTGTACTGGCAAGTGACTAGTCGGCTAATCAAATATTCTCTTTCATAAAAATACAAATAAAAATGCAATTCCAAGGACTAGTGACATGTAAATGACAGGCAGTCTAGAGACAGAAGGTACAGAACAGAAGACACATAGAGGAAAGAATAGGGAGAGCAGAGTTGGTCCAGGAAAAATCAACTATTATTTAGTGGGTAGTTAGTATCAGGAGAGATAGAAATTGACACACAGAATCAGTGGTACATTGACCCATAGTCAAGGTAAAGTCATCAAAAGCAAGTAGAAGCTAGAATGAATGAGAAGAGAAGTAAAGTGCTAGGGCCAGAAAACAGACTATCAACTTGGGAAGTTAGATGATAAAGAAAAGCAGAAAGTAATAGTGAAGGGGGAATTGTACCTGAGGGACTTTTTTAAGAGTTGAATGGAAATGGGAGAAATGTACAAGGTAAAGAATAACTTAAAGGTGAAAGACAAATTAGAGTTACTGGATGTGATAGGACCCCCAAAAAGGAATACGGAAACAAAACAGGAAAGAAAATGTTTAGCCTTGGAAGACAGAAAAAAGGAGCCTCTCCTGAATGCAAGAGAATTGAAAAAAAATAACTAAAAATAAAAATAAATGAATTGTGGGTGGGGACAGGAGGGGAAAACTGGGAGTAAGGGAAGGGGTGACATTGTTCAGAAAGAAATGTACTCATTACCTGACTTATGCAACTGCAACCCCTCTGCACATCACCTCTACAATAACAACAAAATATATTTAAAAATAGAAAAAGAAATGAAGAAGAAAAGGAGCTCCCCACCCCAATCTTGTAATGATATTCAATATAAGAACTCAGAACTATAAAACAAGAAAACAGAAAAAAAAAAAGCCAATGAAACAAAAAACTTGTTCTTCAACAAAAATCAATAAAATTGATAAACTTCTGGTAAGACTGATGAAGATATACAGAGGGAAGACAAAGATATCAATATCAAGGACAAATAGGGATATCACTACATATTCTGTAGCCATTAAGAGAATAATCATCAGATACTACAGCTTATTTACCCTTATAAACTTGACAACTTAGAAGAAATACACCAATTCTTTTAGAAACTACTAAATACCAAGCCTCAACTGGAATAGGTTTATTGTTATTAATGAAACTGTTCGTAATTTAATCACTCTGTAGAGTATGCAAAATTAATTGGGCACTTGAAAGTCAATAACCATATTAAGAGAGAAAAGGGAAACAACAACAACCAAAAACCTACATAATCTGACAACTTCAAAAGTTCATTCTCTATAAAAGGTCTCAGCAAAGTAAGAATGGACAATTAATTAGCTTTAGTAAAATTATCCACAAAGCAATAACAATTACACACCCATCATTTGTTCTTACAGTAAAAGACTATCTGCTTCCTCTTTAAGATCAGGAATAAAGCATAGTACTGAAGGTTCAGCTAATGAAATAAGATAAAGAACATAAACACACATTTCTAGGGTTTGGATAGGAAAACAGCTTCTACAGGTTCAAGTGTTGAAGGCTTGTTCAATAACTAACAGATCCAATCATCAAGAGGTTCCTAGACCATGATGGCTCTGCTTTCATGAAAGGACCAATCCATGGACGGAGTTTAGTTCCGAGGCTATCATGTGGGAGCTTGTAGAAATTTCTGGGGATATGGCCTCTTTGTAGGTCACTGGGGATATGTTCTTAGAGGCAATATTTTGCCTAAAATCCTCCTTCTAACACTTTCTGCTTCCTGGCCACCATGATACCAACAACATTGATCTGATGTTTTCCTCATTATAGGCCACATACAATGGAGCATGATAACCATGGACTAAAACCTCTAAATTCAAACAGTGTGTACTTGTATTAGAATTAGGAAATTGAAAGGGAATACCAAAATTGAGAGACAAAGGGTAAAATAAGAGAAACAACAACAAAAGCAATACTTGCAAAACTGTTTGGTGTAAGTGAACTGAACACCTCAGGGGGGGAAAGGGGCAGGGGGTAACAAACAGTACAAGAAATGTACTAACGTATGAAACTGTAACCTCTCTGTACATCAGTTTTATAATAAAAACTTAAAAAAAATAAAACCTATAAATTCAGGAGCCAAAAGAGATCTTCTTACTTTTTGAAATATGTCTTTCACAAGTATCTGGTGATAGTAATGATAAAATCTTGCCAATACAGATGCAGAAGAAATTAAACTGCCCCTACTTTCAGATAATGTAATTACCTATCTAGAGAAATACCCCCCCCCCAAAAAAATAATAAAAGACCACCACACAAAGCAAACTACTAGAACAAATAAACAGGTTACATAGGTTGAGATGGTCATAAGATGGTCATAAGAGATCAACAGGCACAATGAAATTGCACTTCTATTTTCTTACAATGGATTACATGGATTTCAAAATTCTAAACTCAAAAATATCTACAGACACTCCAAAGTAGACAGATACTTAGATATAAAAAAAGACAAACAACTACAAAAGCAATACTTACAAAACTGTTTGGTGTAAGTGAACTGAACACCTCATGGGGGGCAAGGGAAAGGGGGAGGAGGGGGGTATGAGGGACAAGGTAACAAACAGTACAAGAAATGTATCCAATGCCTAATGTATGAAACTGTAACCTCTCTGTACATCAGTTTGATAATAAAAATTTGAAAAAATAAAAAATAAACTTAACAAAAACATATCTGGAACTGGAAGGCCAACAAACCCATAAGACACAATAAAAGAAAAGTTCAAAACATATTGCACTCATAGGCTTGAAGAATCAACATAGTAAATGTGAATTTTCCCCAAATTGATCCATTGTTATAATGCACTGCTTAGCAAAATAAAGCAAGGGTTTTATAGCATTAGACAGGAATAGTCTGAAATGTTTATGGAAAGGCACAGACTCTAGAATAGCTAAAACAATCTACAGTAATCAAGATAATATGGAATTGCTAGAGGGACATATGTGTGCATCTATGGAGTAGAATAGAGAACCCAGAATACAACCATACAAATATGTCCAACTCATGGTATCCAAATGTGCACACATGTATTAGCCAAAATGTGTTAGATTCAGGGGAGAACTCAAATGATCTAATTCCTTAGAAAGGCTAACTCACAGTCCAACAAATAAACACCAGCAAATTGGTATTCGAAATGAAGAAGGGCAAGGGGAGGAGAGTAAACACATGAAAAGAGGAAGGGGAGGAAATGCAGGCATAAAATTCAATCCACAAAATTAAGAAAAGTAAGAGAGGAGTTGGGATTGGAAGGGATGAGTAAGAATGAGAAACAGGGTGACACACTGATCAAGATTCATTGCATTCATATACTACTTTGCTGATAAGACACATCCTTTGTACAATTATTTAAAGTTTAAAAAAATATGTCTAATTGATTTTCAACCAAAAATACAAGAGCTATTTAATGGAGGAAAGAGCATTTCCAACAAATGTTGCTGCAAACCAAAAATGTATAATTTAAAAATAAGCAAGTAAAAACATAAACCTATAAAAAGGCAATCTGAAGTATTTTATGTTTTGATTATATTACCATTAACATCTGGGTTGTAGTATTGCCTATACTTTTACATTATTGCTGAGGAATATTAGTAAAATGCACACAAGTTCTCTTATTTTTTAATTTTTATTGTAAAGGTGATGTACAGAGGGGTTACAATTACATAAGTCAGGTAATGAGCACATTTCTTTTCAATGTCATGCACTCCCTTTCCCAGTTTTTCCCCTTCCAATCCCTCTCCCCTTCCCAAATTGTACAGTTCATTTCCAAGATTGTGTCTGGTGAATATCACCACTAAATTGGGTCACCCTTTGTCCCACCGCATCTGTGCTTCCCCTTCCCCTCCCCAAGTCAGATAGACTCATATACAAGACAAAAGTTACAGAAATCAAATTCTCAGGCCTTCCTCGATCTGCTTGTGAATCTCATCTGTCTGCTGTATACCATGTGAAACCGTACCTTTTTTCTCTTATATTCTCTAACTGTGGTTTAACTCCTGCTATTACTGTAACTGGTCATAGTACCTCAGATACTGTATAGGCGTGTATTGGAACTAGGGAAGGAAAAGGGAATACCAAAATTGAGAGACAAAGGATAAAAAGACAAACGATTGTAACAGCGATATTTACAAAACCAATTGGTGTAAACCAACCACACAACTCATGGTGGGAAGAAACTGGGGAGGGGGGAAATGGGGAAAATGAGGGAAGAGGTAACAAGTTGGATAAGAAATGTACTTGCCTTACATATGAAACTGTAACCCCTCTGTACTTCACTTTGACAATAAAGAAGAGGAAAAAAATTAAAAAATCAAATTTTCTAACAAAAGGAAATAAACCAAAGCAGAAGAAGAAAGAAAGAAAACAATACAATTTTTTTTTAAAAAACAAACCTTTTGTTTCCATTTCTTGGAACTCCTTTTGATAAACATTATTTTATATGGTCATATACACACAGTTCTTGAGTCTTTGTGATCCTCTCCTAAGAGTAGTCTCCTTTGGTTTCACTCTGTGAAAGTTTAGAGTGCTGTTTAACCATGTCCAAGAGTAATTATTTGTCTTTTACTATCTATTGTATTTATTTGAAGATTTATAGGCAGATTCTAATTATTACAAATGAAGAAAACCATGCAGCCTATGTTCTTCAGGTCTGGTTTACTTCACTTAGTATAATTTCTTCCAAGTCTTTCAGTTTCATTTAGAATAGGGCAATGACATTCTTGTTGATAGAAGCATAGCATAGAATTTCACTGTGTTTTTTTTCTTGGAGAGGTGGGGGGGTTTCTGGTCCTTGGGGTCCTAGGACTTGAACTCAGGGCCTGGGCACTATCTCTGAGCCTCTCTGTACTCAAAGCTTTTCCTGAGTAATTTATAGGAGATAAGTGTCTCACAGACTTTCTTGCCCAGGCTGACTTTAAACCATGATCCTCATATCTCAGCCTTGTGAGTAGCTATAATTACAGATGTAAGCCACCAGCACTCAGCCATTGTGTGTATTTTTATAATGCATGTGAATCTACAATCACTCCAAAATAAAAATGATAGTTAAATTTTTTTAATATTGAATAATAGGAAGAAAGCAAAGTACAGTTCTGAGTTGGGCATAGTGGCACAACCTTGATCCCAGCCCTTGAAAGACTGAGGAGGAGCACCATGAGTTCAAGAACAGCCAAGGCTACAGAGTGAGATCCTATCTCAAGAACACCAAATACAGAAACAAGGAAAACCTGAGTAGAAGATCAGAAAGGAGAATAGCAATTATAGCCTTCAGACCGGATTTGAAACAACTCATAGGGACAGTATTTCTGAACTAGAAATAAATAATAGCCAGTACTGAAGGCTATTTGGTTACTAGCCCCATTGAGATTAGGTATCAGATTCCAAAACAATGGGCAAATTTAAGTGTATTTGAAAAGCGTGATCCCAAGATATTATCATCCCTTATCACATCTACTGAACATCCAACAGATAGTCACAGAAATGTATCAGCTCTAGCACTTTAAAAATTAATGTGCCATTTCAAAGAAAACTTACTGCATGCTTCCTTCCAGGACCTTTGCAAATGCATCAACTGAAAGTCCTATTGAAAACACAGTCAAATAAACACAGCATGATGGTACTAAAATGAACATTAGAGCCAAGTAGGGGAAAATCAACCCTGCTGAGTAGGAAAGACAGATTGCTCCTGGGTGGTCTTAATTTATGTGTGGGTATGTATGTGTGAATGTGTCCACATAACTAGAGTTGAGTTAACGACTTTTACTTC
Organism: Perognathus longimembris pacificus; assembly: GCF_023159225.1. Classification (NCBI taxonomy): domain Eukaryota; kingdom Metazoa; phylum Chordata; class Mammalia; order Rodentia; family Heteromyidae; genus Perognathus; species Perognathus longimembris. The sequence goes on from NC_063167.1 coordinate 54,705,413, forward strand.
CAGATAAAAGAAATATTATTTATATCTTCAAAGCACACAAATCAGGATCTGTTCAATGCCTTTGCTTTCTCTCCACTGATCCCAAAGCATAGTCTAGTGGGGATATTCTAGTGTCTAAGACTCTAGAAACAACATTTCGATTGGGAAGTTCATTCAAATCAAGTTTCTTGATGGCAGGGTCATATCAGGCATCTTGATATGCCAAACCTCAGTTACTTTTGTGTGGGGCACACAAGTACATATTACATGGTGTTATGAACACAGCCTTAATGAGATCAAGCTCTGCACCTAACATTTGTAGAACTTCATGGAAGACATGAAAATGTTTAATGTACTATCCTTTCTTTAAAGTGCTCACAATCAGGATTTTGTATGTCCTCTCTTTTCAGGCAAGATGGCTTCACTGATAGACGACTTAAAATATGTCTAGCTTCTAATAGATGTGCAAACACATAGCTAAGTTTTTCTACATTAGATTCCTGGGTCACAACAATGGCTAGAGCATGTACAGTTTTATGACTGCAAACACCTAGTTTTAGAGGAAGAGTAATTTCAGTTAAGTGGACAAGGAGAGACCAAGAAACCTTGAACAGTTAAGGTAAAGGCATAGTCTCTGAGTCAAGACATTGAGCAGGTCACACCCAGGAGCAATATAGACCTGACTAATGATGTGTTTTGAAAACAAATATATACTTACATCCTAGCTTTTTCAAGAGTTCTGTTGATAAATGAAAACATTTATTCAACATGAGAGATTAAATAATCTTTTCAAAAGTTCTACTTTCTTTGCATTTGTCAATTTTATTTCACTTCATAAATGCTTTACTTCTTCTTATTATTTTAAGTAGTTATACAAAGGAGTTGTGATTTAACAAAGCAGTTTATGAATAAATATATCTTGATTAATGTCACCCCTTTCAACATTCATTTGTCAATTTTAGAATGACAATATTTAAAAATATTTAAAGAAATAGCACTGTGAAGCTTCAAGTTCAAGCCCTAGGCCCAGAACCAAAAAAGTAAACATGAAAAAGAAACTAGAAAATATTGAAAAACACTAACAGAAAGAATATAACTAGGGGCTGGGAATATGGCCTAGTGGAAAAATGCTCGCCTCGTATACATGAAGCCGTGGGTTCTATTCCTCAGCACCACATATATAGAAAAAGGCAAGAAGTGGTGCTGTGGCTCAAGTGGTAGAGTGCTGGCCTTGAGCAAAAAGAAGCCAGGGACAGTGCTCAGGCCCTGAGTCCATGCCCCAGGACTGGCAACAACAACAACAAAAAAACAAGAATATAATCAATCAAGTCATAATCACTTTATTTGCTTATTTATCTATTTACTATTAATTATTGGACCCATAGTCCCTATTCATGCTAAGCAAATATGATGTATTATTTGAGCCGTGCCCAATGCTTATCTTTGTATAGAAATATTATTCCTAACATTAAAAATATTTTTCTGAAAATTCAAGCAATGAAGAAAATGTATAAAATGCAAAATGTATAAAATGCAAATAATATCAATGAATTCCCAGACTTTCCAAAAATTCTTACTTAAACACAATTAGCCGTGTGATTTATCGGAGGTTTTCTGCCCTTTACTCAATAGAATTTTAGAAATAGCTGCAATCATGCAATGATAGAAAAACATTCTTTTGGGGGCAGGGAAAAAAAGAAAAATATTCTTTTTAACGGTTGTACATGATACCTTTAAATGAATGGGTAAATGTTCAAGGATGTTCAGCTGACCTCTCCCTCTCTCTCCCTCTCTCCCTTTCTCTCTGTCTCTTTGTGTCTCTCTCTATCTCTGTGTGTCTCTCTATCTCTCTGTCTCTGTGTGTCTCTCTTTGTCTCTCTGTCTCTGTGTGTCTCTCTCTGTCTCTGTCTCTCAAGCTGCCAACAATATTGAGTTTAAACTCAAGGTGTCACACTTACTTGGCTGGTTTGCTTGGCTGGGTCTCTACCACCTAAGGCATGCCTCCAGCTTTGTTTTTTCCTGGTTATTGTAGAGATGGAATCTAATAGATTTCTGTCTTGACTAGCTTTAAACCATAATCCTCCAGACTTCAACCACATAAGTAGCTAGGACAACAAATATGAGCCATTAGTGCCCAGCTTCTTAATTTTTTTTATTATTTAGCTTTTTCTAGTTTTCATTTTCATTTTTCTTTCTATTCATTTTCTTAAATAATGTTTCAGTGAAATTTCATGTAGATGTATTATATTTAATTTAACCTACTAGCTCCTTGAGATAAATGTCTAGAAGATGAATTACTGGGTTATTTTTGATGCTTATCTCCAGAGTTCTGAAAAAAAACTGTGAGAATTTTTGCTCGCCATAGCAATACATAGAAAAATAGATTCCCTGAAATCTTACTAGTGTTAATAATATTCCCTCAAGTTACTTGGAGAAAATGAAATATTTGCCTCATTTGTTAGATAAAAATAATGTCACCTTTACTAGTAGTTTTTCAATAATAGTGTAGTCAAATATCTTTTCATATATTCATTGATCATTTTGTTTCTTTTCCAAACCCCCATTATAAGTTGAGACTTTCATCTTCCTTAAAATTGCTGTTAAGATTTATTTTATATTATAAATCTATACTTTATACCTTTCTGGTATTACAAACATATTCTCAATCTGTTGGTTATCTCTTGATTTATGGAATTCTTAGTGTACAAAAAATTTAAAATTATTTATATATTTTAATTCATATACATAATTTCATATACAGCTTTTGCTTTTTTAACACTCATTACTTTGTTTTCCTTGTTATTAAAAATCCTGACAAAATATTTGAGTAAGAGTATAAAATACATTTTTGGAAAATACCATTGTTTCCTACTGTTACTGGTTTTTGTTTTTGCAGTTTCTCATCACTATAAATAGTGCTGGATTTGAGGGTAGTAAAATGATGAGCAAGGGAGAAAATAACTGTGATCCTCAAAATCCTGGTAAGAAGAGAGTTCAAAAACAAGATGAGACTGTTTTTCTGTTAGTATGATTGGAAAATGGACAAAGACTTACCAGAGGCCTAATTGTAATATTTTAAAAAAGTAGATGATATGCATATTAAGAAAAAGTAGCCATGGAGGGGGAAAAAAAGGATATTTTCTTGTGAGTGTCACAACATGGAGCATGAGATTTTTCTTTTCTTTCTTGTGTGGTTGGGGGGGGGTTGGGGTGCAATCACTTGAACTACACCTCAACTTCCAGCCTTCTGCTGTCTCCTTAGAGATAAGGGTGTCAATGACTTTTCTGCCAAGGCTGGCTTTGAACCGCAATCCTCAGATCTCAGCCTCTTGAGTAGCTAGGATACAGTCATGAGCCATCAGTGCCCAGCAAGGTCTTTTCTTTTTAACTATAGGGTCTCCAAGATTCTCTATTATACTTTGTTACCTTTAGCAATAATTCCATTATCCATTCTTTTTATGCTTGTCTCATAAATGGCATTATTACATCATTCAAGCATTTAAATTTGATCGATGAATTTATAAATGAAGGTGGTTCATAAATCTGTTAGAGAGTCATTTATTTGTGATTCTGACATAATTGTGCATGGCATTATTAATACTGCTTTCCAGAAGATTAACCAAATGTTGTTGGGCCCAGTTTGGGGCATAATGTAGAAAGTGGTGATCTTTTCAATTTATGATTTATGGAAGAAAAACAAAGCTTGATAGGGACAATGTGGGAGTCCACAGTTGAGAGAGAGAGACCCCCAGTTAAGCCTCATATTATGTGGCTGTTATCTAACAATTTATATTGTAAAATTTCCACTACCCAACAGGGTAAAATAATAGTCTGACATTTTATTACCAACTTTGCTGTTTCTCTATTAAGACCAAAGAAACAGAAAATAAAGGTCTACAGCTTTATCCTAATCTGACTAGTTTTGAATACTGCACTTGTGAATTTATTCTTTATTGGTTTTTAATGTGATGTGATGCATTAAAATAGTACCCATTACACAGTGCTGAACCAAAATTATGCTTTCAGGAGTGTGATTATTTGCACCTTATCAATTGTGTGTCACATCAAGCCCTTAATATACCTAATTCAGTAGGGGTGTTGTACCCAATTTCAAAGCAGTAAAAATAGCATTTTGGTTCCACTGCATTACTCAGATTTTAGAGTTATTTCAAAACACTGAGGGTTTTGCTGGTAGTTTTGCTGGTATTTTACCTAAGTACAACGTGTGTATATACCCCAATGAGCAAAGGTCAGGCATATAATGGGTAGCTATGGTAAATGACAGTGATACCTTATTCTGTACATACCAGTGTCTTCCCTTACCTAGCCTTATAATCTGTCCTCCTTGCTCTTTTGTCTCTTGCTATGTACACTTCTGTACCCCACCCTTTGCCAGAGTCCATTAACCATTCCAGAGGCTGGCCAGGTTCTCTTCCTCCATGCTGAAAATGCTAAGCTATCTGTCCCCTTGTAGCTTACAAATAACATCTGCACCTGCCATCTACATATGCTCAAGGTTAGGTGCCTATGGTGGGCATTTAGCATGAGATGATGTTTGATGAATCCAACTCTGTGAAACCAACCCATCTCACCATCTCAACCTACTAGGTATGGATAAGAGCAATTGATGGTTCAACTATAAACCTGGCTGGCTTCAAGTCCTCCTTTCTTCCTTCCAGAAATATTTGAATGCTTGCTATTTTGTGGATATGGTTTTTGGCACAGAGAACACAGTGGTAAAAAATGTGGAAACAACTCCTGTCTTCATGGAATTCAAATCTAATAGAATAACTGAGTAGTCTCACTTGTCCAGTGCACAGGCTTTCACATTTCAGAGTAGGTGAACAAATCATGCATCCTCTCATGTTAAAGAAATAAATATAAAAGACCCATCTGGGGCTTTGCTACTGACAGTATTGTATAAGAAAAACAGGCAAAAAGCAAAAAGCTGTGCATTATGGCAGCCACTAGCATGTACAGTGTGCCAATCTGAATTGAGGTGAACTGTCATCTGATTTTTTAAATATTAAATATCTCAATAATTTATAGATCAATTACATGCTGAGATTTTTGACACAGATTCAATAAATATATTCCTAAAATTAACTTTCTCTGGCTCTTTAACAAAGTCTATATGACTTCTAGATCATTTAAAATTAAAGAAGTAGATGGCATTTGTGGCTCTTGTCATGGTGCCTTTGGATAGTGCGTGCTTCCTTCTAATCTGTATCCTTGCTCACTACTGGTCCTTGGTGACTTACTTCATCTGTTTTGAATTCTTTGGACTTACCATCTTGCAAAATCAAAATAGATAGCAGTAGTTCATATATGTAGTATTGTTACATAGTTTTCATAGTGTAAGTCAGTTAGAACTCTGCCTGGCATAGACTACAGGTATTCAAATATTTGTTAAGTTAATAAGTTTACTGGTCATTTTCACCACAGTAGGTGAAATTATTTTTAAAAAAATAATGTCATTTTCCAATATCAGCATTGTAACTAAGCTATATTTTTCTGACAGCAATGGTAGCAATTGTAGACTGATGTGGGAGAAATTCTTGTTTGTTTATTAGGTCATTTCCCTTCTCCCATCCTCATCCTCCCTACCCATCAGATGGAGGAAAGAGAAAGACTCAGCTGAGTAAGTAACATTAATCTCTAGGATTTTTGGGAGAAACATAAAGAAATGAATGGCAAATCTATGGTTTTTTTTTTTCCTTCACATTATTGCTATCCCCTATTACTTTGTACGGATATCTTGAGACAAATCTAAAATATGGCAATCTCATCTTCTAACTTAAGGAATGGATTGATTACAAAATAGTTCCATTAAAGAACATCATTAGCAGACATTCACAAACCCCTGTGTGTTCCGTAATTCACTGAGGAAGAGATGGCTAGAGGATCTGTTAAAATTTGAAGTATTTATGAAATCTGTGAATAGAGGAAAAATACACAACATTTGTGGCAGAGGCTCTTACAGTAACCCATGATGCCTGTCTCCTAGTGCTTACACCTGGTGTGACACCCCTGTCTAAAATATGTAGAGCTGTGACTTGTTCTAACAAATACACTATGGTGGCAGTGACTGGTGCTCAGGATTACATATATGTGATCATATGACAAGATCTAGTTCTTCCTTCATTGCGTAGAATGAAGCAGTGGAGCTGTAAGAGCCCTATCAAAACTCCTGTAATAACATTAGTACAGGTTTAGGCTAGTCACAGCAGAGGATCACAAGAGCCCAATAGCTATGCCCTTATGAAAACATAAGAGGATGTTAAGTGAAATGAACTCCATGTTATGGAAATGAGTGTTATATCACTGTTGTAATTACTTTCAACATGCCATGTGAAACCGTAGCTTTTTTGTTGTTGATGATCTTCTTGTATCCCTGCCTGTGGTTATCCCTGTGCCATCACTGTAGCTCATCTTAGTACCCTGGATACTGTATGTACTGGTATTAGAACTAGGGAAGGGAAAGGGAATATCAAAATCGAGAGACAAAGGATTAAAAAACAAATGACTCCAAAAGCAACACTTACAAAACCATTTGGTGTAAACCAATTGAACAACCCATGGGGGAGAGGGAAGGAGGGAAGAGAGAGGGAGCAAATGAGTGAGGAGGTAACAAATTGTACAAGAAATGTACTCACTGCCTTACGTATGAAACTGTAACCCCTCTGTACATCACTTTGACAATAAGTAAGTAATTATTCAGAAAAAAAGACTCCTGTAATAAACTATTTGCATCTTCTACTAGCTATGCACAGACTTAGTGAACAGCCACACTTCAAAGAACAAACTCCAAAAACAAGATTAAGTTTAGAAACAAATCCTTCCCCACTCAAGCTTGTAATGAAACCACAACCCCGTCAATAGCTTAAATTCAGCCATGGGAGACCAAGTAAAATGGTACCAGGCTCCTGACTCAAAAATTGTGGGACAATTAACATGTGTGCTATTTTGAGGCTAATTTGTGGTAATATATAATTCTTCACTAAACTAAACAAATGGCGTTTTGAATTAATAAATTTAGCCTCTGAGTATATTTTTAGGGTAAAGCAAGAAGTTATTGGAACTCCTTGTTTTGTTGTTTGTTTGTTTGTTTTTTGTACCTTTTTAGTAGCACCTGCCATCTTAGCAATCCTGGCTCAGGAATTTAGACACATAGTACTTGATGATAAAATCAGTAACTGGATTTATATTCCGTGTGTGTGTGTGTGTGTGTGTGTGTATGTGTGTATGTGTGCCTGTGATTGAAGTTAGAGCATTGTGCATGTTGAGCAATCATTCCACCACAGAATAAACATCCCAGTCCTATTCCATAGTATTTTAAGAAGTTGAAGAATTCAGTTTCCCATATGCTGATTTGGCATAACTGTGGCTCTGAATGTATCAGGAACATCTATATAGGGACCTGGAGAGCAAATGAGTCCACAAAGAATGTTTTTCCAAGTTATTAGCATCTTCTATGCAGTATTGAGAGCTACTAAAATGGATTAAATCACTTGATATCTACAGGAGGTAGGAGGATGACTAAGTGGAGGATCCAGAGAAAGAACAGCATTTAATGGTCGTGCAAACAAAGAATTACCAAAGGAGAAGTAAATTGAGGAAGTTAGCAATATTTACGAGAGTGATGTAAGAAATGCCAAGAGTTTCAAGATGAACAGAGCACCAAAAAAAGAAAACCAAAATGACACCTGAGTTGGTTGGATATAGGAATTAGAGAGGGGTTATTGACATTAAGCCAGGTGAAAAGGAAACTGGATTTCAGTGAGTCACCAAACAAGTTAGAAATGAGGAAGTAAAGGTATTTACCTTTATGTCACTTATGTCATTGCTAAGAGGGAACAGAGAGAAAATAAAGGATAGAGTTTTCCTTAAATGACAAGCAGGTGTTTGTTTTTTAAATTAATTTGCTTTATTGTTATTATAGAGGTGATATACAGAAGGATTACAATTACATGAGTCAGGTAATGAGTATATTTTCTTTCCTAGTGTCTTCCATTGGCCTCCAAGAATATATCCTAGGGAGGTACTTCCTCCTGTGAGATCCCTTTTTCTACCTTTGCCATCTCCCAATAATAAAATCATATTGTGAATCCATGGATGGATTAATCCATTCATTGGGTCAGACTTTCCTGATCTTATTGGCTCTGGAAATGTCATCACATATACACCCAGAGGCATCTTTACTAATCTCCCAGGCATTTCTGAATCCACTCAAGTTGAGGATTAGCGTTAACTACAGTAGTACTATGCCTTTTAGTGGACCTCAACAAAAAGGGGAGGGGTGTGCTCTTGTTTTGTTTTTGTTTTTTTGTTTTTTTAGGTCTATCCTAGACCTTTTGTTTATTTAGTAATTGTTTGGTTTTTATTTATTTATTTATTTATTTATTTATTTATTTATTTATTTATTTATTTATTTATTTATGGCCAGTCCTGGGGCTTGGACTCAGGGCCTGAGTACTGCCCCTGGCTTCTTTTTGCTCAAGGCTAGCACTCTACCACTTGAGCCACAGCGCTACTTCTGGCCATTTTCTGTATATGTGGTGCTGGGGAATTGAACCCAGGGCCTCATGTATACAAGGCAAGCACTCTTGCCACTAGCCATATCCCCAGCCCCTCTTGTTTTGTTTTAATTCATCATAGTGAAGGCAGGAAAATATTTAGGTCCATGCATTGAATGTTGGACCATGCTTCCTTACAGGAGGTGATACAGAAAAAAAAAAAAGTCTCCACCATTTTCTTCTCGTACTTAAAGAAAACCAGGTGAGCTTCATCCCTCATATTTCTCTAGGATTGACTTTTCTGGAAACTGTGTCTATTACAACACTTTAGAGAAAACTTGTTTTTCTTCAGAATCCTAAGACTGTGAGACTGATGTGTCCTCCATTTTATCTATAAATCAAATCCTAATTTCTTTCTCTAATAATCTATCATAATCTATAAATAATCTATCATAAAATTATTTCTCTATGCATATCATCTGAGTACAGCTAGTTTGCATGCAGTGTCTACTTTACTGGCAGCATCCAAATCTTCTGAAATTACAGCAGGTTATTCTTTCATTCAATATGATGATTAAGTACTTATTTCCTCTCTGGGACCATTGTGGTGTCTAGGTAATGATGGCTGCTTCAGAAACCTAAGATTCTTGTGTGCATGTTGTGAGAAGGAAAAGTAGAGCTGAAAATAAATAGACAAATAAGCAAAAGAAAAATAAAATCAATCAGATAGTGATAATTGATAAGTAGGAACAGCTTAGTGTTATGCCCAAGTCACTTAGGTGATGGACAAATCCTGGGAAGAGGCAGGCTTCAACACCTAGAATCTACACTGAGAAGCCTGTAAATAACTTGACAAGGGCATATTTTTGGGGGAAAAATCTAAATCAGAAGAAATAAGACTCTTTGTGAACCTGGAAGGAGAGATGCATTTAGCTGTGGTTAAGTTTGACTGGTCCTTCATGTCCTCTACCACACACACACACACAAAAAAAAAATCAGAAAAAGGAAGGAAGGAAGGAAGGAAAGAAGGAAGGAAGGAAGATAATTTTTTAACGTTCCAGTAAGTCAGAAAAAGAGTCAATAAACCTTGTATGTGGGGCTGGGAATATGGCCTAGTGGCAAGAGTGCTTGTCTCATATACATGAAGCCCTGGGTTTGATTCCCCAGCACCACATATATAGAAAACGGCCAGAAGTGGTACTGTGGCTCAAGTGTCAGAGTGCTAGCCTTGAGCAAAAAGAAGCCAGGGACAGTGCTCAAGCCCTGAGCCCAAGGCCCAGGACTGGCAAAATAAATAATTAAAAATAAACCTTGTATGTGAGGGAAATTATTTCCTTCACCCTCAATGTCTTGTCAATAAATGTCTTCTTGGTATAATAGTATCCAGGACTACTTTTACTACCCAAAGTTGTCTTATGGTATTATTTAGTTAGTTATCTTTCTTTTTTGTGCTGGTACTGTTGTAGAGCTGACTCCATCTTGATTAGGGAAACATGGTAGGAAAATAGAGCTGACTCCATCTTGACTCCAGACTCCATCTGCTTCTGTAAATGGCTTGCTTAACTTGCTATTTGCTCTACCCCCTGCATCAACCTCCTACATCTGTGCCACGCTGCCTTCACTTGATGTTTGTTGTATCCCTGTGTCAAGCCCCTACACCTGTGCTACGCTTTTACCTTTATAAACCCCAATTTGAGGACTGCTCAGTCACGGTGTTAGCTCCCGTGTCTGAACTGTGTCCCTGGCCGGTCCACCCACTTTTCACTGTCACAGTTTCAGCTCCTGAGTCTGTGCTGTGTCCCTGGCTGGTCAGTTCGCTTTTTGCTTCCCCAATAAATCCATCTTTTTGCTTGAGACTGTCTCTGAGTGGTAGACTCTTGGAGGGACGGGGAATCCCCTCCCTCGAACTCTGTAACATTCCTAACCCCATAACAGTACTAGGGCTTGAACTCAGGTCCTTGAGCTGTTCTTTAGCTTCTTTTGCTCAAGGTTAGTGATTTACCTCTTGAATCATGCAACTCCAGTTTGGCCCTTTCTGGTTAATTGGAGGTAAAAGTCTCACATCCTTTCCTGACCAGCCTGGCTTCAAACCTTGATCCTCAGATCTCAGTCTCCTGAGCAGATAGAATTACAGGTGTGAGCCACCAGCACTGGACCTGTCTTCTATTTTCAACCAGTTGATTTCATAATGCTAATAATATACACAATGCCTCAAAACACCATCATTTCTTTTGTTTAAGCTTTGGGTTCTCAACTTTGGGCTCTTTAACTGCATTCAGACTCTGGAAAATGAATGTTTTGGAGGTTCCATTTGAAAGAGCTTTGAGTGACAGGCTCCCTTTGGCCACACAGAATTTCAACAGTGGAATAAAAAAAAATAAACTTGGATTTAGCTCAAAATCCAGAAGCATTTTGTTTTTACCTGAGAAATAGAATATGGCTATGGCTAGCCCCAGGGAATGTAAACAGAACCTTACCTGTAATTAACCTAGGGCTTCTCTTGTTCTCCATGCAAATGGAGTTATAATTGTATTTCCTTTAGTAGAATAGAATGCCTGTGTTTCTGAGAGGAGCTGGCAGTTGAATAAAGGACAAGCTCTCCTGTGACAGCTCTCTCCTATCTCCTTCTAAAAAATCTTAATGATAATAAAAGTAGAGTTGCATTTGATGTAAGACATATGGTAATTACTATAATAATATTATCACCCAGCCTCTGCAATGGTTTTGTCAGTGAGCTGCAATTTCACATATTGTCTATGATAAAATCCTCATTTTTTTCTTTTTGGTTATTGATAGCAATGCCTTCCTAAAATGGTATATAGGGCTTTGTGACATCTGTGAATTTCCAACTTCATATGCAGGTAATTGGGTTGAGAATAAGGCCTGCATGCTAAAACCCACCATGTGAGAGATGCTGAAAGCCCAGGGAATATCATGAATACGTTGGCAGTTATTAACAGGCTAAACGGGAAGCCTTGGCTCGTCAAGTTCTCCTAAAGCAGTCTTGAAGGGAAGAAATAAAAAAGGAGTAGGAAAGAAGCAAGAAGAAAAAGTATCCCCTGTAGAAAGCATTGGTGGGGTCTTCAGTTACAATTTTGACATTTTGAGCTGATCAGTCATATTCTGAATGTGGAGGTAATATTTTAAACCAAATACAATATTCACAAACTGCCTTTTATCTCATTTTGCAATTGGTGGTTTCATAAGTGAAATTTTACTTTGCTTAAATTCTAATTTAATGCAAGTTATTTCAGCACCATAAGTAGGTGGGCATGTAATAAACATTTTTATTTATTTGCCACCGAAGGAATCTTCAGTATGTCAGCCTGAGCTTAGCTTTATATATTCAATTTCATGGCTGTTCACAGGGAAGCAAATTTTGTAGACTCTAACAGCATACTAAACTGGTCTGCTTTAAATCCTTTTTTGGAAATATGTGAAAAGTAAATAGTAAATAATGACAGTGTGTCAAAGTGATTTTATTGCTTAGATGAATAAAAGAAAACTAATACAATGTCTGCATAGGGGAAAATCAGATTATAGGTTTTCCCCTTTTTAATACCATCCCTTGTGCAGAATTTATTTTTTAAAACTTTCACCAAAGACCCATAAAACAGTATGTTCTATTCAGGAGTTATTATTTAGGCACAAATCATCAGTAGTGGCAATATTCAGTGAATGTAGCAAGTGTATACTCTCACTGAATTGAATAAATATGTACTATATGTATAAAGTAGAGGTTGGAAAGTTACTTCTGCTATGAACTGCTAAATAACCTGTAGTAAGATAATTAATTGGGGATTGAAATTGGCATTCATATGTTGGTTATGATTGTTTCAATTTCTCAGTTAATTCTATTTTTTTCTTGGAAAGAGGAAACTGTATAAATTTTAAATAAACCATTGAATTACAAGTTTCACACAGAAACTGATGTTTGGGCCTAGCATCCATAGAACACGTTGGGGATTTTTATAAAAGACCTGTGGCATGGTGGTAAATCAGATCATGTTGAAATAATTTAATGCAAAGTGTATAGTTATTATTAAATGCCTGCAAAGTCCAGGTCTTTTCTAGACTGAGGATGCTACTACAAACAAAATGAAGTCATCTTCTCATGAGCTTACACTGATTAGATCTATCTCATAGCCAGACCCTATGTATGACATCTTAAGTATACATGACCATAACTCTTCAGTATCATACCAACTTCTTCCCAAGCAAAGCTGAGATGCTGAGCTGTCATTTGTTAGTGAAAGAGAGAACCAGAAAGTAGTTCCTATCTATTCCTCTAGCATATCTCAAAAGTTAATTTCTACAGAAATAAAAACATCCTCAATTTTCCAAAGAGAAATTTGCTAATATAACAACTATAATAGGCAATAAAGAATCCTTTAGATAAGCTGCATATTTTGCACAAGCTTATTTATTAATTAATAAATGAAATTTATTTATTTGATAAATTGTTGTTTAACTACTTCTCCTATAGTCTTAGTATGTTTACATTCCTTTGAGATTCTTTGCATAAACTGCGGTATTTTGCTTTTCAAATGTTCTATAGTACCCTTATCACTATATTTTATTGGTATATAATTCATTAAAGCAAAATGTCTTGATTTATTATCTTTCATTTGCAAAAATATTTATTTTCAGATTATACTAAGAACAAAACCCGTAGTTCATTTGGTCAACTATAGTCTAAAATATAGTAAGAAAAATGCACACCAAATATAATAGCTAGCATGATTTAGTGACTGGACCTTTCCCCTTGAAGACTAGTTTGTGGGCAGGATCCACTAAAGGATATTCTTCTTTTGAGGCTTTATGTGTGTGTGTGCTATTGGAGTCCAGGGAGGAATGCATCCTTTCCATGGAGTAGCTCCTTTGGTGAACTCAACCCTCAATTTAGAGGACATTATTGTGATGTAATTCAGTAGTGTCTGTGTCATTCTCCCAAAAGAGTAAATTTTATAGTCATTGATCTTTGAAACCACATTAAATTGTTATACTACTATAATGAGTCTCAAATATCTCAAGTTCTAGGGTCTATAGCACAGGTTACATGGTAATGTAGTAAATAGAGCATTGGACTTTGTATTAGAAGATTTGTGAGGTCTTACCTATAAATGAGGATGTAAACTAGGTGAGTCCAGAGCCATTCAAGGAATTTGAATTGTTAGCACCAGTAGGAAAGTCTCTACACCTCTTTTTTTTTGAGTGTGCTGGTTCTATGGCTTGAACTGTAGGCCTTGGCATTGTGCCTGAGCTTTCATGCTCAAGGCTATTGCTCTACCATTTGACCCACAGCTCCAATTTCAGCTTTTTTGGTGTGTGTCCTTGATTGGAGGTTAAGTGTCTCATGGACTTTCCTGCCCAGGCTGGCTTCAAACCTTGATCCTCTCAGCCTCCTGAGCTAGGATTATAGGTATGAGCCACCAGCTCCAAGCTAATTCTTCCCTTTTTCAAATGGGGGTTATTCTTCCCTTATGAGTTTTCACTTTTGTATTTTCCTCCTTCTAATACAACTTAGAGTTCAAAGATTCTTCTCTACGTATTGATTCTTAGATTTCTTAGTCACATAAGTGAAAGTTCATACAAAACATTGAAAATCAAGGTACAAATTTGAAGTTGTTAATGTGCAAATTTTTTACATCTATGAAATGGATACCATGAGAAATACAGGAAATGATAAGCATTAGGACAAACACTTTTGTGAGATCAGAACTGTCAGTATTCCAGTTTGAATGCTTTAAGGAACAGAGTATTGCATATATCTTCCATATTGTGAATTATATCTCCTCATTTCCCAACCATTTCACACACTTACAATACCTGCCTTGTCTCTGTTGAATTTTAGTTTGCAGGCCCTTGTAAAGAGAAAAAAAAGAACGGAGGGAAAAAAACCTCCTATTGAAAGGCAGGCCAGGAACTAAGAGTGGTTATTAGAAAGATAGAAAGAACACTAAGCAAAAATGTTAGAGCTGAAATCAAAGGAGAGAGTTTTCAGAATAGAGTCGCCAGTACAAGACCCTGCCGAGAGGTGCAATGGGGTAATTGGATTCGTCCAGCAGGACTACATTGGTAAACTTGGTAAGAACAATTTTAGCATGGTGCAGGGCCAGAACCTGGGAAAGGAAACTCTGAAAATGAAAACAGGAATGTGCTCTACTCTTTTTATTTCTGAAAAGGCAAAAAAATCTTATTTTACATAATATTTATTATAATATGAAAGGTATATATTATTATATTTATAATATATAATTGTTAGGAATCATTAAAGAATTTCATTGATAAAATTTCTTAGATGCATACAGGGCACTTGAACAAGTTAATTCTCTGCATTATATTTCTGTAACTCCCTCTCTTTTCTCCTCACTCTCCTCAAACAATGTTTGGTGGGTTTTCATATGTACCTTCATATGTACACATATACTTCAAACTCGTCCTTCCTCTGAATCTTTTCTTATTATCCACTAATCCACTTCATCCTCTTTTTGCAGTCATATCTTATTTTCATCAATATTATCATGCTACATATGAATCCTATAGATGAGTGAAAACATGAAATATTTGGGCTTTTGTAATACTAAGGCTGGACCTCAGGCCCCCCTGCATGTTCACTTGGCTTTTGGGCTCTCAGCTGGTGCTCTACCATTTGAATCATGCTTCCATGCCAGTGATATTCAGGTTTTTGAGCTTCCATCACTCAATATGATGGATGATATCCAATTCCACCCATTTTCCTACAAATGGTAAAACTATTCTTCTTTATGACTGAATAATACTATATTGGGTATATGTGTCACATTTTTTCTTTATCCATTTGTCAGCTGTCAGACATCTAGTCAAATTCCATAGATTGGCTATTTTATACAGTACTGTGATAAATGTGGGTATGCAAATATACCACTTGTGTGTTAATTTACAGTCCTTTTTATACATGCCCAAGTAGGCTTGATCGTAGGAAGATCATAGCAGGGACATAGGAAAGGTCTATTACTAGCTTTTTCATGAACCTTCATACTGGTTTCTATAGAGGTTTCTATAGAGTTTACATTCCAACCAACTATATGAAGATTCTTGCCCTTCCCCGTACCATCCTCACCTGCATTTGTTGTTGTTTGTTTTCTTGATTATAGCAATTCTGACTAGGATAAGATGGAATCTCAATGCTGTTTAGATTTGCGTTTCCTTTATGGCTTTATAAACATTTATTCACGTGTGTATTAACCACTTACGTTTCTGAGAACTGCTTGTTTTCATCATTTGCATGTTTATTTTATTTATTTATTTTTTGCCAGTCCTGGGGCTTGAACCCAAGGCCTGAGCACTGTCCTTGGCTTCTTTCTGCTCAAGGCTAGAATTCTACCACTTCAGCTACAATGCCACTTCTGACTTTTTCTATATACGTGGTGCTGAGGAATCAAACCCAGGGCTTCATATATGCAAGGCAAGCACTCTACCACTAGGCCATATTCCCAGTCCCAAAGGGTTTTTGTTTTGAGTTTTTTGTTGTTGTTGTTGTTGCTGGTTTTTTTTTTGCCAGTCCTGGGCCTTGAACTCAGGGCCTGGGTTGTTTTTTTAACTGTATTTTTTTGTCTTTTCTTTTTTGGTACTAGGGATTGAACCCAGGACGATGCACTTGCTAGGCAAGTGCTTTGCCACTGAGCTACATACCAGCCCCGCACATTTATTAATTAGATTATTCTTTTACTATTTAATATTTTGAGTTTTTGTATATTTTAGATATTAATCCTTTATCCAACCAATAGCTTGCAAAGATTTTCTTTCATTCCCTGGGTTGTATATTCATTCTAGTAATTATTTTTCTTTGATGTGTAGGCTTTTTTTTAGCTTGATGCAATCCCATTTGTCATTACTTACTCTTATTTTCTGGATGATTGGATTCCTGTTTAGAAAATGATTGTCTATGCTTATATCTTCAAGAGTTCTCCCCAATGCTTTCTTGTAGTACTTTCAAGATCAAAGATCTTAATGTAAGCCCTGACACCTTGTGCTTCACTCTTTGAAGAAATTTGATGAGGAAAGAAAGGAAAAATGAAGGCTGGCTGCTTTTATGGGAAACATGTTGAAAGAATTCTCTGTAAGATAAGGAACACTTGAACATATTTTTAGACTGGAGAACGTAGCTACTGGGGAGGAAAAGGGAAGTGATTGAAGACAAGAGGGCCGAAATGATTGAAGACAAGAGCGCCAAAATGAAAATGAAAAAAAATAAATAAATGAAACAATTCTCCAGAGAGCTTATTTCCATTGTATCATTCATTAAAACAGTGTTGATTATCCGTGTTTCATATGTAGCTCCTTCTGATTGGAAGTATGATTTCTAGAAATGTATTTATAGAATCTCCTCCACTCCCCTTCAAAGAAATAATACCACTCAACTCATTTGTAAAGATTCCTATACTGTAGTTGTTTTTACCAGAAGACCTGCAAATCATGTGCTCTGCCAACTCAGCTTGGTGGGCAGCATCCAGGAAAAACTACTAGGATTTGTTATACGCCATTTCTCTTGCACCTCAGCCCTGCAGGTTGTGTAGAGATATTCAGCATGAGTGGACCTCTTCACTACTGACACATTGCCTGCCTAATTATGCTTAACATTTCAAACATTATTAATTTTTAATTGTTTACATTTAATTATCTGCACTACTTAAGCATCCGAATTCCATGGCTAATGTTCTTGATGAAATATTTACTAAACAATCAACCCTCTTGGATTTCTCAGAGCTTTGTTATTAAGTAGTTGTGCAAAGATGTTACAATTCCATAAGTCATGTTAAGTTCAATGCATTTTGATCAATGTCACCCTTTCCACGAGTCTCCCTCATTTCCTCCCTTCAGTAATTCAATTTCTTTTTGTGTGTGTGTATGTGTGTTTTCTTTTTTTGGTACTGGGGATGGAACCAAGGACGTTGCACTTGCTAGGCAAGCGCTTTGCCACTGAGCTACATCCCAGCCCAACTAGTTCAATTTCTACACAATGTACATTGTATAAAGTGACTGCATTTACTTATCTTTGAGTGACATGCTTTTGATTTGCAACAGGGTTTTTCCTCTTTTGCATCCTGGAGGTGGCTGAAACCTAAGCAGCATCTTTGTGTCTCAGGGAATCCAGTCAACTCTAATGGAAGGGACTCACTTCATTGGTTTTTCCTTAGACGAGGTTAGAGAATGTACTTCTGGTGAATGGAAAGTAAAACATGATGCTGGCCAAACATGATGCTAGACAAATATATGGTCTATCCATGGCTCTTACAAGTGATGGTCCCACAGATGTGCTGTGACACAAATGATGGTCCAGCAGGCTTTGCCAAAGGAGTCAGGAGATTCCTTTTAGGGCCAAGATTATGGGTTTATTCACTCCTGCGTCCCTGACACAAGCATCTTACAGATCCACATCCTTTGTGAAGCAAGAAGGGCCCTTGTACAAAAAACATGAACTGGTTTCAGCTGGTTTTCAGAACTGTAAATAGCAGGAAATACACTA
This sequence comes from Perognathus longimembris pacificus, assembly GCF_023159225.1. NCBI lineage: Eukaryota > Metazoa > Chordata > Mammalia > Rodentia > Heteromyidae > Perognathus > Perognathus longimembris. Next base: position 54,723,416 of record NC_063167.1, read on the forward strand.
ATTCTTACCATATTCACTAGAACTGGCCTATATGTCACCAATTGCAAGATCACTGAAAGGGATGATTATATAATCTCTATGGCATATAGTGGCTACAGATGTGGGACATGAATTAATCTTTAGTCAATCAATAGTATCCATGTATCTACTAACCAGTTATAGTGTGCCAGGCACTGGGTGAGACGTCTGTGATCAAAGCAAACAACACAAACATAGTTGCTACTTCCATGTAACTTGTAGCCTAGTCAGTATAAGATTTTCTAAAACTGAATCACAGCAACTACTTGCCTGATGAATGACCTTGCCTTAAACATTCAATTTTCTTATTGCTTTTTTTCATTTCTTTATTGTTAAAGTGATGTACAGAGGGGTTACAGTTTCATACTTAAGGCATTTCTTATCCAACTTGTTACCTCCTCCCTCATCCCCCCCCACCTCCCTCCTCCCCATTTCCCTTTCCCCCTCATGAGTTGTACAGTTGGTTTACACCATACAGTTTTGTAATTATTACTGTTGCATTGGTTTGTCTTTTTATTCTTTGTCTCTCCATTTTGGTATTACATTTCCCTTCCCTAGTTCCAATACACATGTATACAGTAGCCAGGGTACTAAAATCAGTTACAGTGACATCAAGGGTAAAACCAGAGGAAAGAAAGACAAAAGAAAAAGGGCATAATTTAACATGGTATGTTGAAAATAACAACAAAAATGGTATACCACTTGTTTCCATAACTTGGAGTTCATTTTGCTTAGCATCATCTTATGTGTTCATATGGATATAGCTATTGAGTGAGCTATTGTGATCTTCTGCTAGGTATATCCTAGATTTGTACTTATTATTCCCAATGAGTGAAACCATAGAGTCTATGTTTCTTTGGGTCGGGCTCACGTCACTTAGAATGATTTTGTTCCAAGTCCTTCCATTTCCTTATGAATGGGGCAATGTCATTCTTTCTGATAGAGGCATAGAATTCCATTGTGTATATGTACCACATTTTCTTGATCCACTCATCTACTAAGGAGCATCTGGATTGGATCCATATTTTAGCAATGACAAATTGTGCTGTGATGGACATAGTTGTGCTGGTGGCTTTAGTGTGATCTTGCTTGTAATCTTTTGGGTAGATGCCCAAAAGTGGGGCTTCTGGGTCATAGGGGAGCCTTCTGAGGAACCTCCATATGGCTTTCCGGACTGGTTGAGCAAGTTTACATTCCAAACAACAATGTAGTAGGGTACCCTTTTGGCCACATCCCCTCCAGCATTTGTTATTGTTAATTTTCCTGATAATGGACATTCTTAATGGGGTGAGGTTGAATCTCAGTGTTGTTGTTTTTTTTTTTTTTTTGGCCAGTCCTGGGCCTTGGACTCAGGGCCTGAGCACTGTCCCTGGCTTCTTCCCGCTCAAGGCTAGCACTCTGCCACTTGAGCCACAGCGCCGCTTCTGGCCGTTTTCTGTATATGTGGTGCTGGGGAATCGAACCTAGGGCCTCATGTATCCGAGGCAGGCACTCTTGCCACTAGGCTATATCCCCAGCCCCTCAGTGTTGTTTTGATTTGCATTTCTTTATGGCCAGTGATGTAGAGCACTTTTTCATGTGTCTCTTGGCCATTCTCATTTCCTCTTCAGAGAAGTCTCTTTTTAGGTCTTTAGCCCATTGGTTGAGGGGGTACTTGGTTCTTTGAGAATTTATTTTGGAGTAATTTAATTTTGGGGGTTCTGCATATATTTTTGATATGAGATCTTTGTCTGTAGTATGGCTGGTAAATATCTTCTTCCAATCGGTGGGCCTTCTATTTATCTTGCAAGCTATGTTCTTTGCCATGCAGAACCTTTGCAGTTTGAATCACTCCCATTTGTCCAACCTTACTTTTATTTGTTGTGTTTCTGGACCTTTATCAAGAGAGTTTTGTCCTGTGCCAAGGAGCCCAAGTGTTTCTCCTATTCCCTCTTGCAGTGTTTTCAGGGTTTCTGATTTTACCTAGAGGTCATCCATTTGGAATTGATTCTGGTGCATGGTCATATATAATGATCTAGTTTTAGTTTGTTAAAGGTGTTGAACTGTTTTGCCAGCCCCGTTTGTTGAAGAGGCTGTCTTTCTTCCATCCTATTTTTTTATATCTTTTATCAAAGATTAAGTAGCCATAGGCCTGCGGGTTTATTTCTGGGTCTTCAGGTATAATCCATTGGTCCTCAGGCCTGTTCTTGTGCCAGTACCAAGCTGTTTTTATTATTATAGCTTTGTAATACAGCTTGAAGTTTGGTATTGAAATTCCTCCAGCACTTTTCTTTCTGCTTAGGATTGTTTTTGCTATTCAGTATCTTTTATTGTTCCATATGAATTTCTGGGTTGCTTCTTCGATTATTCATTAAAGAATGGTGTTGGGATATTGATGGGTATTGCATTGAATTTGTAGATAGCCTTTGGCAATATTGCCATTTTCACAATGTTAATTCTCCCAATCCAGGAGCAAGGGAGGTTTTTCCATTTCCTCAGTTCTGCTTTAATTTCTTTTTTCAGGTTTTGAAAGTTTTCACCAAACAGGTCTTTAGCTCCTTTGGTTAAGGTTATTTATAAGTATTTTATGTTTTTTGAGGCTATTGCAAAAGGAGTTGCTTTCCTGATTTCAGCCTCATTCTTCTCATTGTTGGCATACAGAAAAGCCATTGATTTTTGAGTGTTTATTTTATATCCTGCTATTTTGCCAAAATTTTGGATCAGCTCAAGTAACTTGGGAGTGGAGTCTATGGGGTTCTTTAAATACAGAATAGTGTCATCTGCAAAGAGACAGAATTGAACGTCATCTTTCCCTATTTGGATCCACTTTATATCTGCCTCTTGCCTTATTGCTCTGGCTAGGAATTCTAGTACTATGTTGAAGAGGAGTGGAGAGAGCAGATATCCTTGTCTTGCTCCTGATTTTAAAGGAAATGGCCTTTTCTTTTTACTCTTAAATATAATGCTCATTGTAGGTTTGTAAGACAGCCTTTTTCTGACTTCTAAAATGAAAATAATCAATATCTTCTCAAGGGTAGTTATGGTTATTTAGTTATTGTATATGCATGCATTCAATGTAAAACTCCAAAATCCTAAGACTGGAATTTGCATCTGACTTCAATGTGTTCTTATAGATTAGTTATGGGCATGCACCTTCAAGAAACACTTGTATTTAAAGCCTAGAAAAATAACATATTAGTTATGAGTTTTAAATAAAAACCATCCTTACTGGGCAGAACTTTAGATAAAGTAGCAGTTGGAGACAGAGTAGTAGAACGAATGGTAGTTGTGACCAGATGTTAGAGAATTAGAATCAGGCTTATAATTGTTACCCCCAGGAAGAAATAACACTATTTTATTCCCTGTACATCTCACATAATTAACAAAGGCTCTAGCTGGTACACATGTGCATGCCATAACCATGGCCTCACACATGATAGTATGCACTTTATTGCAGGGTGTTTAAACAAGTGGTAGCAGAAAGGACCTTAGAAATTATATGATGTGCATCCTTCAGGATACTAAGACTTGAGATTTGGGGACATAAAGTAATTTGTTAGGTTTCAGAAGGAATGGTAAGTGGAAACTAAAATTTTCTCTTCTGTACTAAAATTTGGTCTTCTGTACCACTGCATTGTTTCTCCTTAACCATTTCATCTCATGTATAATAACAAGCATGGTAAGTAACATCCACTCTATAATGCCAGGCTTAGAGTGAAGTAATCTTGCTTTCTCTGACACCCTACTTTTCTGACACCTGTCTTTGTGAGCTCCTAGTGAAAATGAAAGACAAACATACACACACACACACACACACACACACACACACACACACATCACAGGACTGGCAGTCATAACTGTCTGTACTGGATAATGTGGCTTAGTTATGCCTGTGTAGATGCTCCAAAATCTTTTGTTTGAGGCCTCACAAAATTAGCATTTTAATTGGAAGTATTGAAGGAAAACTGTCAATCACTAGGCACAGCTGCAGTTCTGTAGCAGTTGGAGACAAGATATAGATGTGTCCTTGCCAAGCTCAAGTCAGGATGACAATGTTGTTAGCTTAGGTGTGGATCAGACACTTTGACATTCCTTGTCCACACAGGCCTCTAAAATACTTTCTTTGTGCCTTCTTAAATAGCCAGTGCTGTCCCCAGCAGTTTTCCCTGAGCAGAGAGGATGCAGAGAAGTTAGTTGGCACTGCCTTCTGAAATAGATCATGTATCATGCACTTTCCCTTCCCAAGGAGTTCACACTATATTCAGTACCATAGGTCCTTTATTCCCTATTAGCTTCGTGAGATTTGTAGCATAGAGCTCTGCCTGAATTCCACATATTGAATTAAGAAAATTGGTTGCTATTGTCACTTGCTGTATAGTGGATTGCATGGTAACAACTACAAAAGCAATACTTGCAAAACTGTTTGGTGTAAGTGAACTGAACAACTCATGGGGGGAAAGGGAAAGGGGGAGGAAGGAGAGGGGTATGGGGGACAAGGTAACAAACAGTACAAGAAATGTATCCAATGCCTAATGTATGAAACTGTAACCTCTCTGTACATCAGTTTGATAATAAAAACTTGGGGGGAAAAAAAGGATTCCAGCTTCTAATGCCCACCACCTGTATTTTGGAAAAGGATCATTCTAGATATAATGAACTTAAGGATCTTTAAATGAGATCATCTTGGATTACCATGTAGAACCTAAGTCCAGTGGCAAGTGTCTATAGACCTACTGGGAATATGGGGGCACAAGATGGCAGTCTCCTTCCTCTTTTGCCTATTTGCCCCCAACAGACATTGAAAGCAGTTCATGACAACCCTACATCTAGACAGAATATAAATCAATACCAAAAGTAACTGATTTTCCCTGGATTTGTCACAGATACATAGCAATCTGATGAACTAAAAGCAAACATATGCTCCTAAAAGCATACTTCAAGCCATCATAAATTCCATAAACAACTCTGATTTCATCCTGGAGTGAAAATAGCATGAAAAGTAGAAACTAGTCACCGCAAGCTTGACTAGCCAAAAACCAGTTATTTCTCACAAGCAATGTTTAGCCATAACTAATGTTATTGATTTGCACTGCTCTAAATATCTTACGGGGGTATTGATTTAATTATTCCATATATCTGAGTTTGTTGCTAGTTTTCATGAGTTACAGATGAAGAAATTGAGCTAAAGAAAAGTTAGATAACTTACCCAATTTTCAAGGCAATTAAGTGGTACAGAGTTGACTCCAACCCAGAAAGTTTGGCTCTAGAGTTCACTGTCTTAACTGCAATGCTAGAATTCTATCATAGAACTAGAACAACTTGGATTGTTAATCTACCTGTGGCTAAAAGTTAATTAGCTAATTGAAGCCAAATGTTAAAGTATCACAGTTCTTTGACTATAGGTATTGATCTGTCTGCTCAGTGTTATATTACTCTGAAAACAGAAAAGAAAAAAATAAAGAACCAGAACATACAGTAGCAAGACATTGCATTAAAACTTTCCATTTGGCTGAGTTAACAGTGCCCCCATTAACCGGTGATACACACCTGTAATCCTAGCACCTAGGAGTATAAGACAGGACAAGCATGAGTTCCAGAACAGCCTAGGCCACCTAGTGGAATCTATGGTGATGAAAAGCCTCCTGGCCAGCACATGTGTTTTTGCAGACCAGTTTCCACACCCTGAAGGAGGAGGGAAGGACATGCTGCAGCACTGACTTCCACAAGCAGGCAGCCCTGTGAAGCATTCCAAAAGCAACTTAAGTTTCCCAGACCAATCATCCTCGGTTGCATCAGCATCCCAACAAACATGACACTGTAACAGAATCTTTTTTAACCTGATGACTCAACATGTAATTTGTATTTTCAGTTCACTATTGTTGTGATGTAATGCACATGGTTTATAGAAACTACTTTAAAACTATCAGGCAGGGGCTGGGGATATGGCTTAGTGGCAAGAGTGCTTGCCTTGTATACATGAGGCCCTGGGTTCGATTCCCCAGCACCACATATACAGAAAATGGCCAGAAGTGGCACTGTGGCTCAAGTGGCAGAGTGCTAGCCTTGAGCAAAAAGAAGCGAGGGACAGTGTTCAGGCCCTGAGTTCAAGGCCCAGGACTGGCCAAAAAAAAAAAAAAAACTATCAGGGCATCTTAGTAAACTAGATTTGATTAGTACATATCTCAAATGGTGTGGTATTTTTTTGGAACTCAGGAATAACTGAACAGTGTTGTTGTTTTTTTTTTTTAAATAACATACATGTATTTTTATTGTGAAGATAATATACAGTAGGGTTACAGTTACATAGTTAACATAGTGAATATATTTCTTGTCATGCTTGTTACCCCCTTCCTCATTTTTCTACCACCTTCCCTCCCCCCAACCTGCCCCTACACCTCATCCCCCCAATCCCACTTTCATCATTGTTTTAACCTTCCCAATGATAGACATCGTCATTCTGATCATTCTGATCTACAGTGCTTATGAACTCTACGAACATTAACAATAAAACAATTTCTTCCAGGTCAGGTGATATGTACATTTCTTTCCTTTTGCTTAGTATCATCCTTTCCTCTTTTTCTCTCATTTCTTCCCTCCTCCGTCTGCTCTTGAGTTGCTATGTTTGCTTTCATCAATGTCCACTGCAACTGTTGGGCCCCCTCACCAGCTTTCCACTCATTCTGTGCCTTCCACCCATCGTCCTTCAGATGTGCACATATATACACCACATGTGAGGTAAAGAATACAGGGTCCTCTAAATACTATCTGACTAACTAAGGAGAGGTCCTGTGTTTCCTTATCTGTGGAGTTCTTTTCAGTTTGTATAATATTTTAAGTACATATTAACAACAATTCTTTAAGGAAAGTTAACAGGTAGGGTTCAGAAGAGCTATGGGCCCAGCAGGTAATTTGTTTAGTGGCCATGTGATGAGCAGCCCAAATGTAGGCAGATCAAAGGAAGACAGGACTGTGTGTTCCTGGTATTGCTTCTCTCACCCTAAGGCTGCCCAAGGCAAGAGTTTTCATCCTAGAAGCACGTAGAGGAGCTTCCCCTGATACACAGTGCCAGGAATCTAGAGGAAAATGTGTCAAGTTCTATCTGAGAACACTGGTTAACAATTCCGTCTGAATTGCTTTCATTTTTTAAAAAAGAGGAATACAGACTGTTATAACATTTCCACAGTTATTAGTTTGTAAGACAAGATGATGTAGACCTCAGAAAAGTGATGGGCATTATGATACGACAGAAAAAAGAGAAAATTTGGTTTAGTGAAGATTTTTTTGCCCAAAATAGGATGAGAAAAGTATTTAGGATATAGAAAATAAATTAGATTTCACTGCTCTATCTACCTTTTCTGTAACATTATTTATTCTGCGCCTCTTCCCCCTCCAAGAATAAAACTTGCATGAAAGCAGAGCTGGTTTTTTTCCAGCTATTTGTTCACTACAGTATCCCCAGAGTCATAAACAGGAATATTCAACCATCAGTGGATGAATGAATGAATGAATGAATGAACTGAAATCTGAAAAGCTATTTTCTTTTTTTTCCTTTTTTATTATCAAACTGATATACAGAGCGGTTACAGTTTCATACGTTAGGCATTGGATACATTTCTTGTTTGTTACCTCCTCCATCATTCCCCCCTCCCCACTCCCCCTTTCCTCTCCCCCCATGAGTTGTTCAGTAGATTTACACTAAACAGTTTTGCAAGTATTTCTCTTGTAATAGTTTCTCTTTTTATCCTGTGTCTCGCGATTTAGGTATTTCCTTTCAGTTTTCTAGTGCTACTATCAGTATACACGGTTTCCAATGTACTTAGATAATATAGAGAGATAGTGCAGGTACAACCACAAGAAGGGGATACAAGACGATCATCAATAATAGAAGCTACGGTTTCACATCGCATGTTGAAAGTAATTACAACAGTGATATAACAATCGTTTCCATAACATGGAGTTCGTTTCACTTAGCATCATCTTATGTGTTCATAAGGGTATAGCTATTGGCTCTTGTGATCCTCTGCTGTTACTAGCCTAAACCTGTGCTAATTATTCCCTATGAGGGAGACCATAGAGTCCATGTATCTTTGGGTCTGGCTCACTTCACTTAGTATAATTTTTTCCAAGTCCTTCCATTTCCTTACGAATGGGGCAATGTCATTCTTTCTGATAGAGGCATAAAATTCCACTGTGTGTAAGCACCACATTTTCCTGATCCATTCATCTACTGAGGTGCATCTGGGTTGGTTCCAGATTCTAGCGATGACAAATTGTGCTGCAATGAACATTGTTGTGCTGGTGGCTTTAGTGTGTTCTTGTCTGTGGTCTTTTGGGTAGATGCCCAAAAGTGGGGCTGCTGGATCATAGGAGAGCTTGATGCTTAGCCTTCTGAGGAATCTCCGTACTGCTTTCCAGAGTGGCTGAACCAGTTTACACTCCCACCAAAAATGAAGTAGGGTTCCCTTTTGGCCACATCTCCTCCAACATTTGTCATTGTTAGTTCTCTTGATATAGGACATTCTTACTGGGATGAGATGGAATCTCAGTGTTGTTTTGATTTGCATTTCTTTTATGGCCAGTGATGTAGAGCACTTTTTCATCTGTCTCTTGGCCATTCTCATTTCCTCATCAGAGAAGTCTCTTTGTAAGTCTTTAGTCCACTTTCTGAGGGGGCTGTTGGTTCTTTGCAGTTTTGTTTTGGAAGAATGTAATTTTTTTAGTTCTGCAAATATTTTAGATATGAGGCCTTTGTCCTTTGCAAGGCTGGTAAAGATCTTTTCCCAATCGGTAGGCTTTCTGTTTATCTTGCAAGCTATGTCCTTTGCCCTGCAGAAGCTCTGCAGTTTGATGCAGTCCCATTTGTCCATCCTTTCTTTGATTTGTCGCATTTCTAGGTCTTTGATAAGGAAGTTCCAGCCTGTGCCAAGGAGCCCAAGTGTTTCTCCTACTCCTTTCTTTAGTGTTTTCAGGGTATCTGTTTTAATTTCGAGGTCTTTGATCCATTTGGAATTGATTTTAGTGCAGGGTAACATATAAAGATCTAGTTTTAGTTTGTTTCATGTGTTGAACCAGTTTTGCCAACACCATTTGTTAAAGAGGCTCTCTTTCTTGCAGACTATTTTTTTAGCTCCTTTATCAAAGATTAAGTAGTCATAGTTCTGTGGGTTCATTTCTGGGTTTTCAATTCTGTTCCATTGGTCTTCAGGCCTGTTCCAGTGCCAATACCAAGCTGTTTTTATTACTATAGCTTTATAATACAGCTTGAAGTTGGGTATTGTAATTCCTCCAGCACTTTTCTTTCTGCTTAGGATTGTTTTTGCTATTCTGGGTCTTTTATTGTTCCATATGAATTTCTGGATTGCTTCCCCTAGTTCATTAAAAAATGGTGTTGGGATATTAATGGTTATTGCATTGAATTTGTAGATAGCCTTTGGCAATATTGCCATTTTGACTATATTAATCCTCCCAATCCAGGAGCATGGGAGGTTTTTCCATTTCCTTAGTTCTGCCTTAATTTCTTTTTTCATGTTTTTAAAGTTCTCATCATAGAGGTCTTTCACTAAGGTTCCTAGGTATTTTATGTTTTTTGAGGCTATTGCAAAAGGAGTTGCTTTCCTAATTGCAGCCTCGGCACTTGGGTCATTAGCATATAGAAAGTCCATTGATATTTGAGGGTTTATTTTATATCCTGCAACTTTGGCAAAGTTTTGGATCAGCTCTAAAAGCTTGGGAGTAGAGTCAATGGGGTTCTTTAGGTATAGGATCATGTCATCTGCGAAGAGAGAAAGTTCAACTTCATCTTTTCCTATTTGGATCCCCTTTATATTTTCTTCTATCCTAATTGCTCTGGCTAGGAATTCTAGTACTATGTTGAAGTGAAGGGGAAAGAGTGGACATCCCTGGCTTGCTCCTGATTGGCTTTTCACCATTTAGAATTATGCTTGCTGTTGGTTTGTCATAGACTGCCTTTATTATATGCAGGAGTGTTCCCTGGAATTCCAGTTTTTCCAAGGCTTTTAGCATAAATGGGTGCTGGATTTTATCGAATGCCTTTTCTGCATCCAGAAATATAACCATGTGGTTCTTTACCTTGCTCTGGAGGATTACATTAATTGACTTGCGTATATTGAACCAACTTTGCATCCCTGGGATGAATCCAGTTTGATCATGGTGTATGATTTTTTTTTTGATGACCTGTTGAAGTCGATTGGCCAGAATTTTGTTGCGAATTTTTGTATCAATGTTCATCAGGGAAATCGGTCTATAGTTCTCTTTCTGTCATCAGTCCTTGCCTGGTTTGGGGATGAGGGTTATAATGGCTTCATAGACTGTGTCTGGTAGTGAACTTTCTCTTTCAATTTCATTGAAGAGTTTGAGAAATATTGGTGTGAGTTCTGTTTTGAAGGCCTTGTAGAATTCTGCTGTGAATCCGTCTGGACCTGGGCTTTTCTTGGATGGGAGATCACTTATTGCCATTTCTATTTCAATGATGGATATGGGTCTGTTCAGAAGGTTTAAATCTTCATGGTTGAGTTTGGGGACATCAATTTTTTCTAGGAAATCATCCATTTCTTCCAAGTTCTCGAATTTGTTGGAATAAAGGTTTGCAAAATAGTCCCTTATTGTGTTCTGAATTTTGGTTTTTTCTGTGGTGATGTTACCTGTTTCATCTCTGATCTTGTTTAATCTGGGTTTGCTGCTTTCCTTTTTTGGTCAGGTTTCCTAGGGGTCTGTCTATCTTGTTAATTTTTTCAAAGAACCAGCTCTGTTTTGTTGATTCTTTCAATGTTTTTTTTTTGTCTCTAATTCATTTAATTCTGATTTGATTTTAATTATTTGCTTCCATCGATTGACTTGGGGTTTGGCTTGTTATTCTCTTTCGAGGATATTGAGGTGCTTCCTTAAGTTGTTGAGTTGTTGTTTCTCCAGTTTGTTGATGTAGGCATTCAGAGATATAAATTTCCCTCTGTGTACTGCCTTTGCTGTGTCCCAAAGGAGCTGGTACTTTGTGTACTCATCTTGGTTGAATTCCATAAACATTTGAACCAACTTATGTGCCTATGTCATTTGATTGGAGAATTAAGTCCTTTAATGTTGAGAGTTAGGATTGAGAGATGATCGTTTGTTCCTTTCATTATCACTATCTTGTTAAAAGCTGTGTCTTCCCCTTTCTTGATCAAATATTCTGGTTTTCTATTTAGGGTTCATTTCTCTGTCTGTATTGGGATCTTGATTATTTTTCCTGTATAGTACATCTTTGAGGGTTTTCTGTAAAGCTGGTTTGGTGGAGATATGTTTCAGTTTTTCCTTACTGTGGAAGACTTTTATTTGACCTTCAGCTATGAATGAGAGTTTAGCTGGGTATTCTTGGTTGGTAGTCATTTTTATTTTGGGTTTGGTATACCTCATTCCAGGCTCTCCTTGCTTTCATGGTCTCTGCTGTGAAGTCCAGGGTAATCCTGATTGTGTTTCCTTTATATGTGATTGTTTTCTTCTCCCTAACAGTTTTAGGGATTCTTTCCTTGGACTCTATTAATCCTGTTTTGATCACAATGTGTCAGTGGGATCTCCTATTCTGGTCTAGTCGGTTTGGGGTTCACAATGCCTCTTGTATCTGTATAGGCCTATCCTTCTGGATATTTGGGAAGTTCTTGGCTAATATTCTGTTAAATAGGTTCCCTATTCCATTAACTTCTTTCTCCATGTTTTCTTCAATACCTATTATCCTTAAATTGGGCTTCCTGATTGTGTCTTGAAGTTCCTGGAGAGATCTGTTTTGTCGATTGTATTGATTTTGTATTGATTTTTGATCTTTCCCATAGATTCTAGGAAATCTTCAGCTTCTGAGCTTTGATCCTCTGCTTCAGTTAGTCGGGACTGTAGGCTAGCTACTTGATTTCGAATCTCTTTTCATTCTGACTGGACTTTCCTGATGATTTCCATGTCCTTGCTATACTTATCTCTTAAGTCCTGCATGGACTTCTTTACTTCATTAACTTCATTAATTTTGATTTTGAGTACTGTCTCTCAAATATTTTAGCTGGGTAGCTATCTTTTCGTTTGACTCTTGAAGCTCAATTATCTTTCTACTATTTGTGGAGGCCATAAAATTCTCCATTAATTTTTGCTTTGCCTCTTCACACTCTAGAATAGTCGACTGAAGTGATTCAAACTTTTCATTTATCATTTTTATCAGTAGACTTTGTAGAGCATTTTGAGGGTTCTCTTCTATGTCTTTGATTGACTGCTCTGCTTCCTGCTTCTTGCTTGTTTTGAGTAGGAGATGAGACTCCATTGTTTGCCATCTTTCTTGTGTTTCTTCTACCCATTTCGATTGGGAATGCCAATCTATAAGCACTTGTGAGCACCGTTTTAGACCCAAAGCAGACCTTACCAAGCACTGTTGTGTAAATCTTAGAAGTTCACAATTATATACAGATACCTTGTATACCTGTATATAAAATTATATTTGGTGTTCCTAAAGAATACAATTTTGATATAACAACCAATTCTGAGCCCTGTATTCAGTAGTTACTTATTTACTGTTATAACCCTATGAGCAATTTTTGTTCTTATATTAAGTTCCTTTTGGACTGGCTGCCTTTGTCTTTGATCCACTTTGATTCACTCTGAATGAGCAGGGATACCCTCTATCCAATAACCAGGGGTCAATGGAATCTGGAGGTCCTGGAAGTAAGTCAGGAGGGTAAGTTAGAAGTAGTAAGGAGAATAGAGTAAAATGTATAGGGGGGTGATGATTTGGTCTAGTTTCAGTGACGTGGAAATGTGGAGAAGAGTAGAATCAGTAGAAAGAACAAGGTTAAAATGATAGACAATAGAGTGTTAGCAGAAAAGTGGAAGTGTTATTCATAGGAAAGTAAATTTTTAAAGAAAGAAAATGTGAAGAGAGAGATAAAGAAAAATTAGTGGAAAGCAAATGCAGAGAAAAGTTATAAAAAAAAAAAAAAGAATAAAAACAGAAAAATGAACAACCCCCCCCCAAAGAAAAACTTGATAAAACAAACAGGTAAAAATGTAAAACCAATGACGTTTCAGAAATGAAAAAAAAAAAAAAGGCTTAAAAAATGTTTAAAAAAAAATGGAATCTTCCTTGTTTGGATGGGCTTTCTAGTCTCTGGTTTCCTTGCGATGGTCTGAAGTCTATTTTGCTGCTTGGCTGGTTTGACTTGCATTCAGTTTGCAGGGGGTGGAACTACTCTAACCCCCCTCCCCTGTTAGTGAAGTCCTGGGGCTCTGTGGTTCACGCAGCTTGCAGGTAGGCCTTGCGTGTACACTGTAGATGGGGACGTGAACAGTCTTGGGAACCATGGCTCCTCCTGTCTGCTGTGGGGCCGCTGCTTTTAATGCCTGGCTTTGAATAGGCTGTGGACTCAGCAGGGCAGGGTGCCTCTCGCCTGGTTTTTACCTGGTCACTTGCCTGGGGGAGGTTCCACCCTCCTGGGCGGGGCGGCCTCCTGGACAGAGCTGGCTATGGAATTCAGCTCTATTTCTTTCTGGGAATTGGGCTTCCTCTGTGATGGGATTGTTTATCTGTCTCAGGAACTGTTTTTCTCCTGTCTGGTTGTTCCATGCTGCCGGTAGCTGCTTGCCACTTTCAGTTTTAATTTAGAAATTCCGGCGGGCAGGGCGGGGCACCTCTGGCTGAGTTCACAGGAGTGTGTGAGCCGCAGCCCAGGACGAGCCTCCCACCTGGGCAGGGGGCGTTCTCTTGGGCGGAGCTGGCTCTCACTGTTCGGTCCCTCTTGCCTTTTTCAAAGATGGCTCCTTTGTCCCCACTTTCCCCAGGTCCACTTTAGTTCCAGTCTAGTCTGACCCTATGCCAGTGTCAAAGATGGCCCTTTGCTCTGGCAGTGGAGCAAGGGCTACCATCAAGGAGCTGCTCTGTGGGCGCGAGTGAGAATGTCTTTCATGGGGTACTTAGGCTTTCTCTGTGATTTCAGCCCATCCGTGCCCAGCCTGCGATCTGCATGTGTCTGCCGCCGTCTGGAGGATTTCTCCCTGGTCACTGCTGTGTGCTTTAGGTGTGCGGAGTGTGGGGCACTGTGCCTTTGCCGGAACTGGCGTGGCGGCAGGTCACCGCCTGGTGCTCAAATCTGTGTTTTCTTGCCAGCAAAATTGATTTTTCCTTTCTGGCCAGAATCCCTGTACTGTTAGAACTTACTTTGGCTGTCTTTCTAGGAGTAAAAGTTTCCCTGGAGTGGGAAAGCTGCAATGTCAGAGGGAGCTCAGCTAGGGCTCTGCTGCTCCTCTGCTGTCTTCCCGGAAGTCTTTGAAAAGCTATTTTCTAAGAAAAGTTTGTTAAAATAATCTTTGATTAAGGAGCAGAATGTAAGTTTGGCATGAGACAGACTATGATTTTGCACCTGGCCTAACGACCTTGCTCTTCAATGGAAATCCCTCTCTTCTACCTCCCATCAGTTTCCCCAGCATTAGGTCAGTTCCATAGTTGTAGCGATTTCTGCCCAGAATTCACCTGAGGAAAAGGTATTTCTTTACCTTTGAATTTTAGCAAATTAAGTAACACTAAGCTAAAAGAAAGCCCAGCCGTCTTGAAGATGTACGACAACAGTCCTCACTGCTGTAAGGGGACAATGGACAGCTTGGGCTAAAGTTGCTTTCTGGAGGAACTAAGGCTAACTTTGGATTCTCTTCTGATCCCCAAAGAACTGTAAGGATAAGGTGAAAGTATTAGGACCATGGCTTTGAGATGGCTTATGTGTAATAAAGGCCTGTGAAACCCAACCACTGACATGATCCAGTATAAAATCCCCAGTTTCTAGGATTTATCCAAACCTAACCAAAGGTGTTTAGAGGCTTAGAGTAGAGACTGGTTGTCCTTTAAGTATGAGATTATTATTTTTCACTAAATTGCTTTCAAGATACCTGAGATGATGTTTGTGATTAAAGAAAAAGGGAAAAAATAGAAAAAGACTGGAAATACTGGGTCAAAATAATATCTTGATTAGGCCAGAAAATTAATATTTGCAAATGGAAAGCAGTGGGGAGATGGTAGGAAGCATGTTTGGGCCTACTTTCTGGACATGACACAAGGTCACACATGGCACAGTTCATTCTGAATTTTTTCAAGTGTGACATATTTTCATATGTTATAGACTTTAATTTTCTATACTTTAAAGACTACTGTACAGTCCCATATATATAAATTCAGACTATTATATTTCTGACATTTTTAATTTATGAAGGATATTTAATTTCCCCCTTTCAGAAATATATGATGGTCCTGTGCTTTATTTGCTCAGGAGGAGAGAGTGTACAGCAATAACAATATCCTTGGGCATAAGAAGAGCTAATTGGTAAATTTCTTTCCAGTTCTCCAGGCCTGTGGCAAGTAACTTTCTTCCTGACAACTGAACTTTGTATCCCAACCTCCATTAGTCTTAATAGAAGCCATGCTTTTTCTCCCCCTTGCTGTGATGTAAGAATAATTTTGCCTCTGAGTGGAATAATGGTTGTGAAGTCATTTAGGAATTCACAGAAAAAAATAGCCTCTGACTGTTGTCTTTTATTGATTCATGGAATGAGGCTAAGAGAAACTCTGCTCCATTTTACTGCAAATACTATTAATGAGTTCTTAGTGTACAGAAATGATTGATTTGAATTTAAATGAGTTAATATTTAAAGTTTCCTTTTCTACTCAGATCAACAAAAGTATTTACTGACTGGCTAAATCCTAGAGCTGCTACTTAAAATATATTTTTAAAAAAGCATGTATTTTCATTTCACCAAAGGAAGAAAAGTGAGAGCTATAATCCACTACTGTGAATAGACACTGGAAGTATATATTTAACCTGTACTATTATTGATTTATTAATTCCTGACCCCATTCCCAAGGGAAATCACCATTTTTTTTCAACCAGGTCTAGGACCAGTATCTTACACCTTAAGCAAAAACGTTTCCCCTCTAAAATATCAAATCCACTTTCTTATTTGACAAAATAGAGAACAGAGTTGTGGAGTCATTTTAAGAGAAGAATTGGAAGGTTTCACTTCCAATCTAAATAGTAATTCAACAGAATTTAAAGCTGTCTTTAGCACTTTACATTAGTAGGGAGTAATTATCTCCAACTAGAATGAAATGAGGGTCAAGAATGGTTCCAAGTAATCCAGTGCATGAGCTACTTGCTTTATTGAACACACTGATATAACGCTGAATGTGGACGAGTCAAAGAAGAAAAGTAACTCAAATTGCTTTGTGAGCTTTTCGCAAGAGTGATCAGTCCAGAGTGGTTGGTAGATGATTAAAAATGTAATGCAATTGTTTCATGTTAACACTTTAAATAAACTCACCTAAGACTTTATTATTTTAAATTTGTGCTTTTGTGTCTAAATTTGATAATGCATTCTCAATACACAGGATAAGTACTCACTTTTTAAAATATATGTAAGAACTGTTCTTAAAAGAGTATGCCTGTCACTAAATGAACAGGTTTTCATCCTAGCAGATTACAGAATTAGCAGATAAGAAGGATATAATTTTAATATATGAAAAATGATATAGTTTTAATATATAAAAATATTAGTTGTCATCTTTTCTTTAGTGATATCCTAAGCTTATGAAACATACTTATCAATAGTGAAACATACTTTGTTTATGTCTCTTATGGCCATTCCATGTTCTAATATATATATGAGTAACAATTCAAATTCACAATATTTTATTTATTAGAAGCAGATTGACTGTGAGAACAGATGCAAAATGTGAATTAGCTTTTGTTCTGTTAGACATTATTATCCAAAATTTAAGAATATATCTTAGATAAATAGTTGAAAATAAAAGAATGCTATACTAAGAGCAACCACTTGTAGTTCTTTAAACTATATATATGTTCATATATATATATATATATGCTCTACTATATAGCAGGAAATAAATAGTAGTTAAACTTTTTCAATTCCATAAGAACTAAAATGCTGAATTTCTCAGATTTAAATTGGGTCATGGTTATTAAAGAATTTCAAAAGTATTGATTGTTTATAGTGCAGAACTATCTTGATTGTATTTTCCACTTAAAAGCTTTGTGTAGTGTACATTTAATCAAGGCAGGAATGATTAGGGAAAACTAGGATGCTAAGAAAATAATAAGACAGAAGAGAAAATATGTGCATGTATATTACTTTTCCTCAAATCACTGTGTCCTGTGCTAACTTCCATATTCCTAAGCAAAGTGGCAGGAGAGAACCTCTAAACAGAGCCAAAGTTTACAATCCGCAGAAATCTACTGCCCTCCAGTTTTGTCCCCATGTCATCCTCAGATAAGGTGGACTGGATTGATCCAAAGGACAAAACTATGTTTCCAAAAAGTATCCAAAGGATAAACTATGCTTCAGTAACAAATAAACTCGAGAGCAGGAAGCCTTTACTAGGCATTTACTTTGCATTCAAAGCCCAGATTGTATCAGATGGCCCTTTCTTATCTTGTAAGGGGGGGGGGCACGTTGAAACTGATAAAATCAAAACTTTGCCCCAGGTATGACTGCAGGGGCTAGGCTTAGAAGTGACACTCTTCCTTATAGTTTATTGATCACAATACTACCACGAGATCTCACCTAGGGGAATCTGAGGAGAACATAGCAGAGCCAGGACAGGAATTGAGATTTAAGTCTCCACTTAGAGACCTTGGTCCATCTGTGTTTTCTCCTCAGGGCTGAACTGGGGCCTTACACAGAAAGGCAATTGCAATTGCAAGCAAGAGAGATCACTGTCTCTCATATGCAGGCCCAAACAGAATTACAAATTGAAATTCACCTAGATGTAAAAGAGAGCTAGAAGGACAGCGAGAGGAGGAGAGAGAGCACTATTGAAACAACAATATAAGCTTATATTATTCAAATAAGTAAAAATATAATAGAATATATTTCTCATTTCACCTTCCTTCCACCCATATACCTACTCCCACCATAGTGAATGTGGTAGCATATTAGTCTGATTTCCTTAATCCACATACATATGCATGTCAAGCTTCCTTCCTGAGTGTCTCAATAGCAATCTTACCCTTATTTATTATAGGTAATAACTACTAAGTTCATATTCTTCAGCATGTGCTGTGACACTCCTCCTGACTCATCCCATCAGTGTCTTTTTTTTGTTTGCTTATAAAAATTCTCTAAGTAGTTGTATAAAGGAATTGCCCTTTAGCAAAGCAAATTATGAGAAAAATAGACATCTAGATCTATGTCATCCCTTTCAATATCAATATCTTTAATGTCTTCCCAGTGATGAGCATGGTACTTCTCTCAAGGAGCAAATTCTGAGTCCTGACAGATACAACTCAGAAAACATAACCACTCTTCCTTGTAATCCACATCCCAAGGGCCATTGCCAGGAACGAGGTCAGCCATGATAAGGAAGGGCTTGGAGGCACCAGTTGCTAATAGTTCCAGAATATTCACCTTCAGAATGTGATCACACACACACACACACACACACACACACCATAATTCATGCTATCTGCATCAGACACACTCTTGTGGGAATTAAGAATTTATTAGATATTAGTTATTTTCCCCCCACGACCAACTGCAACTCTTTCCCAGTTTTGACTTCCCAGACTTTATTTGCCAATGGGGGCTGAGAGAAGAATGATGTGCCTATTTGAGGCTCACTTATGCACTCACAGATGTTATCCGACACCAGTATGTGCACTGTCCAGAACATTTCTGCTACTAAGTAACTCTGTAACCTTGGAAATGTCCTCTGGCCTCCATGAGCTCTCGCTTTCTCATGTGTGAAATCAAATGTTTGGACTAGACAGGGGCCCTTCCAGCAGTGACACCCTGTTCTTCTGGGCATCTGTGTTCTTGCCTCTGTAATTGAGGTTCCCAGTCCTATGCCCTATGGGGTCTGTGGGGAGGATGAATCAGAGCAGTGTCACCAGGTCAGTCAGCTCTAGAGGCATCCTATGTGCAGGACTTTCCAAGAGAAAAACCACTAGACATGTCACCTCTCAACTTGCATGCTTTGATTTCCTTTTATAACTTTGAAATGGTCACTGTGGTTATAAACTGAAGAAGGCAGTAATCTTACTCCAGTCAGTGTAGCCACCCAAGTGCAATGGTAAGGTATTCTTTGTATGCTGTAATACATTAGCAAGATAACCTTAGCCCACTGCTGAAGGAGAGTGTAGTGAGAGGAAGTAACAGAAAACATCCCTGCCTGTCACCGGAAGTCCAACTCACTTGAGAGGAGCTGTCAGCCAGCATTTTGCAGTTAAAAACCTGTAGGGTTGTAGAGCAACTCAGCCTTCTTCCCCAGCTTCTCTCATACATCTTATTGCAAAGTAAATGGAACTCAGAGAGGCTGACATAGCCAAAGTCATACACAATGGAAGACCCAAGATGAGGGCTTGCATATTCTGACATCTGCTGTCTCAGGCCAGCATGTACACTAGACTATACCAGACACACTCAGTGAACCTGAGTCTGGTACCATGAATAGTATCAACCATGGTCACTGAATATGCCACATTATTATATCATGTGTATTATACTTTAAGGAACATATATATATGTATATATACGTGTATATATGTATGTATATGTGTGTGTGTGTATATATATATATATAAAACACCTTTTGTCATAATTTCCAATTCACAGGCAAGAGAACTAAGGGCTAGAGAAGTGAACTAACTCACTCATTTGGTGACATTCATTCCACACTCTTAAAGTTTCACCATGTACAGGCATTATTAAAATAGTCACTGTAGCCTCAAACAAAAGTCCTTCCACTCTCTTTCCTTCATAGGTGAGACTATAGGCTAGCTAGCTTCAAAGACTCTTGATATAGTCTAGATCTAAGAACTTTGCCAGACACAAGGTTTACAAGCTTTTTCTCCATGTTTGTAGCTTTTCATCTTAAAATTTTTTAATGTTTAACAAATTTTTGCTTCATAAAACTATGCTTTTGGTGTCATATCTAAGAACTCCTCACCTAGGTTCAGACCTTGAATATTTTTTTCTATGTTTTTGGGTCCATGATTCATTTTGAATTAAATTTTGTATGATACGCACTTTCAAACTAAGTGTTTTTTGCTTGTGAATGTCCAGTTGTTCCAGTCACTATTTGCTAAAATGATTATCCTTTCTTCACTTCAATTCCCTTCACTTTTAATATAATTTATTTGTTTGCAAGTTAAATTTGTAATTAAGCATCTAGCTCACAAAATTCCTAAAACCTTAACAATGATTGCAGGAGCCAGTACTGGATGGCCAGGGCATACTATGATGTATTTATACAGTAACAGTAGAAAAAGGATGATTATGGATGGTGTTTCTAAATTTTGAAATGCATAATACAATACACTACAAAAGCAGCAAGGCCCCAAGGTGGCTCTAGTAACATCCTGAAGGAAAATAGAACTCAAGTTTTATGTTCCTACTTCATCTTAGGAGAAAGGAGCAGGAACTGAAGACAGTCCATGTTATTCATTTGGAATTGCTTAATAGATTTCCTTCAAACTAATTAATGGCTTGGGAAACTTGATAGAACAATCATGACCTCTGTGGTCAAATGGAGATGAATCTGACTAAATTTACTAGCTTTGGGGAAATGTGTCTTCATTTCTTTTAGTGTTAAAATAAGAACACCAAGAATCATTGCATGAAAACCCCCCTTGTACAACTAAAGAGATATTTTGTTACGGAATCAATGGTTTAGTAAATATTCAGCCACTTCCTGCCTATGTAATAAAGGATGAAGGATAGAGCAGTGAGCAAAGTATGCAGAATGTTTTTCTTCTTACAGAGAACTTGTGGTCTAGTGAAGAGGTGGACAGTGGATAAGCACATTAGTGCCATGGTATTACATATGTGGTAAGTGGCACAAACAAGAAAAAAGTCAGGTGCTATAATGGAAACAAACAACAATATAATAGGTTTTTAAATAACTGCAATGTTCCAGCCCAAAGAATTTGCTAATTAGTAGCTGTTTTATTATTATAAGTCAAGGTCAAACCATCATAGCACAGAGAGAGAAGTTTGAAGTTTTCCTCTGAGGATCTGAGGCCTGTTATTTGCATTGCAAATTGTAATGTTCCTTTAAGATCCCCCTCTTACTCTCAGAATCTAGCCATCATATGTAATTTGCTGATGAGATTCATTTAATTTTTTTGCTTAAAGATGCAGGTAAATTCAACAAACAAAGGAGTAGTCATTGGGTCCAATTCTGTGCATATTTTTAATAACATTTTCTTCCATATTGCCTAAGTTATGATACAAGAATTAAGAAACTAGAATCCTGGATGAGAGGACTATGAAGGCTAGAATGTTTACCAATTTTATTTTCAACTATTGATACACTTCAAGTTTAGTTTGGAAGAAACCTATTGTTAATCAATATGTTTTTGTAATGAACTTCATAAATCTACATCAAATAAACTTCCAAAGTTATTGATGTCCTTTTGCTTTCCTGATTCCCTTTGTGTTTTTTCATCATCATAACTCATGAAACCTATACTGAGTATTCTTTGTTTTCTTTTTTATTTATTTATTTATTTATTTATTTATTTATTTATTTATTTATTTATTTATTTATTGCTGGTTTTCCTTCAGCTTTTCTCTAACTTACTGAGCCCAAGCTTCAGTGTAAACTGCCTGTCAACTGAATGTAGAAGGGCAAGATCAGGGCTAGCCAGGCATCGCTGCTTCTGCTTCTTTTTTCTAACATATAATACTTATTATCTTTAAGTAGCTGTACAAAGGAGTTGCCATTTAATGAAGCAGTTTATCAATACAATGCTTTTTGATTAATGTCACCCTTTCAACATTCTCACTCATCCCTCCCCCAAACCACCCCTTTCCTCACTCTTCTTAATTTTGTAGGATATATATTGAATTCTTGACTGCATTCTCCCACTCTTCTCTTCATCTATCCCATTCCCCTTGATCCCACCCATCCTGCCTCCAATTCTCGGTTGACCATCATGTTGCTTAAAATAAAAAGAGTAGTCATTCATCCTCACCATTCCCTCTATTACCTCCATTTCCCAGAAGGAGGGTGAGGAGTTAGCATGCTCATTATTTTCTATTTCCCTTTTCTGTGTGTTTCACAGAAATTTGGAAAATAAATAACTGAAAAAATTAAAAACTGGAAAATAATAATTGGAAAAAAATAACTACAAATAAAAAGTTATCCATTGTGCTCATGTTAGCCATCTTTTCTCCTTGGGAACTGAGTGTGATGATTCAAAATTGCAGGATCAAACTATGTTAACATTGCTAATTCTGCCTCAAAAGTAGTTTGGAAAAATGAAGGGAAGTCTTTTACTTAGGCACTAGATCCAGAAGAAAGAAAAGGATAATTTATGTATGGTAAGATGCACACTGCACAGGTGGGACCGTGTACTCCTATCACATGCCATCCGGAGTCTGAGAACACCCCTTTGCTGTGATGCTGTGATTGTGGTTTGACTCAGATGCTGGCAGCCGCCTCTCACAATTGAAACACACTGTTTTTTGTTTCACCTCCAATTTCTTATCCTCTTTGTACTGCCCATTTCAGTTCTGAGCATTTGAACTCCTGGCAATTTTATACACATTAGATTCAGTTTGAAGGTTATGGTAAGGTTGTTTGGAGGAAGAATTTTCACCCACTGAAGTACTTGCACTCTCACTTTCTACAGATGAATTATTGGCTGTTTTCACATTTGTCTTGAGTTTCCCTGGGCCAGTAAACACACACACACACACACACACACACACACACACACACACACGAAACAGATGGTTCTGGAGTTACCGATGAGGTTTCAGGAGACTCAGCTGGTTTTCTTGTTTTTCACCATCTTCTGCTAAAACAGTGAAGTGCATTTTCTTTCAAATGGATTGTGCATATTGTGTGCACTGGGGTTGTGGTGGTGTGACTTCCCTTTCCCTCAGATTTTGTTCAGCACCTAGGTGCAGAGCACCGCCTCTCCAAAAGAAAGGCCTTTCCCAAGCTTCTGCAACTAGACGGGTACATTTTCAAACCCTATTTTGGTGACCCAGTACTAGTTTATGTACATAGTCCATTTGAATCCTCGGCCTTTCCCCATCATTGTCTTCAGAGTGTGGTACTTTGCCCAGTCCTCTGTCATTGCTCTGCCCTGCTGCCTTCTCTTTCCTGAGCATTTTCCAACTGCCTCTCAGTGGCTTCCATGTTAACTCAACAGGTTTCCGTTTGTTATTTTCCTTCTTGTGTGCAAAATGAGATTCATAGTATTATGTGTCTCCTAGCTATTGGTACACAGAGATTGTAGGTAATTTTATGTGTTCTCTTTATTCATCTCTAGGTTTTGGAGAATCTCTGTAGAAAGATCCATATTTAGTTAATGCATAGAAAATCCAATCCCACACTACTCATTTTCTCTTTTTGGATGTTTAATGTAATATAATGTAGTTCACATTTAAAAAATCTAGTATCATAGTATAATCTTACCTATTTGTTTCCTTTTTGTGTGTGTGGTTTGCTTTTTATTTTTAGCTCTTTCAAGTTCCTGGAAGTGTTCCTTGTTTCTGGCTTGTTTATATAGCCCTTGTTCTTGCCTATGGGCAAAAGAGAACATAAAGGAACCATGGCCTAGTTTGCTTAGAAATTGACAGATGTTTAGATAAATGAGTGCCAAACTAGAACCTTGTCCAAATGTGCCTCTTTTCAGCATAAAATGATTGTTTCTTAGAAAAGCTGAGATGTTAGCCTTATAGCGCTTGGGATTCACACTCCTCTTGTCTTTTAAGTACCAACTATCCTTCGAATCTGGCTGCTTGTCAGATCCTTCCGAACAGCCTTATGGTCTCCACAGTCTTAGTCACTTGCTTACATCCCAAAGTCTCCACTGAGGTTTCTTCTTCTCATAAGCAGCTACTGTATTCTCGCCAAGGGCATCTAGCAGGAGGCTCAGCCAAAGAACATCTCAACAACTACTCAGTCCCTTTTGAAAGGCTCTATCTTGAGATCACAAGAGGTATTCCATGAAATGCAGGCTATGTTTCCTCAGAGGTTAATAAAAAGCAATCAAGACACCTGCAAAGACATGAGTTAGTAGCTCTCCATGAGGTCCAACTGCAGCAACTTTAGGAAGTGGTGGAAAGTACTGTGAGACCCTCCTCTTAAATACCTACCCAGCACAAGCCACCTAAATGACTCCCTAGCCATGCCAACAAAACTGTGGATAGATTAGAAGACCAATGATAAATCTCTGTACACCAAGTTTTATCTGAAGTTCTGTGATTATTGTGCTTACAATTATTATTCGTAACACATACATGTTTATAAAAGGAAGGAAGAAAGGGAAGGGGGAAAGGAGAGAGGGAAAGAGAGAGGAAGGGAGGGAAGGAAACTGAGTGGTGTCATCCTCCTCTGGATAAAACTTTCAGTGATTTTCCTTGTTGTGGGGTAAGGAACAAACCTTTCACATGACTTGTGAGATCCTGAAACCTTTTCCACAGAACCTGTCACAGCAGCTTTCTCATGCTGCGCATCAAGCCTCATCTCAGTTTCTCAAACATGCCAAGCTACTGAGATTTGAACTCGGGGCCTCATGTCAGCTAGGCACACACTCTACCACTGTGAGGTGGTGTCTGACCTTTTTGATTTATTTTTCAGACAGGGTCTTCCTTTTGTCTAAGGTTAGCCTTGGATTGTGAACCTTATACTTCCCCCTCTCTAGTTAGCTGAGATCACATGTGTGGGCCACCCTGCTTGGTTTAGACTGAGAAAGAACTATGTAAATTTTTTGTCTGGGCTAGATACTTCCCAAGTACTGGGATTATAGGCCTGAACCAGGGCACCCAGCCCACCAGAGGATGTCAATTTTCAAGTGTTTTCTCCACTTTTTGGACAGCAACTAGTTCATCTCTCTTTGAACATTGCTCAGATCCAGATCAAATACTTCTTCCTCAGAGGCATTTTCTTCAAATGTCTCTTCTACACATCCTGATAACAACTGCTAGATCAGGATAATACTCCTTTCAGTTACAATTTTATAACCTTTTCAGGGCCCTTTACTAAGCATTCAGGCCATACTCTCCATGAATGCGAGAGCAGAGTTTATTTTGGCCAAGCATTAAATCCCAGATGCCTAAAGACTGACACATAGGAGGCACTGGATAAAATTGTGCTACAAACTTCAGGGAAATAATTAATATAATGTAATTGACAAGAATTAAATGCCCCAAATGGAGCAAACATCAGATAACCAAACATTAAGGCAGATACCAGTTAGTTGGATTTTTAAAAAATGTCTTTATCTGGTAAATTCTAACAAAGATGCCAAAGCAACTAAACATATACAGAGCCCGAGAAACAAGGGGAATAAGTAGGGGGAAAGTTGAGGAAGAGGTTAAAGAAAACAATAAAAAAAATTCAGAGCAACTCACAGGCTGTATCTGAAAGCAACATTCATTCCCAGTCACATCACTGCTGCCAGAATTTGAAAGGCACAGCCAGAAGATGCTGGGGAGGGTGGCCTAGACCATCCCCGATCAAATGTCAAGCAGCTCACGGGAAGTTTAGAGCCTTAGTGGAAAGTCAAGAGGACTTGAAGGAGATGTAATGAATGATATAGTCAATGGCTCAGTGGCTGCTTGTGATAATGTCACCTTTCTCTTTAACAACTACCTGTTTACATAATATAGAGGCAAAAGCATATAGCTGAGAAAGTCAAAGCAAATCTATGAAGTGCTTTCATTCTCAACAGTATAGAGAAGACCTAAAAGCAGTATAGGGCATTAAAGTTGCTATTCAAAGAAAAAGCATTATTGAATCTATGAATGAATTCTCTTTTTCTCTACTACCTGCACACACATACACAGGTTTTCAGAAAAGTCTTTTTTAAAGAGTATAACAAAATGATAGCTTTAAACCAAAATACTTTACCTTTTAAACTAAAATACTATATTCCTTAAATGTTTATTCTTATTTTTTTGAGATAGAATCTTGCTATGTAGCCCAGGCAAGCCTTGTACTGGCAAGTCTCCTGCCTGGAATTATAAGCATGCACTACCATACCTGGCTCAAAATAAAATGTACTTTGAATTTTAATCCCCCTCTTTCTTCATCATCTGATGGAAACAGAAACACAATAATTGTTTGCTGTATATCAGTGTGTTCTGTTAACTCTAAAAGTGAAGGAAAATTTATAATTCTTTACAGCTTATCAAGTTTTGAAGGAAATACTGAACACTTACTTTTTTGTACAGTTATGTTGTATGTTACCTTGTGTGGAGATGGGATGGCCCTCTTTCCCCACTGTGGAAAGTTTGTGTACGGAATTTTTAGAGATAGTTGCAGAGGATCTTGTGAGCATAAAGAAGAAAGTTGGTAAACTGGAAACTGACAGAACTAAGTGGAGGGCTGTTAAGACAGGGTAGTAAAGACTATGCATTTATTAGAATTTATCACATTAAAGAATGTAGCTAAAGGTTCAAACACCATCCATTGTTTACAACTAGAAAATAAATCACATTTAACTTTTATTATTGTTTCCTTGCTCTTCTTCATAATGTAATCTCCAATGTATAACTACTTTTCAGTTTCTTAAACATTCTAGAAATAGAGTAATACATAGATGTTCCTCATATCATTTTTCCCTTTTTACGGTTTATAAAGTAAATTACATCAATTTGTCTCTGAAATGTTAAACTTACTTTTTATTCCAGAAATAGACTTCATTTCATCATGATGTATAGGGGTATAATAGTGTATATGCTTGTAGTGTGTGTGTGTGAGTGTGTGAGTGTGTGTGTTACTAGATTTAGTTGTCTAAACTGTCATTAATTGTCCTTTCTCATAATGTCTTTATGAGATTTTGTTGTATAAGTGATGCTGGCTTTATAAAGCAAGTTACAGCTTGACCCTTTGTCTATTTTCTATGAAAGTCTGCTTTTCTTAAATGTTTAATAAACATCATCAGAGAAGTAAGCTAGGAATATAGTTTCACTATTATAAAGGTTTAAATTGGAGATCCAATTTTTTTCTATGTCTTTTTTCTTTGTAATGCCAGCTCTGAGGCTTGAAGTTGTGACCTGAGTGTTGTCCCTTAGCTTTTTTACTTACATCTGGCATGCTCTCACTTGGCTACACCTTCAAACTTCTGACATTTCTCACCTCATTTCCTCCCTATGCTGGCTTCGAATTGTGTTGCTCAGATCTCAGCCTCCTGAGTAGCTAGGAGTAGCTGGCTTGTTTTGTTTCAGAGAACCAAATGGAGATTGTTTCCTTCTCATATTTATTTACCATTTTATTAATATATACTCTTTAATGTATCCTTTTTAAATTTTCATTAGATTGAATTTGTTGATTTTATAAAATATTAAAATGTGTAATGTAAACCGTATTTCCCTCAAAGGGAATCATGTTACTTATACCTTGAAAGTTATATATATGTGTGTGTGTGTATGTATATATATATATATATATATATATATATACATATATATTCACCTAGTTTAAAATATTTCCTAATTATTAAAGATTTTCTAATTTTAAATATTTCCTGATCATATTTCCAGTACGATTTCTACTTTGGCCCATGGATTATTTAGAATATTTCTTGATTATCCAATATGTAGTATTTTCTCATGATAATTTTTGTTACTGTTTCCTCCCTTAATGTTTTAGGGTTAAAGAAAATGAGCCATAAATTTTTGTTTTACTGGCCTAGCATAAGGTTTCGATTTGTAAATTATTGTATATTCTTTATGTACATATATATGTTGCAGTTACTGAACCTTATATCTATAAATTTTTAAAGTTACCATATCATTTTATTTAACATTTTATGAACTTCAGTAGCTTTTGTTATTATTAGAAATTTTTCTATGTGCATTTATCTATTTCTTTTAGTAATTACGTCAAATTTTGCTTTAAATTTTTGAAACAAACGTTTAAATACAATCTCCTTAGAAGACTGATCCATTCATTACCTAATAATGTTTCTCCTCTTGCTCTCTACTTTGCCTGGTTTGAGTACATCTGCACTAGATTGAGTTATTGTCCCATAATAAATGTTGTTGCATTCCTTGACACATCAAATATTCCTCTATATATATTTTAAATGCCTCCAGCTTATAGATACATTCCCTTTTACTTTTTGTTGTTGTTTACTTGGTACCAAGGAATTGAACCCAGGGCTTCATGCATGCTAGGCAAACACTCTACCACTAAGCCACATTCCCAGGCTTCCCTTTTACTTTAATGTGTCAACTGTTTTCTTTTAATTAGAGGGTCTGGTACAAGTTGATCTAATTAATAATATCTTTGGGTTTAATGCTATGATCTTTTTATAAATGCTGTTTGTTCTTTCTACCTGCACCTTCCTTTTTCTCTGGTTTTGCCTTCTTTTAGTTAGATTGCATAGCTTCTATCATTCCTTTATGAATTTAGAAATTATATATTCTTCCACAATTTTCATGGTGATTATCTTGAAAAGTGTTATACTGTGCCTTTTAGAACCCCCTAGAGGACTTGTCTAGTCATTGTTCCTTTGAAGATAATGCATAGTTTCTACCTCTAGTTGTTTTCGTATATACATTTGTGCCAGTTCTGGTCCCTGGACGCTGTCCCTGAAGAGTTTTTGTTTGTTTATTTTGTTTTTGCTCAAGGCTGGCATTCTACCACTTGGGCCACAGTTTCACTTCCAGCTTTTGAAAGGCTAGCTGGAGATCTGAATCTGAGGGACTTTACTGCCCCAAATAACTTCAAATCACAATCCTCACATCTTAGCATCTTGAGCCACAATGACTGGTGCTTTCCAATATTTTAACATCTATTTTTAAAAAATCATTATCAGATGTAAGAGTCCATCCTTAGTTTTGGATTCCACAAGTCTGGAGGAGATTCTGTGTTCTTTCCAGTTCCCAGGCTGTGCAGATACCACTGCAGGGCCACCATACTTTGTGAGCCACAATAAGAAAAAGTCATATCTTCTTGACTAGTCAGTGTGATATCAGTTGGCACCTGTCCATGGGCAATATGAAGACTTTAGAATACTGCAACTTTGTCACCCCAGTCCAGAAGTTCTAAAGATTCTAACTCCCAAAAGCATTAGTGTCTTGTACAGATAATATTTATCTAATTTATTAATTGTATTGCTTTCTATTGTTTTCTGTTTTCTGCATTTCTAAGCTTCCCTTGGGATCATTTCCTTAAACCAGGGACTCCTTTTATGCCTTCATATTTTTAGTGTTCCTCTGCCAGTGACAAATTCTCTTCATTTTCAATTATCTATAAATATCTTCATTTCACTTGCATTTTAAAAGGTTTTTCGACATAAAGAATTCTAGGTTGACAGATAATTCCTCCCATCACTTTAAAGATACCATAGTCTTCTGGATTTCATTGATTTTACTTTTATTTTTTAAGAAATGGCATATTTATTAAACCTAATTATCGTGCATTTGAGTAAAATGCATCATGTTTCCTGGTGGTTTTCTAATATTTTACCATCATTTTTGCTAGTATTTGTGAACTATGGTGTGCCTATAATAGGCAACATTATTTCATTGGTATTCTACTTTTCAGATTTGGGAACTTTAAAATCTGGGGCATGATGTGTTACTGTCTTCTTTGGAGGAAAATAGTCATTAGCACTTCACACATGGCACATTCCCTTGTTCTCTTCTTCTCTTCTGGGATTCCATGCACATGTGATAAACATTGCCAACATAGTTATTACATTACACAGTGGCTTATTTCTGTGTCTGCCTTTTTTCCTACTTGAGCTTCACTGTGGATGTTTTCTTTTGCTTTGTATTTTAATTTACTGATTTTTCCCCCTTTGATGTACTCAGTTATTACACCTAATAATTGATATTCTAACTCTGATTTTTGTTTCTGTTGGTTCTGGGCTTTGAACTCAGGATCTCATTCTCTACCAGCCACATCCCCCAACCCCAATTCCTCCCTCTTGCCTATCCTGGAGCTTGAACTAAGGGCCTTGGCACTGTCTCTAACTTTTTTTCTGAAGGTTAGTGCTCTACCACTTGAGTTACAGTTCTACTTCCGACTTTGTGGTGGTTAATTGGACATAAGTCAGCTTCTGAGGAGCTAGGGTTACAAATGTGAACCACTGTTGCTCAGCTACTAATTCATTTTTTATTTGGGTTATTTTCATGCAGGGCCTTGTTTTATGCCCATGTCAGTCTAGGTTGACTGTAGTGTTTATATTTGTGCTTCTGTGGTGACCGGGATGATAGATGCATTCCACTGTGTCCAGCCACAGGCTGAGATGGAGTCTCATGAACTGGCTGGCATCAAACCATGATCCCTTCCATAGTCACCACCTCCCAAGGAGCTAGGAATACAGGCTTGAATCATGTGCCTGTTCTAACTTTGCTGACTCTAGCCTTCTAGTTCTATAAACTCCATGTTTTCTTTATTTTTCCAGTTCTAAACCAAAGTTTGTCATATTTTCTTGTTTGTTTACAAAGTAATAATAGTTATTTTTTATAAAGTAATGATAGTTATTTTTTATTTCATTGGAGATTTCCATACCTGAAACTTCTCTGGGTCTGTTTCATTGGTATTTTTGTGCTGTGGTCTCTCTGAAATTTGGTGAAATGAGAAAGTAACACCCAAAGCTCTTCCCCTCCTCCTCTTTGTTCTTCACCTCTTCTGCAGTTTAACTGGTTGAGTTACACTGTTTTGTTGGTTCACCAATGCTTCCAAGAAATTTAATTGGATTTTTTTTAGCTTTTATAATTGTCCTTGATTGTGAGTAAATTGGTCTAATATACCTGGTTCTCATTACTGAAATTAATTCAATTATGAAACAGTCCCCCAGTGTTTGTTGTGAATATTTCAAGTAAGTTAAATATTCACATTGTTCAAATAACAGAGATAACACATTGACACACTATGAAAAGACAGACCTTCATGTAACCTACTTTCATCTCTCTCTCCATGCATGTGTAATTGTTTTTCAGCTCTGGTACTGATCCTTCCAAAACTATATTGAGCATATACAATTTTCTACCCTTCTAGTTTTAGCCAAGTGATTCATACTCTACAAATGATTTTTTTCTTCTTTGATTCTTGTATCTTTAAATGCTTGCATACCTACACAGAAGAATACTTCATATGGGTGTTTCTCATATGTATATGCCATATTTTATTTAATCAGTCTCTTACCCTTGAAATCTGGGGTTATTCGTTTTTATAAACCTACAAGCACAGTACATAACTCAGATTGTACATAAGAAAATGTTATCGATAGAATGAATTTCTAGAGGTGAAATGCTGAATCTGTAAGTAGAAGCATTTGTCATCTTGATAGATAATTGCAATCGTATTCATATGAATGTTACAGTCATGTGCCATTTTATACTCCCATCTTCAATAATTTCAGACTGCCTATTTCCACCAATTCTCACCCATATAACTAATAGTTTTGATGGGATTTTTATTACTCTGAGCTAAAAATGATAATTCTGTGTCTTTGTTTATTTTATTTTATTTTATTTTGTGCTGTTTTAGGACTGGAACTCCGGGCCTGAGCTCTGCTCCCGAACATCTTTTGCTCCAGGATAGCACTCTACTACTTGAACCACAGTACCATTTATGGTTTTTTTCTGAGTAGTTTAGTGGAGATAGTCTCACAGACTTTCCTTCCAGAGCTGGCCTCAAGCCACAATCCTCAGATCTCCTCCTCCTGAGTGGCTAGGATTGCAGGCTTGAACCTCTAGCACCTGGCTATGTGTTTATTATTTTATTTCTAATTATGGGTGAGAACAAACATCTTTTCACAATTTCTAGTTATATAAGACTGTTCATTCCCTTCTTCCATTTTTGTGAAACATTTATTTGGCTTTGCTGATAGGTAGGAGTTTGCTTTGCTTTATTTTGTTTGTTTATGATTTTGCTTGGCATATACATACTTATGTATATGAGACTTCTTTAAACGTCTTGTCTATATTATACAGGGTTAATTAGAGAAGCTGAACCACTAAGATATGCATAATTATAGAAATGTTTATTTAAAAGGAATTGGCTCACATGGTTATTAAAGCAGGCTAGAAACCCCCAAATTTACAGGGTTGGCTGGCAGACAAAATACCCACAGAAGAGATAATGTTGAAATCCAGATCTGAACACTGTCTTTGGAAGAATTCTTTCTTGTATGGACATAGTCTTCTTTTTTATGTAGGATAATTATTGTTTAATTCCCTTATATGGGATTATCTGTCTTATTCAAAGTCCTTCCATTTAAATGATAATCCCATCCAAAAATACTCATCCACAAGCACGTTTGACTAAAAATCTAGGCAATGTAGCCCAGCCAAGTTGTCATATAAAATTAACCCTACACTTTCCTCTATGGTATCTAGATTTTTGTATCACATTTAGAGTCTGCCTCTACTCCAACATTTAAAAATAAACCTCCCATTCTTCTAGTGTATTTATGATTTTTTTTCATATTTATATCTCTTTTCTTTGGCCAGTCCTCGGGCTTGAACTCAGGATCCCGATACTCTCCCCAAACTTCTTTTGCTCAAGGCAAGTTCTGTACCAGTTGAACTACAGCTCCATTTTTTAGTTCAAGCTGGTTAATTGGAGATAAGGGTCTGATGGATTTTCCTGCCTGGGGTGGCTTTGAACTGTGAACCTCATGTCTCAGCCTCCTGAGCAGCTAGGATTCCAAGCATGAGCCACCGGTGCTGGGCTCATATTTGTACCTTTGTTGTAAAATGTTTCTTCCATGCATAGAAACAGAAGGTGTCTCATTGCCCCAATACCAACTATAGAATTAAATTGCAATTATTTTTCTCTCTGATTTAAGATAACCTCTTACTGAAGGTCCACGTGTGCTTAAATCATTTTCTAAGTGTTATAATCTGATTGAATTGATTTATCTATTTTATTATGCAGCAAATCGGGACTGCTTTGATTACTGAAGCGTTGTAGAGTATTTTAATTTCTGAAAAGCTAGTTCTCCCTCTCTTATGTGTTCCCTTTCTTGACTATTCTAAGTTTTTTTTATTTTTTTAAATTTTTATTATCAAACTGATGTACAGAGAGGTTACAGTTTCATATGTTAGGCATTGGATACATTCTTTATACTATTTGTTACCTCCTCCCTCATTCCCCCCTCCCTCTTCTCCCCTCCCCCTTCCCCCCCCCCCACCCACCCATGAGTCGTTCAGTTCATTTACACCAAACAGTTTTGCAAGTATTGCTTTTGTAGTTGTTTGGTTTTTTTACCCTGTATCTCTCGATTTTGGTATTCCCTTTCAATTTCCTAGTTCTAATACCCGTATACACGGTTTCCAATATACTCAGATAAGATTACAGAGATAGTGTAGGTACACCACAGGAAGGGGATACAAGAAGACCATCAATAATAGAAGCTACAGTTACACATAGCTTGTTGAAAGTAGTTACAACACTGATATAACAATCGTCTCCATAACATGGAGTTCATTTCACTTAGCATCATCTTATGTGTTCGTAAGGGTATAGCTATTGGGCTCTTGTGATCCTCTGCTGTGACTTGCCTAAACCTGTGCTAATTATTCTCTATAAGGGAGACCATAGAGTCCATGTTTCTTTGGGTCTGGCTCACTTCACTTAGTATAATTTTTTCCAAGTCCTTCCATTTCCTAACAAATGGGGCAATGTCATTCTTTCTGATAGAGGCATAAAATTCCATTATGTATATGTACCACATTTTCCTGATCCATTCATCTACTGAAGGGCATCTGGGTTGGTTCCAGATTTTAGCTATGAGCATTTAGAACCCCAAACTGACTATTCTAATTTTTAAGATAAACCCAACTCATCTTATTACAAAAAAGTGTTATTTAGTTAGATTTGAATTAAATTGGTGAATTAATGTAGACTGACATTTTCGTGATTTTGAATCTTCATTTTATAAAACATAGCATGCCTTTTGTTTTAATCAAGTCTTCTTTTGCATTCTTCAGGTCTATTTGACAGGATCTTTCTTCCCTGCAAATATAAACCTGCAAATTTTCTTGGAAAATTTATTCATAGATATTTTATTATTTTTGTGGCTGCTGTAAATGGTGTCTGGCATGAAGATTATTGATTTCTGTATGTTAGTTTACAACCTGATACATTACAGTATTTCTTTATTGCTTTTATGGGTTTTTAGATATAAACTCTTATTCTTTCTCCTTTTCTATTTTTTATACCTGTAATTTTGTTCTCATAATTTCTTGAGATTATAAGTCTAGCACACTGTTAAGTAATAATGTTAGTACCTAGTATCCCTTTCTTTTTTCATTGTTATTTTTTTCTTCTTTATTGTCAAAGTTAAGTACAGAGGGGCTACAGTTCATATTGGTATCCTTTTCTTAAGAAGCTACCTTTAGTGTTTTCCCATTAATAATAAGACTAACTGTAGGACCCAGGTGGATGTATTATCTCATGTTAACTACCAAACATTGATTAGTTTTACTGAGTATTTTTATCTGCCATGGACTTAGAACTCTCAAATGGGTTTCTGTATCTTTCTGTAGAGATGATTATATATATATATATATATATATATATATTCCTTCTTGGCCTATGAATATGATTAATCATATCCAACTATTTCCTAATTTTTAACCATTT
Organism: Perognathus longimembris pacificus; assembly: GCF_023159225.1. Classification (NCBI taxonomy): domain Eukaryota; kingdom Metazoa; phylum Chordata; class Mammalia; order Rodentia; family Heteromyidae; genus Perognathus; species Perognathus longimembris. The sequence continues at coordinate 54,758,007 of NC_063167.1, forward strand.
TTGCAAATGGGAAATAAATTACTTTTGTTTAAAAGAATGTTTTAGTGTTACATTATATATAACTGAAAATAATCCACACATTTACCAACAGAGTAAGAAATAAATTGGGATGTTTTTGTATGTACAATACCCATGAGAGGAAATTAGAAAACTGCAAACACATGCACCAAAATGAATAAATCTTATAAAAAGCCAGATGTAAACAACATGTTTGCACTCATGAAAGAATATAAACAATGTGATTTCTTTATTATAAAGTTCAAACATGGGAAAATTTAAGTATAGTATTTAAGTATGTATTTTTAAGGAAATAATTAACATTAAAATTAGGATAAACTGTTAGCTTGTAAAGGCAGAGAAGTGTGGTTGAGTAGAGTTATGAGGTTCTGTCTTAGGTTGCTATGTTTGAATTCTTGATCTCAATGATTTCACATAGGCATAGGCCTATTAATATATAAAATATTACATTTATTTTTAATATTGCTCTCTATATGTCATATTTAAGTTTTAATTATAATTTAGAATAATAATTTAGAAATTTGTATCACTGCTCAAATGTGAATATGTCTGTGGTTTCCTCCAGCCTTTCTTCTTTTCTCAGTTCTAATGTGCTGTTCCCTAAAAGGAATGTAGAGATTTATTTCCCTTATTTGACTTGACTGGGATAGTGTTAAAAATCTCCCGGTTTTTAGAGACATGTCAAATGTGTTGTGAATCCAGCTGAGCTTTTTGTTTTTCTTTTTGAAGAAAAGATGGCTCCTTAACACCTTTCTCTATACTTTTTTTTTTTAACAAATGTTTGCTTATCACATTTCTTCAGTATTTTGGATCACATTTGATAAATAACATCTTCCTAGAAAAAAATGTCTTTTATCTAATTTTTTGTGCTTTTGTATCAAAATTATGCAACTCCTTATGTAATTTCCTCTAATTTTATAGGTTTTCCCCCATATTGTTTTCTAGTTGTGAATTTTACTTTTTTAAAAACTTTTCTCCACTGGATTAGTGAAACTAACAGTTTGACAGTTTTCAGTTTTTTAATAATCACTGTAGAACTTGATGATTCATCTAATTATTCTGGCATCTAAGTCTAGCATGCCATAAGGCAATGAGTTCTATCACTAGCATCACCAAAAACATAAATAAATAAATAAATAAATAAATACATACATACATACATACATACATACATACATAGGCAGACCTTACTAGACATTTCTCCAGGAAAGATATGGAAATTGGGGAACAAATATGTGGAGAAATGCTCAATGTCATTCATCACTAGGAAAATGAAAATCTGAAACCCATTAAAATGGCCATATTCAAAAAGACTTGCAGCAACAAGTATTGGTGAGGATCAGAACCCTTATATCTTGCTGATGCTCAGATGTAAAATGCTACACCCACTTTGGAAAATAATCTGGCAGTTCCTCAAGTTACTCAGTATAAATATGTGGTATAATAATTCTACCCCAACAAAAATGAAAACATATCCATACAGAAACTTGTATATAGCATATACCACACAGCACATACATATCAGCATTATAATATACTTTGTATTATATATAATATTTTGTGTGTATACCCACACAAAATAGCCAAATAGTAGCCACATAATAGCCAAAAAGTAGAAAGGTACCAAATGTCCACCAACTGATAAGTGTCATGCATTATCTGCAAAAAATTAGAAACAAATTAGAGATACTTGCTATAACGTGAATGAGCCTTGAAAGCATTAGGCTAACAGAAGACACTCAAAAACAACCACATATTATCAAATTCCATTTACATGAAATGCCCAAAACAGGAAAATTTACAGTGACACAAGTCAATTAAAGATTGCTTAGGGTTGAAGGGGAACAAACACAGGGTGCACAAATGGTTTTGTGGATAATGAAAATGTCCCAAAATTGATTCTGATTATAGATTCACAACATTATAAATAGACTAAAAACTACTGACTTCTTTAAGTGGATGAAATGTATGTTATGTGAATTATAGCTCAATATAGTAGCTTAAAAAATTAAAGTGCTCTTTACTACAGTTTTTCTGCTTGTTTCTTCTTATAAATATCCTTTTTATCTTACTCTGTCAGCTGTGATACCACTTTCTTGGTGGATATATAATCCATAACTGTTCCATTCTGTATTATGAATTACATTCATTTTCTTTTATTTCATGCTTTTGCCTTAATGTGCAAGAATGATGTCATTAATCACAAAATCTGGATTGAATAGTATTAGATGCTGACATTATCACTTACTGCTCATGTGTTCTTTGTTTCAGTTTATTTGTCTGAAAAAAATAGACATCTAGAGAGTAACTTTGTTATTGAGTTTTAGGAAAGAGTTACACAATATACATATATGTATATTTCATGTAAAATGATTCTTGGAATATATAAAAAGCTATATAAAGCTTACATTAAATATTGCCGGCTACTAACCTCTATTAAGACTATGTCTGTCTTTTTATTTACACTTTTATATGCTTCTGTTTATTTGTTGTGTTTCTTTTATTGTTAATTGCTTTACTTTAAATATTATGAGTGTTTCACACTAAAAATCCCATAAAAAGTTAATTTTCCCTTCCTAGATAATTTGTCCCAATGAAATATTTTGTATAATGTCTAACATTTCATGTCATATTTTACAAGTGCTTTAAGCAATTTTTTAAAATTAAAATTTTATTCTATTGTGAGTTTCCTTTGCTTTGTTTACTATGAAGTTTATGTTGCTCTTGATATAATATTTATATTTAAACTCTATTAGTAACTGAATTTTTTGCTGCTGTTGTTGGTCATGGGGCTTGAACTCTGGGCCTGGGCACTGTACCCGAGCTCTACCATTTGAGCCACAGTGCCACTTCCAGTTTTCTTGTGGTTAATTGGAGATAAGATTGTCACAGATTTTCCTGCCTGGGCTGGCTTTGAACTTCAATCCTCAGATCTCAGCCTCCTGAGTAGCTAGGATTACAGGCATGAGCCACTGGCACCCAGCTAGTTACTGTGTTTTTATAATTACAAACTACAAAGAGCTAATTACTAATTATTTATTTGTATTCTTTATTCCTATTAGTCTGAACAGCTAAACAATAAATGTCTTTCCACTTCATTTCTTCCACATCTCCTGTAGCATGTTGATTTTTGTCAGTATTACTTAACTTGCCCTTTGACTTGATACAGCTGAGCTGTTTCTGCTTTATTACTTGGTTTATCAATTTTGAATAAAGTCTCTTGGCATCAGGCTCTTACAAGTGAAACACAACACTTTCTTTACCTATGACCCTCTTGTCTCCAAGATTTTGAGTTGTGATATAGCTACTGCACCAAACAGATTTCATCTTATTTGTTTTGTTTTGTTTTTTGTTTGTTTGTTTGTTGCCAGTCCTGAACCTTAAATCTGGGCTGGGGTGCTGTCCCTGAGCTTTTTTGCTTTAGGCTAATATTCTACCACTTGTGCCACGACTTCTGAATATTTTGGAGATAGGTGAGTCTCTTGAACTTTTCTGCCTAAATTGGCTTCGAATCAAGATCTTCAGAGCTCAGCCTCTTGAGTAGCTAGAATTTCAAATGTGAGCCACAAGCATGAGCCACTGGTGCCTGGCCAAAGTTGATTTTTGTGGGCTTTGTTTTGTTGGGCTTTTGTTTTGTTTTTTTTTGGTGGAGGGGAGCTAGTCCTAGTAATTGAACTCAGGACCTGGGAGTTGTTCCTGAGCTTTCGTGCACAAAGCTAGTGCTCTACTACTTGAGCACAGCTCTACTTCTTTCATCTAATTTTAATGAAAATGGTTAAATGTATTCAATCCCATACAAACTTTCCCCACACTTCAGATTCACTGAATTTTGTCCCTTATTAGTTTCCACAAAATAAAGTCAAGATAATAATATGCCTTATCTTTTATACCATCATACTTGAAGATGATTTTGCATGTGTATACAATCTTCATCTCAAATTTTCTTTTTTTGAGAATCTTGTATTGTATCCAGTATTCAGTGTTACTGTATAAAAATGGGAACCTAGCATTTTTCTTCTCCCTATAAAGTTAACTCGATGTGTGCATTACTCTGCTATGTCTTATTGGTCATACTGAGTCTTTCCTGATTAATTCTTGATTTCTTCTGTTAAGTTTTCATGGCCATCTTCTATGAATCTACTGCTTACACTGTTATGTATTCACTTTCATGCTCCTTTTGTTTTCATTTAATTATTTAATTTTTCCTTTATGCCTTTTCTTAGTTCAGCCAGCTCATGTCTTGCCTCCTCTTGCTACCTTAACATTGATAGCCTTGTTCTATTGCTACATTGTTGTATAATTTCCTTCATCAAGGTGATAACTATTTTGGCTATTTTTCTCCAAACTCATGGGGAAAATGTTCCTTCACACCCTTCAACTACCCCATGATATTTACAGGATGTAACTTGTTGCCCTTTTATCACTTTTGACTTAAGAGCATCCTTGCACAGATGATAAGATAGCTTCATTTTATTCTTGGTCATTGAACAGCTTTCATTTTCCTAGCCTGGGTATTGTCAGTGCAAGATTGTTCTTGAGGCAGGAAAAGGTCAATATTCCTATCTCACCCCCCGCCCCCCCCCCCCCCCCGCACAATGCAAAGGGTTTCTCCTGGATGTCCAGTTAGAGATTCTTCCTCACTGAAATTCCTATGGCTCTACTACAAAGTGACATACTATTTCTGTCACTTCCTGTTTGTACTTTTAGCAGGACAGAGCTTCTACTGCTCAGGGTGTACATCTCTCAACTTCACGAAGCAATATTTTGTGGCATGTCCTGAGCAATGTCAAGGCTGGACTACTACCACTGGGACTTTGAGATCTCTCAGCAGTTCTCTTATTTCCTCCCAGGAGAATTCAGTTGATTTAGAAAAATCTTAAAATATATTAGGCTCTGTAGAAAGTATATTAAAAAAACTTGCTCTTTTATTTTGACTTTTTCCATTTTTTTTATTTGCTTTAGGGTGGTTTTCTGATAGAGAAATCTGGAGAAGACTTGCCACACATTCAGTATAGATATTTTAGTGTCCTCTCAGTTGTTCCCAGCCTCCAACACAAAGGATAATTATTGATGGCTTAGGAGATTCTTTCCCCCGCCACTTTAGTTTCATTGTACAATGGCCAAAAATAGTGTACAAATATCTTCTTTGCAACTGCAGGCATTTCTCATCGTGTGGCAAGCTGATTTATGGAACTTTTCCACCACAGAATTGATGGTGCTGAGCATGAACTCAGACAGCAGCTACCTGAAAATCCAGACACATGAGGTTTTGTACCCCAATCTGTCAGTTTTGTCAGGGTAAAATGTGTGCCTTCTCTGTCCCTATTGTCTCTGTGTCCTACTGTCCCTGTTTCTGGTTGCTAAGGACTTGAGGAAAAATGCCCCAGAGAACTGATGTGCTGGCTGCAAGGCTCTGTGCAGGCAGCAGACTCTCAAACAAGGCAAGCGTGCCTTCTCCTGATGTTCTCCTTCTCCTGATGTCTTCTCCTTCTCCTGGCTCCCTCTCCAACCTCATCTCAAAATTGCTCCTCATTTAGTGCCAGTCAATGGGAAAAATGGGTCACAGGAAACAAATGATTGTATCAACTAATCTGTTCCTGGCACCAAACCAGGAGGATAGCACACTCAATCTGTATGATTAGAGAAATTAATAAAGGGACGGCTCATCAATCCTCTCAGCCTATAAACCTTCTTTCAGGATTTCAAGAAAGTATCCAAAGGATAACTTTAAAGTCTGTAAATGACAAGAAGCCTTTTCCATCTCTAGGCCAGAGGGAGCCAAGTGTAGCAATGGCACAATACTACACAGAGTATACCAGCTGGATAAGCATTATAAGAAAGGGGCTATGGTCTTCAGGAGAGCTGTGGGCTGTAAAAGGAAAGAAGTAGGGAGAAAATCTCAACCCCTCTGCCTTTCACTTCTCCAGCTCCTGCCAATGATCCCCATTGGCCAAAGCAAGATGACATATGGTGCCATGAAGATCAGGCCCCCACTATAGAGTATAGTGGAGTGAAGGCCTGGGAAGGTGAAGTGAACAACACCCTAGAAATCCACTGACTGATAAAACAAAATCTGAAAGAGAATTTATTTCATAACAAACATGTTAGAGAGATGATTATGTTGTAGAAAACTCAGTTTTTTTCTATTATTTGTAAGTAGTTGTACAAAGGAGTTGCCATTTAACGAAGTTGTTTATGAACACAATATACTTTGAGTAATGTCACCCCTTTCACAAAATTATTCTTAAAAACTATATCCAAGAGGGGCACAATGGCTCAAGCTCATAATCCTAACTACTACTTATTAGCCTGAGATCTGAGGATCACGGTTTGAAGCCAGACCAGGTGAAAAGTCCATGAGACTCTTATTGCCAGTCACCAAAAACCCAGAAGTGAAGCTATGCCTCCAATAGTAGAGCTAGCCTTGGGGGAAAACAAACAAACAAGCTATAGTGCCCAGGCCAAGTTTAAGCCCCAGGACCAGTACACACACACACACACACACACACACACACACACACACACACACACAAGACCATATGTCAATAAGGAGAATTTTAGGACTGAAAACAATTATCTGTCATTTTATTCAAATGAACAAATACCAAGATTTAGAGGCTAAGACATTGGGCCTTCGGAACATATGCTCACTGAGCCTTATGTGAAAATTATCAACTTTGTGTTGTGTTACTTGGATTGCCTTCTCATCCAGCTTCCCTCTTTCCACCATCATTGCATTCCATTCCTTGGATTTCTTACCTCTGACTTTTCTACTGTTTCCATCCTCTCCTGAGCAAGCTTTGTTTTGTTCTGTTTGGTTTTGTTTTCTCTAAAATAAAGATACATAGCTTGTGCCTTCCCTCCTCCATACTAATCCCCTATGTCTGGCATTAAAATGACTATTTCTTGGATGAATGACTCTAAGTCTTTCAAGTTGACTTTCAGAATCCCTCTATTTCTTCATCCCTGCTGCTATCAGCTTGACTTAGGTTCTTATAATCATTTTCCAAAAGCACTCAATAGCCTTTCAGGCTCCATCTTGCCTCTAAATCTATCACTTTACCCCTTACTTTTTACTGTAACTAACTTACCTGCTAAAGTGTAATTTTGACTTTACAATCCTGTTTTTTTTTGGTTGGTTTTTTGTTTTGTTTTGTTTTTTGTTTTTTAGTAACAACACAAATAAACTCTTACTATCCCCACTTGGTTTGCTGGTTCTACACACACACACACCAAAAAAAACCCCACTTCTTTGTGTTTTTCCCACTATGTCTTGTGTTTAAATTTTCATAGTTTTCATACTTTGAGTAATACTGTCCAATTTACCGCTTCTCAAGGACTCACCCAAATACTTACCCTGGCAATCCACTTACCTTGACATGTCCTCTTGATACCCAGCAACTGACAAGAAACGGAGTACCTCACCTTTGCTGTCAACTTTCACAGTTTGTGCCATGCTCCATAGACTCCTATGGGGAATTACAACTTATGCTTTAGCAAGCACCTCCCATGGCACCCTGCCATGGTGACTCACTGACCTTCTCACCAAACCCTTTCTCATTGTAGTAGTCTGCCTCTATGCTGCACAGTAATTATAGATTTCAAATTCTGACTAACAAGAATAAGCCAAAAGGCCCAGGATATATTGTGGTTTTTCTTCATCATCTCACCCTCAGTGTAAAATTGGAAACATAGTGAGAGCTCAATCAATGGATGCTAGATTAATGAACACTTTATTAGACTACATTATGGTACATTCTCAGTACCATTAAACATTACCATCATTCTCATATCTCAAAGCTGTGTTTCACTGCAGCTTTGTCTAATGAATTTTGTGAGAAATATGGGAGCATTTGTATACTAATCTTTGGTCGCAAGAGGGATTAATTCCTATTTATGCTTTTCTTGTATTGCCAGACGTAATGGCTATAACTACTTATCTGGCAAAACTCTGAGGTTTCTATTTAAGGAAATTGTTAAATGTTGGAGAAAATTTCAAAGCCTGACTCTGCCAAGACCTTTCTTCTCATATTGAAGCAGTTTATTCTTCACTGTGTTATGTTTGGCTTTCAGCACTGGAAATGCTCCTGGTATGCCTCCTTTGTGCAGGTTTATCCAACTGTCCCCTCTTTCTTTCATTAAGCATACTCAGGAAAGCTGTATTCCTTCTGTTTTCAATTGTGAGTTTCTCTCCACTGATGCTTCCTGACTTACAATCTATTTGAGGAAACACTGGTTGAAAAGGAGGAAAAGAAACTATTTTAAATCTTTCTTTCTTTCACCTAATATTGAAGATAATTTCCTTATGATTAAAGAAGCTTACTATGAAATAATATACACAGGATAAAATAATATACACAGGATATATGTGTGTATGTGTGCATGACAATAATGTGGTTATAAATATGCATTTTTTATCAGAGAAGGCAACAGGCAAATCAGACCCTCTTCCAAGGTCGTATTTTACAGAGACAGCAGAATTCAACCCATGTTGAATTGTGCCATGGAGCCAGTGATTTAGCATTGTCATCTATTTTGATTGACACCAAAAACTTTCCAGGACTGTAAATGTAAAGACGTTAGGAAAAAAATCACTTAGAAAATGGCTTGATAGATCCCATTAATGAGTTTTAAAATGTAGTATACCATCTTAATCAAATCTGACAGCTCCATAAAAGAATTAATTTGCTCATTGGCTGTATTTCCAAAATGACTTTGTTGTACTCATGAAGGTGAGAATTTTTCTGTGGCCAAACTGTTCTCAACTAAAATTGAGAATGACATGGCCTGAAGTGGATATTGGGCTTTCCCAAAGCACTCAGGAGCTGTTTGTATTGTATCCATTGATGAAATATCACTGATGAACACACTACTTCTAATGGTTTATTTTGATGCAAGAGAATTGTGAATGGCATGTATTAAAAATGTAAACCACCACGTAGAACTTGCATTTAGGGTAACATGTATTACATTTTCAGAAATCAGAGTGGTACTGAAATGCTGTTTGTGGTCCCAATAGGCAAGGATTCAGAAAAACCACCATCTTCCCCCAGAGGACTCAGGAGAAAAATGCACCGTCTGAAGGCAGCTGAGTCCTGCTCTGCTTGCTTCAGTCTTTGGGCCCAAACTCTAGAGGAAACTATCAAAAGGCGAATCTGGCTCCTTCAAAAATCTGAGCATATGTTCAGACTAGAGGTCTAAGGAACCTCATATCAAAGATAGTCAAAGAAGACTTAAAACTTGAGTCAGCTCAGGACTAGAGCTCATTTTAAAGCTTCTTTAAGGAGAGAATTGTTTATCATCAGAATTATCCACCAAAATTTGTTACTCATCCACCATTGGTAAAGATTGTATCTTAAGTTGAAAACCATAAATAGCCGTGATCCCATATACGTGCATTTAGATTTTTTATATATAAAACACCTCTTAAGGCACTGAGAAGTTACTTACAATTTTTTTTCTCAAATTTTTATTATCAAACTGACGTACAGAAAGGTTACAGTATCATACGTTGGGCATTGGATACATTTCTTGTACTGTTTGTTGCCTTGTCCCTCATGCCCCCCTCCCTCCCTCCCTTTCCCTCCCCCCCAGGTGTTCAGTTCACTCACACCAAACAGTTTTGCAAGTATTGCTTTTGTAGTTATTTCTCTTTTTTCACCCTGTGTCTCTCGAATTTGGTATTCCCTTTGAATTTCCTACTTCCAATACCAGTAAACACGGTTTCCAATATACTCAGATAAGATTACAGAGATAGTGTAGGTACAAACATAGGAAGGTGATACAAAACATTATCAATAATAGAAACTACACATACACATAGGACGTTGAAAGTAGTTACAACTGTGATATATCACTTGTTTCCATAACATGGAGTTCATTTCAATTAGCATCATCTTATGTGTTTCTAAGGGTATAGCTATTGGGCCTTGTGATGCTCTGCTATGGCTTGCCTAAACCTGTACTAATTATTCCCAATAAGGGAGGCCATAGAGTCCATGTTTCTTTGGGTCTGGCTCACTTCACTTAGTATAACTTTTTCCAAGTCCTTCCATTTCCTTACAAATGGAACAATGTCATTCTTTCTGATAGAGGCATAGAATTCCATTGTGTAAACTTACAATTTTAAAATTGCTATTTCTCCTTCTCTTTCCCCCTTGTTTTATCTTTCACACTTAGACTTAAATTTTAATGGAAGGATGAATGTGAGTGGCATACATTAAAAACCACTAATACACACTTAGAAACTCCACTTGTATAGTACTTACCATCTTCTCTGGTGCATTTATTAAGTTCATATCTGTGTAAGAATACTGGTTCCATGAAGGAGACAATATTTCTTTGATTCACTATTTAACTTTCAGCAACTAGCAGAGTGCCAAACAGTTGAATCCCTGGTGATCTAGTGAATACATAAATAGAACAGGACCACCGACATTGGTGTCTTTGACAGTTTTGCTCTGTGTTAAGTGTAGCTCAATCATGTTACAATGTTTTCTTTATAATTTACAAATATGGTCTTATAAGGATTACAGGCATGATTGCCCCTCTCTTCATTTATAGGAGAAACTAAGACTGGAAAATGCTAAAAGATTTGCAAATAATTTCACAGATAAGCTTTGACAGAACCAAATCTTCAAAAACAATTATTATTGCTTTAAATAATTACACAAAGAGCTTTGAACATACCAATTTCTGAGTACAATGCATTTCCATCCGTGTCACCCCTTTCAACTCATCTTCCCATCTCTGTCAACCCTACTCTTCTTTTTGCTTAGCTCCATTTGCACATGTGTGCATTAAGTATTATAATTTTATTTACCCACCATTCTTCTTTTCATTTTTCTGTCCCTCTCACCTTAATTCCCCCTTCAGGAATGTTTTAACTTCTTGATACTCATTTTGTTAAACCATCTGTTATTTAAATGGGGTAAACCATGGAAATTCGCCCCATCTTATACCACCATATACCATGCTTTAGTCAGTTTGACTGCATATATACACATACAATGTATGTTTTCATGTATATTTACCTTTTAAATCTAACTTCCACATATGAGCAAAAGTATGTGCTCTTTATCTCTCTGAACCTGAGTTAACATTTTTTAAGTTCCATACATTTCCTTGAAAATGACATACTATTATTCTTTCTGAGGAATGGATAAAAGTTCCATTATATATGTATACAGATATACATATATGTACATGTGCATGTGTATGTATATGTATGCATGCATACATATGTACATCTGTATACACATATGTATACGTATGTGTATGTGTGTGTGTGTTGAACCTCTGAATTTCTAACCTGAGATAGATAAGTTGAAGCTCCTACACAAGGTGCCCTCTCCTGCCTTTACAGATGTTCTTCCACATTATAGTGTATATTGAATCTGTGCCAGAGGTGTACTAAGTGCATACTCTGCACCAGCCATTGCACAAAGCTTTCAGCTGTCAACATGAATGAGTTGTGAAGATCTTTCTCCTCCAAAAGCCCTCAGTTTAATGGCAGCAGAGTGTTTTGAACATATACTATTGAATAGTTCTGTGACTAATATCCTTCCCTGCCCACAATTACAATCATGTGCAGGTTATATAGAAGAAAAAGCAAAGGTTGGTGGTTTTTCCATCCTACATCAGAGAAGAGACAAGACTTTCACCATTCTGTAGTGTGCTTGGAAGCTCAACATAGTGCAGATTTGCAGAGCAGAATTCAGGAGGCTTAAAGTAAAAAACAGCTGTGGAACATCTTCCAGCCTGTACAGTTTTGGAAGGAGGCTGGTGCTGTTCATGTGATTCTCTGGAAAATGCAGGTGACAAGCTCATTTAATCTTTTCTCTTATTCCAGGATTGGTGTCTCCATTGAATTCAAAGTGAGAAAAGAACCTGCAAAGGTGTGAGGTAGAATTCGTATTACAACATCCAAGCAAGTCAGATGGTCAGAGATTGACAGGGAAGAAAGTGGCACTTTTGGGCATGAGAGTAATCTGCTAGGATTTGTACCAAGATGTGTTATATTTGAATAAGAAGATCTCCCAGAAGGGTCAGTTTCAGAAATGTCATGTGATTTCCCCCAGAGAAGGAGCTTGACCAGCTGTCATATTCACAGCTTGGGGATATGCTGGGCACAGCTAGGAAGAGAACAGCTCCCACAAACTGTGATTACAAAGAAAAGTACCTTTGTTGTTTGATTTGGAATTGATGAAATTGACATAAAATTTGAGTACATAGTGAATAGGGATTTAGGAAGTAAAACTGTATATTAGAAGTTATTATTTACAATAGGTATTACCTAGAGTTTTTGTTTAGTTTCCTAGTTTCAGAAAAGGAGAGGCCAGCCAGGTGCTGGTACTCATGCCTGTAATCCTAGCTACTCACGAGGCTGAGATCTGAGTATCACAATTCAAAACCAGACCAGGCAGGAAAGTCCACAAGACTCTCATCTCCAATTAACCACCACAAAACCAGAAGTGGTGCTGTAGCTCAAGTGGTCAAGTGTTAGCCTTGAGCTGAAGAGCACAGGGACAGTGACCAGGCCCAGAGTTTAAGCCCCACAACAGACCCCCCCCCCCAAAAAAAAAGCGAGACCATTTAAGTAATTTATCATGAACACTGATACAGAAGGTACGAGAGAGCTACAGGAAATGATCTCATCAAATGTAGAATTACTATGCAAGGACAGAATCTGTGCTACCTGTGGTTAAGTCTAACTGAAAACACTTCATAGAAAGTTCCCAGCAATCACAGTTATGTTGTAGAAGACACTGCCACATAGACCTATGACCCTGAAGCTGGTCTCTCATAAATAGAATCTAGCAAATAATTGCCTCTCACAGTATGCCATCAGAGTTTTCCTGTCAATATTCAATGGCTTCTCTCTTTTTTACATTAAAGAAATTAGATGAAGTGTCTATAATCTAGGTTATGTTTGAAAGTAACAATAAGTAATAATTTTAGATTGTACCTAACATAAAACACTCTGTAAATGACATTGTGAAGTAAAGAAAAATGCTTAGGACAACTGTATTTTTCCACTGAGTAAAAATATTCCTACTTTAGATCTAATGATAATCTCCAATGAGACAGACAAAGAGATAATCATGTTCACTACTGAGCAGAATGAAGTGTAGTCTTTTCTGGAAAACAAAAGCCTACTGTGTGACTTTTGTTACATGCCACTTTTGTATTGCTTTGTTTCTCATTATTAAACTTGAGTCTTATGTTTAGACTTTCAGATATTTCCCAAAGACTTCTGTAAAGCCTGTGAACCACTATCGAGTGATTCATCAAAAATCCAGAGGCATTAACTGTTCCATGACTAACACGTGTGAAATGTTTGAAGATGAAACTCTCTTTTATAATTATGCGCCATGGAGTATGGGATGGTTTCTGCCATGTGAATTACCTACCTTGAGTATGTAACAGTCAGCCTCTTACAGAAGGAAGACAGTGTTTTCATATCTGGAATGGAAATTTATTTTAGAATCATTTCTATGCAATATTTTTGTTTCAGAACTACTCAGATCTAGTGACTATGAAAAAGAAGTAAACTCACACAGCTGGCTCTTTTCAGACAGAGCAATTCAATTTATTCTTGCTCCAATATTGCAGAAAAATAAAAAGGTTAGAATTACCTTTTCGTAAATCCATTCCTCTGGATGCCTGAACAAATAAAAATCAGGCAGCTCTCTCAGCTTTGAACTTGAGGACAGTAGACAATTTGCTCTTTTAGTGTGTTTCATCTGAAATCTGATGATTTTCTGTAATTAAATGAGGGATTTACATATGAAACTATAATCCTTCAAACACTGACACTATCTGGTGACTTTTCCAAATATTTCCTGATTTCTAGTCAAGATTTACTTTTATTATGATTCAGTGTGCTTGTGTCTTTGAATTGTGCACACCAATGATTTAGGATATGGCCTGGTCTAGTACCAATCTACTCTACTCTCATGATGGAGGTTCAGTCGGTCTGGAATCAAGTCTAAAAATGCATACATTGGGGATTTTTTCAACTGTGACTAAAATAGAAAACAATACAACATTAAACATACCATTTTAATCATGCACGTGTGTGTGTGTGTGTGTGTGTGTATGTGTGATTTGAATTTGAAATCAGGGCCTCATGCTTACTAGACAGATACTCTATCACTTGATCCATATCCCAAAGTCTGTTTTCATTATTTTTTCAATAGGGTATCACTTTGTGCCTGCATAGATGGAATAACAGGAGAACACCACCATTCCTGTCTTTTAATTGGTTGAGATGGGGTCTTATGAATTTTTTGCTTAGACTGGCTAAAATTGCCAATCTCCTGTTCTCAAACTCCTGAGTAGCTAGGGTGACAGATATAAGCTACTGCACCAGGCTTGTTCTAATCATCTCTAAGGTAATTTAAAGACAATTCAGTGACTTCAGTACATTCATATTAGTGTGCAACAAACACCACTACCTAAATGCAGAGTTTTATCACCCCAACAGAAATTCTGTACTCACTGGAAAAGTACTGATGGATTCTCCTCTAACTCCTACAAACCATGATGCTATTTTCTGTCCCTATGAACTTGCCTATTCTAGGTACCTTGTATAGGTGAAATCATCCAGTATTTGCTTTTATGTACTAGGATGGTCTTATACACTGTGTTTGCAAGGTTTGTATGTATTGAACAATGATAACAGAATTTTATTCGTTTTAAAGCTGTCTTCTTCCATTGTGTGTATATGAGTCTGTGTGTGTGTAGTGGTTATTTATTCATCAACTCACATGTTTATACCATGGCTATTAAGAAAAATATTGACATTGATATACAAATATTCCTTTTAATATTCTTGGAGATATAAAAAATAGGATTTCTTGGGGCTGGGAATATGGCCTAGTGGTAAAGTGCTCATCTCGTATACATGAAGCTCTGGGTTCGATTCCTTAGCACCACATATATAGAAAAGGCCAGAAGTGGCGCTATGGCTCAAGTCGTCGAGTGCTAGCCTTGAGCAAAGAAGCCAGGGACAGTGCTCTGGCCCTGAGTTCAAGCCCCAGGAATGGCAACAAAAACAAAACAAACAAAAAAATAGGATTTCTTGTCAGGCACTGGTGGCTCAGTCTTGTAACCCTAGCTACTCAAGAGGCTGAGATCTGAGGAGCACTGTTTGAAGCCAGCCTAGGCAGGAAAGTATGTGAGAGTCTTATCCCCAATTAACTACCAAAAAAAAACCCAAAACCCTGAAAGTAGAGTTATGGCTCAAAGTGGTAGAGCACTAGTCTTGTGGACGAAAGCTCAGGGACAGTGCCCAGGCCCTGAGTTCAAATCCCATGACTGACAAAGAAAAAAAAGGATTTGTGATGATCCAATGTTTGATGTTTTTCAAGAATCACCCTACTATAAATGTGTATAATTTTAGCCATACTTGGAATCAGGAAACTTAGGAAGTATTTATTTACCAATTTCCTGTTACTACAAAACAAAAATCCCAAAGGATTAGTAACTTGAAAGTCACATACAAGCCAGGCTCTGGTGGTTCATGCCTGTAATCCTAGCTACTCAGGAGGCTGAGATTTGAGGATCACTATTCAAAGTCAGCCTGGGAATGGAAAGTCCATGAGACTCATCTCCAATTAACCACCAGGAAACTGGAAATGGTGCTGTGGCTCAGGTGGTAGAACACTAGCCTTGAGCTGAAGAGCTCAGGGACAATGCCCAGGCCCAGTGTTCAAGCCCCACTACTGACAAAACAAAAAAAGTTATATCCATTTATTAGCTCATATCTACACTAGGCAGTTCATGTGGCCTGGCCTGGACTTGTCTCGGCTGGGTTGCCCACATTCTTGTGGTCAATTAGCTGGTCAGTTGAATGTTGACTTTCACAGCTGAGTTCCATCATATGTCTACTG
The DNA here is from genome assembly GCF_023159225.1 of Perognathus longimembris pacificus. NCBI lineage: Eukaryota > Metazoa > Chordata > Mammalia > Rodentia > Heteromyidae > Perognathus > Perognathus longimembris. Next base: position 54,773,921 of record NC_063167.1, read on the forward strand.
TTGACCTGGCTATCTGCTGGGGCAAAGAAAGTGACTGAGCCCATTTTCCAGAAGCTCACAAGCTGGACTTGCTCACGTGGTTGCAAGTTGCTAAGAGCAGCAATGAACAATTTATCTTTCAGGTTCTTCTATGCACTGTTCGTGTAATCCACTGGCCAACACACATCACTTGAACAAGCCCCGAATCAGTAAAGAGGGCACTAGCAATGAGTGTGGATATGGAGATGCAGAAAAAAAGGTGGGACCATTACTAACATTGTTCTACCCTGACTTACCTGCATAATGCAGCCGACGACCCTGGGATGTCTGAGAACTTTCTCTCACCAATTCAGTGTGTAGAGTATGTAAGTCTGTAACAGTGTCTAAATCCCACAGTTCACAGTCAGACAATTAAGTGTCTAAAATTATGTGTGTGTTTGTGTGCTTCAGAACTCCGCACTCCAGTGTCTCCACAGTGCTCTCCTTTGTGGGTCCCTTCATCAACTTGCCATATACCACACACTTACTGGAATGACTATATCTGAAACTTGTCCAGGCCTGGGAAACGTAGCTGCTAACAAGTTTCTATTCTCCCAGAATTGACATTCTACTGTTTGGGGAGTGACAGAAAATATCTAGATACTAACCCCTACCCGTCCACCAGGAACTTGGTGTTTTGCCCTGCTTTGTTTAGACTTGGTTTGGTTTGATTTGGTTAAAGGAGAGGGACAAGGAATGAGAAGTAGAAAGAAGATGAGGAGAAACAGGGGAAAGAAAAAGAGGAAGAGAAGGAGAAGAAGTTAGCCACCATTGCCCGAATAATATTCTTAATATTCTTCAATATATATTCTTTACTCCTCTGTGCTTTTATTAATATTGGAGCATAAAATAGATTGATGAATTAGGAGTTGTAGGTATTTAAATATCAGGAAGCACATGCCAAATTATGTTAGGACTCTGAGAAATGTCTTCTAACTTGTAATCTTTATGAAGGATAGGTGGATTTGTTTTTCATCTCCATGATGCTTCTTCAAGGTTTGTTAGGTAAAACTTTTGGCCTCAGCAGTGCCTGAGGGAAGGCAGCAAGCTTTACAGTTCATAGGTCGCTCCGGAGTCACACAGCTGAATTGTGATGGATGTCTAGAATAGACATTTTTCTTTTGGTACTTCTTTTGCTTTTATTAGGTGTGTGTGTGTGTGTGTGTGTGTGTGTGTGTGTGTGTGTGTGTGTGTGTGTGTGTGTTTAGTCCTATGCAATAGAGAGAATTCTATATTTTTAAAGTAACACAGCTTTATTGGAAATGTTGATTTTTATAAATTGAAAATGTATGTCAGCACCTTGAAAGGAGGTCAGCCTAGTGCCTAGCTGAGGGCTCACAGTGCTGGGACGCAGCTCAAGTAACTTTACCAACTCACATCATGAGCAAGAGCTTTCACTGCATAGCAGTCAACTTCCAGCTTTCAATATTATTGTCCATTGCCTTGGGAGGAATTTAGTAGGTAGCATGTAAAAGTGTCCAAAGTGTGTAATTTGGAGTCAGACTAATGTGTCAGTTTTTAATACTGTCCTTGAGCAAATGACTTAAAATGAGTCTCAGCATCTTTATCTATAAAATGGGGTCATAACCCTATCTACTTTATAAAATGGGAAATGCTAAGAGAATGCATGGAGAGCTCTAAGTATTGTGACTGTAGTAGGCAGTTGACGAAAATATTAGCCAAAGGCTGTTATCTTAATACAAGCTACTCTGACCTACAGTCTCATCACCATAAATAGGAAGCTTTGACCTAGCCGTTTGCCACAATTTAAGCTACAGAAAAGGGACAACCCTATCACCCTCGAAGCTGACAGAAAGACATTTGTGAAAGGAAATTTTACTCTTTCTCTGTAGGCAAGTGGGGATCCTATTTGATGTATTTCTCACTATTTGTGGGCGTCCTCTGTAACATGAGTTGCCTGAGATGCAGTCTTTTCAAACAACCACACACAATCCAATATTTCAAACACACATTTTGCCTGAAATGACTTCAAGAGTATTAGAAAGAGACCAAATACCTCCAATGTCACTTTCCATAGACTTTTAAAATGTAAGTTGATTGATTTTTCCTTTGGATTGAGTTTAAGGTAGCAACTGGGCCAGGTGGCAGTTTGGAAAGTAGACTTGGATGGATGCAAATGGGCGTCTTATATAGGTAAGAATTGATGATTTGGGATCACAAGTATGGGAACCATTTGATTTGTGGGATTTTACCATAAACTTGAGATATAGAGAGGAAGGCAAATGCTATCTCCAGGCAGAACTGCAAGGCTTTGGGTACTGAAGAGAAACAATAAATAAAGACATTAGGGGTAGAAGATGGATTCAAGGGAAATATGGACAAAGGTGAAAAGCAAGCTTTCTAACAGTATACAAACATCATTAACTATAACACAGTTTGGAAAAATACTATCTTCTTGCTCTCTCCCATGTGACAAGAAGTTGATCTGCCTGCCTGGATTTATTTCCCTCTGAGGCTATATTTCTTGCCTCTATTCTTGTCTCACCTCCTACCTTGTTATAGGTGATCTTTTTCTCCCTGAAGGAATCGTAATTCTATCACTGTGAAAACGAAGATGCCTTCAAGTTTCTTACTAGACTTGAGTATTTTCTTAGGACCAAATTGCCAATTTCCTTTTATACAGAAAATACTGAAACACATTTTTGGGTTTTTTTTTTTTATTGTTGAATGGAATGATCTTGATTCCCTCCCATTTGCTGTTCTTTCTAATTTCTAGGTTGAAGGGTGTTGTCAGTAACAACAACCTCATTGTGAGCACTAAAAATTGTGGTAGATTCCATGGGTGTTGCCAGTGACTGCAGTGAAATAACAGCAATCTAGACAAGAGGCTTCACCATGTGTGTCTTATGGGATCCCCAATACAAAGTGCTCATTTGACTAATGAGTGGGAAGATGAGCTATAGGAAATGACCACATTTCCAGGTACTTTTGCAGATCACTGGAGTTCTCACTCCCAGGAAGAAGCTATTGGAGTTCTTGGAATGTTTCCATCCTTGCTTGCAGCAAGGAGACCCTTGCAGCTTGAGAAACTGTCCATTGGGTGTGTAGCCCAGCTTTCAACCCTTAGTGGGTTTAGTGTGTGGCAATCATTTGAGCCTGTAGCTACAGGACACTTGGGCATTCCAGACAGAACACCTGGCTGCTCCTCTTCCTATAAATGTTAAGGATCATGCCCTAGTTAGCTTAGAAATAGGATTTCTTAGGGTATTTCTCACAGCAATTTCATCTTGAGGACAAATGGATTAAATTTACCAGTTCCCATGCACACACACACACACACACACACACACACACACACACACACAAACACACACATACCATATTCCAAAGAAAAATTGAACTTCTGCTATGTTCTCAAAGAAATCTACATGTCACTAAGTTATTAGGGACCCTCAAGAGGCAAAATGCCTTTCACCTCCTGAAGTCTCAGATGGTTAGAATATCTGATCATATCCCTTAAAATATGAGGCTGCCACCCTGGGCTTCTGAAAAGCAGAAAACAAAATACCCTCACACTTTTCTCACAGTTAGATGGCTCCTTGCTGGGAACAAGCTTTGGCCTTTTTTTCTGGACTGCCAGTAATCTGTGAGTGGCATTCCTTAAGATAAGGACAATTAGAGCTAATGAGAGCTGTTTTGGTATCCGAACACTGACTTCTGGAGCAGAATTCAGAGATGCAGATGTATATTGGTACCTTGTCATCTTTAGCCCATACAAGGTCACACACATATTCAAACTGAATGGAACTTATGATTGGTGGAAGTATGTGTTAATTCCTAAAATAACAGGAATGTTCACTTGCTTTCAGGATCAGGAAATCTCTGTGTGTGTGTGTGTGTGTGTGTGTGTGTGTGTGTGTGTGTGTGTGTGTGTGTGTCCATCCTAGAGCCTGAACTCAGGGCCTGGGCACTGTCCCTGAGCTTTTGTGCTCAAGGCAGCTTTTGTGCTCTACCACTGCAGCCACAGCTCCACTTGTGACTTTTTAAGTGGTTAATTGGCGATGAGTCTCACCGACTTCAAACTGCAATACTCCAATCTCAGCCTCCTGATTAGCTACGCTTACAGACCACCTGTGCCTGGCTATATTAGTCTTAATATGTCACAAATACCCCATTAACACTAGATTACAGGCTTTAGGGATTACAGTCCTTGAGAAAGCTCACCTATTTGTGTAGTTCTTCCTACAACTGATTGAGTTTATTTTCAATTTTTGTATAAATATTTTATTTGGTAGTTAAAATGATCTTCACAAAGTTTCTATTTTGTACATGTGGCATGTAGTACAGAAGCTCTTCCTATGTGCTGGTTCCAAATTGGCTAATTGAAATATGATCAGAAATACTTGGAAAAGTTGGATTGGTACTGAATATGTACAAGTTTTTTTTTTATCACTAGGTCCTAAATAATACAGTATAATAGCAATTTAGCTAGTTTCTACTCTGTTTTAGATATTGCATGTAATCTACAGATATTTAAAGCACATAGGAGGTATATACAGGTTGTATATAAATACAATACTATTTTATACTAAAGGACCTTGAGTATCTATACATTGCTAGCCCTGTGGAGTTCCTGGGACAAGTCCTCCATGGATATGGAGAGATGACTTATTATTTTGCATGTTACAGTTTTATTTTCTAATTGAGTAAAAATAAACAGCAATATACTAACAGAACTTAGAAAAAGTGCTTTACATACATTAGCACAATTGATCCTCACAGTGACGGTTTGATGGAGGTAGTAATATTTAATATTACCATTTTGCAGATGAGAAAAGACAGAAACAAAGCAGTTAAACAAGTCTCCCAATGTTCCCTGGTTTTCAGATGCTGAAACTGAATCTGACACTCAGCTGAGACTTTTAACTACCACCCTGTATGCCTCTGAGTGAGCAGGAACTTTGGGAAATTTGACAAGAGTCGAATCACTAGGCATTGGAAAGGACAGAGTCCATGTAAAGGGGGGGAAAAAGCCTTGTCTGCAGTACTAATGTTTAGGGGATTTTTGAGCCTCCAATAAATTAGGCCATCTATTAGTGGCCAGCAGTATACTTAGTTGATTAATGTCAAACCTATAGAAAAACAGTCTTTGAAGTGGCTTGGCAGCCCAGTTGACAAGAGGAGTATAGAATCTGCAGGAATTCCAGGTCAGCACTTGCCCTGGAAATTCAGAGGGAAATCAGCAATGAGAAGCAACTCTCAGGCATCACTCTATCCAAGAGTGGGAAGGGGGATGGCCTCTGAGGGACTAAAGAGGAAGGATGCCAGAAACTATGAGAGCCTTCACATCCTAATTAAAAGCCTCAGAAGGTTTCATGTTGTCCTACACTGGGGAGAAACCAGAAGGACAAGTTCTAACTGGCTTGATGGACCCTCCCTGGGTAGGATGATCCCTGACCACTGTGAAGATGTGCAATGACTTTTTGTCATACTCTTGTCTAGATGCCTTTTAACAAAAGTTCTACATGGTGATGGGTGCATTAGATGAGTTTTGTAATCAATTTTAGGGTTGTTTATTCATAAGCATTCACTGCATCCTTTTGATGAACTAGGCTGTCCCTAGAGACACAGAAAGGGAAATGGGGGATGAGGTTACACAAATAAAGAAAGAGTTCTGTCTCCAAAAATCTCACAACACAATGGTAGAGATTGATAAGAAATTCAGCAGCAATTCAGTAGAGTTACCTGGAAGACAAGGACACTTAACATTTCTCTTTCTTCTTTTTGGAAGTACTGAGGATTGAAATTGGGGCCTTGTACTTGCTAAGCAAGCTCTCTACCACTTGAACCACACCTTTATTCCCTTTGGATTATTTTCTAGGTACAATCTTACTTTTTGCGCTAGGTAGAACTTATTCTTCCCTATGTCACTGGGGATGCCAATAGAAAAATCACAATTCCAAACCATTGGCTGAAGTGGATACATGTGGACTTTTATTTCCCTACCTGTTCATAAACTGTGATACCCTAGTCTCTGCATTGTGTATAGCTAGGATTACAGGCTTCAGCCACTGTGCCTCTCAATGAAGAGTCAGGTCTAAGAAAGTCTCTTAAATAAGGTGGCATGTGTTATGTCATGAAGTATTGATGCTTGCTCAGGCTGCTATAGGAAGATGTCTCTAGCAGAAGGGCATTATGTGCACAGAAATCACAAAACAAAGGTCTCTCTCTCCACAGTTGTGCAGGTGCGCTGTGAACAAGAACTAGGAGCTGTCACCCAGATTTATACATTTTTTTGGTAGAGTGCTTGAACTAAAATGCCAGGCCTCAGGAATTCCAAGCAAGGGCCTATGAGTCAGCTTGGCTGAAGCCTAACTTTTCTGTGATCCTGAATACATACAAGCTGGATTATAAGTGGCAAAAAAAAAAAAATCCATTCAACCCCACTTGTTGAACTCAACTTGCCAAAGTAGAAAGCAGATCATATTTCTTAAAGTCACTATATAGTAGGCATAGATGTAGGTGCGTTGGGTTGAAAGACTTTGTTTTGCTTTTCATTTTTGTTTGGAGGAGTGCTATTGTCTATTTCTCATCAAATTGCCCAACTCTAGCTGCTTGCCTTAATCAGTCACAGAGAAGCATCTTCTCCTAACCTAAAGACATATCATGACGTATTGTGTTGTGAATTTATATATGCATTTGGTTGCATCTCTTTCCTATATAAGAAGCCATCTGTAAATCCTAAGCTATGTCTCTTAAGTGGCATGATTCACTCACAGCTGCCATTCATCCCTCAGGGACCATTATGTTTATTTACATTGATATGGTGACTCACTGCCTTAAGTGAAAAAATAAACAATTAATGTCCCAGGTCCTGGCAGCAATCTGGCCTTTCTGAGATGCCATTTGTCTTAGAGAAGGCTGTGCAAAATAGCTGCTCCGACTGAACTTTAACTAATTATTCAATCAACAATTTGGCAAGTCAGTCAATGGGAAACGATGTACAGGCAGACGAAATTGATCACACTTCATTTCCCATCAATTGTCAAGCCAAATTGTGGATAAAGTCATAAGTAAAGGATCATTGCCTGTCATTCTTGGGACTTGATTTCCCAATCCCCTCCACTTATTTAGACCCCAGGCTGATATCAGAAAAGCAAGAGTCTTTTGCTTCTACAGAAGAAACCAGGATAAAATGTTTACCACCTTTTGAGATAGAAGGGGAAGCGAGAGTATTTTCTATTTTATAATTGATGCGGCTGCAGCTATATAATCCCCTAACCTTTTCAAGCAGCTCGGATGTGGAGGTTGGATTTTAAATCCCATGATCCATTATGCATCACTTACTTCCACATCTATTACGGTTCCCTCAGCCAAATGACAGGTTTCCCCATCAGGGCCTTTGACTGTGTGGGGCTTTTCAACTTTATGCCAGTGGATAGGCGTGTGGAACTTCACACATGGGTGATTTACAGACAATTAGTGGGAAGCAGTGGCAGATTTAATGTTGCTGTTTTAAAAAGTTATGAATAATAAATGCAAGGACAAAGACCCCAATACACTAAAAACAAAGGCTTAAAATGATCTAAGCAATGCAATTTGTGATATTAACTGTAGTACCCTTGGAAGATGTTGTAAGGCAGAATATTCTTGACTGAGTTGACTGGCAGCTTCTAAAAACCTCTCCTAGACTAGGGTAGGGTGGTAGAGCTTTACTGGGTAAGCCAATAGAGAACCAAGAAAGCAGGGACATATCCTCAAATTTATACTCATGCTTCTTCACCTCTCTGTGCCCCAAATCCACAGGTCTTTTGCCTTATATGCTGGGGTATAATGGATCCTAGGCAAATGTGTCTGAGATCTGGACATGAGCCACCAAGAAATAACAGAAATGGAATTTTCCTGAATAGACCAAATTGTTACATTTTTTCCTCCAATGATTTATGAAGTGCAAAGGGTGAATTTTAAAAGTTAATTTTATACATTAGGAATTAACATTTGTAAATTTGAGTGACCACCTTAAGGTTGAATACCTATTGATAAGCAAATAGGTGTTTAAACTCCAGATCTCCAAGTCTGGATACATTTTTCTCTAAATTAGATTTCCTCAGGAACATTAATGAAGTACATTGGTATTTACCAATTTGTGCACATGCACTCTCTCAATACTTTACTAAGAACTTACTATATATAAGGCACAGAATTAGCTTCTTGACCTTACTTTATTAGTCAGGATTCTTCCAAGGAAACTTAACCAAGAGGATACATATACATAAACACTATTTATAATAGGTATTATGGTAGAATTAATACATGGTATATGTTACATATAGGACATATATATTGACATATGTTATATGTGTGTTATATGGTGTACATTATATAGAAAGAAATTTATTGTAAGTAATTGTCTCATGCAATTTTGCAGACTATAAAGTCCCACAATCTCCACAGCCTGCAAGTTGGAGACTCAAGAAAACCAATAATGTAAATCAATCTGAGGTTTGAGAGCCAGAGGAGCTGCTGGTTTAAATCTCAGTCCAAGGACAAGAGAAGATGAGAAGAGCTGTCCTTATTAAACTATGAGACAGAAAAAAGAGACAGGCTAATTCCTATACCTTTTTTTGTTCTTTTTGGGCTCCTAATAGATCAAAGGACTTAAACTGTAATAGGGAGGGCAGTCGATTTTACTGACTACCAGCTCAAATGCCAATCTCAACTAGAAATACCCTCAGAAATACACCCACACATAATGTTTAATCTGGGGGTCAAGGTGGCTCAGTCATACCCACTCGCAGTAAGCTCGTAGTCTAGAGGAAAGAACAGACAAGCAAGCAGGCAAAAATAATGTCTATAATGTAAGCAGTACCAGTAGCACTGAAGTGGGGGTGCCTTGAGAATGGAGAGAAGAATCTTATTCCAAGGGAAGAAAATTTGGGAGACAGGTCCATTCTGGCCCTTGTAAACTTGTAAGCAGCTTTCTTCTTTGACCCAGTCTTGGCATTCCCAATAGACAAGAAGACAGCTTCAGCAACAGCCCACTTCAATCTCCTATTGCTGGCAGGAGAGATTCACTTTTGGACACCAAGCACTTACCTAAGCAATGTCCCTGCTACAAATCCACAGTGGTGATTGCTCGTTCACATATCCCCCATAGCCTACACAAAGACTGGCCATGTGGGATAAGTTATTTTACCATAGTCTGAGCCAGAGCTGAGATTGGAGTTGAAGTTTTCTGTCCCAAATGCTTTCATTGCATCATTTGCCAATTTGTGCCACACCAAAAACAACAACAACAAAAAAACAACTAATAATGGAACCAATGGAATGATGTACATTATTTTAAATTACATCATTTTTTTCCACATTGCTTCATAATGGAGAAAATAACATAGTTCTCAAGGCTTTGAACCATCCTGCATCTACAGAAGGGAGGAGGGACATTTCACTGCAATTAAGATCTTCAACAACTTCATAAATGCTTCCTTGTTAATTGGGTGAAAGTAATATACTCATAATTGTTTCAAAAACAATGTGGCAAGCCACATTATTAAGACCTCTTGTTTCTGAATGATGTGAGCAATTTAAAAGGAAGGAAAATTAAGAATGTCATGAATGGCACATTATATGTTACAAGTCTGGGTATAATCATTGCACAAAGACAGGAAGAGGCAGAGACTGAGACTGAAATGAGCCTTTCTTTAATATTTTTGAGTCTATGAGCATGAAGAGACCATGAACCCCGGCCCAAGCCTGTGTTACATGCTCTATAACCAGGAAAGGAAAAAAAATAGAAATGCAAAACCTTCCTGCTTCCTCCTGAGCAATAAACAATGGGCAGGGGGAGGGGCGCTTATGGCGAGAGCCATTCTGCCATCAATTTCTATTTCCTTCAGCACCAGAATGCCAATGAAGTAGAACAGAAGATGTTTCCACAAGATATTAAAATGACAGTCTAACTCTGTTCACTGAAGAACAATTGGTAGCTTTGCAATTGGGTTCCAAATACAAATGCCTCTGGAATCCAGGGAGGGGAAATATATAGTGGGTCTGGCCTGGACTGGTGTCAAGGACTCAGATACAAATGTATTTCCCCATGATAGGGCTTTTGCTCTGTCCTGAAGGGCTGTGAGTGCTATAGTCTAGGAACCCAGTAACTCAGATCCTTTGAGATTCAAAAGACTAGCTAACACTCTGGGTGTTTGTTTATTTCACTTATATTTTTAAATAGGAAAACTCCTATATTTGAAATGTTGTGATGTTTGGAGTTACTAAATAAGGTCTATATTACTCTTTAGTAGGGGAGAAGACATGGTTTAGGACACATCACAGAAAGTCCTTATGGAAGACTTTGTCATCCTCAATTGTATGCAAAGTAATGACTGCACAACCTAGATTTAGTATTAAATACTGACAAGTCTGCTCTAAAATGTAGAAGCTATACTGCAGAGATAATGCAGAAAGGGACATAGATTATGAATTTCTAAGTCTCACTGTGTCCTTAGGAAAGGGCTCAGTTAGCCCTTGCCCCAGTCTCTTAGTCTGTAAAGTGAAAACTTCTAACCCTAGTTATTATGGACACACATGCACACACATGCACACACACACACACACACACACACACACACACACACACACAGAGTGACACCTCATCAGTGATTCCCCCATCAGCCCTGAGCAGTTTTAGTTTCATTCCAAATTACAGTGTTTCTTTCCCTTAGGCAACATCAGGCAAAGATTATAAGAGCATGTTAGTCAGCTTTCTGTTATTATAACTAAATATCCAAAATAATCTATTTAACAATTGGATGAGTTTATTTTTTCTCATAGTTTTTGAGTTTTCAGATCTTGTAGCTTTTTGTTCTGCAGAGAGGCAGCATATCATGTCAGACGTGTATAGCAGAGGGAGCTGATCGCCTCATGGCAGCTAGAAATCAAAGAAAGAAATCGGAAGAGGCCTTGTTCCTAACATCTTTCAAGGGAATGCACCCAACTACCATTGGACTCCATGCCACAGGCTGCACAGCCCGGGGCCAAGCCTTTTACACATGGACATTTAGAAGCTGTTAAAGGCCCAAACTATAGAACAGAACTCCCTAGAATTAGGAGGAAAAGAAGAAAGGAAATAAGGAAAAAAGGGAAAGAGGGAAGGAGGGAGTTCTGGATTGTGGAAAAAGTCACCCCTTTGAAAGTTGCTGGTATATCTTTATTCTCATTATCACGATTTTCCCTATTTTCTGCATTTGGGTCTAACCAGCTTATAAATTATAATTCAATCTCCTCTGTCAGTTAAGAACCTTAACAGGAATTCAGGGTCTTAAGAGCAGTCACCATCCAAAAAGAAAAACACACCAGGCACTGTGCCAGACACATTCATAGTGCACACAACAACCTCATGAACTTCAAAGGAAGTTCACCTAGAGAATTTGGGCTTAAAGAAGAACACCTAGGAGAAATCAGGCCTCAGCCCTCTGACTCTAAAATCTTTGATATATATTATTCTCAAGATACCAAACATGAGCCACATCATTGACTCCAAATCAGGCCTGAATTTAAATCCTGGAGTGGCCACTGAATGTTCTCATCAGATAGTTAGACCAGCAACTGGCACAGTGTAAGAGCCCAATAAATGATGGCAACCATTGTTAGTCCATTATCATTTTCTAAATCGTTTTCTACTCTGGCTACAAAGCCGTCCGTGACACAGAGGAGTAAGAAAACCACTTAACAGAGATGAAATGACATTTTACAAGGGAGCCAGGACTGAGGCTGAGGAAGGATATGGGTAGTCTCAGCCTTCCTGTTGGACAGATGGCTTCTTTGGAGCCCCAGTGAGGCAATGAAACCACACTTACTTCCATGTGCTTCTGGGAGGGGGGAAATGCCATCCATGTTTAAATTATTCATAAAGAATAGTGTATAGAAATCACATCGATCAGAAAACAGGGAAGACAGAAAATACCCTGAGAGTCACACAATGTCATTTGTTATAGGCACAGATAGTGAACATTTCCCATAGCTCAGTGGCATGGAACACTGCAAAACATGCCTTTTTCCAAATAGGACAGGTGAGAGGAGGAGGTGGCCTTCTATTCCCTGCTGAATGAAGAATAGGGCAGGGCTTTGTTACTGCCACAGAAGTGCCTGGAGCACAGGTGACATTGGGCTGGAGTAAGCCCTTCGATGTCAAATTTGCTTTCACTGCTATGTTCTCGGAACAAGGTGATATAAGATGCTGTAGGAGTTTGCATGAGAGCCTGCATCTTCATAGCCAAAGGGAAGTACTGAGCTTGAAAGCAGTCCAGGCAGACAATTCCCACAAAAAGTTCCCCAGACTATCTGAGCACTATCTCCATTCTCCACTTCAGTTCTAAAGGCTGGCCTGAAGGAACCTCTGCCCAGAATTTATAATTAGCCCAACTTTGTGAAAAGTCAGGCATGAGTCCTTTGTTTGCAATATTGTAAGTAACAAAAGTGTCCCAGGAAGTTCTTCCCAGTTGCATTTATGATATCTAGGTTCTTTTATTTTTCTAGAAACCCCACTTTGAATATGCCTACAGCCATGACACAGAGTTATTTTCTAAAATGCACTTTGAGCTGAGTATAGAGATGCTCCTGTAGTCCTAACACCTAGGGAAGTTGAAGCAAGAGAATTACTTGAGTCTATGTGGTTGAGACCAGCCAAAGCAATCCAGAAAGCCCTTTGTTTCAACTAATTAATGAGCTGGTCTTTTGTCACACTGAAAAATTTGGGGGCTCTTGCTTATAGTTATGGGAATATAGGAAAGTCTGATGTTTATTTTCTTCCTCCAAATTTTTGTCTTATTCTTCCAACTTAGAGGTCGAACATCAAACCATAGATACATAAACATGTTGCTCAACACACTTGTTTCACAAAAAAATCCAGACCATATTTTACAGGAAAACCTTTCCCAGTTGAGTGTATACCATAATGCAAAGAATGGGCCGAAGTATCTATCATACTGGTGATGAGTAATGTAACTGTATTACTAACACATTTCAGAATGACTCTAAACTGTAAATTGAGGGTGATTTTAAGTTGTACATCCCCTTATGAGACAGGAGGATCACCATTGGGTTTGAATTGATTCAAACTGTGTACTTGGCTGGGAATGTGGCTTTAGAGGTAGAGTGCTTGCCTAGCATGCATGAAGCCCTGGGTTTGATTCCTCAGAACCATATAAACAGAAAAAGCCAGAAGTGGTGCTGTGGCTCAAGTAGTAGAGTGCTAGCCTTGAGAAAAATGAAGCCAGGGACAGTACTCAGGTCCTGAGTTCAAGCCCCAGGACTGGAAAAAAAAAACCAACAACAACAACTGTGTATTTAACATTTGTGTAGTACACAGAACATCATGCTGAGCAACATTGGAGGCTAAGTTCTCACACTCACAGGTCAGGTCCAAAGTATTTCCAACTTCCTTCTCATTGTAGACCCACAGTTTATTTTTTTCGTTTATTTTTTCTATTTGTGTCAGTCGTGGGTCTTGAACTCTGGGCCTGGGTGCTGTCTCTAAGCATTTCAGCTCAAAGTTAGTGTTCTACCAGTTGAGCCACAGCGCCACTTCTGCTTTTCTGAGTAGTTTATTGGAGATAAGAGTCTCATGGACTTTTCTGCCCAGGCTAGCATTGAACTACAGTCCTCAGATATCAGCCTCCTGAATAGCTACGATTATAGGTGTGAGCCACTGGCACCTGGATTTAGATCCATAGTTTTAGGAGAGTAAGCAAGGCATTTTACTAAATGCAGCGGCCACAAACCAAACTTGATATAAAACCATAGGAATCATTTTATTTTTACCTCTCAGAGTTTTAAAAGCTAACAAAGTCCAAATAAGTAGGGATGTTATATAGTCTCAGAGAATAGGGAGTAGACTTATTAATGTCTCCCTTATTTCTCTGAAGGCTGATGTTGGCTATTGCCTGGGACCTTGACTAGAGCTTTCAGCTATAATACCTGCAAATGGCCTCTTTGAGTTACTTATGCTTCCTCAAATTATGGCTACTGAGTTCTAAGGTTGAACAGTCCAAGTAAAAGAGACAGGCATGAGCCAACTCACAATTCCTAAAGTCACACAGCGAAACTTTTTAGTGCATTCTGAGCATTGGGAGGCACTAAAATCAACTCATATTTAGGGCACGGGGAATTAGACACCACCTCTTGGTGGGAGGAATGTCAAAGAATTCCAGGATGCAAGGACAATTCGTTATAAGTACTCAAACTTGACGCCTTTTAAATTTTTTTTAATTTTTTGTTTTTTAATTCTTTATTGTCAAAGTGAAGTACAGAGGGGTTATGGTTTCATATGTAAGGCAAGTATGTTTCTTATCCAACTTATTACTTCCTCCTCATTTTCCCCCGCCTTCCCCCTCCCCATTTCCCTCTTCCCCACACGACTTGTACTTTACACCAAATGGTTTTGTAAGTATTGCTGTTGCAATGGTTTGTCTTTTTAACCTTTGTCTCTTGATTTTGGCATTCCCTTTCCCTTCCGTAGTTCTAATACATACATATATATACACACATATATATGTATACACATATATACGTATATGTGTGTATATATGTATATATATACTACTGTATATATACAGTACTAAGATTCGATACAGTGATAGCATCTACAGGAAGGGAATATGAGGGGAAAAAAAGGTACAGTTTCACATGGCATGTTGAAAATAATTACAACAATGGTATACCACTTTCTAACTTGCCTCCTTTTGAAGCATAATCAGGCCCAGGCATGGTAGCACACACTTACAGCACTAGAAAGTGAAGGCAAAAAAATCATCAGTTCAGAATTCAGAATTAGCTTCATAGTGAGTTCCAGGCTGTCCTGGGCTAGAGAGTCTATCTCAAAACCACCCCCTTCCAAAATACCTCAGATCTTTCTTCCACCCTAGCTTATTAACACATCTCTTGAGAAACAAATAATAAGTAATTAATAAATAATTCCACCACACTCCAAATACCCAAATTGGTTGAGGCTGAGCCATGTTTCTTTAATCATTTCAAGATGAACTTACACAGGAAACTCAGTGTTGTGCCCTCTTAAAAGTCTCTGGAATTAGCAAATGGTTCTCCAAAAGTATAGGTAAAGCTCCTCAGTAGCAATAACTTCATTACAGTTTGGTGCCATCCTCTATACATCCAGACAGCTTGGTGTGATAGGTCTGTTTCCTCCCATTCTCCTAAGATAAGCAATAGGTAATATCCATTGTGTGATAACTTGCATTGTTCACACGAGCCTTTGTCCAGGATAACAGTGCTTGTTCATCAATGTGATTCATTGCACTCTGATTTTCTACTTCTCTCTTTCTTTGTGGCTATTCCTTTCTCCTCTCTGATTGCTTTTTCTTCTTAGACCATTACTCTAGTTGATAGTGCCAGGTTATCATTGGATCCCATCTCTCTCTCCAATAAGCCTGTGATTGATACTAATCTTTCTCATGGGACACATTTTATAGGACGCACAGTGGAAACCACTTTCTAAATCTTAGCTTTGTATGTGCTGACAATTTACAAGTCTGCAACACACACTCATAGCTAGGGAAACTCAAGGAAATTTTCATAACCATAGAATCAGACCTCTTGATAAGAGTGGAAACGACTTCATACATAGAGACCATTGTGCCAACCACAGTCTGTGGTGTGTGTGTGTGTGTGTGTGTGTGTATGTGTGTGTATGTGTGTGTGGTGTGTTTCCCAGCCAACAAAATGCACATCTAGGTAAGTGCTATTTGGGACATGGCCAGTTCCTAGAAGCCCAGCATGCATCATTTCTCTCTTCTGAGGAGAGTGGTATTTTAATTACTCTAATGAAAGCTTTCCCTCACCATTGAGCCCATAAAAACAGAAAATGCAGGTACCTGAACATACCTCACTGAAGCAGCAGCCATGCTTTATGATACCCCAGCCCTTTTTGTAGGCAAACCAACCTCCTGAGAAATTGATAGCTACAGGGTGCTACCCTCTCCATTTAACACATGCTTTGAGTTTGAAACTTTATTTTTTCAGACCAAGAAAATATTTAGTAAAAGGTTTAGATCTCTCCATGTGTCATATTTATAAACTGGCATGTTGAATTGAAATGCCTTCATATGCTACCTAAACATAATAATTCCTTTAAAGAATGTAAAAAAATGTTGAACTTTCATGGAAGGTTTGAGTCAAAAGTACAGGAAGCCAATTTAATGCAGATTTTGTTTGTGATAATAGTTAGATTTGATGTATTCATTAAGAAAGATTTGTATCCAGAAAAGAAAGGGACTTACAGCACTCCAAATTTTTAAGTAACCAGCTCTATGTTCATGATACACTAACTAGCTTACATGAAACCTGAAAAACTTTCTGTCTCATACCCCAGCAGAAGACTTATGAAACAAATCTTGTTATGGATCTTAAACTGAAGATTCAGAAGTTATATTTATCATAGAAAATACATATACATAAATAACGTTTCATAGATAGAGCTTATTCAGAACCTTATTTCTGCATCTGAAAGTGGGTACTCTTTTGTGCTGGTTCTTTGAGGACAGATGATATCTCAGATGCCACCTGTTTTTCTGATCTGATTCTGCAGATTCTAGAAGGGACTTAGGCATGGGAAGCCCCAAAAACACTGCAGAGAAGAAATGAGCAGAAAACCTGCCACTGTGTCCAAAATATAATGTAGACAAGAAAAGGTGTCATGAACCTAGCTGTGGACCACCTCCCACTGTCACCCCAACAATGGTGAGGTCATCTTCCTGGCTACTTCCTCTTCTATACTTTTCTGTATCCTACCCCTAGTCCCCAGTCAGGGATCCCACTGTCCTAGATGTAAGATATGCATCAGGAGGTACTGCAAAAGCCTCATGAATTCTGAAGTATTTGAAATCACCCACTAGAAATGCTAATGCTAGTCTCTCCATTGGCATAAGGAGCTGAATTCTCTTTTTATTATTAATTAAATTTTGTTGACAAGGTGTTGTGCAAAAGGTACAGTTACATAATAGTGCAGTGAGTACATTTCTTGTGATATCTTACACCTTCATTTTTCTTTCCCTTCCCTAGATCAGGTAGGCATATATACGATACCCAGTGTACCAAAAACATAGACAGTAGCCACGTGGCATATGCCAAAGGAAATTCACCTAGAACTTTAAATATAATGTCAACAATAGAGTTTGCTTATCCTTGTCTTATATGATTATACATACATAGCTTTTGATCTATTATGATCCACTGAGAGGTCTACTTTAGACCTTTTTATGTTTAGTAGTTGTTTGGTTTTAGATACATAATATAAGGTCACTGACCCAAAACTGTGGGAAATACCATTTGACAAGAAGTTTTTTTGTTTCTCAGACCTGGTCTCTACTGTCCTACCTTAACAGTCAACCCCTACCTTAACAGTCATATATCAAGGATATCATGCCCCTTTGTTCTCTGTGTTCTAGGCTTGTCTCACTCAACATTATTTGTTCAAGTTCTGGCCATTTCCCTGTGAATACCAATATTTTATCATTTCTAATCGCTATGTGGTATTCCATTGTGTATAGATACCACATTTTTTGGATCCATTCATCTGTAGAGGGGCATCTGGGTTGTTTCCATATTTTGGCTATTGTGAATTGTGCAGTGATAAACATGGATGTGCAGATGTCTTTTTGATATCCTGAGACCTGTTGTTCGAGATAGATGCCTAGGAGTGGTATGGCTGGGTCATATAGGGTAGGTCTATGTTGAGCTTTTTGAGGAACCTCCATACTGTTCTCCAAAGTGGTTGTACTAATTTGTACTCCCACCAACAGTGGAGAAGGGTTCCTGAATTCTTATGCCTGGGCATAATGTCCACTGGAGATCAGATGTTTCTGGGAACTTAATATGATCATTACAACATGAATCATGGAGTAGATCAATTTGAACAGAAATTGTGATTTGGAAAGATCCAGAACATGGGGTACACTTACAGCCGGTAGAGCACCCAGTTGTCAAAAGGCAGGCAACACAGTTGGTATAAGTCATTGAACAAGGCCTCCCAGCCTCACTCAAGCCTCAATCCCCATCCAAGGTAGGCAAGGAACAAGTGTAAATAGAATCTGGGGAGTCCATGCTCAGACTTCTCCAAAATTGATTTCAGGAAAGATCATTATTCTTCAAGACTTTTAAAAATTGGAAACAGTATTGTATATCAGGAGAAAAACTAGCTAGAAATTTTCATCCAAAACTAGTTCTAGCTGTGGCCCTGATGAACCAACTGACTTTGAATAAATTTCTTCCCCTCCCAGAGCTGCTCTTTCCATCTGGGTTCATAATGTGGTTTACTTTAAAGCTCATTCATATCAGTTTATATCTGTTTTACTGCTTCCTGGGGTTAAAAGGCTCTGGGACATCTTGCTAAAGAGAGATTCCTGACTTGTCAACCAGAGGAAACCTCTTGCTTAGGCCCTGTGAGCACTTAGATCAACCTCAGCTCCTCTCCTGCCAATTTTTTCCCCTTTCTTTCAGGTCCTGATGTCTCTACACAAGGGCACACCATGGCCAATAGCACTTAAAATGGCTCTCCAAATTGAAGGTGTGGGTAGGGTTGGGAGAAATGGGAGAGAACAAGGAAAGAGATGATAATAATCATTGAGATATATCATACTTATAAACTGACAAGTTGAATTGAAACCCCTTTGTACAACTACATAATATAAATGTGTTAAAGAAATGAATACATCACTTTAATAAACTATGATAAATGCTAAAATTATTAATTAATTAGTTGAGTTGATCTCTAGAAGGCACATGCATACCCTCTGGCTAGGCTGCCTCTGCAATAGAATATTGACCAATTTATCACCAGGGCCTAGTTCTAGCCTCAGCTTGTGGAAACTGATACTGGCTTGTGGAAACATTTTTGAGAGGGATTCAAAGAGCAAACTTTAAAACTGACATGCTGAATTGAAACTGCTCTTTATGACTATTTATCAATAATAAAAGACTAAATTTTAATTAAAAAAGAAAAGAATAAGGAAAAAAGGATATTTTGCTGCAGGATTAAGTTGCCATTTGAAAGGCATTTGTGATAGGGTCTAGTTCTTGTTACTTCAACAAATATTGTTTTGACTTGGGGGAGGGGCTATAGCTCTATTTTCCATTGACTATTCTGAACTCTTTAAGAAGATGACTAATCATACAAAACATATACTAACATTTTGTAGCAAAAATTAACCTTTTTTTCCAGTCACAGTATTTGTGAAAAGAAATGAGCCATAGTACCCAGTCATGTTAAGTAAATATTAAAATCATAGAAAGGAAACATGAAGAACAATGAATTCCAACATATGGCTTTAGAACATCAAAATGTTCTTGTACTTGGATTATAGTAAATTATAGTATCTAGTATTCAAAAATTCTTGCATATTAGCTACAAGTGCTAGGCTCTGAAGCATATTTTTAGCTACTGGCTCTCTACCGCACAAGTCTGCCACTAATCCAATCAAGAGCAAAGCTAGCAGAGATCACAGGTCATGGGTATAAGGATTTGGTTCATTGGCTGATGGAAGAAATGGGTCATCAGCTGTTCAAGACCTGGGGGAGCCTGGGAAGGGTGGTGCTGCCAAAAGGTTCTTTCCAAAGACTCCCACTCCAAAGACAAAAGGCAATAAATGGTAATGACACACGGGCCACAACCAGTGCAACGGACAGCACCCACTGTAGGTTCACGGTGAGTCCTCTTCACAAATCTAGGAACTAATTAATCCCAAAAGATTATCACCCACCCCTGATCACTTCAAGGTGAGTGTTCTCCTTTACACTAATGATGAATAGAAATAGGTCTGGGGTCCTTTTCTTTTGAACATAGGACTTGACTCAGTTTCAAAGGGCCTGTACTCTGGAGCAAAGGGGGAAGATCTGTTTTCCCCATGAGCCTCTTCCAATTGCTGAAAACATGTGCTTAAGATGGATGACCATTTACTGAGCATTTATGTGTGCTAAACAATCCGCTAATTATGTAAGACAACATCTCTTACTTGTTTGGAACCTGGGGAGGTGATTGGTAAATAAGCCACTACCGCAACAGAGCTGGAATCATTCAGATGCGCAATAGGTGAAAGATGAACTGAGGGGCTGACACTGGCAATGGAGAGAAGGGGCACCTAGTGGGGGTTGGGATTTCCAGTGCATGGAAGCAACAAAAGCAGATTTGGAGAAGTTGAAGATAAGCTCATCTTCTGGTGGGATGGTGGGGTTGCTCTGTGGTTCAAGGGCAAAGTCCATACGAAATGGAATAACATAATAGATACCATTTAAAGAGTAGGGGATTTCATTGCTTTTTGTGCCTTAATAATGTCCTTTAATGTCTGAAAAAAGAATGATTTACAGTTCTGTTCTCCCTTCTAAGTCTCATTTTTAAAAAAAGAAAAGAAAAAAGCACTACATCAGCCCAGAGTGCAACTGACCATGCACTGGCCTAGCCCAGTTGCGAGTGTGGTCTGTCAGGTCCTGTACTTAACAGAGCTGCTGCGTAGCCTCTGCCCTGCTTCTTCCACACTGCCAGCTCTGAAGGACATCTATCATTGCAGCTTCAAATTAGTTAACCCTTCTGTGCCCTCCCAATACAAATCCTAATTCTAAAACCTCAGGCCCATCCAGGAATGAGCATAAAGATGAAAGTGTCTTCTCCTTCTCAATCTGACCTGAGACTCTTTATATCTTGTAGCTTCCAACCCAAAACTTCCTAGTAAATCAGGTCCCATGATGGAATGTTAGACAACTTTATTGGAGGTTGGCAAAATGATCAAAGCCTCTTCAAAATGGCAAGGACATTTTAAAAGTTCTTAGCATTCTACAATTTGGATTCAAGCTGGGAGAAAAAGCAGACAAAGCGAGAGTAAAGGACAGAATAAAACCCCTTTTCTGCAACTTTAAGAATTCCTCTGTTCATTCAGCCGACATTGATTGAGCCTCTTCTGTATTTCAACCACCTCCTGTGAGACACAGAGATAAGAATGTGATATACAGTTCTGACATCCCTACATTTTATTTATTTGAAACTAAAGCCAACGTCAGTACTGAGGCTAGCATGGAACAAACTAGGCCAGTACAATGAGGAATGTGGTCCCAAGAAAGTGCATACCTGGTGAAGAAATGACTGCAGCCTCAGGGGAGATATGCAGGTGACAAGCAGGAAAAAGGTCCTGTGTAAATGGATTATGAGGCATTCCCTCCTTACCACCATATATAGATGGGGGAACTAAGACACAGGGAAGTTGAAAAGTTTCCCATAGGTCAGTGGCTGGTAATCAGTTGGATATGGAGCTAAGCAATCTTTCTTATTGATGACTTTGGTGGGCAGGCAGCCTTTCTGTGAGACCTAAAACAGGTCAGCTGTTGGTGGCTGAAGCAGTGAACTGCCAGGGGGCTCCATACAGAGGCTCTTCTACAGGCTACATTGAAGACAGGACATATTTCAAGAAGGGGTTGATAGTCCAGTTTGAGGGTGTTTCAAGTTCTTGAACTAAGTCAGTAAAAACAGCTATGAAATATAGCCTTCCCTTGGTGGGGAATGGAGAGTTACAGATCATTGAGTTTGAGCTGTGATTAGAGCTAGGTCTTAGAAAGCAAACATGGCCCATGTGCTCTAGCCTCTCAGTACAGTAAGGAGAAAGCAGAGGTGTCCTGGCTACCTGATACTATACTGAGGGTTAAACTGCCTGCTGTCACAAACATGTTCATAAGATGTATATTAGCTCCACAATGAAGTTCTTGTTTATGCAGACAGTAAATAGATGATTAAAAGTGTGAGTTTCTAATCTCTCTCACCAAAGCAGCTCTGCTATGTTCTACATGTGACTTTTGAGCTCACTATGCCAAGAAGATGAAGGTATCAGAAAGGGAAAGATTAGGGAGGTAACTGTTTCTTAAATTTTCCACTGATCTCTGCTCCGTTCCATTGAGTCAATTCCATTGACTCTACCTAGAAACACGAGAACCAGAAATATAATCCCTGATACCACCTCACTCTGTGGAGAGGAAGCATAAAATGTGGTACAGAGTCAGTCACTGCTATCATACCTGAGTGAGGAGAGAAAAGCCTATTTCCCTCCAGCAGTAACTTTTCAAATAGTCTAGCACCTCATTTCAAAGTACGATTGAATAATGAGCTTTATGAGCAAATGAAGCTTACAATAACATAATCACAGCTTAAAATAGCATAATCCCTCTTAGCACAAAATCTTATTTATCTAAATTATTTTTGAAGGTTCCAAATTGATTTTACACTTTCCCACCTAAGTGAACAAGCTCAAGCTTTTCACTTAGGATAGCCATTAGGAATATGTAACTCATTATAAATATCAGTGGTATTTGAGTGGTGCAATGGTTCTTCTGAACTGAATGCCTCCAGGATTCTCAGCTGCTCTGATAAATTCCCTCTTCAAACTTCCAGATTTCTCAGAACTTTTATACTCATCCTGTCTTCTCTGTGCTACTAATTTCTTTATTTCTCCATGGTTCCTAATTTCTCCTTCTATTTTTCTCTCAGTAGGTCTTCTTTTATCTTAAGTCTCTGATCTTTTCTTTCCACTCACTTTGCTTTGCATAGCCAAGCAGAAGAAGGCACTGGCCAGGCGCCAACTGAAGCTATACCTCCAAAACTCTGTGACCTGGAGAAATTTACTCTCTGAGCCTGTTTTGTCAAATACAAGCATCGGAGGTAATACAGATTTCACAAAGGCTTACCTCAAGGCTGACATAATAATATTAACATAAAGATTTCTCTGTAATTGGTCATTATTTTTGTTGTGTTAGCATTTCTGGGATATGGTTTCTATCAGCATCATCAGTTCGAAAAGGAACAGCCCATCTGACTCCAGAGAGCTAGAATCTACACAAGGACAGGAAGAACCAAAGGACACATCTCCATGTTATGGATAGCTTGAGCAACAAGTCTAACTCTTGTAAGTCTCCAAACAGTTTGGAGTTATGACATAGTTGAGCAGAATCTCATGAAAACTCTGATATAAATGGGTGAAGTCAAAGGATATCTTAGAAATAAAGAAGATTGGGTACAAATCTTCCTTATTTCAAAGACATAGGAAAAAAAAGAAAGACGACAGGGAGGGAGGGAAGGAGGGAGGTGAGAAAGAGGGGGGAAGGAGGGAGGGAGAGAGGGAGGAAGGGAGAAAAGAAGAAAGGAAGGAAGGAAGGAAGGAAGGAAGGAAGGAAGGAAGGAAGGAAGGAAGGAAGGAAGGAAGGAAGGAAGGAAGGAAGGAAAATAAAAACCGAAACCTTGAAATTCTGAAGCCCTCAATCGAACCAGTTTACATTCTTTCTCAGACTTGCAGAAGGAGCAGAAAATCTTCTCTCTTCCTGTCAGAAATCTGCTATATTGTGTTTTCCAGGCACTTGCTAAGTCTGGCAAAGACAGCTGTGAACCTAGCAACCTGCCTAAGAGTTTCCATTACATAAACAGTAGGTGCTTAATAACTGTGTGTTGAACAAGTGAAAAGGGAAAATAAAAAACAATGTGACTTTTCACTAATGCAAAGCAGGCCATTGTGTGGCCCAGAAGTGGCCTCCTATTTAGCAGGATGAAAGCAGGTGGCAAAGTATCTGCCCCGTGTATCCATCACAGCTAATGTCCATCATGGTCAGTGAATGAGGAGATGGTGCCTGTGTCACAGTCTTGTCCTAGCCTTGTGCTTTATTTACCTAAATAATGGCTGCTGTGCCCATAGCTCATCAAGATGGTACTTATGGAGCCTGGCAAAGTGAAAAGTTGTGAATTTATTACTCATGTGTTTCCAGCTGAGGTGTCAAGTTGTTATCCAGAAAGCAGATGACCAGCCTTCCTCTCCCAGAGCCTCTAAAGGAGGCTATTCAGTAAACAGGCCATCAGCTCAGAACCCAAACATGCCCACATGAACAATCTGCTACTGGCCATTTGGCAGTAGTCACTTCCCGGAAACTCAGATCAGGACTCCTGGGCACCCTCTTTTGCTCAGAGAATTAAAGAATGAATGTCAGACTTTTATTTATCTATCTATCTATTTATTTATTTATTGTGTTCCTCTGTCTTCTGTGAGAAATTTGCCTACAAATTAAATATTCTCCTTTTGTTATATATGCCTCAGTCTATAATGACTTTATCAAATGGAAAAGGAAATGACTCGGGAATGATTTAGTTACTTGTCTTAACTAATTTAGTTACTTGTACAAGTATTTAGAGAATGTAGGAGGTGCTGAGGAGACTGTGTACATAAACCCACACAACTATGAACGCAGTCTGTACGTACATCATCATTTTGTTGGTGAAAAAAACATTGAACCAGAGATTCTCCCCATAAGAATTATAAAAAGGCAAAGCAAAAGGCCAAGATAATCTTAAAATTTGAAGGTCCCTAAAGGAAGTAAGGCCCTAGGGCAAAGCTTTCTGAATTTTACCCCATGATGCTACAAAGAGCTACAAAGTCCAACATAAGTCAGGGCAACTGCAGTTGGAGGTAGAATCATGAGAGGGCAGGATATACACAGCAGCCTGGCAAGGTATCAGGGCCAGGTATGTCACTATTAAGTCATTCTCAAAGCAACCAGGAGTCATTTAGAGATACTAAGAGGCCAGAGGCTGGAGGAACCAATCTGATGTGGTTGTTTTTGTAGTTGTAGGGGATTGAACCCAGGGCCTCTCATTGTTAAAAAAAAGCACACTATCATTTTACCTACACCCTCAGCCCTTTTGTCTATATTTTGCTTTTGAGATATGGTTTTATTAAGTTTATCTGGAACTCATGATTGCCCTGCCTCTATTTCCCCAGTAAATAGGATTACGGGTGGGTACTACCATACCCAAATAATTTCAGATGCACATTTTAGATAGAACCCTCTGGCTGGTGTGTAGTATACACAGCAATGTGGGAGGCGGGGAGGTCTTACCGATGCATAGCAGAGAAGACCATAATAGTCAAATAATGGATGAGTAAAAGGAAATCTCATATACCTGGACAGAAATGACTCACTTCAAGAAGTGGACATGGAATCAGAAGCTCAGTGGGGGACTGGACTTGAGGCAAGAGAGTGTGGCTTTGAGAGGGCTCATTTCTTATCTCTAAGAATGAGGTCATGAAAAATACTCACAGCTAGTTATCAGTGTGTGCCAACTATAGCAATTTGCCTGATAAACAAACCAAGGATGAAAGTGAGTTGTCCCTATGGATAAGTGACTGAACTGAATTGGTCCGCAAGCCTTCTTCCCTTTCCATATCCACACTAATTATGCATTGCTGTAGTCACTGAGGTATGTGTTCTCATTTGGGCAACTGACATCACAGCTCTTCTCCTGCATCCCTTAGCTACAGATGGAACTCACATGAAATTCTAATCCTCTTGCCCTTGGCCATCAGTTCTCAGTTATCATCCCAGGTTTTACATCCTGCTTCTACATATTCTAGGTCCTTTTCAAACATAACTGAAGCCAGAGAGGCCAATTTTATAAAATTGGGCCATGTGGCCACATTTGAGAGCACCTTACGCTAACGAGTGTATAGCTTTCTGTTTGTTTTAATGAGCACAGGAGCCTTTATGTCCAACCTCCTCTCGAAGAAGTAATTGCATGTGAGCAACCTTTGAAGGAAACCACATCAGGCAGTTATAGGAACGTGGCAGGTGGGCCAGCCACTACTGTCCTAATATTCTCAGACTACAGAAAGATCTAGAACAACTCAGGCATGCCCTGTGAGACAGAGGAACGTGATCACCTACTGCTTGCTGAGAAAACAGGGCACCCAAGAAGCAAGAAATTTTCTCCACTATCTCTTGAGCACATCCTCTGTGCCATATACTGAGCTTTATCCCTACCTTTACGCTCTTGTCATAGTGGCAGGGAACAGAAAATGAACAAATAATAACTTGAAATAATTGAATATTGTGAGAAGTAGCTAGCAGGAAAGAAACAAACCAGACGGTGACTGGTGATTACTTTTGCTACTACTTTTCTCATCTGATAAAACATACAATGGTGAATTTACCTCTTGGGGCTATAATCAAGATTAGATTAGATGATGTATATTTTGTGCTGAGAACAGTGCCTGGCACCTAAGTCCAGCATCTCATTAGTGTTATGAATGATCTCTGTTTTAGAATAATGGAGGAAGAAGTCAGAGAAGGCCTCCTGGAGAGGTGACTGTTAGACTAAGACCTGAAAGATGAAAAGGAGCAAAACATGTGAATAACTGGGCAGGCACAGGCCTGGGACCAGAGAAAAGACACCCACTTCTCTCAGGAACAAAATAGACTGCAGAATAAGACAAAGGAAGAGTGAACTGTGGTGGTAGTCTGAAACAAATAAGACTCTGGCAAGAAGAGAAATTGAATTTTATTCCCCAGGTGAGGCATAGCAGTAGTATGAGTTACGCTTTGAAACTATACAATGCTGAGAAGAATGCCTGTCAGAGCAAGGTGGCAAAATGAGGGAAGACAATCGCCAGGTGGGGATGCTGTTGAGACCTAATGGTGTCAGAATTCTCACACACTGATTTTCCTAAAAATACCCAGTTTTAAATGCCTTCCTCTCAAAGAACTGAAAGCTAAAACCTAAATTTCAGATATTGATACCATTTTTTCCCCTCTGGAAGTTCTGGAAAGAACCCTTGTGTACATTCTCCAGCTGTGGGCAGTCCATGGTATTCCTTATCTCATGGATGCCTTACTCCACTCTGCCCTGGGTTTTCTGCATTTGTTCAAATTTAGCAGTAACCGGATTGAAGGTTTGCCCTAATCTGGTATGACCTCATCTGGATATTTGGAGTCACAGCTTAATTACATCTGCAAAACCCTACTTGCAAGGAAAGTCAGTCTCAGAGAGCTTGGGTCAGGTCTTCCACACATCCACAGAGAAAAAAGTCCTCAACTGCTAACCTTGGAAGTGCTCTCCTGGCTTGAAATTCACCCCCAGCCACCCAACTTCTGGGGCAGCAGCAGTCCTGACATGCACAGAGGCCACATGCAGGATTGGAGAGCTACCAGATAGTTTCTGGCTGCTTACTGCAGAGGCAAGTAGCTGGTGCAGAGGTAGGAAGCCTGTCGAGGGGTGCAGCCTGTCAAAGAGGAACCAGAAAACCACTTGTACTTTCATGTCCATCTTAAGTGTGCTATGTTTTCATGATTGTTTTGTGAGTCCCCAGTCAATCTATAAATTTTAGGAAGGAGACCCTAGACCCAGCTCCAGTGCTGCATTGGGCCCTTGACCTTGAACAAACACCATAACCCCTGAGCTTTGGCTTCTTCTGTAAGGTGAGAGCATTCCTTAGCCCAGTGGGTCTCAGCATGACAGATGGACTAGAATTATATAGAGCTCTGGTTAAAGCTCAACATTTTTGTCCCCACCCAGAACCTGACTCAGTGGTCTAAGTTGGCACCAGATGATTCAGATTCTTGTCACATCTCTGAATTTTGTTACTTCTGGCTTGGGAATCATACTGTGTGGAATACTCTGTGGGAATTACTAACCTAGATACTGGCTGAGATTTCTGCTATATCTGCTAGTACATTATCCTAGGGAATGCATTTAAATTGCAATTTGTCAAAATGAAGTGAATTGTTCAGCCTTAGTTTGAAATTTTTCATTTCAATTCACTTCTTACACTCCTCTTACCTTGGATTTACCCCTCCAGACCTAAAGCATCGAGTAAATGGCCTCTTTCTTGCTTCGTTCTGGTGTAAACTGTCCATCCTTCTCTGGCTACTGGGTTCCTCACACCCAAGATCCCTGCAGAATTCAGCTGAATTGGCTCAGGGTTCAACAGAATTTTCTACTCTTAATGGCTCATGTGGAAGGCCAGTTGTAATTAGTAGAATTAGAAACCTCAAAATAATTACATAAATAAGTACATAGAAAGATGCTCAACATCACTTGTGATTAGGAAAATATAAATCTCAAAACAAAGTGAGATATTACCTCTCATCCATGAGAATGGCTATAGTTAAAAGTAGATAAGACTGAATATCGACAAGAACATAGAGAAATTGGAACCCTTGTACATTGTATGTGGAAATGTAAGCTGCTTAGGAAAACTGTCTGGCAGTTTTTTCTCAAAATGTTAAACAAAATTATTCCTAGTTATCCTAAAATTCCTACTTATCTCCCTAAAGGAAAATTTAAGGAGTATGTCCATATAAAGATATGTGTGTGAATGTTATAAACTATAAGTACCATAGCAACCGAGAAAGCAAACAACCCAAGGTTCTATCAACTAATGAATGTATGGACAAAATGTAGTACATTTACACAGTAGGATGTTACCACATTAAAAAGAAACAAAGCACTAATGTATGCTACAAAAAGATAAGCTTCAACATTATGCCTAGGGAAAGAAACTAGACACAAAAGACTATATGAGAGGTGGGCATCAGTGCATTGGCTCATACTTACAACCCTAGCTACTTGGGAGGCTGGGATCAAGAATCCATGTTCAAAGCCAACTTAGGGAAATTCATGAGACTCTTAACTCCAATTAACAACCAAAATGCCAGAAGTGGAGCTGTGGCTCAAGTGGTAGAATGTTGGCCTTGAGTAAAACAGCTCAGGGGCAATGCCCAGGACTTGAGTAATGTTTTGCATCTCCAAGCCCACCTCCCTTAACTGACTGATGAATGGGTAGAAATCCAAAGGGTGTAGATGGGAGAATTTTGTGGCCCTGAAGGCTGGTGGGTGGGCTTGCCATTGAATAACAGGAAAAAAGCTTCTTGGAAGAGTAATGTTTTTGTAGTGAATCACATTAAATAATCAGCATGGCTTTCACCAAGAGTCAGCCTAGACGAAGATTGACAGCTAATAAAAATCTAGTAATTACAGGAAAACATCAGATTGCAAAGTGCAGGGATTCTTGAAACACCTGAAGCCCTTTAATATATCTGATGTTTGCTCCAGACCGACAGGCAGCTCCCAGAGCAAGACCAGCCTCATTACTGAGCTAATGGGCATTATGCTTGGAGGTACCTTTCCCTCTGCCAAATAAATCAGAATTTTAAAAAGTGAAGCCTGATACTGCCAGCCTGCAAATGTTTACAAGGACATCGCCGAGTGTTTTAGGTGTCAAGTTTAATTTGACTTGGCCTGTTCTATTCTCTTAAGAAAGGCTCCAGAGGCATCCACAGGGGCACAGAGAGAATTCCGTCTGCTCTTGCTCCTTGGGCTGTGACAGAAATCAGGCCTTGATTTCCTGAGCAAGCTTGCTCAAGTAGGAATTGCTCCTGTCATCGCCACCCAAAGGGCTTTTCTGGGATGAAAGTTGTCATGTTTTCCACTTCCCAGATTAGGTGGGAGGGGAGGAAGAGGGGGAGAATTTGGCTTTTTAATTTTTGTTTGGGGTTTTGTTGCTATTGTTTGTTTTGTTTTTTATTTTATTTTATTGATGGAGAAAAGGAGGCTGGGGAATTGAATCACACATTCTAAAACACTCTGAAATATTCTCAAGCCTTGCTCTAAGTTATAGACACTGTCCTGGGTTCTGGGATGATAGACAAGGCTTACAAATTGTCAAAATACAAAAGAGATAGTAAAAAGAAAAGCGAAAAAAAGAAAACGAAAAACCAAAACTCTGTGTATGTTTTCACATTTGAACAACTTCCCCCAGGAGAGCCACTCACTCGCCTCCCACAGGCCATGGTACAGCTTGTTTGCTCTTTCGTGGGGGCTGGGACTATGGCTCTTAGCCTCATCATCATGGAAAAGGTGTAGCTCCTCCTTGTACTGTGGATTTTCCTGGACGTTTTTCACCTCACAACAGCTCTAATGACCTTGGCATCGTCTTACAGTGGATTAATAACTGGCTGGGCTTAATGGCCCTCACAGTGTCCTGGGCCATTTTCCCAGCCAGCCATTAATTCCAGGCAGTGCCCTGAGCTCTGGCCATTATGGGCTCCCTGGGCTGATAGGCTGCCCTGAGGCAGCAGGCCACAGCCTCCTTCTCTGAAGATGGAAGTTTCTGGGGCCCACTCCCTCCTCCCTCTACAGCATCAGCACCAAGGCAGTTATAAACCAATTACTGGTTAGGGTACCACATTGTATATCTACTATATATGTCTCAGGATGTAGGTTTTTCTCCTAGGACAGAGAAGGCAAGAGTTTGGGTTCCATTTACTCATAAATCCATCCCTCCCTCATTAAATGTTTTTTTATACATCAGAATGGAAGAGATATTACCAAGACTAGGGTGACCTAATATGGTTGTCCATGTTTCCTAACAACAAATGTAGCATCTGACCGAATAAAACTTTAAGGAAAATGTCCTAGAGAATAAGCCTGAGTACTGTGAGGAAGAAGCCAGAGAGGTTGCTAGATAGAGAATTCAACTGGGCATCACTCACTCTCCTATGTCCTCCTTCATGGTGTTTTATCTCCCAGGCATATAGGCAGAGGCAGGTTTTAACCTTTACCATGCTATGCTTAGTGACTTATAAACCTAGCATCCCAATGCTTGAGAGAAGAGCATGTGAATACTGCATCTGGAATCTTAATTCGCACAGGGGTGAGTAATTCCATCCATATCATTAAGACACTACAGACTGTACTGGTCTGAGGGAAAGGACAGGAACATGGCTGTTTCAGAGGACTATCCTAAGGAGTAGTCACACAATTTGTATGATCTTTAGTCAAAAACTTCTACTGCCATCTTATTGATATCACTTACCAAAAGGCACGTAAGGTACAATTCAGATTTAGGTCTTATTTTGCAGTTTGATGTATCTTCAATTTTTTGCGTTGCTTAATGCATCTGCACAGCTCAAAGACTGGTATCGATGTACAAGATAATTCCTAGCAAAGAGCTCAGGCAGGTGGGCAGGAAGAAGGAGGGGAAGGATTTATGGGACCGAATTGACCTGAGAGTATTCTGATAGTGCCCAATAATGACAGAGGTACAGTCAAGAGCATTAGTCTTCCATGAGAAGCTCTTCTGCAAGGGAAGAAGAGAAATAGAACAAGTTCCTTGGAATGTCCCTACAGTGATAGGTGCTTCCTCTGTCAATCCTGCTGTGAGGAGTCCAGCAGAAAAGTTATGGGAGAAAAAGATGCTCCTGGGAGCTTTCTGTAAATTGTTTCCCCAGTAACTGTTAGCAGGTATTGAAATCATAAACTGGAAAATTCAGGATCATAATAGGTGGTTCTATGAACATGACTCCCTATGTAACCTTATGAAGAAAATATGCTGATTGACATGGAACTTCTGGGTGTATTAGCTGCATCATTCATTTGAATGAGTGATGACTCACTGTCATGTAGCCACAAGTATCTAGTTCATCTCCTCTTTGTTTTGAACAAGTAAGAAAGGTAGTTTGTGGAAAAGTTAACTTTAAACCCTCAGTCTCCCATTCTGTTTAGATAACATACTATTTTCAAGGGCTCCTTTATTATATTTATAGAAATATATGACTGGCATTAATGTGCCCAGGAACTTTCCCAAGATGCAGGCCTATAAGTGCTAAAATTGAGACGATGCCTGATATAAGAGTCACTTGGTCACCTGAAATTCAGAATCAGTTCTGTGGATCTGCTGTGCTTAACCTGTCTCAACCCTCTACTGGCTCTTTAAAGTCAAACTTTGGCCTCTGCAACTCTGTTCTAACTGTAGTCAGACTCTGTCATCTCTGATTAACTGAGACTGCTTTGGTCAAAGTCATGAGACCCACAAAACAGTTTTCCAGACTTGTCCCTAAAACTTTTTGGAGCATCTGAAATGTGGCTTTTCCTCAAGAGAAAGATCAGCTTGAAAGACTGTGCCACCATCATGGACTTAAGATTGTACTGAGTGACCTTCCAAGAAATGGAGATCTTTGTCACTTTTACTGCAGCCAGCCAGCCCAATACCCTCAGAGCTGTCACAACACAATCTATTGGTTAAAAAATAACATCATTGGGTTTCTGGGAGCTGGAAACTAGTGAGGCAATGAGAAAATGTCCTATGATACTATACTGCAGTAGCATAATGGTTGATCCCACTGGCTTTGAAACCATACTTCCGTGGTTCAAACCCAAACTCTCTCACTTCCTGTGTGACCTAGAGAAAACTGCTTCAATTTTTTCACTATTAGGAAAGTGGCAGTGATGATAGATTATCTATCTACCTTGGAAGATTATCTGAGGAATTAATACAATTAGCTCAGACAGTGCCTGGCACAGGGGAAAAGCACAATAAATAGGAGCTGCTTGACCACGCCCTACTTTAATATTCCCAGATTTGCTGTGCTCTAAACAACCTCCATCACCCAGACCTCAGCCAACTTTCTTCTTCATACATGTCACACCATAGTGCATTTCTTCAATGACCCTTATTTATTTATTTATTTATTTATTTATTTATTTATTTATTTATTTTTCCAGTCCTGGGCCTTGGACTCAGGGCCTGAGCACTGTCCCTGGCTTCTTCTTGCTCAAGGCTAGCACTCTGCCACTTGAGCCACAGCGTCACTTCTGGCCATTTTCTATATACGTGGTGCTGAGGAATCAAACCCAGGGCTTCACATATACGAGGCAAGCACTCTTGCCACTAGGCCATATCCCCAGCCAATGACCCACTTTTATTAAATGATCCACTGTGCCTTTCTAAAGCACAAACTTTGAAAAGATCTATTTTCTCTATTTTTTTGCATTCTGACTGATTTATCCACTATTCATCACACCAGAGCAACTGGACATTTGCATGAATGATAAGAATTTGCAATGGTGGACTCTCTATTTCACAAATGGCATGTGTCAATTACACCCAAAGAGTCCAGTACTAATTTAGCAAGTACTTACAATATGGTCCACACTAAATGACAATTTCAAGAGCAATATCATTTATTGAATGATTAGTATGTCAGGTCCTATGCTAAGAACTGAGTTCAACCATATGCAACTGCTACTTATGCAGATCAAATTATTCATCTCAGGTAATTCAGTCTAATATTGTGTGGATCTTAATTGGTTCCTTTTACTAGGCAGAATGGCGGTTTTCTTGTCGATAAAGAAACCATGGTTTGTGGAGGTCTGTGACTTGCCAAAGCTCCATAGTTGATACATGGTAGAAACCAGAAAAGACTCATCCTGTTATAGCTCAGAGCCCATGCTTTTAGTCTCCATCCTGTGAGAGAAGTGCCTGTCCTTAGGTCCTCTCAGTCAGGTCCTGAAGTCACAGCCATGGCTCAGGAAACTCTCTCAGTAAATACACGACTGACTATTTGCAGAGCTAAATTGAATCCAACTTCCTAAGGCCATGCAGGGAGCCAGTGATTCCTGATCAAAGTTAACAGAGAAGGGCAAAGGCTCTGGATTAAACCTAACAGTTCAGCTTTCTCTCCGAAGATCCTGATTGTCATTTTCTTTGGCACTTAACTGGCATTGGCCTCAGGCTCTACTTTCATTATCTTCCAGCAACAACTAACAGATATTTCTCATTAAATGTGAACAGAGGGATGTTTAATTTGTTAGAACATAAGTGTCCACAAAGCAAATCATTGGTTCAGGGTATTGAACTCAGTGCTGCTATAGGAGTTGTTCCTGGTGGCACCACCACACTTCCTGCACTTTACATTCCTTATGATGTTATTTCCCAGGCATTAAAGGGGTTACAATCCCTGTTGCTTCTTGTGTGATTGTGATGTAATGTTTACTTAGGATAGACATATTTGAACTGCATCCAAGATTAATGGTTACTTTTTCAATAAGATGAAGAAGAGCATCAAAAATGAGTGTCATAAAGTGGGTAAGTATGATGGTACAGGCCCATAATCACAGCTTTGCCTAGTTAATATATCCATATGGTTATTTAATGTCAGAAAATGTTAGCCAGCATATAATAGATGAACAGCAGCTCTATTTTTCTGAAGTCCAACATTTCGCTCAGATCACCAGTTTAGAAGAGAATGTAAGGATCCATGGGTTCACAGTGGATGGAATATAATCAGCCATACCACCAGATGAACACCCTAATCCCACTGGTGGCAGGGAGATAGCCCAGTGAGGTCAGTCCTTTGAGCCTGACGATGCCTCCTCCAACCTTCCAGCCTCTGAAAATGCACTGCAGGGACTGCGCCCTGGTGACCAGCTCGGGACATTTGCTACGCAGTGGGCAAGGCTTCCAGATTGACCAGACAGAGTGTGTCATCCGCATGAATGATGCCCCCACCCGCGGCTACGGGCATGATGTAGGCAATCGCACCAGCCTGAGAGTCATCGCCCATTCCAGCATTCAGAGAATCCTCCGTAATCGCCATGACCTGCTCAACGTGAGCCAGGGCACTGTGTTTATCTTCTGGGGCCCCAGCAGCTACATGCGGAGGGATGGCAAGGGTCAGGTGTACAACAACCTACATCTCCTGAGCCAGGTGCTGCCCCGGCTGAAGGCCTTCATGATAGCACGACACAAGATGCTACAGTTCGATGAGCTCTTCAAGCAGGAGACTGGCAAAGACAGGTATGGGAAAATAGCAGAGGCTGCAGGGCCATTTAGGACATGTCCTGATTGGCTGATTCACTGAAAGCAAAGCTTTTGCTAAGGCTTTGTGTTGTAGATTGCTGTTTATGACATGGATGGGCCCATAGAGCTCACCTGTAAGGTGGATCACCTGTCCATGTTCTTCCATCTCTACTTTCACCTTCACCTGACCTCACTTCCACTGGATGTTCAAACTGAATTTATGAATAAAGTAAAATGGGATTGTGGTATGGGTAATTCAGAGCCAAATCTCTACTTTGAGGAAAAGGCTATACAGCTACAGGCCTACCCTAGCAAAAAGCACTACAGAGTAAGTAGCTTTATTGTAATTTCACTGGCTCATGTGAATACTACCAAAAAGAACTGTGTGGGTTTACTTTTTCCCCTTTCAAAGGCAGACAATCATCAAGCAGTTGCCACTATGCTGACAGTCATGTGTGAGAAGGTAAGGGTTCTGTGCATGTAGAGCAGGAAACATGCCATGGGTAGGGCAATGTTGTCAAATCTGTTAGTGAAAATGCTATAGTAGAACATGAAATCAATGTAATGAGTCCTTTTTCTTCTAATGGAATAAAAGAATGAATAGAATGGGATAGAAGAGGCAATGTGAACATTCATCCTATATAGCAGGGTAAAATATAATTTCAAAAAAATCTTAGATAGGTAAGTGATGGCTATATGATAAGTAGGTAGGTACATATGTACATATGTACATGCATACATGCATACACATAAAAATAGGGAAAATGTCCTAAAATTATCCATGGATAATTCTAAATTCTAAATAATGCTAAATCTCAATGAATTAGACACTTTAAAATATCAAATAGAATACATATGGACATATATGAATGTATGTTTGTATGTATTCTCCATCCTGATGTAAAATGTTTTTCTCACTATAGATTGAAAATTATTGGTCTGGATAAAGGAAAGGCTTTCTCAGAAAGGTAGACTGAGGGCTGGAGATATAGCCTAGTGGCAAGAGTGCCTGCCTCGGGTACAGGAGGCCCTAGGTTCGATTCCCCAGCACCACATATACAGAAAACGGCCAGAAGCGGCGCTGTGGCTCAAGTGGCGGAGTGCTAGCCTTGAGCGGGAAGAAGCCAGGGACAGTGCTCAGGCCCTGAGTCCAAGGCCCAGGACTGGCCAAAAAAAAAAAAAAAAAAGGAAAGGTAGACTGAGGCTGAGATGTAGGCAGTTAAGATTTCTCCAATAATGAGCTGAGATGGAGAGGAACCTTCCCATGAGTCCAAGGGATCAGATAGGAGAGACCAAGCAGAGGCTAGAGAAAGCTGTTTGTCTGCACTCAAAAGCCAGAGATGAAGTCAGGAATGGAGGCCACAGCTCACCCACTATGAGACAGGAGCAGTGTAAGTCCAAACCTCACAGCTCTGGTTTGCAGTTCTGGCTATATCACTCTCTGCTTGTGCTTTCAGCTTTTACAACCTCAGTGACTTGGCATGAAAATAGGATAGTGACCACCAATCCTCACACTGACCCAATAACTATCTTTCATGATTCTTTAATTCAAAAACGTATACTTTATCATTAGTGTTCAATTAGTGGTACATTTCACCCTTCTTATAAAAACTGTTATTGAGTCAATTTTTTATCTTAAAAAACTAAAGACATAGAATAAGTAAAATAAAAAAGATAAAGTATTAAACCTACCATTTGGCTAGCATAGGTAGCACATTGCTGGAGAACAGGATGTTAAAGAAACAACAAAACCTAGTGTTCCCAAATTCTTTGTGTGGAAGAATTATTTGTATTTTAATGGCACTTCCTTGGAAATTTCAAAATAAGTGAAAACTGTGTCTTCAATAGAAAACATTTCTCTCTCCTTTGTTTAATGATTGTTTGCTAAATTTAAGTATTCCTGAAACTCTGCTGCTGGGTTAGCAATTTAGGATAATTGCCCATTGTTCAGTATCTCTTCAAAGTATTGCACTAAGTGGAAGAGAGAGACTAAGAGACTAAATCTTCCTACCCTTCTAATACTTAGTATTTTTAGGAAACAATCTCACAAAAAACACATATTCTACTCAATACATTCTGGCTAGTAAAAATGCTGTGCTCGCAGCAGCACCTATTTCCCAGGTAATAGAAGGCCTGAAAAGAAGGTTGTTTATCTCTGCAGCAAGGTCTCTGGGCCTCTTTCTGGAAGCATCCTTTTAACCATCATCCACCTAGCCCCCACTTAGGGAAATCACACATCACTTTGTAGCATGCCAAACTTCATTACCTCCATCTCTGTTGAGCTTTGTGTCTCTTGCCTCTAGAAAATGTTCTTTTAAAAGATAATATTAAAGATTATAAAAAGTAAAAACAAAACATATAATAAAGTTAGGTATTATAGTGACTTTTTAATTTATATTTTTGAGCAGTACTAGGGATTGAACTCATCATGTCCTTGAGCTTGCCAGGCAGGTGTTCTACCACTTAAGCCACAGCCTTTTTGCTTTTAGTTTGTTTGAAAATAGGATCTCCAGCTAATTTTCCCAGGGCTGGCCTCGCATGACAATACTATGTCCACCTTCTTGGTAGCTGGGCTTGCAGACATATACCACCATGCCAAGCTCCGACTTTATTCATATATATAATACATATATATATTCTTTTTTATTGTCAAAATGATGTAGAGAGGAGTTACAATTTCGTATGTAAGGCAATGAGTACATTTCTTATCAAACTTGTTATCTTCTCCCTCATTTTTCTCCCACCTTCCACCTCCCCAGCTCCCTCCCCCACCCAGTTGTATAGTTGGCTTACAGAATATTGTCTTGTAAGTATTGCTGTGGCATTGTTTCCCCTTTTACCATTTGTCTCTCCATATTGCTATTCCCCTTTATTTCTCTAGTTCCATTAAACATATATACAATACCCAGGGAACCAAAATCAGATACAATGACATCAAGGGTAAAACCATAGGGAAGAAAAACAAAAGAAAAAGGCATAATTTCAATAGTACATTGAAAATAAGAACAATGATAAACCACTTATTTCCATAACTTGGAGTTCGTTTTGCTTAGCATCATCTTATGTAATCATATGTACATAGCTATTGAGTTATTGTGATCATCTGCTAGGAAGAATCCTAGCCACATACTATTTATTACCAGTGAGGGAAACTATAGAGTCTATGTTTCTTTAGGTCTAGCTCACTTCACTTAGAATGATTTTTTTCGAGTCTTTCTATTT
Source organism: Perognathus longimembris pacificus (assembly GCF_023159225.1). Taxonomy (NCBI): domain Eukaryota; kingdom Metazoa; phylum Chordata; class Mammalia; order Rodentia; family Heteromyidae; genus Perognathus; species Perognathus longimembris. The sequence continues at coordinate 54,811,564 of NC_063167.1, forward strand.
CCTTACAAATGGGGCCATGTCATTCTTTCTGGTAAGAGCATACTACATTTTCTTGATCCACTCATGAGGGGTACCTGGGTTAGTTCCATATTTTAGCGATGGTAAATTGTGCTGCGATGAACATGGTTGTGCTGGTAGGTTTAGTGTGGTTTGCTTTTGATCCTTTGGGCAAATGCCTAGAAGCTGGGTTGCTGGACAGCTCTGTTTAGCCTTTTGAGGAACCTCCATGCTGCTTCCCAGAGTGGTTGAACAAGTTTACACTCTCATCAACAGTGTAATAGGGTTCCCTTTTGGCCATATCCCTGCCAGTATCTGTTGTTGTTAGTTTTCTTGATAATGGACATTCTTACTGGGGTGAGGTGGAATTTCAATGTTGTTTTGATTTGCATTTCTTTTGTGGCCAGTGATGTTGAGCACTTCATGTGCCTCTTGGCCATTCTCATTTCCTCTTCAGAAAAGTCTCTCTTAAAGTATTTAGTCCATTTATTGAGGGGGCAGTTGTTGATTTGAGAATTTGTTTTGGAGGAATTTAGTTTTTTGTGTTCCAAGTATATTTTAGATATGAGGCCCTTGTGTCTTGTGTGGCCACTGAAGATCTTCTTCCAATCTGAGAGCTTTCTATTTATCTTCAGGCTGTGCCCTTTGCCATGCAGAAAGAAGCTCTGCAGTTTGATGCTATGCCATTTGTCCAATCTCTCTTTGATTTATTGTGTTTCTGAGCCTTTATTAAGAAAGTTTCAACCTGTGCCACGGAGCCCAAGTGTTTCTCTTGTTCCTTGTTGCAATGTTTTCAGGGTATCTGCTTTTACTTCGAGGTCATTAATACATTTGGAATTGATTCTGGTGCAGGGTGATATATAAGGATCTAGCTCTAATTGTTTACAGGTGTTTAACCAATTTTTCCAGCACCATTTGTTGAAGAGGCTGTCTTTCTTCCACCTTATTTTTTAGCTCCTTTATTGAATATTAAGTGGCCAGAGGTCTGTGGGTTCATTTCTGGATCTTCAGTTCTATTCCATTGGTCCCCTAAAGCCTGTTCTTGTGACAATACCAAGCTGTTTCTATTATGATTGCTTTGTAATAGAGTTTGAAATGGTGCTGTGGCTCAAGTGTAGAATGCTATCCTTGAACAAAAAGAAGCTTAAGAACAGTGCCCAGGCCCTGAGTTCAAGCCCCAGGACTGGCAAAAAAAAAAAAAAGTAATATATCTATATTCTTAACCTGCAGCTCCCTGAAATCTGAAACAAAAAAAATGAAGTAAGTTCCCCTCAAAATATAACTATTTCCTTAAATGAAAACACAAAACATGTCATAGGGAAAAGTATTTCCTCCATGCATCAATTTCTTGAACGCCAACAAAACAGGAAAATTTATTGAGTATACATAAAGGGTAAAATATCTCATTTGAAGACCCCATGATCAGAACATTCATTTCAAGCTAATCTTCTGAAGAAATGAGATAATTCAATACATTTTGATTTATAGAAGTTTTCACTCTACTTAAAAGTGAAGGAAAAATGACTCAAGAACAATCTGCAATTAAGAAGCATGACAAATGACATAGATGGTCAAGTGGTATTCTTTGATACTAGAAAGTAACTGTACTTGAAAATAACTTTATAATTGAATAAGGGTGCATTAGGAAAATATGATTCAGAACCAATATTATAGTAATTAGATAAAGGAAGCATAAATGAAATAACTGCAGGAAGAATATTTCCATGGAGATTATAAATGAGATTCTGGTGGAGCAGAAAGGCCTTTAATTGTAATTTAGTGTGCACTATAGAATTATCAGCTCAGTGTGTTACTTCATCATATAAAAGAATATCTGATAATTTTCCCTAATAAGCACATGACAGCTCTTCATATTCTTTCATTACAGCTGATTAAGTGTAAAAACAGTAGATATTCCTTTGTTGGAAAGAGAGTTGAAATCATTTTAAGAAAGACAGTACATGTATTTCTATTGCACATGATTCCAAAAGGTTATTATTTAGGAAGTCTGGAGAATTTTAAATGTCACTTAAAGGAACTATTTGCTCTAGTTTCCTTACCCCTCTACTTTATATTCTCCCATTTTCACCACAAAATCATTCTCTGTAAAGTCACTCCCTCCTGTGTTTTAGACTCTGTCATGTGATTTATTACATATCAACCAAGTGAAACCAAACCTTGGAGGGAGCTTCTGCCCCTGGAAAATGACCTCTTGATGCTTCCAGTAACTCTAAAAGCAAAGAGCCTGTGAGAATCATTCCCACACTGGTACCCTGGGATAAAAGTGAGTGTTATTCTCTTCCTAGCCTAGTTACTGCTTGCTCAGACAAGGTCAAGAATAACTGGGCGATGCCTTGACACAAAGTGGAAGTAAAAACAGCCTCCAGCTTAAGGAAAGGCATTCCCTCCTCTTCCCTTTCTCCCTCACTTTGTTCTGCTCCATCCCAGCTCCTCTAGCCTTAAAGGACTTAGGAATATAGAACTTTGGTAAGATGGAAGGCAGGGGGCTGGGGATATGGCCTAGTGGCAAGAGAGCTTGCCTCGTATACATGAGGCCCTGGGTTCGATTCCCCAGCACCACATATACAGAAAACGGCCAGAAGTGGCACTGTGGCTCCAGTGGCAGAGTGCTAGCCTCGAGGAAAAGGAAGCCAGGGACAGTGCTCAAGCCCTGAGTCCAAGGCCCAGGACTGGCCAAAAAAAAAAAAAAGAAGGAAGGCAGATTGTTCACACCTGTGTAGACTGGCGGTTTCAGAATTGTATACCTAATTCCCATCTACTGGTGATAGCCTCAACCTGAGGCTCCTGAAGCAAAGAACAGCAAAGATTTTCTCCATGGGTGCTAGAAGTCACAGAATGGAATGGCTGGATTTTTTACTTCATTTGCTCAATCTAGCAGCCAAAAGAGGAGGAAATAATCTCTATGTGTTCACACACCAAGCTGGATGCTTTTCCTGGTGTTCTCTCATTCCATTCTCAGCCCAAAGGACAGAGTTTCCTATACCTAACTTACAGATGAGAAATTATGAGAAGTCTGCAGCAACCTGCCTCAGGCCACATGACTGGTTACAATAGAAACAGGAAAGACTCTAGTCCATGCTATTTCAACTTTAGGACCTTAAAAAAAAAAGCACTTCCTGGAGTCTAGAGGGTGACTTGAGTGATACAGCAGCTGAGCCCTAAGTTCAAACCCCAGTACCATTAAAATTGAATTAAATTAAGTTAAAATAGACAGACAGACAGACAAAAGTACTTCCTGGGTTAAGGAAGCATGTAATGGAACAGAGGGGAAAATGAGCCAAGGACTCAAGAACTAAAATCTTCACACCTTACTTCAAAACATACCTTCAAATTATCCCTCCTTCTTCTTTCTCTTTTTTTTTTTTTTGGTCCTTATGTGAAATGAGAATCATGTAAACTGCTTATCAAAATGTCTTCTGTCTTCTCAAGGAGTGGTGCTACATAGCAAGAGGAGAAAATCCTTTCTGCAGCTCTATTATTCACCTCACATATGGTGCTAGGGCTGTGCCAAGTCAGACAGTCTGACCTTGGGGATAAGGTGTTTGAAACTGGCTAATGAGGCATGCCATCACACTGGAAAAAAGTAAAAGCAGCAACCCCCAAAGAATTGAAATTAATATCCACATCAGCATAGCCTGGTAGAGCAAGTCATTCTCACAGGGTCAAACTAGATCTTGATGTCCCATCTCCACAATTACCCTCAGGCACATTGTGGAAGCCTAATAGAGATGGCTGAATGGGTAAATTAATGATGGAGGTACAGATTCATTCCTTAAATTTATGAATTTGAGGTCTCTAACAAAAAATGTTCAGAGACCCCCAAACATTCTTTGCCAAGAGAAAAGCAAGTACTCGGATAAATGTAAGCATTTGTCTGGCCCTTTTCCTTTGGTTCTAAGTCTTCTCCCTAATTCACATGCCCTTCCTATGGGAAGACATCAGTTAGAATGCTATATTCGTTATTCTACTTGAAAACAAGCTTTGACCTTAAAACTGATTAGGTAGTTGGCTGATCAATAGATACATCTCTATGTTTATTCATATTTAAATTGTTCATTATCTAGCTTCCTGGGGATACAAGAAGTTCTAGTTAAGTAACCTAGTTAACAAAGACACACGGATACTGTCATCTTTCAAGAAATTGAGTTGCAATAGCACTCACTTAAGTATTTAACTATTGATGGTCATCTTTGTTGATGTTGAAGTCTTTTGGGCATTGATATCAGTCATGATGGTCCAGTTTAGTAAAGTTCCTATAGTTTTGTTTTGGATATTTTTTGCTTTTAGACATGTTTATCCAACTAATTACATTCTAAATCCCTTTCTTTTATTTATGTTTGTTTATTTATTTATTTGTTGTCAAAATGTTATACAGAGGGGTTACAGTTTCACATGTAAGGCAGTGACTACATTTCTTATCAAACTTGTTACCTCCTCCCTCATTTTTCTCCCACTTTCCTTTCTCCCCAATTCCCTCCCCACCCCAAGTTATACAGTTGGTTTACAGCATATTGTTTTGTAAGTATCACTGTTGCATTGGTTCGTCTCTCCATTTTGATGTTCCCCTTCCTTTCCCTAGTTCCAATAAACATATAGTTTAACAAAATGAATACTAGGAAGCTGGAGCCTGTGTTGCCAGGCAGGGGCAGGTGAAATCACAGGATAGGTAGATAAATAGAAAGAGGAACAATGAACAAAAGTAGTTATAATATTCAATGCATATATGTGAGAATAGAACCAAGTAAATTAAAAGGATGGATGTGGTTGAAAGTGATAAAGGAGAATGGCAAAAGGAGTGACACTGATCAAGATGCATTGTACTCACAAACTGACCCATTAAATTGAAACCCCTTTGTACAATTACTTAAAGGTAATTTAAAAAATAAAAGTTTTCACTATTTATCAGTGGAGAAGGAGCAAGAGAGAGAAAGTACTATGTGAGAGAGGGTCTATGGAGGAGGTATCTACTTATACTTAGTCTGTTTATACTCCAGATCAGAGTTAAGCTGAGCATGGTCTAACCACTGATGCAAAAGTTGCAGACTTAATTGTTGTTCCTTCCAGAAAGATCTCCAACACTTGGCTCAGCACTGGCTGGTTCACAATGACAATTGCCCTGGAGTTGTGTGACAGGATCGATGTTTATGGCATGGTGCCTCCAGACTTCTGCAGGTAGGATTTATTCTGCAAGTGTCATTCATCAGCAGTGTTGTGCAGGGTTCATAAATAATCTGATTTTGAATATCAGCCACAAAACATGTCTAACTATCTTCTTGAAGCAATTAATTAGCATGTCCCAAGTTCTGGTTGTAGAAACAACAAACAACATTTAATTATGTGATATAAAATATTGAAAGTTTTTGTTTGTGCTCCTGGAGAATTAATCCATCTTATGGACTTCATTTATACACCAAATACTTAGCAGTCCAAAGTAATGCAGTAATTGGCATGATATTAATGATGAATAAGCATTAAGAAATATTAGTTTTATTCTCACTTGAAAGGAACGTGATTATTGATCTAATGAATTAAAGAGAACAATTCTTTTGATGGTGAGGCCTATTCTGTAAAATTTCAGTATTCCTTTGGGGCTCTTTCTCTTGCAATCAGTAGCCTCAGATTGCACTCTAAGACCAAAAACACAAGTGCAATTATTTTATGTTTCACTTTAAAAGTTACATATACACATCTCTGCTGTTGCCTTACATTTCCTGTTGACCCTTGCTCAGACAGAGCATAGTGTGTGCCAACACATGTACCAAGTAGTCAGGGCCTGGTTACCCACGAATCATGTAAGTACTAAAAGAAATTTAGAAAGTGTCCTAATTTTCAGGAATGCTCAATAGCTGGCATGTGGGTTCATGCCCAGTCTTCATATGGTTAATATGTTTTAAACCTAACAATGACTCAAATTCCATGAGTTTTTAGGCAAATGCTAAAAGTTGGAAGTTTAAATCAAGAATGTGAAAGGGAATCATGATGGTCTTAGTCCTTTTTTCTGTTGCTAGAACTAAATAGCACAGACTAAGTATTTTAAAAGATAGGTTCATTCAATTCAGGCTTCTGGACCTTGGAAGTCCCAGGCTGAAGGGCTGGACTTTATCAAGTGGAGGGCCTTCTTGCTGGTGGACGTTCTACAGAGTCTTGATGTGAGAAAGGGCATCCATAGAACGAAAGGAGTGCGAACACAAAGCTTAAAAGACCTGCCCTTAAGATAGCCCATTAATAGATGACTCATAACTCCTTTCATCCCCTTATGAATAAATGAATGGATGGATGGCAGGGCCCTGCTCCTTATGACATAATCCTCTATTGCAGGTCTTTCCTAGTCCTCCTGTGTTGGTTTAGGTTTTGATTTTAAATAGGATCTCACTATATATTTTATGCTTGCCTGGGTCTCTTCATTTTCCTGCCTCTAGCTGTCCAAATGCTGGAATTATAGACAGGCATCACCACACCTGACTGTTTTCCCTCTCTGGATATCTCAAATGAGGACTAAATTTCAACTGAGTTTAGGGTGATGCTTTCAAAGCACAGCAAGGCCACAATGCCCTCGCTATTCTGCCACATTCCTCCCATCCTTTTTAACCCAAAGATCCAGCAATATCACTTGTTAGTGAAAAGAAATGTACCCATTACCTTAATGTAACTGTAACCTCTCTCTACATCACCACCTTTATAATAATAAATAAATAAATTCAAGCTCCATTTTCAAAAGAAGAGGAGGAGGAGGGGGAGTGGGAGGAGGAGGAGGATGAGGAGAAAGAGAAGAAGGAGGAGGAGGAGGAGCAGGAGGAGAAAGAGAAGAAGAAGGAGGAGGAGGAGGAGAAGGAGGAGGAGGAGGAGGAAACAAGAGGAAGAGTGAACAGAGAGACCTTGGGTGTGAGTGTGTGCTGTGTTGAGATGTTACCAAGCAGAAGCCCATGCTGGCACTTGCCAACCTAGTGTGATCTCCAACAAGTTGTTAAGTGTCTCTGTCACTGTTTCCATGCCTATGAAAGTGAATTCAATGAGGACAATAGACTCAGCCTCAATTGTGGGTAGATTAACTTAATATAATTGAAATGTACCCAGCACATCTGAGGCATGTTAGCAATGGCTCCTTACCCAGGTCCGTATCACTTCATCCACAGCCGTTGTTTCCCTGTTTAATAACCATGTGCAAAGAGGAGGTAGGATAGCCTTAAAGAGAAAACTGCCTCCTCAAAGCAACGGGCTAACAAAGGCTAACAGGGAATGTGGCACAGACATGCAGAGCATCGGTCAAAGTTGATGGTTATACAGTAAGTATAATTATGTAATATTACCATTAAGATTGCAGAAAGAGCCTGAACAAATTGAAATGTTAATGATTTAGAATGTTCCAAGAACTATTCCATTTATTATGGAAAACAAATGAAAGGCAAGTTAACCTGTCATTTTTCTTACTCAGAGTTGGTTCATCACCACTTCATGTACACAAGGGTGGAAACAATTTATGGAATGATATTAACTAGGAAATAAAGATAATGTGAATTGCACCATATGTTGCTACAGCTCTGGGTTTCTCCTTTTCAGCTGCCAATGCAAAGGTTCAGTAGTTGTCTGACCTAGATGCTTCCAGCAGCAACTCTTCAAAAGGGCTACTCTGTCAGAGCTGTCAGAGAAAGTGGAAAAGCTGGGTGTCACCAGCAGGGGAGGGCTTTAGGGCTCAAGAGATCATCTGCCCAGTCAGGGGCACTTAGAGTCCTGATTCCATTTCTCCTCCCATCCAGTATCTATTGGCTGGATCATCAGACTTCAGTTCCTAAGTGACCTGATTCTTGTTTTTTGTTTTTGTAAAAGGGGCCTAAGAAAACAAGGTTAAGAGCAAGGAGGTCATAGTGAAGATACGATGAGTTGATGTATATGTAGTGTCAGGTATAGTGGCCTGTGCACAGTGTTCAGGATTATTTAAAAATCACTAATATTTAACTGCAAAAATTAAAAAATGGCCAATAGACATGTAAAGAAATGTTCAACATCTATGGCCATAAAGGAAAAGCAAATAAAAAGAACATTGAGATTCTACCTCACCCCAGTTAGAGTGGACAATATCAAAAAAACTTGGATGTGGCCCAAAGCAAACTCTACTACACTGTTGATGGGAATGTTAGGTGGTTCAACCACTCTGGAAAGCAGTATGAAGGTTCTTCAAAAGATTAAACATAGAGCTTCCCTATGACCCAGCAATTCCATTGTTGGGTACTTATTCAATAGAACACAAACAAATCCATACTAAAGCTACCAGGACAACCATGTTAACTGAAGCATTACTTACCATAGCCAAGATATGGTATTAGACCAGATGGCCCTCAGAGGATGAATGGATCAAGAAAATGTATATATTCGCAATTGAATTCTACCCAATTAATCAAAAAGAATGATATTGTGCCATTCATAAGGAAATGGAAAGACAGGGAAAATTATATTAAGCAGAGTAAGCCAGACCCAGAAAAACATAGGTTGCATGGTTTCCCTCATTTGTGATAACTAGAATGAATGTGCCTATAAATCTGCAAGTAAGCAAAGAGTGGTAACAAAGGGTTACAAATGAATTAACTGAAGTATGATAGACTTTATCAAGAGCACAAAGAGTATAATTCTTTAAAACATCTAAGTCAAAGCCCAATAAAATAAGTACCAGGAAATGGGTACTTGCAAGAAGATAGGATGGTGTCATGGGGAGAGTGGTAGAAGACTGAAGGTAGAAATAGGGAGAATGCAGTCAATGATTCATTGTATATACCAAAAAATTGAGAAATCTAGGGGAAGGGGAATGTCGAAGGTGGGTGAAGATATTAAAGTGATGACAGATCAAGATGCATTGTACTCATAAACTGCTTTGTTAAAATACAAAAGAATTAAATATATAACCTAAAATTAAGATAAGAAAAGGAAGGACTAGGTTGGGAGGGATGAATGAGAATGTTGAAAGGTATAACATTGATCAAGATGCAGTGTATTCATAAACTGCTCTGGTGAGTGAAAACTCCTTTGAAAAACTACTTAAAGATAATGCAAATATTCATAAAAGGCATACAAAGTAATCAGTATTATTCTAAACATTATCTTATAGTTGCTCTGAAAGATAGCAACCATCAACCATTTTGGGTTGAAGACTCAAAGAATAGGCTATCGCCCTGACCTCCCACACCAAAATAATACTGAACATGGCTAAGCCAATTACCATGTGGTTATAAATAAAGGTAGTTTGCAATCTTTGTTGAAGGGTCAAATGACTTTTGTAAATATTCTTCCTCAAAGAATAAAAAAAAAACAACTTATAGATGAATTACACTATGAGTCTGACCATTCTGACTTTTGACTTTATTTTGAAAGTATTTGAGAACTAACTGAGGGCCCAAAGTACAGCCCATGTATCATAAGCTCTAGAGCTTAAAGAGAAAAGGAAGGCATCACTGGGCCAAATATGGTTAGGGATTGTTTTGTGCAATGTAAGATTTCTGCTTGTTGATTCTAGAAGAATGTAACCTCTCTGAGGACTGTGTCTTGTATTTGACTGTGTGTTTGGAGTCCTAGTGCACAGGGCTTTCCATTATTTCACAAATTGCTTCAGACCTTAAAAAACTGTAGGTATCCTGTAAAGAAGTCATTTACGGAAATAATCACAACAGACTTTCATTCATTCAACTTCATCTCTTTGGGCAATAGGAAAGTGACCAAAGATGACTGAGCTAGGGTCTGTACCTTCAGTGCCTGAGTCCACTTTGATTATACACAAGGTGGCTGTGGAGAAGCTGTTCACTCCCTGCATGTCCACGCATCTGACCCCCAGAGCTTTACTGATGCATCTATCTCTGGCTTTCAAATTGGACTCAAAAGAGTTCTTTAATTCCTGGGACAAGAAATCAAGACAACAGGACACTGGACCCTCCCACCCACTTGACCAATAGCAGAGACACAGACCTGCTGTATATGCAACATTTATATAATATGTAAATACATGACATTTCTTTCCACCAAAAGATGATTCCTTGGCAAATTATCAACTTGACAACCTTTGGACCAAGATTCAACCATATTGCTTTCCCAGCTAAGTCCAACTCCCACAAACTTTCTAGGAGAATTTAATACGCTCCTCTTTATTTCCAGGAAAACTGAGGCACAGGGAGACCAAACACTGAACTTACTCCTATTGCTACATCTAAGGGTTCAGGATGGCAGTGACTCTTAAGGGCATACCAACTGCCACCCATGTGGTGTGACGAAGGGGATGTGTAGGACAGGTAGTGAGGGCCTAATTCAGGAGGTGAACAGCTAGGAATTCCATGATGTCTGTGCTTCCAGTTAAGTGAGGTAGCATGTCACCCTGCTAAACCTAGAGCTATCATTTTTTAGCCAACTCCCATTGGAACTGGCCTTCTCAATCCATCTAATGGGTCTGAATTAATTGCAGGAGACATTCCTTGGCAAGAAAATTTCTACAAGCCCTGAACAAACAGATTGAGAAAAATGGTAGCCTTTCCTATTAAAAAAAACCACTAAGAGACAGAGTGTGGTGTTTCAAGCCTATAATCCTAGCTACTTAGGAATAGAAAATCAAAAAACTGCAATTTTAGACCAGCTCACATTAAAAAAAAAAGTTCATGAGACTCCATCTCCAGCAATGTCTGTCGCACAGTTGGTCTGGTCATCTCCAGTGAGACAGGGAAGAACAAGTAGGAGGTTACCCTCAGCATAAAATTAGACCTTATCTCACTCAAAAATAACCATCATTAAAAGAAGCTGATGGCTGCAGTACTAGAGTGCCTGGCTAGCAAATGTAAGTCCGTGAGTTTAAATCCAAGAACCACTCCAAAAAATAAAAATATACAGCCCAAGCCCCTTTTCTCCTCCTCTTCATCCTCCCGCTCCTCTTCTCCTCCTCTTCTCCTCCTCCTCCTCCTCCTTTTTCTCCTCCTCATTCTTCTTCTTCTCCTCCTCCTCCTTATAATTACTGGTATTTGAATTGAGGTCTTCACACTTGCTAGGCAGATACTCAATGTCTGAGACATGTCTCCAGCCCTATTTTCCTCTGGTTATATTTTAGATAAAATGTTCCATGTTTTAGGTATGTTCCCTGGCACATATATGGACTGTTGTTAGCCTATCTTAAGTTTCATGTTATTGCTGAAATGACAGGCACAAGCTTCCTGTGTCCAGCATCCCTCCATTGAGATGGAGTCTTGTGGACTTGTGTCCGTAGTGGACTGGAATTATAATCCTCTTTCAGTCTCTCATAGAGCTTAGGGTGACAGGAACATGCCACTGTACCCAGCTTTGGGTTGTGAAGGGGTCTTCCATGAACTTTTCTGCCTGGGATGTTCTCAAACCTTGATCCGCCTATTCTTAGCTTTCCAAGCTGCTACTACATAAAGCTTTTTAAAACAATTCACATAACTTATTACAAGTACAAGAATCAGGCTTCCATTTACTACGTTACTCACATCTTTTTCACTCACTCAGATCTACTATAGATTACTGAATAATTTTGTCAAGAAATTCACCCTGCAGACACTTATCCTTCTGCACTCAGCCTAGAAGGCACTTTCTCTATGTTTTAATTTCTCTGGATACTACTGGTCCTTTACTGACAATATTAGTGGTTGATATTTTATACTGGTTCTGAATTAATGAGTTTTTCATTGATCTATCCAAATGTCCAGTGAAGTAAGTGTTATTATTACCAGTGTTCTATGTGCATGGTTTAAAAATCTGAACAAACCAACTGTACCACTCATGAGAGGGTGGGAAATGGGGAGAGGGGAGGTGGGGAAAAATGAGGGAAGAGGTAACAAGTCGGATAAGAAATGTATACGCTGCCTTATGTATGGAACTGTAATCCCTCTGCATATCACTTTAACAATAAAGAAATGGGGAGACAAAAGAATGAAACAAAAGCTAAAGATAGACTAAAACTGTAGAAACTAGGCAAGGCCTTAGATCAGATAAGTGGTAGAACTCAGATTTGAATTTGGGTCTCTAGGACTCAAGAAACAAAGCTGCTAACTCTTCACTCCCCTGTGTCAAACACAATAGCCCCTGTCCCTCTGTTTCTCTGATCTGTGTGATCCAGACCCATAGGGCCACCAGGCCTTTCTATCCTCTCTTCTGGTTGATTTCTTTTTTTTCTTTCAAATTTTTATTATCAAACTGATGTTCAGAGAGGTTACAGTTTCATACATTAGGCATTGGATACATTTCTTGTACTGTTTGTTTAGCTCCATCATTGGTCCTTCAGCTCCCAGAGAGGAGGAGTCATGTCTCAGTGCCTATTTATATCTTTAGTGTGTGTCATTGTGTCTGGTAGACTGTGGGTATTCTATATAGGTCGGTCCAATGGTAATCAACAAAAAGACTTTTCTTAAGCAAATGGCAGCTGGCAAATTTGAAGGAGGATCCTGAAATCAATGGTAACCACTCTTTTATTCTCAGCCAGGTCTAGCACTGAATCTTCAAAAGGGGCTCAGGCACCAGCCTACACCAGACTTTATGCTCATCACTGTTCAGAAAGCTGGAAAAAATTAATGCCACATTGCACTGGCAACAGCATCAAAATATATTGTTCTGTGGACAGTAGACCTTAAATCACCCCATCTCCAGCTAGGAAGCCAAATGTATTCCCTCTGGATGGACTATAAATTTCAGTGAAAAGATCTGTTATCATTACTTTCTAAACTAAGATAGGATAAGTATTTTAATCTCATTTCCATTGTAAATTATTTGTGATAATAATGGGTTAAGCATTTAAATTTTACCTAATAATCTTATTTTCGGTCACACTTAGTACATTACCAAGTTTACAGCTCTCTATTATCCATGATTTCTTGAGTATTAATTAGAGGGGTAATGATTCAGAGTGATCACTGTCATGGAACTAAATTAATATCTCATCCATAATATGAAGGACATCTCAAAGGTATCATGAATATCAGAGTTGATTCTGCTAGAATTATTATCTAGTGAACATTAATAAAGCCAGCAGCGTAAGTAACAGGAAAGTTCCTACTTGGCGGCAGTCCACAGACACTTATGATGGACAGGTGTGGGTGGTAATGCCACTTGTGTGGCCCATGTTTTATAAAGTAGAATTAAAATAGATGATTGTATTTCTTTCTGGAAGCTATTGCTTCTTTTATCATTGCTATTCTTTGATCAACACTTACCAGTCACTAGGCATTTCCATTATCTTCCTTTTGCCTCCTGTGGGCACCATTGGTCCACTCTCTGACATTAATGGTACCACAGACCGAGCCATAGCAGGTAGAAGAGGGTTGAGGTAAGTCACTGTGGCTCTTTTGTCCCATGAAAGATGAGAAACTGTAGGGTTAACAACTTGGATGCCCCATAACTGAAGCTGTATGCTTAGAGCTATGCAGAGTTCCATGGGCTCAGCCATCAAACGGAAGCCATGATAGTTACCTTGGGGAAGGGGGGTGAATAGAAAGAAGATCTGATAAGTTAAACACTTACAAAACCAGCCTGTCAACCACAGCTGCACTTTATAAGATAGATGAGTTTATATTAAGTTTTTTTTTCTTTTTGCACTACTGAACTCAGGGCCTTGTGCTTGCTAGACAGATGCTCTACAACTTGAGCCATGCCCCCAGGCCTTTTTGACTTTAGTTATTTTTCAGACAGAAATGGCCAGGACCATGATCCTCTTACCTATACCTCCTGCAAAGATAGGATGACAAACTTGTGCCACCATGTTCAGCTTGTTGGGTGAGATTTGGAGATCTTGCTTTTTCCTTGACTATCCAAGAATTATGACCCATCCAATGTTTAGCTCCAGAATCACTGAAATTATAGGCACAAACCCTAATACCTAGACTACAGAAAAACTGCTCACTTTAGGAAACTTTAGGTTTAAACCTAAAAGGAAAGTTGCCAAAATCATACAAAAATATCATAACCAATTCGTTATCCAGCTTCCTTTAATATTTATAGTTTGCATCCTTAGTGCCCAATTCTCAAAATTAAGAAATTATCATTAGTTCAATGCTCAGCTAAATTACAGATTTTGTTGGATTTTGCCAGTGTCTCTGAATGTCCTTTATCACCTGCAGGACCAATTCCAGGATGCCTTGGCACTTCCTCATCTTACCTCTTTAGCCTCTTCTTTCCTGTCATTCATGGCCTTGTTGACTTTGAAGAGCACTAGTCACAGATTTAGTAGAATTTCCCATACTTTGGGTTTGTCTGATATTTTCCCATGATTGGATTGAGGTTAAGCATTCCAGGGGAAGAATGCCATAACCCTTCTTGGTATCTCCATGCTCTTCCTACTGGTGAAGTTAACCTTTATCAACTAGGAAAATGCCTTCAATTGTGAAATTGCTACTTGCCCCTTTGATCATTAATAAGTAATTTGGGGTTATAATTTAAGACTACACAAATAGCCATTTTTCCTTCAACTATTCCCCCACCGCCAATCTACCCATTGGTGCATCTTGCCTGTAAAACTTATTGCACTATTTAAAGGTAGTGTTCTTTTTTCTCTAACTTCCCACATTTACTAACTTGGATTTTTGTAATAAAATACTCTGTCTTCATCATTTGTTAATTCAATCATATTTTGTGGTCATCATGGACTTACATATTTTTTTATAGGCTTTATTATACAGTACTGCTTTTATTTATTTGTTTTGATGCTCAAACTTAAAACACTTTAAAAAATACTTAGGCCTGGGACCTATCCAGATGATTGAGAACAGAATCTATGAGAGTTTCATGCTTGAAATAATAGTTCTTTAAACTCTTGTGTATAGGGTGATATCCAAATGTAAACATGTGGAGATGTAACTAAAATCTCCTCCCCTATATAACTGATACAAACCAATTTTAAATGATGCCTATGTACTTTACATCTTAGTTCTTCCACTCTTCATACTTTCTGTCTCTCAAGGAAAAAAATCCTCCTTTGCTTTGTTTTTTATAACTTGTTCCCATGTGAGCTCTTCCAGTTCTAGTGGCAGGCTACAGTCATGGGGAAATGATTTTGTGACCACCTCCATGTTGTTCCCCAGCCCATCTTCCTGTCCTTTAGCTTCACTTGGGCCCAAATAGAAACTTAGGCATAACAATCCCTTCTATGTCAGTCTCTAAATGTGGGAAGTTGATGTTTTCATACGGCCAGTGGAGAATGAAAATGCCACTCTGTTTAGAACTTCAGGATTAAGGAATAATCTAGAGAATTATAGTTCTAAAGTAGGAAGAGCTTTTTAGATGGAAAGTGGATTAATGCTGTGGTCAGGCTTACTGTCCAGCACTATATTCCTGCTCTACCCCAGCTATGCCTCCCCAAGTGTCATGAAGCACGTTCTCACTGTTTGGACAGAATGTTAAAGTGTGGAAACAACTCTCACTTACATGAATGGCTTACTTGGACACCTCTAAAGCCATGGTATTGAAATGCATAAATTTAATTCTCCCTGTAGGTGATCAATATGGAGCTAGCTTTCATTCAAACAGATGGTCTTCCTGAATAAGGAAATTGATCCCATAGCATCCCTTAGCTAGGTTCCAATTACCCTCTGTTCCTAGGTACCAAATCAATCTTATGATATTTTAAGAAACCTAATTGTTTCTTTAGTGAGATTGATGCCAATAAGATGTCCAAAACTTAGAGAAAACAGATCTGAAACCTGATTGAAGACAGAGTAAGAGCTTAACCCCAAGTATACCCTGGTGGTATGAATTTGGTCCAGTTTCCTGGATTATGACACTGTAGAAATATATCTCACAAGTCTCTTCTTCATTATTTTTCTGCATGGTAGTCATTTTCCATTGGAAAGCATGTATTGTTTTAAATAGAATAGACCTTTTATACTCCAGTCAGAATGCCTGTCATCATAAAAACAGATGATAATATTGTTGAGAATCTGGAGAACAGGAAAGCATTACACACCATTAGTGGAGTGTAAAACCAGTGCAGCTGCAACAGAAATCAATAGGGAGCTTCTTGAAGAAACAAAATGATTCCACTCCACTACTACTGAGACATATACCCAAAGGAATGCAAATCAACATGCAATAGAGAATCTTGAATGTTCTTGTTTACTGTGACATCATTCACAACAACCAAGTCAGCCCAGGTGTCCATCAACACATGAATGAGTAAAGAAAATTTGATAGATAGACAGATAGACAGAGAGATGTGTAGAGAAAAATACATGTATGCATACAAATGGGGTTTTATTTATCCATAAGGAAGAAGGAACTCATTTGCAGGGAAAAGTGAAGCTAGAGATGATATGAACTGAAATAAATCTAATTCAGTATTCAAATAGCATATGAATTCTCTCAGATACAGTGTCCAGGTTATTTTTTAAAGCATGAGGCAGAAGAGAGACCTTTGAGAAGCAATGGGAGGAGGGAAGGAAAGGAGATGGTGATGGAGGAATAAATATGATTGAGGTATATAGTATACAAGTATGAAATGTCATAGTGAAACCCATCATACTTTACTATTAATACAAAAGGGGAAAACGTTTAAGGGCATTCCAATTTCTAGGGTAAGGCAAATTCATGAAATCTACCATAAGTAGACAGTAAAGAATCTAGATTCCCTGTACAACATGTACACCCAGTTCAAGCCTATTAGAGATGAGAAGAGTTAATTCAGAGCAGTATCCAAGCAAGGATGAGAAATGTTTAGATGCTTCATGACAAAAATAAATCTGTCTTCCTGGAAGAACTTTAACCTAAGAGGAGAAACTGCTCAAAGGTTTATTGTTGTCAAAGCCACAAACTTGACACCTCTCTTGATAAAAGACTTCGATCCCTGACCCCAGTGAAGTTACTACTCTAAAAGCCATTTGTGTATTGATTGCCTCTGAAGAAAAAGAATAGGTGGATAGCAGGATGTGCATCTTTGGAAAACCAGCTTCTGCATGTAGAGGGAACCCAGTGAGTGGAGGGGACCCTGGCCTCAGGATCTGAAAGACCACCACTCACAAGAAGTTGAGTAGCTTGATTTGTCCTCCAGGCTTTTGTGACAAGGCCTAAATGAAGCTAAAACTAGGAATGTCTGCCTGATTGGAAGACTTTCTAATTCAATAATCTACTATTGCAAAGATAGAAAATGTGGATATACTGGTCTAAAATGAAAGCTTGTATGTTGCCAGAGCTCTTTAGGAACACTTCAACAAGGATACCTACCTTGTCTCTATGCTATTTCTAGGCATACCACCTTGAAGACAATAAGCCAACAATTATCATTTGAGATTGAGAGGAGAAGGTAAAGTAAAAAACATGCTAAGACTGTCAAGATAATGAAGATACAGAATTTCTGCACCAAGAGACTCTAGATTTAATATATGGATTATTTAGAGCAACATCAGAAAAATGGTCTCATCTTGTCTAGCTTCCTTTTTATCCCACAGAATCAAACTAGTATCAGCTTTCCACACATGGAGGAGAAAATGTCTTCAGAAGCTTGCTTCCACTACTGATTCTGCATAAAGTTTCTTCAACAACAGAAATTTAACATTTATTGAGTCCCTACTAACCCCTGGCATAGGAGTAAAACAAACCCCCGCCCTCAAGAGAAGATAATAAGGAGGAGGTAAACAAATAACAATGGCAATTTCAAAGGGAGATTAGTTCTATGAAGAAAATAAAAGTGAGAAAAGAAACTAAAGGACAGTGAGCTGGCGTGATGGAATGAAGAATGTATCAGTTAAGGTCTCTGAGGAAGATACATTTCAGTTGATGCCCAATAGTAAGACATAATGGACTCATGGGGAGAATGTTCCAGACAGGTGATGATCTTCAAATGCCCAGTCTTTAAGGGCGAGAGAGACAAGGTTGAGAGAGGTGGCAGTCAGAAAGTCTAGCATGGCTTGAGCAGATTGGACAAGGCTGTATGGGATAGAAGATGATTCAGGTCATGGCACATTCTAAAAATCAGGCTTTTTTCCACCACCAGAAGTCTTTTGGGGTGTTTGGAGTGTTGCATCAGGGAAAAGGGATGATTGGGGGGGAGGGGGTTGTTCTGTTTTGTTTTACAAGTCTCTCTATATTTACTTGTGTTACATTAACTGTTTAAGGGTGAATGGAAAAAAATGGTGGGACAACAGGTAGTCTAATTCAGCAATGATACTCACTAGACACTATGTTGAAAAGGAACCATAAAACTTGGAGAGAGGGGAGTAAAGAGAGAAAATACTGAGAAAAAATGTGAGAGAGGGTCAAAAAGAAATGTACTCATTACCTGACTTATGTAACTGTAACCCATCTGTACATCACCTTTACAATAAAAAGGAACTATAATTTTAACTGCAAATGTATTGTGCTAAATTCTAGAAGCCTGAATGTTCTATAGCACATTTATAATTTCCACATTTGATGCCAATATTCACTATTTCACAACCACAAAACCTCTGCACTTTCTTGTTTCTTAAACACCATAAAAACCATTTGCCAAAATTCATTTGATAGAAAATATCATTTATGCTTACCAGCTTGTTAAACATAGTATCTTGCATGAATCAGTCAGTGAGAAAAAAATATTATTTTTGCTTTAATAAGTTTATCTTACTTTCCTCCTACAGGGATCCTAATCATCCTTCAGTACCTTATCATTATTATGAACCTGTTGGACCTGATGAATGTACCATGTACCTCTCTCATGAGCGAGGACGCAAGGGCAGTCATCACCGCTTTATCACAGAGAAACGAGTGTTCAAGAATTGGGCACGAACATTCAATATTCATTTTTTTCAACCAGACTGGAAACCAGAAGCATCAGCTCCAAATCATCCTCAGAATAAAGCTGTGTTCTGAGGAATGAGCATGCCAGGCGGTGACCCCAGCTACAAATCGTTTGAGACACAGGCTGCGGAACAGAAGAGAACGTAACACACAGAAAACCAGCTCTCTCCTTCAGCACCCTGGACAGAGGCCACACAGCTGGTCTGTAAGAACAAATTCTACAATTAATACATCATAATGAGTGTTTGTAACCTTTGAAAGGTGTCGCCTTAGAGACTGAACATTCATTTCAATGATGCTGCCATAGCTGAAAACATCTTGAGTCTCTTTAAATATTGCCTTCAAACTCAAAACATGAGCAACTCCACAACATTGGTTGCATTCCTTCATAGAAATAAAAACTCCAAAAGACACTTTTTTATCAAGTTACGTTCTTACTTGAACTATAACCTTTGTCACTTGTTAGACTCTGTTTGTGTGATTTGTACAAAGAAGCCTGAAAATGTGGACGTGATTTCTGAAGAGCACATCGCCACTGACTTTCATACAGTAAATGTCTAGTATTTATTTATTGAGAGTTTTTTAGTGTACTCTAGGCCAGTATTTTTATAGATTATGATTATGTGGTAATTTATTATTTCTAATTCTTTATTCCTGGATGATGGTTAGAATAGGCTTACAACTGGATTAATGAGTTACAGTGTTCGCCAATGCTCATGGTTAGCATGCAGTTGGTATTTGACTTGGAAATGTTAAGTTACATTTTTTTTAACCCCAGGGCTT
The DNA here is from genome assembly GCF_023159225.1 of Perognathus longimembris pacificus. Taxonomy (NCBI): domain Eukaryota; kingdom Metazoa; phylum Chordata; class Mammalia; order Rodentia; family Heteromyidae; genus Perognathus; species Perognathus longimembris. Next base: position 54,831,103 of record NC_063167.1, read on the forward strand.
CAGGAAAATTGTTCTTTCTATAGCAAAAACAACTATCACATTTTCTAATGTACACAAATGTTCCACAAGAACAAAATTGAAAACCAAAAACTGTGTCATAAAAACAGAAATATACTAACAAGAGAAATCTAAGGTAGATTTCTTTTGTAACAATCGATACAAGTAACTGCTCTTAATCCCTAATTTTCTTCTTCAGAATGAAGTCAATGTGTCCAAAGACTTCATATGTTATATTCTACCTTTAAAATTCTGTAAGCCTCTCACCAACCTGTTTGAGGACTTCAAGTTCCAGCAGTTATATGACCCTTATTTGAGGGGAGGTGTTGAATAGTTTATACTACTTACCTTCCTCTATCATTAAAAAATACACTTCCTTCTGAGATATTCCCTAGCTACAGGTACAAGGAACACTTCTGTGCAGAAAAGAGCACACATGGAGATTCTGTTTCACACAACTCATTTTTTTCTATGACTACTCAGACTCAACCACTGAAAATCCTAGATTGTTTCACTGCTGTTCCTTGGTCTATGAAAATATTAATGATTCTTTTTATTAAAAGTCAAAAGCAGATGTTACTATAGATTTTTATTTAAATAAATAATATTGTTCAAAAATAGTTTTTGAGAATATAGTCGTGTTTTCTTTACACCTGGCTGAAGTGGCATTAGTTTCTCTAATGTCAAATTTGAAAATACCAGAAAATACATTGAAAGAACTGATACTTATAAAAGACAGCTATGATTAATGGTCTCTTAGTTACCACTCTTGTGTCTTCTTTTTTTTAGTGGTAGTGGGATTTGAACTCAGACCTTTATGTTTGCTTATTAGAGACTCTACCACTTGAGCCACAACTCCAGCCATTTTTTTCTTTTAATTTTGAATAAGATCTTATTTTATCCTTATGGACCCCTGGACCATAGTCTTCCTGTTTATGCTTTCCATACAGCTTGATTAACAAGAAAACTCTACTGCATCCAGTCTTTTATTGGTTGAGATGGGCCTTTTGAATTTTCTGCCATAGGTAGCCTTTAACTGCAACCTTCCCAGTCTCAGCCTCCCAAGTAGCAAGGATTACAGGTATTAGGTAGCATGCCTGACTTTGCTTTTTTTTTTAATTAGTAGAGATTCCATTCTCTTCCACCAAGTGGGACTATTAATTTTATAAGGTACAATGGGTGAAATGTAAACACAATTCAGATAGTCGCACAATTAAAATGTTAGTATCCTTATGGTATGGCTTGAGCTGTTAAAAGCCACTAAACATTGGCATGATTGGCCAAAGTGTACTGGAATTCATTCTTCAGTTTTTCTCATACTTTTTTCCATTTTCTTAATCATGATTAATCTATTTAATCATAATTCAATCTCCTTTACCTTCCCTCCAGCCCCTTCCCCTCATACTAGCACTCACCCACAGAGACCACCACAACCTTTTCTGTGGCATGGACTCTGAACACACAATGCTTTTTTTTCTGAACATATGAAAAGCATATGAGTCTTATATAATTGTTTTAAAGGCTGTCTATGTAATCCTTACATGATTATACAGCTCAGACATGACTCCTTGACAACTATATTTATGGAAATTTAGAGAAGCATAGTTTCAGGGATGTAACTATATTACCTAATCTAATAACATCTCACATGTCTGTGTAGCTTTGGGTTTTAGATTTTTCTTTAAAAAAATATTGTCAAGAGATTTCTATGTTTTTTTTTCAACTTCTCCCTCTCAAATACTGAGGAAAAAAATAAAATGGAAATAAATTCTAAAGGTCCTGACTCAAGTAGTAAATGTTTTAATCCACACGTAGTAGAAAATATGTGACATCATCCCTCGGGTAGTGATTTTATTGCAGCATTAAAGAAAATGCCTAGAATTCTGATGGATTTTGCTGATGGACCTGGTTGTGGGCAATTGAGTTTTTGTCTTGCAACTATCATTTCATGACTGTCAGACTTAACACCATTCAACACCATTAGACATAAACTCTGATATAAAAGATGACTACAAAACCATGTTTACAAACCTCAGTGATTCTAGTGCATTTGAAGCCCAAGTCATACTTGTTATGGAATGTAGCGTTTTCTTGTCTCCCTCACACTATCATCAGCTTCCTCCTAGCTTTTAAGCCCAAGGTAATACGATGCCACAGCTGGCCGATCCATGGCTTCTGTTATTTCAACGCAAGAACATTTGGCAGAGGCCATTACAATAGATAGCCATTATGGGCAAAGATACAGGAATTCACAAACAAAATCAATCACTTCAAATGGCCCATAAAAAGAGGAATCTCACATTTAATATTCTACAGGAAATATTCACCCAAGAAAGCATACATTAAAAGAACATTAGGAGGTAAATATTCAGTGTGCTCCGTGGGGACTTAGCTGTGTGATTTCCATTACTGTTAATGTGTGTTTGGCATCTAAGTCCCTGTGCTTCACTAACCCTGATCTGCACTCCTGAGGGTTAGTTATAAAACCAGAACAATTCAGGATCTCCAAGGTACTAAGGTTTCAGAGTTCAATGTTTTCAAGAAACTAAGCAAGAGAAAAACAGGCAGTGGTATAACTAAAAGAGGAATATGTGCTCTCTCTTGGAATCTTCAGGCTGCTCTCTGATTTGTGTATCAGATTCCAAATGTCCCATCTGCACACAGATTGCCTTTGTTTACTGGAAGTGCTTTTCATTACTGATCTATTTGAACTGCTTTCAAATGGAGGGAAATAATTTAATTTTGAAATAGTCGCCCCTCCCCCAAATTAAAATTATTGCTTTAGAAGCTAAATGTGTATTTGATAAATGTGAAAAGAAAAATTGGAATTCTGTTAAGAAAATGCTATTTAAATACACATTAATGCTTAGTACTTGAACAAGCATTTTTCCTTGTGTAAGAGATCTTATTGCAGAAATATGCCCTGGATTCCATCACAGTGGTGATTCAGGTTGTTAAATAGACCTATTCTAAGAGAAAGTCCATATTTCTATTCTGTTCTGCATTTCATATTGACCCAACCATTTTCTCCACACTTATGGGTTCTCTCTTGATGTTTGTCTTTATTCTCTCCTGATTCTCTTCTAACTTCAGTGTGCTTTCAAGTCTGCAGTCTTTGGGGCTGGTAAAGTCTTCCATGTAAAATTTTAACTAGAGACCTAGCTAGTGAACAGATTGAGGGTAGGTCCTGCTAGAGTTATGACTAAAGTGGGTGGGAGGAGTCCATCTGGATAGAGGATAACGTACCTCAGAAGTGCCATCCAGGTTTTCCCAGGGCTGGTGAAGGAGGCAGATCCAAGAAAGGCTTTCAGTGCTAAAACTAGGGTCATTCTGGACAAAGCTGGACAGTGGATGACACTCTCAGAAGCCTCTTCAGAGAAAACTGTAATAACAAGTCTGAAAAGTGGGACAGAAGAAATGAACCAATTGCCAAGATTTTAGTGAACTCCAGAAGATACTTTGGAAGAGGCAGAGAAAGTGTCTAAAGTGCTTAAAACAGAACCAGAATAATCCCTCTATTCTAGCTCACTCACTCCCACCTACTCAGGGTAATGACATGCAAATGCAAAAAAAGATTGAAATCCTATTGGTTTATATTATATGCTACCTTAGATTGTCCTTTGTCTTTATGTATGTGTTGTTATACTAATTATATTGTAAGCTCCTTGAGGGCAGGGACTGTTTCTCCTTTGTCTTTGTAGCCTCACCCCTAGTACAGTGCCTTGCATACAATAGGCACTCAATAAATGTCTGTTGTTGATGATGAGCTTCTTGTCACCCAATGGATTGAGGTATAAAAAACATTCTTCTATTTAAGGAAAACAAATGATGCAGAAGATTGTGGTATAGTTAAGTTTTAAGTTGGGGCTTATGGGGTCAGTTTCTAAGGCTATAACATTCTTAATCAACAGAGCTGACCTAGATTCCAGTGGGATAATGTTGCTGAATTTATTTGTTCATGCTGGCTGTACCGAACACACAGGCAAGTAAAGTTCAGCAAGCTTTGTGTTTTCCTGGTTAGCAAATTGCACTCAGTACAAATTAAATTTAATATTGACAAATGCTACACTATACAGAAAGGCAGAAAAGCAGCTTGGGTTTGGACTTCACTAGTGAGACTACAGAGGGATGGCTAGAGAAGATAGAGATAGCTTAGATAGCTTGCCTTCAATTTGACAGCTTCCTCAAGCAGCTGGAGAAATCCAAGTGGTTGTTACTGAGTCTATCAAAATTAAGTACATTTATCTTAGGAAAAAAGAACAAATGAAACACACACATACACAAAAAAGAAGTGTTTCATGAACTATATACAAAGTAGTTTTGTCACTACCAGAAGTGAGGGAAGTAAAATATCCTGGGAAAACATATTCTTAAATGGAGCACTCCAGCTTCTGGAATCACCATGGGCTTGGTTCTTCCTAGGACTAACCAGGAGAGGTCATGGGGGCTGGGAGGCAGAGACAGGAAAGGTGAATAAGCAGTTATGGGCTCCACTTACAAGAAACTACAGACATCACTACTTGGAACTTGTGGTCACTCAGCAATTCCCTGATGTCTACTCTTCCACAGACTTATTTAATCCTGTGATCTCAACTTCATTTGTTAAAGTATGGGGCAAGTGCTAGAAAACATAGCTTTAAACTAAGTAGTCTTTATTTCTGAATGTGTAGGAACACAGATTTCCCCACATTACATTCTCAATATTTTCATTATAATCATAAAATGCAATTTCATAAAGTATTAAGGAAGATGTAACAGGATTTGAAGCAGAATGAATCCCAATAGGAATGTTATTAAATATATGTATATATACATTATTAAATATATATAAACAAACTACCAAATGCCATGCCCAACTACTCTTGAGAGAATGTCTTCACACACTCCAAAAATCACTTTGAGCATGAGCATCATTAGTTCTGTACCATATTGCTAGTTCTTTTAAAACCATGAGATTCAAATTCAAGAGATTACAACAATTTTTATAATTATACTTTGTTTACTGATTATCCAATATACTTGGCATATCTGTTTTCTCTAAACATATTATCGCACAATAATCCCACTGCCCCACTTTGCAAATAAGTAAAGATTAAAGGAATCTGAGTATTTAGCAACCCAGGGTGATGATAGTGTGAGCAGACACACAGGCCCCACAGTTTGATAAGAGCTTTACAGCAATAAGTGAATTTAATGCTTGTAGCAACCACAAATCTTTTAGAATTCCCCTTTCACAGATGTGAACATTGAAGCAAAGATATTTGAGTAAATTTCCCAAACCCATGCCTCAATTCCTGGAAATGCAGATGAGAACTCAGAATCTATCTCTAAAGTCACTCCTCCTCCTCCTCCTCCTCCTCCTCCTCCTCCTCCTCCTCCTCCTCCTCCTCCTCCTCCTCCTCCTCCTCCTCCTCCTCCTCCTCCTCCTCCTCCTCCTCCTCCTCCTCCTCCTCCTCCTCCTCCTCCTCCTCCTCCTCCTCCTCCTCCTCCTCCTCCTCCTCCTCCTCCTCCTCCTCCTCCTCCTCCTCCTCCTCCTCCTCCTCCTCCTCCTCCTCCTCCTCCTCCTCCTCCTCCTCCTCCTCCTCCTCCTCCTCCTCCTCCTCCTCCTCCTCCTCCTCCTCCTCCTCCTCCTCCTCCTCCTCCTCCTCCTCCTCCTCCTCCTCCTCCTCCTCCTCCTCCTCCTCCTCCTCCTCCTCCTCCTCCTCCTCCTCCTCCTCTTCTGTTTCTTCTTTCTCTTCCTCCCCGCTTCCCCCCTCCTCCTTCTGTTTCCTCCTCCCCTTCCCCCCTCCTCCTCCTTCTTTTTTTTTTTTTTTCCGGCCAGTCCTGGGCCTTGGACTGAGCACTGTCCCTGGCTTCCTTTTGCTCAAGGCTAGCACTCTGCCACTTGAGCCACAGCGCCACTTCTGGCCATTTTCTGTATATGTGGTGCCTCATGTATACGAGGCAAGCTCTCTTGCCACTAGGCCATATCCCCAGCCCCGACTCCTCCTAATTTCTGAGGTGGAATACTTGTTTTGAATTATTTCAGACACATAACTATTTTTACCTATGGGAGAGACAGTCAACCTGACTAGTTATATAGCTCAGGATGAAAGGAAACATTTTTAGTGTATTGTCTCTTTGCAGCCTAGTCTATCTGTAGAATTTCTGAGAACATTGCAGTCTGAAATGCTGAGTTAAACAATTATTTTTTATAAGAAAGAATATTCTGGAAATTAATTGCACATATGGGACATCTCCACTGGCCGAAATGCAAGTGTTATTGCATTTCTACTTATGGATCTGAGTGTGCTCCTTGCATGTTTCCAATGGCTTCCTATTGCCTAGAGGACACTTTCCCAAGGTGTCTGCCTGGCCTACTTCTCCATCCTCACCTCCCACAGTTCCCTGAATCCAGGTTCTACAAGCCCTGGGAACATAGCTTGCTGCTTCACACTCATATGCTTTTTCCTTCAGCATGAAATACTCTTTCCTTTTATTTACCAGGTAAAGAATTAACCCATAAGCCAAGATCCACTTCAAGTATCTCTCCTTTTAAAAGCTTTTCCAGGTACAACCTCCACCTCCTTCTTCTACCTGAGATATACTTCCAACCCTTTGTCTTTCATATCCATGCTCTTCCTGTCAAAAATTTAAACCATCCTGTAGTTAACAATTTCTATACAAATATTCTTCATGCAGTATTTGATACACACCAAATATGTATGAATATGAAAATTAGGAAACAGATACAAGACTACTCTCACCCTTGACAGTTCCTGAGTGTTCCTTCTATTGTCTTGTATTGTTTACAATTACCTTGCTATCCAAATAGTTTTATTACATATATACCCAGAAATATTGTTTAGCTTTTCATATTTATAAACCTTATAGTACTGCTATAATATTGAAACTTGCTATTTTCCAAAATGTACTACTTGTTTTCATATAACTCTACTTTCACTGCTAAGAAATACATTTGCATGACTATGCCATATTGTGTTTTGATCCATTATTTGATTTTTTTGTGCTGATCCTGGGGCTTGAACTCAGGGTCTGGATGCTGTTCCTGAATTTTTGTGCTCAAGGCTAGCACTCTGCCACTTGAGCCACACCTTCACTTCTGGCTTTTTTTTGTTAGTTTATTGAAGATAAGAGTGACACAGATTTTCTGTCCTGGCTGGCTTCACATTACAATCCTCAGCTCTCTGCCTCCTGAGTAGCTAAGATTATGGGCATGAGCCTCTGGCACCCAGTTTCTTCATTATTCTTTACTGACAATTTGAGCACTCTATGTATTACTCATGTGTGCAGCGCTTTTATGAGCATTATTAGTTCTTTTAAGATAAGAATGTGGCAAGAATTTTTAGTGTGTATAAAGAACTAAAATCGTTGGGCTATACAGTGAATCCATTCACATGGGCATGGCATTGCCAATTGCTTTCCAAATGGGTGAACGTAGACTGCCAGCAGTAGTTGTTCACATCTTAGCCAACTCTTAATATTTGCAGACTATAAAGTTTTACCCAGCTTGTCAGTACAATTATTTGTCATTGTTATGTGAACTTATATTTCCCTGATTTCTTATGAAAGGTATCATTTTGCTGTCTATTCTCCATTAGTTACCTCATCTGTGATGAATAACATCTCTAGTCTCTTTCTTCTGGACTATTTTACTTCTTTTCTTCCCCCTTTTAACACATTCTTTGGAATCCGATGCTTTCCATACTACTCTGTGGTGATTGTGTATGTTTTAAATATCCTCTTCCAATTTATTCCTTATCTTTCCTGGAATCTCTTCTAATGAACAGCACTTTTTGAATTTCCATCATGTTTTATATATTATTAGAGCTTCTTACACCTCACTTAATAAATCCCCCACTGCTCCTGATTAGTTTTTCCTATATTTTATTCTGAAATTTTGTTTTTACTTTTCACATGACAGTCAAGGAACTGGTCTTTTATATGTTGTGATGTCACTTATATACCTACCAACTTTCCCAGCACTATTTCCTAAAGAATTCCTTCTTACCCAGCCATCTACAATGACATTTTCACACATATGGAGATTTATTTTGCATCTCTGTAATCTGTTCAGTTCTAACCAAATTCTACCAATTATCACATATCCTTAATTGTTATAGCTTTATAACAAGTTTTGGTATCCTATAGGGAAATTTCTTCTTGTTTTGCTTTTCTTGCTGAGGAATATGTTGCTTGGCTTACCCCAAACTTTGGTTCTCCATATGTCATTCTCCTGAGTAGCTAGGACTACAGGCATAAGCTATGGCACTCAGCTAGCCTTTCTTAACTCATTCAGTTTTACTGAACTACAACTTTCATTTAGGAAATACACAACCTTATGTATACAGATTTATGAACTTTTATATATCTAACATCCAGTACCTACCACAAACACTATAGCTCACTTTCTCTACCATAGAAGGCTCACTCATGTTTTCTTCAGTCATCCTTCTTACCACGTATAATCACTGATGCAGTATAGATTTATTTTTTCCTGTTTTAAGTTTTGTACAAATGGAATCCTATGGTATGTTTTTATGGCTAGCATACTTTGGTCAAAGATATATCCTTGGTAGTGGATGTGTCACAGGAGAAGAGAGGCTGTGGGTTCAATGGTTCAGTACTTAACACCACAAACAAACAAAACAAAAGGAAACAGTTATGAGCTTATCACTACTGATGAATGTAGCAACTGTTCTTTGTTTTATTGCTGCATGATGTCACATTTCATTAGACCCTGTAATCCTAATTACATAGAAGGTTGCGATTGGGAGGATCCAGATCACGGGCTAGTCTAGGGAAGAAAAGTTTGAGAGATTCCATCTCAACAGAGGAAAGCTTGACATGATGGCATATATCTGTTATTTCGGCCAAAATAGGAAACCTAAAAACAGACAAATTGTCTACCAGACCTAGGCAGGAAACAAGACTCTATCTCAATTGTAGCCAGAGATTAACAGGGCTGTAGGCACAGCTCAGTGGAGAAGTGCCTGTCTTTCAAGCATGAAGTCCTGAATTCAAATTGCAGTACCACCAAACAACAAAAAAAGAATTACTGGTTCTGATGTTGATGCCTTTGGGGGGAGGGTAAACTGTCAGTACAACCTGGCTGCTATAACTGAGAGCCCTGGAATGTGTGGCTTACCAATTTATTCCTTTTAGTTTGGATGTTAGGATGCCTAAGACCAGGTTGCCACCACTGTTAGGTTCTGTTGAGGGCTTTTTATAACATTGCAAATTTATTATTTTATTTTCAGATAGAAGGATGGCAAGAGAACTAATCTAAGGGCATTAATTCGATTTGTGAGCTCATAATCTAATTTCCTTCTGAAGTCCATACCTCATTTTATCACCTTGAAGATGGGGACTTTATGTGAAGCTGAGGCTATACAATTCAGTATATAACATGTTGAGATAATGTTCATCTTGTTGGAAATAGGGCAGAATAGATTTGCTTAGTCATAGGATATTACATTTCTAGGTCTTAGCAGAAACTGCCAAGTTGTTTCCCAAAAGTTACACCATTCCATGTTCCTACCCACAAAATATGAGCATCCAGCTGCTTTACATACTTGCCAGCACTTAGCAGTGTTTGTCCTCACCAAGTTCATCTTTCTCGGGGCTTTAGATCATCTCTCATTATAGCTCTTGGTTTTTATCTCTTTTTTGAGTAGTGATGTTGAATGTCATTTCTTTTATCTTCATTTTTATGATGTTCAAAGTTTTTCTCAGGGGCTGGGGATATGGCCTAGTGGCAAGAGTGCTTACCTCCTATACATGAGGCCCTGGGTTCAATTCCCCAGCACCACATATACAGAAAACGGCCAGAAGTGGCGCTGTGGCTCAAGTGGCAGAGTGCTAGCCTTGAGCAAAAGGAAGCCAGGGACAGTGCTCAGGCCCTGAGTCCAAGGCCCAGGACTGGCCAAAAAAAAAAAAAAAAAAAGTTTTTCTCAGTCTTTTGATTGGATTGTCATGGCTTTTTCCTCTTTAAATGAATTCTTTTCATAGTATCCAGTCAGTTTTTTTGCTTGGCAGATGTGTGGCTTGCCTTTTTGTTGTTTCAATGAATATGTTAGTGACTAAAAGCTCTTAATTTTAATAAAATTTAATGGCAAATACTATGTGTACAAGATAATTTGTGTGCTATTTAAGGACTCAATCAAGATGAAAAGATAATATCTTTATAATTTCTTCTGGAAGTGATATTTCTTCCTTTCTTTATTGGGATTTATCCACCTCAGATTGATTTTGAGGTAAAGTCAGGGTTATGATTTTCATTTTCTCTTTGGGATGTTCCAGTTGGCCTTACATCATTTATATGTGCTACCCTCTCTCCCCTGAATTAGAATGGTGTTTGGTGGTAAATCTGGCTACCATGTGCCTGTTGGATGATTACTGTTCCATGTTTTATTCCTTTCATCATTACTATAGAATTATTATCACTGAGTGGATTTTGACATTGGAAAGTAGAAGCCATCCAGCTCATTCATCTTCAGTTATTGCACTGTGTGTGCTTAACACCTTGCATTTCCACATTCAATTTTTAGAATCAGAATACACTTTTTCATATTTAACAAGACCTACTGGGATTTTCATTGGGACTGCTATAGGTTCTGTGAACTTATTAGGGGAGAATTTATATCTCATTTACATGAAATTCTCCCATTCATGACTGCAATTTGGAATTTTCTATGTAGAGAACATCTATGTTATTTTGTCTACCCATTCCTAGCTATTTATTTTTATTCTTTGAGTAGTAATTTTGTTGTAATATTTTTATTGCTTCTAATTTGCCTCTGATTAGTACTTTTATATTTCCAAGAAAATGTGGGTACATCACAATAAATATTACTCCCTTCCACATGTTTGTGTTATTATCATGTATTATATTCCTACCATAACAACCATAGAACCTTATTATTACTATCAATATCGTTATTGTCCTAAACAATAATTAGGTTTTCATATTTGCCCATGTATTTGCCTCTGGATCCTTCTTTCTTTATAAAGTTTCATATTTCCATCAGGAATATTTTTTTCCAGTTTTAAGAATATACTTTTTGGGGGGAGAGGGAGGGACCTGGTTATTGTCCCTAAGCTTAGCAGAATGAACTACTTACATCGGAGTGAGTCCCCTGCAACTATCCTCCTATAATCCTGTTTATCAAGTCATGAACTTTAGGAGGAAAAAAAGATTAAATAAAGAAGTTAGCGGTCATCTATTTTAATTCTAGTATATTGGTTTCAGCCTGTAAAGAAAATTAACTCTTTTTTTGAAAATTTATTGTCAAAGTAATGTACAGAGGGTTTACAGTTTCATAAGTAAAGCAGTGATTATATTTCTTATCAAACTTGTTACCTCCTCCCTCATTTTCTCCCCTCTTCTCCCCTTCCCAATACCCTCCCCACCCTCTCTCTAGATGTGCAGGTGGTTCAGAAGTTTTACATCAATCTTAATCAAAGAAATGGGTCTATAGTCCTCTTTCTTTGATGAATTCCTGTCTGGTTTGGGGATGAGGGTTATACTGGCTTCATAGAATGTTTGGTAGCAAACTTTAGCTTTTGATTTCATTGAAGAGTTTGAAGGGTGTTGCTGCGGGTTCTGCATTGAAGGCGTTATTGGATTCCTCCATGAATCCTTTTGGAGTTGGGCTTTTCTTGGATGGGAGATCTCTTAAGGCCATTTCAATTTCATTACTTGATATGGGTCTGTTTAGTAGGTTTAAATCTTCTTGGTTAAGTTTGAGCATATCAATATTTTGTCCATTTCTTCCAGATTCTCAAATTTGTTAGCATATAGGTTTGCAAGATACTCCCTTATAATATTCTGAATCTTAGTTGTTTCTATTGTAATGTTTCCAGTCTCATCTCTGATTTTGTTCATTTGGTGCGCTTTATTTTTGGTAATATTTGCTAAGGGTCTGTCAAGTTTTTAATTTTTTTGAAGAACCAGTTCTGTTTTGTTGATTCTTTTGCTGACTTTTCAATGAAATTGAAAGATAAAGTTTGCTACCAAACATTCTATGAAGCCAGTATAACCCTCATCCTCAAACCAGACAGGGATTCATCAAAGAATGAGAACTATAGACCAATTTCTTTGATGAAGATTGATGCAAAACTTCTGAACCACCTGTACATCTGGAGAGAGGGTGGGGAGGGTATTGGGGAGGGAGGAAGGTAGGAGGTGAGGGAGGAGGTAACAAGAATTCATTTCATTTTGATTTAATTTTAATTATTTGCTTACATCTATTGGCTTGTGGTTTGGCTTGTGGCTGTTTCTCAAGGAGCTTCAAGTGCATCATTAAATTGTTGGATTTAGATTTCTCCAATTTGTTGATGTAGGCCCCCAGAGCTATAAGTTTTCCTCTGAGTACTGCTTTTGCTGTGTCCCAAAGGTGCTGGTATTTTATGTGCTCATTTTGGTTAAACATCATAAGCATTTGAATGATTTCTTCAATGACACACTGGCATTTCAACAATGTGCTGTTCAGTCTGTTTTTCTTGAAGGATGGAGGCTTTTAGTGTTGAGCTCTAATTTTATTCCATTGTGGTCTGAGAGAATGCAGGGAATAATTTCAATATTTCTAAATTTGTACAGATTTGCTTTGTACTGTAAAATGTGATCTATTTTGGAGAATGTTCTATGTGCTGCTGAGAAGAATGTATATTCTGGTGTTGGTGGGTGGAATATTCTGCAATTATTGATTAAGTCTAGTTGATCACTGCTGTTGTTTAGTTCTGAGGTTTCTTTGTTGAGTTTTTGGCATTTTGATCTATCCAGAAGCGACAGTGGTGTGTTAATGTCTCCAACTATCAATGTGTTTGGATCTATGTGTGTTTTTAGAGTCAGTAGTGTTTTTTGATGAGGTTGGGTGCTCCAGCATTTGATGTATAGATATTTAGGATGGTTGTATTCTTCTGTAGGAGAGATCCCTTCACTAGTATTTAATAACCTTCTTTATCTCTTCTTACTGATTTTAATTTGAAGTTAATGTTATCTGATACTAGGATTGCAACTCCAGCCTGTTTGTGGGGGCCATTTGCTTGATAGATTTTATTCCAGCCTTTCACTTTCAGAATATGTTTGCCTTTGTGGGCAAGATGTGTCTCTTGAAGACAGCAGAAAGATGGATCTTGCTTTATGATCCAACTTGTCAGTCTCCATCATTCAATTGGAGGGTTAAGTCCATTGATATTGGGAGTTAGAATTTAGAAGTATTTGTTAGCTCCTTTCATTATATCTAACCTTTTAAGGGCTATGCATTGTCAATTCTTGCCCTAATAACCTCGTTTTATAGTTAGGGTCTGTTTCTCTACCAAGAGCATGATCTTGTTGATTTTCAATGTGTAGAACATCTTTAAGAATTTTCTATAATTCTGGTTTGGTAGAGATATATTGTTTTAGTTTTTCCTTGCTGTGAAAGATTTTTGACCCTCAGTTATGAATAAGAGCTTATCTGGGTACAGTATTCTTGGTTGGCAGTTATTTTTCTTTAGGGTGTGGCATACCTCATTCCAGGCTCTCTTTGCTTTCATGGTCTCTGATGAGAAATCTGGAGTAATTCTGATTGGTTTTCATTTATATGTGATGGTTCTCTTCTCCCTGGCAGTTTTAAGGATTCTTTCCTTGGTCTCTATTGATCCTTTATGTATTACAATGTGTCTGTGGGATGTCCTAATCTGGTCTGGTCTGTATGGGCTTCTAAAAGCTTCTTGTATCTGTATGTATTCTTCTTGATATTTGGAAAGTTCTCTGCTAGTATTCTGATAAACAAGTTACCTATTCCATTAACTTCCTTTTGTAGGTTCTCCTCAATACCTATTAGCCTTAAATTGGCCTTCCTGATTGTATCTTGGAGCTCTTGAAGTGATATGTCTTGCTTTTTTTGATTGATTTTGAATTATTTTTTCTTCCTTCTCCATAAAGTCTAGACTATCTTCAATTCTGGAAATTCAATCTTCTGCATCATCTAGTCTGCATTCTAGGATTTCTACTTAGTTTTCCCTTATCTTCCTTCCTTCTAATTGGTCATTCTTTATGGCTTCCCTCTGTCTGCTATAGTTTTATTTTAGGTCTTGTATGGACTTCTTTACTTCATTAATTTGGTTCTTATTGCTCTCTCTCAAGTCTTTTAGTTGAGTGGCTGTCATTTCATTGGTCTCCTTTTCTTTCTGTTGGAATTAACCCATCTTTTTGTTTGTGGAGGCCATGAATTCCTCTATAGATCTTTGGTTACCCTCCTGGCACTTATGTATGGCTGCATGCAATCTTTCTATCTTTTCATATTTGACAGTAGTGTTTGTAGAGTATTTTAAGGAGTATCTTCTAGGTCTTTCATTGACTCCTCTATTGCCTGTTTATTTTGAGTGCGGGTTGAGATTCCCTGGTTTGCCATTTTTCTGGTGCTTTTTCTGCCCACTTGGGAAAGATTACAAATCCAGTAGCACACCAGAACACTATTTTAAGGCATAAACCAACCCAGCCCTGAGCCCCGTAGTTGCACAAATTTGAGGTTCACTCTCATATGTAAATTCCCTCTCTCCTTTTTTGGATATAAAAACAGATTTAATGCCCTCATAGAACACAATTAAGATAAAAACCAATCCTGAGCCCTGCATTGGACTGATCTCAGTGATGCAATATGTTAGGTTAGGGAGGGGGCTTGTGATTCAGGAGGTGGATTACATACCATTACAACCAAAGAACCATTCTGTCCTTTTGTTTGAATCATTCTTGGCTGAAAAGGTAGCTCAATGAAACCCTTTGACACACTCAAATTAAATACATATATAGTCTATCTAGACAGCCAATAACAAGGAATCCATGGACTCTGAAAGTCCTAGAAGTAATATAGAATCCGTACTTACAAGCTATAAGCAATTTTAGGGGGAGAAGTTAAGAGTAGTGAAATGAAGGGGCTTAAAGGAACAGAGTGATGATGACTGAGATCAAAATTCAGAGAATTAAAAGAAGTAGAAAAGGGTAAAAAAGTTAAAAAAATACAAAGACAAAATAAACCACAAACAAACATGAAGCTGTGGAAGAATACTACCAAAATTGCGGGTACTGAGCTTGAGAGGTAGACATTTTTGATAATTGGAGACTGAATTTTGTCTGTACCTGATGAGGAAGGAGACCTAATAAACGTTGTTGTCTATGTATCTAGGGATGAAGTAGAAATTGAAGAATTTTTTAAAAAGGAAAAGAGAGAGAGAGAAGAGATGAGAAAAGGAAAGAAGAAAATGGGGGGGAGACATGAAAAACAAACACAAAAAATATAAAAATGATGAAAAATTAGGAAAACAAAGTTAAACTGTTATCATTGGTATATATTAAAAAAAGAGAGATCTTCATTATTTGGGTGATCTTGTGTCTCCCCTGTGTCTACTTCCCAGTCTCTTAATGGAGCTTCTGATTTTCTTGTGGTGATTAGTTTTCCTGTGGCTTAGCTGGTTCCTTAAGTCAGTTTGATTAAGCTGGCAGAGATCATGTCTGCCATAGGGTCTCTGTGACCCTCCTCCCAGGCTAGTTTATTCCTGGAGCCGTCTGCCTTGAGTGTTTTGCAGACAGTAGTTTGGTACTTTCTATGGGTCTGAGTCATTGCTGGGGAACTTGTGGCCTGTCAGAGATTTGTGGATTATCCCAGAGGTCTGGTAGCTGAAGGGCTCTTTTGGTCCGTAGGGAGCTGCTCTCAGCTTTTCAGGACTCATGGGTATTTTTTTTCCTTGAATAATTTAGTTGTTTTATTAGGAGAATTTTTGTACAGATTTTTTTTGGTTTTTCTATTATTTATTGTCAAAGTGATGAACAGAGAGGTTACAGTTTCATACGTTAGGCATTGGATACATTTCTTGTACTGTTTGTTACCTCCTCCCTCATTCCCCCCTCCCTCTCTCCTCTTCCCTCTCCCCCATGAGTTGTTCAGTTGGTTTACAACAAAGAGTTTTGCAAGTATTGCTTTTGGAGTCGTTTGTCTTTTTATCCTGTGTCTCTCAATTTTGGTATTCCCTTTCACTTTCCTAGTTCTAATACCAGTATATACAGTTTCCAATGTACTTAGATAAGATACAGTGATAGTGCGGGTACAACCACAGGAAGGGGATACAAGAAGATCATCAATAATAGAAGCTACAGTTACACATAGCACGTTGAAAGTAGTTACAACACTGATATAACAATAGTTTCCATAACATGGAGTTCATTTCACTTAGCATCATCTTAAGTGTTCATAAGGGTATAGCTATTGGGCTCTTGTGATCCTGTGCGGTGACTTGCCTAAACCTGTGCTAATTATTCCCTAAGAGGGAGACCATAGAGTCCATGTTTCTTTGGGTCTGGCCTAGTGGAAAGAGTGCTTGCCTCATATACATGAAGCCCTGGGTTCGATTCCTCGACACCACATATATAGAAAAGACCAGAAGAGGTGCTGTGGCTCAAGTGGCAGAGTGCTAGCCTTGAGCAAAAAGAAGCCAGGGACAGTGCTCAGGCCCTGAGTCCAAGGTCCAGGACTGGCAAAAAAAAAAAAAAAAAAAAAAGCAAACCCACAATCTCTCATGGGTTTTTCTAAGCTGCACATCTGCAGAGGGAAGGGCCCTCCTCTGGCTGTGTTTACCTGAGGTTGAAAGCTGTTGCACCCTGGGGGAAATTCCTCCCACCTGGGTGGGGAGACCTTCCCCTGGGTGGAGCTGACTGTCACTGCTCAGATTCCTTTACCCTTTTGAGAAATGGCTCCTTGGTTCTCGCTTTTTCCTGGACCAACTTACTTCCTATCTTCTCTGGCCACGTCTATGCCAGAGTCAAAGATGGCATTTTTCTCTGGTGATGGGGGAAGAGCTTCCTTCCAAATGCTGTTCTGTGGGTGTGAGTGCAAGTGAGAATGTCTGTTGTAGGGTACTCAAGCTTTCTCTGTTGGTTTGGCCCACCTACTACCTGCATCTGTCTTTGGTCAGAGGGCTGAAATTTTCCACTCCTGGTTGCTGATGTGCACTGGAGGTGAGTGGAGAGCTGCGTGCTCTGTCTCCACTGGTCTTATGCTGGGTTTGTCTGCCAGTAAAATAACATTAATTCTGTCATCAGTTACATACTGAACTGAATCGCCCCCATCCTTAATCCAACATATAGTAAATCAGCAGATAATTATGGTATGGCATCTCAGCCAAGGATTCCCAGAATATAATAGAAAGCTACTTATTTGGCTATGATTGACCCACCTGGCAGTCAGTAACTGAGCCAGATCATATACATCAACATTTTTTATAAGGATGCCATGGAAGACATTAGCAAACATATCACTGACTTACAAATGTTATGCCAGATTTCTGGTCCCCAAAGACCACCAAGGAGCTGATACCGATGCAAGCACACGAGAGTCTTTATTGCAAGCTCGAGCCTGGACGCCCAACCGTCACTGACACAGCGGATCTGGATTGAGAGCCCTGACCCTCAGATAGGCAGGGTTTTTATTGTAATTACAACAGGGGCAGGGTATTTCCAACTTGGCAGATACTTGATTGGATGGCATTTAGCAAGCAAGTCTTGTCCTATTTCTATTGGCTATCTACCCTTTCATTTATCTATTTTGGCTTTGATATCGAGAACTGGCTTCGATATCAGGAATTGACAATAGGTGGTCACGTAGCACTGATGCAGGGGGTTAATGCAGGGGTAGAGCAAGTCACAAATGGGTTAAGCAAGCCATTTACAGAAGCAGAATACTGCAGTCAGGCTGACCTAGTACCAACTTTATTTTAACAATTGCGACCATGTTTTCCCATTACCACTAAGCAAGCTTGAGCGGGCTAAAACAATCCAGTACTCAGTCATAACTAAACCAACCCAACAGTTACCATGGCATTTCTACTACTATTATGGGTATTTCTATAGTCTATGACTATGATCATTTTTTACTGTCCATTACCATGGTTGCTACCCAGGTATAGAGGTGAACAAGTGCTCCCTACATTTTTAAGTGTCAAACTACAAGAAACTAGTCTCACGGGTGGAGTGCAGCCCTGTATCATGGAGTCATCACCAGAGTTTAGAAGCTGTTATAATTTTAACACTAAAACTTATATTTAGTTACTCCAGTTTTCAGGTCAGCCCTAACACAAACACAGGTTGTCCATATCATCACCCTGGCCTAGGCCTGCCATTGGTCTCAAAGGGAAACTTCACTGGTGCCTCAAGAAAGCCACATTCTTTTTAAACTGGCCTAATGTTTTTAGCATGTAATATGAGATAAAATGGGGTGGGGGAGAGATGTCCTGGTGGTGGTGGTGGTGGTGTGGGGTGTGTGTGTGTGTGTGTGTGTGTGGTGTGTGTGTGTGTGTGTGTGTGTAGCTATGCCTTTTCATTGTTAGTCCTTATTGTCCTTTCAGTTTTTAATGCACATGGGGCTGACAGATTCCAAGTGGTTCATCCAGCTTATTGGTCTTCCTTCAGACCAGATCTATCCTTTCAAAGGAAGTTGTCCATAAAGGCAATACCTCAGCCAGGCTCTATTACAGTGTGAGATTAAAGTATAAACATTCTAGAAGCAAGAGATTTATACCCATAATGTGCAAAGCTGGAGCTATTGTTCCTAGAGGGGTTTAGATTTTTGTCAATGGATTTTTGACGTGGACAATACTGTCAACAACTGCAGGCTTCACTGAGGAGGCAGGACCATGCCTGAAGGTGAGTACAGAGCAGTGGACATAGACAAAACAAGGAAAACTACATGAGTTGGAGAAGACAGCTTTAAAATAACACCTTGTAGTTAAATGGTGGCAAACCTA
The DNA here is from genome assembly GCF_023159225.1 of Perognathus longimembris pacificus. Taxonomy (NCBI): domain Eukaryota; kingdom Metazoa; phylum Chordata; class Mammalia; order Rodentia; family Heteromyidae; genus Perognathus; species Perognathus longimembris. The sequence goes on from NC_063167.1 coordinate 54,849,880, forward strand.
GAATGGCAAGGTGAAGAGTGTGGACATAATGATATTCGATATCTAGGAGTAAACTCTCACAAGGTTCTAAAACTATTAAAGACTTTTCCTCTTGCTAAGAAGAGTTTTGTTTTTTTGTTTTTTTGTTGTTATTTTTTTTGCCAGTCCTGGGCCTTGGACTCAGGGCCTGATCACCATCCCTGGCTTCTTCCCGCTCAAGGCTAGCACTCTGCCACCTGAGCCACAGCGCCCCTTCTGGCCGTTTTCCATATATGTGGTGCTGGGGAATCGAACCAAGAGCTTCATGTGTCGGAGGCAAGCACTCTTGCCACTAGGCCATATTCCCAGCCTCAAAGAGTTTTAAAGAAAGATATGAAACAACATTAAGTACCAGTGTTTCAACTTCTATAAGATTATTTCTGTTCCCAATATAACTTTAAGTGGCTTCAATGCAGAAAGATACAGATCTTGTTGCACTTAGTTAAGTAATCAGAAATTTATATTATTAACAATAAAAATTTTCAGCATAGATAAACCATCTGAGCCATCACTCAGACCATATGTGTGTCAGGAGAGGGGTATCTACAGTCTATTCTGTTTCTCCACGATTGGCTTCTTCATTTAGCAGGTATAAAACTGGTGGGTTGATTCAGGCAGGTAAGATGAAGAATGGCATAGTTATGAGCACAAATAGAGCTCTACTTTTCCAACCTAATTCAACTATAGCATAGTTATTTCCAAGAGAAAGCAGGTTGTTATGGAAGCAGTAGTTTTTTTAAGTAATTCCATCCTCTCCTCTTAGCTGCATGTCTCAATAATTTCTGCCAAACTTGGAATCCTACATTTTCTATTGCTCCTCATATTAGCAAGAATTTATGAAAGGCTCAAATAAACTATGACTCCATATACTAATTTTCATGAGATGATTCAGTTCCAGCATGGGCAGATAAAAGCCAATTGTTTGAATCCAAGAGCTCTGAGAGTCCTTTAAAACAAATGCCTACAGATTTCTGTAGGCATCCACAAGGTCAAAGTTGCCATGCATTTCTCATGCTCAGTCATTCATCAGCACTGTCCATTTATCAGCACTTTTCTGCTTCTCCTGACCTCCTTCTTTGGTTACTTTTCACTTAAGACTTGATCTGAAGTACTGCCTGTGTGGACCACGTGGGGCCTCTCCACACTGCATGCTGCACAGATGTCTCTGCACATTTGCTGAAGTGTCACTTCACTCACTGGACCAGAGCCTCTTTGGGTTCAGGTCTAGCTGAAACTAGTCTACACCTGTCTCCAGCACCTGTCATAATGCTTGGATCCAAGTGACTAAGAAAGGGAGAGGGAGTGAGAAATAATTTTACTCATCCTGAAGAGACTTTTGTCCTCCTGTGTGCCAACTGCACATGTAAAAAGGTCAATCCAGTGTGCTTGAATTGAGCTTCTATGGAAGAGGGAGAAGAGAATTCTGACCACAGGCTCCAGAGAGGCCTTTGTAGCCCATGCAGTGAGTTTGAAATGTTTTCACACCATTTTACTTGTTGCCAAGTAATTTAAGCATTTGAAAGGACAGATTTGTGTAATGGGTTACATAACTGAGTTTGTTTTTCCAACAGGTGTTTCATCCTTTTTTGAACAGTAAAGCTTTCAGAAATTATTTAATCTTTGTTTGAAACCAATTAAATATTAAAGGCTTCCTCTTTCCTTTGCATAAGTCAACAGAATGAAAAGTTTCCTGGGGTGATGAGATAGAGGCCCTTTCTAGCCAATTCCTCTTCTCTCCCCAAGCATTGCTACTCTGGCTCTCATTTAACTCTTTCCTGGATGCATGTGACCTTCCAAGACTTGTCTTATTCCATGCTTTCTACCCCACTGCAGAAACAGTCTCCTAATGTGCCATCTTTGTCTCAGCTCTGAGTGGCTTCTATATTTCATCCTCATTTCCATGGCCTGCAATTGATTCAGTGTTGTGCCAAGTCGCGAGACCACCACCAAGAAGACCACCGAGACTCAGACATTCTGAAATGCAATAGCAAGGCAAGACTTTATTCAAGCGGGGCTGCGGCCCGGGCCTTGTCCTACCCACCGACACAGCAGAGGTTATGAGGCAGCCCCCAGCTGCGATTACACAGAGCTTATAAAGGCAAAAGACAAAGTTACAGCAATCAGGTGTTTAAGCAAGCAAGATTACGAGTACAAATCTGATTGGCTCAGGGCTCGAGGCATTCTAGGGGTGGTTAGAGTTAAGCATTCTCAGTCGTTAAGAGTTCTCGACCAGCTGGGCCCTAATAAGCTTGTCCTGGGTCTGCTCACAGGGCCTGCTTATCGCAGGTTCACGTGGTAAAGTAGGGTTCACGTGGTAAAGTGGGACCTGACTTCAAAGTCTGGCACTTCATTTCCCCCTTTTTCTTTTTGGTATCTTGGGAGCCAATCATGGCTCCATTCTGTCCATTTCAATGGCTTGCATGTCTAGGGGTGATATAGAGATAAGGCATGGGCCAATAGGGCCCAAAGTAGTAACCTAAAACAACTCTGGTCCCTTGGTTTTAAAGGGGGGCTGATGGGTGAAGATCATCCATCTTCTGTAGCTTCTTCAGGCTGACTGAGGGACGTTGACCTTACCTATCCAGGAACCTATACTTTACCATGGGATTGCAGGATCAGATGTCCAGTAGGAGCTTTACTCCAAACTGGAAATTATACCCGTATTCCTGAGCAAGCCTAAAACTACCAATGCCTTCTTGCTTGCATGGGACTTTACAGGTCTCCTGTTAGTTGCTAAAATAAGGGGGTCACTCCACTTTGGAGTGAGCTGCCAAAATAACATCAACATTAGCCTGAGTAGCAAGGAAAGAAGGCAAAAAGAAGATTATAACAATATTCAGTCTAACTTTCTTTTCTTGATGCGAAGGCGAAGCGGCTGAGTCGGGTGCTTGGAGACCTCCCATGTTCCATCATGGTAGTCATCGTCCAGGGCAAAGGGGTCAGCTAGCCTGGTGTGGGAGCAATGGACCCAAGTGGCGATGCCGTTTACCTTGAGGGTGGTGGGAGTAGTCAGTAGCACCACGTATGGTCCCTTCCACCGTGGTTCTAAGGATTTGGGGTTATGCCTTCGGACGAACACCCAGTCCCCTGGTCTGAATAAATAGGGGGTAAGGACAGAAGCAGAATCATATAATGCCTTAAGTAGGGGTCACATATTCTTGTGCACGAGCTGCAATCGAGTTTACACAAAAATTCATATCATCCAAATCAGCAAGCAATTCAGTCTGAAGGCTAGGGATAATGGGTGGGGGGTACCCATACATTATTTCAAAAGGAGTAAGCTGATAGGGAGAATTTCTTACTCTAAGCAGAGCAAAAGGAAGGAGTGACACCCAGTCTGCGCCAGTCTCTAAGGCCTATTTAGTTAAGGTCTCATTTAGAGTCGGATTCACTCTACCTGTCCTGAACTCTGGGGTCTATAAGCACAATGCAATTTCCAATTCGTCCCCAGTGCAGTGGCTATTCCCTAACTTACTTTTGAGACGAAGGCCGGTCCGTTGTCCAACCCAGTGGTGGATGGGAAGCCATACCTGGGTAGGATTTCTTCCAGGATCTTCTTAGCCACTACATTCACAGTCTCATGCTTTATTGGATAGGCTTCAACCCATCCTGAAAAGGTGTCTACAAAAACTAGCTTGGGAATACTGGGGCACAGGAGGCAAAGCTCGTGGCTCTGGGTCTACTAGAGTCAATACTTCTCTGGGCTGAAGGGCTGCTTCCTTAGCTGCCTGGTCGGCCAGATTCCCTCTAGTCACCGAATCAACTCCCTTTTGATGACCTGGACAGTGCATAATGGCAATCTTTGCTGGTTCCCATAGGGCCCAGATGAGGCTTAAAATCTTCTGCTTGTTTATAATGGCCTTTCCTTCGGCTGTCAGTAGCCCCCTCTCTTGGTATTCATGTCAGGTAGGCCTAAGGCAGGGGCTTCCAGAGGCTTTTCTTGATTGCCTCAAAGGCTTTTTGCATCTGCTCAGTCCAATGAAATTCTGGGAGGTTTTTGGTGGCTTCATATAGAAGCTTGTCCATCTCAGTGAACCCAGGTATCCACAGCCGGCAAAAGCCTGCTGTTCCCAGAAACTCTGACTTGTCTGGCTGACTTAGGTACAGGAATTTTCAGCACAGTCTCTTTACGTGCATCTGACAGCCAATGCTTGCCCTCTCTTAATATGAAGCCCAGTTAGGTGACTTCAGGTTTACAAATTTGCGCCTTTTAACATTCTAGTTTGTAAAAGCTTTTTCCTGACTGGCTGGGGAACTGATCTCTGATGACCTAAAAAAATTACCTTTGCAGGCCTTTAACAGATTTCAATAAGGACACAATCTCAGGTCTACAAGCTTTCTTTCCTGAACAGATGTATCAGCTTAAAATTCTCACTGCCAGTCAGAGCTTTGAGTAAATGTGGCGGGTTGAGATTTTAAACTATCCTCTCATTTGACAAACTTACCCTTACTAACCACTATCACAGATGACTGGCAAGTTCCTGCCCAGTAGACAGACATGGGCATTGGAAAGGCATGCTTATGAACTATTCTTCTAGGACTTCCCAGCTTTAACTTTTGAAAGGCCAAACAGGAGTGACTCTAGGATCTGACACCATCTCTGCCATCCAAGCAGTGGCCTACTGCCTCTGGATGTTCTATCACTTTTGTCCCAGGAGGAGTGACTTTCCACTGGACTTGGACTCAGGGCCTGAGTGCTGTCCCCCAGCTCTCCAGTTCAAGACTAGCACCCTACCACTTTGAGCTCCACACAACTCCATTCCCAGTACTCTGCTGGCTGATTAGAAAGAAGTCTCTCACAGGGACCTTTCTCTGCCCGGGCTGGCTTCGAACTGCAGATTTCAGATCAATGAGTCTTACAAGAGGCCACCTTACTCCAATTAAAGCAACAAGGTGGTCCACACAGAAGTAGTTTCTAAGCATGCTCTCTTACCTGGAACTTATTAAGGGCCAGTATTAGATCTTGACAAACTTGTAGGAATCACCTGTGCTTTTCTGTAGGCCTGCTGGAAACTGTTACAAAAAATCTACAAAGAAGCTGGATTGGCAATTAAACATTTTGGTAGCTATAATTCTCCTTTTCTCACTTTGCAATAATTATTTAGGACAATTTTACTTCCAAATTTCTTATCTAGAAATGTATTCTTGATTTCCAAAACCTTTTTTACTAACCCAACACTTTAACTTTTATCTACATTGGAAAAACTGAAGCTCACAGGCATTCTGAAACCAGGTGCTACCCTTTGCCTACGGGCTGCTTGTTTCAAAAAAGCCTCTTTTTTTTTTTTCAGTCCCAGTTACTGCATGGCATGAAGACCTTTGAATTTTTCCTTAATGCAAGAATTACAATTACAGAATTAGAAATACTTATCCATTCAGCTTTCCAACATATTAGTGAGAAACATTGGCCCATTTTGCCATTTCTTCCTACATACATAGAGTTAATGAGAGTTTACTTCTATCCCCATCAGTTTAATATATGTCCTTTAAATCCAAATTTTTGACACTTAGCTCTGATTTTTTTTAACTATAGTTCCTCTTTAATGCAATGCAAGAATCCTTTAAAGCATTTGGTAATGCCCAAACTTGATGACCATTTGAATTTAAACTTAAACTCACTCAATTTTACATCATACTGTCTTGAACATGTTCACACTCACACATGCACACACACATACATATTAAGACAAAAACCTTTAACAAATGATTTTAGCATTCTCCAGCCTCATTTTCCAGGGCCTGATAGTTTTAGTAAAACATTTTTAGTCTTAATAAAACATATTAGCACACCAAATAATTTTCTGCTTAAGAAGGCTGGATGGTGGTCCCCCTAGAGTTCTTTTGTTCCGGACACTCACACTGATTGTGGGCTGTCGCCTGTACGTCTCATGCAGGTTTGACACAAAAGAGACTATCATAACACAGACTACAGCGCTGTGTGGTGGGGTCACTCCCCACCGCCTGCGAGTGGCTTGGGCTGGCCCCGTGTCTGCCCCTGTCGGCGGCGGCTGCGAGTCAGCACTAGGGGCTGATGCCTCCATGCCCTGGGCTGCAGGCACCAGGACTGGTCTGGACCCTCCAAAGCAGAGGACACAGCTGAAACATTTTAAGAAAGGCCAAACCCAAGCTGGAGTGTCCCTGCCAACTAGTTCCCTCCAGATGTCTATATAAGGAATCTGGTCTAGGCAGCCTGAAGGGGCTTTGATTAGGCTTTGTAAAGTACTGATCTTAACTATGTGTTAAAGCTCCCCTCAGGTGGCCAATTAGCTCTCTCAAAGGTGGGCCATTCTGATTTACACAGGGTGATCCATCTTTCCTCCCTAAGGGTCACACCTCCATTCTGAGCTATATCCTTGACCTCCCTCCAGTGAGCTAGGGTCAAATCTAGGGGGCTAGATGGAGATCCCCAAGATAGAATGTTACCCATAGCTCTGATCAGATGTTTAGTCCAAAAGGCTACCAAAAAAAACAAAAAAGAAACCAAAACAATTAATACAAAAGGAAAAAAACATAGGCAAGAACAAGAACAAGAAAAACTGGAGATCTCCCAAGTTGGCCCATACAACCTCCTGCAAGGGTACGGAAAGAGTGAACTCAAGTTGAAAGCGGGGCTCCAGAAGTCCCCCTTCAAAGGTGGTAGTCTGGGGTATCCCCCAGTCTCCCCAGTATTGCAGAGTAAGTGTGTCTGCTTTGACAACCACTTCAAGAAATAAGCAAAAGCAAAACAGACAAACAGACACATTACAAGACAAATGAGGCTGTTTTCTTACCTTCGGAGTCTGGGTCTCGGGGGGTCTCTGGAGCTATCCCGGACAAGCCCCCAAATGTTGTGCCAAGTGGCGAAACAACCACCAAGAAGGCCACCCAGACTCAGACGTTCCGAAATGCAAAAGCAAGGCAAGGCTTTATTTAAGCAAGCTTCAACTCGGGCCATGTCCTACCCACCTACACAGTGGAGGTTAGGAGGAAGCCTCGAGCTGCGGTTACACAGGGCTTATAAAGGCAAAAACAAAGTTACAACAATCAGGTGTTCAAGCAAGCAAGATTAGGACACAGGTACAAATCTGATTGGCTCAGGGCTCGAGGCATTCTAGGGGTGGTCAGAGTTAAGCATTCCCAGCGGTTAGAGTTCTAGACTGACTGGGCCCTAATGGGCTTGTCTTGGGTCTGCTCACAGGGCCTGCTTATCTCAGGTTCACATGGTAAAGTGGGGTTCACGTGGTAAAGTGGGACCTGACTTCAAAGTCTGGCACTTCATCAGGACCCTGGTCTGCCTCTGTGGTTCTCATCTCATCACACACTCTTGTTGAGTGTTTCCTGAAGCTTCAGCTATAACCATGTGATGTGGTTGACTATGAGCTTGATTTTGGCTACCCTGTCACAAGAGTACTGTCATTCTACTGTGTGCCCTTTTATACTCTTCCCATGTCATACTACCTTTGAAGCTGCCTTTGGCAGCCTCAGTTTTCATTTTCTCACTCTCTAAATTACAGTTCTCTATATTTTCTTTGGCAAGTCAATCCCTCCTGTAGGGGTCCTTCACCCCCAGCACTCTCCTGGACAGCGGGAGAGGCGGGGAGCGTACCCCACGGGGCAAAGCAAGAGGAGGTAGAGTCCCGAACCCCCGCTCGCCTGATCCCAGCCCTCCTTACGTTAATGAGGACACTCAGACAGGGATGTCTCATGCAGTCTCCGATTTTAATAAGGGGGAACCACATTTATAAAGGCAAAATGGCGGCCAGAAGGGGAGGGGTGTAGAGCACCTAGCTAGGCACTGATTGGCTGCCTGAGCTGTCCATCAAGGGTGGAGAGCCGAGGGACCTCCCTAAGGGCGTCATAAATCTATGTCATGGCCCCCAGGACTGCCTCCGGGTTCACCACCAGTGACCATCTTGGTTGCACGTGGTCCGGAGGCTGGGAGGCGGGGCTGGTTAGAGCCGCCTTTCCAGTTCCAGAGGAAGGCAGGCGGGACTAACAGCCATGCGTGGCTCCAGGGCTGGGAAAATAGGCAGGCTGGCTACAACCGCCTCTAAAGCTGCAGGCCGGTGCCCCATACCTCCACTCCTAACCAAGTGGTTTTGGAGGCATTTTCTCAACACACAGCTCCAAGAGTAATCCCTGATAGCTTCAAATATATGAGCATATCCCCACCCTAGACATAAATGATCAGGGACCAAAACATGATCTGTTGCAGGAGTGCACACTTCCCTCTCAGGCCAGCTCATGATGCTCTAGTGTCTGGGTGTACTGTAACCACAAGGGGCATCACCTTGACACTAGAGCTGAGAAAGTCTCATACCAAACAGCCTGAAGACAATTCCTGGATATTCAGTTATGTCACTATATTCTACTTTATCGAATTTTGCTGGAACTCTGTTTACTGGCTCCTTGTCAGCTATTAGCATCAGAGAGACAGAAGTCATGTCACACATAAAATTCATAACTGTTTGAGAAATGAGGAAACAGGATGTAATGACATTGGCCAGGAATCAGTGAAGTATACAGTCACTACAGATATCTTGGGGATAATCCCACCACTCTACCACCCTTCCTCAGCTAAGGCTCTCCATGCTCACATGGAGTCAGCTTGGTAGGATGATGAGATGCAAAAATAACCAGATAGTGCAAGAAGCTATAAACAGAACTATAATACAAGAAAATTGAATATTAAAAGGAGCAGCACAGTATGAAGATTCAGAAATGATTTATAAAATTTTCTTTTAATCATATTGATGCATACAATACACATATATGTGCACTGTATGTCTTAGTGCTGTTAGAAGGAAAATATTTTTGAACACCCTTGATTTACCTCCAATCCAATTATATGGAATACAAAACAATTTAGAAAGAAACAAAGCACATGATACTAAATAGGATTTTATTTTTATAAAATTTGTTTTTCAGTCTTGGAGAGATATACTATTAAAATATGAAATGTGTTTTGTGTCAAGGGTATTAGGCAGAAAAAATTTGAAAGGTACTGATTTGTTTCAACCTGGAATCTGAAATACCATAAAGCAATGTGATTGTTGAAGCAGCAGCTAACAGGTTGAAGTGGAGGAAGGAGAGTGTGCAACAATTTCAGTCCTAGGAGCTATGCAGGCAGGCCACACACCTGGATTACTTCTGGAATTCCAGTTGTGTGGTGAAGTGCTTGTTCACAGGACTTCTTAGAGAACCACAAGACTCTAGCATCCCAGCCTGGTTCTACAAGCAAACTCTTCAAAAACTGAAAGCTACATAGATACAGAAAGCAAGAGCCTTTAGAAACAGAGGTGCTAGAAGAAGCCAAACATTTTGAGCTGTTTGCTACCTTTGGTTCTAGCCTAAAGGAACCCTGAGGGGTACTTCGCCAAGAACCTGACCATTGGGAATGAAAGTATAGAGACAATTTATGCTAATCTGTGCTTATTTTTGTACCTGGAGAATAACAGTAACAAAAGCCAGATGTCTTTAAAAAGCAGGTGATTTGCTTTTTAGAAAAGTGTTAGCTCTTGTGTTTTAAATTGTTCTTCTCTTCCATATTTATTTTTAGATTATTTTGTTCTCCAATGTTTAGCACTTAGATGTTATACTCTTCCCACTAGCTTTAGTTTATACTAAATCTTCCTTTAAAGTGTTTTGGCTACCTATTTAATTTTTATGTCTTTTGTTTTTCACTTTAGAAGATATTTTTCCCATTTTAGCTCTATTCACAACTATATCATGTAATTCTAAATTCCTGATTTTAACATCAACATTTAAAATTTCTTTGTCACATTCTTCCCTAGTTGTGCATTTTAAATTCTGACCTTATGGTTTTGTTTTTCAACCTGTGGGAAATGCTTTTTTATTCCTTTCAGTTGCTTTGTTTCCACCTCACTTTTCTCTCCCACCTTTGGTTTCAAGACATATTTTCTTATTTGTAACATAAATTATTGTGTTCTGTGTAGTGTGCATTCACTAGGCTGACAGGCAACAGAAGCTCAGGATCATAGCCTATATGTGCTCAGCCAACTTTACATCTTTGTAGCTTACTGAACAAGAAGATTCCTTATACCAATTTGCCCTTGCCACATTTCTCTCTTGGCAGGGGCACCAGTAGATTCTTTTGTTGCTTGAATTTCTGTATTTCCTTATACTCCTAGAAAGGAGATGGTGCCTGGAGCTAGAAGTACTTAGAGTTTGAAAGCACAACAAGCAATTCCTAGGTAGTGAGCACTGCCAACTCAGCCACCATCACTCTGTGTATCTTTGAAGGATGCCTTCAGAATTCAGTGATGAGGGAGGGGGGATACTGGTATTAGAACTAGGGAAGGGAAAGAGAATGTTAAAATTGAGAAAGGATAAAAAGACAAATTACTCCAAAAGCAATACTTACAAAACCATTTAGTGTAAACCAACTGAACAACTCATGGGGGGAGAGGGCAAGAGGGAGGGGAAGGGGGGAAATGAGGGAGGAGATAACAAATTGTACAAAAAAATGTACCCACTGCCTTACGTATGAAACTGTAACCTCTCTGTACATCATGTTGACAATGAATAAGTAATTATTTTTTAAAAAAGAAGATTCAATGATGGGGTGAATAGAGCTTTTCCTTGAATAGTTCAGAGATATTCTGAACAATTTAAATGTGAGAATGTATACCAGTCAATGTCTACAGGAAACATAAATCACATAGTAATTTGAACAAGGAATTCTTAGGGGGAAAAAAGAGAACTCAAAACTGTAAAGGAAAGGCAGCCATTAGGAGCAGTACCCACTCTAGGAAATGATGTAGGGAATACAGGGAAGGTGCCACCCCTCTCAGAATCCCAACATCATTGGAGAGGGCAAAGCCTGACTCAATTGATGGAAGAGAAGTTAACAGAAGGAAGGGTGTGCCAGGAGAACTTGCTGGAAAGATCAGGAAGGAGCCATGTCTTAGAACTACTTGCTAAGCTACCTGAAGGAATGTGGGAAAAATTGTTCAGAAAGAGATGCCTTTTTTTTTTTTTTTTTTTTTTTTTTTGCCAGTCTTGGGCTTGGACTCAGGGCCTGAGCACTACTGTCCCTGGCTTCTTTTTAAAGCTAGCACTCTACCACTTGAGCCACAGTGCCACTTCTGGCCATTTTCTATATGTGTGGTGCTGGGAAATCAAACCCAGGGCTTCATATATATGAGGCAAGCACTCTTGCCACTAGGCCATATAGGAACCCTACTTCATTGTCGGTGGGAATGTAAACTGGTTCAGCCACTCTGGAAAGTGGTATGGAGATTCCTCAGAAGGCTAAACATAGAACTCCCCTATGACCCAGCAGCCCCACTTTTGGGCATCTACCCAAAAGACCACAAACAAGAACACACTAAAGCCACCAGCACAACAATGTTCATCGCAGCACAATTTGTCATAGCTAGAATCTGGAACCAACCCAGATGCCCCTCAGTAGATGAATGGATCAGGAAAATGTGGTGCATATACACAGTGGAATTTTATGCCTCTATCAGAAAGAATGACATTGCCCCATTTGTAAGGAAATGGAAGGACTTGGAAAAAATTATACTAAGTGAAGTGAGCCAGACCCAAAGATACATGGACTCTATGGTCTCCCTCATAGGGAATAATTAGCACAGGTTTAGGCTAGTAACAGCAGAGGATCACAAGAGCCAATAGCTATACCTTTATGAACACATAAGATGATGCTAAGTGAAATGAACTCCATGTTATGGAGACAACTGTTATATCACTGTTGTAATTACTTTCAACATGCGATGTGAAACTGTAGCATCTATTATTGATGATCGTCTTGTATCCCCTTCCTGAGGTTGTACCTGCACTATCTCTCTATATTATGAGTACATTGGAAACCATTTATACTGGTAGTAGCACTAGAAAACTGAAAGGGAATACCAAAATCGAGAGACACAGGGTAAAAAGACAAATGAATACAAAAGCAATACTTGCAAAACTGTTTGGTATAAACCTACTGAACAACCCATGGGGGGAAAGGGAAAGGGGGATGGGGGAGGAGGGAATGAGGGAGGAGGTAACAAACAGTACAAGAAATGTATCCAATGCCTAAATATGAAACTGTAACCTCTCTGTACATCAGTTTGACAATAAAAATTTAAAAAAAAATAGAGATGCCCTTTAAGATGTGCTGGATGTGTTTCCCTCTTCCACATTTCAGGCAAATCTTCTGGACAAGGTTGCGTGAGGCAACCACTTATTTTGCTCATAGGCCTGCCATATAAAGGTGCCACCAGGCAGAGCAGAAACCTCACACTCACGAGTGAACACATGTGCAGGCACACACATTATAATAGGAGGTCCACTCAAAGAGAGAGGCTCCTTCCTCCTGTGGTGTTCCTCTATGCACTCCATATCTACAAAGCTTACTACACAGTTCTGTCAGGGAGAAGTGCTTCCAGGGCTCAGCTCCATTGTGAGAGAGCAGTGAGCAGTTCTGAAGGTGAAATTGATTATTGGTAATTAAAATGTTACACTCTTTTGTTCAGCTTCCATACGCATCCTTGTTCATGAATCTTGACTCCATACAATGAAACAACTCTATATTTCTATCTAACAGGATATGTTTTCCTTATACCAGGGAAGAAAACATTCTTACCCCTTTCCAAAATGAAAGGTACATAGTCCACATGTTCATTGAATCAATTTCTAGCAATATTAATTGCCTCTCAAATTCCATCACAGTTCTGCTGAACATTTTCTTACCTAATAACTACAGTATAGGGTTAAGTACCACCAACTTGAATAAAAATGAAAATGAAAAAAGAGAGAAATTAGCATATATGCATAAACATATACCAAACCAAGGTAAATTACTCAAAGCTCTCCCCATTTCTTTAATCTTGGCTTCAAGATCATAATTCACAGCCATGGCTTACATTTCTCTTGCCTTCAGCCAGAAGCTCAGTTGGTCAATTATTTTTCCAGTAAAGAAATCTAAACCTTCATTCAGAAGGGTAAGTCTTCAACTGGCTTGCATTTTTAGAAGGAGGGGGGAAGGGAGGGCAGAGTTAATAGTTTTTCATTAACTTTTATTATATCAGCCATGAAATTTCCAACAGGTACCCCAGAGAATCTTCTGGATTCCACATTTGTGCCCAATTGAGCAGCAACTCAATTTCCTTTTGGTGTTTTCCAATCACTCCAGCCAGCAGAGCAACTCCTTATTTTGGACCTGCACATTTAGCAATAAAAATGACTTCAAATGACCAGGTGTCAATCTTTGCTTCAAATTCAGAGAATAATTGCTGTGGCTCCTGACAGGGCATTCCCTTCGGGGACTTGCTGCTAAGTTAGCAATGCTCAGTGATGCTGGATGCAGGAAGCAGCACTCAGGGAATGCATTATTAGATGTAGCTGCAAGAAAACCCACTCTTACTCTACTCCTTGCTCCCACATTGACACATCTGGCTTTGGGGAAATATCATCATGCAATGCACAGCCTGTAAAAAAGAACCTTCTCTTTTTGGAATGTTTTATCCCAACTGGTGGTATAACCAAGTCTTCAGTAAGCCGTTCCATCTTGAATTAGGCCAACCTGTTCTAGACTAGTGGACATGTGGTAAGTCTAGTTAATTCATGGGCATAGCTCATTACTTCACTTCCTATGCTGGGAAATCTGCATCAAGCTCAGTATTGAGTGGAAGGCTATGATGGTAAGCAAACAATGCTGATGGAAGCTCTCAAACAAGAAATGCAAGTTGACGTCCATACCATTCCAGTGAGGATAATTTTTTTTCCAATTCTGTGATGAAAGAGAGAAGAGCTATCAGGAGTTGGCTGACATGTCAACTGGAAAAGAGAGGCAGAAGCCAACTGGTGGCTGAATTAGTGTATGTCTGTGGCTATAGATAGGTTCTGAGCAGTTAGATGAGTCAGTGCTGGCAAGAAGTCCAAGCTGCTGAGTCCATACATGTTCTTCATCTCTTCCACCATAACTTATTTCTTGAGCCTATTGAACAAGTGTTGAGATGACTGGAATTGAAATGACATCTACAGAGAACATCGTTTGTCCACCAATGGACCTCTATTGCAGTGGATGTCCTATATGGACATTATACGGGACATGTAGCTTCATAACCTGTGATTATTTGGGGGGAAAAAAGAAAACAATGGAATACAGGTCCATGATAAAAGATTGTATATTCATTGTGGGGTATGTTAAGTTTGAGATTCTTAAGGGGCTTTCAGATAGAAAGAGGGGGGAACCTCTGGCTTTTAGAAGAGATACTTGGATTCCCTTGCCAAAGATACAGAGGTAATATTGGCAGCAAAGAAGTAGATGAAGGTACCTGGAGATAGAGCAGTTTGCAAAGTTTGGAAAGGAATGCTGCCAAAACGGTGAGTGGGCTGCAGAAGAGAAGTACCTGTAAGAGACTGGAAAGGAGTATGCGTGCAGTTACCCTAGGAAGGGAGCAGAGTCATGAAATCAGAGGTGGAAGTGTTTTCAAACATGGGACTTGCATAGAGAGATTTCAAGGGTACAAGAAAAGAAGCTTTCATTGGATTTGGCAGCAAGAACAACTTCAGAGAAGAGGTGGAACAGAAGATAGATGACAAAGGGTTCACAGTGACAGCCAGAGGAAAGCTAAGCCAGCAAATGGAGCTCCCTCCCTCCAAAGGAACAGTTGTAAAATACACAAGAGCTCCATAAAGCATTCAGAAGAGAGCTTATGCTTTTGAGAAACATTTCTTAAGATGAAAGACTGGAACATCTCAAAAAATGGAAGGGAAGCCTTCTATGCAACAAGAAATGGAAGAAAGAAATGAGGAATCATTTCAGCATTAGCAGTAAGCAAGCTCTCAGAGGAAGGAATAGAGTCAGGAACATGAAGTGGTGAGATATCAACCACAATCTCTGAGTCTAAAAGAGTGGAGGGTAGGAGTGTGAAGCAAGGTAAAGCACGAAGATGAAGTAGGTTCACAGTCCCAATTTAATTTTCAGATTACAAAGGAAGCCTTATGATAACAGAAAGAGCTGAGCCGTTAGAAAAGGAACATTAGAGAAAATGTGCAGTGTTAAAAGAGCAGTAGAAGAAAGTGGAGAGGGAAAGAAATAGAGAAATCTAATCTATTAGATAGCTTTGAAATGGCACTTGTCATTTTCTGCTAGGTAGTTTTCTCCTGAGTGTCTTTCTAGAATTAATTTGTTACTCTTTAAGAACAAATCCTATTTTTGCATCCGTCACAAGCCTTTACTAGAATGAGTAACACCTTAGCACAATGTTTCAGCAATTCTTGTTATACAAAAACAGCTCCAAAATATTATCTTCTAATTATTATCCTTTTATGGTTCTGAGAATCAGCTATGTGAGTTTTATATAGGGGGTCTCTCTCTCAAGCCTCTGTAAGTGTGTGTGTGTGTGTGTGTGTGTGTGTGTGTGTGTGTGTGTGTGTTAGTCTTGGAACTTGAATTCAGGGCTCTGTCCTTGACTATTTTTGCTCAAAGCTAATGTTCTACCACTTGAACCACAGCTCCACTTTCAAACCCCTAGAGCTTTCTGCTGGTACTTGTTTGGGGCCTGGGTTGGGCTATACATGCATGGTTTCTCTCTATGACTTCCTTGGGGAATGGTGTCTAGGTTCCAAGAGCCAGTGTCCTAAAGAGCCAAGCGTGTGATCTCATTGCCTATCCTCTAAAATGTGGGATTACTCTGCCACAATTAAGTCAAAATTAAGGGAAATAAAATAAGAATGAGTGATGCATGGTCTTAAAAGGTCTTGGTAGAAGACAGTAACAAAATGAAAGTCAACTGCAAAAATATGCAATTTTAGGAGTGTTGGTAATGCTTTATATTCTCTTTGTAGGACCTAAAGTTGAGCTGTTGAGGAAGGTAGATCAGAACTTCTCTTTCAAGTGCTTGCAAGTAACCTGGGCATCTTGCAGATTGGGACCTGCTATTTGAATTTCTGGACAGTTCTGGGGTGATGTTATAGCTGTGATCAGCCGCTGTCCTCCCCTGGATAGCAAGTTCGTAGGTAGTAAGGTGACTGCTTAGCTCCTGTGATCTCTCAGTTCTCTAGAAGGGACTCTCACAGGTATTCCACTAGAGTTTCTTAAAGGACCTTGATCAGGGGAGGTGAGATTCTCATGCGAACAAGGTTAATTAGTTCTTCTACAATACTTTCAGAATAGGAATTCAAGGAATGGATATGAAGATATGAAGTAACCAGTAAGAAATCCAGTTTCTAGGCCATTTAAAGGTAGTAGGCAAAGATAAAGCAAAGGACAGCAATCCCAGATAAGGCTCAAACCAGACTCCCTTACCAACCAATGCCACACGATTCTTCATATCCCTACATCAAAGCCCCCTTTCGACCTAAATTTGTTCTACTTGGATTTTTTCATTGGAAGAATTCTAAAATAGGGTAGGGGCAGAAGGAGATGTCTTCTGGGAAAGTTTTCCATTGTCTTGAAGGACTAGATTATTATCTAGATACCTGTAGTCTGAGAATGAAGATAAACTGAAGTGAGAAAGCCTGTAGATTAAAATAGTTGAATTGTGTTAAAAGAATGTGGAAATAAATGGTTGATCAAACCACTGCTTTATGTATGAAACTGTAACCCCTCTGTACAACACTTTGACCATAAAAAAATTAAAAAATAAAAATATTTTAAAAAATTTAAAAAACACTATTGCAAACATAAGGAATGTATGTGGCTAGGAAGCTATCAGCTTCAGAAAAGCCATCAGCCCTGGGGTAAATAGAGCTTACAAGCAAGACAGGTGAGTCCTGTACAGTAAACAAACAAACAAACAATAAACAAAAACCAAAACCAGAAGATCTAGCTTTCCCTGTGGACCAGACAGGCACTGTGTGACATGCTTTCAGCGGTGGCCTTACTGAATGGTTTTGGTGGAGTCTCCAAAACTCAAGCACTATCAGGGCTGGCACTAGCACACTCAGACATAGAGAAACTGAAGAGGGATGGATCCCACTTCGCTGATCCTATGACTGGGTGTACATACCTCAGGCAAGTCCCAAAGTCTTCCTAAGTCTGAGACAGTAAGTATTACAAGGAGAGAAGAATGACAACACCACCTTTCCATTGTGGGAATAAATAAACTTCTATTAACCCACTGGTTTCTTCATTATACCTTTATTGTATCAACACACCCCACAACACAGTGAAATTAATCCTAGTACTTTGTAGCACACTTCCAAAACAGCGAAATGTTTGTAAGTCTGCTTACTACCAAAGTATACCATCCAAGAAATTGAAAGGCCTTTTCTATCTAAGCGCCAGGTACATGTGTAGGCAGGGCAGGCAGCCACAAAACAGCAAGGAGAGCCCTTGGGTCTGAAAAATAGAACAGTGAAGTAATGAGGCTGATGCCATAAAGAAAATGGATACAAATCTTCTAATTTTATAGTCCTACCTTGTGGTACGTTCACAAAAATATTTCCTTTGTAAGTTAAAACAGTATCTACTGCAGAAAGGCTTAATTTTGGTAATAAATAAATAAATAAACCAGCAAAGGTCCTATGTTTATGAAACATTATTGTAAAGATTCCAGAAATACATGAGTCAAAATTTCAAATGATGATTCCCACAGTAACTGTAACTCTGGTATACTACATACATAATGGAAGAAATGTTAGCAACATATCCCATCAGAGAAAATACTCAATAAACAGAAACAGGCTGAGTTATACTTGTTGTGCGAGCCATCACTTTCCACTAGCTGAGAATAAAATTGAAACCGTAAATGCATGCATTTTTTGTATTTAATTATCATATTTTGATGCAATTTAATCAGCTTTGCATCCATACTACATTTTCCTTTCATAAACTGCAAATAAATATCTTTTGTAATTTCAAAATCCACAGGATTTGGTTTCTTTTTCTCACACAGGCTACCTTTGCAGGATGGTGTCATTATACCCTGGTTTTTCCTGAAATGTCAGGACATGCCTCCTGGGATCCATTTTTCTATATCCTTTTTTCCCTGAAGGACACTGTGGGGGAGGAAGAAAAGAATGGCCACCAAAGAGAACAGAACTTGTACTGAGGAATTTTAAAAAGATATGTAAGTGCAACAGAAGAGAGGACTGCCACTATTAACTCTCCCTTAGATATCTTCCCAAGTAGCATCAAGAACATACCATAGTTACATTTCCCCAAATGCTTAGACATGACATTAGCTTATCTTCTAACACTAAAAAGGCAAACAGAACATCTTTCTGTTGCTCACTCTTTGTGACTCATGGAATATGTATTTAATATGTGCTTTTATTTGATTATTTTAAGTCTGGGCCATTTCACTGCACTTACAATATTTCCTAAACACAATATGCAGAAGATTTACTGACTACAGAATGCAGAATATACCTCATGTAAAAAGATTAGTTAGGGTTATGACCTAGCTAATTTTTAACATATTTTAAGCTTTTTGCTTCAACTATATTCTGAGAATTCAACAGTGAAAGAGAAGAAAAATATAATTGCCCTTTGAAAGTCTGCCTAGTAAAATTAATCCTGTATATCATGTCCACTATTACTTTTCCCAGTTTGGTTTTAACTAAGAAGGGCACCTTCTACAATCTCTGAAGAAGGATCTTTTTTCTTTCCAGCAGCCTTTACCATGAGGGCATTTTCATTATATTGGAACTAAATTACTCTGGCTCCAGAACAATCATAATTTCTTCCCACTCTCAATAGCTCTACCCCATCACAATGTCCAGTGCTAGTGTTTAGAGGGCACTCTGGCCCAACTTTTGTCTCTTAGAACTGCCATGGTCAAGTTACTCAAACTTATTTGTTTCCCTACCTTTCCATGTTCAAAAAGATGGTTTTCTATGTAACTAAAGTTTCCTTCCTTATTTATATAGTACACCAATGAAGAGAAGACTCAGACCTATCCCAAAGTTCAACATCATTTGCTGTAGTGAGAAAGGTAACAAGTCAATCCTTTGCCTAAAGGGATATATGACAATTTTGCTTGTAACTACATGGCAAATAAGGGCAAAGAAAAACTATCTGGGACTAAGCACCAAGACTTCGAAGTGAAGAAGACTGGCAGGCTAAAGAAAATCCATGTCAGTACTTGGGCTCTTGTTTCTTACCAAAGACCAGAAGCAAGGTTTACTGCCTTATGTAATTATCAGGATAGACAAAGTAGGACCAAAAATGTGTATTTCCCATGCAGGTCATCCACTTTATGAGCTGTCCTTAAGGAAATTGTCACCCCAGCCAGTGGACAAGAGTTACTTAAAAGAAATACAGTCCTTACTAGCTGTCTCTTTCAAGATGGAAACTGAAGAAGGGTAGCCATTTCCAGATCACAAAATACCAGGGCATGGAAACTAATACAATGTATTTCTTTTGGTCAGTTACATGACACTCTCAGAGATCTAAGTTTTCCCAGATAAACTGAAAACAAATATCCATATCACAGAATAAGAAAGCAATTTTTCACCTTCTAATGAAAGCTGAAGAATACCATGAGTGATTGACAGCATGGGACAAAGGAACTCCATGTTATGGAAACGATTGTTATATCACAGTTGTAACTACTTTCAACGTCCCATGTGTATCTGTAGCTTCTATTATTGATGATGTTCTTGTATCACCTTCCTGTGGTTGTACCTACACTATCTCTGTAATCTTATCTGAGTATATTGGAAACCATGTATACCGGTATTAGAACTAGGAAATTGAAAGGGAATACCAAAATTGAGAGACACTGGGTAAAAAAAGAAAAACAACTACAAAAGCAATACTTGCAAAACTGTTTGGTCTAAGTGAACTGAACAACTCATGGGGGGAAAGGGAAAGGGGGAGGGGGGAGGGGGGTATGAGGGATGAGGTAACAAACAGTACAAGTAATGTATCCAATGCCTAACGTATGAAACTGTAACCTCTCTGTACATCAGTTTGATAATAAATATTTGAAAAAAAAAGAACAAAAGGGAATGGTCCAACAATATTAGATTGTCAAATAAGCAACTAAACATTCATGCAATGAATGCAACATGTTTCTATTCTTTTGTTTTCTTTGTTTTCTTTTCTTTTGTGGCTCATTTGGTCTTAGATCCCTGAGCTACCTGGGTCTTTTGAACAGCTGGGTTACAGGGGCACAATTCCATGCCTGTGTCACCATGCATACTTGAAGAATATCCAAAGACAGAATAAGGCTGATAATACATCATCATGGAAAAAAAGGTTATGAAACAGCATATTCTATATGATCTCTATTTAGAAAAAATATGTTCATAAATTAAAACTTTAGGATATACACACAATAAAAATTAACTTTTATCTATTTTTATTCTCTTTAAGTAGTTGTACAAAGGAGCAGCTATTCAACAAAGTAGTTGATGAATACAGTACATCTTGATCAGTATCACTCCTTTCATCATCACCCTTCCTTCCCTTTCTCTCATTCTGAAGTTACCTCTTCGTAGTTTTCTTTTCTTCTTTTTTCTTTTCTTTTCATTGTTTTGCTGGTCCGGGGGCTTACACTCCAGGCCTGGGCACTGTCTCTGAGCTATCTGTCCAAGGCATTCTACCACTTGAACCTGAGCTCTACTTCTAGCTTTTTTTTTTTTTTTTGAGTAGTTTATTACACATAAGAATCTCACAGACTTTCCTGCCAGGGCTGGCTTTGAACTGAGATTCTCAGACCCTCAGCCTCCTGAGAAGCTAGAATTACAGGCATGAGTCATTGGCACTGGTTCAGAAGTTACCTCCTTTAGTGAGAATTTAACATCTTCACAATTTTTATTTTCCAAATACAGTGGGTAAGATCATAGGGAACTGTTATTTTTTAAAATGTGTCATTATATTCTGATCTGTTTGTCACACTAGTTTTTATAACACAACAACACAAATTATAAATATAGTGGCAAATAAGCAGTTGCAATGATAATTTTTCTTTAAGTTACAGTGCCAATAATTCATTAAAATTTAATTCTCCTTACACTTTTTCCAGTTTACATAGGAGCAATGTATTTTTTAAAACATACAACAGCATTATTTTATCCAAGTTTGCAGTCTTTCATTCTTCTTCATACATTACTGAGTCTAAAAAATGAACTTCATATGCTTGATTCCATAAGTTTTGAAGAAAACCATGATAATGAGGGCCCAGAGTCCCAGGATGAAGCCCCCAGGAGGATGCCAATCTTTCAGCTTTGGTTTCTGAAAAACACAAGATAACACTGTCAATTTAACAAAAGGTAAATAATCAACAACAGGCAAGACATGGTAGTTTATACTTATAATTGGGAATTACCTGGCAGGCAAAAATTGGAAAGACTATAATTTTAGGCCAGCTGGACAAAAAGTTAACAAGAACCTCATCTCAACAAACAAGCCAGAGTGGTGATTATGCCTTTCATCATAGCTATGTAGGAGGTCATAAGTAGAAGGACTGCAAACTAAGAATAACCGTGGGCAAAAACTGGAGATACTTTCTGAATAACGAAAGCAAAAAATAAGGTGGCTTAGTGGCTCACGTGGTACAAGTCCCTGTCAAGCAAAGTCTAGTCATTCATTCAGGTATTTAGCAACCACTCATTTGGGGAACAGTGCCCTTATCAATATTATGCTTCCCCTATGACATAGAATGTTCCTTCTCATGAATGTTGTGTTTCCTTAAAAGTAAGCAACTCAAATGATACCAACTCCTCTAGATTTTCTTTGAATTCTCATAATACCTGATCTGTAATTTTGTTACTCCTATTAATAATTCTGTTGCCTTTATTGTTTAACCCCATGTAAACTTCCTATGATCCAAGTCCATCTGAGTCTATACCATATCCCTTCTCTAGTCCCTACCCAACAACACACAACTATGTGTCTTGAGTGTTCCTTTCCCAGCAAGGACAATCCTCCCATGACATGTCACCTTAATAGCTTCACTACAGAAGCTCATAATAATTATCTCTTATGAGTCCTCTTGCAATAATACATGAATCAACTTTCATCAATTCACACTAAAAGGGGAGAAAATGGCTTCAATATCATGATTTGATTCTAATAGTAGAGTCTTAGGAGCTTTTAATCAAATACTAATAAAAACAGAACAATTGTCTACAGCAATTATATTCCATCTTCATCCCTTGCCTATTCTCAGTCTTGTACACTGCTTTCAGGAAGCTACCCAACAATGAACAAATACCAAATCAAAAGAAGTGGTGGTACATATTTTATGCCAGTTTGGGGGCTTGGTGATCTCAGGGCTCTTGCTCTAGCTTAGCTTTTTTCACTTACATTTGTCCCTCTACCACTTGACATGCCGCTAGTCTTCATGATGAGGCTAAGGCAGAAGGATAGCTAGTATGAAAGCAGCCTGAGCAACATAGCAAAATCTTTTTAGAAAGAAACAAAAAGCACCAAAATTCTGTTATGGGTATTGGGGTGAAGCTCTGTGGTAAAACGCTAGCCTCTCAAGCACAAAGCTCTGAGTTCCATATCCAGCGTTAGAAGAAAAAGTACCTGAGAGGGAACTTGATCATATTGATGATGATGATGATGATGTATTTGACCTCTAATTCCTTACAAAACATTAAGGTCAGCAGTTCTCAAATTACTCCATAGAGTTCTCAGAAGTCACTTTGCACAACATTGCAACAAATCTTAATTAAACTTAGGAGACAAGTCTAGAATTAGTATAAAGCATAGTTACAAACAGGTAATATAAATATTACAAGCAGGTACCAAAAAAAGGAAGATAAGCATGTGAACTCAGCATGAGTGATTACTGCTCTGCTTGTGACCTGTTTATTTCCATAAGTCAACTAGCAAGTCACATGAAAGGACTGGAAAGCTGAACATGAAAAGTGACTTTGCACAAAATGGGAAAAGATTCCTATTATCTATTACAGTAGACACCCCTATATAAACAGCAGCACCCTCTGAGAACTTAGGAGCACTGACATGGTTATGGAGACAAGACTGATTTACCCTAAGTGGAATCTTTGATTTACATGGCATTTGAAAATATACACAGACACTCACAAAATACACACACACACAAGACTATATTAGGAAAATTAATAATTGTCAATGATCAGCACCGAGGCAAACTCTTAAAAAGGAGAACAAGTTACAGACACCTATTCAATAAACACAAATGAGTGAACCTCAGTGCTAAAAGATGTCAAGAACATTTTTAAACCAAGCCATGTCTAAAAAGTGAACATGTGCTGGTGAACACTGCTAGCACATCACACCTGTAATCCTAGATACTTCACAGACTGAGGTTGTTGGGGATTTGGTTTGTGACAAACCCTGGCAGAAAATTCACCAGAAACCTTTTCAAAAAAGAGCTAGACATGGTGGTGCAGGCTTATTATCCTAGGTACTGGAAAGGCTAACATACGCAGATCACACCTACATGTGTGTCAGGTTGGAAGCACAACCCTATCTTAAAAATAACCTACAATTATCAGGGATGGAAGAGTTGCTCATGGCAGAAGTGCCTGCTTAGCAAGAGTAGGACTCAAGTTCAAACTCCAGTATTATCTTTCTCTCTCTCTCTCTCTCTCTCTCTCTCTCTCACACACACACACACACATATACACACAAATGGTGAATGACAAGTAAATTGTATCATGTGGGCACAGAAATAATAATCAAGTAGTTAACAGCAAATTATACATCTCCAGCAATAGAAATTCTAGTTATTCAAATGAGAGAGATTCTCTGAGGTTATAATTTTACCACTGAATCTTGCCAGAGATAAGACAACTAAGGGGAAAAAATAGTATATGCAGAAGTAACCATTATTTCTCCAACGATTCCACAACTAGCCCTGACAGCCATTCCAAAAGCTTGCATGTATCCCTCACCTATATCACAGAGGCCCAGGAGAAGAACAAAAAGAAACAGAGTGCTAATGCTGTAGTTCCTCAAGAGCAAACTTTGAGAGTGGTGACAGAGGACTAAGAAATAGGTGAAGCTACAAAAGTTACAAATAGAATGGTATTCTAATTCACATTATATCAATATTACACAATTTAACAAAAGCAGCTATCTTAGCTTTATAAATACTGCTATTTGCAGTTGTTGTATGCTGTTGTTGGTTCCCAAATCTGAAGTTTAAACTCAGGGCCTTGCATTTTCTAAGAAGGTGTTCTACCACTGAGTTTATACCTCCAGCTCATTTTGCACTGGTTATTTTGAGATAGAGTCCTACTTTTACGTGGGCACATACCTGAACTACAATACTCCCATTTTATACTTTCTTCCATAGCTGAGATGACAGGCATGTACCACAATGCCCAGCTTCTTCTGAGATAGTTTTTTGAAGCATTTTTTGCCCATGCTGGCTTGGAATCACAATAGTCCCAATCTCAGCCTCTCATGTAGTTGGGATAACAAGAACACACCTCTACAGCCAGCTAATGGTTGACAAAGACTCTCATGAACTATTTTATCTGGACTGACCTAAAGCTACACTCAAGTAGCTAAATTAGAGGTGTGAGCCACTGCACCCAGCTAGTTGCTATGTTTTTACTGTGTATTCATTACATCTTTTGACTAAGAAAAATAGGAAAATCCATTCATTAACTGTTCTTTGAACTCAGCTTTTGAAGGAATCTGAATAGACTCACCTAGCTAGCGCAGGTTCTCCCATCTTTTTACAGCAGCCCATTCAAGAGTATAGAGAAAAATGACAGCACACCTATCCAAACTAAATTAACCTCTGATGATAAATCACATATAGTTTCACTATCTCAAGGCATTTACAGCAGGCCTAAAACCAAGTTAATACTGGACTCAGTGTTCTAATTGCTAACATACCATGCAAATGATTACTTTGCTCTGGGAAACAATAATTCTGCGGCTGAGAAAGGGATTTTAGTTTGCTCCCCTATTCTGCCTGCTGTTTAAGAGATTCAGTGTTTATATAGTAGAAGGATGAGTTTACCAGACCAGAGCTGTATAATTCATTCCAGCCTCCCCAGTGAACACCTCTTCATATTTCCACTTACATGCAATTCCCAGTAAACAACATAGTACAAAGGTAGAGAGGCACTGGTTGAAAATGGTTCACTGAATCTTCTGGAGTTTCAATGTCTACATGAAAATCTCTGCAGATACAGGAACTACCTTGCAAACAGTGCGTGTTAAGAACCAAGGTTGCCATGCAGTTCACCTGTTATCACAGTGTCCCCAGACCAGGCCTAAGTGGCAATGTGGCACATACACTCTCACTCCTGAGAGAAAAATTATACCTTGGTAAAGCAGAGAATATATATCTGAATAAATTAAATAAGGAACCAAAATACAATTTAAATTAATATCTGGCAGGGATTAGAATAACAATGTATAAGCAACCAAAGATAAAATAATGGCATAGGAGAAAAAGAACATAAGATGCAAAAATAACAGGAAGAAATAAAAAAGAAGCTGAATGACATCATTTTGTAAGAGAAAAACTAAACACAATTATTAAAAAAATACAACAGTACAAGCACACATTTGAGTCTTTCATTCACCTGACTTTGGTAGATAGCAATCTCCAATAGCCCCAATCTCCATACATCCTTGAGTCCACCCCATTTACAATATGGCTTTATAGCAGCAGCTCACATCAAGAGAATGCAGTTCAATGGCAGAGCATTTGCTCCATATGAGAGAGACAGAGAGAGCGAGAGAGAGAGAGAGAGACAAAGACAGAGGAGACACAGAGAGAGACAGAGACAGAGACAGAGAGAGACATACTGACAGAAGGAGACAGAGAAACAGAGACAGAATGAATCTGTCTCTCTGCTCTCTAGATCAGGTGGACCATAAACTTGTTTTGTTCTTTTGGTCAAAATAGAATGTAACTCTAGTAACATCCCAGTTCCAAGTATAGTTTCAAGGGGGCTTGCTTGCTTCTCTCTCTCAGTTCTCAATTGCCACGATGAAAAAAGCCTAAGCTTCTGGAGGAAAGGGAAAGAGAAGAACTGAGATTCTCCCACCCAATACCCAGCTAACTCCCAACAAGACTGTCTCACCGACACAGTCCACTACAAACTCGAAAGCCAACTGAGAACAGGGAACTATGCAGCTAATGTAACCCTAAACTGCAGAATTATAAGAAAAAAAAATTATCGAGGTTTTAAGTCATCAAGCTTTGGAATGTTTTGTCAGACATTAATATCTATGGAGTATGTCCATTGGGGTAACAATATGGAAATAAAACTCCTTAATTCTTCAGATCATAATAAAATAGAGAAACATTCTTATTCACACACTCATTGTCTCCAGTTTCTACAAGGATAGTATAAATACAAACAGCACAAGAGGAAATTCATTAGGATGGGAGGTCTGTCAAGATGAGCCCCTCACACCTTCCTAATTTACTGTCAGAAGTCCAGAAAGTAAGGACCTGCACTGCCAAATGTCTCACTTAAACAGTACCTGCCACTGAACTCAGAAGTCATTCAGATAAAAGGCTTCCTGTGCTGCTCTGTGGAAGTGGACTTCACCAATGATCTCTTCTTCCCTCCTCCTTGAAGGCATCTGCAGTGTGCTTCACCAGGAACTCTGGTTCTTCTCATAAGGAGACCCCAGCTGCCACAACTGCTCTCAAGGAAATGAAGTGTGTGTAGATGTGGAGGGAGGGGGATGGATGGATCTAGAGACATATTCACCAAGGCTTCCTTCTCCCAACTACAGCCTAGATCTGAAGTCGCCATTTTTTCCTTTTGTAGTTACTAATTAGTAATAATCACATATTGCCCTCTGCTGGAAAAAATGCTCCCAAAATCTTCATGTACTGATCTATGATAAATTTGCAAAGTATTTAATCTAATCTCAGATAACTGAGGAACACTTGGTCTCACCTATGACTTTAGTTTTAATAGAAAGCTATCTATTTAACATTCTATTAAAAACTGAAAGTTTTCTACAACCATTGTCCACTGTTTTTCCTTAATCATAACTTTACCTTTTCTGTGACAAGAAGATCCATTATTAATATTATTAGTTAATGTTACTCTGGAATCTATGGCCAACTGAGATCATTCTTAGGCAGAAGTAAATTTTCGTTTGCAGATATTTAAATAAAAAATCAACTCTAATAATTATTGAGAATTTAAAAACTCTGATTTGGGGTATTTAAAAAATATAAATAGCCTTCAATTATGGCAGTATAAGTCTACAAATGGAAAAAAAATCACTCATAACAACAATTAAAATAAAAACTACTAAGAATACCATCGTACAAGATGCCAGGTAAATAATCTGTATTACTCTACAGAGAGGGGTAAACAGGAATAAAAACATAAGATATAAAATGCTAAATAGCAATGTGGTTTCAGTGCAAGAATAGAAACATGAATAAAACAGAATAGGAAGTGGGCAATCAGCCCAGTCCCTGAGAATTTACACAGCATAAAAGCAGTATCACAAATCAGTGGACAAGGGAGCAGTATTTCTGGCACACTAACAATGGATTAACACCCAAAAAAACTTAGTTTTGTACCTAACTCAACACTATAAACACCAAAATACACCTCACATGATTTAGAATTAAATGTAAATATAGAAAGGAGATAAGGGGAACTGATAGAGATTTATTAGCCTATGCAGAGTAAATGAAAATAAGGCAGATTTTCTTTATTTTTTTGTTTTTTGGGGTTTTTCTGTTTTTTGTTTTTTTTTGCCAGTCCTGGGGCTTGGACTCAGGGCCTGAGCACTGTCCCTGGCTTCTTTTTTGCTCAAGGCTAGCTAGCACTCTGCCACTTGAGCCACAGCGCCACTTCTGGCCATTTTCTGTATATGTGGTGCTGGGGAATTGAACCCAGGGCCTCATGAATACGAGGCAGGCACTCTAGCCACTAGGCCATATTCCCAGCCCTTCTTTATTTTTTTGAATGGTAAAAGCTTTATTATTATTAGCTTACATTAGTTATATGAGGATAACAAGGGTAAAACATAGGTTTCATTGTTATATTTCCACACATGTGGGAGATGAAATCTTTATAGTCTTTGGGAAACTACCTCAAAAACTCATGGAATGGAAACAGAATAGAGAGGCACTAGAACATGTGTGTGTGTGTGTGTGTGTGTGTGTGTGTGTGTGTGTGTGTGTGTGTAGCAAATTTTCAAAATGTTTTCTAAAGATCTGTAAAATTAAAAGGCAAATGAATAGAAAAAAGTATGAAGGAGACGAAGATAAAACTCAGTAGATGGAAGCATCCTCCAAAGATACAAAGATTTATCCATAAATAATAAAAGAAAAATTCCCCAAATAGTAATTACAAATGGCTAATTTATACTTGAAAAACTCTTTTCTATTCTTTTGTTGATACTCAGGCTTGAAATCAGGGGTTCATGCTCTGCTCAGCTTGTCAATCATGGCTGGTGCTCTACCACATGAGCTATGACTCCGTTCTGAAAGCCTCTTTTAATAATACAAGATGTTTCCTATCTCTTCTTCTTTTAAAATTAAACTAGTAATGTTAAGTAGGATGGTCAACTTTTCAGATAAGCAATCTGTTAACAAGTCCAGGTACGTACGTACGTATGTATGTATGTATGTATGTATGTATGTATGTATGTATGTATGTATGTATGTGTGTATGTATGTATGTGTGTATATGTATGTATTGTAGTACTATTTTCAACTCAGGGCCTCATGCTTGCCAGTGAGTTGTTCTACCACTTGAATCTTGCCCCCTAGTCAAGTTTTTGTTTTTTGTTTTTAAGATAGGGTTTTTTGTTTTGTTTTGTTTTGTTTTTAAATGAGGCTAGCTTTAGATAAAATACTTCTACACAGACCTTCCATGTAGTTAGGATTATAGTTACATATCACCACACAGAGACTATTGAAACAAAGACTTCACTTCTTTCTGGGACTGGCCTTGGATTTTGATTCTCCTGATTTCTACCTCCCAAGAAGCTGAGATTACAGGAATGTGTCACCATGCACAGCCCATACATCTTTAAAATGTTCATTTTTTTTGTCTGAATCTATAGTATTTCTAGGATCTATATTACAAATCATAGTGTTACAGATAAAGGCTTTACACAAAGAATTTTGTCTGTGTTAACTACATAATAAAAACAGGAAACAATCTCGTAAATTATAAGAGAAGCACTGCACATCCATATATTAAACAATTGTTAAAATGTTTTCAAACTATTTTAATGATTTGGAAAGATGCTTATCACTTAATATAAATAAGACACAAACTAAATATGATCTGCATTTCTATAACAATATTCAAAGAATGATTCTCTGGGGAAAGTAGGATTGTAAATGTATTTTAATCTCTTCATATTTGTCTGTACTTTAAATATGTATAGATATAATGGTAATGAACTATCCTTATTTTTGGAAGAATAAGATATATACCCAGAAAAAAATGCATCCTAAGAGTCCACCCAGGAGACTCTTCATATCTTCTTTCCTAAATTGAGAGGTATTCCACAATATCCTGTTTATTAGTACATGACATGTTACTGTAACAAAAAATAGCATGAATAGAATGATGACAATCTAATGTAAAACGTGCTTTTTCAGTATGTGCTTAATAATATTGTTGTCATATAACAACATGGTTATTTTTAAAACAACTATATGTAATATTTTCAACATTCCACAATGATTTTAGTTACAATCAAGTGAAAGATTGGTATAATTATTGCATTTTGTAGCAGAGCTGTATTTGAGGTAAGTTCATATCAAAGTATATCTTGTAATTTCATTTCTGTCCATTAAAGCTTCTCACAAAATGATTGATTTTATGTAGTTAAGGTACTCTACTGGCTGCTGTTAAATACACTCCTCTTTCTTTAACCTTTCACAGTAACAGCTACAATACAAAGGTGGAAAGCATACATAAAACACTGCAATGTGTCATCAGTAAACACTTAAAAGCTTAAGAGCTACCTATTATTGAAATGCTTGCTATTTCAAATTAAAGGGAGAGGTAGCTAAGCAACACTGCACTTCCAATTGTGAACAGTATTGTTTCCCCTTTTATGTTACTAAGAGAATATTACCATATAACTTCAAAATACTTGAGAGCAGAGATCTAAGTATTGAACTTATATAAAAAGGAGAAACAAGATTTTCAAAATTCCTTGGAGAAGTCTCTCTTAAAGAGAGCCCACTTATTAACTAGGTTGTTGTTTCTTTGAGGATTTGTTTCTGCGGGGTTGATTTTTTTTAGCTCAAAGTATATTTTATATATGCGGCCCTCTCCTGATGTATATAGCTAGTAAAGATTTTCTCCTATTCTGTGGGCTTTCTATTTATCTTGTTAGCTATGTCCTTTGGCATGCAGAAACTCTTCAGTTTGATGCAATCCCCATTTATCCAGTCTTAGATTTGTTGTAATTCTTCATTTTACTTAAGAAGTTTCAACCTGTGTCAAGGAGTCTTCGTGTTTTCCCTTTTCCTTCCTGTAATATTTCCAGGGTATCTGGTCTGGTCTGACATCGAGCTCTTAGATCCATTTGGAATTGATTGTGGGGTAGGGTGATATATAAGGATCTAGCCTCAGTTGTCTGCACATGTATAGCCAATTCTGCCAGTATCATTTGTTGAAGAGGTTGCATTTCTTCCATTCTGTGTTTTTTGGCTCCCTTATAAAATGTTAGGTGGCTATAGGCCTAGGGGTTCATTTCTGTGTCTTCTATTCCATTCCATTGGTCCTCAGGCCTATTCTTGTGCTAGTACCAAGCTGTTTTTATAACTACAGTTTCATAATAAGAGTTTGAAGCTTGGTATTGACATTCCTCCAATACAGTCCTTCCTGCTAAGTATTGTTTTTGCGATAGATCTGAAGTCTTCTATTATTCCATATGAGAAAGAAACATAGGCTGCATGGTTTCCCTTATTTGTAATAATTAGAATGTACCTATATAAATCTACAAGTAAACTCAATGGACAGTAAAAGAATATAATTACACTTGGACATGATTAAACAACACATTAAATATTTAGATGGTGAGAACAAAAGAAGATATTCTTAGGAAAGGACCACAAGGGCTCAATAGTTATGTACATTTGATCATATGAAATAATGTTTATTGAGATGAACTCCACAAAATGGAAACAAGAGGCTTTTTATTGTACTATTTTAGGTTCTTTTTGCTTATTCTCTTTTGTTGCTGCTTTTGATTTTTGTAGCCTTTCTCTTGTCTATGTTTATTTGGGAGGGGCAGGGGAAGCAATTCAGCATTGATACTCACTAGACACTATATTGGAAATGAACTGTACAACTGGGAGGAGAGGAGGGTCGGGATGGGAAAAAATGGAAGAAAAAAAGGAAGAGAGTGACACTGTTCAAAAAGAAATGTACTTATTACCTGATTTATGTAACTGTAACCCCTCAATACATTACCTTTACAATAAAATTTAAGAAAAAGGATTTTCCAAATTGTACATACTTATCACACAAATGGAAAATTTCTGAAATTTCAGAGATTCTTTTCTTAAAGTATAACGAACACCTCAGTTATACTATATTTCAAAAATATTATAGTTTCCTAAGGTTCTAGTTATTATTTCTAAAAATTATTTTTATCTACTGGTATTTTATTAGTATTTCTAAACTATATCATTTATATAAGCTATATAATTATATAACTGTAACCTATAGTCTTCAAATTATATTAATAATATAAGTCAGATTGCAGCACGCAAAATTCCAAGACATCCACACAATCAGAATTTCTACTCTCCGATGCATACATGCTACAGAATATCTGTTCCTTGGGCTGGGAATATGGCCTAGTGGTAAAGTGCTCGTCTCGTATATATGAAACCCTGGGTTTGATTCCTCAGCACCACATATATAGAAAAAAGCCAGGAGTGGCGCTGTGGCTCAAGTGGTAGAGTGCTAGCCTTGAACAAAAAGAAGCCAGGGACAGTGCTCAGGCCCTGAGTCCACACCCCAGGACTGACAACAAAAACAAAACAAATAAACAGAATATCTGTTCCTTGAATGTGGACAGAACCTGAGAGTATGATTGGATAGCACTCCTATGGAGTGGGCAGAGTTTAAGGATGTAATTAAAGTCTCTAAATCAGTTGATTTGCAACTTATTTGAAAATGATAGTATAATGGGGTAGACTGGGTAAGATTAAAAGGAAAGAGCTGGTCTAACCAGATGAGCCTTTAGCAAAGATAGAAGTCAAGAATATAGATGTTTTAGAAGCAGCCACAGGGGCTGGGGATATGGCCTAGTGGCAAGAGCGCTTGCCTCGTATACTTGAAGCCCTGGGTTTGATTCCCCAGCACCACATATACAGAAAATGGCCAGAAGTGGCACTGTGACTCAAGTGGCAGAGTGCTAGCCTTGAGCAAAAGATGCCAGGGACAGTGCTCAGGCCCTGAGTCCATGGCCCAGGACTGGCAAAAAACAAACAAACAAACAAACAAAAAAACAACTAGAAGCAGCCACAATGATTTATTGGTCTTAAAGAATCAAATAGCTAAACTGTAACCCCTTTGTACATCACTTTGACAATAAATAAGTAATTGTTCAGAAAAAAAAAAAAGAATCAAATAGCTATGCTGTGGAGTGGACCATGAGAAGGAAAGGGCACACAGTCTCTAGAGCCTAAATCCTAGAAGCACAAAGAACTAAGTATACAAGATGACCCAGAGGCTCAGGTAAGACTGTCAAGGTTAGGACCTGACTGAGGCTCTGTGAGATAGTATAAAGGCCTCAACTGAACCATGTCTGAATACTTCGCTCATAGAAATTGTGAGACAGTAATAGTTTTAAATCACTGTTTGTTACAGAAAATGTATTCACAAATAATTCTGTCAAAGTTGCACAAATAAATACAGTAATAAGATACAAAACTATTTATATGGCTTCTTAGTGGAATAATCCTTATAGTTATAATTTATAACTTAAAAATAGGAACAAAGAATACAACAGTAAAATTCTTCCCATTTTTCCATATTCATTCCTAGACCTAGCCCAAACAGTACCTTCAAGTGAAGCTTGCTCTAAAATCCAGTTAGAAGCAATTTCTTTTTCTCTGTACAGCAGTGATACAGCTTTGTATTTCGTACTATAATTTATGAGTCCATTGCTCTACATTTTGATCTGCTTGTGATATTCATTTCTGAATCTCATCAAGGTCTCATGAGCTTTGAATATAATAAGGCAATCAATTTATCCTAATTATGTTATTTCCCTCTTGAAAATTAGAAACAAAATATTAAATGCAATTATACATTAAATGCTAATTATTAGTTTATGTTCTTGGTTTTATGACTAAGAAAAATTAAGAATTGCAGTGATCAAATAACAATGTAGCTTAGGAATCTATGGTGAGAAGTCACCAGTTAAAATATTTTTAAAATGTGCAAAACAATTAGAAGTTTGAAATAAATGAGTCTACTTTTTAGTTGCTAACTAAAAAGAATTCTATCATTCTTGCAAATAAATAGTAACATTTCATTCATCAATGAAACCTTTAGGGGTAGTGATGCTTCTATCTATGAAGGGTTAAATATCGTAGGAAGTATCTGCCCATCCTAAACAATTTGAAAATCAGATACATGCTAAGAAGCAATGGTGTTCAGATATTGGCTAATTTTCGGGTCCCTGAGAAAATGAAAATAAATGACTCTATTAACTATGCTAGGCCTTACTACCTAGAGGCAGTTTACATGCTATGGTATAAGGAGGGATATCCACACAGAGCCCACTAGTGTTACTGAGTTGAAAAGACACATAAGAATTCCAGAATATTTTGGTGGCAAGAATTTGGATTTTATATTCCTGGAGAAAAGGGTTGTAAAGAAAAAAACACACAGGAACAAATAAAGAAAGCTGAAAAATATCTGTACAGGAGTGTCCTAGAATTTCTCAGAGTTCTAATCTATGCATGGATGACAACAACCTATCTATGGCATTGGAGATGTAGCTCAATAGAGACCCTCCCTAGTACATGTGAGAGCATGGGTTCCATCTCCAGCACCACAAACCAAAGGACAGGGAGGATGGAGGGGAGGTAGAGAGACCAAGGACAAAATTCATAAAAATTTAGCAACAACACCACACACAAAAACTTGTTCAATTTTTTAAAGCATGCTAAAAGGAAGAAACTGTCACATATCCAGGAGAAAAAGTAATTCATAAAACAGACTCATAAAGCAAAAGAGAGGATGGACAGATGTAGTGGATGGGGATCTTCAAACAGATACTGTCAACTGGGATGTAAAGGCACACAAGAACATCCAAGGAGAGAGAGACAGAATATCAATGTCCCACGAGTATTTTTTTCTTTTTGTGGCAATACTGGGGTTTGAACTCAGGGATTTGTGCTTGCCAGGCAAGTACTGTACCATATCTCTGGTTCTTTTTGCTCTGGTAATTTCTGAGACAAAGTCTCCTTGTTTGCTTGAGCCAAACTGGACCCCAATCCTATCTCAAAGCAGCTGGGATGACAGGCATGTGCCACCACATTCAAGTGTTTTGGGCTTATAAACTTCTTGTCTACACTGGCTTCAGATCACAATCTTCCAAATTTCAGCCTCCTGAGTAACGAGGCACTGGCTCCATGTAGACTTTTCCAAAGATAAAACTATGACATGACCCAGGAACTAGTGGCTCATAGCTGTAACCCATCTACTCAGGAAGCTGACATCTGAGGATCATGGTTCAAAGCTAGCTAGGTCAGGAAATTCTTATCTCCAAACACCAAAAAGCCAGAAATGGAACTGTAGCTCAAGTGGTAGTGTGTTAGTCTACAGCATAAACACTCAAGGACAGCCTATAGGCCCTAAATTCAAGCCCTAGGATGGACACACACACACACACACACACACACACACACACACACACACACAAAAATCTGTTGCTAATACCATCCAATGTGTTTTATTTCACATTGCTTTGTGTGTGAAGAGAAATGTCAGAAGACAGTACAAGATCAGAATCATTAAAAATGAAGCACAAAGAAAACAAATGGAGATGGAAAAGAATGCACCTTGTCTAGGTGAGCTGTGAAGTAGGGTGATACTAGTATAATGGATTTCTAAATGTGTAATGAGAAAAAAGATTTAAATAATGGTTGAAATTCTTGCCATTTTCAAGAAAGTTGGACAGTCCCCTATCTACAAATTGAACACTAAATTAGCAAAATATAAAGAAAGTCACATAAAAGGACAACTCAGTCAAGAAAAAGACTTGCTTTCCCAAATATCAAGAGCATAACTGTGGTTGTGGTGGGGGAAAAAAATCTGAGATTCTCTAACAATCAACAGAAATTATAATCTGAGATAATTAATGCAATACACAAATTAGCCACCAAATAAGATTGGTACAATACAATGGAAGTTAATCCAGAATGCTCAATTTTATAACTAAAGATATTGACTCCTTTCATAAAACATAGACCTTTTCTGACATACATATATCAGTTTGAAGATGAATGATAACCCTAACTCTTATTGGGAAGGACTTAGCCTTATTTGAATTTAGGTAGCAGATTGAATAGCCTAGTTACACTACTTCAATCTGTTTTGGATTAGTAGAAAGCATGAGCCTGAAGGAAGTTATATTTTTCCATGTCTATAAACAGACACTTATGTACATGTGAGAAGAGATTCTCTGTGGATTTTTTCCTTTTCCAATGATACTTTTAGAACTATTTGTGGTAGATCACTAGTTTACCTAAGTCAAGTTCATCAAGATGGGAATGTAGCAATGAAACCCAACCGATAATAGTAACAATGTAGCTTTTCTCTTCCTTTCTGTAACTAAGACATTAGGTTCCCTAATTATTTAAATGTGAATTTAAATCTTCCCACTAGAAGCAAAGGATGTACTAGTCTAGAGTGATTGGTTCTATTTTATTCACTGGACCGTTCTCATACATTCTCCACTTTAAAAGAGTGTTCCTAGGACTAGAAGTGTGACTCAACGGATTTACAGACATGAGGAAGAGAAAAAGGTGGGTATGTATACCTCTAGGGGACTATCCAAGGAGCATCATTTTCTATTTCCTGGAGCTAAAAAAGGGCCATCTCCTTACTTCCAACACTGTTTATTTCAATCCTGATAAGATGAACACTTGTTCAAACATGTGCAACCCTACGCCAAAGCACACACTTACCCCAAATATTCTCATATGAGTCTATACTTCACTCAAAAACTAATGCAGTTAGAAAACCTTAAAAATACACCAGCCACTATGTCATTCATACATTTTGGTATGACAGGACATGGGGAAAAATGTGCTATTCAACATAATTATATAATTAAAATGAATATTAAAATCAAAACTCAATTTAGAATTGCCAATGAGGATTGGGAATTAAGTCAGTGGTGGTGAATCTACCTAGCACATAACTGGGATTGATCCCTAGCACTGAAAAAACAAACATCACACTGTCATTACATATGATCCTATCCTATTATCTATTTGCAACATGAACAGTGCATTTGTAATATATCATAGTAAGCCTTTACTACTTATAACACTATTTAACAGGTTTATAATATATTCTCTGTGGAAAGGCACCAAAAGCTGTTCTGAAAGCCTTTTCTTTCAATAACTGAAATGACAAAGCTCTAACACAAAGGGAGCAGAGTTAATTACTAATACATATCTGAATATTCAAAGTAGTACTAAGGGCCAAATATCTAATATACATTAGGGATATTTGCTTTCTAATAAACTAATAAATAAATGATTTTGATTTATGAAAGAAATTTCTATTTATCTAGTTGTTTTTAATTACTGTTTTAGTTGGGTGTAGCAAATTCTCAAATATTCACTCATGCAAGTTAATGATCAAGGCCCTTTGACACTCATTATTTACAACTTCAGATATCCATTATTTTATTAGGTGCTGACAGTGGGGAGCACATGAAAAATTAGTACCAACAATATTCAGTCAGTGAGTTATATTCTATACATTGCCATTATCAGATTCATGGAAACAAGATAGGATATCCTTGAAAATTGTGTTAAAATGGTTGCTACATTATCTGAATAGTTCACAAAAGCTTGTTAAATCCTTAAGGCTGCTGAACTATGTGAACTAATTATGGCTTTTCAGAAGAGTGAACATGTAACCAAGCTTACTTTTCAAGTAAGGCATCTATATAAGTAAAATTTTAAATAAAAAAGCTTTTTTTTTTTTTTGTCACACTAGGACGCAGATGTGCTACCTGATGCCTTTTCTCTTTGGCTAGCACTCTACTAACTGAGCCACACCAACAATAGCATACTTTTTTTTGCGCCAGCCCTCAGGCTTAAACTCAAGGCCTGAGGTTGGTCCCTGAGCTGCTTTTGCTCAAGGTTACTTCTACCACTTGAGCCACTGCTCCACTTTCTAAGAGGTATTCTTAGGCAACTGTCCTAATTGAGGATCCAGATCAGAAATAGAATGGTAAATACTTGGCTACTTATTGGCTGAAGAATACTGAACTGAATCTCTTAGTTCTCTCAAAATAGTGTTTCAATTATCCAGGATAAGTATTAAACTCATTTATAACTCTAACCAAATTTTCTGATGACAAAATATCCTTGAAAATGATTTGAAATGTTTCTAAATTAAACAAGGTAGTTCAGAATATTGCAAACAGACTTACATTCACATTCTGGGTTTGTACTTAAAAGATGGAAGACCTCAAGTAGATTGAACTACTCTGAACCTCAAGTCATTCATGTGTAAACGACATCAAAATCACCTGTTTTTGCAGTTGCACTACAAAAACTGAAAGGAGCAGATGAATTTGACATTTAAGGGATAGACTAAACAGGCATGCAAACTAATGGTGTATGAATGTTGTGAGAGGGAGAAGAAGGGAAGTGAAGAAGAGGGTCAAGGGAAGGATGGAAGAGAAAGGGGAGCCTCACTACCTGCTTCCCAACACAGTTATTCTTATTTTTAAAATCTTTACAAATTTTATGAAAACAGAACTCTCTTGTTTTGAAAATCACAACTAG
Source organism: Perognathus longimembris pacificus (assembly GCF_023159225.1). NCBI lineage: Eukaryota > Metazoa > Chordata > Mammalia > Rodentia > Heteromyidae > Perognathus > Perognathus longimembris. The sequence goes on from NC_063167.1 coordinate 54,887,772, forward strand.
TATGGCTTCTACTTTTCATCTTTAAAATAAAAATTAATCAGGAAATGGTATAACAAATTTATAGATAGACCAAAAATTTTCACTTATATAAAGTAGATTAAACGTCATTATTGAAATTTTCATCACTATTTTCTAACAGCTTTATGGTGTTATTTATTCCTTAGGAAATAAAAATTTTGAAGGGAATGTCATATTCAAGCTAACACATTAATTTTAGAATGTGCCACAGTTAATATTAAAGAATAGCAAGCACAAGGCCTTCAAGTAGTTTAATTTCAGCTCTTGCCTTACAATCTGAATGAAAATAAATGAACAGCATATTATTTTTCACTGCACTTTAAAGTTGCTGTGGTTAGGGAAAGTGCTATAAAGTTTTAAAGCAGCCTAAGTTAGTCCCTAGGCAGAGAGACTAGACTCACTATCCTTTTGATGTATTTCCAAGTATCAATAACTCAATAGACACACTTTAAAAAGAAAGTGTCAGAGGCTTTCTGTTTGATAGACATGCTAGTCAACCTTTAGTAAAGTTTAGTATAATGGAATAGGCATTAGTGACACAGGAAAGCATTAAAATACCAAAATATGTACAGCAGAACAAAATGATGAATCATCATAAACAAGACAGAACTAAAAAATTACCCTAATCCATGTTATATAATGAGAGCAGCTAGAACTACAGAGCCCAAGACATTTCAGACAAGAAGAATTCTAGATTATATACACATTTTTAAATGTCATAACTGTAAAATTCAGAGGCTGAGTTATGCAAATAAAAGGGAAGGCACTGCAAACAACTGTCTTCAGTAGTCCTTACCTGATTCAGTTCAAGGTGAGGGTGTTGCTTGGGTGTTAGAACAACTAAGCAGTGTCGCAAAAAAGCAGTGTCTGGAATGACCAGGCAAAGCACAGAACTGTTCTGCACATAAAAGAACTGTCCCACCAAATGTCAAGAGGGCCTCCAAAGGAAACCAACAGATGCACCACATATGCAGGACATTGTAAACTGATCGATCCGGAAAGAGATATCTGTAGAACTAAAAACGAACAGAGAACAGAGGAAACAGGACTGTGCAAGAATATTCCATGTTTTAAACAAAGACCTTCTGGCAGGAGATTCTTGTATGTCTCTCCAGGAAACTAAATCTGCAATGTACATAATGCAAGACTAATCTTTTTTGCAGCATGTCTGAATAAAAAAAGAATGGTATAGATATATCACAGTATGTAGAGAGATGCATTAAAAATAGAGATCTTGCTGGGTACCACTAGATCATTCCTATAGCTATTTGGGAAGTTGAGATTGGGAAGATCATAGTTCAAGGCTGGATTGGGTAGAAAAGTCCATGAGATGCCATCTCCAAAATAACCAGCAAAAAGGAGGGCTAGAAACATGGCTCAAGTGTCAGAGTGCCAGCCTAGCAAGCAAGCTGAGAAAGCTTGAGGTATTAAGTTAAAATCCCAGGAATGGAAAACACAGAGAGAGACACACACAGACACAGACACATACTCTCTCTCTCTCTCTCTCTCTCTCTCTCTCTCTCTCTCTCTCTCTCTCACACACACACACACACACACACAGAAAGAGAGAGAGATTACAGTCTAATATATTTACCAATGTACTGAATGACTAGTTAACTGAAATAGGGACCCAGAAAAAAAAGGAATGCAGCTAAAAGCACAAGTGGGGAAAAAAGTAGGTAATATTTTTCTATCAAGGCTAAAGTATTCATTGACACATAACATCTAATAAAGTTGTTTTTTAAAGTGTATATACTTTGTGGCTTTATTTGCATAGAGTTATTGCCTTAATTGGAGAGATATGAATTAATAAAGATGAAATTGTTTAATCAGTGAATTCCAGCATTGAGCCTCACTCATCTCAAACTCATCTCAAGCCCCCAAAAGCATCTACTGGTCAATTAGTGTTCTTATGATCTTTGGTTCACAATTAAGCAGTTTCTAAGCTGATCATAAGCTCTCCATACATATCAATCAGGGGACTGATAAATGGGTTTAACAGACTGGGAGTTGGCTATTAAACTGGGGTCCTATAAATTTGAAAAATGTACTTCTCCTCCTCTATATATGGAAAAATCATCTCTAAAATCAAACACATTCAGAGAAAATCCAGTTGTTGCTTTTAAAGAGAAAATATTAAGTATGCAAAGTTATCCAGACCACTTGCTTTGTACACATTTTTCTGCCATTTTATAATATTCTAAATACTAATAAGCTTATTATTATTAAAAACTCCTTAAAATAGCTAATTGTACTTTCATATGCAGCAATGTCCTGTACACCAACAATTACAATTTGTAATTTTTCATTTCACAGCAGAACCAGTAGATTGCCTAAACATGTATAATTTTCATACTTTCTCAAAAATGTTTGGCTATGAAAGGATTCTGAGTATCACACCAAGGTGTTGTTGTTTTTTAATAGTTACTTATTTATTGTCAAAGTGATGCACAGAGGGAACAGTTTCATAGGTAAGGCAGTGGGCACATTTCTTGTATAATTTGTTACCTCCTCCCTCATTTTTTTTCATTGTTTTTTTTTTTTTTCTTGCCAGTCCTGGGCCTTGAACTCAGGGCCTGAGCACTCTCCCTGGCTTCTTTTTTTTTTTTTCTCAAGGCTAGCACTCTGCCACTTGAGCCACAGCGCCACTTCTGGCCGTTTTCTGTATATGTGGTGCTGGGGAATCGAACCCAAGGCTTCATGTATAGGAGGCAAGCACTCTTGCCACTAGGCCATATCCCCTGCCCCCTCCTCCTTCATTTTTGTCAGTTAGTTACTATGTTTGTGTCAGCCCTGGGGCTTGAATTCAGGACCTGAGCACAGTCCCTGAGCTTTTTTTTTGTTCAAGGCTAGCATTCTACCACTTGATCCACATCTCCACTTACGGCTCTTTGGTGGAAAACTGGAAATAAGAGTCTCACAGACTTTTTGGCTAGAGTCAGCTACAAACCTAATATTTCAGCCTCCCAAGAAGCTAAAATTACAGGTTTGAGCCATCAGTCACTGGCTCAGCACTGCAAGGTTTCTAATGAGGTCTTGGGTGCCCTACAGAACCTAAATTTCTTTATTTCTCCATATGAAAGAAACCTGAATTCAATGGTGAGCATATTTATGCAGTCTCTATTATGTATCAGATGGTCCATTTCATCAATGTCTCACATAATATTCACAAGCACTAAGGAAGGATTTATCTCATATTGGCTTATAGGAATGAGATGGAAGGAATTATCAGGGGGAAAGAAGAAAGAAAGGGAGAAGTATAGAAAAGGAGAGGAAAGACAGACAATAAACAGCAAACAAGGAGCTGCTTGCTCCTATAACCTGCTGTTCTCTTCCTCTCACTTTATCAGCACTATCCAACCATGTCTACAGGAATTATAAAAGTTAACACATGTGTGATGCACATCATCTTAGCAGTAAGTGACACAATAAGTGCTAATTCAAACCCACATAGTCTAACAGTATACCTAAGCAGCACACTTTTGAATTTCTTAGCGCTGTAAAGCCATGTCCACTAACCTTATTTATTACCTGAGATGTGATTCCATCCTCCTAAGAAGGAGCAAATGAAGGAGGGAGGAAACTGACAGTGAGTGACTTTATCTAGAAGTGACTACATTAAATTTTCTGCCATGAAGCAGAAACAGGAGGAGTGGGGAAGAAGGTTAGCGATAACAAAATAAATCCAATTATAAAAAGAGAAAGAGTAACATATTTGTTCTACTGCATTTCAGCTTCTGAAAATCATAGACACTCAATAATCAATGATGAGGTATTTATTGTTTCTAGTTTGGGGCCACAGTAAGGCTGCTATAAATGTCACTGTACTGAGATTCCCAGATATTATTCATTTTATTTATATATTAGAAGTACGGACTAGATTCTCATGAATGTAGCTACTCATGATATTCAATGGGGTAACCACTATGTTAAAGAAAATATTTTATAAACAAATGAGGAGACGTTACCAGGTGATCTTCTAGAAAGGTAGGAAAAGTAATTGCCATCATGTTACACAGTATCTTTTTTTCTGGCATCTCTGCCAGAAAGAGGTGATTTTAATTTTTAAAGGATCTTTATTGTGATATATTGACATAAAAAAATTCACCTTTTAAAATTCAACAGCCTTAGAATTATCTCAGAGGTATACAATTATGACCATTAACTTTAGAATACTTTCATCATTCAATAACAGGAACTTTGTGCCTGCCATTAGCAGTAGGTTCTTGTTCTCCCACTTCATCTCAGACTTGGTCAATCATTTATCTACCATTTGTTTCTATGGGTCAGACTATTCTGGATACTTTATAGAAATAGAAGCATACAATATGTGGGGATTTTGTGATTGGCTTCTCTCAACATAATGCTTATATGTTAGACAATTCATCTGTGTTATACAAAGTAAGTCTACTTTGTACCTTTTTATTGCTGATTGATATTCTGCCATATGGATATGTAATATTTTATTTATCTATTCACCAGTTTGTGAACATTTGGGTTGCCTACAGTCCTTGATGATGAATACTGATACCACAATGAGCATTTTTTAAATGGATGTATGTTTTCATATCTTTTGGGTGTATACTTATGCTGGAATCACTGAAGCATAAAAAAACTATCACATTGAGTTGGAATGTATGGCTTAAATTTTGCCAGTTTGGTGGGCTAACTAATTTTACTGAATTTGTAATGTAGATTTTCTTACTGCAATGGAGGCTCTTTTTTATTCAATAGCCATCTTGATTTATTTTTCTCTAAATCATTTGTCATGTCCTTTATCTCTTTTTTCCCCTAAAGAGCTGCTTTTTTTGTTGTTGTTTACCTTTTGTAAACTTGTTCCTTGTATACGAATCAATTTACATCATTCTCTTTGAAGACATATATGTCTTGATTCTAAAATTTTCAACTTGGTGGTCTTTACGTTATATAAGATACTCTATTTTTATGGCAGTGAATATCTCTTCTAGGTTTTTATGTTCACTAAAAAGTTTTTCTCTACTTCCAAGATCATTCAGTAGCTTAAATGTTTATCCAGCACTTTCAGTTATTTACTTAACACAAGTCTTTACTACACAAGATGTATCTTATGTATACAATGAAACACAGGTTTAATTATTTTTAATTGTCAAGTGGTAAATTTTTTGATCCTTTACTCTAGTGCACACTTAGTAGGTATTATTTGGCACTACAGAAATATAAAACAGAACAGAAAAAGAAGGTACTAATGTATATCCTACGTAGTAATAAACTTATCATGAAAATTTTGTTTTATTGTTTATTATTTGTTTTATTTGTTTACATCAAGGGTCACTGTACCCACCTCCAATCATGAATCAGAAACAGTGAATTAGTATCCTTCTTTGTGCTCCCCTGACCCATTTGTATTTTCTTTTACCTATACCATACTTGTTTGATTGTATTTGCTTTCTTTATTTGATCACTCCTAGACATTTCTTCCACATACATTACATAATCATTTTTTATTTGTCTCCACTATAATTGAAGATGGCTAATTTGGAAATATTTGTACTTTTATGGTATTTTTCCCCCCTCACTATCATCAAGTATTTAGTATGTCTGCATTCCCAAAACATGACATATTTCCAAGTCTCATACTGGAGGACCTGTTTGTTAAATTTAAATGTGATTATTTTATAGTCCTTTTCATTATTGTGACAGGGAAAATTTCCCATATACATTTCAATGGGTTTATAGCCAACATAAAGAAGCTATCAATTTTATTTAGCTTCTATCTCATCAGTCATTTCCAAATTAATTTGATCCTCTTGGGTTTCCTAGTAAAATAATCATATTTGTTTGAACCACTAGGAGAAAATAGTATTTGGTATAAAATAGCAGTACTGAGAATCCTAACTAGCTACACATTATAAACAGCACTGTATCAAATACAATGATTGCTCCAAAGACAGAGACACATTGCTCTCTTCTAATGCTGAAGTTGCTTCCATACCTAGCTCCTCCCTCATAAGCCCCATTTCCTTGGCAGCTTCTAACTTACACTAACATCTTCTATTCAATAAAAATACAATCAACTACCATGCAAAATTGGTTTAAAAATAGTGAAATTTGATAAAATCAAGTACTTAATTATAGTGTTCATAATTCAGTGTTAACATTAATACAGTACTTTATACTGCCAAATAAAAAACAACCGTACAATTCGAAATGTTTGCCAGGTTTAGCATTTCATCTTTGAACTTACACAGTGCTTAACAGCAAACCACAGCTGTGACATAAACCAATAAGTTTATTCATTCATGTTATAAAAATATTACTGACATTTCATCTGGTCAACCATCATAAAGGTTAATTCTTGCTTCTGCTTTCAGATTTTATCGTAGGTGAACCATTCTTGGGCAGATCCTATTTACCTATTCTGAACAAACCATAAACTGCTACATTGCTCATTCTTACTGCTAAGAACATATTGACTGGCTGCCTGCTCTGCAATTTAATTCATTTATGCTGAGAGTCAGGCATGAAGACAGAATTTTAAATGTGACATTTGCAGACTGTTAGGTCATTCTGGCTCTTACAACACTAGGGAATTCCTGACATATAAACTGAACCTGATTGCCATGCACAGATGAGTTTCCCAAAGGGGCATACTTCTCACTTGTTTTTGGTTATTTTTCTCAGCATTTTAACACTAAATTTCAGTATCAATGATATCAATGAAAAGATATAGCCAATATCTTAAATTAAAAGCCTGTTCCTTTACTACACTTAAGCTGGCGCTTCTCATCAATTCATACCAGCTAAACAAAAATCTTTTTGATCGAGACAGATGGAAAAATCTCATAATAATAATTAACATTCTGAGAGAGAAATTGTGACATGAAGGGGCTTTTTAACATTTCCTATAATCTCTAAGAATCTGAAAACTGCTAGGTCTAAAAGCTGTGACTCTTAGCCAATAGATTACTTAAAATGATTAGATTCTGACCCCCAGCAGGGCACAGGTTATATGTTGTCACAATTATAGTAAAAAATCTAATATTTACAACACTGCCTTTCCTAAGATAACAAGTGTAGAGAGATGAGACTTATAATTGGAAATAAACAAATGTCCACATGACATTTGAAATTACACTTTATAAGGGTTGATAATGGGGGTAAGGTGGACAAAGATAGGTGATAGTGTTTTCTCATTGTAGCAATTACAAAAAAATTGAACTAAATTATGTTTTTGGGCTCTTTCTCCTCGTCACTAACAAGTACTATATTATATAAAATGGCTCAAAATGAAAGTTTTCTGGAATTAAGTCTTGTCCTTGTGTAATGCACAAAAGATAACTTTGATTAACCCATATTTTAGATAAGTAAGAATTCTGGTGTTACACAGCAAGTAGCCTTTTAATAACATGCATTGAGGGAGACTTTTAACTGTAAGAGGTAAAGCCTAAAGAGGCACAGTCAGCCTGCAATGTCTTTCAGCTCAAGCACATTGATTCTGAGAAACCCAACAAAAGCAATTACTTTCCAGAGATTAAAGTCTTGTTGCTTACAAAAGAATAAAATGAAAAGCAAACCTGGTGTATTATCTGAGCTACAGGAAGTTGTTCAGCATATTTCAGAGGTTCGGTTAGTTCTTCATCTATCTGGTCGTCCGTATAGCTGCTGAAAAGAAATTTAAAAAACACAAAGCTAAGGTACATACTATTTTTAAATGACAAACAGTTAAATATGACAAAGGTAACTTATATTAAAATGCACATTTAGGGGCTGGGGATATGGCCTAGTGGCAAGAGTGCTTGCCTCATATACATGAAGCCCTGGGTTCAATTCCCCAGCACCACATATATAGAAAACGGCCAGAAGGGGCGCTGTGACTCAAGTGTGGCAGAGTGGAACAGTGCTCAGGCCCTGAGTCCAAGGCCCAGGACTGGCCAAAAAAATAAAATAAAATAAATAAAAATGCACATTTAGAGCAATTTTTAATAAACAATATTTACCAATAATCTGAAAAAAATCCAGTGAAAAATTTTAAATGACATGACCCAAAACTTATTGAACTTAGACTTTTGCCTCCTTAAAAATAAAAAAGTAGTGAATTCTGTGTCTTTAATTTGACTCATATTCAACATATTTGTTCAAGGGTCTTGAAAAATTCAGGGAAGGAAGAGAGAGAGAAGAAAGCAAACAGAGATAAAAGGAAAACCTTAGAAGTACCCTATGTTAGTCTGAAAGGAAAACGTTATCAGTAGATTCTCAATGAGCAAAGAGACTGTCTATTCTTGATTTAAATGTCATTTTTCATATTTTGCATATAATTATTTATTTTTAATTTTTATGAACATTTTTCTTTATTGTCAAAGTGTGATACAGAGGGGTTACAGGTTCATATGTAAGGCAGTGAGTACGTTTCTTGTTCAACTTCTTACCTCCTCCCTCATTTCCCCCTTCCCCCTCCCCCTTTCCTTCTACCCCCCAAGAGTTGTGCAGTTGACTTACACCAAATGGTTTTGTAAGTATTGCTTTTGGAATGGTTTGTCTTTTTGTTCTTTGTCTCTCAATTCTGATATTCCCTCTCCCTTCCTCCGTTCTAATACCTGTATAAACAGTGTCCAGGGTATTCAGATGAGATATAGTGGTAGCGGGGGGTACAACCGCAAGAAGGGAATACAAAAGAAACAAAACTAAACAAAGCAATCAAACAAATAAACAGACAAGAAAAAAATAACGAAGGTACGGTTTCACATGGCATGTTGATAATAACTACAACAGTGGTATAACTCTTGTTTCCACAATGTGGAGTTCATTTCACTTGGCATCATCTTATGTGATCATATGGGTGTAGCTATTGGGTTATTTTGATCTTTTACCAGACTAGCCTAATCATGTACTAACTACTCCCTATGAGGGACACCATAGGGTTTATGTTTCTTTGGATCTGGGTCACTTCACTTAATATGATTTTTTCCAAGTCCTTCCATTTCCTTATGAATGGGGCAGTGTCATTCCTTCTGATGGAGGTATAGAATTCCATTGTGCATATGTACCATATTTTCCTCATCCATTCATCTACTGAGGGGCATCTGGGTTGGTTCCATGTCTTTTTATCAATGCTCCTTAGATTATACATGAGGTACATATGAAAATGCAAGTATGCCTTATCTGACCTGACAAATATATTCTTGATGACAGGTGCTGGTATGTCCACATTTTTACCTCTGATATTGATAGGTCTAGTGAGACTAGACAGCTACCACTCTAGAATGTTTTCCCTGTACCAGTATTGGGTCTTAAACTCATGGCCATGCTCTACCTTAGTTTTTCACTTAAGGTTGCCAGTTTACTATCTGAGCCACTTCTGGCCTTTTGCTGGTTGACTGCAGATAAAAGTTGCCTCTAATTTGTCTGCCTGCACTATTTTTGATGTATAAACCACATATCTCAGCCTCCTGAGTAGCTAGAATTATAGACATGAGCTACTGGCACCTGCATTTAGAATCCCTTATTATCACACTCTTAAGTAAACAGATCTTTCCTTATTAATAATGGATGGCTTACCTCCATTCACCCTAACTAGGACCATTTTAATCTCACCAAAAGCTACAGAAGTCATAACTAGAAGCCCCTGTGCCTATTTATTAATGAGTGAACTGTGGGTCATTGTAACTTTTACTTGTGATTCAATGTATTTTATGTTTTCTTAATCTTTTGAATGAAGTTTATGGGATTGTACAAAAGAGTTTCCATTCACCGTGGCAGTGTGTGAGTACAATGAATCTTGATCAATGACATTCTTTCCCATGTTCCAACTGCACCCATCCTCTCTAGTTATCTGGTTCTGTTTTCACATATGTACACTGCATATTATGACTGTATGTAACCATCCTTCCAATTTCCACTTGTCTGAATCCTTCTCTTGACCTCACCATCTTCTGACAAAATACACATTCCAATTTTTTGAATATAACAAGTATAAACTGTTAAATGGCAACTACTTAAAAATAATACAAAATACAAATAATACTTTGTACAACTACTTAAAAATAATACAGAGAATAAACAAAAACATTAAAAAGTAGACTTTTGCTTCCTTTAAGATAAAAAGCAAAATACAAATAAAATCCATCTTGGTCATCTGTGTATGTCAAATGTTCATATTATACTATTCAAATGTTTGCTGAATAAAGATATGAAAAATGAAATAACATTCTCTGAAAGGTTAACCTTATATGGGAAATATTTCCTTTAAGATCTACATTTAAGCCAAGTGTGGTGGTTCACACCTGTATCCTAACTACTCAGGAGTCTGTGACTGAGCGAATCTTCATTTGAGGGTAGTCCAGGCAAAACGTTAGCAAGACCATATCTCAATCAATAGCTGGAAATGGTGGTGCCTTCCTGTCATCCCAACTATTTTGGAAGTATACATAGTAGAATCAAAGTTGAAGCCAGCCTAAACAAAATCAAAGCCCCTATCAGAAAAATAGCAAGCAAAACATAGCTGAGATGTGGCTCAAGTGGCAGAGTACCTACCTTAGCAGCACAAAACCCCTAAGTTTAAGCCCCAGTACTACTACAACAAAACAAAATAATGTAAAACACCTGATGTTTCTAGAAATAGAAAACCAAATACTAGATTGCACATTTAATGTTCTTTACATCTTTTCCTGAATGATACATCAGTTTATCAACTTAAAATGAGAAGTTTAAAAACCTAGACTTGGAGTTTTCTTGAAAAAGAAATGGGGGGGGGGGAGGAGACTAGTAGAAACTACCAAGGCTTCAGTAAAAAGGTCCTGATGCAACTGTAGATTCTCTCCCAAGGAAAAGCAGATGTGCACATGAACATAAAATTATACATTTGACTAGAATTTCACAAATCTCTTAGGTAAAAGCCACGTGTATTATTTAGCTTTAGCAAAAACACAACTAATTTAATCTTGGAGAGGTCTGGAGAGTCTTGCTGATGGTGGAAAAATATCAGTCTCAAAGCACTGTGCTTTACAGAAGTAGAAAAGTTGTTTCTGGGAGTTAGGAGGAAGGGACAGGAGGAACTATTACTACACAGTAAAGGAAACTGCTCTAGAGATACATGGTGAGGATGGCTATGCAAGCATGCAAATGTACCTGACACCAGTAAACTACAACAAGGCTCAAATAGCAGGTGTTCTATTATCTGCCATGAACTGCATTGTGCACCACATTCCAAGTCATGCTTTGAAACTCTGTCCTCCAGCACTTCCAAATATGACTATATTCCTAGTGTGAATCTTTAAAGAGTTATATTAAGTCGACGGGGTCTTTAAGGTGAATCCTGGACAAACATGAGTAGTGTCCTCAAAAGTAGGAGGAAGAGATTAGATCACAGAAACACAGGTAAGGCCACATGAAAATGTGAGAAAAAAAATGGCCAACTGCAATCCAAAGACAGAAAGACCTTACATGTATTTGTATTAGAACTAGGAAAGGGAAAGGGAATATCAAAATCGAGAGTCAAAGGATAAAAAGACAAATGACTCCAAAAGCAATACGTACAAAACCATTTGGTATAAACCAACTGAACAACTCCTGGGGGGAGAGGGTAAATGGGAGGGGGAGGGGGAAATGAGGGAGGAGGTAACAAACTGTACAAGAAATGTACCCATTGCCTTATGTATGAAACTGTAATCCCCTGTATATCACCTTGACAATAAATAAATATTCAGAAAAAAGGTGATAGATATGTTTATTATTCTGATTTGATCATTACGTATTATAAATAAAAATCAAAACATGACTTTGTACCTTCTAGATACAAATGAATAATGTCAATCACAAAATAAATCTAATAAGATTTAAAGGAAAAAAAAGAAACAGCTCTGCAAATGTCATCCAAATGGATAAAATTACATCACTATGTATGATGTAACATATGGGATGGCAGTGGCAGTGTGAGAGGCTCTGGCTATGTATTTGTGCCAGAGATCACAGCTTCAAACACTGTGAGGTGTGCATTGCCCTTAGTGTGGATGATTTATGGGGCATCTTGGAGTCTTTTGTGTGTTTGTAGTTAATATATGTCCCTATTCAATAAATAAATAAATATTTTATTTGGAAAAAAAAAAGGAATTCATTCCTAACAACATCCTTTGCACTCCAGCCTCTAAGAAGGTATGTTTGTCTAAGTGATCTGGTCTAGTATTTTGTTACAGCAACCTTAGCAAACTACTATAGTTTATTTTACCACGAAGGATTTTACCACGAACAAAATAACACTAATGTATTGCACAATGCCCATTTCAAAATGTTTATCAATATTTTCATGTGTAAAAATGCACAGCAACAAGAGAAAAAAAAGGAAATCATAAAATTTAAAACCTTTGAGCAGACCACAGTGACATCAGACTGTAATGCTAGCTACTTGAAAGGCAAAGATCAGGGACTGAGGTTCCGGGCCAGCCCAGGCATAAAAATTTGAGACTGATAGGGAATAATTAGCACAGGTTTAGGCTAGTCACAGCAGAGGATCACAAGAGCCCAACAACTATACCCTTATGAACACAGAAGATGATGCTAAGTGAAATGAACTCCATGTTATGGAAATGAGTGTTATATCACTGTTAAAATTACTTTCAACATGCCATGGGAAACCGTAGCTTTTATTGTTGATCCTCTTGTATCCCTTCCTGTGGTTGTCACCGCACTACCACTATATCTCATCTGAGTACATAAGAAACTGTACATACTGGTATTAGAACTAGGGAAGTGAAAGGGAATACCAAAATCGAAAGACAAAGCATAAAAAGACAAACGACTCCAAACGCAATACTTGCAAAACTGTTTGTAAACCAACTGAACAACTCATGGGGGGAGAGGGAAGGGGGAATGAGGGAGGAGGTAACAAATAGTACAAGAAATGTACCCATGGCCTGACGTACGAAACTGTAACCTCTCTGTACATCTCCTTGACAATAAATAAGTAATTATTAAAAAAAATTGAGACTGAATCGTAATAGCTGTGCATGGTGGCTTTCACCAATCATTCCGGTGACAAAGGGAAGAAGCACAAGCAGGAGGACTTAAAACTCTGTACTACAAAGAACATGCTCAAGAAAACAGAAAAAAAAAAAAAAAAGGCTGGGAATGTGACTTAGTGGTAGCGTGCTTGCTAGCAGGCTTAAAGCCCTGGGTTCGATTCCTTAATACTACCACATGAACAGAAAAGGGCAGAAGTGGCACTGTGGCTCAAGTGGTAGAGTACTAGCCTTCAGCAAAAGAAGCTCAGAGACAGTGCTCAGGCCCCAGGACTGGCAAAAAGAAAAAAAAATAATGAAGCGCGCGCACACACACACACACACACACGCGCGTGCACACATACCCAGACACGCAGAATAAGTTTTATAAATTATATATTAAAAAACACTTATCAGGGCTGGGGATATAGCCTAGTGGCAAGAGTGCCTGCCTCGGATACACGAGGCCCTAGGTTCTATTCCCCAGCACCACATATACAGAAAACGGCCAGAAGCGGCACTGTGGCTCAAGTGGCAGAGTGCTAGCCTTGAGCGGGAAGAAGCCAGGGACAGTGCTCAGGCCCTGAGTCCAAGGCCCAGGACTGGCCAAAAAAAAAAAAAAAAAAAACACTTATCAATAATATACATACCACAACTCAATATTAAAAGTATAAATACACGCATTTTTCCCCCTTCTTCAACAGGAATATTTTCAAGTAAAACCAAAATATTTTTAACTGTTTCTTTTTAGTGTGGTCTATGGTAGAAAGAATACTGGAGAGAATCAGTTTAATGCCACTGTCTGGATTTGTCTCAAGAGACCAGAGATTTCACTAAGTAGAATCACATCATGAACAGTAATTCCAAAGTATGGAGCACTATGAAAAAGTCACTCTTCACTAGTTACCTCAAAGGTCTAAAGTAACCACTCACTCACAAAGTATTTCTTAACCAATACAAAAGATATTTCTTTAGTTATGAAAAAATATTGGAAATTTGGCAATTTGTTTTGAGTGACTTTTTTGTTGTGGTTGATACTGGGGCTTGAACTCAGGGCTAATAAGCATGCTATGTGGGCACTCTACAACTCAATCCATGCCTCTAGCCCATTAAGTAAATTCTTTAAAAAAATCAAGAAATGATTATAGAAAATTCATATTTCTATTTTATATACTTTCTGCTGAACTATGTATGTTAGTTGCAGTTATCAGGACAGTACATATCTCACTATTTCAGCACTTAACAACCAAGAATCAATTTGAAATTTTTCTTTAGAACTGCAACATTTTGTCAAAGATGCTCCTACAGCAGTGCTCACGTAATCTTAGGAAGAATCCCAATGGACATGAAAGTTTATTTATTAAGTGTTTCACAATCAGTTAATGTGATTATACACTGTGAATGTATATGTATGTGTTGTGTGAATACAGTGGCACCAGCAATGCCCACACCCCAGCTTTTTGCTAGATAAGAGAAGATAGAATCTTAAGGACTGTTCTGCGTGGGTTAGCTTCAAAAGGAGATTCTCTGGATTTCAGACTCCTTAGTAACTAGGATTGCTGGCATGAGCCACCAGAGCCTGGCATGATTATTCATTTTTTTCAATATTGTTTTTATATGTTGTTATTGACTGATGATAGAATTAGTGAGTTAAGAGATGACAGTTGTTGGATGTTCCGCTTATTTAAATAATTTTCCATTTTCCAGTTCTTACTACTTTTTTATTTCTTTTTTAAAATTGTATTATTATAATCTTTAAGTAGTTGTATAAAGAGCTGCCATTTAACAAAGCAGTTTGTGAATACAAAGTTGATCAATGTCACTCCTGGAGGCTCAGACATCCTTTGCCTATTTACTTTTTTATTTTGCCAATCACTTTATTTTTTTACTTTATTTTTTTAAATTTAATTTTGTTGTCAAGGTGACGTACAGAGGGGTTACAGTTATATATGTTAGGTACTGAGTACATTTCTTGTCAAACTTGCTACCCCCCTCATTTTTCTCCCACTTCCCCTCCCTCCAAACCTCCCTCCCCAAGTTGTATAGTTAATTTCCAACATATTATCTTGTATCACTGTTTCAATGGCTCACACTTTACCCTTTCAATCACCATTTTGATATTCCCCTTCCCTTCTCTAATTCAGGTAAGTTTATATACAATACCCAGGGTACCAAAGTCAAATACAGTGACAACAAGGGATAAATCAAATGAAAGAAAAAGAAATAATTTCACATAGTACATTAAAAACAACATAAAAGCTTGAATTTTAAGGTTAATACCAGGATGTAACTTAAAAGTTGCCCGTTCTAGATCAATTTGCTCAAGTATACAGAAGATCTTTTGAGTATGAAAATCCAGTTTTTATTTCTGCAAAGCTTCCAGTTATAACTTCAAAATATTCTGTGTATATTTCTATATGGTTCTCTAGTTCAAGTACCAGACTGAATACAATTGAGCTTGCCAAGCATTTTCTCTGTTCCTTTTTACTTCATATTTCAATATCATTTTTTGACTCTTTTGTTTCTATTCTTCATGTCAACTTTTGGTAATATCTATTTTCGCTGGGATACTTTGTAAATTTATTTTCTATTTTTTATTTTAAAAAATTGTTAATTTTATTATGTTATAATCTCTAGTAATACAAGAGTTGCCATTAAACAAAGCTGTTTATAAATACAATGCAGCTTGATCAATGTCACTTCTTTTAACATTCTCACTTATCCCTCTCAACCTACCCCTTCCCTCACTTTTATTAAATCTGTAGACTATACATTGAATTTTTTACTGCATTCCCCCTACTTCTTCTTCTTCTCTTCATTAGTTTACCGCTTTCCCCTTAACCCTGTCCCACCCCTTCAACTATCTATTTCTTGATGTTTATTTGCTGAGTCTTGACTTTGCCTTTCTAAAGTATTACACAGAGTTCTCTACCATAAATCAGTTAATGTATTTGTATAGCCTTGCATACCACCCAATATATTTATTTATATGTGTATAAGCTAAGTCTAGCTTCCACATATTATGGAAAACATGCAACCTTTGTCTCTCTGGGCATGACTTAATTACTTCATTAACATAATTTTTGGTGTCCTTCCATTACTTTACAAATAATACAATATCATTCTAACCAATGAGTAAATATGTATAAATATCACATTTCCTTTTCATTTCAGTCACTTTCTGTTGCACACATCTGTTTGTTGTTTGTAATTTTCTAGTGGGAGTTTTTAAATATCTGGCTCATGATGTCCTCTCATAACATAGTTGCTGAAGATAGGTTCTTCATGCTGAAGAGTTGTTTTTCAGTTTTTGTTTTGATTTTTTTGTTGTTGTTTAGTTTTTCTTTTTCTTCTTCCTTTTTCCTTCCTCCTTCTCCTTCTTCTTTTGACGAGTACTGGGACTGAACTCAGCCCACGGGTGAGCCATACCCCCGGCTCTTTTTGCTTTCATTACTTTTCAGACTGGGGTCTTCCTTTCTGTCTGTCTTGGACTGCTACTCTCCTATTTATACTTCCAGAATAGCTAGAATACAATTGAGCACCAATTCACCCACATGATTTTTGGTTTTTATATTTCAGCTTCTCAAGTAGCTAGGATTACAGCTATGAACCACCACACTGTTCATGTAGTTTCCTTTGTTTTTATTTTTCCTTTTACTGTGTGCCTGTATAGATACATTAATATTATACAGATGTTGGTTTCTGTTATATGTTTATATCGGCCTTTTCAGCATCCACAATGACAGGTTATCAAGTGGCAGAGGAAAAAGGATGACCTAAGGTCATCTATCCTTTATGATCAATCCTTATAAAGTAATTCAGAGAGAAAGAAATGCAAATGTTAATTTCAATTTACATGTGGCTGACATCCCAAAGAGACCTGAAGTCTTCCCCCTACAAATCACTAAAGTTAATTTCTTAAAGTCATCCTACTATTTCTATTTTTTCAGCATTTCAGGCCTGTCAGCCCCCATTCCAAGAATATCCCTTTTCCATTCACTAAGAAGGCCTATTTTTATAACTTAATAAGGGGCTGACCTATGCATAAAAAAGCTGTGCATTCCCAAAGGATAAAAACACAAACCAATACAACAATACTTACAAAACCATATGGTATAAACCAACTGTACAACTGATGAGGGGAGAGGGAAATGGGGAGGGGGGAAATGTACTCAAATGGGGATGGGAATATGGCCTAGTGGTAGAGTGCTTGCCTTACATACAAGAAGCCCTGGGTTCTATTCCTCAGCACCACATATATAGAAAAAGCCAGAAGTGGCGCTGTGGCTCAAGAGGTAGAGTGGTAGCCTTGAGCAAAAAGAAGCCAGGGACAGTGTTCAGGCCCCGAGTCCAAGACGTAGAGCTGGCAAAAAAAAAAAAAAAAAAGTATTCACTGCCTTACATATGAAACTGTAACCCCTCTGTACTTCACTTTAACAATAAAGAAGAAAAAGGAAAAGCTGTTTAATCCTCATTCACATTATCTTTTTTCAAAGATGGTTTGTAAAACACAACAAATGAAAATTGTTGATGCTGTTAATTTTAAATCCCATACAATAGGTTACTATATCAAATGAAAATGAGATGAAATATTATCTAAATCCTCTGCATACATAAAATGTAGCTAGAAAATGATAAAATGTATTAAATTATTTAAATTGTTAAATTTATTAAATTTTCTTTTATGCTTTCTTTTTCTCTTCCATAAATGCCCAGAACCCTCAAAAACTCTTCTTCTTCTGTCTTATCCAAGGACTCCAGAAATAACACTTTAAAATTCTTTACCATTCTCATGCATAAGGTCATCTCTGACTCAGAAAGAGTGAAGTTTTTATTCTATAATGTCATATAGAAATTAGATTATTCACATATAAAACGACATGGCTTTTTGCAGACTAAAGGCTAATGTATCTTTCCAAATACTGAAAATAAACTAAAATGAGGGAAGTGGACACATAGTATTATGCGCAATACAAACAAAAATTCAAGAACAATAAGTAACTCAAAACACATTACCTAGAGTAACCCAAAACCATTAGAAAGTTCCTTAAATATCACAAACAGAAATCTAATGCAATGCTCAGTATAGCCTCTAGAGTATGGTTAGTCAGAATAACTACTTAAAAGTACAAGGATATAAAAGACAAATCAGTTTATTACAGTCTAAATCTTAAAACTAATTTCTTTCCCTTTGTTTCTTTTGGGGGGGGAGGGGTGCCAGTACTGGGGCTTGAACTGAGGTGAAGGTCTGGATGCTGACCCTTAGCTTTTTCATTCAAGGCCAGTACTCTACCACTTGAGCCATAGCTCCACTTCCAGCTTTTAATGGTTAACTGGAAGTAAGAGTCTCATTGATTTTCTTACCTGGACCATCTTCAAACCATGATCCTCACATCTAAGTATCTAGGATTACAGGCAGAGAAACTGTTATCTGGTTTAAACTGAATTTCTAACATGCCCAAGTAGTCAAACAGTTGATAACACACATTGGGCAAAATATAACTGACAAATATAATGGCATTACTGAATTTAAAGATACTAGGGGGAAAAAAAAACAGGAACAAACACCAAATGTCACAATTCCAGAAAGGTCCCAAGAGCTGATGAAGATTGTTTTTGTAATAGCAGCAAGAAGCCATCTATTGCAGCATCATCACCCATGAGATGAGATCCCTACCCAAACACCTGGCATGATCGTTCTTCTAATTATCAAATTAAAAACTTGACAGAAAAGGTATGACTTTGGTTATTATTATTCTAAAAGCTCACAGAATAGATGAAGCAGAGAAAGGAGACCTAAAATGAGACAGATCAGAAAGTTAGTTTTCAAGAGAATTAAAATTACACTAATTTATGGCCTATTTGTTAAAATGTGTTTTACTTTTATTATCAGCTTACAACTCAGCTCAAAGAGGGTCTCCCAAGTAACTCAGTAATGTTAGTATAATAAAATCTCAGAAAAGTAAGCTCTGGTTCTCATTTCAGGGCCTTTAGAAGTAACCTCATCTCTGGTAGAAGTTAAACTAAATATTCACACAATCTACTAATCTGTACTTGTAAACAATTATTTTAGTAGCACCATGGGCAATTTGAATACATTGGTGAGGGTGAGCAAGAGGATGGTATCAGGGAAATAAACTGTCAAAGTAATCTTGAGTATTTAACTCAATACTTTATACTATTAAACCTATGAGTATATGTGCACTATACTAGTGGTATTGTCTTGCTTTATATGTACAGGAAAACACAAAAACATCCAAAAATTGTTTTATTAATATATTATACTGTCAACAATTCAGTAACTTGTCTTTTCATTCAATTATATAAGCCCAAATACAGCCTCTCATGTTTTTCACTTGTTTTTTTGTCTGTTTTGTGAGCTAATGGTAAAAACTAAAAGAACTTTCACATGTTAAGATGGCTGAAAAATGAAGTTAAAAGAATACTTCATGATATATTTATATCAAATTCAAATTTCAGTGTTGTGCAATAATAACAGAGTTGAGTAACTGCAACCAAGACTGTAAATTCAATAGAAGCTAAAATATTCTCTTTTAGAGATTTTCTAATATTTGTCACAGAAACACTGTTTTAAACTAAGAGTTGCTGAGACACAATTGTTTCAGCATGATTTTTTATTATCCTTTCCTTCATTAAAAATAATAAATAAAATCTTGTCTATAACATATTGTTATGCATGGCTCTTATATAAGGCTTTATAATCGTTTGCATTTTTATTTACCAAATGTGAATGAATATCATATTATTTTAGTAATTACGTAACATGTATTGCTATACCTGGCTCTTTTAATGCTTTATAATCTTTTTTCACATTTGTTTACCTACTGTGAATGGATATATTATTTTAATAATTACAGGCTTAGAAAAGTATAAATACTTCTCCCACAACTACTCTCTGCTTAGTCATCTAGATGGCCTTGGCTATTCTTGTCCAACTGAATTTAATGACTAAGTTCCGTGACAAATTCTGGAAGGACAATAATGGTGAAGAGTATGCATGTGGATGCAGATAGCTAGCACTTCCACTTTTAAGAAAGCCACAAGATACAAACCTCTGTTACCTGTAATCATTTGTAAAATTATTATATATCTTACAGTTTTGAGTATTAAACAAGTTAATAATTTCAAAGTTCTTAGAACAGTGTTTGGCATTTACTGAACACTGGTAACTTAAAAGCAGTTGTATTTACAAATTAATTAGATGAAGCTACATGATAATACTTTATCTTTAACTCTAACAGTGGTCCACTTCTCCATGCATTTAGGCTCACCTTTGTGTTCTATACTTAATTTTTATAATAATTTCTACAGAAAAGATAAAAACTTTTGACATGTATATCTAGGGTCAACTACAGTAGTTTTAACTTATACTTTATAATATATAATGTTGATGACATACTATGTATATGTGATAAACACAAATAGATCCATCATTTTTTACCCTGACCCTCACAGACACCTATTATGACTCACCTATGCAGTCACACTTCTACCTTTACTTAACACTACAAATTTAGCTCCAAAAAATTCCCCTGCTGATAAAAGTTCCCTTCAAGCTTCAACTTATCACTGGCATTCAGCAGTGTAGCAGGGAGCTCTGTTTGCAGGCCCCCAAAGAAGGGTTGTTTTGTTATGTTTAATCAACTTCACAGATTAGGTAAGACGAAGACCAAGCTAACAATGTCTGTCAGAATGGGCCATATGTAGCATGGCTGATAAAAATGCAAATCAAGCTATATAAATAGCACCACAGTATAGCAAGTAAAGATGTTAACACTCCACTAAGTCTCTTGCACTAAAGGAAAGACATGATTAAGGTAAGTTTTTGGTGGCAAGTGTGCTCATTTTATATACTGTCCTCAATTCTTATAATTATGCTATAGGTACAAGGCTTCAGAGAGACTGAAGAATAGGCCCAAAGACACAAATGAAGTAACTAGATTAAAATATGAATGAAAGTCCATTCAGCATCATGCTCTTGCTACTGTGCCAGGTTGCTTCAAAGATTTCTCCCAGCACTGGGAAGGCAATTTAACAATGCCTACCTTGTAGAATACTTTAAAAACTAGATAAAAGGCATATTATGATTTTAATAAAAATGCCAACTTCTAAAATGAAATTACAGATTGATATCACTAACATAAATGTCTTTTACCTCTTATTTTATTTGATAGCTACAATCTCAGTGTTTTATACATAAATAACCTGTTTGAAAAATGAACCTACCCGGCACTGGTAGCTCACATCTGTAATCCTAGGTAGTCAGGAGGCCAAGAACTAACGATTGCAGTTCAAAGCCAGCCTGGGCTTTTAGAAAAGTCCATGAAACTCCTGTCCCCAATAAAGTGTTCAGAAGAAGTTGGAAGTGGCAGTGTGGCTCAAATGTTAGATCATTAGCCTTGAGCAAAAGAAGCACAGGGTCAGTGCCAGGCCCTGAATTCAATCCTCAGGGATTGCGCGCACGCGCACACACAAAAGAAAATTGAATCTACATTTTCCCACTAATCTACAGATAAAGATTACTAATTACAAATGATTCTAAAACAAAAATCTTAACTTTCTGGTGTTTTTCAATTTCTTGTTAATAGACTCAAAAACATACAAACCAATATACATTTTTTAAGTGCCAGAAAAGTAGCAACTCAATAGTACCTATAAATTTAGTTATTTTATATTTTATTTTAATTGTTACATTTCTTAAAGCAAAGCAACTTACACATACAGAAGTACTTACCATTCCTTTTCAAACTGACAATTCAATACCAAGTTTTTCTCTCTCATTTAATGATCTGAAGGAACAGACACCACTATTTATTCAAAGGTACAATCCATTTAGGGAAAGGTTCCATTTATACAAATATATGATAGTACTGCCACCTTCTGGTAGAACACAATTTCCCAACTCTTTACAGTATTTCTACAACTGAGATTCCTCCAGATTTCAGAAAAAAATGATTTCTTATAAATAAAAATGGAACAAATAATTTAAGTGAATGCAGAAAATAGAATTATAATAGTTAATCTTTGTACTGCATATGATAAACTTTCTTAATATTTGCAACACGTACTGAACCCTCAATATTTGAAGCACAGAATCAAGCACTTTATAAGCAAAATGAAAACTGATTTTCAAACACTATTAGGAAATACAGTTTTCATCCCCATTTTATGGAGGCAGAAGCTGAAGAGTTCAAGTGATTTTTCCCAAGGTTGTAGAGCTACAAAAGGCATATTCCTATGGCCTTGTTTTCACTACTATGCTGCATTCTTCTCTGAAACAGCAAATTATAGACGTTAAATCAATTCTTAATTTACTTAGAAAATTAAGGTTTCATTTAGGAGTGGAGTGACATTACTTGATATGGTAAGATGGAAAATGGCAAATATATGGCTTAGTGGCATTGTGCATGGCTAGCATGCATGAAGCCCTGGGAATAATATATTATTCATAATTAATTTTGTCTAATGCTGACCAATTTTTTGGATATCTACACCTAAGTTCTGATTTTATTTCCTAAATAAGAAGAAATACTCTAGAATTCACAATTCAATGAATTAATACATTAATAGTAGGTCTTTTACATTTCCATATCAATTTTGCAACCAGCCTGTCAATCACTCTCCACTTAAAAAAATAAAAGCCTACTAAAGTTTTCATTGGGACTTGACTTCTCAACATCAGAATCAATCAATAAAACCTCAAAATACTGAATGATTAAAAAAAAAACAATTCTATTTCTGAATTTGAGCAACCAACAAATGGAAAATTAATACCTAAATAACTGTTGAGATTTCTCTGTGGATTGAAGAACCCCATATTGTTATATATCCATATTCTCCAAGTTGACATGACCAATTTAATCTTAATCAAAATCCCAATAGGTTTCTTCCTATTGAGATTCTTTAAGAAATTGACAAGTTGATTCAGAAATAAAATTAACTTCAAACCCTACCAAACATGTCAAACTCAAAAATTAATTCAGAATGGACAGAGGCCAAAAGTAAAAGTAAAAGGTATAAAACTTCTAAAGGAAAATCTTTCTGACTTTAGGTAAGGAAAAACTTCTTTCTTTGCACAAAGGACACTAAAGATAAAGAAAAACAGATCAATGAAATCCATGAACATTAAATCTACTCTTTAAAACATGTCTTGAGGAAAATGAAAGGCAAACTCACAAACTGGAAAAACATACACCTGAGAAAGAACTTGTATCTAGAATATATAAAGAATTTTATACTTTAATAAGAAAACAACAACTTTGTAAAAGTGAGCAAAAGACTTTAGATACTAAATGAGAGGTATATGAGTGATCAATATGAAGATAAAATTATGTTTAACATCCCTAGTCATTAGAAATACAAATTAAAATTACAGTGGGATATTACTATAGAATTAGATATTACTACAACCATCAGAACCACTAAGATGAAGAAAGAAAATATAAAATATAACAAAAGCAAGTAGGAATATGGAACAATTATTTGTGAGAATATAAAATAATAATCATTTTGAAAATAACTTAGAAGTTTCTTATAAATAAAATTAAATATGCATTTCCACATGGCCTGGTAATCCCTCAAATGAAATAAAAGCTTACATTTGTATGCAAATGCTTAAAGCCATTGTATTCATAATTTCCAAAAACTGGGGGGAAGCATATCTATCAGTGAGTAAAAATGGAAAAACTATGGTCCAACAATAAAAATGTACACTTCTCAAGAGTAGGAAGAACTATTGGTAGATATGACAACAGAGAAAAGGATGGGGAAGAGGGTGAGGGAAGAAGAAAGGAAGAGAGGAAGGAAACAATTTCACTCACAAGATTAATCAAAAAATGAAGAAAACAAAGCACTTAGGAATAAATTTAACTAATGAACTACCAAGGAACAACACTGAAAATCATTATACATTTATGAAAAATACTGATGAGAAAAAGGTACAAATAAATAGAAATCTTGTATTCATGGACTTGAAGAACACTGGTAAACTGCCTATATAATTCAAAGCACTCTACAGAGTCAATGCAACCTCTATCAAAATTCTAAGCACATTTTCACAGAAACAGAAAAATCAGTCCTAAAATTTGTACAAAACCAAAGAAAAGATGACCAAATAGCCAAGGTAAGCTTAACAAAAGGAACAAAGCTGGAGACATTAGTTCTTTTAGTTGCTTGGTTTCAAAATAATCAAAACAGCATGGTAATAGCAAGCTCCTCCCCGAGCCAAAAACAAATCCACACACCACACAGACCAAAGAAGCAGAATGAACATTCCAGAATACATCCATACTTTTAGAACCAAAACTGAAGGAGTTGGGTGGCTTGGTTTCATAGTAACAACTGCAAGATCTTAGGTTCCATCACTAGCAATGTACCAAAAAAAAAAAAATAGGACATTTAAAAAGATCTAAAACAGCTGGGTACCAATGGTTCAGGAGAAAACCCCAGAGGCTGAGATCTGAGGATCTCAGTGTGAAGCCAGCCCAAGAAGGAAAGTCTCCAATTACCAAAAAAGCTGAAAGTAGAGTTGCATATGGCTCAAGTGTTAGAGTGCTAGCCTTGAGCAAAAGAAGCACAGGGACAGTACCTAGGCCCTGAGGTCAAATCCCAGGACTAGCATTTAAAAAAAAAAAATCTAAAACTACAAAACTACTAGATAAAAGCATGGGAAAATGGCTTCCTGACAGTGGTTTTGGGAATGATATGGTCACAAATGCAAGGCATGAAAGTAAAAATAAAAAGTTTCTCCACAAACAAGCAATCAACAGTGGAAAAATAACCTCCAAATAGATTAATGTATCTGTAAACCATGTATCTGATGATAACAGGTAAAAACCCAAAATAAATAATTCAACTTAGTAGTTATTTGAAATAATTAATTTTGGAAAAAAATTGAAGATGAATGAAACTGAATAGAAAGAGACAAATTGTTCACAGATATATGAAAACAATACTCAACATCACAATTATCAGAGCAAGACAAACTAAAGATACACTGAGATATAACTTTACAGCCATTGAAATGACTAATATCAAAAAGACAAAAGATAATAAGTGATGTCTTGCAGGAATGTAGGAAAAGAAAACCCTTACACACCATTAGGGAGGGAAAGCCATTAGTACAGCTGTTGCAGAATATACTGTGGAGGATCCTCAACTCTCTAAAACAGCACTACCATATCATCCAGTGATCCCACTTCTGGGTATATATCCAAAGGAAATGAAATAAATGTGTCAGAGATATCTGCACTTCATGTTCAGTGTAGCATTATGATTTTGCCCCTAATAAAACTTTAGTACTCAGAGCCCGAGTGCCAGTGGCTCACACCTATAATCCTAGCTACTCAGGAGGCTGAGATCTGAGGACTGTGGTTTGAAGCCAGCCTGGGTTGGAATTTGAGACTCTTCTCCAATTAAACCACAAAAAGCCAGAAGTAGAGCTGTTGATCAAGTTGTGGAGCACTAACCTTGAACACAAAAGCTCAGCGACAAAACCCAGGCCCTGAGTTCATGCCATGCCCTAAGACCAGCAAAAAACTAAACAAAACAAAACACCTCGAATTACCTTTAGTTCAGAAAAAGACCAAAAAAAAGTCCTTATTTCACATAGCTACTCTGGTCAGTTCTAGGTACTAATTTTCTATTATATCTTATTAGAAATATACACTAAACAACTATACTATGACACAAATATCAGATCTGAACCAATGGACTACATTGTTTCTTTAATATATATAGAAATATTTCTCAAAATATAATTGTCAGTCTTTTAACATTGTGTTGATACTTTACCTGATGTTTGAAATATGTGTGTACACACACACACACACACACACACACACACGCACATATCTGGAATTATTGGTGCCAACGTTTTTCTCTAAATAAACTTCCCATCTACATCCTACATACAATGATGTCATCTAAATAAACTTCCAGTTATTATACTACATACACCATACATATTATACTACACCTAAATGCAATGAGATTATGTTCCTTATTCAAAATTCTCAGGCCACAACAGAAAATCAATTATCACAAATTAGTTAAAGAAAGTAGATGAGTAACTCTTTTGCTTTAGGAAATGGGGTCTATGCTGTCCACATTGATACCCAACTCCTGGGCTCAAGCAATCTTCCTGACTGAGCCTCCTGAGTAGCTTGGACTATATGTACATACCACCAAGCCAAGCTTATACCGGTAATTATGAAACCACTTGGTAAGGAGCAACATCCTCAATAAAAAAAAATTTATAAACACTAGAGGGTGCTCCAATTTAGCAGTGCTGAGAGACTGGCTTTAAAACTTTATTTTTCTCTTTAAAGATAAAATAACCTTCAACATTAACCACTTTTGGTTCCAAACTAATATACATAAAAAATTGAGGAGGCAAAATTCCATTCTTCAAGAATATATAACAAAACTCAGAATAGCACTGAAATCATCTTAGTAGAATTCCACTGAAATCACTTCTAGTATCCATTTACTACTATGTAACCATCACCTATTGAGAGAATAGAAACTCAGCACAGAAAAAGTATAAAACCAGTTGTTGTCTATAAAGAAAATTAATTAAATGTTCATATAATTAAGGAAAGGTATATATTATCTTTTATAGATTTAGATTCAATGGAAATTATAAAATGAATTTGGTAATATGTATAGGACTAACCTTAAGCATTATAGTTAAACTGTTTCACAAACCCGTCAACTAATTTCTCTCAAGCTCTCACATGAACATGCATGCATACTCCTTGCTGACACACAATCCACTCCTCCAGAAGTTGTGATTGGCACAAATCTCTCCTATCTTTACTTGATGTGTTACCTAGAGCCTCAACAGAAATGCATGTCTCTGTGAAGGAGAGCTATAGGCAATTGCCTTTTTAACAAGTGTCAAGTTTATTACAACCAACACACTATTTTGGAATGCCAACATAATCTAATCATGACCCTAGCATCCCATCAATATTTATGGCTTTTGTTTACAAATCTGGAAAGTGTACTGCTTAAATAAGGTTAGGACTAGGTAAAAATAGTAAACTACTTATAAACACTAACATTATTCTCTTAATGTTTCCTAAAGCCTTAAAAATTATGAGTAGAATATTCTATTGAAATAATAATTTAAGAAGAATACCTGCTTTCCAAGATCTCTGAATCCCATTTCAAATGAATAGTCTCAGTAGTAATTTCCACTTTCCGTACACTTCCAAAGAAATCAGTTATTAGGACACTTTTAGGATTTCTCTGAAAAAGATCAATACGATGTCCAGGAGTAGATACACAGAGACTTTTGGGACATACTTGAAACTGAAAAAAACAAGTAACAAGTAACAGTAAATACACATACATAGACAAACATACAACTGTGATTATATCAAGCAGCACAGTATAGTGTCTCAATCTAAAGAGGTTACTCATCAACCCTCCTATATTTAAAGGAAGTATTACACAAGTATGAACTGTTGTCAAATCCCTTATTCACCACATAAATATTCAGTGAGCATCTTAATTAAGAGGTATAATGACCAGTGAGCACTGGTCATTATACCTCTTAATTAAGAAGCTTAGATCCTTGAGGGAGCATCATGGATGTAAACAATTATAGTTTAATATGGAAAGCATAAAGCACTGGTCATTATACCTCTTAATTAAGAAGCTTAGATCCTTGAGGGAGCATCATGGATGTAAACAATTATAGTTTAATATGGAAAGCATAATAGAGGCATATGTTACATTTGAAGAGAAGAGAATATTATCTAATGGGTCCAGAGAGACATCATGTAACAGGCAGCATTTTATAAATGTGTCCTTCAATGATTACCAATAACATTCTACATCTTTAAGGAGCTAATAACTAGGGCTTCCAGTTTTGCTGTTACTAAAGCACTTTAATACAGTACAATGAGTACAGCTGATACTCACCAAATATTACTATAAATAAACATAGATATTCAATAGAAAACAAGTATTATTACAGAGAGACATTCTAGAGATATGTCAAGTCACTATACCTATAATAAGCTGCAAGAGAATAGATCATTCTTACTGAAAAACAACTAATACAGTCAGTAAATTTCTTAATGGCTGTGAAAAGATATATTAATAAGGAATGCTTACTAAAAATGATTTAACTATGAGCAACTTCAAAAATAGTTTCCTCATTTTTTTCCAATGTAATTTTCTTTTTCTTTTTTCTGCTGGAGGGGATGCAGGAAAAGAGGAACCCTTCTCCACTGTTGGTGGGAGTGCAAATTAGTACAACCACTTTGGAGAACAGTATGGAGGGTTCTCAAAAAGCTCAATATAGACCTACCCTATGACCCAGCCATACCACTCTTAGGCATCTATCCTAAACAGCAAAACCCAAGATATCAAAAGGACATTTGTACTTCCATGTTTATCGCGGCACAATTCACAATAGCCAAAATTTGCAAACAACCCAGATGCCCCTCCACAGACGAATGGATCCAAAAAATATGGTACTTATACACAATGGAATACTACATAGCGATTAGGAATGGTGAAATATTGTTATTCGCAGGGAAATGGCCAGAACTCGAACAAATAATGTTGAGTGAGACAAGCCTAGAACACAGAAAACAAAGGGGCATGATCTCCCTGATATATGACTGTTAACAAAGGGAGATGGAGAGACAGTAGAGACCAAGTCTGTGAACACTGTATATGTGCTTGATACATTGTATATTGCATATGGGTCTACCTGACCTAGACAAGGGATGGAAAAACAGGTTGTAAGATATCACAAGAAATGTACACACTGCCCTACTATGTAACTGCACCCTCTTTGCACAACACCTTTTAAAAAAAATTTATGTTCAAATTAATAATAAAAAAATATTAAAAAAAATTTTTTTTCTTTTCTTTTTTTCTTTTTTGCCAGTCCTGGGCCTTGGACTCAGGGCCTGAGCACTGTCCCTGGCTTCTTTTTGCTCAAGGCTAGCACTCTGCCACTTGAGCCACAGCACCACTTCTGGCCTTTTCTATATATGTGGTGCTGGGGAATCGAACCCAGGGCTTCATATATACGAGGCAAGCACTCGTGCCACTAGGCCATATTCCCAGCCCTCCAATATAATTTTCACAGCAGTGGGAGGCTGGTGAGCTCTAAGCCAGCCTGTGCTACAGAGCAAGACATGAAAAATAAAAAATAAAAAGAGAACAAATGTTTGTGAATAAATGAACAAGGCATAAGTTAATAGAAAAACAATGAAAGACACTGACACACAGCAATTATCCACATGAGATATGTTTCAAGCTTTTTTTCTTCTTCCTTTTTTTTGTTTCAAGCTTATTATTAGGACTATTTTCAATAGCAACTTCAAAGCTAATGTAATTAAAACATGCAAAACCCAGAAAAAGTCAGAAGAAAAAAAATTAATTTCAACAAGCCATGTTAAAAGACTATATTACATGTGGTAGAGTACATAAAATATATGATAAGGTTGTTCTTTTTCAGAAACTTCCAACTAAATATGAAAGACTTCCACTCAATTACTAAGGTCATTTATAAAAAGCCAACTGTGATAAATGTTACCAAAGAAAAGTTACAGAAGCTCTGAAAAGGTATAATAACAACAATGAAGAACAACCCAGGGAGATCCTGGGGAGGTACAATCTTATTAGACTGATATATGCATATTCACATACCACATTAATATTGTACGCATGTGCTAAAAATCAAACCAAGCAAATACTTACAAGGTCATTCATACTACTTTGGCTAGATGGAATAATTTCTTCCAAAAATTCCAAGACATAAAATGTGTACCTATCCATAAGATGGACTCCAATTGCAGGATCAGGTTGATGCTATGAAAACAAAGAAAAATTAGCACATATATCTGCCATTATAGCAAAATGTTTAAAGCAAAACCAAAGTTTCCTCTTATGTGTAAGGTCTAAGAATAAGAAATGACAGGGGGCTGGGAATATGGCCTAGTGGCAAGAATACTTGCCTCATATACATGAGGCCCTGGGTTCGATTCCTCAGCACCACATATACAGAAAATGGCCAGAAGTGGCGCTGTGGCTCAAGTGGCAGAGTGCTAGCCTTGAGCAAAAAAGAAGCCAGGGACAGTGCTCAGGCCCTGAGTTCATGGCCTAGGACTGGCCAAAAAAAAAAAAAAAAAAAAGAAAAGAAATGACAGATATGGTCACAAAGCATGTAAGTCATTGCAAAAATAGTTACACTTTCCAAAGACACAGAAGTTTACAAACTGGGAAATATACCTACCGAGAGTGAGTCTTCTCCCACTTGGCTACTAGCTAGAGCCATTATGTTAGGTGAATAAAATCGTTCATACATTGATGCTCCTTGGCAAGTGTCAATAATAAACAGTAGTTCATTATAACTGAAAGGAAAGTGATGATATCTTTGAGTGAGTCATGCTGTCAACCATACACAAATATTTCTACAATACTTCTAGAATGTAAGATATCATCTTATGAGCTAAAAGTTAAAGAACTCATCCTGTCTTGAAAAAACATCCAAACAAGGAGAAGAGGTTGTGCCACAAAGTAGCTGCTTCGAATTCTGTCTTCTTCCTTGACTATTGCCATATGATTCACACAAATATTCAGCTTAACAACCACTTGCTTGACAGCCACATGGAATTGGAAACTGAGCTAGGTTCACAAACATATATGTGCATGTGTATGTGTTTGTGTCTGTATACATACATATATACACACGTGTGTATACATACATATATACATACATGTGTGTATATATGCTTGTACACATCTATGTGTTGTGACTTAGTCATCATACTCAACTAACTATAATTGGAAGACAAACAAACATATAACTCAACTGGAGTAAGTGTTACAAAACTTACTGAGAGCCAGGTTTGGTGGCTCACATCTGTAATCCCAGCTTCTGAGGAGGCTCAGAGAGAAGAATTATGTCTCAAGACCAACCTGGGTGATATAGCAAGACTCACTATAAAAAAAAAAAACCACCTCAAAAAGGAACAAACAAACTGGTTGTTAGTAGCTTATGCTTATAATCCCAGTTTCTTAGGGGGTTGAGCTCGGAAAGATCATAGTTTTAATCCAGGCCAGGCAGAAAAGTCCAAAGACTCCATCTCCAATTAAGGTCAATATTTTTCATGTTATGTAATAACTAAAGTATCCTTTTAAAAACTTAGTTTAATGGAAATATTAAATATAAATTTATATTGTATAAGTAATTATTAAAGTAAATTAAAATCTTATAAAATAAGGACTAAAAAATCTATCATGAAAAAATCTGGCATTAATTTAATTTATGAAAAAAGTTACTTGCTAATCTATCTTTTCTGCCACATCTGTTCAAAACTGCTGACTGGAAGTTTGGTTTAAGTGGTAAAGTGGCAACTCAGACAAGCTAGAAGCTTGAGGCCCTATGTTCAAACACAAGTTCTCACAAAAATAAATATACATCTATTAAAAACTGTAGTATGGAAAACATTTTAATATTAAATATTACTAATATATCCCATATTTAATAATGTATCATTCTTCACATATAAATGTTGTATATGTGTGTATACATATGCATATATAAAAAGAGACAGAGAGAAAATTGCTGCCTCCATAGAGCTAAGGTAGTTACAAAGTCAAAGGGTTCTATGAGCCCTGACAGAGGAATAAGAGAAAGTACAAAGAGAAACAAGGCAGGTAATGGTATCTGATAAGGGTAATGAAGGTGATTAATTTATCTCACAGGAAAAAAAAAAGAAAGAAAACTACATGCCAGTAAAGGAAAAAGCATAAAAGCCTAGAAAAGGGGAACAGTTCTAAATATACTCTAGAGTTTAGAGTAAGTTTGGGAAAATGGAGAGAAGTTTGTTTCAAAGGGTAAGGTAGGGTTTGATTTGTAGGTTTCATTTGAAGTCTGAGTCTTTTAAAGTTTAGGAAACTACCAAAGTGTACAGAGAGGAGGGGTATTTTCACTTGCTTATTTCTTTTAGTGAAACAATCACATAATCAGATCTATTTTATAAGATGGCTACCTGGTGAGGGGAAAGTAGAAGTAGACAGGTTTCCTCCATACCCGGGCTAAATAAACAGTTAACATTGCTCCCAGAAAATAAAACAAAATATTAAACCACAATATCCAATAAACAGAATTGTGTTATCTTCCTGGGAATCACAGAATGTCATAGAAAGCAAGACTAGGGACAAGTTGAAAATCAAATGCTGTTCAGAATCTCCACAAAATAAGAGGACATTTGGTTAGAAGGATTATCATTTCTAAAAAAAAAATGTTAAAAAACAAGAGATGTGGGGCTGAGGATATGGCCTAGTGGCAAGAGAGCTCGCCTCGTATACAGGAGGCCCTGGGTTCAATTCCCCAGCACCACATATACAGAAAACGGCCAGAAGCGGCGCTGTGGCTCAAGTGGCAGAGTGCTAGCCTTGAGCAAAAAGAAACCAGGGACAGTGCACAGGCCCTGAGTCCAAGGCCCAGGACTGGCCAAAAAAAAAAAAAGAACAAGAGATGTGATGCTACAGGTCAATGTTTTTCATGTCATGTAATAACTGAAGTTTCCTTTTAAAAACTCAGTTCAATGGAACTATTAAATATAATTTTAAAGGGTAGAAGAAATGACTCCAGTAAATTAGTCTTATACAACATGAACTAAAAATCTACCATGGAAAATTCTGGTACTAATTTAATTTATGGAAAGTCATTTGCTGATTACCGTCTTTTCTGCCACATTTGTTCAAAAGCATCTGCAAGTTCTATGTTGGTAATTTCTTCAGAATCTTGGAATTTCAGGAAACCATTTCCCCCATGACCTTGTAAGAAGAGCCAAAAGATAAAGCAGATGTATTTTTTTTTACAATATAAACTTAATAGTTATATATACATTTACTTAACTTGTTGCAATATTTCAATACACCTGCTCTTTATACTCTAAAATATGGATGGCAAATACAAATAAACATAACTGCCTACCTTACCAATTCAAGAGGAAAAAGCATGGGGTGTCTAAAAAACAGTACATAAAGGGCTGTGTGCAGTGTTCACACATGCATTCAGGATGGGGAGATTGGGAATATCAACTTGAAGCCAGACCAGAAAAAGGTTAGGAAGACCCCATCTCAACCAATAAGCCAGGTATGTGGTACACAGCTATTTTCCCAGCTATGCAGGAGGCACAGGTAGGAAAATACTGGCCTGAGACTGGCTCTGGGAAAATATCAAGACATCAAAACTCCATTTAAAAAAAAAAAGTAGAAAGGGCTGAAGGAATGGCCCCAGTACTTAAGTACCGGAACAGCAAGTAAAAAGACTGCAAACCCCAGTATCACCACCAAAAGTAACAGTAGAAAAGTTTCAAATCTAAATTTGTTTTTGTTTTTAACTTGGTGTCTGTGCTTGTCAGGCAGGTGGCGCTCTCACTTTAGCCATGACCTTAGTCTCTTTAAGAGTGTTTTTAATACTGGGGTTTGAACTCAGGGCCTCATACTTGCTAAACTGGCACTCTACCACTGAGTCACACTTCCAGGCTCTTTTTGAGA
The DNA here is from genome assembly GCF_023159225.1 of Perognathus longimembris pacificus. NCBI lineage: Eukaryota > Metazoa > Chordata > Mammalia > Rodentia > Heteromyidae > Perognathus > Perognathus longimembris. Next base: position 54,921,320 of record NC_063167.1, read on the forward strand.
TCATTATCTTTGAGACAAGAGTCTTGATTCCTACAGAAATGTAGCTAGAGCATGATATTCTTCCTGCAGGCTTCCTGTCATAGCTGAGAAAAGTGTGTGGCACCGGCTTTCTCCAGAGATAATCTTACAGATATTTCTGCCAGGTTGGAATAGAACCACAGTTCTCCCATTCTCAGCCTCCCAAATAGCTAGGATTACAGGCATGAGCCACTGGTACCTGGCTCCCTTAAGACGTTTTCTATAATTCCACTTCATTCTTCTATGATTCAACCACATTTACATTCTTTTTCACTGGCACCTATTATATTAAAATTGTATTCCATCCATTAAAAAGTCAAATACCAGGCAAACTTTTTGGTGAGAAATGAGCTGAAAACACTAGCTGGCACCTTGGTACACTAGCACCACTTAGTGTATATTTAGTATGGTAATAGTTCTAAGAAGTGTGGTTTCCCTCAAGAGTTAATGTTGTGACTAATGGCCACTGCCCATAATTCTATTATGTCTAGTTAGAAGACTGTGACACATATTTAGTAATCATGAAAGAGACAGTCTATTCAAATACTGGCTGTGCCCCTCTAAGAATTATTTTATACCTGTTTTATTATCAGTTAAATAGAAAACCCTCGGAGAAATGTATAAAGCATCTTTTCATTGATATTTATATTAAGTACTATAACACATGTGCTTGTGGTAAATATATAACCAGCAATATCTTTGAATTCAAATACAGTACAGACAGTAACCACTGAAACAAGAAAGCAATAAGCTAAATGCTATGTGAGAAACTGAAGGTTAATATAGGAATATAAAGAAGAGTGCCTATGCCAAGAATATTAAAAGTGTCTTTGGAAGGATGATTACAAAATATGTTACTCATACCTGGATACTTCTGAGGTAAAAAGAAAGGACCATTAATAATTATATTGAGTCAACAGATGTAAACTAGCACTGTTCCAGGGAACTGGAGAGATAGGTCACCTTAGACTTAGAAAGGAAATTGTTGATGGAAGAAACTCCTGAGCTAACACTAAAAAATAAGAAGTAATCAGGAATGCAATGTGAATTGAAAGGACATCATGAGCAAAAGCAATGATGTAAGGATGTGTTTGGATGGCCAGAACAGTAGAGTGTCTATAATTAGAAGGAAAAAAAAGTAAGAACTAAGACTGCAATAATAATATAATGAAATCATAACACAAAATGCATACTATTTAAGTGAATTATATTATAGAGTGGCTAATTTCCAGTATTCCTCAAAGTATAATTAAAAGACAACTATATCTCCATCTCATATCTGAGAAACATGCCCACGACATAATTTTCAGGAACCTCATCCTAGACCAAAACTGAGTAAGAGTTTGAGGATAAGGACTACCATCCACATCAAGTTAATCCTTATGCACAATAAATTTTGAGGATGAATTAATGGAAGATCATTAGAAAGTTTTCAGCAGAAGAGGGACATTTGTAATTTTATTAAATACTCTAATAGGAGAACAGAATAAAACTGAAGTCAGAGATGCTATACCAAGACATTAAGGAAAAAGTAATTAACATGCAATAGGAAAAAGCATAGAGATAAGAAATCACAGACTAGCACACAATGTTACAAGATGAAGGATTCCTTATCTGTAATGTTTGAGATTTTAAGTGGTTCAGTAATAGATTTCTCAAGTTTTACATTTGTTTCTACATACCCAGATACCATGGGAATAGAACCCAAATGTAAACATGAATTTTTGTCCCATATATACCTTATCCACAGAGCCTGAAGATCATACATCATTATTTTCAGTGCACCTCAATTTTATTATCTTTTCTACAACACTAAGTATGAAATTTTCCATTATTGTCATCCAGGTTGGAGCTAAAAATTTTTCAGATTTTGTAGCTTTTCAGAATTAAAATGCTCAATCTGTACCATTTTCATATACCACTTCAAATAATGTTGGATCATGACAACCCTCAACTACAAGATCAACACTTTGAACTAGAAATCACCTAATATGTTTAAGTAGCTTCCCATGTAAGTTTCCTTAGAGATTCAATCCTCTACTATGCATTATCGACATTCTGAAATTACCTGTCATATAAATAAGAATATTGCTTCTATCATCAGAAAGAAGACGTTTTGACCGAGGAGTACTAGGTGGGATCCTACCAGTTAATACTCGCAAAAAATTCTCCACAGTTACCTGAAAAAAATTAGAGACATCAGATAAAATAGAATCTGAAAAAAACTAAAAAATACTTTTTACTCTAAAAATCACTACTCATTTCTCTATGAATTACTCAGTAAAACCTAAAAATAAAGCACAAAAATAATTACAGCTCAAATAAAATATATTTACTTAAACATAAAAATCTAAGTAACTTTATGTCTATTTTTAAAAATACTAAAATCTCTCTGGGCATGAAGGTGAACACCTGAAAACCCAGCACTCAGAGTTTAAAAAGAGAAAAAAGAATCATAAATTTGGAAAAATGAGAGATAGAGACAGAAGCAGAGTGACAGAGACAGAGGCAGACAGACAGAAATAGAGAGAACAAAGCAAAAACTATCTTGGGAAAGAAGTTATTTTTACATTTAAAATTTTAAATGTTATGCAAAGTATAGAAGCTACCCAAAAGCTTAAAAAGGTAAAATTACATAAACAATTCTTTGGGAAGGTAAAATATAAAAATGTATAAATTCTGCTACATTATAGCAGCTTACTAGATAACTACTTATAGATTAATCATGAAAGAGAACAGTTCCATAAATAATCTCCCTAAATTATATACAGTTAATTTCTGAATGCACTGTATTACTTAGATTTCTTTAGAAGAAGCTTTAACATATAAAAAAATTAGTAACACTTTAAGCCAAATTTCCCAATCTGGAATTTCCACCCTTCTGGTATTCTTTGAAGGCATATTTAAAGTTACAGAGAATAAAATGTTTAAAGTTAACAGCTAAGACATATATAATGTATAATCTAACATTCAAAATTAGAAAATCTATTTAGCTTTCTTGTTAAAACATTTTCCTAGATCACAGTGTATAAATTTGTATTTAAGTCCATTAATTTACATTTTGCATATATGTATATGTATATACACAATTATGTATATACACAATTATGTGTATATATGGATATGCACAATTATGTGTATATATACATATATATGTATATATATACACATTTATACCCACACATACACACACAGTACTAGGGCTCACTCAGGGTCTTGTACTCATTCAGCTTGCTTGCTCAGCTCTTGCTCTACCACTTGAGAAACACGGCCAGCTCAGCTTTGGTGGATATTTTGGAGACAGAGTTTCAGAGTTTTCTGCTCAGGCTGGCTTCAAACCATGATCCTCTGGATCTCAGCCTCCTCAGTAGCTAGGCTTACAGGCATGAGCCAACAGCACCCAGCTTCCTAATATTACTAAAAATACTACTTGTTGACTAAGTAAGAAGGGAGTGGTGATTTGGTCTACATTCAAAAACAATTATGTAAGTAAAAAGTCAAACATTCATACACACTGAACTCATTAAACAAACATTTCTGAGTGTCTAATAAATACTAGCTAGGTTTAAGATATATAATGGGGGGCTGGGGATATAGCCTAGCGGCAAGAGTGCCTGCCTTGGATACACGAGGCCCTAGGTTCGATTCCCCAGCACCACATATACAGAAAACGGCCAGAAGCGCGGCGCTGTGGCTCAAGTGGCAGAGTGCTAGCCTTGAGCGGGAAGAAGCCAGGGACAGTGCTCAGGCCCTGAGTCCAAGGCCCAGGACTGGCAAAAAAAAAAAAAAAAAAAAAAAAGATATATAATGGACTATGTCATCAAATTTTAATCACAATCATCATGTCTTGAATTTTAAAAGAAGTTTCAATGCAAATATAATGACATTTTTACTTAAATTAAATGTGCATATTGTATGGGGGCATATTGAAAGCAGTTTAATGTCTAATTAGAAATAAGGGTTAATTTTTTGTTACTCAATTTTTCCAAAATTATTTTGTATTTTTATTACAAATAATGAATTTGTAATTTTAGATCAAACATGAAAAAATATGAAAAATTTCCTGTAAGAAAAAGTTGACATATGAACTTCATTAAAATTCTCTAAAGAGGAACATCAAAATGGTGAGACAAAGGGTAAAAGGTGAACCAATGTAACAGCAATACTTATAAGACAATATGTTGTAAACCGACTGTACAACTTGCTGGGGTGGGGGGGGAGAGAATTGGGGAGGAGGAAAATGAGGGAGGAGGTAACAAGTTTGACAAGAAATGTGCTCACTACCTTAAGTATGTAACTGTAACCCCTCTGCATATCACCTTAACAATAAAAAATTTTAAAAAAATAAAAGGAAAAGAAAAGGCAATATACAATTTTTCTATGTCAGGTGCCTGTAATTCTAGCTACTCAGGAGGCTGAAATTTGAGGATTGCAGCTCAAAGCCAGCCTGGGCAGGAAAGTCCATGAGACTCTTATCTCCAATTAACCACCAGAAAAACCAGAAGTGGAGCTGTGGATCAAGTGGTAGAGCACTAGCCTTGAGCTGAAAAGCTTAGGGGCGTAAGTACCTAGGCCCCTGAGTTCAAGCCCCATAACCGACTGTGAGAAATGCCGTAGGGGAGCTACTATCCCCGGCATAGAGCCACATAGGCCCGGAACTCTGCTGCAAACAGCAGAGTCACTACATGCTCTTGGGCAAACCCAATGGGCATCAAGGCATGAGTTGGCTCCGCCCCAAGCCTGCACCTCCTAGAAAGTCCCTATTCAATAGAGTCCCTAAGGTGTCTGTTGCCTATTGGTTGTTGATTACATATATTGGGTGATTCGTCTATATAGGCTTTGAAACTGGGCAATAAACTAGATCTGTACCTCGAGTCTGGTCTCTGGAGTCTGTCTAGCCCGGGCCCCCTCTTCTTCCACGACTCCGTCTCTACTTGCCCCCCAAGCCTCTGGCCGGCAACGACTGCAGCAACCGACCAAAAAAAAAAAAAAAATTCTATCCTAGATACATACGTGTAATCTTCATGTTTTAAGAATCTTACTCATGTACTAGTCTCTGACAGGAACTTTACAGATACATTATAGCAAGACTCAGTGACAATTACGTACTAAACTTTAAGAAAAATAATTAAATATATTCTCCCATTATCTTAGAGCTTAAAAGCGATTACATTTCCAAAAACTTGCTAGATTAAACAAATTACCTCGTAGCTTCTATAATCCACTTCCACATCATCTCCATACACATTCAGTTCCATATTCTTGTGACTAAACACTGTAGCGGGTTTTGGATTTCTAGCATTGCACGCCATATCATCAGCAAGCATCAAGACAATGTGACTAGAAAAAAATTCCCAGCAGATTGAATCATTAAATAAAACCAAAACATTAAGCATATAAATTTTATTTATATCATGTAGCAAGAAATTATGTTCATATTTTTCCTCACAAAGCAATAACTACTTTTCAACTATACATATTTAAAGTGGTCTTAATATTTTTTCTTATTGTAGTAGTTACTACTAGTATAAATTTTAAGGCAGAAAAAGGGAGCAATCTAGCATGTACTTATCCACAGAACTTAAATTTACTAACTCAATATTTTTCCCAATAGTATACTTTATGTTAAATACCAAAAAGAAACTACAAAAGCTACACTATCTTCCTCAAACATTTTAAATATGTTTAGGCAAGTTCCCAAGTCTTATGGAGTCTACTTTAAACTATGGTATTTCAAAGAATTTAGTTTTCAAATTCCCAAATGCACAAGTGGACATACAAGTTATCAGCATGTGCAATTAGTATATAGCACAGGTACACTCATGCCACTCCTCAAAAGCTTCACTCCATTTTGCTACCAGCTTCCAGCTCTACTCTTTTTTTTTAATTTCTTTATTGTCAAAGTGAAGTACAGAGGGGTTAGTTTCACACATAAGGCAGTGAGTAAATTGCTTATCCAAATTGTTACCTCCTCCCTCATTTTCTCCCACTTCTCCCTTCTCCACTTCTACCCCCCACCCCCGCAATGAGTTGTACAGCTGGTTTACACCATATAGTTTTGTAAGTATTGCTGTTGCATTGGTTTGTCGTTTTATCCTTTGTCTCTCCATTTTGGTATTCCTTTCCCTTCCCTAGCTCCAATACATGTATATACAGTGTCTAGGGTACTAAAATCAGTTACAGTGATTATCAGTAAAACCACAGGAAAGAAATATGGGGGAAAAAAGGGCATGGTTTCACATGGCATGTTGAAAATAACAACAATGTGCCACTTGTTTCCATAACTTGAAGTTCATTTCACTTAGCATTACCTTATGTGTTCATATGGATATAGCTATTGAGCTACTGAGCTTCTGCTAGTACTATCCTAGACATGTACTAATTATTCCCAATGAGGGAAACCATAGAGTCCATGTTTCGTTCACCAAATTCTTTGCCTTTATGAGTGTCCTCTCTTCTGTCTCTCTGCCTCTCTCTCTTTCTCTCTCTCACACACACATTCTTTATAGATTCCAGAGTAAACTTCTTCAAATAAGTTAAAACCTTCTCATGTATAAAGATCCAAGGAGGGGCTGGGGATATGGCCTAGTGGCAAGAGTGCCTGTCTCATATACATGAGGCCCTGGATTTGATTCCCCAGCACCACATATACAGAAAATGGCCAGAAGTGGCGCTGTGGCTCAAGTGGCAGAGTGCTAGCCTTGAGCAAAAAGAAGCCAGGGACAGTGCTCAGGCCCAGAGTCCAAGCCCAAGGACTGGCCAAAAAAAAAAAGAAAAGATCCAAGGAATCTCCATTAGGAACACAACCAAAACTACTTACATAATCCAAGAGATGATTTAATCTGTTTTCCCCAACTTCAATCTCTACCACTGAACTTTCACTATCAATCCTGGCTATCATCTCAGTCATAGTCCTCCCTTACACTGGCATTTCTGTTTCAGAAATATGGTATAATTTTCCTACTTTACAGCAACTGATCAAATTTAGACTTCCCTCCAAATAATCAAATCATTCCAATCTCAGGCAAGGTTCTCTAGTTGATTAGGTTTTATTTTTCACAGAATATATAATCTGAAATTCTCTTCATTTCCCAATATCATTCTATGAGAATATAAGCTCTTAGAAGATGGAGCTTTATCAATCCTCATCATTTTACTAAGCCTGTCATTCAGGCTTCATAAGAAGGTCTGGCATATGATAAGTACTTAATAAATTAAATGAGTAAAACTCTTCATTTTTACATGTAATTTTTTTAGAAGGGGCAGTACTAGAATTTCAACTGCGAGCCTCACATTTGCCAGGTTCCTACTATATAGGCTTTATAATACTTGAGCCACGTTCTTAGCCTTACATATAATCTTTGAGCAAAATATTTCAAAAATCTCTCTCAAATGCTTCTTGTTTTGATTCTACCATTAAAACTAGTAAACCTGAATTAGGAAATTCTTTATTCTATTATACACTTGAGCTTCCCAAACATAAGAGAAAATTATTGTGGCATACATAATGAGTTTGGCAGGAGGCAGCAAGAAGAAAATGTTCTGCATATGTTTCAGAAACATTGAAGGTCAAAACTGGAACACTGATTTTTCTTAAAAATTGGCTAGATTTCTACTTTGAAAATGTTGCAGTCCTGCCACATTCAAATATCATATCTTCAGCTGTTACTGATTCATTCTCATAAAATGGTTAAAGTCATTCTTTATAAAATTAAAAATACTTTTGGGACTGGGAATATGGCCTATTGGTAAAGTGCTCGCATCGTATACATGAAGACCTGGGTTCAATTACTCAGCACCACATCTATAGAAAAAGCCGGAAGTGGCTCTGTGGCTCAACAGGTAGAGTGCTAGCCTTGAGCAAAAAGAAGCCAGGGACAGTGCTCAGGCCCTGAGTCCACGTCCCAGGACTAGCAACAAAAACAAAACAAATAAAATTAAAAATATTTTTTCTCCTCTTCAATAACTGAAGGCAATCATTAATTTACCTTAAGTTGTAAATCATCAATCATAATTAGTTAAACAAGACTGAACAGATACATAAATGTCAAGGTAAAAATGAGTCTTCCTTAAGGCCATGTTTTTTTTTTTAGAGTTAATTTCTGTGAAACTAAATGATTAACTAATATCTATCTAATGTCTATCACCATAAAAAAGTAATCATGTTATCTTACAATAATATATTTTATCTTTTTTCCCAATTTTTATTATCAAACTGATGTACAGAGAAGTTATAGTTTCATACGTTAGGCATTGGATACATTGCTTATACTGTTGGTTACCTCGTCCCTCATCCCCCCGCCCTTTCTTTTTCCCCCATGAGGTGCTCAGGTAACTTACATCAAACAGTTTTGCAATTATTGCTTTTGTAGTTGTTTGTCTTTTTTACCCTGTGTCTCTCGATTTTGGTATTCCCTTTCAATTTACTAGTTCTAATACCAGTATACATGGTTTCCAATATACTCATATAAGATTACAGAGACAGTGTAGGTACAACCACAGGAAGGTGATACAAGAACATCATCAATAGTAGAAGCTACAGATACACATGGGATGTTGAAAGTAGTTACAACACTGATATAAGAATCATTTCCATAACATGGAGTTCATTTCACTTAGCATCATCTTATGTGTTCATAAGGGTATAGCTATTGGGCTCTTGTGATCCTCTGCTGTGACCAGCCTAAACCTGTGCTAATTATTCCCAATAGGGGAGACCATTGAGTCCATGTTTCTTTGGGTATGGCTCACTTCACTTAGTATAATTTTTTCCATGTCCTTCCATTTCCTTACGAATAGGGCAATGTCATTCTTTCTGATAGAGGCATAAAATTCCATTGTGTATACTTACCATATTTTCCTGATCCATTCGTCTACTGAGGGGCATCTGGGTTGGTTCCAGATTCTAGCTATGACTAATTGCACTATTGTGCTGGTGGCTTTACTGTGATTTTGTTTGTGGTTTTTTGGAGAGATAACCAAAAGTGGGGTTGCTGGATCACAGGAAAGTTCTATATTTAGCCTTCTGAGGAAACTCCATACTGCTTTCCAGAGTGGCTGAACCAGTTTACATTCTCACCAACAATGAAGTAGGGTTCCCTTTTGGCCACATCCCCTCCAACAGTTGTTATTAGTTTTCTTGATATATGACATTCTTGCTGGGGTGAGATGGAATCTCAATGTTGTTTTGATTTGCATTTCTTTTATGGCCAGTGATGTAGAGCATTTTTTCATATGTCTATTGGCCATTCTCATTTCCTCATCAGAGAAGTTTCTTTGTAAGTCTTTAGCCCACTTGATGAGGGGACTATTGGTTCTTTGCGGTTTTGTTTTGGAAGAAGGTAATTTTTTTACTTCTGCACATAATTTTAGAAATGAGGCCTTTGTCCGTTGAATGGCCGGTAAGATCTTCTCCCAGTCTGTGGGCTTTGTTTATCTTGCGAGCTATGTCCTTTGCCGTGCAGAAGCTCTGCAGTTTGATGCAGTCCCATTTGTCCAACCTTTCTTTGATTTGTAGCCTTTCTGGGTCTTTGTTAAGGAAGTTCCATCCTGTGCCAAGGAGCCCAAGTGTTTCTCCTACTCCTGTCTTTAGTGTTTTCAGGATGTCTGTTTTGATATCGAGGTCTTTAATCCATTTGGAATTGATTTTGGTGCAGGGTGATATATAAGGATCTAGTTTTAGTTTGTTGCATGTGTTGAGCCAGTTTTGCCAGCACCATTTGTTAAAGAGGCTATCTTTCTTCCAAACTATTGTTTTAGCTCCTTTATCAAAGATTAAGTAGGTGTAGTTCTGTGCGTTCATTTCTGGGTCTTCAATTCTGTTCCATTGGTCTTCAGGCCTGTTCCGGTGCCAATACCAAGCTGTTTTTATTACTATAGCTTTATAATACAGCTTGAAGTTGGGTATTGTAATTCCTCCAGCACTGTTCTTTCTGCTTAGGATTGTTTTTGCTATTCGAGGTCTTTTATTATTCCATATGAATTTGTGGATTGCTTCCTCTATTTCATTAAAAAAATGGTGTTGGGATATTAATGGGTATTGCATTGAATTTATAGATAGCCTTTGGTAATATTGCCATTTTGATTATATTAATCCTCCCAATCCAGGAGCATGGGAGGTTTTTCCATTTCCTTAGTTCTGACTTAATTTCGTTTTTCAAGCTTTTAAAGTTCTCATCAAAGAGGTCTTTCACTTCTTTGGTTAAGGTTATTCCCAGGTATTTTATGCTTTTGGGGGCTACGGCAAAAGGAGTTGCTTTCCTGATTTCTGCCTTGGTCTTCTGGTCATTAGCATAGAGAAAGGCCATTGATTTAGGAGGGTTTATTTTTTATCCTGCAACTTTGCCAAAGTTTTGGATCAGCTCTAGTAGCTTGGGGGTAGAGTCTATGGGATTCTTTAGGTATAGGATCATGTCATCTGCAAAGAGAGAAAATTTAACTTCATCTTTTCCTATTTGGATCCCCTTTATATTTTCTTCTTGCCTAATTGCTCTGGCTAGGAATTCTAGTACTATGTTGAAGAGCAGGGGAGAGAGTGGACATCCCTGCCTTGTTCCTGATTTTAAAGGGAATGTTTTTCACCATTTAGAGTTATACTTGCTGTTGGTTTGTCATAAACTGCCTTGATTATATTCAGGAATGTTCCCTGGAATCCCAGTTTTTCCAGGGCTTTCAGCATAAATGGGTGCTGGATTTTATCGAACACTTTTTCCGCATCCAGAGATAAAACCATGTGGTTCTTTATCTTGCTCCGGTTGATGTAGTGGATTACATTAAATGACTTGCGTATATTAAACCAACTTTGGATCCTGGGATGAATCCAGTTTGATCGTGGTGTATGATTTTTTTTTGATGACCTGTTGAAGTTGATTGGCCAGAATTTTGTTGAGAATTTTTGCGTCTATGTTCATCAGGGAAATCGGTCTATAGTCCTCTTTCTGTGATGAGTCCCTGCCTGGTTTTGGGATGAGGGTTATACTGGCTTCATAGAATGTGTCTGGTAGTGAATGTTCTCTCAATTTCATTGAAGAGTTTGAGAAATATTGGTGTGAGTTCTGTTTTAAAAGCCTTGTAGAATTCTGCACTGAATCCGTCTGGACATGGGCTTTTCTTGGATGGGAGATCATTTATTGCCGTTTCTATTTCAATACTGCATATGGGTCTGTTTAGAAGGTTTAAATCTTCATGGTTAGTTTGGGATATGAATTTTTTCTAGGAAATCATCCATTTCTTCCAAGTTCTCAAATTTGTTGGCATAAAGGTTTGCAAAATAGTCCCTTATTATTTTCTGAATTTCAGTTATTTCTGTGGTGATGTTACCTGTTTCATCTCTTATCTTGTTTATATGAGTGTGCTGCCATCGATTTTTCGTCAGGTTTGCCAAGGGTCTGTGTATCTTGTTGATTTTTTCAAAGAACCAACTCTTTGTTTTGTTGATTCTTTCAATGGTTTTTTTTGTCACTAATTGATTTAATTCTGATTTGATTTTAATTATTCGCTTCCATCTATTGACTTTGGGTTTAGCTTATTGTTCTCTTTCAAGGATATTAAGGTGCTTCCTTAAATTATTGAGTTGCTGTTTCTACAGTTTGTTGGTGTATGCACTCAGAGATATAAATTTTCCTCTGAGTACTGCCTTTGCTATGTCCCAAAGGAGGTGGTACTTTGTGTCCTCATTTGGTTGAATTGCATAAACATTTGAATTTCGTTTTAATTTCTTCAATGACCCACTGATGGTTCAGCAGTGTGTTGTTTATTCTCCATGAATTGTAGGATTTTCTGTGGTGGCTATTTGAGTTGAGCTCTAATTTTATTGAATTGCGGTCTGACAGAATGCAGGGAATGGTTTTGATACTTCTGAATTTGTACAGATTTTCTTTGTGCCCTAAGATGTGATCTATTTTGGAGAATGTTCTATGTGCTGCCGAAAAGAATGGGTATTCTGTTGTTGCTGGGTGGAATATTCTGTAGATGTCAGTTAAATCTAGTTGGTCCATGCAATTATTTAGTTCTGTGATTTCTTTCTTCAGTTTTTGGCGTGTTGCTCTGTCCAGAGGTGATAGTGGAGTGTTAATTCTGGTGTGGTCGGTTTGGGGTTCTAAATGCTTCTTGTATCTGTATAGGCCTATCCTTCTGGATATTTGGGAAGTTCTCAGCTAATATTCTGTTAAATAGGTTGCCTATCCCATAAACTTCTTTCTCCAAGTTTTCCTCAATACCTATAATCCATAAATTGGGCTTCCTAATAGTGTCTTGAATCTCCTGTAGCGATCTGTTTTGTTGATTGGACTAGATTTGTATTGATTTTTGAACTTTCTCCATAGATTCTAGGGAATCTTCAGCTCCTGAGATTCGATCCTCTGCTTCAGTTAGTCGGGACTGTAGGCTAGCTCCTTGATTTCGAATCTCTTTTCTTTCTGACTAGTCTTTCCTGATAATTTCCATGTCATCTCTTAGGTCTTGCATGAACTTCTTTACTTCATTAATTTTGTTTTGAGTGCTGTCTCTCAAATGTTTTACCTGGGTAGCTATCTTCATTTGACTCTTGAATTTCATTTATCTTTTTATTTGTTGAGGCCATGAAATCATCTATTACTTTAAGGAAGGACTGCTGTATTGATTCAAACTATCATTTAACATGCTTATCAGTAGACTTTGTAGAGCATTTTGAGGGTTTCTTCTTGTCTTTGATTAACTGCTGTGTTTCCTGCTTGTTTTGAGTGGGAGAAAAGACTCCATTGTTTGCCATCTTTCTTGTGTTTCTTCTGCCCATTTGGATTGGGAATGCCAATCTACAACCACCTGTGAGCACCATTTAAGAGCCAAAGCAGCCCTCACCAAGCACTGTTGTGTAAATCTTATAAGTTCACAATTATATACAGATACCTTGTATACCTGTCTATAAAATTAGATTTGGTGTTCCTAAAGAATACAATTTCAAAATAACATCCAATCCTGGGCCCTGTATTCAGTAGTTACTTATTTATTGTTACAACCCTATGAGCAATTCTTGTTCTTATATTAAGTTCTTTTAGGATGGGCTTTCTCTATGAACTCCTTTGATTCACTTGGATTAAGCAAGGATACCCTCTATCCAATAACCAGGAGTCAATGAAACCTGGAGGTCCTGGCAGTAAGTCAGGAGGGAAAGTTAGAGGTAGTAGAAAGAATAGAGTAAAATGTATTGGGGGAGGGGTGATGATTTTGGTTTAGTTTCAGTGACATGGAAATGTGCAGAAGAGTAGAGCCAGTAGAAAGAACAAGGTTAAAATGATAGACAATGGAGAGTTAACAGAAAGGGGTGGAGGTGTTATTCATAGGAAAGTAATTTTTAAAGAAAGAGAATGCAAAGAGAGAAATAAAGAAAAAATACTGGAAGACAGATGCACAAAACAGAGAAAAATTATTTTTTAAAAAATAAAAGAAAAAAAACAGAAAAATGAACAAAAAAACTTGATAAAACAAATAGGTAAAAATGGAACACAAAAAACCAACGACGTTTCAGAAGTGAAAACATTTTTTTTTTTAAGTTTAAAAAATGTTTGAAAAGAAAAAAAATGGAGTCCTCCTTGTTTGGGTAGTCTTTCCCCAGTCTCTGGTTTCCTTGTGATGGTCTGCAGTCTATTTTCATGATTGCCTGGTTTGACTTGCTTTCAGTTTGCAAGGGGTGGATCTGTTCTGACCCTTCTTCCCTGTTGGTGCAATCCTGGGTCTCTGTGGTTCGCACAGCTTGCAGGTAGGCCTTGTGCGTCCTCTGTAGATGGGGATGTGAGCAGTCTCAGGAACCGTGGCTCCTCTGTCTTCTGTGGGGCTGCGGCCTTTAACGCCTGGTTTTGAATACGCTGTGTACTCACCAAGGCAGGGAGCCTCTGGCCTGGTTTACCCGGCTGTGAGTTGCTTGCCTGGGGGAGGTTCCTTCCTCCTGGGCAGGGCGGCCGCCTGACAGAGCTGACACCTGGCAGAGCTGACTATGGAATTCAGCTCCGTTTCAGGCTGGGACTGTTTATCTGTCTCAGGAACTGTTTGTTCCCCCGTCTGGTGTTTCTGTGCCACTGGTAGCTGCCCGCTGCTTTCGCTTTAAATTTACAAATTCCGGCGGGCAGGGTGGGGTACCTCTGTCTAAGTCGGGACCCAGGACAAGCCTCCCGCCTGGGCAGGGGGCGTTCTCCTGGGCAGAGCTGGCTCTCACTGGTCGGTCCCTCTTGCCCTTTTCAAAGATGGCTCCTTTGTCCTCGCGTTCCCCAGGTCCACTTTAGTTCCAGTCTGGTCTGACCCTATGCCAGTGTCAAAGATGGTGCTTAGCTCTGGAGGTGGGGGAAGAGCTACTTTCCAGAAGCTGCTCTGTGGGCCCAAGTGAGAATATTTTTCGTGGGGTACTCACGCTTTCTCTGTGATTTCAGCCAGTCTGTGCTCAGTGGCCGTCTGGAGGATTTCTCCCTGGTCAACGCTGTGTGCTTTAGCTGCGCGGAGTCTGGGTTGCTGTGCCGGGCGCTGTACTGGCGCCGGCACTGGAGCGACGGCAGGACGCCACCTGGAGCTCAAATCTGTGTTTTCAGATGAGCAAAGTCGATTTTTCCTTCCTGGCCAGAATCCCTGTACTGTTAGAACTTACTCTGGCTGTCTTTCTAGGAGTAAAAGTTTCTATGGGGTGAGAAAACTGTGATTTTGAAGGAAGCTCAGCTAGGGCTCTGCTGCTCCTCCGCCGTCTTCCTGGAAGTTCCTATTTTATCTTTTTATAAGTAGTTGACCATCCATTTAAGTACAGTGATGTTTGGGTAAATATAATAACTACATCACAAAATGAATATATTTGTAATAAGGAAGATCAATGAAAAACAGACGCCAAAGGTTTATAGTCTAATTCTAACAAGATTTAGAGAACTATTCTAAGCCTCTAAGAACGTAAATTCTCACTTGTTCCCTATGTTAAATTTTAATATAATGATACTTAAATATACACATGAAAGTAAACTACTTAGGATTACAGTTCCCATAAAACAACAGAACCAAGATGAAATTGTAAATTACATTCTAACAAAACTACCATACCAGAGATCCTCTATAAACCCTAATACCATTTTAGAAGATGATGTTATTTTGCTAAAACTAATTGAGTGCTGTTATGCTTGACAGAAGAGCCTCTGGTCTGGTTCTATTTCTATTTTTTTTTTACTTTGACATATACACCACAAATATAATTCAATGATATAGAAAATGTCTGTTTATAACAGTATGCTGGACAATATTCAATTCTTCATAATTTTCAGCATCTGTGTACTATTCAAGAAATCAGACTTGATATTTATGTAAGCCTTTTCCATAAACATTCCTTCAGTGCCTATTAGGAGATCTCAGTCACTGACTCCTAACAAGTCTTTTTCACTTAAATACCAGGTTAACATCACAGTAGGTATTCAAATCTTTACTTTATGGTAATAAATCAAGCATCACTGCTGAATTCAAGACAAAAAAATTACACTGAAAATATAAAGAATTCTACATTCCTATAAATAACAAGTTGTTTTTTATCTTATTAAAATTAAAGTAAAAATCCCCAAAATATAACCAATCCATGAAAGAATATGTTAATCTTACAGTTTGGCAAGCCAGTTCTACCATATGTGATGACTCAACTCTCACATTATTCCTTCCAAACTCTTGTAAAATCTACTTCACACAACAAGCCATACACACACACACACACACACACACACACACACACACACACACACACACATATCCCCAAAGAAAAAGTGAACACTCAAATTGTATGGCAAGTTCAGTTATATGGTGGTTATTTATATAAACAGTTTTCACATTCTTAAATCATGCAGTCTCTAATAATAATAATTATAAAGTGAGAAGATACACAAGCATTTACTTATCTGTAAGTCATGTGTGTTTACTACTACTTTAAGTACATAATAAATACTCCTGAAACAAAACTGTTCTTTTTTGAGGCAAAACCATACATAAAGAAAACTGGTATTTTCCCCCTTTCCACTTTTTTGTACCTGATCTAAATTGAATACCTTGTTTGTGCTGAAACTAGTATCTTTTTAAGATTAGGGTTAGTAAAAACTGCAATTGAAAGAATGATATTACCCCATTCATAAGGAAATGGAAGGACTTGGAAAAAATTATACTAAGTGAAGTGAGCCAGACCCAAAGAAACATGGACTCTATGGTCTCCCTCATAGGGAATAATTAGCACAGGTTTAGCCTAGTCACAGCAGAGGATCACAAGAGCCCAATAGCTATACCCTTATGAACATAAAAGATGATGCTAAGTGAAAGAACTCTATGTTATGGAAACGACTGTTTTATCACTGTTTTAATTACTTTCAACATGCAATGTGAAACCATAGCTTCTATTGTTCCTCTTGTATCCCCTCCCTGTGGTTGTATCCACACTATCTCTGTATCTTATCTGAGTACATTGGAAACCGTGTATACTGGTATTAGAACTAGAAAACTGAAAGGGAATACCAAAATTGAGAGACACAGGGTAAAAAAGACAAACAATTACAAAAGCAATATTTGCAAAACTGTATAGTGTAAATCTACTGAACAACTCATGAGGGGAAAGGGAAAGGGGGAAAGAGAGGAGGAAATGAGGGAGGAGGTAACAAACAGTACAAGAAATGTATCCAATGCCTAACGTATGAAACTGTAACCACTTTGTATATCAGTTTGACAATAAAAATAACAAAAAAGAAAAAAATGCAATTTTAAAACTTCTCATAGAGTAGTGAAGAAATTCAACCTCACAAATACAAATACAAACACTTGGGATTAGAGAGAATGATCCCAGAATGATGTCTGTCTAACTGGCAAATTTTGTACTGGGGCTGCTTGCCTCCCTGAAATTCTTACTTAGCCCAAACAGGACCCATTAACCAAGAGGTAAAGAATAGATTTTAAGTAGATGAATACACTTTTACAGTCCTGAGCCGTTAATATGAAATTAGAGGCATACATTTTTATTCATAATAGGCTGGTTAACCATGATAAAATTTTCACTAAACAAAATTTAAATAAATTACTCTATTAATTCAAATGTTTTTAAACTGTAGCCATCAAATTGTTTCACATTCTGTAGAGAATTAGAGTGCTATTAATTAGAGAGCATCTTTAAATACTAGAGCAAGTGTCATCAAGCTTATCTTTAATAATACCATTTCAAGCTAGAATAGATGCTGAAATTAAAGCAGTAGAAATATGAGTGTCCTGGGAATCTTTGAGGCCCTTTTCAATCTGTCCCTCTGAGTTTCTGCTTCATATGTGTTGCTCTCCCATACCCCATCTCCAACACAAATTATTTACAAATCTCTACTCCAGTGGCAGCACAGTAGCCATTGGACCATAAAAGTTCAACAAATCGAGTTAACCAAGAGGTTGACACAAAGATCGTTTACCATTAAAGTTTTCTTCTTCCTCTTCTTCCATGTCTTAGAAAATCTCTAAATAACACCACCACAGCACTGTGAAATTCATCATAACCAATGTGCTAGCCACAGGTGCTGAACCATTTAAGATTTCTTAATTTACTTTCAAACTGCCAAATATCAATTAGTATTCTTAGACTTTTCATACTTACACTGTTACAAATACAAACTCAAAAAATATGTACTGCAGATAGCAAAAATCAGCAGCAGCAGACATACTATCACAATGAAAATAGAACTAATTAGGTATAGATTCATATTTACAGTCATATGTGGTTTACAATAAGATAATGGCTAATGCTTATTAAATATTTAGTCTATCACAAGCTTCTTGCAACTGAAGTAAGTATATTATATGTATCATCCTATGCTCTATCTCTATGGGATATAAACTCTTTAAATTATGAAACAGAAACATGCAGAGAAACTGAAACCTACCCTGGGGTCATGTAGCTAGCAAGTAGTGAAGTTTTATTTCAACCCCAGATTTCTTTTTAACATGAGCATTTGCTCTTAACAAAATTCTGTCATACCCTGAAATTCTGAACTGACAGTCTAAAAGATTTGAGTTTTGTCTTATACTGATAAATTAACTGATTCAGATAAATCAATTCAATACATGAACTCATTATCACTGGTTCATTTTTATACCACATAACAAGAATAAAACAAGCCATTGAAATTCTAAGTGGAGACCTTAGCAAACTCTCAAATCATGGTACTACAGCATATAATTTCCCCTATAAGTTTATAAGGTATAATGGAATTTTCCGGGGCTTCCTTAAATGCAAAATTTAAAGAACTAAACGTTAAGGAGATGAAGAAGCTAATGTTCTGGACATTCTCCAATAATTCCTCAAAGCCTCTGATTCTTTTCTATAGAAAGACATTAGGGATACATTTTGCTGCTGGTTTTCTTTTATAAGATCTTCGTACCACCAACCCTGCCAGTTTTTGCAATATTCACAGTATCTACTTTATTTCTTTCTTTATACCTCTGAAGACTCCTCTAGTACTTATAACTCTTATAACATATGTGAGGTCGAGTAGAATAAATACCTTACCCACTTCCGAACATTTTTCTCAGAGGGCTAAAATCAGTATTATGTAAACAAATTCTCATTTCTGTCTTTGCTGTTTTCTAAATGTTCACTCCTACTTTAACTATTCAAGTGCACAAGCTTCAAGGATTAGAACTAAACGCTGCACATTACTTACCAAAATTAAAAGTCACTGTATTTCTAAAACATTTTGTATGGCTCATAGAAATAGAATCACAGCCAGATGCCAGCTCATGTCATCAATCTTATCTATTTGGGAGGCTGAGAACAGGAGTCCAACAGAACAGTCTGTCAGACTCCATCTTAATGGAGGAAGCTGGGAGTGATGGTGCACATCTGTCATCCTAATTACAATGGGAAGCCTGAAATAGTTGGGTCATGATCCAGGCACAGGCACAGGCAAGAAGCAAGACCTTCAAGAATAATCAGCACAGATTGGACAGATGAATGAAAAGAGGATAGGAGGGGAATGCTGTCATAAAGTTCAATGCATATTCTAAAGTGTTAAGAAAATCAATAGAAAAGGTGGAGTTGGGAGGGAAGGGGGAAAATGTACAAAGGTATAACAATGATCAAAATGTGTTGTATGCATATACTACTGTCAAATGGCAACTCCTTTTAATTAAAAGATTAAAATGCAACTTTAAAAAATCATGGAAAGAAAAAAACCACAAAAACAAAAACAGCACAAAAAGGGCTGAAGGTGTAGCTCAGTAGCAGAGCACTTGCCTAGCAAGTATACAGCCCTAAGTTCAAATCCTAGAGCTACTGAGTAAAAAGTCAGAATAAAAAATGTTACATTCATAAATGTCACTGATCTTCTCACCAATTTTCTTACCAAAAATCTTTATGTTTATATAAAATCGTGATATATCATATGTACTCCATTATAATAATGGTGACTGTTATTGGTTGATGGCCCCAGCAGTAATTTACAGCTTTCTTTTCCTTTGCTTCATTACAATTCTTAAATCAGCCTATCATGTTTTATAATTTGATTACATTGGGCTGATATTAAATGACTTGACTGATTTAAAAGTTTTTGTATGAAAGGTCATAAAAAAACAGATTTTAATTTGAGCCATTTTCAGTTATGAGTTACATGTATATAGACTTGACAAGTCACCCTCATTTAGATGGGGTTTTTTTTCCCTAATTTATACATGAAGGAACTAAAGCTGAGAGAGACTAATTTGATCAAGATGAAAAAACTAAAAGTAGGGGGAGGGGAGAATGAGGGAGGAGGTAACAAACATTACAAGAAATGTATCCAATGCCTAACGTATGAAACTGTAACCTCTCTGTACATTATTTTGACAAATCCAAAAAAGTAAAAGAAAAACTAAAAGTGATTCTCGAGCCATTTCCAACTTTACTGAGCTTCATCATGCAGTAAAAAGTATGGAAGTATGAACCACAGGCAGACCAAAGAAGTATGTCAAGCAGAAAGAATCTGGAGTCACAATAAAACTCTTGCTCTATTGACTATTCTAGATTCCTCCGATCTGCCTTAATTTCTTTCTCTCTACTGTAAGTGCCAAACTGCCAAATATTATGAGAAACCAGAAGAAGTAGAGGAGCTATAAGCCTCTCATACTCTTATACTCATCATCTATCGTTTCTATTGGTTCCTTGCTGGTTAATCTGAAGCAAACACAACTTAAATCAATTTTACTCATCTTTTTCTGGTCCGGCCTAACTCAATAATAGAGCAATAACTCTTAAACACTGTTAACAGCCTCTCACCTAAATTGTTTGCACAGTTTCATGTTTACACAATCCTTGGGAGCTCCTGAATTTTAAACTGACTTATTAATTTTAAAATTTAACAAGGCTGGGCTGGGAATATGGCCTAGTGGCAAGAGTGCTTGCCTCCTACACATGAAGCTCTCAGTTCGATTCCCCAGCACCACATATATGGAAAACGGCCAGAAGGGGCTCAGGTGGCAGAGTGCTAGCCTTGAGCGGGAAGAAGCCAGGGATGGTGCTCTGGCCCTGAGTCCAAGGCCCAGGACTGGCCAAAGGCCTCATATCTAAAATATATGCAGAACTAAAAAAATTACCTTCTTCCAAAACAAAACCGCAAACAACCAATAGCCCGCTCATCAAGTGGGCTAAAGACTTACAAAGAGACTTCTCTGATGAGGAAATGAGAATGGCCAAGAGACATATGAAAAAATGCTCTACATCACTGGCCATAAAAGAAATGCAAATCAAAACAACATTGAGATTCCATCTCACCCCAGTAAGAATGTCCTATATCAAGAAAACTAACAATAACAGTTGTTGGAGGGAATGTGGCCAAAAGGGAACCCTACTTCATTGTTGGTGGGAATGTAAACTGGTTCAGCCACTCTGGCAAGCAGTATGGAGACTCCTCAGAAGGCTAAATATAGAACTCCCCTATGACCCAGCAACCCCACTTTTGGGTATCTATCCGAAAAACCACAAACAAAATCACAGTAAAGCCACCAGCACAACAATGTTCATTGCAGCGCAATTTGTCATAGCGAGAATCTGGAACCAACCCAGATGCCCCTCAGTAGACGAATGGATCAGGAAAATGTGGTACATATACACAATGGAATTTTATGCCTCTATCAGAAAGAATGACATTGCCCCATTTGTAAGGAAATGGAAGGACTTGGAAAAAATTATACTAAGTGAACTGAGCCAGACCCAAAGAAACAGGGACTCTATGGTCTCCCTTATTGGGAATAATTAGCACAGGTTTAGGCTGGTCACAGCAGAGGATCACAAGAGCCCAATAGCTATACCCTTATGATCATATAAGATGATGATAAGTGAAATGAACTCCATTTTATGGAAATGATTGTTATATCACAGTTGTAACTACTTTCAACATCCCATGTGTATCTGTAGCTTCTACTATTGATGATGTTCTTGTATCACTTTCTTGTGATTGTATCTACACTATCAATGTAATCTTATCTGAGTATATTGGAAACCGTGTGTACGGGTATTAGAACTAGGAAATTGAAAGGGAATACTAAATTGAGAGACACAGGGTAAAAAAAGACAAACAACTACAAAAGCAATACTTGCAAAACTGTTTGGTGTAAGTGAACTGAACACCTCGGGGGGGAAAGGGTAAGGGGGAGGAGGGAGGGAGGTATGAGGGACAAGGTAACAAACAGTACAAGAAATGTACCAATGCCTAACGTATGAAACTGTAACCTCTCTGTACATCAGTTTTATAATAAAAACTTAAAAAAAAATAAATAAATAAATAAAAATAAAATTTAACACGGTCATTACAAATACTCAAGAAACTAAATTTCTTCATATTCTGACATAAATACTGTATGTAAAGCACAAATAGGTTCACTTTCTTGGGAACGCCAAAGCAAAAACAAAAATAGTTTGCTGAGTTACCTGCAAATTGAAATAACAGCTCTACAAAAAGCTGATTATAAAAGAAAGTTCTAAAGATGGGCTATAGTAATTTTTGTGAAGTTATGCTATTGTTTATAGTTATATATTAAGTGTCTTAAGTTACCATGCAAACATCAACTTTACACGGCATTTTAGCATTTATCTTTATTTTTACTTAATTTGCTTTCACATATCCTTTCTCTTTATTATTTAATTTATTTGTATTGATGAACTGGGCAGCATAATATAATCACTAAACTAGGACTCTAGGAGTAGGCCTGCTACTATGAATTCTTTGATGTTAAATATCATTTTACCTTTCAGGAACACTTTATCATGCAAAAAAATAAAATATTTGGGGGGCCATTAGTTTAGAAGACTTCAGAGACCATTTTTATCCTGCAAATTTAAAATCTGAAATCTATGAAGATGAAAAAAAATTACAGGTATAAAGATTAAAAAGGAAGAAAGTTGTCACTGCAGATTTGCTCGCTAGGAAAATCTACAGTCAAGTTATTAATACTACTTAAATCATGCTTCTAGAACACAATCCAAAAAAAACGCAAAAAGAAAATTCCATGCAACAAAAGAGAAACCAGAAGAGAAAGGATCATTTGGAGAAAGGTATCACTTACAATGCCAACAAAAAATAACTAAAAATTTGTATCAAACATGTTTGTAAAAAAAAAAGTAAATTGTAAAACCTAATTAAATGCTATTAAAGACATATTAAGTGGAGTTACAGTTCACTCATAAATGAAAATATTTAATAACCCCAAACGCACATTTCTCTAAGTTCATCTGCAAACTTATAATTACAATGCAACTCAAAATCTAAACAAGGTTTTTCCTTAAGAAGTTGACTCTAAAATTAGTGGAAAGGCAAGAGGTGTACTTCAGTGGTAGAGTACTTGCCTCACAGGTATCAGGACCTGGGTTCCACCCCCACTACCACAAAAAAAAAAGTTCATTTGAAAGAACAAGACTCAAGAGCAGCCCATTCAAAAGAACAAAGTCAAGAACACCAGGTTACCTGACATGAAAACATTGAAGTACTAGTGAAGGAACTGGCATCTCTCTCTTCTTCCATACCCCAAGACCATCGATCAAGAAAGAATGTCCTACATGCTCCACAAAACCCCTTCTAGGTGGTCTTGCAAGGTGAGTCTTGCAAATTGGTCCTACTTATTATTCTCTAAACACAAGAACCTAAAGATAGTACCGAAAATGTTCCTTTTACCTTTGCCACAATTTTCCTTAAATTATATCTCACTTTCAATAACCATACTAAATGCTTCCCTATTCAAAATATTATTCCCTTCTCTACCAGGAACATCATGTGGAGTGCCAGACAAGTTGGCTGCCAGCATTAGACTGAAAGGACAGCTTGTTCAGAATATACAAGTATCTATGTTCACATACTCTTATTTATATTTTAAGGAGTATATGAGAAAAAATGCTGGAATGTGACAGGAGTCAAGAGAAAATTTTCAAAGGCATGAGTTAAAATTATCTTGATGTGGACAGAGTGGTTCAAGCAGCAGAGTAACTTCCTAAAATTATTTTGACAATAACGATGACAGTATAATACAAATTAGATATAAAACACACATATAGTTTCAGTCGTTTCGTTCATTAAAAATGAGGTAAAAGTAAGAGGAAGCACAGAAATGGTGGGACAAACGGTGACCTAATTCAGCAGTGATACTCACTAGAAACTATGTTGAAAATGAACTACCCAACTTGTGGTGGAGGGGATTGGGAGGGGGAAAAATGGAGAAAATGAGGAAAGAGGTGACACTGTTCATAAAGAAATGTACTCATTAACCTGACTTATGTAACTGCGATCCCTCTGCATATCACCTTTACAATAATAATAAATAAATAATTTAAAATAAGGTAAAAGAATAAGATAATGATTACCAACATATTAAGTATAAAATAAAAATTTTATTTTATTTACATGCACAATATAAAAATAGTCATAAGTAGTGAACTATTTACTGAAATGAATACCAGGAAGCAGAAATGCTTAGGGGACAAAGGAAGGGGGTGGGCATATGAGTAGAGAGGAGAAGTGAGCAAATGCAGTCATTATTCAATGCACAGTATACAAAAATTGAACCACATAACTTGAGGGTAAACATGGGAAGGGGACTAATGGGAGAGAAAGATGGAAGGTGTGACAACATACATCTGTATGAGGGAAGGAAAGGGGTACATCAAAATGGTTCGACCAAGGACAAGGGCGAACCAATGCAACAGTGATACTGACAAGATAATATGTTGGAAATAAACTGTAAAACTTGGGGTGGGAGGGCTGGTGGGAGGGAAAGTGGGAGAAAAATGATGGAGGGGATAACATGTTTGACAAGAAATGTACTCACTATGTAACTTAGGTAACTATAACCCCTCTGTACATCACCTTGACAATACAATTAAATTTAAAAAATTCTCTATAAAAAGGTATATTATACTCATAATCAGACTTATGGAAATATAACCTCTTTACACAACTACTTAATACATTTTTTAAAAAAAATTTAAATGGTTACAGAACAAAATTTTAAACTTAAAAATTTATTTAACATTTGTATGCAATGGCTTGTAATGTAATGGCTTGCAATGGCTTAAAATATAAAAATGTTAAGAAGTAAATTACTGAGGGTTCCCGAGGAAGACGGCGGAGGAGAGGCAGAGCCCTTGCAGAGCTCCCTCCGATATCGTAGTTTTCTCACCCCATAGAAACTGTTACTCCTAGAAAGACAGCCAAAGTAAGTTCTAACAGTACAGGGATTCTGAACAGGAAGGAAAAATCGACTTTACTGGTCTGAAAACACAGATTTGAGCTCCGGGCGGCGTCCCGCCGCCGCGCCAGTGCCGGCTCCGGCACAGTGCCCGGCACAGCCCCCCCACACTCCGCACAGCTAAAGCATTAAATACTCCAGATGGCAGCTGAGCACGGACGACCTGACATCGCAGAGACAGCGTCAGTACCCCACAAAAGTTATTCTCACTTGTGCCCACAGTCCAGCTTCTGGAAGGCATCCCTGTCCCCACCGCCAGAGCAAAGCGCCATCTTTGCCACTGGCATAGGGTCAGACCAGACTGGAACTGAAGCGGGCCTGGGGAAAGCGAGGTCAAAAAAGCCATCTTTGAAAAGGGCAGGAGGGGCGGAATCAGTGAGAACCAGCTCCGCCCAGAAGGACGCCCCCTGCCCTGGCAGGAGGCGAGTCCGGGCCTTAGCCAGAGGTGCCCCGCCCTGCCCGCTGGAATTTCTAAACTTAAAGCAAAAGGTGCGAGCAGCTACCAGGGGCACGGAAACACCAGAGGGAGGAACAAACAGTTCCTGGGACAGCTAAACAGTCCCATCACAGAGGAAACTAATTCCCAGCCCAAAACGGAGCTGCATTCCACACCCACCTATGCCAAGGAGGCCGCCACCCACAGGCAAGCAACTCTCAGGGGAGCAAAACAGGCCAGAGGTGCCCCGCCCTGCTGAGTTCACAGAGGAGCCACAGTTCCTGAGACTGCTCACATCCCCATCGACAGAGGACGCGCAAGGCCTGCCTGCAAGCTGTGCAAACCTCAGAGACCCAAATTGCACCAACAGGGGAGAAGGGTCAGAACAGACCACCCCTTGCCAACTGAAATCAAGTCAAACCAGCCAATCAGGAAAATAGACTGCAGTCCATTGCAGGGAAACCAGAGACTGGGGAAAGACCACCCAAACAAGGAGGACTCCTTTTTTTTTTTTTTTCTTTTCAAACATTTCTTTTAACTATTTTTTTTTTAATTTTCTTTTTAATTTTTTCACATCTGAAACATCATTGGTTTTTTTTTTTTTTTTGGTTTGTTTGTTTTTTGTTTGTTTTCCATTTTTACCGGTTTGTTTTATCAAGTTTTTTTTTGTTTATTTGTTTGGGTTGTTCGTTTTCTGTTATTTTCCTTTTTATTTACTTATTCTTCCTTTTTAAATAATTTTTCTATGATCTGTGTATCTGTCTTCCAGTATTTTTACTTTATTTCGCTCGTCGCGTCCTCTTCCTTTAAAAGTTACTTTCCTATAAATAACACCTCCACCCTTTTCTGCTAACTCTCCAGTGTCTGTCATTTTAACATTGTTCTTTCTACTGATTCTACTCTTCTCCACATTTCCACGTCACTGAAACTAAACCAAAATCACCACCACCACCCCCAATACATTTTACTCTATTCTCTTTACTACCTCCAACTTACCCTCCTGACTTACTGCCTGGACCTCCAGGTTCCATTGACTCCTGGTTATTGGATAGAGGGTATCCCAGCTTAATACGAGTTAATCAAAGGGGTTCATAGAGAAAGCCAGTCCTAAAAGAACTTAATATAAAAACAAGAATTGCGTATAGGGTTGTAACAGTAAATAAGTAACTACTGAATACAGGGCCCAGGATCGGTTGTTATGTTGAAATTGTATTCTTTAGGAACACCAAATCTAACTTTATAGACAGGTATACAAGTTATCTGTATATAATTGTGAAATTGTAAGATCTACACAACAGTGCTTGGTAAGGGCTGCTTTGGGTCTTAAACGGTGCGCACAGGTGCTGGTAAACTGGCATTCCCAATTCAAATGGGCAGAAGAAACACAAGAAAGATGGCAAAAAATGAAGTCTTTTATCCCCCACTCAAAACAAGCAGGAAGCAGAGCAGTCAATCAAAAACATAGAAGAAAACCCCCAAAATGATCTACAAAGTATACTGATAAACATGATAAATGAAAAGTTTGAATCTCTTCAGTCAATTATTCTAGAGCGTGAGGAGGCAAAGCAAACATTAATGGAGAATTTCATGGCGTCCACAAATAGAAAGATAATTGAGCTTCAAGAGTCAAATGAAAAGATAGCTACCCAGCTTAAAGATTTGAGAGACAACACTCAAAACCAAAGTAATGAAGTTAATGAAGTAAAGAAGTCCATACAGGACCTAAGAAATGACATGGAAATCATCAGGAAAGACCAGTCAGAAGGAAAAGAGATTCGAAATCAAGTAGCTAGCCTACAGTCCCGACTAACTGAAGCAGAGGATCGAATCTCAGGAGCTGAAGATTCCTTACATTCTATGGAGAAAGATCAAAAATCAATACAAGGGCTGGGGATATAGCCTAGTGGCAAGAGTGCCTGCCTCGGATACATGAGGCCCTAGGT
Source organism: Perognathus longimembris pacificus (assembly GCF_023159225.1). NCBI lineage: Eukaryota > Metazoa > Chordata > Mammalia > Rodentia > Heteromyidae > Perognathus > Perognathus longimembris. Next base: position 54,948,428 of record NC_063167.1, read on the forward strand.
TCGATTCCCCAGCACCACATATACAGAAAACGGCCAGAAGCCGCGCTGTGGCTCAAGTGGCAGAGTGCTAGCCTTGAGAGGGAAGAACCCAGGGACAGTGCTCAGGCCCTGAGTCCAAGGCCCAGGACTGGCCAAAAAAAAAAAAAATCAATACAAATCCAGTCCAAGCAACAAAACAGATCGCTACAGGAGATTCAAGACACGATCAGGAAGCCCAATTTAAGGATAATAGGTATTGAGGAAAACTTGGAGAAAGAGGTTAATGGGATAGGCAACCTACTTAACAGAATATTAGCTGAGAACTTCCCAAACATCCAGAAGGAAAGGTCTATACAGATACAAGAAGCATATAGAACCCCAAATCGACCAGACCAGAATAGGACTTACCACCGACACATTGTGATCAAAACAGCTTCAGCAGAGTGCAAGGAAAAAATACTCAAATCTGTTAGGGCAAAGAAAACAATCACATATAAAGGAAAAGCAATCAGAATTACCCCAGACTTCTCAGCAGAGACCATAAAAGCAAGGAGAGCCTGGAATGAAGTATACCAAACTCTAAATAAAAATAACTACCAACCCAGAATTCTGTACCCAGCCAAACTCTCCTTCATAGCCGAAGGTCAAATAAAAGTCTTCCACAATAAGGAAAAACTGAAACAATATATCTCCACCAAACCAGCTTTACACAAAATCCTTAAAGATGTACTATACAGGGAAAATAATCAAGATCCCAACACAGACAGAGAAATGAACCCTAATTAGTAAACACTACATCAAAAAATGGGAAGACACAGCTTTAAACAAGATAGTGATAATGAAAGGAACAAACGATCACCTCTCAACCCTAACTGTCAACAATAATGGACTTAATTCTCCAATCAAACGACATAGGCTCATAAGTTGGATCAAAAATCAAGATCCATCTTTCTGCTGCCTCCAAGAGACACATCTATCCAGCAAAAGTAAACATCTTCTAAAAGTGAAAGGCTGGAAACAAATCTATCAAGCAAATGGCCCCCATAAGCAGGCTGGAGGTGCAATCCTAGTATCAGACAAAATTGACTTCAAATTAAAAAAGGTAAGAAGAGACAAAGAAGGTTACTACATACTAGTAAAAGGATCTCTCCAACAGGAAGAAATAACCATCCTAAATATCTACACACCAAATGCAGGAGCACCCAACTTCATCAAACAAACACTACTGGCTCTAAAAACATTCATAGACCCAAACACAATGATAGTGGGGGACTTTAACACTCCGCTATCACCTCTGGACAGATCAACACGCCACAAACTGAACAAAGAAACCACAGAACTAAACAATTGCATAGACCAACTAGACTTAACCGACATCTACAGAATATTCCACCCAGCAAGGACAGAATACACATTCTTTTCGGCAGCACATGGAACATTCTCCAAAATAGATCACATCTTAGGGCACAAAGAAAATCTGTACAAATTCAGAAGTATCAAAACCATTCCCTGCATTCTCTCAGACCACAATGGAATAAAATTAGAGCTCAACTCAAACAGCCACCACAGAAAATCCCACAATTCATGGAGACTAAAGAACACACTGCTGAACCATCAGAGGGTCATTGAAGAAATTAAAACGGAAATTCAAATGTTTATGGACTTCAACCAAGTTGAGGACACAAAGTACCAGCTCCTTTGGGACACAGCAAAGGCAGTACTCAGAGGAAAATTTATATCTCTGAGTACATACATCAACAAACTGGAGAAACAGCAACTCAGTAATTTAAGGAAGCACCTTAATTTTCTGGAGAGAGAACAGCAAGCCAAACCCCAAGTCAATAGACGGAAGCAAATAATTAAAATCAAATCAGAATTAAATCAATAAGAGATGAAACAGGTAACATCACCACAGAAATAACCGAAATTCAGAAAATAATAAGGGAATATTTTGCAAACCTTTATGCCAACAAATTCAAGAACCTGGAAGAAATGGATGATTTCCTAGAAAAAATTAATACCCCCAAACTCAACCATGAAGATTTAAACCTTCTAAACAGACCCATATCCAGTATTGAAATAGAAACGGCAATAAATGATCTCCCATCCAAGAAAAGCCCAGGTCCAGATGGATTCACCGCAGAATTCTACAAGGCCTTCAAAACAGAACTCACTCCAGTATTTCTCAAACTCTTCAATGAAATTGAAAGAGAACGTTCACTACCAGACTCATTTTATGAAGCCAGTATAACCCTCATCCCAAAACCAGGCAGGGACTCATCACGGAAAGAGGACTACAGACCAATCTCCTTGATGAACATAGATGCAAAAATTCTCAACAAAATTCTGGCCAATCGACTTCAACAGGTCATCAAAAAAATCATACACCACGATCAAACTGGATTCATCCCAGGGATGCAAAGCTGGTTTAATATACGCAAGTCAATTAATGTAATCCACCACATCAACCGGAGCAAGGTAAAGAACCACATGGTTTTATCTCTGGATGCGGAAAAAGCGTTCGATAAAATCCAGCACCCATTTATGCTAAAAGCCCTGGAAAAACTGGGATTCCAGGGAACATTCCTGAATATAATCAAGGCAGTTTATGACAAACCAACAGCAAGCATAACTCTAAATGGGGAAAAACTAAAGCCATTTCCTTTAAAATCAGGAACAAGGCAGGGATGTCCACTCTCTCCCCTGCTCTTCAACATAGTACTAGAATTCCTAGCCAGAGCAATTAGGCAAGAAGAAAATATAAAGAGGATCCAAATAGGAAAAGATGAAGTTAAACTTTCTCTCTTCGCAGATGACATGATCCTATACCTAAAGAATCCCATAGACTCTACCCCCAAGCTACTAGAGCTGATCCAAAACTTTGGCAAAGTTGCAGGATATAAAATAAACCTTCAAAAATCAATGGTCTTTCTCTATGCTAACAACCCGAAGACTGAGGCTGAAATCAGGAAAGCAACTCCTTTTGCAATAGCCCCCAAAAACATAAAATTCCTAGGAATAACCTTACCCAAAGAAGTGAAAGACCTCTTTGATGAGAACTTTAAAAGCTTGAAAAATGAAATTAAGTCAGAACTAAGGAAATGGAAAAACCTCCCATGCTCCTGGATTGGGAGGATTAATATAATCAAAATGGCAATATTACCAAAGGCTATCTACAAATTCAATGCAATACCCATTAATATCCCAACACCATTCTTTAATGAAATACAGGAAGCAATCCAGAAATTCATATGGAACAATAAAAGACCTAGAATAGCAAAAACACTCCTAAGCAGAAAGAACAGTGCTGGAGGAATTACAATACCCAACTTCAAGCTGTATTATAAAGCTAATAAAAAGTAATAAAAGCTAATAAAGTAATAAAAACAGCTTGGTATTGGCACCGGAACAGGCCTGAAGACCAATGGAACAGAATTGAAGACCCAGAAATGAACCCACAGAACTACGCCTACTTAATCTTTGATAAAGGAGCTAAAACAATAGTATGGAAGAAAGATAGCCTCTTTAACAAGTGGTGCTGGCAAAAATGGCTCAACACATGCAACAAACTAAAACTAGATCCTTATATATCACCCTGCACCAAAATCAATTCCAAATGGATTAAAGACCTTGAAATCAAAACAGACACCCTGAAAACACTAAAGGAAGGAGTAGGAGAAACACTAGGGCTCCTTGGCACAGGACAGAACTTCCTTAACAAAGACCCAGAAAGGCTACAAATCAAAGAAAGGTTGGACAAATGGGACTGCATCAAACTGCCGAGCTTCTGCACGGCAAAGGACATAGCTCGCAAGATAAACAGAAAGCCCACAGACTGGGAGAAGATCTTTACCGGACATTCAACAGACAAAGGCCTCATCTCTAAAATATATGCAGAACTAACAAAATTACCTTCTTCCAAAACAAAACTGCAAAGAACCAATAGCCCCCTCATCAAGTGGGCTAAAGACTTACAAAGAAACTTCTCTGATGAGGAAATGAGAATGGCCAAGAGACATATGAAAAAATGCTCTACATCACTGGCCATAAAGGAAATGCAAATCAAAACAACATTGAGATTCCATCTCACCCCAGCAAGAATGTCATATATCAAGAAAACTAATAATAACAACTGTTGGAGGGGATGTGGCCAAAAGGGAACCCTACTTCATTGTTGGTGGGAATGTAAACTGGTTCAGCCACTCTGGCAAGCAGTATGGAGATTCCTCAGAAGGCTCAATATAGAACTCCCCTATGACCCAGCAGCCCCACTTTTGGGTATCTATCCAAAAGCCCACAAACAAAATCACAGTAATGCCACCAGCACAACAATGTTCATCACAGCACAATCTGTCATAGCGAGAATCTGGAACCAACCCAGATGCCCCTCCATAGACGAATGGATCAGGAAAATGTGGTACATATACACAATGGAATTTTATGCCTCTATCAGAAAGAATGACATTGTTCCATTTGTAAGGAAATGGAAGGACTTGGAAAAAGTTATACTAAGTGAAGTGAGCCACACCCAAAGAAACATGGACTCTATGGCCTCCCTTATTGGGAATAACTAGTACAGGTTTAGGCAAGCCATAGCAGAGCATCACAAGGCCCAATAGCTATACCCTTATGAACACATAAGATGATGCTAAGTTAAATGAACTCCATGTTATGGAAACAATTGTTATATCACAGTTGTAACTACTTTCAACGTCCTATGTGTATGTGTAGTTTCTATTATTGATGATGTTCTTGTATCACCTTCCTGTGGTTATACCTACACTATCTCTGTAATCTTATCTGAGTATATTGGAAACCGTGTTTACTGGTATTGGAAGTAGGAAATTCAAAGGGAATACCAAATTTGAGAGACACAGGGTAAAAACAACAGAAACAACTACAAAAGCAATACTTGCAAAACTGTTTGGTGTAAGTGAACTGAACACCTCGGGGGGGGGGGGACGGGAAGGGGGGGAGGGAGGGGGGCATGAGGGACAAGGTAACAAACAGTACAAGAAATGTATCCAGTGCCTAACGTATGAAACTGTAACCGCTCTGTACATCAGTTTGATAATAAAAATTTGAAAAAAAAAAGAAGTAAATTACTGACCTTCCTGGATAGAATATTCTATAAATATCCAGAAAAATAAACAAAATTTAAAAATATATGGATAGATAAGACAAGTAAATACAGATGCTCTATGTGTTTTACATGAACACAGGGTACTCCAAGTGTTCTGGTTGGGATACATGGTTAAAAACAGAAGTGAGAAATACCAAATAATATAAAGTAGATCTCACAATAAATTGACAACTTGAACATAGTGAGCTAGAATTAACAAAGTTCAAAAGCATGTTGACGTTTTCGGGTTAGAAAGACAGCAGAAATTAAATGCAAATTCTTAATTGTGGGAGGAAAAGATGAAAACAGTATCTGAGAGACAATTCTAACTGCTGTGTGTAGGATGAGTTGGAAGGGAAAAGACATTAGAAGGAAGAATAAACAAACAGCTACGAAACTGATGAAATACAGAAGCATATACAGGTTCAGTAACCCTTACCTGAAATATCTGGGCTCAGGTTGTTTCAGATTTTTTTTTCTTATTTATTGTCAAAGTGATGTACAGAGAGGTTACAGTTTCATCCATTAGGCCTTGGGCACATTTCTTTTTTTTTTTTTTTATTCTTATTATCAAACTGATGTACAGAGAGGTTACAGTTTCATACGTTAGGCCATGGGTACATTTCTTGTACTGTTTGTTAACTCCTCCCTCATTCCCCCCCTCCGCCTTCCCCCTTTCCCTCCCCCGCCCATTAATTGTTCAGTTCATTTACACCAAACAGTTTTGCAAGTATTGCTTTTGTAGTTGTTTGTCTTTTTTACCCTGTGTATCTCGATTTTGGTATTCCTTTTCAGTTTCCTAGTTCTAATACCAGTATACACGGTTTCCAATATACTCAGATAAAATACAGAGATAGTGTAGGTACAACCACAGGAAGGGGATACAAGATATAATAATAGAAGCTACAGTTACACATAGCACGTTGAAAGTAGTCAAAACAGTGATATAACAATCGTTTCCATAACATGGGGTTCATTTCACTTAGCATCATCTTATGTGTTCATAAGGGTATAGCTATTGGGCTCTTGTGATCCTCTGCTGTGACTTGCCTAAACCTGTGCTAATTATTCCCTATAAGGGAGACCATAGAGTCCATGTTTCTTTGGGTCTGGCTCACTTCACTTAGTATAATTTTTTCCAAGTCCTTCCATTTCCTTACAAATAGGGCAATGTCATCCTTTGTGACAGAGGCATATGTGTGTGTGTAAAAGTAATTTACAGATGGGAGGAAAATCTAAACAAACACACACTCATTTATGTTTCAAACATACTTTATATGCATTGCCTGAGATAATCTGGGAGTGGAAATACTAAAGTTTGAACTGGGTTCTACCACTTGAGCCATACCTCCACCCCAGATTTTTAGTGGTTAGTTGGAAATGGAGCCTCAATGACTTTTATGTCCTGGTTGGCTTCAAACCATGATTCTCTAGATCTCACCCCCATCCTGCAGGTAATTTTATATAATATTCCTAGTAGACCTGCGTTCTGATGGCAACCTATCACCTCAGATCAGGTGTGGAAATTTCCCTCTTGAGGTATTAGGTCAAAAATTTAAGATTTTGAAACGTGTCAGATTGGGGATGCTCAGCAACAAAGTATGCTGAAATGTATTATTCATGGAATAGTGAAGAGGTACTAAAGTAACAAATATGGAGTGAGAAAATGAGAAAATTAGAGATGTACTCAACATGTAAATATACCTTCTAAAAATGTAATGAGGTATTTAGATCATAAGTACATATAATTATGGCAATCTCTAGATCATTATAATTAATGAGGTAATTTCTATTAAAAGAATTCTCTAATCTACATGTTACATTAATTTTAACTAGTATAATTTCTTTGGGAGAACAGTTGTGTTACACTAAAAATGTTTCACTATAGCCAAGTGCAGTGGCTCAAGTCCACAATCCTAGTTACTTAGGCAGGAAAGATCAGGAGATTGTGATGGCAATCGCATGTTATCCCAGCTATAGGGAAAGCACAATGTCTAGGAGGAGTAGCACATGCCTGTCTTCCCCAGAGATACAGGGAAATAAAAACAGGAAGATTAAAGCCCAAGTTGGCCAGACTATAAATCAAGATACAGACTCAAAATTCAAAGTTGAGTTTCCACCTTACCCCAATCAGAATGTATCAAGAAAACAAATTATAACAGATACTAGTGAGAATGTGGACGAAAGGGAATCCTAATAAACGGTTGGTGGGAATGTAAACTTGGTCAATCAATCTGGAAAGCAATGTGGAGACTTGTCAAAAAATTAAATATAGAACTACCCTATGACCCAGCAATATCACTCTTGGGTATTCATCCAAAAGATTACAAATTAGGACACAGTAAAACCATGCAGTACCAAGTTTATCACAGCACTACTCACTATAGCCAAGGTGTGGAATCAACCCAGATGCTCCTCAACAGACAAATGGATCAAGAAAAAGTGGTATATACACACAATGAAATTCTACACATCCATTACAAAGAGTGATATTGTACTATTTGTAAAGAAATAGAAATAGCTAGGAAAAATCATGTTAAATGAAGTAAGTCAAGCCCCAAAAGACAAAAAATACATATTTCCCCTAATATGTGGAAGCTAGATTTAGCTTTTAACCTTATAAGTAAATTTGTTAGGTGGTATGCAAACAGAAATATGGTAGATTCAAGGGAGAACTCAGATATTGTAATTTCTTAGAAAGACAAAGTCAAAGTTCAGCAAAATAAAACACCTAGAAGCATGTACTCAAAGTGGGTAGGGTGAGGTCAAGGGGAACGGGGTAGATGAATGAAGAGAAGAAGGGGAGAATGCAGTCAAGAATCCAATGTGTATCCTACAAAATAAAGAATGAAGGCATGGGTGAGTTAGGTGAGAATGTTGAAAGGGGTGACATTGATCAAGACATATTGTATTCACATACTTCTTTGTTAACTGCCAATTCTTTTGTACAACTACTTAAAGATAATTTTAAAAAATAATCAGTGCAAAAGAAGGGGCTTAGAGGCATGGCTCAAGAGGCAGAGTACCTGCCTAGCTAGTGTGACACCCTGAGTTCAAGCCCTAGTACTAAAAAAGAAGGAAAAGAAGAAAGAGGGAATGGGAAGGGAAGGGATAAGAAAAGAAAGAGGGGGAAGAAGGAGGAGAAGAGGAGATAAAGGAGAATGGAGAAGGGAGAAAGAAGGGGGGAGAGGGGAGAGAGGAGAGGGGAAAAGGGACAGGAGAGAGGAGAGAAGGGAGAGGCAACAAGTCTAGCCATAGCCCTAAATTCAAATTGACTATTTTTATATAACAATGTATATATAAAGACCCTTAATAGAATCTTTTAACCATCCTGGTCATTTCTAATACACATAATGTGAAAACAATCTCTCATAAAGGCCTCAAGGAATCAATTATTCATTGTAAAATTTCTGACATAGTATCTGAACTATGTTGGATAATGGAAATACAGTAGATAGAGCATGGGAAAAAGGACGGAAATAGCTCCTCATTTTGACTTCTCTTAATGAAGAGAAAGCCATAAGCAGTTGAAACAACTATAATAACCAAGTCTTTTTTCATGTTGCTATAGTAGGGAATAATAAGAATGCTAAAATTTCTTATTAGAGCTCTAACAAACAAAATCAAGTCCACAGCAACATGAACAACAGCCACCAGTCATATTACCAATACAACTTAAAGATCAACAGTAATAACAGGGAATCTTTTTTCCAATTTACAGAAAGGTTACTAGAATTCACCTTTCTAATGAGGTCCTCCTTCCAATCACAATTAGATCTTCTTATTTGTGTTTTCCTGTGTTTCTGGGGAAGTCAGGCACGTGCCACTGCTCCCAGTTATTGTGTTTCCCCTATTGCTGGGATAATAGGCAATTGCCATCGCAGTCCTCCCACCAACCCACTGTCTTTGACTCCCAAGTAACTAGGATTACAGGCTTGAGCCACTGTGTATGATAAAGGAAAAACCACATCCAAAGAGAACTTACATATTCACAGAGCAGGGAATAAATAAAGCTAAAGCTAACTTGCTTTATATAAGATAGATAAGATTTTTATGTACTCTTGAAAAATAAGACTTTTGAATGCTTAGGTGAGATTGTCCCAAGCCAGTGATGCCTTAATGAGGTAAAAGGAATAACTTAATAAAATTAACCATAGAACACTTGTAGCTCAGTGGGGTTTCAGAAACACTAATGAAGAAACAGTATCCATAAATATTTCCTTTCAGTTAAATTAATAACATTCCAATTAGCTTAGAATCTCTATTACACTATTAATTTTTTAACTAAATTCTACATAATGTGCCCCCCCCCACCAAATCTAGTGTGAAGTAGTATTATATTTAGCATTAAAGATCAACAACAAAGCCAGGTGCCAGTGGCTCACATCTGTAATCCTAGAAACTTAGAAGGCTGAGATCTGAGGATGTGGTTCAAAGCCAGCCCAGGCAGGAAAGTCCATGAGTCTCTTATCTCCAATTAACCACCAGAAATCTGGAAGGGGTGCTGTGGCTAAAAGTGTGAAAAAGCTGAGGGACAAAGGCTGGACCCTGAGTTCAAGCCCCATGTCCAACAATAAACAAACAAATCGACAAAAGAGAATACATAAAAGCACAGTTATACAAGGACTGAGAAAGTTTTAGAACATGTGTGGACTGAATACAGACATTAAAAAACTAGAAAGGAGGAGAGAACTATAATTGGAGCACAAGTGTAAGTCAGTGAATACAGACTAATATGGAGATTAAAAGAAATTAATTGGGGGAAGTATAAGTGATTAAAATAAAATGATCAGAATATCAGATTTGGAATCCGATTACAAAAGACTTCAGTAGCAAGATAAGTAATTTGAACTTGATTATGCAAAGACTAAAACTGAATCAGAGCAGATAAAGAACTAACAGGCTTAAATTAGGAATGTTAGTCTCATATAATAATTGAAATACAGGATAAAGAAAAAGCAGTGTTAGGTAAACTTAAAAAAGCTACTGGATATAAATACAGAAATAGTTTTTAAGATAGGGATATGAACGTTCATCCAACTGGTAGTAGAGCTAAATCATATTTAAGAAAAATTCCATTTACGTTTCATCTATACCATGAACTCAACCACATGCACTCAGCTAGAGAAAGACAGACAGACAGAGACAGACACAGAGATCTCCTTGAACCTAATACTATTCCCAAGTAAACATGAGAAAGGAGCTAGGAATTTATATTTTAAGTCAACCCAATCCCAATGTATCTTGCACAGCAGGCTCATCATAATTCCTGAGCCAAAGAAAGGTGTTTTTTTTTTTTCATATAACATGGCTCTTACTCTTAAATAAGCCACTTTATCCAGTGTTCAAACAAAGAAAAGATTGGAGGAAAAACTGGCTATGTTACACTTAAAGACAATATGACACTGTAATTTATGTGCTATTACAGAAATTGTCCAGAGTAACTTTGGCATAATTTTTGCTTCACATACAGAATTTAGAACCTATTTTCTAGGTAATCCCTTTTTCCTTTCTCATCTTAATCATGTTAAGCACAATGAGGTAGCTAAACAGAGATTTGGTCCAAAACAAATTATTTGAGGACAGAAAATCGCCTAAAAATGGTGAACACTGCAGGCAGGAAGCTAAAATCAGAAAAACAGAAGTAAAATCCTTGAACAATGGTAAAGGTTATATACAAGGTGGAGGAAGAGAAGTAAGACAGCTCTCTTGTATTGAAAATTGAGAAGCTAGAAAGCACTTAAGAGCATCTATGGTCTTCACACTCCATACAGAACTATTAGCATCTCCTTTCCATGAATCAATTTTCCTAATAATATTGTAGTTATACAACTTCTACATATTTATCAAAATTTAATATCTGACTAACATCTTCTGAAAACTAGACTAAGGCAATTTAGGGGATTTTTTTTTTTTTTACTTCTAATGTACAAGCCTGCGCTTGTTTTGTACAAACGATTTCCAAGTCATGCATTTACTTGTTTACCCAATACCTGATAAGTATCTCTTATGCGCTAGGTGCTGTGGTAGAAGCTGGGAGTAAAAGTTGAAATAAACACAATAAGGAGGGCTGGAGGTATAACATGTTTGGTATGTGCAAGGCCCTGGTTGGATCCCTAGTACCACAAAAACTAAAAAGATAATATAAAAACTGAAAACAATAGTAAAATCTCACAATCCTCATTTCCATCAAGACATTTTCAAATTACTGAGGGAGTTATAAAACTATAATTAGGCTATGTTGGAAATGAACTATGCTTGTAGGTAGAGACGGAAGGGAAAATTGGGAGAAAGCAAGGAGAGAGGTGACGTTTTCCTAAACGAAATGTACTCTTTTCCTGACTTACGTGACTGCAGCCCCTTTATACATCACCTTTATAATAACAATACATTTTTAAAATTGTAACTAGGACAATCCTATTATAAGAAGAATATACAAAAGAGACTATAGGACATGTTTTTACAAAAGCCAGTGATTACATCTTAACAAAATGCAAGTAAAAATTAAAGTAGTGCTCCCCAAATGTGGTTGTACATCAGAACTGAAGACATCTAAATCTTCACATGAGAATGAGAAATTCCTATTTTTAATGTGTGCTGCAAGCAGTTTAGAATCAAGAGCAGGTTTGAGTAGCAGTCAACTAGCTATCAATGTGGTCAATTCATCACAGAGTGTAAGTGGTCATGGCAGCAGTGTGTAAGATACAAACAAAATGCCACAGACAGTGCAAAAGAAGGGATATAACTACTATAGACATTCAAAAAGGACCTGCAAATTGTGAACTTCCAAAATAAATGGTATTCATCTATGTCACATGTTTTAGTAAATGATTTATGATATAGACAAATGTTCTGGTGAATCATATGAGGAACTTAAATGTAAATACTTTGCATTTCAAGACAAAGATAAATAAATATTCTTTTACAAACAAGCAAACAAGCTGGATGCCAGCGGCTCAAGCCTGTAATCCTAACTACTCAGGAGGCTGAGATCTGAGGACCACAGTTCAAAGCCAGCCCAGGGCAGGAAAGTCCATGAGATTCTTACTTCAAATAAACTACTAGAAAGTCAAAAATGTTCAGGGGCAGTGCCCAGGCCCAAGGACTGGCACAAGATAATAAAAAAACAAAGACAGATCGCCAGTCATAATTTTTATGCTATGTAGCAACTAATGATTTGCCTCAAGATCATTTCTGGAAATAGAAACAAGTTATAAAATAATGTTTTAGCCAAAAATGTTTCATAATGCACAAAATAAATTCAATTAATTTTTGAAATTCAAGTTGTAAAACTGTCCTTAGAGACTCTAAATTGTTATCCCCTAACAACTTTCTAACCAAAGCTTACCTATAATTATATTTTTATACTCAATTGCAAGCAGGAGCTAAATTACAAAGTCACCAACAACAGGAACATTTACTACAATAAGCAAAAAGCAAACTATTTAAAGCGCCCTTACTCCAGAACAGATTTCCTAAATATAGATGACAAATCATTTGCAGTATAAATAAGCCTTCAAAGGAAATTCTTCAGAAACCTAGCAATAAATGTCTGAAACATGAAATAATGCATCTTCTACTTCCCCTATTGCTATCTTGTACTTCTAAAATGATCCTCCAAATCTTACTTAAATCATTAAAATATATTTAATGATTAATTCATACAGCAGGAAGATTATTTACAAAACTCTACTGCCAAACCATGCATAGTGATTCTCTAGAAGAAAACAGAGCCACATCAGTTAAAAACAAAATGACTAACCACAGACCTACAAAAAAGAGCTGACAAATTATACCTCTATAGTTGATACATCAAAGCAACCTCCTTCTCAATTTTACTTAATTTAAGATGGTAATGTTATCTAATTGTCTTCATGATGAAATATAGGAATTATAGTTTTCAGGCAAAAATGGTCATTCATTCAGAAGGAAATATAACCTTCCTTACCTGAGTCAGGCACTGCTTCCTTTCTGTTCCTGCAGTATTTCATTTATTTCTCTATTTTTTTTTTTTTTTTTTGCCAGTCCTGGGGCCTTGGACTCTAGGCCTGAGCACTGTCCCTGGCTTCTTTTTTTTGCTCAAGGCTAGCACTCTGCCACTTGAGCCACAGCACCACTTCTGGCCATTTTCTGTATATGTGGTGCTGGGGAATTGAACCCAGGGCTTCATGTATGCGAGGCAAGCACTCTTGCCACTAGGCCATATCCTCAGCCCTTATTTCTCTATTTTTGAAACAAAAATCTGAATCCTACAAAGAAGGTACTATTAGCACCATGAGAAGCTTAGTATGCTACTGTGATATAGCCAGTTGCTACAAGGGCCAATATTCAAACTCAATCTCACTATAAAGCTCTGTCCACAGTACCTCACGGGTACTAAATCAAACTAAGTAACGGGACTCACTACACTGTCTTATTCTCCTGCTTTGGTAGCAGCTAAAATAAATCTAGCACAGATAAAAAAGATATGTGTGAAGGTATAGAGATGCTGTCTAGTACCTGAATGGCTCCCTACAAATAGGAAATTTCCCACTTTATGAATCTTCATACAGCAGAGCCCATTTCCATCTTAAAGTTTAATGTCCAGTTCTCTGGAGCATGGACATGGTCACTAACCTAGAATCTGCAACAAAACATTCCCAACAAGGGCTATAGCAGGGCTATACAGGAAGAACTTGGGACAATAGGGCTGGATTTAGGCAACAGAGGCAATGGCAACATTAAATATCAGAAGGTATCAGTGGCAGCAATGCAGAAGCTAAGACTAGCTTTCAGCAATGTGTGACTATACTATTGGTCCACGAACTGTTTTTAGGTCAACATTTTTAGCTATGGTTTCTGCTATAAAGTCTTTTTTGCTCCTATTTAAGGCAGCAATTCAGCAATTCAGCAAACTAATCAATATACTTTGGATAAGTATCTTTTCTGCTTGAATCTGTTAAGACTTTTCCTGTTACCTGTAAAAATCCTAAGGCATTTAATAAGTTTGTTGTTATACTTTACCAAATCATTTAATGTTTGTGTGTTATTGTTCTTTTATATAACTTGCCATCGTGATTTAAATAAGACCTACTTTATATATAAAGGACGTATGCTCTAACAACAAAAATTTCAGGGATTTTTTTATACTTTCGAAAGCAACATAAATATAGCAACAATTATCTAAAGGTCACCTTCAAAATTAAACTTGATTATGATTTCTTACCTGTCAGGAATACCAAGCCTCTTGACACTTCTATAAACAGAGAGAGTGTTTGCAACATGTCGATAGTTAAACCAGAATCGAGATGTACACACCTAAAGCATTAAAAAAAAATGATTTGAATCAAATAAGACAGATTTACAAAACCATTTTTCTTGACATTTGACATGAGACATGTCTGAATAAAGAGTTTTAGGCTCAGGATGTAAATGTCAACAAAACCCATCTCTCTAAATAAAGGCCTTTTATAACTGACAAATAAGACCAGGTGAAGAAAAACAAATCTTTGGGCAATTTAGTAAAATATTAATCCAATTTACTCTCAATTTCTGTGATTCTGTAATACCCCTATTTCTAAAAGATTAAAAATTTAAGAATCAAAGATTCTTCTTATAGCAGATTCTTATAGTATAAAATCATACTTAATCACATAATAGAGAAGAAAATTAACTACCTTGGGTTGTGTAATATGTTTTTCTTTACTGCTTCCTATTTATGAGATATGTAAAACGCAGACCAAAATACAACATAATAAAGTGTTATAATGCACATACAAATATGTACATTATGAAGCTACTGACCTGAAAAAAAAACTGAACACAATTCAATCAAATTTTACACTTAAAAATATTACCTAGCCCAGGCATCAGTGGCTCAATCTAGAAATCATAATTCAGGAGGCTGACAGTTGAGGAAGTCAGCATGAGCAAGAAACTTCTTGTTTAAGTAACAAACAAACAATTAAAGTAAAATAGCATTAAGTATCTAAAAGTTAATACTATAGATAGGAAATATAATTACTCATTTCTACCATTAAAATAATTCTACATTTTATAGAATGTCTCCTTCAATAGGCTCCCTAATTTATTTATTATTTACAGATAAATCAAGTCAAATAAATTTGGTCAATTTAAAATATGGTCAAATCTAAATAAAGAGTATGAAAAAATAAACTTACAAAAAATTGATTCACTCAATGTTTTTTGAGACACATCTAATGTGAAAATCAAAATACACCTTTATGGAATATACTTACCAAAACAGCCCAGTTGTTTGTATGGCCACTCCTAAAGAATTGTCCTGCTTCATTCTATCAGTCAAATAAAAGCAAAATCATTAAGAAAAAAAACAATTTCCCAGAATAGAGAACAATTTAAGACTCAGGGTGCTTTTACTTCAGTTATAGTAATAATCATTCTGATTATAAGGATTCCTTATTTGACTTTATAGATGAAATCTTCAATATTATCCTGGGGGGCAAGGAGAAACCATCATGTGTGAGTTATTAGATGGGTAATAAAGCCCTAGTTTAACATAAAAAATACTAAGTAGGGGACCTGTACTACAAATCTGAAGGGCTAGTCTTGCCTGACCCATTCAACATTCTTGCCAGAGATGGAATAGCTTTATATAATGCTCGACTATTGAGCTCAGAGAAGACTTAATAAAAAGAGTGTTTGCCTAGCCTATATAGGCTCTGGATTAGAACTGCAACACTGGAATAATAAAAGGAAGGAGGGAGAGAAGAAAAGAGGAGAGAGAAAAAAAGAAATTGAAACAAAATTTTAAAAACAGGTATTACATAAAGATTGCACTAGAAACAGTGTAAATTAACTTTCTCTGCAATGAAAATGTGACACTAAAATGTTTTTCTCAAATTAATATTTCACTTTGGGGAATATAATAAAGATAACTTTTATCCCCATGAGTTTGTTGTGAGAAATAACAATCTTATTTCTTCAACCAAAACAATCACTCCTTGAGTTTTTTAGTCATTCCATAATCACTGCTTTTGTTTCTCTAAAACCTGCACTTATGCTAACTCAACCTTTAATACACTGAACACAACATTAAACAATAATGATCAGAAAGAAATTCTGAAGCATTTATAGAAACTTCAGGAGCCAGGTGCTAGTGGCTCATACCTGTAATCCTAGCTACTGAGGAAGCTGAGATCTTTAGATCACGGTTCAAGGTCAGTCCAGGCAGAAAAGTCCACATGACTCTTATCTCCAATATCCTCAGAAAAAGCCAGAGTGGTGCTATGGCTCAAGTGGTAGAGCACTAGCCTTGAGCAAGAGAAAACTCATGGACAGCACGCAGGCCCTGAGTTCAAGCCCCAGGATCAACACACACACGGGCACACACACACACACGGGCACACACACACACACACACACACAAATTACTGGGTTTTGCTTTCTTACTGGAGGGTTGTGTGTCATTCATTGTCTTTCAACATTTTATTCAAATGCAGCAGTATCTTCCTTATATGCTTCTAACATTCTTGAAGCTATGACTTATTTATTTCTTAAAGTTATGATTTAGTTTTATTCTACCCATAGCAATTCATATCTTTCCTGTTAAATCTTTAATCAATATCTATTCTTACTATGTGTTGAGTGTTTTATTTCAACTCACCAACATGTTTATTTGAGCATGGTAATTACCATGTACCATTTCACTAACCTGTTAGAGCAAGTTTGGATTCTATTTTCACATTTTAAGGCATTAAAACATCATCCAACAATATTTATGTACTTATTAAACATGATTTTAAATACACATTAAAAAAATAATGGAAGTAAACCACACTGATTTTAAAGTTGCCCAAAACAGTCCAAATGCCTGAATCTATTACTTAGATTTAGAAACTTAAGTGTACCTCCAGGTTCCCATCTATGAATGGTACTACTATGTGACTGAATGTAGAAATAGCAATTGCTCTTTGACTATTCTGGCTATTAGGAAAATTTCAGGAAGAATAAAAATGTCCCACTCAGGTATGTGCAGGAGGAATATAAATTTTCTCCCTCTCCAAACTCTTCCAGTAGCTGCCTAGATGCTCAAGAAAGCAACAAACAGCATGTTATTATGGATAAAATGATAGTTTGGAAATTGAAGACTTCAACTAAACTCCAGCGGGTAAGTCATTTAGTGCTTTGGACTTTTCTCCTGAAGAAAATGAGAGTCGACCCAAATAATCTCTGGAGGCCTTTCAGCCCCAACTTTCTGACTTCCATTAAGATTTTTGTGGAAACCTGGATGTAATTAATGTAAAGTTATTCACTGCACTTAAAAGTAACGAGGCACCTATTATATGCCAGGTCTATGCAATGTGCAATGATATGAAAATTGCTAAAAAAAATTTAAAAAGCATGCTGCTTTCTCACACAAATTCCAGGGTTTAATAAAGATAAGCACAACAATGCCTATCATTACTATGTAATATGCATTGAACATCATGGGACGTCACTGTCCTGAGTACTCTGAATACTATGACTGGAAAAAGTAAGTAATTAAATGCTATGGTTCAAACCTAAGGTAATTCAAATATTTCTGCCAATTTTATAATTGTACAGTTTTGTATTTAAAATGGATTTTGAAGTTGTTAATTTTAAACAGACCATTTAGCTTAATAATTTACTAACTGATATATAATAAATGCTATTTTCATTAAGAGTTGCTTTTTCAACAACTCTATTCAAATTTCCTATTGCAGTTACCAGCAATTATTTATTTGCAATAAATTCTGCATTGAGTTTAAAAGAAAATTATTTCAAAGATAAGTTGGATATTAAAAGAAAACAATTCAGTGTAATGTTTGATTTGAACAGTTTTAGTTGAGAGGTTTATACTGACACAATATTTTCTCATGAGATTTTAAAAGGTCTAAATTTTTTTAAAGTAATCATAGTACTTGCCTTCCAAAAGGGCAATAGTCAAAAACCTTAAACCCCATAAAGACACTATATTTCTTTTTTTCTTTATTTTTTTTTGCCAGTCCTGAGCCTTGAACTCAGGGCCTGAGCACTGTCCCTGGCTTCCTTTTGCTCAAGGTTAGCATTCTGCAGCTTGAGCCACAGCACCACTTCTGGCCATTTTCTATATATGTGGTGCTGAGGAATCAAACCTAGGGCTTCATGAATATGAGGCAAACACTCTTGCCACTAGGCCATATTCCCAGCCCCAAAGACACTATATTTCTTTAATGTATAATACAGGGATCTGACTTAGCTAGAAAAAGTTTCCCTGAAAAAAAATGACATTTGGGTTAAGATCTAAAAGATGAACAAAAAATAATTCCAGACAGAATAAACATGGGCCAAAGGAAGCAGTGAGCTTAAAGGTTTGAGAACCTGATAGAAGTCTGACATTACTAGACATCTGAAAAACAGAGTCAGCAAGAGAACAGGGATACAGCAGAGCCTTTGTGGGACATAATGAGCAATTTGCTCTTCATCTTAAAGTACATTCGACTGATTTGCATTTTTACATCTCTCTGGCTGCAGACTGAGTAGGAGTACAACTACATGGGATATAATAGATGAGTGTTGTATTAGCTAAATGTACACATTTCAACAGGAAAGGCGGAGGAAAGGAGTAGGGAAGAGTTCCACAGAAGTTATGCTTGTGTTGCATCTTAACAAATGGACAGAAGAAATTGAAGGTATAAAACCTGCTAATGTGTAAAAAACAAAAAACATTTTGTAGCATGGAACTACAAAAAATGCTAATGGTACTCAAAATGAAGTATGCAAGATAATCCAGTACGATAAAGAAAGAAAACACTAGAATTTTGTTATATATATACTGACAGGCTGTGTATCCAAAAAGAATGGAGTCCATTGTAGTCTAAGCTCAAGTTACTGCAGGTGAGAAGGCAACATAGGTCACTATATTGGAAAAGTGGACAGGGATGAGGTTCATATTTCATCCGTAAGCAACAGAGGAACAGTAATAAGACTCAATCAGAATAATCTAATCAGGTTGACAATTTACAGAGACTAGCGTTAAAATAAAGGCATATGGATTTCTAGAGGAGACAACATTTCAGTGGAAATGCTCAGGGCACAGGAATGATCACCGACTGGAATAAACGAGTGAAACTGGGTAAGTTTTTTTTTTTAAGTTTAAACTAGAATTTACTAATACTTAGAATGAGAAAAAAAAACTTTTTTTTTTAAATCCCAGGTTTACAGTTTACAGCCGCAGTTCTAGGTTAAGGAATAGAGGATACAAGAGTTCCCTATAAATTTTAGGCAATGGTTTATCAATTATCTAGGTCTCTTTCCCAGCTAGATATGCAAGTTTGGAAATGCTAAAGAACTAAATTATAGGCTGAGGCTAGTAATAGCATTACAGTAGAGGGCCAGAATATTCGGTGGCCACAGGCAAGTCGCGGGGAGGAGGCCGAGGCGGGGGTCCAAGATAAAACACAGTGCCCACCTGGCTCCAGCCAGAAGTGCGTTAGGGAAGGAAAGTGGGTGCTGCGTTCCGGTGCTGACTAGGAACATTTCTCCTGCTGGGATCAGCTCCTCCGAAAATGTCATACTGTTAACCGGACGTTCTACCAGGCTAAATCTGACGGACAAGGTCCCATCCGCTCCCGGGACTGCGCCCCCTTCCCCGGCCCCGCCCGGCCCAGCCCAGCTCAGCTCAGCTCCGGTCTAAGAATGCAAGAGGTTACGGTCTGCTGCTGTGCACCGGAAATCTGCCAAGACAGAGCTGTCCTTCCAGGCTTCAGACGTTTAAAGGGAAAAACAAACAAGCCTGACTCCTACCTCGATCTGACTAGCGGCCCAGCTACCGAAAGACAAGAGTGAGAGTGCGGCCAGGGTAGTCGCAGGCAACCCGAGGAAGGAGGAAGCAGCCATGCTTGCCGGCTTCTGACTTTGCGGGGCGGCTGCCGTAAAGCAGCATGGCCGGTGACGTGCGTTGTTGTTTTTTACGACGTCCACCTCCTAGAACCCCGCCCCTCGACCGCCTTCAAAAATCCGTGCTTCCTCTGGACTTCCCTGTGCTGCTGTTGTTTTCCTTAATCCCTAACTACGTTTTCAGGTGTTTATTGTTTGTTTGTGTTTTAATTGTAAAATGAACTTAACACTTAGGAAACCATTTTGAAAGGTGCAAGTGAGGGAATACCTGTTGAGTCCACAAAATGTAAACGACTTGAATATAGGAAGCAAAGTGTGCTGAAAATAAGTGTTTTGTGACAAAAGATGATGAATTTGAAGTGAAAGTGGGGTTGGTGCAGCTCAAGAGAGTTGGGGGTTTATTATCAAAAGGATGTATGAATGAAGGAGTTAAATTCCTATCTCTTCAGAGTTATTTTTATTCTTGTGATTTGGGGTGTGTGAATAGATAACTAAGCGGACGGACAAACAGAGATAGACATATATATGTCAAAAACATATATAGCTTTATATATATATATATATATATTAGCTGTTCACCTAATATAGCAAATATGTCCATGTTGCTTCATAAAACTCACTTTCAGTATCTAATGATAGCATGAGATTCCATGTGTTGGCTGATGCCCCAGACAAGGAAATAATTGCCCTTTACTAGCCAGTGTAGCTTCTAATTTTTACTATGAAAATAAAACTGTAGAGATCACCTCTGTGCACTTGTTGTTTCACACCTGTTATTGAGTTCATTTCTTTAGCTAATTTTCCTAGAATATGAATCTTGGATCCAGAGAAACAAAATTATTTTGAAAACAATCCACAACACCTAATTATTCCTTCTTTTCCTTTCAATTCTTTGGTGTAAAATGTTATCTCGAAGTTGTTGCACTTTTAGTTCTTTAATTACTAGCAAGGTCTACTAGTGTTCCTTGTGAAAAACAAAAAAGTATGTTCTAATATGGATTTTCTTCTCATGTCTCTATTTTTACATAAGAATTGGGATGTCCTTATAAAGAAGTAATATCAACCATGGACATTTTTGGATGTTTGCTTTCCCCATTCCCTTATTTCTCTTGCCCTTTTGTTTGTTTTGCTATTTTATGCTATAAGTGGCTTAACATTAGGCAAACTAACAGATTTTTAGTTTGTAAAACCTAGAAAGTTAATATGCTACCAAAATGTTTTTCATATACTCCTTAATTCTAAAAATCTTTATAGATTGTAACAATGTGCAGTAAGATTCACAAGGTTGTTGTTCTAATGAACCTTACATTATAGTAAGAGAATCAGATGATTTTAAAATGACTATAAAAAATTCACAGTAGCACAAATAATGTAACATGGCAGTTATGAAAATAGAAATAGACACTACTGGGCTGGGAATATGGCCTAGTGGCAAGAGTACTTGCCTCATATACACAAAGCCCTGGGTTCGATTCCTCAGCACCACGTATGTATGTAGAAAAGGCCAGAGTTGGCTCTGTGGCTGAAGTGGTAGAGTGCTAATCTTGAGAGAGAGAAAAAAAAAATAGCCAGTGACAGTGCTCAGGCCCTGAGTCCAAGCCCCAGGACTGGCCAAAAAAAAAAAAAAAAAGAAAGAAAGAAAGAGACACTACTTCAGTGGGATGGACAGGGAAAACTAAAAATGTCATTTGATCTGGGACCTGAGTAACATGAAGCTATCTGTGCAAAGGTCTGTGGCAACACATGTCTAATATTTTTTAATTTTATATTTAGTTCTTATTATCTGTAGTATACTTTGCTCTGTGCTACCAATTATTGGATGAGTTATTTATTGCTGCATAACAAACCACTCAAAACTTTGTGGCATGTCAAAGCCCAGAGATAGAAAAATTTATAGATTATAAGAAGAGACATGATGGAGGTCCTACGACTACTTTTATCTAAATTTATATTTAGCATACCAAGTAATAATAAAAGTCTAGGAAGTCCTTACCCTTCCAAATGACTTATGATACTCCTTTTATAAAATTCTATAAGAAATACAGTATTTGCCCCAAGGATAGAGATCTTGACTAAGCATACATTCTTCTCTGTTACAAAACGTATCTATTTGAGGCTGGTACCATGTGATTTTAATTTTGTTTTTAATGTGATGCTGTTAATATGTTCTAATATTTAACCTTAGGTTTGAATCATTTAGTGTGCTTTATTTTTCACATCATAATGTTCCAGCCTAATTTCATAGACTTTTTTCAGTTTCTAATAAATTCCTTGGAATTTTATTGGAATTACACAAAAACTATTAATAAATTTAAGAGATACCAATATTGTTTTAGTATATATTTATCCCATCTAGAAATATGAGGTCTTGCTTATCTGCATTTCTTTTTAAATTTTTCAGTAAAACTAGTGGCGGCACTAATTAAGCTACTTCCTAAATACTTATATCATTTATTAAGTAATCTACTTTTATTGTTTAAGAATATCACATATGTGTAACATAATTTACATTGTATATTCCAGTCAGTTATTGCTGATGTGCAGATCATACTTTGTAGGCAATGATTCTTTTATTGCCTTAATAAAGATTTTTCCATTATCATTTTGTGTATATGTATCTAGTTTGTAGGCTTGAACTCAGGAGTTGGTTGCTGTCACTTACCTGTTTTGCTCATCTGCCACTCTACCATGTAAGCTATATCTCCATTTTTGGATTTTTAGAGGTTAACTGGAAATAAGAGTCTTATAGGGGCTGGGGATATGGCCTAGTGGCAAGAGTGCCTGCCTCATATACATGAGGACCTGGGTTTGATTCCCCAGCACCACATATACAGAAAATGGCCAGAAGTGGCGCTGTGGCTCAAGTGGCAGAGTGCTAGCCTTGAGCAAAAAGAAGCCAGAGACAGTGCTCAGGCCATGAGTCCAAGCCCTAGGACTGGCCAAAAAAAAAAAAAAAAAAAGAGTCTTATAGACTTTCCTGCCCAAGCTGGTTTCAAACTGTAATCCTCTAAGCCTACTGAGTAGCTACGATTGTAGACATGAGCCACCAGCACCCAGTTTGTTTAATTATCTTAATGAAAAATGTTGAATTTGTTGGGATTGTTTTAATTTTTTACAATATCCGTGAGTTATCTTTTATCTCTGCATTTCCAGTATTATTTCTTGAATTTCTTTTTCACAGTTTATGCTATTGACCAATATTTTGTTAATATCAGCAACAAGCAGCTTTCTTATTTTGTTTTTGTTTTAAAATTAATGGTTTACCAATGTGGAAATCATTGTGGAATTTCCTCAAAATCTAAAAGCAAATGGGCACTGGTGGCTCATACTTATAATCCTAGCTACTTAGGAAACTGAGATCTGATGATAGTGGCTTGAAGCCAGCAGGGGCTGGAAAGTCCATAAGACTCTTCTTTCCAATTAGTCAGCAACAAAACCACTTATCTCTAAACACCAAAATCATCTCTACTATGACTACTTATGGCTCAAGTGGTAGGTGTAGCCTTAAACAAAGAAACTCCAGAACAGAGCCCAGGCTCTTAGTTCAAGCTCCAGGACTGGTACAAAAAGGAAAATCTAAAATCAAAACTATCCTATGATACCATCTACCCCAACTCCACTCATCTCCTCAAGTTACTTGCCTTCCAGAATGTTGCACCAGTTTAAATTCCCACCAACAGTGTAGTAGTTTCTTCCTCTTATATCCCAGCCATTATTTGTTGTTGCTAATATTCTTGATCATGACCATTCTTACTTGTATGAGATAGAATCTCAGTGTCTTGTAGTTCATTTCACTTAGGGTCACTAATGATTCCTTTTTATCAATTAAAATCTATTTATTATTTTTCTACTTAGAATTTCTAATCAGAGTATGTGTTTGGGCTAGAAGTTTGTTTCATTATTCATTAACTTGGTAAGTTATTCGCTAAGTAAATTTAGATTTTATTTAGCTACAAATGATAAAACAACCTTTGATTAATCAATGTTGAGTGCAAATCTCTGGATTATTTAAAAACTTTTTACAACTGGCCCCCAATCTAATTGTCCCTGCTGGTTTTACTGTTCTCTGTTTGACCCTTTTTATTAGTACATGTTAGTTATACACGTTAGCCTTTGTGATATTTATGTACCTGCTCAACATTGTATTTTTTTTTTTTTTTGCCAGTCCTGGGGCTTGGACTCAGGGCCTGAGCACTGTCCCTGGCTTCTTCCCGCTCAAGGCTAGCACTCTGCCACTTGAGCCACAGCACCACTTCTGGCCATTTTCTATATATGTGGTGCTGCGGAATTGAACCCAGGGCCTCATGTATACAAGACAAGCACTCTTGCCACTAGGCCATATTCCCAGCCCAACATTGTATTTTTAAGTAAATGTTTAAAGCTCAAATTTACAGAACGAGTGCAATAATAGGACAAACTTCTCTTCACTAATTTTCCTTCCTAACATATTAGTTTTTCACCTTTATCATAAATATAGTTCTTTTTTGTATCATGATATATTTTAAATAGCATATGCTTTAGGTAAAATATGACTTAATGATGAAAATACACTCTTGTGTATATTTAGAATCCTGGTTATTATAGAATATTAACATTAAAATTATAAACATAGGATGAATTCACTTGATATATTTCACTTTTAGATTTCAATGAACACAAAACTTTATCACACCTATCAGTAATACAGTAATACGGTCCTTTAAAGGGAATAATCTTTATCACAGTGAATTTCTTCCCTGTTTTTCATTTTTCCGTCATAAATTTGTTTATAATATTTATTAACATAAAGTAATTTTATAAGGGGCATAAACCCATCCCATCTGTGTTCTTCTTTAACAAATCTCCTTCCTGTGCCTCATTTTTAACCATTCTTTATTTGTTTTCCCATTAAATAATAACTATGACTGAGCTTACTGAATTAGGAATCTTAGAATAAACTGATTCGATGACTATTTATCCTTACCTTCTCCTCTTCCCTATACCTCTTGGTATTTTATCTTTCTATTTTTCTCCTTTCTGCATCAAGAATAAGTCTATGTTTTCATTTACTCCACTGATGTTTATTGAGTACCAAAATATTGTGTTCAGCATTACATTAGGCACATACAACACAGGAAAGAGCAGAAGTAATTCACAAGTTCCTGGGCTCACAGAACTCATAGCCTAGGAAACCTAGATATTAATAATAAATGAATTTAAACAAATGTAAAAATAATCAAAGAGTTCTTAGTAAGGAAAAGTTAACCATTTAAGAAAAGCTAGAGTATGTTTCCCTGGGGAGATGAATTGAGCTTAAATTAATATGTTAATAAAAGCAAA
The DNA here is from genome assembly GCF_023159225.1 of Perognathus longimembris pacificus. NCBI lineage: Eukaryota > Metazoa > Chordata > Mammalia > Rodentia > Heteromyidae > Perognathus > Perognathus longimembris. Next base: position 54,973,707 of record NC_063167.1, read on the forward strand.
GGTAGAAGAAAGAAAAGATTGTCAGGGCAGAAGAAACCATCTTTTCTACCTTATACCACAGAAACCCAGATAGAAACAATCTTGATTATTAGCACTTTTAGAGTAGTATTGGTCTTTAGAAAACAAATAAGGACAACTGCAAGGAAATCTAGCAATTAGAACTAGATATCTAGTCTGTAGAACTGAATGCATAATAATATCATTTTTTACATATAGGAACCACCAAAAATGAATCAAATTTAGGAATTACACACAAAGAAGCTCTACTTTAAATATGTAGTCAGAGCAACATATAAGACAAACTCACATAAATATAATGTAAGTATTTTGTGAATATTAAGTAAATGGTACAAAAACATGAGTAGAAAAAATAGGTTTAATCAAGAACAAAACATGGTCACTGGAAGAGATTGTTCAATGTGCTTGTGCTATATAGTTTAGTTGCTACTGGCAAATATACTTGCTATAACAATCACAATCTAAAGTATTTTATTGAAGCACTTATCAAATAGTCAAAATATTTAATTGGGCAAGATTTAATTCAATTAGCAGGAAATTGAATACATAATAAAATACAAATGAAAAATTACCTAGCACGATACAGAAGGACTTTATTACAGTATTTTAAGAGTCTAGTTACAATATTAATATTGGAACACCTTAAAATTTGACTTTGGCTTGAAATACTCTCCTTCCCTTTTCTCAGTGACCTATTAAACAATAGTTTTTCTGCTATGGTCCATTTCCCTCTTATGACCTTTGAATTAGCTTCAGCCTGACCTGTAATAACTTTGCTTTAATGCAAAAGTAGAGCAATTGCCCTTCAAAATCTCATTTTTGAAATCCTGTGTTGTTCTCCAAATGCCATAATGACCTGTATATAAAGTCATGTCAAACACTTGAGCAATTCAAAGATTGCTGTCGCAGTAAAGTCCTCCCATATGAATCACAAAAACACTACTTGACAAAAAATTAGCTGAACTTCAGTTCTCCATGATCTGTGAAATTCCTAAAAATACAAATGATTTTGTTTAATTTTGTTTTACTTAGTTGTAGGTTGATTTTTATTAAGCATTCTGTGAGATTCTCTAAAATCTCAAGATTGTTTAGTAGATCTTTTCACGTACATACTACAATACTACATGTACCTACAATACTACGTATTGTAGTGTTGAACACTCTGAAATAACTCTCTTAACAATCACTTTGAAGTATTAGAGAGGAAAGAAAGGAATGCAATGTTTTATAGAAAACTACTAGAGCACTAAGCAAACAAGTGGCTTCCTAAGGATAAATATGTTCTAATACCTAAAACCTCAGAACATGTTTTCTTGCTTGGCAAAAGGAACTTTGCAAGTGAGACTAAATGCAGGATCTTGAAATAAGATGATAAAACAGATATTAGGGTGGACCCAATATAATAGCAGGTATGCTTAAGGAGGAAGACAAATAGGTCAGAGAAGAGATGTGAAGACAGGACCAGAAGAGGTGGTCAGACTGCTGAAGGGCAATGGGCCAAAGAATGTGAACAGCTTCTAGAATGGAAATGGCAAGGAAATGGATTTTTCCCTACAACCTCCAAAAAATGCCTTTTGGTACTTTTGACCATCAGAATTATAAAATAAGATGTGTTATTTTATAAGTTGTGTTTTATTTGGGGTGGGGGAGGTGATTCCAGTCCTGGGTCTTGAACTTGACCTAGGCACTGTCCCTGAGCTGTTACATTCAAAGCTAGTGCTCTACCACTTGAGTCACAGCTCTACTTCCAGCATGTGTGTGTGTATGTGTGTATGTGTGTATGTGGGGTGGATGTGTCATTAAATGAAGATAAGTCTCCCAGACTTTTCTCCCCAGCTGGCTTTGAACCCCAATCTTCAGATCTCAGCTTCCTGAGTAGCTAGGATGTTCGTTGTGAGCCATCAATGCCCAGCTTCATTTTTAAATTCTAAGTCACCAAATCTGTGGTGTTCGTTAAGGCAGCAGTAGGAAACTAATTATCAGTACTACCAGTACATATGTGTTACTTTGCTAGAAATTTTTGACATATTTATTACAGGTATATTTTTCCTTTTGGATACTCTAGAGATGGTAGCCATTAACTACCAAACTAATTAATGCACATTTTCTATGGAAATGTTATTCTCCTCACTCCTTCGTGAAGATAACATCAAACTGTAGTGGGGGAAAATTGCAGTTCAACTGCGAATTACAGAAGATGATTCTAATATCCAAGTATTTGGAATCCTTACTTTTTAATATCCAGTGATACCTATTTCACTTACAAAACTCCTTTGAGAAAAAATTTCTTTGCTGATTCCTTTCATGTTCATTTCAAAATAATTCATGTCCTTTTACCCCTTTATTTGTGTTTCTTAATTTTGATCCAACAAAAATGGGACTTTAACTAGCAAATGAGCCAGGTCTTATTTCCCTCAAGGTCAACATTAAGTGCATTTCACAACCTCTTTTTGATAGATTAACTACCAAAAGGTCATAAATCTCGCAGTTTCCTAATGTGAGCCTTGGGTAAGGAAGCTATTTAATCATTTTACTCTTTTGTCTAGCAGTTTCCATTTGTTATCTTAAATATTTCATTTGACAGAAGTCTTTGAACAAGAGAAAAATGTCAGATCATTAAATTGAATTTGCCTAAGTTGACCTGAGAAAAAAAGACATTTTCCAGCACTGAATAGCTACTAATACCAGATACAAATGGAAAGAAGAATATTAGTTATTTCTTCAAAGAGTTTCAAATGTTCATTTTTTCTGATGAAAAGTAATACATGCTTTTATAGAAAATTTTATTTCATATATATGCCTGAAAAGTTCCTGCATAACCTTTAGTTCTAAAGCTCATTATTCATTGACTAGGTTAGGTTCGTCTAGTACCTGATATCATCACACTAGACTCTTTGATAAATTATTACAATATAATTAACTAACACATATACACATTCCATGATGGCAGGGAGTATGTCAATGTGTCTGCCTTATTCCCTACTTTATTCTTAGTACAGAATTCCAGTACATTCCCTATCTAGCTCAGAATATATTACCAATTAATAACTATAATAAGAGAAGACAAATGAAAATAAATACCTACACTCTCAGATTTTCAAAACTGGCAACAAGGTTTTTTTTAATTTTGCTGGTTTGAACTCAGAGCACTTGTGATCACTCTTGAGCCAGTTCTCCACCTTGATTTTTGTTATTTTGGAAACAGAATCTTGCCAACTTTCTGCCTGGGCCAACTTTAAAGCATGATTCTCTAGTTCTCAGACTCCTGAGTAATTAGGTTTATAGGCGGGAGCCACTAGCATTCCATTAAAACTGATAATATTTTAATAAAATTCTTTCTCATTCGTTTTTTTTCATGATTGAGAAATTATTTTATGTATTCTTTTCTAATCAACTTTTCTTTTAATAATTATTGATTTTTATAGGAGAAGCACTAGAAATCCATGATAAAGCAAGAGGCCAAATAATACTACAGAAGAGAGAAAGTCCTCTTACACCCCAATTTTCATGCCCAAATATCCATGGCAGAGACCTGTTTCTTCCTTTGTTGCTTTTGGACATGTCAAGTATATTCACCTATCTTATCAATTTCCCTCCACTTTTACCTATGTTATCTTTCATTGAGCAAAAATCCTTAATTAACTTACTGAAACAAATATATATGTATACACACACACACACATACACACACACACATATCACTGACTTAGGCAAACTTTAAGCATGCTAGCTAATGTATATAAAATTCTTAGCCACAGTGCCTAGGACCAAGGAAGAACTCATAAATAAATCTCAGCTATCAGTTATCATTTGTAATAGTTGTTATTCATTGGACCTTTTCTATCCTACAAATGTTGAAAATATCTATTGTGTCCAAAGTGCTCAGTATGTATCTGTATAGAAGTGCCTGTTTTATTGTTTCCTACAATGAATAGATTGAACTCTGAGGACACCTTGTTGAGCAGGTCTGTGAATTTTAACAAATGTACAATTCTGGTTAGGGCTAGGAGATTGATACTAGGGAAGCTTGTATACTTGTGAGAACAGAGGAATGTGGATATTCTATGCTTCTCACCCTTTTTATTGCTATGAACTTAAACTGTTATAAAAAGTGAAGTCTTTTAAAATGAAATGCATCACTGAAAAGTGTAGACCATGGTATTGTCAGATAATAATGGACAATTGGCAAGAACCAAATGCAATAAATAACTAGAACAAAGTGACATGTTATTTTCCAAAAAGCAAAATAAATCAATTATTAGTAAGGAAAGGGGAACATTAAAAAAACAATTATGTATAATGTGTAATTTTGATAAAGTGTTATTTTAAGCACTAGCAAATCATTTTATCACATTTATTAACTAATAGCATGATGGATGGGTTTTAATTGCAAATAAACAGAGCAGCTATATGGGGTAGTCAGCCAAGGGAGAAGGAGAGAGGTTGAAGAACGTAGATAATCCCTAAGTACACTCCAGCATTTGGTGGATGCAACAATTATTGAGAAATTCTTTGAGATTCAAAAAATGTTAATAACCTAAAATTTCTACTCAGAAATTCATTACTTCTAAATTTGACAAAACATTAACATTTCCCTGCAGTTATACTCAGCAGCTCTTTGAAAAATATGGATGATTTACACTGAATAAATTAGGAGTTTATATTTCAGTTTGATAAATTTAGGTTATATATCAAAAATAAACTTCAGGGAGGAGAAAGATGGCGCCGAGACAATAGGGAGGCACCCCGACTCGCACCAACTGAATAGCGAGCTGGGAACTCCAACACCCAACACTCCACCAAGAACCCAGCAAAACCAGCATCCAGAAGCAGTGGAGAAACGCAGGAAAACAAAAAGGAGCAAAAAAGAAGAACCGAAAACCTACACGGAGCCGGAGATTAATCGGGGCACCCTCCCCCCACCAGCCGGCCCTGGCCCAAACAGGGTCAGGCTGGGAAAGGGAAACCCGGCGATCGGCAGACAGGTTGCCAGGAGCGCAGAATCCATATAGCGGGAGACCCCACGGACACAAAGCAGGGTGCGGACCAAGACACACCCAGCAGCGACGAGAAGTTCGGGTCCACACCGGATTCGGACAAGGGAACCCAGCGCGGCAGAAAGAGGGAACGGGGGAGCCACCACGACACTTCGCCAACCCCTGAAGGGCCAACGGCGGTGCGGGACACGCACACAAAGCAGCAAAAGTGAGTCCCCCATAATCCCTTCCCCCAACGGGAGACCCAAGCCCGACAAAGACGATATATCTCCCTCCCTCCCCCTCCCCACTCCCGTGGGAACAAAGATTCCCCAAATCAGGCGGGAAGCTCCCAGCAGGCACTGGGAAGCCAGTCTAGCAGGGGAAGGGCGGAACAGCCCCAAGCCCCCAAAGGTTCCTGAACTGGCAGAACCGGCCCCGTCCCCTTCCCAACAGGGGCCAGGGACGGCCGGCAGGGCAAGCCCCACCCGAGGCGCCTAGACCTTGCGGACTCTTACAACTAAAATCACAGGCGCTGGTGGGCAATACCAGCCCAGCAGGGTCACCTGAGCCTGATCTCGTTCCCCCTCCTCGAAGCGGAGGCGAGGTCTGAGGGTGCCAAGCCACACCCGGACAGTCGATCCCACTGGGCCCCACACATACTGCTTCCCCCCCCCAACGGACTCGCGGGAGGGCGCAAGCACAACCCAACAACCCAGGGCTCGCTCTGGGAGGCAGACCCCACTTAAGTGCCTGTTGTAGGGGACTCACAGTGCACAGGAGGGCGGGGCCCCGGCGAAAGCGCCCGCTCTGATAGGCGTGCCCTGCACTGGTGGGCGGGGCCACAGCGACAGCACCTGCTGACGCAGACACGCCTACACAGAAGGGAGGGAAGAACTACACAGACTTCCAGATGCGCAAATCACAAAGAAACATAACTCAGTTCATCAAAGGACAAGCCAACTCGCCAGCTCCAAAAAGCAGCACGACTGGAGAGGAGATGGAGAATAAAAAAGCAAATGAGGACATGTTAACAGGAATGATCGAAACCGTCAGAAATGAAATCAGAAAACAATTCCAGGAGTTTAGAGCGGAAATCTGGAAGGACACCCAGGAAGCCAAGAAAGAAATGGAAGCAAAACTGGATACAATGCAAGCCTCGTTTAAAGAAATGGAAGCAAAAATGGATATAATGCAAGCCGCCTTTAAAGAAAATCTCCACACCCTGAGAATTGAAATGCATGAAAAAATAGATTTAAAATACAACTCTTTAAAGGAAGAAATTTCCACGATCAGAGCTGATATGACAACCATGAATAGCTCTCTGACATCCATAAACTCCGCAATTGAAACCATAACACAAAGAGTGGACCATATGGAATCCAGAATCTCTCGCCTGGACGATGAAGCAGCTGACAACAACCAGAAAATGACCACACTCCAAGAAAAGGTGAAGCTTCAGGGAAGATTACTCCAGGAACTAATGGACAAAGACAAGAGATATAATCTGCGTATAATTGGAATAGAAGAAGGAGCCGAATATCAGAGCAGAGGGCTTAATCATGTTCTCAATAAAGTTATTGCAGAAAACTTCCCCAATCTCACAGGGGACCCCATCCAGGTAACCGAAGCCTATAGGACACCTGGCAGGCCAGACCCCAGGAAAACCACCCCAAGGCACATAATATTCAAGACTACAGACCTCAAGATTAAAGAGCAAATTCTGAATTCAGCCAAAGCGAAGAAGGAAACTTTTTTCAATGGGAAGAGGATTCGAATAACATCCGACTTATCCACACAAACTTACCAAGCTCGAAGTGAGTGGAAGAACACCATCCAAGTACTTCAGAATAACAATTTACAACCTCGGATCAAATATCCAGCGAAACTGGAGTTCACATTCGAAGGGAGAACCAGATCTTTCCACACCAAAGAGGAGCTAAAGGAGTATGTGAATAAAAAACCAGCCCTACAGCGAATATTAAGAGGGGAAGCCCACCCAACAGAGATCGTAAAAGACACACAGACAGATTCAGAAAGAAACTTCAATAGCCAAAGTCCAGCAGAAACACAAGCTCACTAAAGACAAGAAGAAAAAAAAAAAAACAACAGGAAAAAACAGCCCAACAAGAAAATGGAAGGAGAAAAAACACCCTTATCCTTGATCTCTTTAAATATAAATGGCTTAAACTCCCCGATCAAGAGGAGCAGACTGGCAGAATGGATCCGCAAGCAAAAAGTTGACATCTGTTGTCTACAAGAGACCCACCTTACAGCAAGGGACAAAAACAGGCTTCGAATGAAAGGATGGAGCAAGATCTACCAAGCAAATGCACCCACCAAAACGGCAGGTGTAGCCATCCTGATCTCAGACAAGCTGGATTTCTCTTTAAAGTCCACTCAAAAAGACAAAGAAGGACACTACATATTGATACAAGGAAAAATCCAGAATCAAGACATCACGGTGATAAATGTATACTCACCGAACAAAAGAGGCCCGACATATGTCAAGCAAATTCTCACAGAATTACAGAGCAAGATAGATGCAAACACAATCATAGTGGGTGACTTTAATACTCCTCTCTCTCCAAGAGACAGATCCAACACCCAGAGGATTAGTAAGGGAGCTGAGGACCTAAATAACACCATTGCCCAAATGGATCTAACAGACCTATATAGAACCTTCCACCCTACAGAGACCCAATACACCTTCTTTTCAGCAGCCCATGGATCATATTCCAAAATAGACCACGTCATAGCCCACACAAAGAACCTCAGCAAATACAAAAGAATTGACATCATCCCATGTATTATATCTGATCACAGTGGATTAAAGGTAACCCTCAACAACAAAGGATACCACAGAGCCTATACACACTCTTGGAGGCTAAACCCCACGCTGCTATCCAACACTTGGGCCACAGATCAAATTAAAGATGAAATCAACGAATTCATAAGCCACAATGACAAAGAAAACACATCACAAAGAAACCTATGGGACACAGCTAAGGCAGTACTGAGGGGCAAGATCATTGCACTCAGTACCCACATTAAAAGAATGGAAGCAGAGCAGGTGAATACCCTCACGATGAAACTAAAACAACTGGAGAAACAAGAAATGACAGAATCTAAAACGACTAGGAGGGGAGAGATTACAAAGATTAAAGAAGAGATAAATCTGATTGAAAATAGAAAGACCATTCAACAAATAAATAAGACTAAAAGCTGGTTCTTTGAGAAAATAAACAAAATTGACAGACCCCTTGCAAGACTCACAAAAAAAAGAAGAGAAGAGACTCATATACGTAAAATCAGGGACTCCACAGGAAAAATTACAACAAATACACACGATATTCAAACAATCATAAGGAGCTATTTCCAAAACCTCTACTCAACAAAAAACAATAATTTTACAGAAATGGATCAATTCTTAGAGAAGTACAAACTACCCAAACTGAACCAAGAAGAAATAAATCAACTAAATAAACCAATAACTTACGGTGAGATACAGGAGGTAATCAAGAACCTCCCTACTAAGAAAAGCCCAGGCCCAGATGGATTCACCAATGAATTCTACAAAACCTTTAGTGAGGAGCTAATTCCAATACTCCTCAAACTCTTCCGCGAAATAGAAACGGAGGGAAAAATCCCGAACTCATTCTACGAAGCTAATATCATACTCATCCCCAAACCAGGCAAAGATCCAACAAAAAAAGAGAACTACAGACCAATATCACTAATGAACACAGATGCAAAGCTCCTCAATAAAATATTAGCTAACAGGATCCAGAAAGTGATCAAGAATATCATACATCATGACCAAGTAGGCTTCATCCCTCAGTCACAAGGATGGTTCAACATCCGTAAATCAATCAATGTAATTCACCACATAAACAGAACTAAAATCAAGAATCACATTGTTATCTCAGTCGATGCCCAAAAAGCCTTTGACAAAATACAACATCCATACCTATTAAAAGCTTTGGAGAGAACAGGAATAGATGGAACATTCCTCAAAACAATAAAAGCCATATACAACAGACCAACTGCTAATATCATATTAAATGGAGAGAAACTTAAATCATTCCCCCTAAACACAGGAACAAGACAAGGATGCCCACTCTCCCCACTTCTGTTCAACATAGTACTGGAATCCCTAGCCATAGCAATAAGGCAAGAGGAGGACATCAAAGGGATCCACATCGGCAAGGAAGAAATCAAGTTATCCCTATTCGCAGACGACATGATCTTATATCTCAAGGACCCAAAAAACTCAGTACCCAAACTCCTACATCTAATAAACCAATTTGGCAAAGTAGCAGGATACAAAATCAATCCACAAAAGTCAGCAGCTTTTCTGTACACCAGCAATAGACAAACAGAAAAGGAAATTATGGAAACGATTCCATTTACAGTAGCCAAAAAAAGATTAAAGTACCTAGGGATCAACTTAACCAAGGACGTGACGGACCTATTCAATGAAAACTACAAAAATCTAATAAGGGAAATCAAAGAAGACACAAGGAGATGGAAAGACCTCCCATGCTCATGGGTAGGCAGAATCAATATAGTGAAAATGGCCATACTGCCCAAATTGTTATACAAATTCAATGCAATACCTATCAAAATCCCAGCCACATTCTTCACTGAAATAGAGAAACCAATCCATAAGTTCATATGGAACAGCAAAAAACCTAGAATAGCCAAAGCAATTCTAGGCAAAAAACATAGTGCAGGAGGTATCACCATACCAGACTTCAAGCTCTACTACAAGGCCATCATAACAAAAACAGCATGGTATTGGTATAAAAACAGATCGGAAGACCAGTGGATTAGAATTGAAGACCCAGAAATAAAACCGCACTCTTACAGCCAACTGATATTCGACAAAGGAGCTAAAGACATACAATGGAATAAACATAGCCTCTTCAACTACTGGTGCTGGGAGAACTGGGCAGCCATATGCAGAAAACTCAAAGTAGACCCAAGCCTATCACCATGCACCAAGATCAACTCAAAATGGATCAAGGACCTCAACATCAGACCTGAATCCTTGAAACTACTGAAGGACAGAGTAGGAAAGACACTAGAACTTATAGGCACAGGAAGGAACTTCCTGAATAGAGTCCCAGGCGCACAACAAATAGGGGAAAGACTCAACAAATGGGACTACTACAAATTAAAAAGTTTCTGCACAGCTAAGGTCATAGCCACCAAAATAGAAAGACAGCCAACGATATGGGAAAGGATATTTACCAGCACAGCAACAGACAAAGGCCTGATATCTGTCATCTACAGAGAACTCAAAAAACTAAGCCCCTCCAAGCCCAATAAACCTATTAGGAAATGGGCAAAAGAGCTAAAGAGAGACTTCACAAGAGAAGATATAAAAATGGCAAAGAAACACATGAGGAAATGCTCAACATCCCTGCTAGTAAAGGAAATGCAAATAAAAACAACCCTGAGATACCACCTCACCCCAGTTAGAATGGCCTATACTCTGAACTCAGGAAACAACAAATGCTGGAGGGGCTGTGGGGAAAGAGGAACCCTTCTCCATTGTTGGTGGGAGTGCAAATTAGTACAGCCACTTTGGAGAACAGTATGGAGGTTTCTCAAAAAGCTCAATATAGACCTACCCTATGACCCAGCCATACCACTCCTAGGCATCTATCCTAAACAGCAAAACCCAAGATATCAAAAGGACATTTGTACTTCCATGTTTATCGCAGCACAATTCACAATAGCCAAAATTTGGAAACAACCCAGATGCCCCTCCACAGATGAATGGATCCAAAAAATATGGTACTTATACACAATGGAATACTACATAGCGATTAGGAATGGTGAAATATTGTTATTTGCAGGGAAATGGTCAGAACTCGAACAAATAATGTTGAGTGAGACAAGCCTAGAACACAGAAAACAAAGGGGCATGATCTCCCTGATATATGACTGTTAACAAAGGGAGATGGAGAGACAGTAGAGACCAAGTCTGTGAACACTGTATATGTGCTTGATACATTGTATACTGCATATGGGTCTACCTGACCTAGACAAGGGATGGGAAAACAGGTTGTAAGATATCACAAGAAATGTACACAATGCCCTACTATGTAACTGCACCCTCTTTGCACAGCACCTTGTAAAAAAAAAAAAATTTATGTTCAATTGATAATAAAAAAAAAATAAAAATTAAAAAAAAAAAAAAAAAAGAAAAAAAAAAAAAAAAAAAAAAATAAACTTCAGACCATACTTTATCATGGAGGTTTATAAACTATTTTCTCTGAAGAGTTTTTCAAACATTATAAATATTGTAATGTCAGGCCTGGTGCTAGTGGCTCACACCTGTAATCCTAGCTACTCAGAAGGCTGAGATCTGAGGATTGAGGTTCAAAGCCAGCCCGGGGAAGGAAAGTCTATGAGACTCTTATTTCCAATTAACCACCAGAAAACTAGAAGTGGTGCTGTGGCTCAAATGGTAGAGGTAGAGCACTGGCCTTGAGCTGAAGAGCGCAGGGACAGCTCCCCGTCCCAGAATGCAAGCCCCATATCCGGGAGAACAAAAAAAAATTGTTATTTCAAAATGGTTTTGGCAATATGACCTACTCTGTGGTCATCTAAACTTAGAATTCTAAGTTGTGTGCCTTTTTGGTGATTCTTGGATTTGATCTCAGAGCTCCCCAGTTGCTAACCACTCTTTACTCTTTTTTCTCTAGTTATTTTTAGAATAGGGTCTGATTGTTAGCTAGGGCTAGCCTGAACTTCAATCCTTCTATCTACACTTCCCACCATAGCTAGGATGACAGGTGTGACATCACAGATCTTATAAACATTTTACCCAGGTTGGCCTTGTACCGTGATCATCCAGATCTTTATTTTACAAGTAGCTTGGGTTAAAAGCCTGAATTTCCACATCCTGATTTTGTGCTGTACCTTGATCTTGCCCTTTGAATATTTCATTTTAGTATTGTCTAAAAGGATACCTAAAATTTTGTAGTATTCCCAAGACCTCCAAGACCAACAACAGTCAATTTTCACCAAAAATACTTTTCTGTTTTCTATTTGTTGAATTCCTTAAGTTGACCCCAGCATCAATACATTGTCACAGATTCCTATTAGTTAATGATAAATGCTAATAAATGCTGAGCCATTAAAACTTTCTAGGTCTCCAGTCTTTTATGGATATAGATTAAAAGTTCAGTCCTTGGAGTCAAGACAGCATCAACTTTGCTCTCAGCTGGACATTACAAGCTGTCTGTCTCTGAGAAAATTATATACTCTTCAGCTTTGGTTTCTTTATCTATAGAATTGAGATAATTGAACTGCCATTCCATACAGTTGATATGGTTTAAATGAAATCATGTATACATGCATGCCAAAACCCTCATCTCAGTGTCTAAGTGATTGATGGTTAACTATTAATATTTTGTTCATGTTATTCCTATAGTCAGCCCTATTTACTATCCCCAGCAAGTTCCCAAACTTGTTCAAACCTCTTCTAACAGAAAACTACACTGATGATGTGTGGGCACAAAAAATTATTGTGCTAGTCCTAACTTGTAACCACATTACAAAACTCACTCTACTGCCTATCCAAGTTTTTCTTAGATAATAAAATGTTTTCAATATTCTTATTTTTCCTACAATTTCAAAGATGCTTTCTAATACTAAAACCCATAGGTATAATATAATATGCATAGTATATTATATATAATTTCATTTTCTATGGTAGTAGTAAAAAATAAAGTTGTTATAATTTGCATCATCTCATATCTCTCTCTTTCTCTCTTTATAGAGGCATATTCTGGTTTAAAAAAATCCACCATTTTCAGAGAAACTAGAACTTTCATACAATTTCTAATTTTATCTGATGAAACAGTATAATCTTTTCAATGTTTCAAAGGCTTCTTTGCCAATAAAAATAGACTGTTTTGAATAGAGAAGCACCCATTAGTAAAAGATAAAATAGCTACTGTGACAGTAAGTTTGTATAGCTCAGTACTGTTGTTTCAAGAGACATCAAACAAAATATACTTTGGTTCCTTAAGAGCACCTTTGAGTGTACAGAATTTTGGACAAATGTGATCAAAATAAAATCTATTTTACTCCTTTTATATCATTACCACAAAAACAAATCAGAATGCTTTGTAAGCATTTAAATCTTTTTATTTATCATCAAAGTTGATTTTTCAAATAAATAGAACTAATGCCCCCATGTAGGTCACTCTTGTTATCTCCATTCTTAAAGAGAATTTCTAATTCTTTTTTTTCCCAGCATTATATGGCATTTATTGTTCCATAAAGCATGAGACCAAAAAAAGGAATGCTAAATATGTAAGCAAAACTCTAAAACAGGAGATCAGTTCATTTCTTTCCAAGTGACTAATACAGAAAATGTGGTCAGTCATATGAAAGCAAAGGGAAAAGGACAGAAAGGGTGAAAATGTCCAGACAATGTTGCTTTAAAGCAAAAAATCCCTTTTATGAACAAAAACAAATGTCCAAGTTTGCCCTCATTGAAATAGTTTGTCTTCTGGGACATTTAAGGTTTAAAACTTATTATAATAATTCCTATTTCCACTGAAACAAGGATAAGACTCAAATAGAGCATTCAAAGCCACAAAAACAGAAAAACAAAACTGCATTCATTGTAGATATCTCAGCCAAGCACAGAGAAAGCTTCTTTCTTGTAATTATGAGAAATTTTCTTCAACTATAAGCTGAACCAATATAAGAAAACGTATGTAGATTTTTATTTTAAAATCAAATTCTAGCTATGTGCCAGTGGCTCACACCTATAATCCTAGCTACTCAGGAGGCTGAGACCTGAGGATTGTGGTTCAAAGCCATCCTAGGAAGGAGAGTTTATGAAACCCTTACTTCCAATTAACCAGCAAGAAGCCAGATGTGGAGCTGTGGCTCAAGTGTTGAAGGATAGCCTTGAGTAAAACAACTCAAGGACAGCACCCAGGACCAGTAAAAAACAAAATAAAATAAAATAAAATTTTAAGCTTTCCAAATCCTAAAACCCAGGTTCTCAGTGTGATGCTTATTTCTGTGTTGCCAAATTTATTTTATTTTATTTTTTTCCTTATTGGAATGCTGGGGTTTAAAATCAGGGCCTCACACACTTGTCTGGCAAGTGCTCTACCATGTTGGTGCATGGAACAATGGTAGTGACATGGCAAGGGCAGCAAGGAGGTGCTTGTCATTGCTTTTCTACCCCAACAGAACTGAGGAGGTTCAGCATAGTTCCTTTGGGAACACTGGTTTAATATGATTGGTATTCTCTTTTGGAAGACACATTTACAACTGTGAGGCTGCTAGATTAAGTGGGAGTAGTATTTGAAGGAGATGAATTTTTCTCATGCTTTTTTGTAGTTATCTTTACTGAGATATATTAACTGTATAACTGGATCTCATATTTCTATTCATTATTCATCATATGTATATATATTCATTATACCCATTCATTGGCACCACATATATATGTATATATACATACATAATATGTACTCTGACCATATGCACCTCCTTTATTACTTTATTATTTTTGCTTTTTTGAAACAGCAATTTCTTACATAGTCTAAACTGCCCTCTAACTTTTCATCCCCCCTTTTTATCTCTCAAGTACTGGAATTACAGACACGTGTCACCTTGCCTAGTTTCCTTCTACTGTAACAGTTAACTGCTATAAGTACAAATACAGCTTTAAGAAAAAATAAAATGAGCCAGGCACTGGTGATGTGTGCCTGTAATAAAAATAAATTTAAAAATTTTAAAGCTGAGTATATGAATAGAAAGCTATCATTAAAACAGAAGTTGTTTTAAAAAAATAAAAATTCAGTCTGATACACTACAAGCCTGGAAATTCTTGGTGATGAATTCTGCAAAGGTTCTGGGTAAAGAGAGGATTGGATTTCCTTTAGAAATGGTGTATTATTAGCACACAGTACTTCATTTTATGAGAAGCACACTTTTTATTTAAAACAAAACTTATAAAGTATGTTTTTAAAAGCCCCTAAACAATCACCAGAATGTCTTCCCATGATTGTACTGAAGCTCGGTGTTGAGGAGATGTAAGGAATATCTACACTCCCAAGAATAACAGCTCCCTCTAGCAGTTACTAGAAATCTCCCACCGATTTCTAATGTTTCGGATAGGACTTTGAAACATATTTCAACAACAGAGCTGGGTGCTGAGTTGTGCACCTGTACTGCCAACTATTACTACGAAGTCCTCCGGTCTCAGCCTCCTTATTAGTAGCTGGAACTGCAGTTGCACAACTCAGCACTCAGCTCTGTTCGCAGAACTGTGTATGATGTAAAAAGCTAGCAAAGGCTGCTTCGGAACTGTGTTTACTGGCCTGCATCCCAGCCTCCAGAGCTGGACTCACCCTGGATGCATGCTGGGTACGTGCTGCTGCTTGGCTCTGGCAGCGACTGTGAGGAGCTTGGCCTCTCCTACAGCTCATTAGGCAGGTCGTATCTTGTGTTTTCAATATGAAACATCACTTCTGGTAAAACCTAATCCCAAGACTTCTTGGATTCAGTCTTCACACACTTGTAAGCGTGAATTGTTTGGTACTGAATGTAGTTCAGTCTAAGTAAGATGTCACTTCACAACTATGTGGATACCATTATTATGTGGAAAATAAAAAAAAACAACTCTCATCTTGAAAGTTTTGAACTATTTGATCACTAACAAGAATGTGAATGCCAGTGGGACCCTGTGTGTACACCTGGGTAATTTCGTGGAAAGGAATATGAAACGCCAATGCAAGCTTTCGAGCAACTTCTGAGGCAACCACTTCTTGCAAGTAGATTACATGACAAAGGTAAGGTGTCCAGCCACCACTCTTGCCTTGGACTGCAGCATGCAGCTGTTCTGATTGAGCCAGGCTGCTTGTCTGCTCCCAGTAGACATAGATGGTTAAATGAAGCCTAACGGACCAGAGAGCCATTCATTCTTAGTTGCTGTTGACAATGAACAGAAGGTTCAGGAAGCATAGCTGACATTGGTTCCCCAGCCTGAGATCCCTTCAAATTACAGCTCCCAAGGGCCACTGAAGCCCCTGCCTTGGGGTTTGAACTTGCAGAATGAAAGACCATGCTTCAGAGGAGCATAATTCTTTTTTTCTTTTCTTTTTTTTTTTTTTTGTGCCAGTCCTGGTCCTTGGACTCAGGGCCTGAGCACTGTCCCTGGCTTCTTTTTGCTCAAGGCTAGCACTCTGCCACTTGTGTCACAGCGCCACTTCTGGACATTTTCTGTATATGTGGTGCTGGGGAATCGAACCCAGGGCTTCATGTATGTGAGGCAAGCGCTCTTGCCATTAGGCTATATCCCCAGCCCAAGAGCAGCATAATTCTTGATACTTCCAAGACAATATGTTGGAAATTAGTGGTACAACTGAGGGGTGGACAGTTGAGGAGAAGGAAAGGTGAGAGAAGAATGGGAGAGGAGATAACAAGTTTAACAAAAAACGTCCTTACTACCTTACATAAGTAACTATAACCCCTTTGCACATCACTTTGACAATAAAATTAAATTTAGAAAATAAATTGGCAAGATGACTTAAAACTTTGTTCAAGTATTCAAGGAAAATGTGACACATAATTTGTAAAAGTTGTCTAAAACTGATTTTGGAAGGCATTCAGTCAAGGGAAAGCAAGCTCTAAGTGATTGCTTAATGCCTGGCCTTACAAAGAGTTGCAAGAGTGAAACACTGGATAGCACACGTCTTTTTTTTTTTTTTTTTTGGTTGTGCCAGTCCTGGTCCTTGGACTCAGGGCCTGAGCACTGTCCCTGGCTTCTTTTTGCTCAAGGCTAGCACTCTACCACTTGAGCCATAGCACTACTACTGGCTATTTTCTATATATGTGGTGCTGGGGAATCAAACCTAGGGCTTCATGTATATGAGGCAAGCACTCTTGCCACTAGGCCATATTCTCAGCACTGGATAGCACACTTCTTAACTGCAGCTAAGCAAATGGCTGTTTGAATAAAGAATGTGAAGAATGTGTGGCAAGGTTATAGAGCTAGGATATCTAAAATCTTGCTAAAGCACAGGGAAATTATTCACTCTAATTAACCTTTACATTTGTGTAATTGAGACTAATATAGACCCAACTCATAGAGGTTTTAAAATGATTAAATGATATGCCAAATATTTAGTGTTTCATTCAATGTATGCCATTATGATAAATGTTCAATAAGTATAGCTGCTGTCATTTTTTTCATATTGCTATAATTGTTATAAGGAAGATGCCTTCACAAGCAAAAAGCTTTAGAACTGTCTTCAGGATTGTACAGAAATAAAAAGGATTTGTGTGTACGGAAAAGGGAAGAGGCATACTGTAAACTTTTGATGAAGGATTAGAAGTCCAAATAACTAGAACACAGAAACAATGACATAAGTGGTAGGAAATGGTGCGAACTGTGAAGGACCTTGCATTCTCACATGACTGAGCATTATCTGATGGACAATGCACATCCATCAAAAATTTTGAAGCAGCAAAGAAGTATAATACAATTTTTATTTGAGGAAAAAGGCAGTAGAAAATCTACAGATAAATTGAGATTATGAAAATATAATTGAGATTATGTATCAGATGTATTGCTAATAGTGACATGAATTGTTTTACCAGGCATTTGTGGATACTCATTTTTTTTCAAATTTTTATTATCAAACTGATGTACAGAGAGGTTACAATTTCATATGTTAGGCATTGGATACATTTCTTGTACTGTTACATGTCCCTCATACCCCCTCCCCCTCCCCCTTACCCTTTCCCCCGCCCCGAGGTGTTCAGTTCACTTACACCAAACAGTTTTGCAAGTATTGCTTTTGTACTTGTTTGTCTTTGTTTACCCTGTGTCTCTCAATTTTGGTATTCCCTTTCAATTTCCTAGTTCCAATACCAGTATACACGGTTTCCAATATACTCAGATAAGATTACAGAGATAGTGTAGGTACAACCACAGGAAGGTGATACAAGAACATCATCAATAATAGAAGCAACAGATACACATGGGACATTGAAAGTAGTTACAACTGTGATATAACAATCGTTTCCATAACATGGAGTTCATTTCACTTAGCATCATCTTAGGTGTTCATAAGGGTATAGCTATTGGGCCTTGTGATGTTCTGCTATGACTTGCCTAAACCTGTACTAATTATTCCCAATAAGGAAGACCGTAGAGTCCATGTTTCTTTGGGTCTGGCTCACTTCACTTAGTATAATTTTTTCCAAGTCCTTCCATTTCCTTACAAAGGGGACAATGTCATCCTTTCTGATAGAGGCATAAAATTCCATTGTGTATATGTACCACATTTTCCTGATCCATTCGTCTACTGAGGGGCATCTGGGTTGGTTACAGATTCTAGCTATGACAAATTGTGCTGCGATGAACATTGTTGTGCTGGTGGCATTACTGTGATTTTGTTTGTGGGCTTTTGGATAGGTACCCAAAAGTGGGGCTGCTGGGTCATAGGGGAGTTCTATATTGAGCCTCCTGAGGAATCTCCATACTGCTTGCCAGAGTGGCTGAACCAGATTACATTCCCACCAACAATGAAGTAGGGTTCCTTTTTGGCCACATCCCCTCCAAAAATTGTTATTGTTAGTTTTCTTGATATATGACATTCTTACTACTGTGAGATGGAATCTCAATGTTGTTTTGATTTGCATTTCTTTTCTGGCCAATGATGTAGAGCATTTTTTCAAATGTCTCATGGCCATTCTCAATTCCTCATCAGAGAAGTCTCTTTGTAAGTCTTTAGCCCACTTGATGAGGGGGCTATTGGTTCTTTGCAGTTTTGTTTTGGAAGAAGGTAATTTTTTTAGTTCTGCATATATTTTAGATATAAGGCCTTTGTCCATTGAATGGCCGGTAAAAATCTTCTCCCAGTCTGTGGGCTTTCAGTTTATCTTTTGAGCTATGTCCTTTTCCGTGCAGAAGCTTTGTAGTTTGATGCAGTCCCATTTGTACAACCTTTCTTTGATTTGTAGCCTTTCTGGGTCTTTGTTAAGGAAGTTCCAACCTGTGCAAAGGAGCCCAAGTGTTTCTCCTACTCCTTCCTTTAGTGTTTTCAGGGTGTCTGTTTTGATTTTGAGGTCTTTAATCGATTTGGAATTGATTTTGGTGCAGGGTGATATATAAGGATCTAGTTTTAGTTTGTTGCATGTGTTGAACCAGTTTTGCCAGCACCATTTGTTAAAGAGGCTATCTTTCTTCCATACTATTGTTTTAGCTCCTTTATCAAAGATTAAGTAGGTGTAGTTCTGTGGGTTCATTTCTGGGTCTTCAATTCTGTTCCATTGGTCTTCAGGCCTGTTCCGGTGCCAATACCAAGCTGTTTTTATTACTATAGCTTTATAATACAGCTTGAAGTTGGGTATTGTAATTCCTCCAGCACTGTTCTTTCTGCTTAGGATTGTTTTTGCTATTCTAGGTCTTTTATTGTTCCATATGAATTTCTGGATTGCTTCCTGTATTTCACTAAAAAATGGTGTTGGGATATTAATGGGTATTGCATTGAATTTGTAGATAGCCTTAGGCAATATTGCCATTTTGATTATATTAATCCTCCCAATCCAGGAGCATGGGAGGTTTTTCCATTTCCTTAGTTCTGACTTAATTTCGTTTTTCAAGCTTTTAAAGTTCTCATCAAAGAGGTCTTTCACTTCTTTGGTTAAGGTTATTCCTAGGTATTTTATGTTTTGGGGGGCTATTACAAAAGGAGTTGCTTTCCTGATTTCAGCCTCGGACTTCGGGTCATTAGCATAGAGAAAGGCCGTTGATTTTTGAAGGTTTATTTTATATCCTGCAACTTTGCCAAAGTTTTCGATCAGCTCTAGTAGCTTGGGGGTAGAGTCTATGGGATTCTTTAGGTATAGGATCATGTCATCTGCAAAGAGAGAAAGTTTAACTTCATCTTTTCCTATTTGGATCCCCTTTATATTTTCTTCTTGCCTAATTGCTCTGGCTAGGAATTCTAGTACTATGTTGAAGAGCAGGGGAGAGAGTGGACATCCCTGCCTTGTTCCTGATTTTAAAGGGAATGGCTTTAGATTTTTACCATTTAGAGTTATGCTTGCTGTTGGTTTGTCATAAACTGCCTTGATTATATTCAGGAATGTTCCCTGGAATCCCAGTTTTTCCAGGGCTTTAAGCATAAATGGGTGCTGGATTTTATCGAACGCTTTTTCCACATCCAGAGATAAAACCATGTGGTTCTTTATCTTGCTCTGGTTGATGTGGTGGATTACATTAATTGACTTGCGTATATTAAACCAATTTTGCATCCCTGGTATGAATCCAGTTTGATCGTGGTGTATGATTTTTTTGATGACCTCTTGAAGTCGATTGGCCAGAATTTTGTTGAGAATTTTTGCGTCTATTTTCATCAGGGAAATCGGTCTGTAGTCCTCTTTCTGTGATGAGTCCCTGCCTGGTTTTGGGATGAGGGTTATACTGGCTTCATAGAATGAGTCTGGTAGTGAACGTTCTCTTCAATTTCATTGAAGAGTTTGAGAAACATTGGTGTGAGTTCTGTTTTGAAGGCCTTGTAGAATTCTGCAGTGAATCCGTCTGGACGTGGGCTTTTCTTGGATGGGAGATCATTTATTGCCGTTTCTATTTCAATACTGGATATGGGTCTGTTTAGAAGGTTTAAATTTTCATGTTTGAGTTTGGGGATATGAATTTTTTCTAAGAAATCATCCATTTCTTCCAAGTTCTTGAATTTGTTGGCATAAAGGTTTGCAAAATGTCCCTTATTATTTTCTGAATTTTTGTTATTTCTGTGGTGATGTTACCTGTTTCATCTCTTATCTTGTTTATTTGAGTGTGCTGCCTTTGTTTCTTGGTCAGGTTTGCCAGGGGTCTGTCTATCTTGTTGATTTTTTCAAAGAACCAACTCTTTGTTTTGTTGATTCTTTCGATGGTTTTTTTCATCTCTAATTGATTTAATTCTGATTTGATTTTAATTATTTGCTTCCATCGACTGACTTGGGGTTTGGCTTGCTGTTCTCTCTCAAAGAAATTAAGGTGCTTCTTTAAATTATTGAGTTGCTGTTTCTCCAGTTTGTTGATGTATGCACTTAGAGATACAAATTTCCCTCTGAGTACTGCCTTTGCTGTGTCCCGAAGGAGCTGGTACTTTGTGTCCTCAACTTGGTTGAAGTCCATAAACATTTGAATTTCCATTTTAATTTCTTCAATGACCCTCTGATGGTTCAGCATTGTGTTGTTTAGTCTCCATGAATTGTAGTATTTTCTGTGGTGGCTGAGTTGAGCTCTAATTTTATTCCATTGTGGTCTGAGAGAATGCAGGGAATGGTTTTGATACTTCTGAATTTGTACAGATTTTCTTTGTGCCCTAAGATGTGATCTATTTTGGAGAATGTTCCATGTGCTGCTGAAAAGAATGTGTATCCTGTTGTTGCTGGGTGGAATATTCTGTAGATGTCGGTTAAGTCTAGTTGGTCTATGCAATTATTTAGTTCTGTGGTTTCTTTGTTCAGTTTTTGGCATGTTGATCTGTCCAGAAGTGATAGTGGTGTGTTAAAGTCCCCAACTATCAATGTGTTTGGGTCTATGAGTGTTTTTAGAGTCAGTAGTGTTTGTTGGATGAAGTTGGGTGCTCCTGCTTTTGGTGTGTAGATATTTAGAATGGTTATATCTTCCTGTAGGAGAGATCCCTTTACTAGTATGTAGTAACCTTCTTTGTCTCTTCTTACCTTTTTAAATTTGAAGTCAATTTTGTCTGATACTAGGATTGCAACTCCAGCCTGCTTATGGGGGCCATTTGCTTGATAGATTTGATTCCAGCCTTTCACTTTTAGAAGATGTTTACTTTTGCTGGATAGATGTGTCTCTTGGAGGCAGCAGAAAGATGGATCTTGATTTTTGATCCAACTTATGAGCCTATGTCGTTTGATTGGAGAATTAAGTCCATTAATGTTGAGAGTTAGGATTGAGAGATGATCATTTGTTCCTTTCATTATCACTATCTTGCTTAAAGCTGTGTCTTCCCATTTCTTGATCTGATGTTTACTAATTAGGGTTCATTTCTCTCTCTGTATTGGGATCTTGATTATTTTCCCTGTATAGTACATCTTTGAAGATTTTCTGTAAAGCTGGTTTTGTGGAGATATATTGTTTCAGTTTTTCCTTACTGTGGAAGACTTTTATTTGACCTTCGTCTATGAATGAGAGTTTGGCTGGGTACAGAATTCTTGGGTGGTAGTTATTTTTATTTAGTGTTTGGTATACTTCATTCCAGGCTCTCCTTGCTTTCATGGTCTCTGCTGAGGAGTCTGTGGTAATTCTCATCGCTTTTCCTTTATATGTGATTGTTTTCTTCTCCCTAACAGCTTTGAGTATTTTTTCATTGCACTCTACTGAACCTGTTTTGATCACTATATGTCGGTGGGATGTCCTATTCTGGTCTGGTTGGTTTGGGGTTCTAAATGCTTCTTTTATGTGTATAGGCCTTTCCTTCTGGATATTTGGGAAGTTCTCAGCTAATATTTTGTTAAATAGGTTGCCTATCACATTAACCTCTTTCTCCAAGTTTTCCTCAATACCTATTATCCTTAAATTGGGCTTCCTGATCGTGTCTTGAATCTCCTGTAGCTATCTGTTTTGTTGATTGGACTGGATTTGTATTGATTTTTTATCTTTCTCCCTAGACTCTAAGGAATCTTCAGCTCCTGAAATTCGATCCTCTGCTTCAGTTACTCGGGACTGTAAGCTAGCTACTTGATTTCAAATCTCTTTTCCTTCTGACTGGTCTTTCCTGATGATTTGCATGTCATTTCTTAGGTCTTGTATGGACTTCTTTACTTCATTAACTTTATTACTTTGGTTTTGAGTCTTGTCTCTTAAATCTTTAAGCTGGTTAGCTAGCTTTTCATTTGACTCTTGAAGTTCATTTATTTTTCTATTTGTGGATGTCATGAAATTCTCCATTAATGTTTGCTTTGCCTTCTCACGCTCTAGAATAATTGACTGAAGAGATTCAAACTTTTCATTTATCATGTTTATCAGAGACTTTGTAGAGCATTTTGGGGGTTCTCTTCTATGTCTTCAATTGACTGCTCTGCTTCCTGCTTGTTTTGAGTGGGGGATAAGACTTCATTGTTTGCCATCTTTCTTGTGTTCCTTCTGCCCATTTGGACTGGGAATGCCAATCTACAAGCACCTATGAGCACCGTTTAAGACCCAAAGCAGCCCTTTGGGTACTCATTTTTTATAACTATAATATAAGGCAGATGTGCAATAAATATCTTTCTTCCTGAAGTTTAGTATTCTTTGCAATTAAGGAAATAAGTATAACTATCCCTCTTTGCATATGACATGATTCAGTATTTAAAGTACCACATAGACTCTTCTGTCAAGTTACTTGAGCTGAACTGAAACTTTGGCAAAGCAGAAGGTTATAAAATTAACCTACAATAATCAGTAGCTTATCTGTATGACAACACTGAGTAAGAAAGAAATACCTTTTGTAATAACCCCAAAAATATATACCTAGGAATTAACCAAAAATGTGAAGGACACCTATTATGAACACTATAAAAATCTGAAAAAAGTAATTGAAGCAGATTTGAGGAAGTGGAAAAGACCTTCCATGCTCCTGTATTGGAAGGATTAACATCATGAAAATAGCAATATTGCTCAGAGAAATTTACAAATTCAGTGCAATACCTATGAAAAGTCCAACTGCATTCTTCAATGATACAGGGAAAGCCATCCAAAAATTCATAGGGAAGAATAGAAGGCCTTGAATAACAAAAATGATCCTTAGCAGGAGAACAGTATTGAAGGAATATGAATACCAAACTTCATACTCTATTACAAAGCCATAGTAATAAAAACAGCTTGGTACTGGAACAAGAATAGGCCTGAAGATGAAGGAACAGAAGACCCAGAAATAAACTTACAGACATATAGCCACCTAATATTTGATAAGGGAGCCAAAAACTTAGGATGGAAGAAAGATAGCCTCTTCAACAAATGGTGCTGGCAGAATTGGCTGTACACATGCCAAAACCTGAAGCTAGATCCTTATTCATCATCCTGCACCAGAATCAATTCTGAATGTATCAAAGACCTCAATGTAAGGCCCAGATACAATGGAAATATTACAGAAAGGGACAGAGGAAACACTAGGACTCCTAGGCATGGGTTGAAATTTCCTAAGATCCAGAATCACAACAAATCAAAGAAAGGCTGGATAAATTGGATTGCATCAAACTGGAGAGATCTTGCATGGCAAAGGACATAACTAGCAAGATGAGTTAGAAAGCCCTCTGAATGGGAAAGATCTTTACTAGCTATGCATCAGACAAAGATCTAAACACAAACCCTCAAAGAAACAACCCAATTAATATATTGGCTAAAGACTTAAAGACAGGCTTCTCAAAAGAAGAGGTAAGAATGGCCAATGGATGTTCAAAATCTCTGGCCAAAAAAGAAATGCAAATAAAAATAATATTGAGATTTCACCTCATCCTAGTTAGAATGACCATTATCAAGAAAACTAACAAGAAGAGATATTGGTGGGAATGTAACTTGTTCAGCCACTCTGGAAAGCAGTATGGAGCTTCTTCAAAAGACTAAATATAGAGCTTACCCATGACCCAGCAATTCCACTTCTGGGCATTTACCCATTAGACCCCAAACAAGACCACACTAAAGCTTCCATCACAACGCAGCATTGTTTACCATAGACAAGATATGAAATCAGCCCAGATGCCCACCAGCAGACAAATGGATCAAGAAAACATGGTGTGTAGTCAAAGGATAGTTTTAAATAAACTCAGTGGTGTTTGTTGTCTGAATTACATTCTGATTCAATGAAGTTTGTTGACTTTCTATTACATGACAAGCATCAGCAACTACAACAATAAAAACCAAGTATGGTACTTATTCTCATGAAGTTTGCTTGCCAGGGGAAAAGTAAACTACCTGTAGTTCATAGTATAAGAGATACAAAATTTTCCCACTATCTTCTTAGAGATTTTGGAGGCTGAACCTGCGAATAAAATTAACATCAAAGAGATCAAGAAAAGAATATTACAATGAGTTCAGAGGGAAAAGGTCTGACTGCCTTGAGATAGGTCATTAAGTGACATGAGTGAAAAGATAAGGGTTAGTTTAAACAAGTTGGTACAGAACTATCTTTCTCAACTTCCCATCCCTGATTATGAGAGCATCACTTTTCTTTTTGTATAGAGAAGACATCTTCCACAAAGGAGTTTTATCATTTGCGTTCAGGAGAAGAAAAGGGAAGAGTAACAACATCATTACACATTCTGTGCTTTTTTTCCCCAAGATGTCTTTGGATCAAAATAATGCCTATGTCAAATGGCACATTCCACTCTCCTTCAATAGTAACAACAGCGTAGGCATAGTGGCTCAGGCCCGTAGTCCCAGGTCATGGGGAATAGAGGTCAAAAGAATACATCTTAGCAAGTCAACTGAGTATGGTGGTGAACGACTGGATTCTAGCTATGTGGGGGAAGCATAAGTAGGAAGATAACAGTCAGTAGGAAAAATGTTAGCTTTTACCAGAAAAGTAACTTTTTAAAAATGGGCTGGGTATGTGTCACAAGTGATAGAGCACTTGCCTGATAAATACAAGGCCCTAAGTTCAAACTCCAGAACAATATATGTTCTTATATTTTTTAATTTTTAATATATCAGAGCAAAAATGTATGAATGACAAATGTATAATAAAAACAATAATAGAAAATGTATAATAGAAAATAGATATATTAATTGGGTTAGTTGTGGGTCTTTTAAACTATGTTGTAAAAAATCCTAATGAGCCCGTCATTGGTATTTTTTTAATTGAGTGAATAGAGCTTTGCCTGAAGAGAATAGTGATAAGAAATAAGATGGATCAATGAAGCAGGCATCCACTAGAATAGGATCTCTGGCACCATTTAACACTTTTGAGAGTACTGAGTATAATAAAATGCTTTGAAGGGTTTCAAAGTAAAAAGTGAATAAGTGATGACAGACAGATGTTCTGTGGAGAAGCTGAGGATTCTTTCAGAATTCATGACTGAGAAGATGATGTGTCCACTACAACTGGTAAATATAAAAGGTGGGGGAAAATGAGATTGTGAAGGCTAATAGTGAATTCACTTTGGAACATTTAGCCTTTGAATTACTTACAGAACCACCAAGTTAGAAACATAGTTCTAGACAATGCTTGCTAGTAAAAGAGTCACAGGCAGACAGCAATATTGTGAGTCATAAGCTGGTCCTTGAAGTCAGTGGTGAGCAGCCTAGGAGGCTGATGGAGTGTTGGCAGATGGAGTGTTGGCAGATGGAGTGTAGGCAGAGAAAGATGGAAAGATTGCCTGAAAGAGAGCATTCAGTGAGGTAGGAGGACCAAACCGACAGCTGCTGGAGAAACTTAGTAAGGAAAGAGCTGCAAGAAGGGAAGAAGGATAAGAGGATAATAAACTTCAAGAAGGAAAAGACTTTAGAACAAGAGAAAGATTTGGGGGGTTCAAAGGTTATGATGACCTTTGTTCTGGCAAATAAAACTCATCTCTCATTTTTCCATAGAAATCCAACAGAGGCTGGCCAGTCTGATTGCTGTAGCAACCAGCAAATTACTTAATGCAACAAGTATTTGTGGATGTCTTTATATTTTATGATCCTGCTTATAGGATTAGAATGATTCATTGTTTTCTCCTTATTATTTATGTTTTCAGTGAGAGGAAATCAATAAACTAGTGGAAAAGCTTCTGGAAGTAATTTAAGCTAACATTTAAAATAGAATATGTTTTCTAAGAGGCATGTGGAAGGGAGTGCAGGATGTGTATTTCAGATATCTGAAAAGATAGACACCCAAAAGCAGAAAGGGATGAAGGGATAGAAATCAGATTAATTTAGTGAGCTAATTGAGGGCTCTTTTTTTTTAATACTGCCATTAGTAGTAAAGTTACTACTGGCAGACTACAGGGACAACAAATTGCAAGCTCTACATGTTTCAGGTTTCTCCTCTAGTTAGTGAGGAATCTTAAGGGACAGAAATTGGAAAGAGATAGAGAAAAAAAACCTACCATTATTCTCAGGCGGTTGTGCAAGAGACTGCAAGCAGAAAGGAAAACAAGTCTGAGCTCTTTCCCAGTTAGAGAGGGATTAAGAATAAATAGCCCTGTAAAACCTTTTGAATTAGAGCCTGGCTAGAACATCTGGAATGTGCTCATCCTCTGAGTAGCAAGATGGAATCATGGTGTATCAAAAGCAGAATAAAAACAACCTAGATGAATATGGCAAGAGATGAGACTAAAGAAATTCTAAGTCAATAGTTCAGGCATAGTGGCTCACAGGTGTAATCTCAACTATTTCAGAAGCAAAAATCAGAAGGTTTCATAGTTTAAGGTCATCCTTAGGGGAAAAAAAAAGTGATACTCCATCTCAATCAAGAAGTTGAAAGTGGTGGATCATGGCTGTGGTCTCAGCTTCCTGGATGCATACGTAGAAGAATCACGATCCAGTTCTGCCAGGCAATACAAGAGACCCTGCCCCAAAAATAATGAAAGCAAAAAGAGTTGAGGAGTATGTATGGATCAAATGGTAGGATATTTGTTCATGAAACCCTGAGTTCTAAAGTTTATGCCAATGACAGCTGAAAAAGAGGGTGAATGATATGTCTAAGACAGTGAGAACAGAGGTAAGAGCCTGCCACTGTCCCATGGTAAGAGTCAGAATGGAGATGGGTTATTAATAGATCAGACTTATAGAACCAAATGCATGAGATTTGGTGACCATTCAAAGGACAAAAAGGAGTTTGAACACCGTGACTAGGAATGATGATACCTTTAATGGAAAAGAGAAGGAACATTTTGAAAGGAGAGGCATTAGTTTATGGGTGTGATTTTTTTCAGTCCTAGTAAAAATGTCTTCAAGATTCCTAAGATGTGAAAGAAGTAAAGTGGCTAGGCTAGGACTGGATGTTGGCACTATTCTTATAAATTTTTCAGGTGAATGAATAGAAATACATGAAGTTTCAAAAAGGCAGAGACTAATGAGAGAGAGAGAGAGAGAGAGAAACAGAGAGCTATAACCAAATGTCTCTGTCTGGTACAAAAGTCAGAATGGGAAAAATAACTGGTTGGAGGGGAAGGAAGAAAATTAAAGAAACTTATGGAAAAGGTCAGAAAAAATGAGAATAGCTACAATGTCTCAGAACCTACAAAGGAATACATAGACAAAATGGCAATACTTGTGTCTACTCCAGAGTACAGGCTTCAGAGATTCATTGACGTGTCACATAGAGCTCTAGAGAAATTGTGATCCAATCTAGAGTAAACATTGGATGGTAAAAGACAAAAAATACACCAAGATATAATAAATTATATAGGTGTCTAGACATCACACAGTGAGACCAACGGAGGGTATTCTTGGGGGAGGATCACAAAGGCCCAATGGCTTTTTGCATCTGAACATACAAATAATATTTATCAAAATGAACTCCAGGAAACAGAAATAAGAAGTGTGGTTTGTTTAATTCCTTTCTTTGTTGCTGTTTTTGTTTTGTGTACCTTTTGTCTTAGTTTATTTGTCTTTGAGAGGGTTAGAGAAGGACAGAAATTGAAGGACAAAGGTGAACAACTGCAGCAGTAGTAGTCACTAGACATTATGTTGAAAATAAACTGTACTTTGTGGGGGAAATTGGGAAGGAAAAAACTGGGAAAGAGCAAGGGACACTTTTCAAAAAGAAATGTACTCATTGCCTGACTTATGTAATGGTAACCCCTCTGTACATCACTTTTACAATAGCAATAAACAAATATATTAAAAATAAATAAATAATAAAAAATCTAAAAACAAAAGAACCAGAGTGGCATCAGCTTGCTGTTCTCTGAGAAGAGTTTCAAGAGAGAAAGGAAAAAGACCCTGATAGATTCTTGGGGAGAAGACTATTTCCTGCCCTCAAACAGATGGTCTTTTTGAATGGTGGTGGATAACAGGCCCACTATATCAATGTTCGGAGACTCTTGAGATTTGTGACTGCTTTTTTTATATGGAGTTCTAGAAGCAAAGCTCAAATAACCACACCGAAATGCCTTTCCCTCAAGAAGAAGTCAATGGAACAGAGATTGACAGCTCTGAATAACTTATTACCCCAAGAGGTGAGGAACAATGGCCAAACCTTCTCTTTCTTCAGATAATTAGAGTGCCAAAGGCTGTAGAGTCCTTTAAGCGAGACGACATCAAAAGACACCCAAGTAGACCATGCAAACCAGAAACCAAATATGAACACCAAGTAAGGTGAGCATAAGCAACTTCCAGACAATTCAGTGAATTCTGGAGCAGAATTCCCTGCTTACCTAGTGCCACAATGCCAGGTCTGATCCCTGCATCCCCTCTACCACCCAAAAAGGCACATCACCCAGGAAGCAGGGGATGAAAGAGGAGCAATTTGAACCACAATACACTTCAACCTGAATGACAGAGAAATTACAGTATCAAAAGCCAGGCCCTGGTGGTTCATGCCTGTCATCCTAGCTACTGAGTAGGCTGAGATCTGAGGACTGCAGTTTAAAGCCAGCCTGAGCAGGAACATCCATAAGACTCTTATCTCCAATTAACTGCCGGAAAACCAGAAGTGATGTTATGGCTCAAAGTGGAAGAATGCTAGACTTGAAAGGAAAGCTTACATAGCACCCATGCCCTCAGTTCAAAGCCCAGGATCCACAAAAAGAAAAGAAATTAATACATCTTCCTGAGTTTACATTAAGTAGCAATATAAAGTTTTCTGACTTCATATAGAACAGAAGCTAGAGACAGAAATTAACTTGGTTATAGAAGAATAAAGTGAGTTACCATCTTTTGCACACATGACTTCATACCTATATCCACTAGTAACTATTTCGTGCTTGAATAATCATAGTATTTTGCTACATGCTTGTTTGTTTAGTGCTGTACTGGGGCTTGAACTCAGTTTCTCAGGGTTTCCTCAGTTATTTTGCTCATTGTTAGTGTCCTACCACTGGAGCTAAACCTCTAGTTGCAGCCTTAAACTTTAATTGAAGAGAAGACTTTCTCCAATTTGTCTTCTGGCTCATAACCTCAGTCATCGGATCTCAGCTTCCTGAGTAGCTGGGACTATAGATGTGAGCCACCAGCACCCAGCAAGCATTCTACTTTTGATACAGGACAACACACACACACACACACTCTCTCTCGCACACGCACAGAAACACACACACAAATTCTAAAAAAATGATTAACTATAAAATTTGTGCCTAAGCAATATATAACAGGACCATGGGATTATATAATGATGAGGCTATAGTGCCAAAGAAAAAAGTAAATGTATTCTGCTGTTCATAAATGATTTATTGTTAAAATGGTGAGACAAAGGGTAAAAGGTGAACCAATGCAACAGCAATATTTAGAAGAAAAAAATGTCATAAATGAACTGTACAACTGCGGAGGGATGGGGAGGGAGGGAAAGTGGAAGAAAAATAAGGGAGAGGGTAACAAGTTGGACAAGAGATGTACTCACTACCTAACGTATGTAACCGTAACCCCTCTGTATATCATCTTGACAACAAAAATTTTTTTAAATAATTGATTTATTGCTTCTTTTCTAATGTCTGTAAAAGATGCCAAATATAATGCATAGAGTTTGAATGAGTCAAGTAGCATTTTATTTCTATTCTAAGAATATAAAATTGAAATCTTCCAGAAATAAGTCAATAAAATGCCTTTCAAATTACTTGGACAAAGACCAAATTTTATCCTAAAATATCAAATCAGAGAAAATGCTTTTAAAAATCCACTAGATTATTCCATCTGAGGGAGGTGAGTGAAATATAGTGATGATTTCATCAAATGCTTTAAAAATCATTATGAAGAAAATCTAACTCCTCTCACTGCCCTGACTTAATGGAACTTATTAAGAAGAGAAAGAACACTAGGCTACCTCAAAGCCAAGCACTGTCAGATTTAATTAATTTAAGATGCATACTACCATAGCTGTTGTATGATGCCAGAATTACAAGGCAGTAAGAGCTGCTAGGTAAAGAATAATCTTGGGCTCTAAATTTTCACATATGAGAATTTCTGAATTTCATCTGCACTGTGCTTCTACCTCAATGTTAATTCTTTTAGGAATGTGAAGATTTACTGGGTTCACAAAAATCTGAGTTCACCACTATTTGCTTAATAATCCTAGCCCTCAGGTGCCATTATCACCAAAATTGGTCCCCTCTATGTTTCTGATTATTCCTTTAGGGTTCCCATTATGGAAAATGATAATACATATGTGGAATAAATCTACTGTTAAGTACTTTCTGTAATAGACAAAGTATAGTAAGTAACCTTAAGATACAAATCATTTCCACTACAGGAATACAAAGAATAAATATTCTGCTAGCCCAAATTAAAGATTTCCCAAAGCCTGGTAACACTGCCCTGCTGAAGGGGATTTCTGAATGAGACTACCTTTTCTCAGCTTGTGCTAACTTCTCCAGTGGCAAGATCAAGAAGGAAGATTTATACCCTTTGAAACTCTTGGTCTACCATCTGCCAACTCTTGATTTCTCAATCTTGCCTCTCAGTTTGTCTTATCACAAGCCTGTCTTTCTTCTAGGGCCCTTTCCTTTCACCTCCTTGCTTTATTATAAATGTGATACTCCTCTAGGGTCCTTTCAAATACTAGTTGTTATATATTCTGTGAAATATTGGCCCTATAGGTAAAATCAAATATGGAATGATTGTCTTTCTGCCTTCATTCTAGGTCATTTTCCTTTCTTCCTAAATTTCTCTTATTTTCATCTAAATTTGTCAGATTAGCCTTTTCCCATTACGGTGATCCAGTGGATGGCCTAGAGTCATTCATTTTACCACTGCGTTGTCTTAATTCTTTGTGGTGTCAAATCAATATAGATGATCCTTGGAATAAGTACTCTAATCTTTAAATTCCTGTATTCCTCCATGACCTTTTCCATTGATTTACATCAGCCACTCATTCCTACAATGGACCATAGACTTTGCCTATTGCCACAACTTGCTACATCACCATATTCTAAATTTCCAATATCCAACTTCCTATTATTATCTATTTTTATTGGAATCCCAAATATAAGGCCTCTGACATTATAAAAACAAATAAATCCTTGATTCTACCACCTTTTCATTTTCTCTCACCTTATCTAACATTCTCAAATGCTTATTATTCAACTTAAATGTACACAAGTTAGCCTTCATTTTCAATTATTTTCTAGCAGTGCTGGGAATGAAATCCAAGACTTCATGCTAGGTGAGTACTCTGCCACTGAAATACATCCTAAAGCCCTTCGTGTTCAGTTATTATAATAAATTATCTTCTATTTGTGCTTATATCATCATATTCCAGAATATGGTACACACTCCTGGTTAAACCACAACTTAAATCCAAATGTCCGCCTATAATATGTTCTACTTCAAATCTAATCCATCACCAAATATGTCTTCAGGATATGTCCTGAATATAGCTGGTTTTGGTTACCTCCACCATTAACAACCTGGTCCACATCATTTTTATCTTTGTTTTTTTTTGTTTTTTTTTTTTTTTTTTTGGCCAGTCCTGGGGCTTGGATTCAGGGCCTGAGCACTGTCCCTGGCTTCTTCTTGCTCAAGGCTAGCACTCTGCCACTTGAGCCACAGCGCCACTTCTGGCGATTTTCTGTATATGTGGTGCTGGGGAATTGAACCCAGGGCCTCATGCATAGGAGGCAAGCACTCTTGCCACTAGGCCATATCCCCAGCCCTTCTCTTTGGATTATTATAATAGCCTCCTGTTTTCCCTGCTCTGGCTGTCTAGAACCACTTACCCAGGCAGTAGCTATAATAAAATTGGAAATGACATCACATCACATTTTTGCTCAAAATATTCTATCACTTCTATGATGGGAGTAAAAGTCCTCACAATGACAGACCAGAGCTTACCAAACAAACATTTATGCTAAATATATACGGTGGTCCCTTGGAATTTATAGGATATTTGTTTCAGGGTTCTCTGTGAGTGCAGTGATGTAGCATCTGCATATATCACCTTTCTGTATGTTTTAAATTATCTCTAGATTACTGATAGCATCCAATACAATGTAAGGGCCATAGCAATAGTTTTTGTACTGTATTTAAGGAATAATGTCAAGAAAAAAGTCTACATTCCAGTACAAGGGCAATTTTTTTCTAAAATGTTTTGTATCTGCAGTTGGTGAAATTTGTTTTTGCAAAACACATGAGTTGGACCAATTACATTTATTGAATGAATAAATAAATATTCGTAAAGAAAAGAACTATTATAAAACTACTCCATAGAGTCAGGCATTGTGGGTACATGCCTGTAATTTCAGCTACTCAGGAGGTAGAGGTAGATGTATCCTTGTCTGATGCCAGTCCCCGTAGAGTAGAAGACAAAATTAAAAGAAAAAAAAAGTTTGAAGGTGTTGGTCCTGAAACCAAATTCTAGTACCAAAGAAAGCAAATGAACAGCAACAACAACAAAAGAAAAAAAAAAAACACGATATCTAAAGAAGCCCCATTTAAGCTCTTCTGACTGGAAAGCGAAGAACTTCAAGTTCAAAGAGAACATCTAGGATACTCTCTAGAACATTCATGGGATTGAACTTCTTTATTTGACTTGGCCTCTGTGAAGCAGTGTCAGCTATAATATGTTCTGTATATATTGCAAAATGCCACATAAGAGGCAGGAAACAATCATAATTAACATATTTAACAACATAAATTAACAAATTTTCGAGGGTAGTTTGAGAAGTTCTTCAACCTTTACTGTTACAACTCATTCTTAAAGATGGGGGGAAGCTCACTTGAGGAAAAAGGTTAACAGAAATTATTTAAGTGTCTATTCCTATGAATTCCCAGTTGAGATCCATGTCTGAAATCCCATTATAGTTCTCTGTCTTCTAATTAACATAGCACATCTTTTCCTATCAGCACAATATGAACTTCCTGAGCTTCCATATCAATTGCTTTAGGGAATTACTACCTACTTTTCTAGAACATTCACTAGGTTTCTCTAAAGTGAACTTGATTTCTGCCATGTATGGTCTGTAAATTGATCCCTCTCAAATAAAATAGACTCGCACCCAGGTATTTTTTTTTTCTAATACAGTAATAAAGACTCAGCAGAATCTTCTTATTATTTACATGTGATAAAAATACATATTCTTCTATATTTATAGTTAGATACTTTCTGGAAGGAACCATTAAGATGCTATTAATTGTAGTGACCCTTTGGCAATAGGATAACATGTTGGCACTGAGGATTAAAAAAAACAAATTTCACTTAGCATCATCTGTTGTATCACTGTTGTAATTACTTTCAACATGCGATGTGAAACCGTAGCTTCTATTATTGATGATCCTCTTGTATCCCCTTCCTGTGGTTGTACCTGCACTATCTCTGTATCTTATCTGAGTACATTGCAAACTGTGTATACAGGTATTAGAACTAGGAAACTGAAAGGGAATACCAAAATCGAGAGACACAGGGTAAAAAAGACAAACGATTATAAAAGCAATACTTGCAAAACTGTTTAGTGCAAATCTACTGAACAATTCATGGGGGGAAAGGGAAAGGAAGAGGGGGGAAGGGGGAATGAGGGAGGAGGTAACAAACAGTACAAGAAATGTATCCAGTGCCTAACGTATGAAACTGTAACCGCTATGTATATCAGTTTGACAATAAAAAAATAAAGAAATGAAAGGACTTGGAATTGTTGGGGGTTTTTAGCCTCCCGTGCTCGCCTGTCCTGCAGGAGAGACAGGATAGCACACCCCACACAGGCGGGTCCAGGAAGAGGATAAGAGGGCTGACAGACTACCACCCAGCCCCCCTCTCGACGGAGGACACACAGACAGTCTGGGAGCCAGTCAGCACTAAGACTCATTTAATGGTGACAATGAGCTTCTCTTTTAAAGGGGTCGGAGGGCGGCAGAAGAGGAGGGGTACATGGACCTATGTAGGGGCTGGGATTTGATGCCTGAGCTGTCCATCAGGGTGGAGCTCCAAGGAACGTCCCTAAGGGGCAGTCTAGTTCTACATCACAGTCCACAGGACTGCCTCCAGGTTCACCACCAGGCATCATCTTGAATACACGTGGTCCCAAGGCTGGGAGGCGGGGCCAGCTAGAACCACCTCTTTTTTTTTTTTTTTAATGCACTGTACATATTTATTTATTTATTTATTTATTTTTTTTGGCCAGTCCTGGGCCTTGGACTCAGGGCCTGAGCACTGTCCCTGGCTTCTTCCCGCTCAAGGCTAGCACTCTGCCACTTGAGCCACAGCGCCGCTTCTGGCCGTTTTCTGTATATGTGGTGCTGGGGAATCGAACCTAGGGCCTCGTGTATCCAAGGCAGGCACTCTTGCCACTAGGCTATATCCCCAGCCCCTAGAACCACCTCTTAATGATGCAACGTATCCGGGCAGGCGTGCCCAACATCTCCCCCTTTTGTTTTCTATTAATAGAGGAGGTGTACCAGGCTGGGAGTATGGGCGGAGGTTGTCTCTTCTGGAACTACTTCCTGCTGAAAGGGGGCGAAGTAGTCAGGGGCCCCATATTTGTCATATGGCCTGGTATCGCCCAGTTTGGTTGGTAAAAGTCCTCATCATTTCCACGAGA
This sequence comes from Perognathus longimembris pacificus, assembly GCF_023159225.1. Lineage (NCBI taxonomy): Eukaryota > Metazoa > Chordata > Mammalia > Rodentia > Heteromyidae > Perognathus > Perognathus longimembris. The sequence continues at coordinate 55,009,382 of NC_063167.1, forward strand.
ATGGTTATCAGGGCCAGAGGGTGTCATGGTCTCCTCTGGCTACCTCCTGCAGCTTGGGAACGTCAAGGAGTCCCTGTTACTGGGGTCCTCAGGGTCCAAATCTGCACTGTGCACAGCAGTGTAGTAAGAGGATGGCCTTGAACTGCAAGTTCCCAGGTGGTGACCTCAGTGAGGGATGTTATCCTGTTAAAAGAGACTTTTGAAAGGGTCAGGCAAAAGGCTGACAAGTTTACAGGACCAGTTAACATGAACAACAACATGGGAGAACACACCCTTGGCATAAGCCAGAAAAGTTCCATTTGGAACGTAAACCCAATTGTGGCCCATGATAAGGAAGGAGGAATAACTGGATTGGGCGCAGGAAGGAAGTGTTTAGGGATAGTGGACTAGTTGGGAGTAACCAGTCAGAGGCTACATAGATATATATACAAATAGCAAGTAACAAAGGCAAGAATGCAAGTTTTTTTTTTGTCCAGATGGAAAATGGACAGGTATGGACACTAGGTGGGTAAACAACTATTCCTTTTGATCTCCCAGCTCTGATTAATTTTGAAAGGGCGAGACAAAGTGACTCCATTTAGGATGTGACATCATTCTCCTCTTACTCCTCTCCATGATCCTTGTTCCCTGGACTGGCTGAGTCCCAGGGGTCTAGGTGCTTGTTTCTGGGGTGGCTTGCCCCCATTGGCATTCACGGGGTTTGAACTGAGGGCCTGGGCACTGTCCCTGAGCACTTCTGCTCGAGGCTAGTGCTCTACCACTTGAGCCTCAGTGCCGCTTTCAGCATTTTGCTGGTTCTCTTGAGTCAAGCTTCCAGTTTGGCTCTTTGTTGGTTAGTTGGGAGATGGAGTTTTAGAGGGATTTTTTTTTTGTTTGTTTGTTTCTGCCCGGGCTGGCTTCGAACTGCAATCTGAGGAGTTTTAGCTAAAAAGCCCTTTTTATTTCCAATTAAAGCAACAAGAAGAACAATAGGAATAGAGCTCACCTGTAACTTGTTGAGAATTAACCAACAAACACTTGCCAGAGTTTACACTTAGAGAACAGCAGACTGAATGAGATCCATGTGCCATCAAATCAAATCTTATCATTCGACCTTACCAGCAGGTGGAAGAGAGCACAATTGAATAATAATCAAGAGGGCAAGGTTAAGGCAATGTAAAAGTCTCAGCTTCAGTGGATATGAAGTGGCTGTCTTCCATCCAAAATTAGCAGGCCAGCAGGAGAGATGGGTGGTATCTGTGTAAGGCTGTAGTAGCATCTCTCAAAATCCTCTGGATAGATTGTCATGCCTCCTGCAAGATTCTACACAGACTGTTTAAGGACATTTGAAATCCCCCAGTATTTCCTGGTTGGTTGCTCTGAGTACTCTGGCTGCTCAAATCCTTTATCTAGAAATGTATTGTAAGCCTTTACAATTACAAAATTAGAAACACTTATCCATTCATCTTTCCAATAAATTAGTGAGAAACATTAGCTTGCTTTGCTCCCCCTTTTTTTTTTCTACATGCAGAGCTAATGAGAATTTACTTTTATCCCCAATAGTTTATTATACATACTTTAAAATATTTGCCTGATTATATGTAACTTAATATAGTTAGGAGTCTTACTTATTACATCACAGTATACACATAGAATTTAGTACCTGAATCATTAGACTAATATCCAAAACAATTGTAACAAAGTACTTTTAACAGTGTTCACCAGAATTACAAACACAAGAAATCCGGTCTCAGCATCTTTGCTTTTTTAATATATCTAAATTGCAAAAAATATCATAGGAATCAAATCACATCAGATATATAAACTTTTTAACCATAAAAAACTTTTTCCAATTCTTAGTATCTCTCAAGGGGCAGTTTCAGAAATTCCAGTCAAATCACTCATTGCTGTATATTAGAACTTTTTGGAGTTGTTGTTTTTTAAAAAAAAAACAACAAAAACAAACAAACAAACAACAACAACAAAAAAAAAAAAACAAAAAAAAACATTGCAGTTACAGAGAGTTACCAGGAACTGGAATCTCCAAGTCCCTGCCCAGCCTCCAGGAATTTGGCACGCCCATCACCTGGGGCAAGGGAGGGAGTCGCTTGTTAAAGTTAAAACCCATTCTATTGTTAACTGAACTTCCAAACTTAGCAAACATCATCAAGAAACGAAAGCCCTTTTTTTTTCCTTTTAAAGCAGATGCTAAGCAAGTAAGCCCTTTTTCCTCCTGGGCAGCCAGGGGGCTGTCTCCCCTCATCCAAAACATTTTTCAGCAAATGCTTCCCAGGCTCTTTAAGGCCACCTCAGAAGCGATCTGCAAAACATGGTGGGAAACCTCCGGTGGAGGAGGGGTGAGGAGGCGGCGGGAAGCCCCCAGCGCTGCAGCATGGCGGCGGCAAGGCACGGCGTTCCCAGGCTTGAACCAGGGAGTCTCCAGTGGAGGAGGGGCACGACGGAGGCCATCCTCCATCTTGCTCGTCTGCCACGTGTTCCGGCGCAGGGGCGCTTGGCTCAGGACCTGGGGAACTTGGCCCAGGCCCCTCCCTCCCCTCCAGGGCAGTGGGATGGCTGCTCCCTCCCAAGCAGCCAGGCTGAAAAGGCCGGCAGCCACCAGCCAGATTGCCACATGTTTCAATGCTTTGGATGTTGTGCCAAGTCGCAAGACCACCCCCTAGAAGACCACCAAGATTCAGACACTTCGAAATGCAAAAGCAAGGCAAGGCAAGGCTTTATTTAATGAGCTGCCAACTCGGGCCTTGTCCTACCCACTGACACAGCAGAGGTTAGGAGGGAGCCCCGAGCTGTGATTACACAGGGCATATATAAAGGCAAAGAACAAGGTTACAACAATCAGCTGTGCAAGCGAGATTAGAACACAGGTACAAATCTGATTGGCTCAGGGTTCGATTCTAAAATGGGGTCCACGTGGTGGGGCCTGACTTCAAAGTCTGGCACCTCATGGAGACCCTCTGTTTCAAGGCTTTCAAGACCCTCCTCCTGGTCTGGAAGTTCGAGACCCCCAAACCTACATTTTGTAGCATGGAGTTCAGTGCTTTGAGCACTTGGTCATCTTGCTGGGTTTGAGCATGCCCCATCTATTTGGGGCCCCCCCCTCAGATTCCGATTGGCCTGGCCCGCTGGAAAGTTTTACCTCATTGTACTTCGTGCCCCACAGTGGGCACCAGAAATGCTGGGGGGGGGCGGGTGTTTAGCCTCCCACGCTCTCCTGTCCTGCAGGAGAGACGGAATAGTGTACCCCATGCGTGTGGGTCCAGGAAGTGGATATAGGGCTGACAGACTGCCACCCAGCCCCCCTCTCGATGGAGGACACACAGACAGTCCAGGAGCCAGTCAGCGCTAAGACTCGTTTAATGGCGGCAATGAGCTACTCTTTTAAAGGGGTCAGAGGGCAGCGGAAGGGGAGGCATATGTGCACCTACGTGGGGGCTGGGATTTGATGCCTGAACTGTCTATCAGGGTGGAGCTCCGAGGGATCTCCGTAAGGGGCGGCCTAATTCTATGTCACAGCCCACAGGACCGCTTCCGGGTTCACCACCAGGCGCCATCTTGGCTACACATGGTCCCAAGGCTGGGAGGCGGGGCCAGCTAGAACCACTTCTTAATGATGCAAGGCATCCAGGCAGGTGTGCCCCACAGGAATAAAATAAAAAATAAATATAAAAACCAAATTTCTTCTTCATTTCTGTACATTTTAGGATTTTTTTCTTTACATTTATGTTCTTATTTGTTAACATTTTATTCACAAACATTTGTTGGTCACTTAATATGGGCAAGATGCCCACTTGAACTCAATCAACACATGACTCATTCAGCAGAATATGTAATTCTGTATAGTTCAACAAGTAAAGTTGCTTTATTTTCATGGATATTAGAATGCACCAACAAGAAGGAAGAGATCTCAGGATAGATATCTGCTCACAAAGATGAACAACAAACTTCTCAAGGCCACTTAAGAAAATTGTAGAAAATTCTGATGTCAGTGAACCTTTCTAGAATGTTACTGAATGTGGAACCCTGGCTTGAAATTCTTCACATAGTCCTAGTGACATGGGAAGTCAAGCTAATTTCTAAGCTGTGTGGAACACAGCCTGGCTTCTACTTTTCTAAGATGGCATTCTACCATTTGAGCAAGGCCTCCAGAACTGGCTTCTTCATTGAAAGTGAGTTAAGAAGGGTTGAAGAACCCTGCTGCTCCAGAGAGACAGTAAGCCTTCTTGATTCTTTTGCAATCGAAACCTGCTGCTGCATGTGCACCTCTACAGCTGCATGGTAGTTTTCACCAACTGTAGATAACATACAGATGAATTTGTGTCTTTTTTGCCCTATAGAAGGACACAGGTAGAGGAGAGAAAGTGAGACTCTCATTTCATGTGACTTGCCCCATTCAATCCACATGAGCCCCAAATCATACTTCTGAACCTGGCAGTAGTTGTTTGTGCTTCCCTGAATGAGGACTTGAGCTCCTCTCCGCTCTGCTAGAACCCAGCTTCCCCCCAAGGAAAAGAAAAGGAAAAACAGTATTTATATACAATCACTATAGAGACTCTGAATGTGTAATTTTTTTGTCTTGGCATGTTCAGTGACCTCATTCAAGTCACTAAACAATACTATTAGAGATTAACAGTCATTGAGCTCTGGATCAAATGCTTCAAATGTATTCATGCATTGGATACTCACCATTCAACTCTCTGAGATAGCAAGATTATTCCTATTGTTCAGTGAGGAAACATTGATAATTTGAGTAAATTGCCAAAGAACTTAGGTCACTTGCCAGAAGTGGCAAACCAGGATTTAAACCTCAGTAAGTAGAAACCATAAAGAGACTAATACACTTTATTATTTCTGAGGTCTGAGCTGGTCCTCTATTAATTACTAGGCTACTGTGATTCTTTTAATCTTCACATTCAAAAGAAATTTTTCCACAAGTAACAAATAGAGAAGTAGATTTTAGAAGTAGAAGTATATGGTGAGTTTCTTGAGGAAAGATTTTGGCTAGCTAGTTTTTATTCCATAGTGGTATGGAAAATTACTACATATATGAAAGAAAAATTAGTAGAAACACAATTCTTGTTGTTCATGTAGTTAAGAACCAGTAAGTTATGCGGTTTTATGAGCAATTTCTTACTATGTATGAAAATATTTATAAAATTCGGATGAGGAAATGAAGGCATTGAGTTTGAGTAACTTGCCAAAGAACAAAGAGTGGTATGGAATAGTTATCTATGACTATTTCTCATAAATAACCTATTTTCTCTATACTTTTGCCTCCTAAACTGGTTCATCCTTAGCTCTTTGAAAGGAATTAAAGTAATTTGTGATGTTTTAAGATAAAATATTCCTACTAGTTAAGAAGAAGGGGGACTGGCAGCGAAAATAAACAAATTGGTTATCTCTGGGATTAAGTAAAAATTTGTCAACTCTTCATTTTCATTGCCTAACAGACAAGTCTCAGAAATTCCGTTGATTTCTACAGTCAATTTTCACATTTTGTTCTTATTTATTTTCCTATGGTTTGCTTAAAAGACTGAAAATTAATGTCAACAGAAAGTAGAGTTTAACCTTTATTGTGATTTTTGGTAAGTATATGATGTCCACAGTATACAGCAGAATTCATGACTAAGAGATTTATTAGTAAGAAGAAGCCAGAGATTATAACTGCTCAATTATTTTTTTAAATCCAGAAAAATCACAGCACACAGTAATCATACTAATAGTAATTGCCAATATTTAGCATTTTTGTGTGCCAGAACTGTATTTGAATTTTATGTTAATTAATTCTAAACTTTATAAAAATAGACAGGGATGGTTATTATTTTGGTTTTCAAAAGATGAAAAAAATGAAGGAAAAAAGATTAAGCAGTGTGCCCAAGGCTACAAGCAATAAATACCAGAGCTGGGAAATGAAGCTACTGTATTTCATATCATAATGGGTTCTGGCTGGTAGACTTAACATATCATTATATAAATGGGAAAAGGAAAGACTATTGGAAGCTTCAAGAAAGAAGATCCAAGTCATATATAAAGACAAGCCCATCAGAATAACAGATTTCTCTACAGAAACTAAAAACCAACAAGTCATAGAATAACATGTTTTAAGTCTTGAAATAAAATAACTGCCAACCTGGATTACTATAGCAAAGTTATCATTTATAATTGAAGGGGAAACTTTAAAAAATTCCATATATAAAGAAACTAAAGCAATTTATGATCAATAAGCCAGCCCTGCATAAGATACCTAATAGAATCCTATATATAGGAAAGGAAAATAAATACAGCTGCAATAATATGGAAAAGAATAAATCTCACTAGACAAGTAGATAAGCAAATAGAGATTATGAAACAATCAAATGCAAATATAACAGAATGACAGGAAATAATATATATCAAGAACAACTTTGAATGTCAATGCTCTTGGTTCTCCATTCAAAAAACACAGACATAGGGGCTGGGAATATGGCCTAGTGGCAAGAGTGCTTGCCTCATATATATGAAGCCCTGGGTTGGATCCCCCAGCACCACATATACAGAAAATGGCCAGAAGTCGTGCTGTGGCTCAAGTGGCAGAGTGCTAGCCTTCAGAAAAAAAAAAAAAGCCAGGGACAGTGCTCAGGCCCTGAGTTCAAGGCCCAGGACTGGCAAAAAAAAAAAAAACCCACAGACATACCATTTGTTTTTAAAAAGACACAACTATTTGTTGCCTGAATGAAATTCATCTCACTGGCAAAGATAAATACAGACTTAAAATAAAAGAATGGAAAAAGATATTCCAAGCAAACAGAGCCTGAAGGCAAGAAGGACAGCCACACTCTGAAAAGCAGTCACTTCATAGTGATAAAGGAAACAATCGATCAAAGAACAAAATACTAAATACTAAATATTTGCACGCCTTATTTCATAAAACAAAACCTACTGAACGTAAAAGCTCTGCTGCCCCAAGACTATAATAGTGAGTGACTTCAATATTTTGCATTTACAAATAGATGAATCACCCACACCTCTCCCCCTCAAAAGTAAAAGGCAACAATGAAACTTCAAAATTAAATAACACTATAGGTAAAATGGACTTAATAGAACAAGCTGACCAAAACTAGAAATCAACAGCAAGGAAACCGCAAATACATAAACATCTGGAGCCTAAACAATACATTTTATTTTTCTTGGTATCAGTCCTGGGGCTTGAACTCAGGGCCTTGGGCACTGTCTCTGAGCTCATTTTGCTCAGTGCTAATGCTCTACCACTGGAGCTACTAATTTACCAAAGAAGAAGAATGAGAGAATTCAGACAAGAATCCAATGTACATCCTACAAAATTAAGAAGAGTGGGAAGGAGTGGGTAGAGGAGAGATGGGTTGAAAGGGGTGACATTGATCAAGATATATTTTATTCATAGCCTGCTTTGTTTAATGGCAACTCCTTTGTACAACTACTTAAAGCTCCAGCTTCAACTCAGTGCCTGGGCACTGTCCCTGAGCCTTTGTGCCCAAGGTTAGTGCTCTGCCACTTAAGCCACTGCTCCATGTCTGGCTTTTTGGTAATTAATTGTAAATAAGAGTCTCACCAACTTTCCTGGCCAGGCTGGCTTACAAACCTCAGATCTCAACCTCCTGAGTAGTTAGGAATACGGGTGTGAGCCATCTGACATACTTGATAGCTAAATTTGGTTGCCAAATGGGTTGCATGTGGTCTGGTTTAGGCTCTCAGGTCCCACCTCCCCTTGCCACAATCTTGTTCTTCAAGGAGCTTTACTAGGATGTGGCTACTGGTTACCTGGAGAGAGCAGTGTGCTAGTGCTGGGTATCTCGGCCGGGCAGTCTACCTCAAACTGGTGCTCTGCTGGATGCTCAAGATCTGTGAATGTGGAGCAGAGCCCAGCAGACAACTGACATGATTATTCAGGTCATGTAGGTCAGCAGACCTGGGAGTTACACACAGACACAGGCCAGTGTTTGAACATAGCTCACTGCTAACACTGACTTTCCCTAAGCTGGCAGGCACCTGGCCAGGCCAGACAAGACCAGATCACTTTAGCTCCCTAACTCACACTCAGGCTAACTCCATCTTTGGAAAATGCAAAGCAATCTTTCTCACAGCTCCATAGCCACTCCAGCTTGCAAAATCTAAAACTGTGGTGGCAAACCTGCAGGAGAAAACACTTACTCAAGGTCAAAGTACATGTTAAAAAGAGAGCAGGGTATCCCCCATTCCCCCACTTCAAGGTGAGGCTGGATAAGTCTCTTGATTATTAAGCCAGATAGTAATGAGAAACATAAAAAAAGCTACTCAATAGGCCCTATGTCTTTTGGCATACACCTTTTGGTGTCCAGTCTCATAAAGCATTAGAGCCTAGTACAGAATGTTCTGGTGAGGGTTGTCCAGTCAGAGGAGAGATTCTTGGGGGCAGCAGTAACTAGTTCTGTCCCTCCCTTTGGCACATGAAGATGTCTGCCTGGCACCCTCCTGAGTGGTTGATGGCTTGACTTGCTCATGGATGAGAGATATGCTTTCATTGTTTCAGTCACAGGGATGGGACATTCCTGGGAACATGTTGGTAATTAAATGTAGCTCTGCTGCCACCTGTCCCAGAGCAGGGAGTGGGGTTGGTTAACTTGGGGCAAACATCCTGCTGCTTGCTGGCCATGGGGGTGGGTGAGAGGTACCTCCCCCCCTCCCCCTGTAATCAGTGTTGATGGATGGTGCCACTCCTATCAGCTGAGCCACCTCTGTGGTTCAGACCCATGTTCCCTGCTACCAATGCCTCACCTCACTGAAAAGCCTCCAGCATGAAACAAAATTTGGGTTCAAGAACCAAGGCAAACAAGCTTATTGTCCTTTCCCTGCAGGTTTCCTGCCTTGTGGCAAATGAAACCCAGTAACTTGCCTTTGATTGTGCCAACAATAGACTAGGTTCTTACCAAGACTAGCCTGCCAGCCCAGGGCTTCCCATGGAGCAAGAGCTGCCTTCATCTATACTATTTCCTATTTTCTCCCAAGACACTGTGCTGTAGCTCTGGATAGTGGGTGGGGAATACTTGTGTTTTAGCCCCTGTCTACTTGATCCCTGAGCTGCCCATAGCTCTGTATGATCTTTCTGGTAGGTAAGCTGGCAAACTTGGGAAAAGGATCTTGGATCTTGAGCCAACTCTATTCTTCCTTTCCCAGGTGGTAACAGATAAGGCTTGTGTACTTGAATGTTCTTGTAGCATGAAACCCTTCTGAAGACAATAACAGAAAGCAGGACATGCTAGCGTTCCAGGGAAAAGGTTGGGACATATCATGGAAAAGAGGGACATGGACATTCTGTAGGAGCTGTGGAAGGCAGCATGAGCAACAACTTGGAGTAAAGAATGAAGAGCATTGGGCTGAAGGTGAGGGTTGAGAAGTTCTGGGTGGACTCTTGCCTGACAGAAGATAGAGTATAATGTGCTATATTCGGGTTCTCTATATACTAAAGCCTCAGTTCACAGTCTGCAGATTCTCTGAGGAGCTGACAATACAGAAGCTAAGTGATTCGTCAGGATCCTGGGTCTAGAGACATTATATAGCTTCTCATGAACAAACTATGGGACAGACACATATTGTGGCTCCAAAGCTCAGATTTCTTTTTCCTTTGTGCAAGATGTGATACTATACAAATCACTGTAATCCCAGTATCTAGGAGGCAGAAGCTGAAAGAATACAAGCCATAGGCCAACCTGAGCTACCTAAGAGACCATATTTCCTAAAACAAACAATTCAGAGCTGGAAGTATGGCTCAAGTGATAGAGAACCTGGCTAGCAAGTGCAACGCCCCAAGCTAAAACCGTAATACCACCAACAATTACTAAATCACAAAGGTTTTCTCTTGGGAACTAGTGGCTCATTCCTATAACCCTAGCTACTCAGGAGGCTGAGATCCGAGTATCTCAGTTCCAAGCCAACCCAAGCAGGAAAGTCTGTGAGACTCTTAGCTCCAATTAACCACTGGGAGTGGAGCTAGAGCTCAAGGGCACTAGCCTTGAGCAAAAGAACTCAGGGACAGCACCCAGGCCCTGAGTTCAAGCCCTACAACTGACAAAAAATAATGGTTGTACCTCCTCCTTAAAAGGGTGGAGGGACTCAAAACGTTCCTAAAAGCAATGAACATAAAAACATACCAGAATGTAGGAGACACAATGTAACTAGTTCTAAGAAAGAAGTTCATAGCTCTACATACATAAATTGTCTGATGATGTACCTAGAGATTTTACAAAAAGACAAGTCACTCCTAAAATAAATAGAAGGAAAGCTATAATAAAAATCATAGCTTAAATTACAAAATGAAAACTAAAAGAACAATGGAAAGCATCATTAAAACAAAGAGTTTGGGGGCTGGGAATATGGCCTAGTGATAGAGTGCTTGCCTTGTATACATGAAGCCCTGGGTTCGATTTCTCAACACCACATATATAGAAAAACCAGGAAGTGGCACTGTGGCTTAAGTGGTAGAGTACTAGCCTTGAGCAAAAAGAAGCCAGGGACAGTGCTCAGGCGCTGAGTTTAAGCTCCAGGACTGGCAAAAAAAAGAAAAAAAAGAGTTTGTTCTTCAAAAGTAGTAACAAGATTGACAAACTCTTAACCAAAATGACTACAGGAAAGAAAGAGAATGAGGAAAACCATACTAAGTGGAAGTGAAACAAGCAATTCCCACAAAAGCTAGTACTGTGTGCTCTTTCCAATTTTTGGAAGCTATGTACAATTTATTTGTGAGAATAAATCAGCTTTTATTTGAAAATGAAAAGGATAATTAATATAAAAAGACACTATGTACAACTGAATATACACAATAAATAAGTTACTAAATAATTAAGGGGGAAATAAAATAGGTTTAGGTATCTCACTCTTTCTAGAGTAGATTATTTCTTAAAAGATATTCTGATCTTTAGACTTTTTATTACACAATTATCTGTTTAATTCAATAATAGTATATGGGAAATCAACAATCCAGACTTCAAAATGGAGAAAGAAACCAAATGTAAATGTTTTGGTTTGTTTACAACTATTCTCTATTTCCCTGAGGTCCCTTTATTCACTGTAAGTAGGAACAAAATTAACTAAATTCCAAACTTCTTTTTTTTTTCAAACTTTTATTATCAAACTGATAATAACTGATAGTAACTGAGGTTACACTTTCATACGTTAGGTATTGGATACATTTCTTGTACTGTTTGTTACCTTGTCCCTCACACCCAGCTCCATCCTCCCCCTTTCCCTTCCTCCCTCCCCCCCCCCCCCCCCGCCAGGGGTTCAGTTCACTTACACCAAACAGTTTTGCAAGTATTGCTTTTGTAGTTGCTTGTCTTTTTTTACCCTGTGTCTCTCAAATTTGGTATTCCCTTTCAATTTCTTACTTCCAATACAAGTATACACGGTTTCCAATATATTCAGATAAGATTACAGAGATAGTGTAGGTACAACCACAGGAATGTCATACAAGAACATCATCAATAATAGAAGCAAAAGATACACATGGGACGTTGAAATTAGTTACAACTGTGATAAAACAATTGTTTCCATAACATGGAGTTAATTTCACTTAGAATCATCTTATGTGTTCATAAGGGTATAGCTATTGAATGGGCCTTGTGATGCTCTGCTATGACTTGCCTAAACCTGTACTAATTATTCCCAATAAGGGAGGCCATAGAGTCCATGTTTCTTTGGGTCTGGCTCACTTCACTTAGTATAACTTTTTCCAAGTCCTTCCATTTCCTTACAAATGGGACAATGTCACTCTTTCTGATAGAGGCATAAAATTCCATTGTGTATATGTACCACATTTTCCTGATCCATTCGTCTACTGAGGGGCATCTGGCTTGGTTACAGATTCTCGCTATGACAAATTGTGCCGCGATGAACATTGTTGTGCTGGTGGCATTACTGTGATTTTGTTTGTGGTCTTTTGGAAAGATACCCAAAAGTGGGGCTGCTGGGTCATAGGGGAGTTCTATATTGAGCCTTCTGAGGAATCTCCATACTGCTTGCCAGAGTGGCTGAACCAGTTTACATTCCCACCAAAAATGAATTAGGGTTCCCTTTTGGCCACATCCCCTCCAACAATTGTTATTGTTAGTTTTCTTGATATATGACATTCTTATTGCGGTGAGATGGAATCTCAATGTTGTTTTGATTTGCATTTCTTTACTGGCCAGTGATGTAGAGCATTTTTTCAAATGTCACATGGCCATTCTCATTTCCTCATCAGAGAAGTCTCTTTGTAAGTCTTTAGCCCACTTGATGAAGGGGCTATTGGTTCTTTGCGGTTTTGTTTTGGAAGAAGGTAATTTTTTTAGTTCTGCATATATTTTCGATATGAGGCCTTTGTCTGTTGAATGTCCGGTAAAGATCTTCTCTTAGTCTGTGAGCTTTCTGTTTATCTTGCGAGCTATGTCCTTTGCCGTGCAGAAGCTCTGCAGTTTGATGCAGTCCCATTTGTCCAACCTTTCTTTGATTTGTAGCCTTTCTGGGTCTTTGTTAAGGAAGTTCCAACCTGTGCCAAGGAGCCCAAGTGTTTCTCCTACTCCTTCCTTTAGTGTTTTCAGGGTGTCTGTTTTGATTTTGAGGTCTTTAATCAATTTGGAATTGATTTTGGTGCAGGGTGATATATAAGGATCTAGTTTTAGTTTGTTGCATGTGTTGAACCAGTTTTGCCAGCACCACTTCTTAAAGAGGCTATCTTTCTTCCAAACTATTGTTTTAGCTCCTTTATCAAAGATTAAGTAGGTGTAGTTCTGTGTGTTCATTTCTGGGTCTTCAATTCTGTTCCATTGGTCTTCAGGCCTGTTCCGGTGCCAATACCAAGCTGTTTTTATTACTATAGCTTTATAATACAGCTTGAAGTTGGGTATTGTAATTCCTCCAGTACTGTTCTTTCTGCTTAGGAGTGTTTTTGCTATTCTAGGTCTTTTATTGTTCCATATGAATTTCTGGATTGCTTCCTGTATTTCACTAAAAAATGGTGTTGGGATATTAATGGGTATTGCATTGAATTTGTAGATAGCCTTAGGCAATATTGCCATTTTGATTATATTAATCCTCCCAATCCAGGAGCATGGGAGGTTTTTCCATTTCCTTAGTTCTGACTTAATTTCGTTTTTCAAGCTTTTAAAGTTCTCATCAAAGAGGTCTTTCACTTCTTTGGTTAAGGTTATTCCTAGGTATTTTATTTTGGGGGGGGGGGGCGATTGCAAAAGGAGTTGCTTTCCTGATTTCAGCCTTGGTCTTCGGGTCGTTAGCATGGAGAAAGGCCATTGATTTTTGAAGGTTTATTTTATATCCTGCAACTTTGCCAAAGTTTTCGATCAGCTCTAGTAGCTTGTGGGTAGAGTCTATGGGATTCTTTAGGTATAGGATCATGTCATCTGCGAAGAGAGAAAGTTTAACTTCATCTTTTCCTATTTGGATCCCCTTTATATTTTCTTCTTGCCTAATTGCTCTGGCTAGGAATTCTAGTACTATGTTGAAGAGCAGGGGAGAGAGTGGACATCCCTGCCTTGTTCCTGATTTTAAAGGGAATGGCTTTAGATTTTTACCATTTAGAGTTATGCTTGCTGTTGGTTTGTCATAAACTGCCTTGATTATATTCAGGAATGTTCCCTGGAATCCCAGTTTTTCCAGGGCTTTTAGCATAAATGGGTGCTGGATTTTATCGAATGCTTTCTCCACATCCAGAGATAAAACCATGTGGTTCTTTATCTTGCTCCGGTTGATGTGGTGGATTACATTAATTGACTTGCGTATATTAAACCAGCTTTGCATCCCTGGGATGAATCCAGTTTGATCGTGGTGTATGATTTTTTTGATGACCTCTTGAAGTCGATTGGCCAGAATTTTGTTGAGAATTTTTGCGTCTATATTCATCAGGGAGATCGGTCTGTAGTCCTCTTTCCGTGATGAGTCTCTGCCTGGTTTTGGGATGAGGGTTATACTGGCTTCATAGAATGAGTCTGGTAGTGAACGTTCTCTTTCAATTTCATTGAAGAGTTTGAGAATATTGGTGTGAGTTCTGTTTTGAAGGCCTTGTAGAATTCTGCAGTGAATCCTGGGCCTGGGCTTTTCTTGGATGGGAGATCATTTATTGCCGTTTCTATTTCAATACTGGATATGGGTCTGTTTAGAAGGTTTAAATTTTCATGGTTGAGTTTGGGGATATGAATTTTTTCTAGGAAATCATCCATTTCTTCCAAGTTCTCAAATTTGTTGCCATAAAGGTTTGCAAAATAGTCCCTTATTATTTTCTGAATTTTGGTTATTTCTGTGGTGATGTTACCTGTTTCATCTCTTATCTTGTTTATTTGAGTGTGCTGCCTTCGTTTCTTGGTCAGGTTTGCCAGGGGTCTGTCTATCTTGTTGATTTTTTCAAAGAACCAAATCTTTGTTTTGTTGATTATTTCAATGGTTTTTTTCGTCTCTAATTGATTTAATTCTGATTTGATTTTAATTATTTGCTTCCGTCTGTTGACTTGGGGTTTGGCTTGCTGTTCTCTCTCCAGAAAATTAAGGTGCTTCCTTAAATTACTGAGTTGCTGTTTCTCCAGTTTGTTGATGTATGTACTCAGAGATATAAATTTTCCTCTGAGTACTGCCTTTGCTGTGTCCCAAAGGAGCTGGTACTTTGTGTCTTCAACTTGGTTGAAGTCCATAAACGTTTCAATTTCCATTTTAATTTCTTCAATGACCCACTGATGGTTCAGCATTGTGTTGTTTAGTCCCCATGAATTGTAGTATTTTCTGTGGTCGCTGTTTGAGTTGAGCTCGAATTTTATTCCATTGTGGTCTGAGAGAATGCAGGGAATGGTTTTGATACTTCTGAATTTGTACAGATTTTCTTTGTGCCCTAAGATGTGATCTATTTTGGAGAATGTTCCATGTGCTGCTGAAAAGAATGTGTATCCTGTTGTTGCTGGGTGGAATATTCTGTAGATGTCAGTTAAGTCTAGTTGGTCTATGCAATTATTAAGATCTGTGGTTTCTTTGTTCAGTTTTTGGCATGTTGATCTGTCCAGAAGTGATAGTGGTGTGTTAAAGTCCCCAACTATCAATGTGTTTGGGTCTATGAGTGTTTTTAGAGTCAGTAGTGTTTGTTTGATGAAGTTGGGTGCTCCTGCATTTGGTGTGTAGATATTTAGAATGGTTATATCTTCCTGTCGGAGAGATCCCTTTACTAGTATGTAGTAACCTTCTTTGTCTCTTC
The DNA here is from genome assembly GCF_023159225.1 of Perognathus longimembris pacificus. NCBI lineage: Eukaryota > Metazoa > Chordata > Mammalia > Rodentia > Heteromyidae > Perognathus > Perognathus longimembris. The sequence continues at coordinate 55,024,596 of NC_063167.1, forward strand.
TTACCTTTTTAAATTTGAAGTCAATTTTGTCTGATACTAGGATTGCAACTCCAGCCTGCTTATGGGGGCCATTTGCTTGATAGATTTGATTCCAGCCTTTCACTTTTAGAAGATGTTTACTTTTGCTGGATAGATGTGTCTCTTGGAGGCAGCAGAAAGATGGATCTTGATTTTTGATCCAACTTATGAGCCTATGTCGTTTGATTGGAGAATTAAGTCCGTTAATGTTGAGAGTTAGGATTGAGAGAGGCGGCCTCCTTGGCAGAGGTGGTGATGGAATGCAGCTCTGTTTCAGGCTGGGAATTGGGCTTCTTCTGTGATGGGACCGTTTAGCTGACTCAGGAACTGTTTGTTCCCCCGTCTGGTGTTTTTGTGCCGCCGGTAGCTGCTGGCCCCTTTCGCTTTAAATTTAGAAATTCCGGCAGGCAGGACGGGGCACCTCTGGCTAATCCGTGGCCCAGGACACTCCTCCTGCCAGGGCAGGGGGCGTTCTCCTGGGTGGAGCTGGCTCTCACTGGTCATCCCTCTTGCCCTTTTCAAAGATGGCTCCTTTGACCTTGCTTTCCCCTGGCCCGCTTTAGTTCCAATATGGTCTGACCCTATGCCAATGGCAAAGATGGCGCTTTGCTCTGGAGGTGGGGGAAAGGCTGCCTTCCAGAAGCTGCTCTGTGGGCGCGAGTGAGAATATCTTTCGTGGGGTACTCACGCTTTCTCTGCAATTTCAGGTTGTCCATGCTCAGCCACCATCTGGAGGATTTCTCCCTGGTCTACCCTGTGTGCTTTAGCCGCGCGGAGTGCGGGTTGTTGTGCCGGGTGCTGTGCCTGTGCCGGGACGCCGCCCGGAGCTCAAATCTGTGTTTTCAGATGAGCAAAGTTGATTTTTCCTTCCTGGCCAGAAGCCCTGTACTGTTAGAACTTACTCTGGCTGTCTTTCTAGGAGTAAAAGTTTCTATGGGGTGAGAAAACTGCAATGTCGGAGGGAGCTCAGCTAGGGCTCTGCTGCTCCTCTGCCGTCTTCCCAGAAGTCTCTCTAAATTCCAAACTTCTTAACCTTGATGTCCCACAAATATTTAAGTACCCATGTCTCTTAGATACATTCAGATAATCTCTCAGAAGATCTGTCCCCTATCATTTCTAAATGGCCTTCATGTTCTGAGAGTAGGGTTTGGCTTAGATACGGAAGTGACAGGAAGGAGTTAGAATACCTGGGCATCAGGTCCTCAGCTTCTTCTGGTCTGCTAGATGGTGTCTCTTCTTTAGCTGCAACTTCATCCAGACCCTGAAGTCTGTTGCTGGTATAAGACAAGATCTAGAACCTATTTGCTTGACCAGGAGACATAAACTAGGACCATAAATCAGCTTCATGTCAGGCAAGGGAAAGGGACACATGCTGGTTGATCAATTTTGGGCACAACCATTGTTCATATGTGTGTGTGTGTGTATGTGTGTATATATGGTAATATTATTCCTAATAAAATGACATCTCTTGCAACTATTGAACTATTTATAACCTTCTCAAGCAAGCAAAGGTTGGAGAGGAGGCCTTAGCACTTCCCACCACTCTATTAGTCATCCAAACTGATGTCAAGATATTTGAGTCAAGATTTTTATTCATTTTACTGTAATTCTTAATGTAACTCTAGTTTTGTCTTATGTTAAGTGAAGACCTTTCTTTATTTCTTTGTGAGATAAAGTTCCTATTATGGCCACTGAGAATTTGAAAGTTTGTTAAATTACCACCTTGTAGTCCTTGGAATTCCTGCAATATTTAGTGAGTAGTAATTTTTTTTGGCAGTCCTGGGGCTTGGACTCAGGGCCTGAGCACTGTCCCTGGCTTCTTTTTGCTCAAGGCTAGCACTCTGCCACTTGAGCCACAGCGCCACTTCTGGCCATTTTCTGTATATGTGGTGCTGGGGAATTGAACCCAGGGCTTCATGTATATGAGGCAAACACTCTTGCCACTAGGCCATATCTCCAGCCCCTTAGTGAGTAATTTTGAATAAATATTCTTTGTCCACAACACAGTTTTCATAAAGCAAGCATAGAGTCATAGAGTTCAGGCCTGAAGAGAGTTTGACATCAGTTCCTATAGTCTTCAAATGAGAATTCTGAAATTCAGTTGGCTCATGGGCTATTTCTACTTAATTAGAATAGTTTGTTCAGAACTCATGGGGGGAGAGGGAAAGTGAGAGGAGGGAAGGGGGGATGAGGGAGGGGGTAACAAACAGTACAAGAAATGTACCCAAGGCCTAACATATGAAATTGTAACCTCTCTGTACATCACTTTGACAATAAATAAGAAAAAAAGAAGTTTGTTCAGGACTCTCTAGCCATCAGAGCTATTGTAAATGAAATTGTTTGTGCAGTCTGATATATTCTGACATTTCCAAATTGTCAGATCAGACACTATCAGTTCTATTCTCTGCTGCATCTACAATGCCTAGCACAAACACCTGAATATAATAGATGCTTGATAAATACATGTTAAATGGAGGAACAAATGAATGTGTAGATGGGCTCAAAATCATACACTGGCAGACAGATTCTAGTGACATAAGTTCTAGTGCTTGGCTTGGTAGTTGCAATGAAAAGTAAGACAAGTTTGAGAAGAAAGGTCAAGGGCTACAAAAGCCCAAATAAATATTTCACTGAAATTATGCTTTCTGCTCCTTACTGGTAAGGAAGCCTGGGAGAATATAGGCTAAAAGTCTCTGCCCTAGAACCTTTTTTCAGCTCCCACAAGACTTGGAATACAGGACTCTGCCAAGACCCTTGCAGCCATTCCCCCCTCAACTGTACTATATTGTATTTCTGTTCTGTTTTGTTTTAGAAAAGAAGCTCACAATTTCAGCAGAACAGATGACTCACAGTAGAAATCACATGAAGGGAAATGATTATAAATCAGCTGCAAACTTATTGGTTGCAGGATAATTTAAGGAACTAACCTGTCAAGTTCAATGAAGACACTGGCGAAATCTTTTCCACATGTGATCCATAATCATGTGGAGAACTGATTTGCCACTCTTCTTAGGATCTTACTAATATTGCTATATTGTACTGAAATCACAAAGAAATTATCTAATAGTCAAGCGGAATTCTTTTTGATATCAATGTGGGCACCAGAGGGGAGAGTTGAGCCTCTTCTTTCCCTATGCTTACACTCAACCTTCTCATCATGGTGTGTCAGAGATGGGAAAGAAAGAAGTGCTCTGAACTCTTAGTAGCCCCTCCACAATTTATTACCAGAGCTTCTTCCCCTAACTACTAGTAGTGACCAATGAAGAAATGGTATAAGAAAATGAATAGAAAAAGTGCATTTATTTAGTCGCATGGAGTTTGAATTGGGAATTATAATTGGGAATTGAAATTTAAAAAGATAGAGTGGCATATGTAACTGTATCCCTTCTGTACATCACCTTTACGACAAAATAACATTAAATCTTTTTTTTTTTAAAAAAAAAGAAAGAGTGGTCCACAGAGTCCATTAGGAACCAATAGCATAAATTCAGATGTACATTCATATTATACATTATAATTTCTACATCTTCACATTACTGGATATGTGGAAATAATGGTAACTCCTGCAAAATGAGGCACAGTAGACTGTATCAGAGGACAGGTAAAACTATAGAGAACTACCCACTAGTTTTGGTCATAGCACCTCCTGGTCCCTACCTGATAACTGCCATGTAAGTGGAAATTTCAAATCATATTTATTGATCAGAAAGGTTAGGCATTCAACAGAAATCAAAACACTTTAGTAATATTTACACAAATATATAAAAATGAAGTTACGGGCTGGGGATATAGCCTAGTGGCAAGAGTGCCTGCCTCGGATACACGAGGCCCTAGGTTCGATTCCCCAGCACCACATATACAGAAAACGGCCAGAAGCAGCGCTGTGGCTCAAGTGGCGGAGTGCTAGCCTTGAGCGGGAAGAAGCCAGGGACAGTGCTCAGGCCCTGAGTCCAAAGCCCAGGACTGGCCAAAAAAACAAAAAACAAAATAAAAATGAAGTTACTTTTATAATGAATAATTAAAATATTTATATATTTTAGTCCTTGAAAGCAAAATTTATAATGCATGCAAAACTGCTGACAGAAAATATTTATTTATGAAGATTTAACATAGTCATTGGTTCACTGGTCTAATGGAATATGAAGCAAAGGATAATACTACCAGTAAAATCCATTCTTTCTTCAATAATTAAAACATTTTGAAGCTCTAGAGATTCACATTCTCTTCAAACATTTAACTTGTTGGAAAGATAGTCCAAAGAAAAATAAGCCAACAAACCCATTCTTGCCAAAAACCAGGGTAACAACTAATAAAAATGCCCTCTTTCAAGTTGTTTATAATGTATTTGATCAGGTAGTTTTTCTGTCTCATTTATTACCACCATTCTAATTTACTTTAAATGGCTGGGAATATGGCCTAGTGGTAGAGTGCTTGCCTCATATACATGAAGACCTGGGTTTGATTCCTCAGCACCATATATATAGAAAAAGCCAGAAGTGGCACTGTGGTTCAAATGGTAGAGTGCTGGCCTTGAGCACAAAGAAGCCAGGGACAGTGCTCAGGCCCTGAGTTCAAGCCCCAGGACTTTAGGGGGCGGGGAGGAAGTAGACTCAGTTCTGCAAAGAATGAGAAGACTTTTATTGTGGCGAGCTAGAAGTAGCAAGTGCACACTGAATGTTAGATATAGGGAAGGCTGTTAAGTCTTTTTCCACATTCCGTTAGTTTCTTTTTATTTCAGAAGTAAGATTGAACATACTACCACAACTTGCTCAAGTTCAAATGACAAATGCTTTCCACATTTAAAATCTTTTTAATGAATAGGTATTATCATTCTTATTCTAGTACTTGATATACCTTGTCTCATTAAATATAACTTTGAAAAATAGGTTGAACAAATGTTACAGTATTTTATGGGAAACCCCTATTTCATGATGCAGAAAGCTTTATGGTGTAGATTAGTTTCATCAAAATCATTGAAGGAGGAAGAGGATTTAGCTATGCACAATTGGGAATGTATTCTAGGCTGAGAAACAAGCCTGAGAAAAGATGAGAAAGCAAGAGGCTAGTGTACCCAAGGAGACAAGTCAATCTAATTTGAACTTACAGTAAGAAAAAGAGGGAGTCATGGATGATTAGAATCAGGGTCTTCAATCAACTTTTAGAATTCAAGAGGCAATAAAATAGAATTTTGAAGGAGGAATTAGGTTAAATTCCAACTCTGCACTTATTGGCTCAATTAATCTTCACAATAATTCAACGAGTGAGGGATTCATATGTCTATTTTTTAAAAAAGAGAAAACAGAGGTTGATAATGGTTAATAAATAACTTGTGGTCAAAACTGTCTGGATAAGAAAGCAGCAAGGCTGGAACGTAGACCCCGCAGCACATGCTCTTTCAGTTCTGCCATGTTTTGCCATTGGGGAAACCATGAACATTTTGCCATACTGGCTGTGGATGATTCCTAACAAAATGGCACATACTTTGCAAACAATATACGATTGGTATATGTTAGGTGAGTGAAAGAATTAAGACCTAGCAACCAAATGTAATGGCAAGAAAGATGCCCGGGCTGAAGACTATTCTACTGAATAAAGGAAGTTCCCCTGCAGGGAGTTGGCTGGTAGTCTAAATGCATATAAAGCAAAATCTATTCTTTCTTCAATAATTAAAACATTTTGAAGCTCTAGAAATTGTCTTGAGATAGTTGAGTTGATAATAATTTTTTTAATTTTTATTGTCAAGGTTATGTACAGAGGGGTTACAGTTACATATGTAAAGTAGTGAGTACATTGCTTGTCAAACTTGTTATCTCCTCCCTCATTTTTCTCCCACCTTCCCTCTTCCCCAATTCCCTGCTCCCCTTCAGTTGTATAGTTAGTTTACAGCAAATTGTCTTGTAAGTGTTGCTGTTGTATTAGTTCACTTTTAAAGAGCATTTATTGAATGCTTTGACTTCAGGCTACATATAGGGTACTTTATTCTATTGAATAGTAGCTATCAAGCCCAAAGATGGTTTTCCACAAGAAGCCTCTGGGACCATGGTAGGAAATACTGTCTCTCATAATTGTTTGCTTAGTATAACAGAGATATCTCAAATCTTCCCATTCTCTTTTCATAAAGCTAGTTCCCACATTGAGATTTTTATTTCATCAGGATGAAATAATCATCACAAATCATCCTATCAGCTTCTGCAAGTTCATAAGAGAATGCTATAAGAGAGAAGAGAAACACAGTTTGAAATTTCCTTAAAATGAACATGCTGTGGTCTCTCGTGCTATATCTTCTGAGATCAGAGGATCAATGACCTCTGAAATTTATTTGGAGCTTATGACTTGAAAACTGATTAAGTGATGAGAGGCACTGTTTTTCTATTTTGCTCCACATATTGAAAGTGTAGCAATAGGCAAGTCCTTTAGAATGGCTTAAACAAAGTCATGACAAGCTTATTTTTTTTTTTGGTCCTGTGGACTATATTCTAAAAAACCAGTCACCAGGGACAGCTAGAAGGGAAGAATGCATAGCACAAAGCACCAGTTATCAGGAGTTGTTAGCCACTCTTTGTGTGATTGATTTTTAAGTTGGTTTATGTATTTATGTGTTATGGTGAAAGATATATCTAGTAAGGTCAATTGGCATATGATTATGAAAAGCCTGGAACTCTGTGCTAAGAAATTGGCAATTTATTCTCTATACCAGGTACAATAGATTTTTTCTGTGATTATGTAAATACCTCATCTCTGTATTATCCAGTATGATAGTCCTTAGGCACAGATAGATACCGAGCACTTGAAATATGGCTAGTTCAGCAAACAAACTAAAATTTTAATTGTATTGTAATTTAATTACATGTAAATAGCCACAGGTGGCTAGTAGTTATCATATAGAACAATGGAGACGATGATAAGTATTCCAACTTTTACATAGAAGAATGGCATGATTAAATAAGAACTCCAGTATTAGCTGTCTTCATAAAAGCAACAATTTTGGTTCATTTGTGGAAGAGATTCTTCTTCAATCACTGCTGTGTAGTTCCACTAGATCTTTAGTTTTATGATCTCACATAGAAAAACAGTGTTAAAGTTCATTGTATTGTAGAAGAACCATTAATAGAAGAAACATAATCAAATATACTTAGATAAAAACAGCAGCAGATGGTAGATCCTGGTAAATTAAAAAAAGTTTTAACATACAACATGAATGACTTGTGTGACAGATAAAAACAATTCTTGGCTGGAAAAATTACATCTTCCTCATTCTAGGCTGATGAATGTGTTTGTACCACTCATATGTTCATGAAACATGTAGTAAAGACATAAAAATAAGCAATGGAAATACTCAAAGGAATATGCTGGCTGAGTCACATTTGTGTGATTTAGGAACTTCAGGCCTTTAGACTTATGCAATTGTGATTTGTCAGTAATGATCTTTTTAAAACCTTCCAATGTGTTATTGGCATTCTGTGAAAACAAATTTTAAAAATAAATTCACAATGTTTTATTTTTCTCTGGAGTTTCTGCATTTTTCCTAAAAGCTTTTACTTCTAGGTATGTGATAGAATACTTACTTAAATCAATATGGAAATGTTTCTTTATATTTTACCTGGAGCTTTGAAAGTTAGAGAGTCCTTGCATTTCAAGTTGTTCTCTTATTTTTTATCTCTAGCAACCAAGTCAGGTTGACTGGCTGACTGTAAAAAGGCTAGATGTGATGGAGTTATCGATTTCCCAATGGCAAGTGAAATAGTTATGTAGAAGGCCATTGATATCCTAAAGCATCACTTTGCAAGTTTATCTTGAAGCAAATGGAAATTTACCTCTTCTATATACACAAGACTTTCCCCAATATACTGGCCATCCTAACATGTAGGTTAACTTTGAAGTTCAAATGTCTTCCATTGTATCCACAATGGTAGATACAAACCAGAGATGTGGCCAGTAAGAATCAGGTAAAAACAGCTGTCCTTCTCATTCCTCCAGGTTACACAAAGTTCTTTACTGTGGATCTACTTTTTCTGTAAATTTTGTAAACTACTTGAGGCCAATTAATGGTCACCATATTGTCATCAGGTCAAAACCCATGAAGTCATCCTTTATGCTTTTTCCCATACACCTTACAAAAAAAAATCCTAGTTATTTTATTATCTATGAAAATAGAATCTAACTAGTCCTCATCTCAGCACCTCTGTTGCCAACATCCTAGCCCATTCCTTTATCCTCTCTCCTAAGTCACAATTGCCTCCTATTGATATTCCTGCTCCATCTTTGCTGTCTTACCTGTTTCTTTCTAAACCAGCAGACAATCTTTTTAGAAGGTAAATCAGGTCATGTTAGTCTGACTCCAATTTCTTCACCAATTTTCTTTTTAGCACTTAAAATAGCTCATAAGGCCCTAAGAATGATTGGCCTCATTCTTTGCTACTCTTCTACCAACAATGTTCCAGACACTCCAACAACCAAGCTGTTGCCAGAACATGCTAGAACATCCTTCCACCTAATAATATTTGAACTGAATGCTCCAATGTTTTCTAGAATCTCATTTTGTCAGTCCTTCCTTCTTTCCGTCCTTCCTTCCTTCTTTCCTTCCTTCCTCCCTTCCTCGCTTTCCTAGCAGTTTGAACTTAAGGCCTTGTGTTTGCCATTGTATTGTATAAAAATGGTGTAATAATATCACTGGGCACCCCCCTCTCCCGGCCCTTTTTGTTTTCTGGTCCTGGAGCTTGGGACTCATGGCCTGAGCACTGTCCCTGGCTTCCTTTTGCTCAAGATTAGCACTTCACCTCTTGAGCCACAGTGCCACTTTTGGCTTTTTCTGTCTATATGATCCTGAGGAATGGAACCCAGGGCTTCATGCATGCTAGGCATGCACTCTACAGCTAAGCCACATCCCCAGCCCATAAGCTTTATTTTTTGTTGTTGTTGTTTTATGGCCAGTCCTGGGGCTTGAACTCAGGGCCTAACCACTGTCACTGGCTTCTTTTTGTGCAAGGCTAGCACTCTACCATTTGAGCCACAGCTCCACTTCCAGTTTTTTCTGCTTACATGGTGCTGAGGAATCAAATCCAGGACTTTTTGCATACTAGGCAAACACTCTACTGCTAAGCCCATACCAAGCCCCACTGAGGCATTTTTTACTGGTTATTTTTCTTATTGTCTTGCTTACCTCCTAGGAATGCACCTGTTGACCTGCCTACTTCTAGAAATCATTATTGGGATCATGGATGTGACCATCACATCCAACTTCCCTCTGTGCATATAGAATTTCACCGATGTTTCTTCCTAGGCTAGTCTGGTACCAGGATCCTCCTGTTCTAAGCTTCCTTGTAGCCAGGATTACAGGCATGAACTACCAGCACCCAGCTCTATTTTTTTTCTTTTTCTGAAGCATTTATCACTTTCTAACAGATATTTTTGTTATCTCTGTTGTGTTTTTTTTCCTCCTCCTCCTGGCATGTGCTGCAGACATGTATTTGCATTTATAAACTATTATATTTTTGAACATTATAAAGACATGGCTCAGAACTTACTGATCTCCTTATAAGTAAATTAGGTATTTCTATAAGCATTATTAGTTCAAGTCATCACGGTGTAATTTCAAAAGTCTTCAACATATTTGTTTTTAAGAATATTAGAGTGCTTGTTTTTTCTTGCTAGAGAGCCTTTCTCAATTTCTTAGGCTGAGCCATAAACACTGTACACACAGAGACTGAAATTTCATTCTTGTATTCAGGTATACTTATTTTAGGTCAAGTATTGTCTAAAGCACTAGGAATTTAATGATTTCTAGGGCATGGTCCTTGCTTGTGAGGAGTTCAGCACTGGTGAGAAAAAGAGAATAAACTGTAAACCAATTATTACCTATATACAGTATAATGTTTATAGCAGCAATTTGATTCTAAATGCAACAATAGAGACAGAGCAGATGGTCTTGAATTGCACATTCATTTTGACATCTGCTCACTAAATGATAAAATCATAGTGAACAGTTAGGAGGGCATGGAACTTAAGGAAATAGTCTTGGGTGTGAATCCCATACTTCCTACATTTTCATTTTTAAAGTGGAAAAATCTTTATTGAGGTATGGTGTACATACATAAAAGTACTTTTGCTATTTGTATAGCTGAATGAGTTTTCACAAAATGAGCATATCCAAGCAGCTTGTCCTCAAATCAAAGAACAGAATGTAACCAGTATCCCCAAATTCTACTAGAGTTCCTTCTTGGCCACGTGGTACTCTATGATTAGCTACTGGCCTGCTTTTATATTTTGTGTAAATGGAATTGTGAGGTCATGACCTTTGTGTATTTGTGAGGCTTGTTCATACTGCAATGTGTAGGTGTAGACTGTTGTTTCTCATTGCTTATGGAATTACATGTTGTGAGCATTGCAATTCATTTATATATTCTATTCTTGGTTTTGATTGGAATGGTTTGGGATTATTTCAAATAGGGCTTCTATGACACATCCAGTGCATAGCTTTTGGTGAATATACATATGCATGTGTTCCACTTTAGTAAGTTATTTGGTAACAGTTTTTCAGTGTGATTGTACAAATTAATATTTCTCCAAGAGTGCAGTGAATTGTGATTGCTCCATAGCCTACTGACTTTGGTATTGTCTAGCTTTCTTTTTTTCAGTTTAATCATTCTGGTAGGCATATAGTGGTATCACTTTGTGATTTCAGTTTCATCTTTTTCTAATGACTAATAAATTCATTGTCTTTTGCTTATTTATTGGTCATTTGAATTCAGATTAGAATATCATCTTTTGTGAGGTGGTTACATCAATCTTTTGTTCATTTTCTAGTGGACTGTCTTTTCCTTATTGATTTATAGAAGTTCTTTATGTTCTTGGATCCTTTACTGAATGTATGCATTGAGAATATTTTCCCACTAATAGAGTGGGTGTCTTCTCGTTCTCTTAATTGCATGTTTTGAAGAACAGTTTGTTTTCTTAATGTAGTCCAATTAATCATTATTTCTTTTCATTATTAACATCTTTAATGTGCTGTTGAAAAAAATCTTTATATCCTGGTCATAAATATATTCTCTTTTTTCCCTAAAAGCTTTATGGTTTTACATTTACAATTGTATCTGAAACTCACTTGGAATGATTTTTCTATGTATATTATATGTTAGTCATTTTTTAGTAGAGTGACCTGAGACTCAGCATTTTCTTTTTTTATCCAAAAGAGGGAACCTGTGCCTACTTTGAGTTACTGTTAAAGGAATATTTGAGACAAGCTGGTAATGTGCTTTTACATTCCCTCCAAAATGTGTAAGACACTACAGTATACACAGTAGGACATGTAAAGTTAAAGAATGTGGAATCATTTTTCTATCAGACAAAATAAAATGAATAGTAAAAGAGAGCCTTAAACAATAGTGTGATCCTAGTAAAGTGGGAAAATAATGGACAAGAGAGGAAGAAGAAATTATGAAGAAATGATCAACATTACAAGGAAATGATGAAAGTATGATTTAGCAAGGGAGATAAGAATTGTTTCTTTGAAATTATTGTAATGTGAAATATTTATATATTAAGATTAAAATTAAGAACTAAGCATCCTTTATTAGACAGAATGTTGTAAAACTTGAAATCCTATCCATTCAAAATGCAGTTCATGATATTATAAAAGGATCAGACAATTCTGGAAATTTAGCTAAGTTCCATGCAATATTGTTTACATTTTATCTAGCAATCTTATTTTTGGAAGTGTATTCCAAATTAATTAATTAAACATGTCCAGAAAAATATTTAGAATTTCTTATAGTAGCATAATAGAATAAACAATAAAAATTTGCAACTATGGGAGAAAAATGGTTACACTGCTTATGTCAAACTTTTCAATGAAATTTTTCAAAGTCATTTAAAAAGATAGCTATATAAAGCATGAGAATTTGTATAATTAAAACTATTATAATGTACATATCTGAGGGAAAGAATAGAAAAAACTGATGAAAATACAAGTCATGTTTTAAGAGTGATGAAAATGTTGAAAGTCTATTTTTAAAACTTTCTATTAAGTGCATTTTAAATCATATATATGTTTATGTAACTAATGTACATTTGGGTTCCTACCATAAATCTACTTTTGTGTATTTATTTCTGCTATATTTTTGAAATATATTTGTCTATTCTTAATATAAGTTCATCTCTTTCTACTAAACATTTCTTGAGTCTTTTTCTTTGTATTCCCAGCAACATGGGTCTGAAAAACAGACCATGTTTCATTAAAAACCCTGACTAGTGAGTAGATAGAAAACACAAGGCTTTTCCAAATCAGAGCTATTTTTAACGAAATAGTAATTATTTAACATGGAAATTTTCTTAATCCTTCCAGACGTTATAAGGATTTTCAATCTCTTGACCTCTAACTCAAGAATTTTAGTGATCTTTGAGATCCAGAATCTAAGTGTCTAAACAGTGGGGCAAAGAAACAGAGGATGAGGAAATTTCTCTTTTATTGGAAAATCATATTGTCCCAGCCCAGGTTTATCATGTTAGTGTGTACATTCCACATTTATTGTAAATAAATTCCCCATAAAGATTTCTGGAAAGGAATACTTGTAAATTAAAGCACAGTTAAGAAAATATGTACAACATAACAAAGGAAGGTTATACATACTTAGTATTTTTTATGCAAATAAAAATTTCTGAATTTCCCACAGATATAAATGGTCCAGGGGCTCATTAAACCTAAATGCAATGTTGAAAATGAACTATGCACTTGTGAGGGAGGGAGTCAGGAAGGAAAAAACTGGGAGAAAAGGAGGGAAGAGGTGACACTCTTCAAAAAGAAATGTACTCAATGTTGTTTTTATTTGCATTTCTTTTATGGCCAGTGATGTAGAGCACTTTTTCATATGTCTCGTGGCCATTCTCATTTCCTCATCAGAGAGGTCTCTTTTTAAGTCTTTAGCCCACTTGTTGAGGGGGCTATTGGTTCTTTGTGGTTTTGTTTTGGAGGAATTTAATTATTTTAGTTCTGCATGTATTTTAAATATGAGGCCTTTGTCTGTTACATGGCCGGTAAAGATCTTTTCCCAATCTATGGGCTTTCTGTTTATCTTGCGAGCTATGTCCTTTGCCCTGCAGAAGCTCTGCAGTTTGATGCAGTCCCATTTGTCCATCCTTTCTTTGATTTGTATCATTTCTGGGTCTTTGTTACGGAAGTTTCGTTCTGTGCCAAGGAGCCCAAGTGTTTCTCCTACTCCTTCTTTTAGTGTTTTCAGGGTATCTGTTTTTATTTCGAGGTCTTTGATCCATTTGAAATTGATTTTGGTGCAGGGTGATCACCCCAGTAAGAATGTCTTTTATCAAGAAAACTAACAATAATAAATGTTAGAGGGGATGTGTCCAAAGGGAACCCTACTTCATTGTTGGTGGGAATGTAAACTGGTTCAGCCACTCTGGAAAACAATATGGAGATTCTTCAGAAGGAAAATGTGGTACATATACACAATGGAATTTTATGCCTCTATCAGAAAGAATGACATTGCTCCATTCGTAAGGAAATGGAAGGACTTGGAAAAAATTATACTAAGTGAAGTGAACCAGACCTAAAGAAAAATGGACTCTGTGGTCTCCCTCATAGAGAATAATTAGCACAGGTTTAGGCTAGTCACAGCAGAGGATGACAAGAGCCTAACAGCTATGCCCTTATGAATGCATAAGATGATGCTAAGTGAAATGAACTTCACGTTATGGAAATGACTGTTATATTACTGTTGTAATTACTTTCAATATGCCATGTGAAATCGTAGCTTCTATTGTTGATGATCCTCTTGTATCTCCTTCCTGTGGTTGTATCTGCAGTATCACTGTATCTTATCTGGCTACACTGGATACTGTATATACTGGTATTAGAACTAGGGAAGTGAAAGGGAATATCAAAATCAAGAGACAAAGGATAAAAAGACAAATGACTCCAAAAGCAATAATTGCAAACCAACTGAACAACTCATGGGGGGAGAGGGAAAAGGGAAGGGGGAAAGAGGGAGGAGGTAACAAACAGTACAAGAAATGTACCCAAGGCCTAACATATGAAACTGTAACCTCTCTCTGTACATCACTTTGACAATAAATAAGAAAAAAAGAAGAAAAAAGAAGTGCTGGAAGCATAGCTCAGATGGAAGAGCGCTTGTGTAAAGCCCTAGACTCCACTCCCAGAATGGGAGAAGAGGAAAAGGAGGGGACTCAAAAGAGTGGAAGTGATGGAGCTAATAAAAACAAAACAACAACAGAATGCTTCCAAATGAAAACAAAAGTTTTCTTTTTCTTTGTTTGTTTGTTCGTTTGTCTGTGTTTGGGATGTAAGGGGACACAGGAATGGAGGACAAAGGGTGAACAAATGCATCAGTGATACTCACAAGACAAAATGATGAACTATACAACTTGGGGATGTGAGGGAAAAACTGAGAGAGAGTGAGGGAAGGAGTGACATTGTCCAAAAAGAAGTGACTTATTTAACTATATATAACCCCTTTGTATATCACCTTTATAATAGAAAAGAAAATAAAAGAGCAAAAGAAAATGCTTCCAAATACTGGCCCAAGTTAGTTTCTAAAAGATCTTTGAAATAAATGATGGCCATGGAATTCAGGATTCAAAAAAAAAACAAAAAGAAATGTACTCATGACCTGAAGTATGTAACTGCAGTCCCTCTGCATATTACTTTTGCAATAAAAGTAAATGATCCCATAGATTATAAACTAGTGAAGGAAACTGACTATTTAGGACACATGTATTGTTTTTGTGCTCCATGAGAGAAATTCAACATTCAAAAGTTCAATAATTAGAAATGCAGTGCTGACTATACAATGTTTTGAACCACACAAGTAATTTCAAACAGAAAAGACTTGGAAAAAACAGAAAATCCTCTGCAGTAAGCTTGTTGTTACATATTTTTGTTATGTTGCTTGTATTTTATTTTATTTTTTTTAGTTTACAACTTCTTTTATCAAAACTTTATAAAGAAAGCCAGAAAACTTTTGATACCTTCTAATGAGACTTATTACCATAATATCCAGAAATTTACTAACCTTCTCTTCTGTGCCTTTCCTCCAAATACGTTGCTTGTATTTTAAATAAAACATTTGCACACGACTTTTAAAAGATATGTTGAAAAATGGAATGGAAGACAACTGGGAAAATAAGAGCCCTCAGAAACCGTTAAAGTTCCACTAAAAAATTACTGCAGGCCTTGTGAACTTGACAGGTAATATTAAGAGAATATGATACATAAATATTAAAAGATACAGTTCTGCAGTTTAACTGATGCTTAGTATTAGCATCACCTTGAAAGAAGGCTTTCTGAGTCTCTGTTGCCTCATGTAGGTGGTGGGAATAATATATATTTTATAGATTGTTTTAAAAATACAACATAGGCTTAAATAAGCAATACAGTGTACTTTATGTAAAAAGCTTAGCACAATTCCTGACTCTTAAAAGCACTCAGTGAAATGTTAGGGTCAAATTTTTCATTGCATCATTACTCCCAACCAGACGAGTGCCTATGATTGATCCAATTAGACTTCCAAGAAGGAAAAAGGAACTGAACCATGAGAACTACTTTATATTCTGTTACTAAAGCCTTCTCAACTTAAATGGTCAACCATCAAAGTATAGATGGTATAAATGTCTTTTAGGGGTCAAAAAGGGTAAAAAATAGGGCTCTAGTTATTGCTCTAATGTTTGGAGACTGCTGTCCTGGGTACACAGCTTTCCACCTTCTCTCTGTAGTTGGAGAAAATGGCCCCAATGCACACACACACTTGAATGAGTGTCTTTGAGAAGACCTGGCCTGTGTGTCAGCAGTAAGTTTCCCTTAGAAATGACTCAGGGAAATGCTACCAGCAGAATCTCCTCATTTACAAGAATGCCTGGCCCTTTATAAGTCTTATATGTCATATAGTAGTTAATCGTTCTGCCACTGCCTCTGCTGCTTTTTCTGCCACTCCCACACAACAAATCTGGACCCCTTTCCCTCTTGCTTCAAATCAAGGGTTACCTGAGTTTAGTTATCATATTTATCACTCTCTGATATGTTTTGGCTTTGTCATTTTATTAATCTTTTCATTGCTTATCTGCCCTTTGCTTTTTCACTATTTGATGTTGTTTATACACTTTTATTTGCTTATTGTCTATCTGTACTTCTTTTTTTTTTTTTTTTTTTTGGCCAGTCCTGGGCCTTGGACTCAGGGTCTGAGCACTGTCCCTGGCTTCTTTTTGCTCAAGGCTAGCACTCTGCCCCTTGAGACACAGCGCCGCTTCTGGCCGTTTTCTGTATATGTGGTGCTGGGGAATCGGACCTAGGGCCTCGTGTATCCGAGGCAGGCACTCTTGCCACTAGGCTATATCCCCAGCCCGTATCTGTACTTCTTATACACATTTTCCAGCAGAACATAAGCTCTTCGTCTGAAGGGATTACATGTGTCTTAGTCACTACATATCTTAGAACCTACCACCATCTCCTAGAATGTGATTTAAAAAAAAGACAGTTTGATTAATTTTTCCTTAATGGCCGGCATCAGTGTATTTTGAAAACTTTCTTAAAAATGGAACCACAAAAAGTTGTAGTTGTATACTAATACAATTTGAATTCTATTTGTAGTAAATACAAAGCAGAAACAATTTTTTTAACCTTCCTTTGTCATAACTCACATAGATTTTATCTGAATGCAGTGTCACAGTGTGCCAACTTTTAAGATGCACAGCAGACAAGAATTAATCATGTCAATCTGACAAAGCTTACAGGAAATTTACCTCCAAATAAACAAAGTGTACTGGGATTATTGCCCTTTGTATAGACAACCTTAGACTTTTATTTCAAGGAACGATAGGACAAACATAGGAAAAATGTATTTAGCTCTTTTTTTTTTACCTCTTCCTTTTCCTCTTCTCCAAACAAACCATCATCCTGCCCCTCCCCCATTTTTTTCAAAGGTAATAAGTGGGAAGGCAGGCACTGGTAGCTCACACCTGTAATCCTAGCTCCTCAGGAGGCTATGATCTGAAGGTCCCAGTCCTGAACCAGCCCAGGCAGAAAAGTCAGTGAGACTGTTATCTCCAGTTAACAACAACAATAACCCAAACAAACAAACAAACAAAAAACAACCAAAAAAGCTGGAAGTAAAGCTGTGGTCCAAGCGGTAGAGCTCCAGCACTGAGCAAAGAAAACTAAAGGACAGCACCCAGGATCTGAGTTCAAGGCCTAGTACCAGTACAATAAATAAATAAAGAAAGAAAGAAAAGGCAAGTGTCAATGGCTCACACCTGTAAACATAGCTGCTCAGGAGGCTGAGATCTGGGGATTGTGTGGTTTGAAGTCAGCAGGGGCAGAAAAATCCCCAAGACTCTATTTCCATAAACAGCAAAAAGCCAAAAGTCGAGGTATGGCTTCAAGTGGTAAAGTGCCAGCCTGAGCCAAAAAGCTAAGCAAGAGCAAGAGGCCCCGAGTTCAAGCCTTAGTACTCAAGTGCTCTCTCTCTCAAACTATTTTTTCATATTCTCTACAATTTTTAGTGCAATGCAGTCTTCCTTATCCATTCTCCCTTTTTTTTCTTGTATCTGTTTTTTATGCCATACAGCTTATTGCTGGTTATGTAAATTGCAATGGTACTAAATTCCTCTTGCACAATTAATGGAGAACAATTGCCATGGGTGACTAGCCTGAGAGACTTAAGGTAATTATAGTTGTACTTTACTGCAGTATAGCTTTGGGGATATGATGGAAAGGGAAGAAAGGAAACTTCCTAAACTTGTCAAGTGTCCTCAGTGTATTCCATGCTAACTGAAGCTTCAACCCTATCATCATTTATAACTGAATATGATAACCTCAAGGAAAGTTATACCAAAGGATAAAGACTCACACTAGAAAAGGACAACAATAATGTTAAAATTCAAGGGGGAAATGATAAAAGTGATACACATGCACACAGTATATAAAACTGGAGGTGCAGCTCAAGTAGTTCAAACCTTAGTACCACCACAAAAAATCCTGAAATAAGTAACTTAACATTTCAGATGAGTAAAATTGTCTAATGGCAATTATAATTATCAATGACTTAAGGTTTTTTAGCTTCTCCAAATAGTTCTAACATTGATTCATATACTTAATATATCTCATGAGATGTAAATTACATAGATATAGTTATGATGGTGTTGTTAGATGTTTTCCCATGGTTTATGTTCTGTACCCCTAAAAAAAGGTAAGACCATAGCACACAGTATTATTACCTGTTCAACTTATTCCTTCCCCATGTTATAGCACCAGCAGATTTTAATACAGTTGAGGTTACCATTCTTTTTTTATAAGCAAGTTGCTATCATGTTACTAAAGGGCACTTCAAATCGTGTATCCATTTAAAAAGTCCAGGAGCAAGAGACAAGAAATATGAACAATATTCTACCAGATTCTCTGAAAAGAATGACCTCGAAGTAGTTTACAGAAGGACCATAGGAAATCATCTCTTCATTTCTAGGTGCTTCACCTCCACTGGGCCAGCTGACAAAGTAAGCCTTCCAGCTATCAAGCCCGGAACTTTTCATAAGCAAGAAACTGCTTTCCTAGTGTGTTCTTATAGAAAGGTAAAGAACATGTGAAGTTATGCCTTTTTCTTTTGTCTTTCTTCCCGATGATTTTACCCCTGATGTCACCGTAACTGATTTTGGTGCCCTGGGTATTGTATATACATTTATTGAAACTAGGGAAAGAAGGGGAATGTCATAATGGAGAGACAAAGGGTAAAAGGTGGACCAATGCAACTGCAATACTTATAAAACTATATACTGTAAGCCAACTGTACAACTCAGGGGAGGGAAGAGAACTGGAGAGGGGGGAGAAAAATGAGGGAGGAGGTAACAAATTGGATAAGAAATGTACTCACTGCCTTATGTATGAAACTAACCCCTCTGTATATCACTTTGACAATGAATACATTAATTGAAAAAAAAGAAGAGTAAAGAAATGGAAGCTGGGACTGTAGGTGAGGAGGCATATTCTGAAGGCAAACATCAAATTTCATGGGATGCCTGTCTCATTGAAGACTATTGTATGACACATGGTTAGAGCACATGGCCAGACGACGGAAGTCTTTACAAAATTAACACTAAGTTCTCTCCTTAGGCAACACAAAGTTGTAGCTATAGCCCAGTGGGTGTGACAGGAAATTGAGCTAAGAAAAAGTGTACAGACATGAAACAGACATTCAGATTTTGATTTTTTTTTTTAAGCAATGCTGTGTTGCCTTTCTTTCAGACTCCAGATGTCTAGCTGAGTGCCTGTTCTTCACACATCCTCCCACAGTGTCAGAGGGCTTGTGGATAGAGTTTGCATTCGGGGGCTGCATCTTCTCTTCTTAATTTAAGTGGAGTCACTTTAGGAGCTAGGAGAAGGACCTGTACACCTTAATGATGGTCTGCGACAGGAAGATCTATTGTTACCCATTAAGTTTTGTCCCCTCCCCTCATAGTCCCTCAAATGTTGCCCCCCACCCAGCCCCCACAGGAGCTGATAGCCTGCGGGGCATCTACTGCGAATTTTCAATCACTATTCAATTAAGCAGATTTAAGTCCTCCACCACCTCTCGCTTCTCATTCTTCTGGGTGGAAATAATTATTTGACTGATTACAAACTCTTTTATTAACTAACATTTCTGGTTTATTCTAAGTCCTTATTGTGAAATGTATGAATTTGTGGTAGGGTAAGGAAATATTTTTTTTCGGAACTAGCTAGCAAACTTTCTTGAAGGAAAGATACTCAAAATTATTTTCAGGGGGAGGGGGTGAATTCGGAACCAGGAATCCTCTAGTCTCCCTCTCCACAGTTTAAAATCACCCGAATTCTGATTAGTAAATGATGGATTCTGTAACAGATTAGCCACCACCCCACCCCTACACTCAGCCAATTCCTTGGGTATCCAGGGTAACTGGTGTGTGTGTGTCTGTGTGTGTGTGTCTGTGTGTGTGTGTGTGTGAGAGCGAGACAGAGAGACTGAAAGACAGACACAGAGACAGACAGGCAGGCAGGCAGGCAGGCAGATGGAGACAGAGACAGATTCAGAGACAGTGATTGAACAGATATGAAGAAGTGAAAAAATAAAATCTCAGATGCCAAGAACTCCCAATCTAGTGACCCAGGGCCACCTTGCCCCTAGGTGCCTGCGTCCCCTGGGTGGCGCTCGAGCGGGGGTGCCGCCCGCAGGGGAGCGGTGTGACTTGGAGTCCCCGGCGCGTTCCCGTCCCACCCCCGCACCCCGTGCCCGCCCGCCCGCGCAGCGTGACTGGCCGCCGCAGACCAGGCTCCGGGAAGCGCGGAGCGCGGCGCGCGGATCCCGGGGACAGGCAGGCGGGCGGGCGGACCCGCGGGCGGGCAGCTGCCTGACGTCCGCTGCGCTGCGCCCCCTCCTCCGCTCCTGGCGCCCCTCTCCTGGCAGTCACCGCACGGCGACTCGGAGCCCTCAGCTCGCCGCGGAGGCGGCGGGAGCACGGAGCCCAGAGCCCCCGGGGAGAGGCGGAGGTTCCCCGGCCTGGGCAGCGAGAGGGACGGTGTATGCGCTTTGGAGCCAGCGTTGCAACAGTGCAGACCCCCTCCCCGCCCCTCCCCCCCAGCCTTAGCCAGAACCCCGATCGCTGCTAGCCAGGTGCCCCGGAGCACGCGCGCCACAGCCATGAACACCAACGATGCCAAGGAGTATCTGGCCCGGAGGGAAATCCCTCAGCTTTTCGAGGTAAGGATCACGGACGCCGGGTGGGCTGGGGGATCCGGGGCGGGCATCTCGGAGGTTGAGGTGAAGCAGTTGAGCCCATTCCCATCTTCCCCTTCCCCACCCGGGCCGCTCGCAGGAAGCCCATTGGTCCCCTCCCTAGAGGGGACGGCGGGCGGCGGGTTGCCAGGGTCCTGGCCGGAAAGCTGGGCTTAGATGCCCTCATCAACTTTCCTTCTTCAAACCGGATCCTGGAAACAGGCTGCTTCCAGCACCCCCTCAGATGCCGGGCACCCCAGGGTGGGCTGCAGACAGCGGTCTGGCTGCGCTTTTCTGATTTTTATTTTTATTTGGGGGGGGGGGTGTTGGGTGCTAGGTGAGGATCAGGCCAAGTGACCACACTGTCGCCCAGCACGGAACCTGGACTCGAACTTAGGAGTCCGGTGCCTCAGTCTCTCTACATACCAGGGGTCGGGACCCCTGCGGGGAAGACGTGTAGCATTGCGGGAGGGGGGGCGCGTGGAATGTAGCCCTCCTCCTTCCTTCCCCAGTCTCAGCCCCCGGAGAGGGATGGAGAAGCAAAAACCAAATCTCACCCCATCAAGTGCAGCGCTACATTCTGGGTGGCAGGCACCCAGTGCTGCTCTGCGCTTTTAGTGAATGAACTCCTGAGCACGTTCGCCGCCCGCCCCCCCTCCCCGCCCCAGGTTTGGCAGGCTTTGCTCTCTCGCCTCTGGAGCTGCAGCTTTCATCTGCACTTTCCAACCCGTCTGGAGATAGTGGAGCTGAGAGGGAGGCGAGGAGAATGGAGAGTTGACTCCTGTTGCTGTCCTCAGACCACAAAGCAACATCTGCCTCTGCAACAGGGACCAGGGGCCCCGAGGCTGCGGGGGCGCGGACAGGGGGGCGAAGAGGGGCGCACCACGTAGAGAAGGTTGAGCTAAAGGAATCTTGGTGACTTCTAAGTTGCAGCCTCCTTCTCATAGTTTGCTTCCTTTCTTTACATATATAAAATTAAAAAATAATAATTTCTAAACCCTAAGTGACTTTGCTTAGGTTCAATCATAACTACCAAAAGGTGGGGGGGGGAGGGGCGAATGGAATCTAGCCAAGCTTCTTAGGGAGAGCCCTGAAAGGATGAAGACCATTCACAGAAAACCTGGCCTCTAATGTCTGAAACATTATCAACTAATGCAATAAACTAAAGGCCATGGGTTGTTCTTCCTCTCTGAGAGATTTCTTTCTGTTCAAAAGAAATGAAGACAACATTTGAGGGGGGAAATGGTCTGGTATCTTTAAACCGTCTTTCAAATGAGTTGTCATTCTTACAGATTTTCTGTTTCTCTCACCTGTATAAGACAGTATTTTCAGGCTCTGTGCAGCCATTGATTTCCAGGTAAACCAGGGCTGGCATGGGAAGCTGAATCTAGCAAGTGTGTTATTCCAATGTGAAAATGATCAGGAGGTCTTGGGAAAATGTGGGAATCTTAAAATGTTCTTCCCCCAATAAGTAAATATGGAAATGAGCTGAGAGGTAGTTGTTGTTTCTTAATCACAAATAATACAACTGAAATCAATTTTATGTCTACAGTGCTAGGAACATCTGTGGAAAGGTCACATTAGTGCAAAATACAGCTGCTAAACAGTGGTCATTTTTTTCTTCATAATGTGGGTACTATTTTTCTTTTTTGGTGGAAGGTAACCAGAGAGAATTTAGATATTTTGTCTCCAGCAAAACAACTGCTGTTGTTTCTAGATAACATGAAGTCTAACCGTGATGGGTATCAAATCCCCAAACTTCATCTTCAGCAAAGGATGTTAGAATCTGCTATAGATCAAGTGAATGACTGAATGACTGAAATGAATAGAGTGGCCATTGGATCTCTGTTTTGCACAGCAAGTAATTATAACTGATATTTTCCAATTTCTTCTTGAGTTGAAACCTTGCCTAGGCTAGTGTGATATGGGTTATATCCAATAATTGAAATGCATTCCAATTTTTATATTAAAGGCAAAGGGACACCTTCTCCTGATTTGGTCAAAGGTTCTTATTCTAGTTAACTCTTTGATGTATATATTAATGTTATTACCCACCGCAGATATTTGGCAATTAATTTCCATACTTTGGAAAGTCAGATTAAATAATTCAGGTTTTCCAAGGATTAACTATAAAACAGAGTCCTAGGTATCTTCAGTCCCCAATAGTAGGTTCTTACCACAAATAAAAGGACTTAATTTATCCATGAGTTCCTTGTCAAACTCAATGCTCAAACTTGGGAGGCTGAAGCAGGAAGATCATGAATTCCAGGCCAGCCTGGGCAACATAGGACGATTCTGTCTCAAAGACACCCAATACAAACATGCATACATACATATGTATCCTTTAGGGAAAAGTTTTGTTTTGTGAGTCTGGGATGTATGTTTCCCAGGCAGAAAAGCTTCAATTTGTGTATATTCACCAATTAAGATATTATAAAAAGGCAAAATTAAAAAATGTAACTTTAAGAGGTTCATATTGAAGTTGGATTGTACATGGAGCCCAGAGAATCTGGCATTTTCTTTTATCCCATACTAAGTTCAGGAATTGGAATCCTGAACCTCTAAGTGTCCAGCTGAGTAACCTTGAACAAACCAATAACAGCTCTAAGCTATAATCTCTTAGTCCCTAAAATGTAATAATAATTCTGAGCATGCATTGAGTAAACAAATGACCATGAAACACTTTAGGTGTTTATGGAGATGGCTAGTTCTAGCCTTGTATACTAGAGGAGTGTGGGAAGATAAATTGCAATGTGTGTGGAAACAGAATAGTTCTTCACAAACTAGATATGCATCCCCTGAGCAGGCTTTTCTTCTCCCTCAGCAATTAAACTTTTCTGATACAGTTACAAATCTTAACCCATTTGATTACAGGTTTTAAGAGACAAATGTACTTAGTAGAAATTGTTTGCCATTCTGGGAAAGTTTTATAAAAATAATTTGAAACTAAAATATGGTATTTTTAAAATGACAACCTTTCAGAGGGTGTGTGTGTATTACACATTAATAATATATATTGTTTGGTTGTTTTGCCAATCCTGGGGCATGAACTCGGGGCCTGAGCACTGTCCGTGGCTTCTTTTTGCTCAAGACTAGCACTCTACCTTTTGAGCCACAGAACTACTTCTGACTTTTTCTGTTTATGTTGAACCCGGGGCTTTGTGCAAGCTAAGCAAGCACTCCACACAAGCACTCTACAGTTAAGCCACATTCCCCGCCCAATAATATATATTCTTGATGACATTTTTTTGTGCTTTCTCCATGAAAAACACTGAAGGAAGACATTTTTCATACTAGTCTACTTCTGAAGAGTCAGCATTTCCAAACCTTCAGCATTTTTAGAAACCACTACACGTGACACATCAGACATCATGAATAGTAAGTATCATAGTAGGATAAAACTTGTTTCTCTGCAATCTCCATAGATATTGCAGTTATATGTTAAATATCATATGACTTTCTTGAGTCTCAAACTACAGTTTCTGCAGTCTCACTCAGACTTGGATTATTTTGATTTTTTTGGCCATAATCAGAAAACAGTTTAATATACCAATAAAAGTGTTAGTACTGGGGTCTGAAAATTAAATGAGACCCACTCTGTAATGCTGAGTTCAGACACAGAGACTGACACAGAAACTGGTGCATTAGACATAAATTATCACTGTGATGTTTTACGCTGGCTACCAAGGAACATAGTAGAGGAGCCTGCAGGCTGACTCAGGGATCCAAGGTAGACTTTATGGTCACATCAGCAATAATAATAACTAAAACCAACAACATCTGTTAAATTCTAGGCCATGTGAAGCCCATAATTTGCAATATGCAAGTATTAAATAGCTTAAAATTCCTAATGACTTATTCCACAGAAGAAATAAAGATTCAGAGAGTTTAAGGGTGAGTGGGACTGAAAAATGGAGGCTGGGGACATTTTCACATGCTGTATTTTACCTCTCCTTGATAGGACTTTTGTATTTTATACTGTTTTAATTAATTAAATTAAATTGTTTAAAAAGTGGAAAACATTCAGCTGAAAACAAACAGGTGAAGAATTCAAGTGTATGTCTTAATTTTCTTTATCATCTCAGAATTCCAATTCTCATTGCTTATTAAAAGATGAATACAGTGGGATGCCCATGGCTTATGCCTGTAATCTTAGCTACTCAGGAGGCTGAGATCTGAGCATCAGGGTTCAAAGTGAGCCAGGCAGGAAAGTTCATGAGACTCTTACCTCTCACTAACCAGAAAAAGCCCCAAAGTGAATGTATTAGCTGAAATATGGTAGATTCAAGGAAGAACTCAAATTGTATTCCTTAGAAAGGCAAAGTCAAAGTTCAACAAAATAAACACCAGCAAAGGGGTGGAGTGGGGTTAAAGGGAAGAGATAGTTGAATGAAGAGAAGTAGGGGAGAATGCAGTCAAGAGTTCTATGTATAGCCTACAAAATGAAGGAGAGTAAGGAAAGTGAGGAGAAGAGGACGGATGCCTGAGAAAGTTGAAAGGGGTGACATTGATCAAGATGCAATGCACTCATAAATTGGTCATTAAATGGCAACTCCTCTGTACAAATACTTAATAAAATAACTTTAAGGACCAGAAGTGTAGCTGTGGCTCAAGAAGTAGAGCACTAGCCTTGAACAAAAAAGCTCAGAGACAATAACCAAGCCCTGACTTTAAGCCCCAGGACAACACACAGAAAGTTGAGACAGAGAGACAGAGCCAGGGTGGGGAGAGAGAGAGAGAGAGAGAGAGAGAGAGAGAGAGAGAGAGAGAGAGAGAGAGAGAGAGAGAGAGAGAGAGAGAGAGATAGAGAGAGAGGGAGAGAGAGAGAGAGAGAGAGAGAGAGAGAGAGAGAGAGAGAGAGAGAGAGAGAGAGAGCAAAAGACAAAAATAAACTCCGGATTTAGAAACAAGACATCAGTGTTTTAAAACATACTGTACTTATATGTATTTCATTGTATTTCAGAGCCTTTTGAATGGACTGATGTGTTGTAAGCCTGAAGACCCAGTGGAATACTTGGAAAGCTGTTTGCAGAAAGTAAAGGAAATGGGTGGCTGTGATAAGGTGAAGTGGGATACATTTGTCAGCCAGGAAAAGAAGACTTTACCTCCATTAAATGGAAGCCAGTCACGGAGATCCTTTTTAAGAAATGGTAATGTATGTATAGAATAACACAATTCTATAGGCAAAATAATTGTCATGTAGAAATACCATGTAGAATGTAGACAGTGATTTAATTGATTGGGTTTAGCCTTATAAGTGCCTTGAAGACTTTGAGGCCTTGGAACATAACCAATCTCTTTCTGTTACTAATTCTAATCACTTCTATGATCCATAAGACAAACAAAATTACATACCATTGTCCAGCAATTTGCTAAAGACTTAATGAAATTTTCTATTACTGAATTCATTATTTGCAAAATGAACTGCATTAAACATCTTGAACTTATTTTTAAATTGCAAATAATCCTTTTCCAAATACATGGGTAGAATAAAGACTGAATTTGTAGTTATTACATTATAATTCAACATTTTTCATTAACTGAAAAGGGATTTGATTTAGTATTTCCAAGTTACAGTTCATATTAATGAAACTACATAAATGCATGTGAAGTTTATACAACTTAATTCAACAAATGTTCATTAAGCAACTATTGGATATGATGTATTAGATTCGACATTTGAGGGCTATAAAAGAAGTACAAAAAGTAAACTTGTTTAAATTTTAGAACTAAGAGCTAGAGTTTGTTAGAGAAAACTGAAGATGTTTTGATGTCTCCCTGAAGTACATTTGTCATTATGTGCTTATCAACATATGCCACAATGTTGAGAGCCAACCAGCCTTTCAATAGTATGTAAAAGGTAGACTCAGTTTACTTAATGATAGCATAAAACAATAGTAAAAGTAAATAAATAAGCTGGGCTTTGGTGGCTTATGCCTATGATCCTAGCTACTCATGAGGCTGAGTTCTGAAGATTATGATCAAAGCCAGTCCAGGCAAGAAAGTCTATGACACTCTTCTTATCTCCAAGAAAGACAGAAGTGGAGCTGTGGCTCAAGTGGTAGAGTGCAAGCCTTGAGCAAAAAAGCTCAGGGACAGCATGCACTCCCTGAGTCCCTGAGTTCAAGTCCCAAATCCAAGATAGATAGGAAGATAGACAGACAGACAGATAGATAGATAGATAGATAGATAGATAGATAGATAGATGGACATATAGATGATAAATAGAAGATAGACAGATATATAGACAGACACAGATAGATAGATCTAAAATCAAATTAAAAAATAAAAAGAAGACTCAGACTCAGTTCCAATAAGGAAAAACTAAGTTTCTCGTTCTAGTGGCCGGAAGCCATTATACTTTTGAAAGTAAAATGGTTCTCAAAAAAGAACCATACAGGGGCTGGGGATATGGCCTAGTGGCCAGAGTGCCTGCCTCTGATACACGAGGCCCTAGGTTCGATTCCCCAGCACCACATATACAGAAAATGGCCAGAAGCGGCGCTGTGGCTCAAGTGGCAGAGTGCTAGCCTTGAGCGGGAAGAAGCCAGGGACAATGCTCAGGCCCTGAGTCCAAGGCCCAGGACTGGCAAAAAAAAAAAAAAAAAAAAAAAAAAAAAAAAAAAAAAAAAGAACCGTACAAGTATCATCTGTACTAGAAGAATTTGAAGTGGAGACAGTTCTATTTGCAATAAATATCAGTCATGACCCCACATATAATTTGTATGAATGTGGTGTGGAACAAAAGTCATGAAGTGCTCATTTGTCAGAAGCTCAAGCAGCAGAGTGAAAATAGAAATACCATTTTCCAAGAACAATTTCCAGATAGTAGGAGAGTTCTTCCCTATCCAAGCAGGAGTGAAAAGTGATTGAGGTTTAGGTTCTCACATGTTATGCTATTATATATGGGTGTTAAGAAATAGCCAGATATGTGGAATTGCTACTTCAAAATGCGTATGTTCTGAGAGATGCAAAAAACTGACAAATAATTAGAAAATATTTGGTTTGACCATAGGGTAATAAGATTACTGTTCCTTGATTCAGAGAGCAGTTGATCCCATTACTTATAAGATTAATCACTCCAATCCATCTTAGATTGTAAAACACCACTTATATGTAATATGCCATGTCATCATATTTTGTGGTTAGTCCTAAGGTTGAGGTCACATCTTCAAGTGCTTAAAAAAATGAGTTTGCATCAAGTATTTGGATTTGACCCTTAAAACCAAATCAATTCTAAAGATATTTTTATTCTTCCCATACACTGGACTTATAGACCCATTCACAGGCTAATGACATGTCGGTTCCAGGTTGAAAATTTCACTCTTTATGAGTCAAGCGGTTTTCGAGAAAAGCCAGAGATACACAGAGTGTTGAGTGGACAGAAATGGAGCTCAGGGCTCTGACTCAAACTGTGTTGACAAGCTTGGATTTGGTACTCAGTGGGCTACTGTCACTTGATTAACTTTAACCAATTACTTCTGTACCTCATGTCTTTGCACATTTCTGTTTTTTGATGTATAAATGATCTTTAGTGATCTTGTAAAGTTCATATGTCGGGTCCAAATGGCTAATTTACTTCCTGAGGTGTTTCCATGCGGAATCGCAGTAAGTGTTAAAAACATACTTGTATCCTGGTTAGATTGTGAGGTAAATATGGGGAAGAGTTTCCTAAGCCTTGAAACACTAATAAATTTCAGACAATTGTGGGTTTGGTCTGAGGTATTTTTAGTTTTGAAAATGAAATCTTAACAGGTTATGACATTCAATTAGTTGATAAGTTGCTCTTAGATTTGCTGTACAAAGTGATTGTTGACAACAAAATTAAAGCTTGATAACATTGCTTGGCTTGGCAATACATGGAAACCAGGAAAACTATGTATTTAATAGATTGGTGAGGACCGTAGCCAAACCAAAAAGCAGAAATGGAGAGAACAGTCATTATCTAAAGGAAGTCAAGTACAAATTTGAGGGAAAAATTAAGGTGAACAAAACATTTCTGTAGTGCTATATTGGTGTTCACAGGAAACCAGTTTGGAACTCCTGATCTAGCAGGAAAAAAATAAACAAAAATGAAATTGCTACGGACACTGAGAACTCACTCCTGTAACCCTAGCTACTCAGGAGGCTGTGATCTAAGGATATCCTTTTAAAGCCAGGCAAACCATAGAGTCTATGTTTCTTTGATCCTTGCTCACTTCACTTAGTATGATTTTTTTCTAAGTCTTTCCATTTCCTTACAAATAGGGTAATGTCATTCTTTCTGATGGAAGCATAGAATTCCATTGTGTATATGTACCACATTTTCTCTATCCATTCATCTACAGAGGGGCATCTGGATTGGTTCCATATTTTAGCGGTGGTAAATTATGCTGCAATGAATATAGTTGTGCCGATAGCTTTATTGTGGTCTTGCTTATAATCCTTTGGGTAAATGCCGAAAGGCAGGGTTGCTGGGTCCTATATAGAGGAGCTCTATGTTTAGCCTTTTGAGGAACCTCCACACTGCCTTCCTGAATGGTTGAACAAGTTTACACTCCCACCAACAGTGTAGTAAGGTTCCCTTTTAGCCACATCCTGAAACTCTTATTTCCAATTAACCACCAGAAAAACATAAGTGTGGCTCAAAGTGGTAGATTGCTAGCCTTGAGTAGAAAAGCTCAGAGACAGCTCCTGAGCCCTGAGTTCAAGCCCTATCCCCACGTAAGGAAGGAAGGGAGGGAGGGAGGGAGGGAGGGAGGGAGGGAGGGAGGAAGGAAGGAAGGAAGGAAGGAAGGAAGGAAGGAAGGAAGGAAGGAAGGAAGGAAGGAAGGGAGAAAGAGAAAGGAGGGAGGGAGAAGTAAGGAAGGAAAAGAAATTAATATCAGGGTTTCCATATCTTCTAGAGTTTTATTAGATTTTTTTGGACATGTGTCTTTCCACTCATCGTTAGAGCCTTCTCATATACTAGATGACAAGAATGTTACACACTCGTGTCAAATATCTTCAATGTTTGCTAAACATGGAAACTGTTTTCTAAGCCAATTATCCCATAATTAAGTTTCATTTTATGAAATGCTTTACATATTCATGCTTGTAGGTTTTAACTATAATTGTGAAATAGATTATTGAATTTAACAGAATACCTAACTGCCCAGAAACTTAAAACAAAATGATTATTTCTAGAACTAGAATCATTCATGAATTTTTGCAAAAATATGAACCTAGGTATGCCAACATAGAATTATGCTGAAAATTTATCCTATAACACTCAAAAAATTATTACCCAAACAAATTGCTTTTCTAAATTAAAATATGATAAATTTCTGGCTGGCAGTTGTTAAAACTGTTAAATATAGGGGCTGGGGATATAGCCTAGTGGCAAGAATGCCTGCCTCGGATACACGAGGCCCTAGGTTCGATTCCCCAGCACCACATATACAGAAAATGGCCAGAAGCGGCGCTGTGGCTCAAGTGGCAGAGTGCTAGCCTTGAGCGGGAAGAAGCCAGGGACAGTGCTCAGGCCCGGAGTCCAAGGCCCAGGACTGGCCAAAAAAAAAAAACTGTTAAATATAAGGCATAAGATAAGCATCCTTTGTCTCTGTTATATGTACACAATGAACATACAGTTACTGGTGAATAAAAGTTCCAATCTCAGACAATCTTAGAGTTATTCTTCTAGAGTATTTCTTGACCATCCTACATACAACATGTCAAAAACCAAATATAGGGGCTGGGAATGTGGCTTAGCAGTAAAGTGTTTGCTTGGCATTCATGAAGCCCTGGGTTTGATTCCACCGTACCACATAAACAGAAAAAGGCAAAAGTGGTGCTGTGGCTCAAGTGGTAGAGTGCTGGCCTTGAGCAAAAAAAGGAGGCCAGATACAGTGCACAGGCCCTGAGTTCAAGCCCCTAGGACAGGCAAAAAAAAAAAAAATACACCCAATTTGCCTCAAAACCAGCACTCACAGCTCGCTTTCCTAATTTCATAAAGTCAGTCAATGAGTCTGTTTGGCATAACATAGCCATCTCTTGAATACTGTTATGTGCCAGATACTCTTTTTCAGCTGAGCAGCCATCAAGAAAAAACTGACATTGCACCTGCTCTCAGGAAAATCACAGCTCTGCAATAAAATCAGGCCTTAAAAACATAATTAGTAGCTCAATGGGACCTATGAGGGGTTTGTGGTCAGAATAAGAAAAACCCAGTGTTTCCAGAAAAGAGAGGGAAAAACAGTAGTATATATAAAATACAGTGTGCTCCTGATTCCTTTAGACTTGACATGTGGACATTGTGAAGTATCACCTACTTCACTTTCATTGGTATTCTAGCCCTAACCAAGTCTTTTACATGCATCCATTTCTTTCCATTTCCCAACCACTTTTCCAGTCCAAGCTTTTATTTCTCCCTGTTGATTATTTTAACTATCTCCTAGCTGCTGTTCTTTCTTCTTTCAGATGTCTCCTATTCAAATCCATACTAGCCATCATCATATGAACTTTCTGAAAAAAAAATACGTAATGTCATGTCACTTCTCCAACCCCCAAAACCCTTTACTAGATTTCCACCATAAGAAAACTAATGCTTTTACCCTGTTTTGTTTTTTTTTTAAATCTCTTCACATTGCTACCCTGTTCTACCTACAGGTTCTATTTTCTACCTCAGGAAAGGCATTCCATTTGTTAGTAATTCAACAGGTAGTTGTTGGACTCTGGGCTTTGGCCAAGCATATTATTAGATGCCAGGGATACAGAGTTCTGAATGATAGGTGAAATTCTGGCTCTTATAGAACCTAAAAATCTAGTAGAAGAAAATAAATGAAATAAATGAATGAGAGAGTGAACAAATGAATGAATGTTTGAATGAATGAGAAAGCTCTCAGATACTGAAATGGCAGGTGTTGCAGAGCAGTAGAGTGATATTCTTGAGATTCACTAGGGGGCTGCGCTGGATGGAAAGTCAGTAAACTCCTCCTGCAAGAAGTCATTGTTAGGCTGGCGTGTATAGGACAAGAAGCAGGAAGCCTAGGACCAACAAAAAAGACTGTTTCAGGAAGTAGGTTGTAGAGACAAATATAGAGGCAAATAGACCAATAAAGAATGAATTCAGTAGTGCCTTGAAGAAAGAATTGTCATAATGGAGATGGACAATAGTCTATACATTTGGAATATGCTTCAGTGATAAGAACAGATGCAAAAAGTAAAAGAAGAAAATAATTGAGGGTAATTCTTAAGTTTTGTCTTGTGCTAGGTGAAATGATTAAGTTTCAAGATAGAGCAGAGTAACACTGTTAGTGCCTTTCCATACACAGTTTGAGGCCAACTCCCCAATATATACTTGAGACTTCTTCTTAACACATAGCTGAGCAAAGTACAGCTTGACTGAACCCAGATTCATGGGAGGCTGAAGTTGGGAGGACTATCGTTCCAGAATGGCTCAGGTAGAAAATTTGGCAATACTCCATCTCAACAAAAGAAGCTGGATATAGTAGGATGTGCCTGTTATCCTAGCTATAAATAGATGCTTGAAATGGACTTGCTGAAGAAATAGGTGGATGGTGGATCATGTGTGGCTCAAGAGACGGGAATGAGACCCTATTTCAAACGTAGTAAAAAAAAAATCTCATTTGAAATTCTTAGTCTACCAAGTGCAAGGCATCCCCCTCCCCCACAAAAAAATCTGGACACTTATTAAATCTTCATCCAGTTA
Source organism: Perognathus longimembris pacificus (assembly GCF_023159225.1). Lineage (NCBI taxonomy): Eukaryota > Metazoa > Chordata > Mammalia > Rodentia > Heteromyidae > Perognathus > Perognathus longimembris. The sequence continues at coordinate 55,057,047 of NC_063167.1, forward strand.
AAAAGAAAGATCAAACTCATTAATTAAATTTCTTATACTAATTGGTTACATGTGAAGTGTTCTACTGTGCCTTTTTTCCCTTTACAAAATTATCTTATTCTTTCACAGTAATGCCTGAAAATTCGAACTTTCCCTATCGACGGTATGATCGGCTCCCTCCAATCCACCAGTTCTCCATTGAGAGTGACACCGATCTCTCCGAGACTGCAGAGTTGATTGAAGAGTACGAGGTTTTTGATCCTACTAGACCTCGACCAAAAATCATTCTTGTTATAGGTATGACAGCAGGAAACAAAATCCTCTACCATTGCTAACTTTTATGTGTTTACATTTCAGAAATTTCAATTGCATATCATATTTTGCAAATGCTTAGTTGGATAAGGAGCAGAAAAGGAACAAAAATAGCACTGGAAAGAAAAGGTCAAGGGAAAGTAAATAGAAATATTTTAGAATAATTTTCAATAAAATGGAAGTTATTATAATTAATTAATCTAATGCTCAATGATTTTTCATAGTCCCCATTACAATGCCACAAAAATTTCCTATAATGAATTGAAAGTAATAACTTCAAGATCTGTTCTTTGGTTCATTTAATCTTTAATATAGCTAACTAGGTTCATTAAAATTTTCTAAACAATGGTTCTTTCCCTTTTATTCACTAAATTGAATTTTTACTCACTATTAACGTTAGTGGCAAAAATAGCAATATATTGAAAAAGATTCATGTCATTGAATCTCCCTATGATGCATTGGGACCTGTAATATAATCTAAGTTTCCATGCTAGCAGATAGGCAAATATAAGGGAATATTTTTACGTAACTTTATAACATTTGATTATGCACTAAAATGACAAAGAGAAAATTTACTTTTTTAAATTGCCACTATGAATCTTCTTTTGTATATATCAACTTGTTGCTATTTCACAAGGAGTAGATACCAAAATTGTTTTAAGTAATTTTACAAAATACATTTATTGATCATTCTTGTGAATTTTAACTTTCTCTAACATACATTTGTGAAAAAACCTGTGGACATGCAATATATTTAAACATTGTCTCACTTTCCAGTTTGAGCTTTTATGAGATAAGCCAAAGAAATATATAGCATAAATGTTCAAAATATTCTAACCAATGACTGTGAATATAGGACCAAATGTATACACCACTATGCACAAAAGTACTGCTCTGGAGGTGAAGGTGATAGAAAAAGGGTGCAAAAACAGCAACTGAGAGTGGCATTTGAACATTTCCAACTGAGATCAAAATCAACTTACAAATATATTTAGCCATAAGTTATTAAAAACAATATTGCAGAAAGAGTATAAAAATGGCCTTTTGAGGAACTAGCAATACAACTCAGTGTAGAGCACTTGGCAACCAAAGTACAAGACCCTAGGTTTGATCACCAGTAGTCAACCAAAAACAGAACAAAAAAGCATATGAAAAATCAGATTTGAAAAAGTCTGAATATTCTTCTGGCTTATGATCATCCTTACTATGTCAAACATTTCTACTATGAAAAATGAAATACTTCTTTGTCTGAAAATTGGTGGTTACCTAGACGACAAAGAAATAATTACAGGATATTCGTAGGTAAAAAAAAAATTGGAATTGTTTTACGATTTTATGGTTTGTTGGTGTACAGCATACATTCTTCCAGTTTCCTTTCTTTTGTTGCTGTTGACAAAGTACTCATGATACTGAAAGCAATGAACAATAGAAGCTTGATTGCCATGAAAATAGCATAGTAACAAATGGCTCCTGTATAAAACAGTACATATATGATTTTTATGCATTGTGAATTTTACATGAAACTAACAAAAATATTATAATAAACTAAAATCTTAAGAGAAGATATATATCTTCAAATCTCATCCAGTTTACAGGGTTTTTTCTTTTTGCTTTTGGATTTTTAAACTTTTCATTGTTATTATAAAAGTGATGTACAGAGGGTTATAGTTACATAAATCAGGTAAAGAGTACATTTCTCTTTGGCCAATGTCACTCCTTTCTTCATTCTATCCCAGCTTTTCCCTTCCATCTCAACCTACAAATTGCATAGTTCATTTTCAACCTAGTGTCTAGTGAGTACCACTGCTGCAATTGGTTCATCCTTTGACACTCTATTTCTGTGCCCCTCTTACCCTTCCAAAAACAGGTAAACAAACAAGACAAAAAGAAAAGAAAACAGAAACCAAAAAAAAAAATCCACCTCTTGTATCCATTCCCCAGAGTTCATTTAAGTAAATATTGTTTTATATGATCAGATGCACATAGCCATTGTGCTTTTTTGATCCTCTCATAAGAGTATCTTCGTCCTTTAGTCTAACTGTGTGTGAATGCCTAAAGTCCTGTATAATTTATCCTATCTTCAGAGTTCTTTTTTTATTGTCTAGGTGGTGTACAGAGGGATTACAGTTACATATGTAAGGTAGTGAGTACATTTCTTGTCAAACTTGTTACCTTCCCCATCATTTTTCTCCCACCTTCCCTCCTTCTCAATCCCCCCGTCGAGTTGTACAGTTAGTTTATAACATATTGTCTTATAAGTTATCTCTGTGGTAGGTTCACCTTTTACCCTTTCTCTCACCATTTTGTTGTTCCCCTTCCCTTCCCTATTTCAGACAAACATATATACAATACCCAGGATACCAAAATCAAATACAGTGACAATGGGGGCTAAATCATAGGGAAGATAAAAGAAATAATTTCACATAATACATTAAAAATAACAATAACAATGATAAGCCACTGGTTTCCATATCTTGGAATTATTTCGCTTAGCATCATCTTATAAGACCATATGTACATAGCTATTGAGCTATTGTGATCATCTGCTAAGACTATACTGGACATATACTAATTATTACCCATGAGGTTCTTTTTTATTCAGTGAAACCAACTTGCTTCCCAAGTATTTAATTTGATATAAATACTTAATATATGTATATATATGTATATATGTATATATACATATATACATATATATACATATACATATATATATATATTATATGTTGCAAGAATGATACAGAACCAATAAGTATAAGTAACTTTTTGCGTGTGTGTGTGTGTGTGCTGGTTCTGGGGCTTGAACTTGGGACCTGGAAATTACCCCTGAGTTGTTTTGTGTTTTTTTCTCTCAAAGTTAGCCATTGTTCACTTGGGCCACAGCTCTACTTCCAGCTTTTTGATGATTAATTCTAGTTAAGAATCCCATGGAGTTTCCTACCAGGGTTGGCCTTGAGATCCTCAGATCTTAGCCTTCTGAGTAGCCAGGATTACAAGAGTGAGCCTCTGGTACCTGTCAAGCATAAATAACTTTTAAAAGGTTAACACAGCACAGAGCAGAAAGGAAAGACAGGTCTTAAGTTTTCTCAGAAAACTGGGACAATATTATGACTTTTTAAGGAGATATAATTAAACTGAAACTTTACAAATTTGTATTCATTCCAACCAGAAAAAAAATGTGTGAGGGAGATAAAGACAGTATTACATCTAAATAAATAAAATTCACCTTTGCCACTATAGAACCGTGTAAACCTGGCTTTCTTGGAACAGATATGAATCTCTCATGTTAATTTAATCATAAAATCATAAAATAATCAAGATTCTTTTTAACTACAACTTCATTGTTGAAAATATTTTTAATGAGGCTGATGAATATTGTGTATTTTTGCTGTTTTGTTTGGTGTGTGTGTGTGTGTGTGTGTGTGTGTGTGTTATTTGGTTATATATTTGCTTAAGCCAATCCTTAAATAGCCTTATACTAGTAGTCTTCCTTTTGAATTGCAAAGCATTTAGTAGGAGCAAAAGTGGTTTATAGTGGTAAGACTAATACAATAGGATGTAGAGTCTCATAGAGAATGTTAAACATGTAAACAAATTTCTTATACTGTTTGAAAAAAATAATACAAAATTAAAAGATAGATAGTGTTTGGTGCATTTTTCTGGGTTGGGACCAGAAATGCTTCTGATTATATATGTAGTGGTCATAAAATTCTGCTACCAAATTTGCTCACTTTAAGCCTAACAACAACAAAATTTCTGAACCAAACAAGATACTTCCTCTTTTACTTTTATTTTTTGGTAGAATAAAACAATACTTATTAGATTATTTGATTTTAAATGATTTCAACACAAAAGTTTTGATGCTAGTAAGAAAATATGAATTCATTTTTGGTTAATTTTTGCTTTCAAGATTCATAATATTAATAAATTATGATTACATTTTAATGAATGTTATTGAACCACCTAATTACTTATTCAACATAGACTTTCTAATGTTTGCTTTGCAGTAGTAATTTGTTCTTACACATACAAATATTTCACTTTGATATTGCCATCAAATAACTACCAACTGGACTGATAACTATATATTTTACATATAATACATCTTTCAGGTTAGATTCTAGTCTGTGTTGGTTCAGAAATATAAATTAGCTAAAATTAATCTAATGTGCTGGGCACCAGTAGCTCATGTCTGTAATTCTCAGAAGGCAGGGATGTGAGGATCACAAACTGAAGCTAACATGGGCCTGAAAGTCTATGAGACTCTTATCTCCAGTTAACCACCAAAAAAAAAAAAAAAAAAGCAGCAAGTGGAGCAGTAGTTCAAGTGGTACAGCACTAGCCTTGAGCAAAAAAACTCAAGGAGAGTGCCTAAACCCTGAGTTCAAGTTCTAGGACTTGAACCAAAAAGAATTCATCTAACGTGTTTTGAAAATCATGTTTTCATATTTGAAAACCTGAGGTATATATCAGTACTTTGTGACTATCTTTTTTGTGTCTCTTAAAAATGAATGACAATTACCAATGATTAATACTGAGCTGTGCTGCAAATTGTTGATTATTCCTTGCTAATCAGTCACAAACAATTCTATGAAGCATTTCTTCCTTAAGGACCTATTCTATTCATTTTGCACATCATCGCATGAAAATCTGGAATTCATAGAAGACAAAACAAGAACATATGATCAAACAGATTACAAAAACCAACTTAAATAAGTTGTGCCAATCAGTACTATTGTGTGTTTTGTTTAAAAATAATTGTTACATTTCACCAATTTACCTATAAACTCTTTGGAGATATTAAATACAATTCAGTTATTTTGACCCCTGTCTTTTGTAATAAAAAATATCTTAATTCTTTGACTATCAAGGGAAAACTATAGATTTTACACAGCTTAACAATCAAGATTCCTTTCAACTACAACTTCATTGTTGAAAATATTTTTAATAAGGCTGATGAGTATTATGTATTTTTGCTGTTTTGTTTGGCGTGTGTGTGTGTGTGTGTGTGTGTGTGTGTGTGTGTGTTCTAGGGGTGAAACGCAGGGCTTTATACATTTTTCTGCCAGTGATCTGTCTCTGTAGCCTGATTAGCTGTTTCCTAATGTAGCTATTGAGAAAAACTCTCTTTCATCTAATACAGTTGATCAAAACAGATCTCCTCTTTCCTTGGCTAAATCTGACTTGCTCTGTGAAACATGTTTTGTCAGAGGGAGGTGATAGTGAACTGGGGGAGCAGATGAATGGTGAGAGGAATGGTGGGTAAATATAGTCATAATAGTCAATAGGCATATTGGAAAATGGAACTTGAAGAGATATGTGGGTTTAGATAGATGGCAGGGAAACAATGGAAGAGGTGACATTGGACAACATGCTTTGTACTCATGACTTGACACATTGAATTGAAACCCGTTTGCACAACTAAAGACATTTTTTTTTAACTTTGAGAAAGGAGTAGCATTGAAAATTCCACAGATGGAGCAGCTACTCTCCTGATTCTGGTACTCCAGAATCCTCAGTCCAGATAAAGAACAATAGTTTAAGAGAGACTTTTTTTATTGTATCAGGTCACCATTTTGTCTCTTTTGAATAATAGGCGGTCCAGGAAGCGGAAAGGGTACACAAAGTTTGAAAATTGCCGAACGTTATGGATTTCAGTACATTTCAGTGGGAGAGTTATTGAGAAAGAAGATCCACAGTACCAGCAGCAACAGGAAATGGAGTCTTATTGCCAAGATCATTACAAATGGAGAATTGGCCCCACAGGTATTGTTGTGTAATTTACTTTTCTTCTCTAAATATATAAACTATTTTCGTGCGTACTAAGTTTAACTCTGGTATTTTATGTTTTATCTTCATAAGGAAACAACAATTACAGAGATAAAACAAAAACTGATGCAAATACCCGATGAAGAGGGCATTGTTATTGATGGATTTCCAAGAGATGTTGCCCAGGCCCTATCTTTTGAAGACCAAGTAAGAATGTTTCCTTGTATTTATTTATTTATTTATTTATTTATTATTTTGAAACTGATATACAGAGCGGTTACAGTTTCATATGTTAGGCACTGGATACATTTCTTGTACTGTTTTTTACCTCCTCCCTCATTCCCCCTCCCCCCTCCCTTTCCCTTTCCCCCCATGAGTTGTTCAGTAGATTTACACTAAACAGTTTTGCAAGTATTGCTTTTGTAATCATTTGTTTTTTTTACCCTGCATCTCTCGATTTTGGTATTCCCTTTCAGTTTCCTAGTTCTAATACCTGTATACACAGTTTCCAGTGTACTCAGATAAGATACAGAGATAGTGCAGGTACAACTACAGAAAGGGGATACAAGACGATCATCAACAATAGAAGCTATGGTTTCACATTGCATGTTGAAAGTAATTACAACAGTGATATAACAGTCGTTTCCATAACATGGAGTTCATTTCACTTAGCATCATCTTTTGTGTTCATAAGGGTATAGCTTTTGGGCTCTTGTGATCCTCTGCTGTGACTAGCCTAAACCTGTGCTAATTATTCCCTATAAGGGAGACCATAGAGTCCATGTTTCTTTGGGTCTGGCTCAGTTCACTTAGTATAATTTTTTCCAAGTCCTTCCATTTCCTTACAAATGGGGCAATATCATTCTTTCTGATAGAGGCATAAAATTCCATTGTGTATATGTACCACATTTTCCTCATCCATTCGTCTACTGAGGGGCATCTGGGTTGGTTCCATATTCTAGCTATGACTAATTGCGCTGCGATGAACATTGTTGTGCTGGTGGCTTTAGTGTGTTCTTGTTTGTGGTCTTTTGGGTAGATGCCCAAAAGTGGGGCTGCTGGGTCATAAGGGAGTTCTATATTTAGCCTTCTGAAGAATCTCCATACTGCTTTCCAGAGTGGCTGAACCAGTTTACATTCCCACCAACAATGAAGTAGGGTTCCCTTTTGGCCACATCCCCTCCAACAATTGTTTTTGTTAGTTTTCTTGATATATGACATTCTTACTGGGGTGAGATGGAATCTCAATGTTGTTTTGATTTGCATTTCTTTTATGGCCAGTGATGTAGAGCACTTTTTCATATGTCTCTTGGCCATTCTCATTTCCTCATCAGAGAAGTCTCTTTGTAAGTCTTTAGCCCACTTGATGAGGGGGCTATTTGGTTCTTTGCGGTTTTGTTTTGGAAGAACGTAATTTTTTTAGTTCTGCAGTGACCTCACTTTTTGCTTAAAATTTTGAGATTTAAAAAAAAGTATGATTTCTGTATTTTTTATGAATTCTGGTTCTAAACAGGCAAATACATCAGCATGTGCTGGATGAAGTTTGTTTTTTGGGGTTTTTTTTGGCAGATGATTAAAAATCAAAGACAGTATCTGCCAAAAGGAAAGATAAAAAACTAATAATAGAATTCATTATTTTCACTAAAAATGCAAATTTCTCTTAACCTTCTTTGAAATACTTTTTCTAAGATTGTTGTTAGTATTTAGTTACAAGTAATGTCCAGAGGTGTAAAATATCATCCTGTACTTAAAATGTTTTCCAATTAAGAAAGTCTTTTTATTGAGTCATGAAATTCTGAATCTCTTACCTATGTCAAGAGAAAGGGCCAGATGCCAAGATTTTCTCAAATTTGAGTAAACTGTGCCTACCTTCCCAATACCTAATACATCTATCATACAGGTAAATAAATGCTTTAAAAAATCTTTAAAAACTTCTGCGCCTGATTGTTCATTTAAAAATTTGAATTACAAAAGTAATATATGGCCATACCAAAAGTCCTGTTGTAAACAAAGCCCATTACCTCTTCCTTTCTTCATTAGTCTTCCTCTTTTGAGAACAAAAACACTGTTGTCTGTTATATATGATTCTAGACTCTCTCTCTCTCTCTGTGTGTGTGTGTGTGTGTGTGTGTGTGTGTGTGTGTGTGTGTGTGGTGTGCGACCTTAGGGCTTGAACTCGGAGCCTGAGCTCAGTCAGAGGTTATTTTTGTGACTGTGAAGAGAGTAAAAGTAGGCAGTATGATCAGTTTCCGTTATTGCTTTTGCTGCCATGTCACATTGCTGTTGGAAGTGGGTACTGTGTCAATCATTTGTGGTGATTCTTGGCTGAGTATGGCAGCCAGATAACAGACATTAATATCCAAACCTGGTTTACCCTATGTGTGGAATACACTGTACTTAGTAAGTTGAAGCAGATAAAACTACTTGATTATTTCTTTCCTGCTTTCTAGTTTGTTTACCTGTTTGCTTTGATTGTGGTGATGTTAAGAATGGCCTTGCACTTGCTAAGCATGTGCTCTACTATAGAGCTGCTTACCCCAATAACCCTCTCTGTTGCTTTTTAAACATTGTTGGATACTTCTTTTTTTCCCCCTTGATAATAACTCAGGCAGATCCCTAGGCTTTTCTGATCACCTAAAAATAAAAATGACCATTAGCTAACATTAGCTATCAGAAAGTCACATCCACTCTAAACCTATTATTCTTTCTAAACTTATTAGTCTTTCATGCAATGAAAAATATCTCTGATGTCCTTAGCTTAGGCCTGGTTCACATTCTGAAACCTAAAGTGGTTTCTCAGAATCCAGAAACCTTAGACTTGCAGTGTGGTTGGAGTGGAAGGGAGGAAGGAGTGGGGAGACATGATAGCTACCTGCATAGAGAAGGGGTAGGGAGTTCATTGTTCTACAGAAGCTCTCCTGGAAACCTGACCTTTGTCCTTACTCACTTATGCAGTCTACACTGAGTGTTGTTCCAAGAGTTTGTGAATATCTAGCAGCAGACTCTAAGATGGTTTGATCTCTCCAAGTAGAATGTGTAGCCACTTATATTTATTTTTCTCAACCATTCTCATGAGGTTGAAAAAAATCAGATTTAATATTTCCTTAAGTTGACATAGTAGCAGCCTGGAATGTCTCAGCTACTTTGACAGAAATGAGGTTCCTGAGGTGGATATCGGCACTGGGAGTCACAATTGATAGTCTTTAGAAATAAAGCTGAAATGTTTATGTGAAATACTAGGAGCCCCAATTACTCCACACGATGTGTTGGCAGAACCAAATGCATGAGAGCTTTCTGAATTGGTTCTTTGCTTCTCTAACATTAGGTATGTGTCCAGAAATGCAAAATTCATCATCCAGAGGGAGTATAGATCCCACAGGTTCAGGACTTCAAATCTGCTACCATCTCAGATATCAGATGCAAGCCTCTGCAAATACCTTGTACTTCTGACTCAGTGACTAAATTTGGAGTCCACATAAATGCTCTCACAGGTCAAATAGTTCACTAGAATGACTCATAGAATTCAAAAGCAACCAAATAGAAGAGTAAAGGGGAAAGAATAGAAGTAGGACATGGGACTTGCCAGCCTTGTCCCAACATCCTATGTTCTCCAAACTTACATATGATCACCAACTCTGAAGCTCCCAGAGCCTTCTGGAAAGAACTGTAATCACCTCATACCCAACCTCCTTTTTCTTTCCCACAGACACCTTATTACTGTAGACACTGTTGTCAACAAAGGACATTCCTATCACTCAAGGAACTCCAATGGCTTTAGGAGCTCTGTGCCCTGAAAAGACTGATATACTGTGTACACATGCACACAGATGTTTTCCCCAAGTCTTCCTTGCCATAGGTCCAGGATATTAGAAGAGGAGCATTTCTATCAGCAACATAGGAGTGATGGTAGAGCCACAAAAAGACTAGGGCTGGGAATGTGGTCAAGTGTTAGAGTACTTGCTCAGCATGTGAGGCTTCTGAACTGATTCAAGTACAACAAAATAATAAACAAACAAACACATTTATTGATGTTTTTTTCTAGAGAATAGTCTCTGTATAAACAGTCCATATTGGTTGGGCAGCCTTTTCTTGAAGTCATGTAGAGGTTATGGTTCCTTCCCAGTTATTCTTACATCTCCTAGGACACCACTACCACCATCATAACCATCATCATCATTATCATCATCATCATCATCATCATCATCATCATCATCGTGGTCAAAACAGGGTTGTCATCACATACAAGTTCCAGTTAGCACATAAGTAATAGAGGACACGGAGGTCTGAAGTCTCCAATCTGTAGGTGACATCTATCACTTCTGCTCACATGGCATTATTGAGAACTTTTCCATATTTGTGAAGACCACTGGGAAATTTGGTCCATTTGGGTAGCCAGGTACCTGGTTACAGATTCATCATTGTACAAAGCCTGGAAAGCTATTAGCGTCTACTAATTTGCCCTGCTGCCCATGCAAATCCTTTCCTCCCACACAAAGCACTTCTCACTCAGCAAGTGAGTTTGATCTGTCCCCATAGAGCCTCATTATTAGTTCAAGCTCTGAGACTCTACAGTTCTCATTGACTCCTTATAGTCACTCACTAATAAACTAAGCTTCAGTTTCTTCCTTCCTTGTTACTAATAAATGTGGAGGTACAAAGATAGGATAAGTAGAAAAATTAGTACTATTTAATAAAGGGAAGTTAAGGGATGTATACTGCAGTCACTGAAACAAATCTCATATAGCAAATTGCATGAAGAAGGACTGCAGCAGGTCCTTACCCCTCAATGGAGGACAGGTCACGGTTGACCCATTGATAACTTCTGGGTCAGCCATTTTTAAGGAACTGTCTTCTAAGGCTCAGCATTTCTGTGAAGTTCTTCCTTGTTCATTGTGCTACTTGACCACATCCAAATGGCATAAATTGGGTACCATGCCTTCCTTAGAACCTATTTTAAGTTTACAAAGAGGGAGGGAGACAGGGAGGGAGGGAGGGAGGGACAAGCCTTTTGTGTCTAGGCTTTTGGCTGGTGCTTTCAACTACATCCAAAGTATAGTTATTATAATAACTATAGTTTTGGAAGCTGCAGTAAGATATGGTCTTATTAAAAAATAATAACTATAGTTATAATTGTTTTATTTCTGTGTTTAGTCATTATAGTAGTAGTTACCTTGAGATCTTCTACAATGCAAGGTTAGATAGAAGGCAATATCTTTTGCTCTGAGTTTGGCTTATCTGATGGTGGTGGTGGGCTAATGGGAGTTCTTTAAACTGCAATTGCCTATTCTGCTGTCAAGATATATATAAGCTGACATTCAACATCAAGAAGCTCTGAATTAGTGCATTCTTTCCTTCTATGTTAGCCAATAACTGGTCAGTTGATCAAGAATCAGTTAATTCTTTCTTGAGTTTATCGGGTTTTAGATGTAACAAGAAAGTAGGTAGCAGATATTAACATTCTAGCCCTTTCTAGATATTTCCATTATAGCTTTGAGTTCCAACTGTACAAAGAGGTTTCAACTTAACATGTCTATTTATTTGTACAGTGCATCTTGATCAGTCACTCCTTCCATCATTATCCCTGATCTATCCCATCTCCACTCATCTCAAGTGTTCTAGTTCAGTTTCCTGTATACACATCGACTAGTATGATGGTATTTGCCCACCCTTCCTCTTATCATTCATGTGTCCCCAAAACTTCTGCCAACACATGTCTCAGCTTTCTGACATTCATTTTGTTGAAGTGCCTGTTAATTGTTCAAAGCAATCACACCATGGGATCTCAGTCCTGTGTATACTATCCTTTAGTCTGTTTGATTGTGTAAATGTGCATGTGGCTCTGCATGTGCTTTTGTATTCAGTGTATTGTGATATCACTTTTTGCATCCACAGGATAAATTCACTGTACCTTTGTGTGAGATGAGAATAAAATGTGCATATGTCTTAGCACTGCTTTGAAAATTGGAACTAGAGGCCTGGCTCTAGTGGTAGAGTTCCAACCATGAGCCAGAATTCCATGCCAGAAGTAGAAGGCCCTCAGTTTAAGCTACAGTACCAGCAAACACACACACACACACACACACACACACACACACACACACACAGAGAGAGAGAGAGAGAGAAAGAGAGGAGAGAGAGAGAGAGAGAGAGAGAGAGAGAGAGAGAGAGAGAAAGAAAGAGAGAGAGGATGAATTAGAATGACATTACCCTGAAAATGGTTTGCATCTTTTGGCCTTCCAAAAAGGATCTTAGAATCCTTAGTGGTTCTCAATTACAAGCCTTGGAAACCACTGTCCTAGAACATTGTTGGCATACCTGCTGTGTCCAGGTTCCAGTTGCTTGGAAGATGACAAAATGTAAAGGTTCACACACCATTCCTTACATGAGACCCCCCACCTCAATTCTAACTCTCCACGATGAGCTCTCAAGTCACATGGCTAAATCCCACCTACAAAGCAGATTCGGGAGTGTAGTCAAACCATGAGTCACGTCTGCATGTAGAGCTGTTATTGAGGAAGAATGGAAAACAGTTTGATAGGCTACTAACATTTTCTACCACAAGCTAAGTGCTGTGTGTTTTGTTTTTCCTTTCCACCCTTACTTCTCAGCCCAAGAACTGGGCTTGGCATTTCAACATCCAGTTATGACTTTTTTTTATTCCCAAACTAGCACCTGCTTGTCTGCCTTGGGGTTTGTTTAGTACTTCCTTTCTATGTGAAAAATGCCTTCTCACTTTTGGTGTGATTTAAAAGGATAACAGAATTAGGAAAGGAAAAGGAAGCTTAAGATCTCACCAGTGGGAGAACACACCATATAATCAACATTTAACTAGGCAGCCTTAGAGTTCACAATGGAATTCTAAGCAGTGTTTTTTTTAAGCAGTAGAATTTTATATTCCTTGGGATGAAAATAGGGAGATTTTCCTAGTGAAGATTTGTCAGCTAAATCATCTATGGCCCATTGTTGAATATGGAGGAGGTAAGCTTATACCACATCTATCTTAAAAAAAAAAAACAAAAACGGGCTGGGGATATGGCCTAGTGGCAAGAGTGCCTGCCTCGGATACACGAGGCCCTAGGTTCGATTCCCCAGCACCACATATCCGGAAAACGGCCAGAAGCGGTGCTGTGGCTCAAGTGGCAGAGTGCTAGCCTTGAGCGGGAAGAAGCCAGGGACAGTGCTCAGGCCCTGAGTCCAAGGCCCAGGACTGGCGCAAAAAAAAAAAAAACATAAACTGACAATAATTAATAACACATCAGCTATAGAGTCCTAGCTAATTCTACAACTTTATATAATATTCACACATTCTACAAACCCTACTAGTTTTCATCCTGATATTTCTTCAGTGCTATTTTTGATCATTTGATAACTTGTGCTTTTTACTGTGCATTGTTTTTGAGGTCTGTGTAGATACATATAGCCTTGGCTCAGCCTGACAACTATTTTATAACATTACATTCTTTAACAGTGTCATATTTTGTTAATAGACATTTGAGTTGCTTTTTTAAGAGTTTGGTTGTTCCCAATAATACCGTTGCCCACATTCTTGCACACATCTTTTCTGTATATGTCAAGCTGATCTCTAAGGATTTTTTTCTAGAGATACAATTTTTAGATTACAAAACAATCTGTACCGTGTGTGTTTATGTATACATACAAATTTATAATATATATTTATTCATACCTATATTCTACAGTTTAAAGTCCATATTGTAAATTTTAATTTTTTGCTAGTATTGGGGTTCAAACTCCAGGCCTAGGCACTGTCCCTACTCCTTTGGCTCAAGGATAATGTTGTGATGCTTGAGCCACAGCTTCACTTCCAGATTTTTTGGTGGTTAATTGGAGATAAGAGTCCCTAAGACTTTGCTTGCCTGAGCTAACTTTGAACCATGGTTCTCAGATTTCGGCACCCTCAGTAGGATTACAGGGTGAGGCACTGATGCCTGGCTGTTTTATATTTTTATTAAAAAGTGGTCTTGAGTTTACGAATACCTTTTTCCTTTTTCCCTGCATCTCAAAAATACATTTCAATCCTTTGTATTTTAGACAATCTAATGGATTAGATATATATCTGTTTTATTATCATGATTTTCATTCTCCTAATTACTATTGAAATGAAACATCAAAAATGTATTACTGACCACTTATATTTCCTCTTTTGTGAATTGCTAAAATATAGCTTTTTTTCCATGCCTTTCTATGTGTGTGTGTGTGTGTGTCTGTGTGTGTGTGTGTATATTGATATATATACATCAATATTTCTCTCTGGCTTTTGCACTTTGACCTTAGAAATAGTTCTCTCTAGTTTCATTTAAAAAAAAACTCTGTGTTTTCTAGTTGATATTAGTTTGATTGCATGATTCAGGTATTTATTCTATCTTCATTAAATTTAATCAATGACATGCAGTGGGTATTGACTTTCAGTTGGCCTATGCTCTGGGCTGCTTTTCCTGACTGTCTTGAAGCCTCAAGTTTTCCTTTGAAGAATCAGAGAAGTGCCTGAGAAGATGGTTATGAAAATCAGATGAACTCAGTACTGTTTTTCTCACCATTCCTGGCTTGTAGTAAACACTTAACAAAAATTAGTTATTGCTATTCCACCTTGTTAAGAATAAACACTCCTTTAATTTACAAAGAAGGGCTGTTTTGCCACTCCTTTTAGTCAGAAGCCTTGAAGGGAAAAGGACTCTAAGTCTTTCTAGGGACTGTTTTTCAAATTGCTTGATAAAGCTCTTGAGATGTTACAGCTCCCTGGGATAGATAAGCTCTTACTTTGTATCTGGAGGCCTCACCTAAGCCTTTCCTTAAAGAAGGTTTTGCCTTGCTAAAAATGGCTGGAAACTATTCCAGACAACTGTCAGCTGGAGTCCAGGGACATTCACACTGCTAGACAGGAAGCATTTGGAAGCCCACTAATTAAGCACACCCTGCCTCCTTTATCCTTGTCTTCCTGCTCCTGAAGCAAAAAGGAAAAATTGATTATTTAAGGCCAAGGTGGTGATAATCCAGAGTTTCAAAATGAGCCCATGTAGGAAAACTGACACTGAGGACGCAGTGCTAAGCACCAAGCACTGACACTGTAGTTTAAATTCATGATCTTATTTGACATCAGCCCTGGGAGGAAGCTGGTGACCGACCACTCTCCATGTTAGCTTCTGACAGTCTTACTCCTAGTTGAGTCCTCATCCCTTTCACTGTGGGTCTCTCTCTCTCTCTCCCCCCCCTCTCTCTTCCTCTCCCCCCCACCCCCGTCCTGGGGGCTTGAACTCAGGATCTGGGCATTGTCCCTGAGCTTCTTTTGCTCAGGGCTAGCACTCTACTACTTGAGCCACAGTACCACTCCCAGCCTTTTCTGTTTATGTAGTACTGAGGAATCAAACCTAGGGCTTCATGCATGTAAGACAAGCACTAAGCCACATTCCCAGCCATTGGAGGTCTCTTTTTGGCCCTTTTTCCTAAGAACTTGTATCTGAAGCAATCAGATTCATTCACATGACTACTGATAGACACCTGCAAGTTTAAAATACTCTCAAACATACATCCTGCTTTTACATATTTAAAAAACAACCCAAACGCCCTCCATCTTGTATACCATCTTTTGCCTCCTCCCGATTTCTCCCTCCTGAAGGTTGATCCTGAATTGTTATCTTTTTGTTTGTCCTGTTTGGGCTTATTTATCCATTTGTATGTGTTATTTCTTTTCATTTTTTTTGAGGGAGGTCAGTACTGGGAATCCTATTTATGGCCTTGTACTTGCTAGGCAGGCGCTTTATCATTTGAGCCACACTTTTTTTAGTTTTAGTTTGTTTTTCTAATAGGGGCTAATCTTTTGTGCTTGGACTGGCATTGGACCATGATTCTCCCAAGTTCCAAGAGCCTCCATGATAGCTGGGGTTTCAGGTATGTATCACCATGACTAACCTCCATATCTGTGGAATTTTAAAACCAGCAGTAGTTTGTTGTCTCAGCTGCCTTGTTAGGGTTCCATATAGATCCTCCTTCATGATGGTTTGTTATGATGCTGCTGAGTTGTTTTCTTCTTTCTTATTTCTATGATTCAAACATAATAGAGAGCCAAACTTTTATCTTCCAGTGTAGTTGTAGATACCAGTCAATATTAAACTGACCTGGTTTTTCCACTGTGTCTATATTTTTATACTAGTTTGGGGGCAAATACTTTATTCTGGAATGATACATCTATTTGAATGCACATCCATTAGTGTTAATTTCCGTCAAGCTACCACTTTAAGCCCCAAACATTAGCTGCTATTTTTCTACTTACAGTAAGAAAACTAAGATTCAAACAATTTAAATAACTTGCCTTCATCTACCAGCAGTCAAGGACAGAGCTAGGATCCAGCCTAGGCCCAAAATGACATCTAAACCAGTGCTTTCTCTGACTTTGAGATCACAAGCAGGCAGATTTCAGTTCAACTGTGGGTTGCAGACGTGTGTGTGTGTGTGTGCATGTGCACATGCGTGTGCACATGCATACATGTCCACATAACATGCACTGGTCCTGAGGCTTGAATTCAGGGTCTGAATACTGTCCCTGAGCTTATTTTTGCTCAACCCTAGCACTCTACCACTTGAGCCACAGCTCTACTTCTGGCTTTTATCTGGTTAATTGGAGATAAGAGTCTCATAGACTTTCCTGACTAGGCTGACTTCAAACTGTTGTCCTCATATCTCAGCCTCCTGAGTAGCTAGGATCATGGGAAGAGTTGTGAACCACTGGCATCCTACAGTAGACTTTTTCTTAATGTATGTCAAGCCAGGTATGATGGAACACCTAAGATCCCAACACTCAGGAAGGTGAAACTATATAGGTGTGTGCGTGTGTGTGTGTGCATGCGTGCACACGCACATGTGCACACAAATGTATGTGTCTCTATGTCTGGGTTTCTGTGTGTGTGTGTCAATTTTTTTAATTGGAAGTCTACAAAATTGAATGAATATTTCTGATTTTCTTGAAAATGTTGGAGGTATGGAAGCCCACAATCCACATTCCTGTATCTCAGTAGTGAGTGTTGTTAGGCAGGGTAGATGTTCTTAATTTACCACTGTCCTCCCTTCAGCCCAGCTTTACCTCTCCATCACCAGTTTGGCACTTATGAGGCATTGGAGCTTTTCCTATTTTGTGTGTGAAGAAATGGAGATTCAGTTTGCAAAGAGGCCAAAGACAGAGATGGAATATGCACTTAAACAATCTAGGCAGGTTCTGAGGCTTTTAGAAACATAGGCTAATATGCCAGGTATTCTCCAACTACAATTGTTGCAACATTAATTTTATAATATACAATCAGGCTTAGAATGTGGCTCAGTTGAAGAATGCTTGCCTAGAATGAGGTCAGATCATGGGTTTGATCTCTCACACCACACATATGTGTGCATGCATGTGCATGAACAAAAATACAGACACAGACATGTAAAGGAAGTATAACCTAAAATCTATTCACACCGACAAGCAAAAAAGGCTTGAATAATGGAATAATATTTGCAAATAGTATAGATACAGTGTATTTAAAGATGCTATTTAGTTGTAGCAAGAAGATAAAATGTATAGGAGGAAGACAACTGGAAGGTCCATTGTGGTCCAAATGATAAAATGACATTTATCTCAAGAGAAGCTAAGAACTTTTTCTATTCTTTCATTTCACTAACAATAGATATTCAGTGAGCTGTTTGCAGACTATATTTTGCCTTGCAAACACAAACACATATGTTCTTATGGTGAAAATATGTGCATAATAAAGTATAAATATATTCCATGCTTAGTGTGCAGTTTATCTGCCGCTGCCTTTTTCTCTCTCACACAGAAGACATTATTTCAAATTTCAATTCTGAATGTAACATACATTTCCAGAGTTGAACATTTCAGTGATATAAAATTACATACATAGGAAACATTTATTCCTATTCTTATCCCAGTTACCTTGCTAGAATGCAGACAATGGTTCCTTCCAGAGGAGGGTGTCATTCAGTCTTTTGCATGTGACTACCCAGTTTTCCCAGAACCATTTGTTGAAGAGACTATTATTTCTCTCTCTCCGACATACATTTTGGACTTCTTTGTAAAAAATCAGGTAGTTGTAGACACATGAATTTATTTCTAGATCTTATAACTTATTCCATTGGTCTTTGGGTTTGTTTTGTGCCAACAGTATTCTGTTTTATTAGTATGGCTGTCTATTATAACTTGAAGACCTGTTTTGGCTTTGTCTACTTCCAAATTAATTTTAGGATTTCTTTAATTTCTATGAAAAATAACATTGTGATTTCAATAGGTATTGATTGATTGTTTAGATCACTTTTGGGCGTATGGATATTCTCACAATTCTACTAATTTATAAATATGGGGAGTTTTTCCATCTTCTTTTTGTAATTAACTTTTATTGACAAGGTGTTGTTCCAAGGGGGCACAGTTACATAATAAGGTAGTGAGTACGTTTCTTGTGATATCTGTTACACCCTCATTTTTCTTTCTCTCCCCTTGTTCAGGTAGGCATATATACAATATCCAGTGTACCAAAATCATACGCAGTAACCACGTAGGGTATGCCAAAGGAAATTCACCTAGAACATTAAACATAACATCAACAGTAGAATCCTCCTGTGTCCTTCTCTTGGAGTTGTTTTTGCTTATCCTCGTCTTATATAATCGTGTGTACATAGCTGTTGAGCTATTGTGATCCACTAATAGGTCTATCCTACACCTTTTTATGTTTGCTTAGTAGTTGTTTGGTTTTAGATATATAATGTAAAGTCACTGACCCAAACGTGGAAGTACCATTTGAAAAGAAGTTCATTTTTTTTGTTGTTTTTTTTAATTCAAATTTTTATTATCAAACTGATGTACAGAGGGGTTACAGTTTCATACGTTAGGCATTGGATACATTTCTTTTTTTTTCTCAAATTTTTATTATCAAACTGATGTACAGAGAGGTTACAGTTTCATACGTTGGGCATTGGATACATTTCTTGTACTGTTTGTTACCTTGTCCCTCATACCTGGTCTCTACTGTTCCCTGTCCCCCTCCCAACAGTCATATAACAAGGAGACCATGCCCCTTTGTTCTCTGTGTTCTAGGCTTGTCTTGCTCAACATTTTTGTTCAAGCTCTGACCATTTCCCTGCGAATACCAATATTTTATCATTTCTAATCACTATGTAGTATCCCATTATGTACAGGGACCACATTTTTTATCCATTCATCTGTAGTGGGACATCTGGATTGTTTCCATATTTTGGCTATTGTGAATTGTGCAGCAATAAACATGGATGTGCAGATGTCTTTATGGTATCCTTAGACCTGTTGTTCAGGATAGATGCCTAGGAGTGGTATGGCTGGGTCATAGGGTATGTCTATGCTGAGCTTCTTGAGGAACCTCCATACTGTTCTCCAAAGTGGTTGTACTAATTTGCACACCCACCAACAGTGGAGAAGGGTTCCTCTTTTCCTGCATCCCCTCCAGCATTTGTTATTGCCTGAGTTTAGAGTATAGGCCATTCTAACTGGAGTGAGGTGGTATCTCGGGTTGTTTTATTTGCATTTCCTTTAATGCCAGGGATATTGAACTTTCCTAATATGTTTCTCTGCCATTTTTATTTCTTCTTCTGTGAAGTTTCTTTAGTTTCTTTGCCCATTTAATAATTTGTTTATTGGTTTTGGAGAGGGTTAGTTTCTTGAGTTCTCTGTAGATGATGGATATTAGGCCTTTGTTGCTGTGCCGGTGAAGATCCTTTCCCATATGGTTGGCTGTCTTTCTGGTTTATTGTCTGTGTCTTTAGCTGTGTAGAAACTTTTTATTTTGTAGTAGTCCCATTTGTCGAGTCTCTCCCCTATCTGTTGTGCCCTGGGACTCTGTTCAGGAAGTTCCTACCTGTGCCTATAAGTTCTAATGTCTCTCCTACTCTGTCCTTCAGTAGTTTCAAGGTTTCAGGTCTGATGTTTAGGTCCTTAATCCATCTTTCCATCTTATGTCTTCAATTTCTTCCTTTAAATTTTGTAGTTTTTATTGCATAGATCCTTCATCTTCTGAGGCTTATTTCTAGTTTTTTAAACTATTGTCAATAGAATTTTTCTCTCATCATGTTTATTAGTATACAGCAAAGTCAGTGTGTTGATTTTTTTTATCCTGATCCATCACCGATGTTAAATGAGAGTGAAGAATGAAAACCTTTATCTTGTTCCTGATCTGAGAAAAAATGGTTTCAGGTTTTCTCCCTTTACTATGATGGTTGCAATAGGTTTGTTATGTATAGGCTTTTTTATGCTAAGATACATTTCTTCTATCCTGGTTCCTTGTAATCCTACTTTCTCCAGAACTTTCATCATAAAAGAATGTTGGATTTTGTCAAATGCCTTTTCTGAATCAAGTGAGATGATTATATGATTCTTGCCCTTTCTTCCTTTTTTATTTACATATGTTAAACACTTGCATACCTGGAGTGACACCAACTTGATCATGATTTACTATCATTTTGATTAATTATTGAGTTTAGTTAGTAAGTGGTTTTAGGACTTTTATGTTTATGTTCATCAAAGAAATTGGTGTATAGTTCTCTTTTTGTTTTGCCATGTCAAGTTGTAGAACAAATTTAATACCAAGCTTCATAGAAAGAGTTTTGTAGTGATCTTTCTCTTTATATTTCATGGAAATTTTTGAGGAGTATTCGTTCTTCTTTAAAGGTCTTATGGAATTCAACTGTGAATTCTTTGGTCCTGGGCTTTTAAAAAAATTGTCAAGGTGATATACAGAAGAGTTACAGTTATATACATAAGATAGTGAGTGCATTTCTTGTCAAACTTGTTACCCCCTCCCTCATTTTTATCTTACTTTCCTTCCCCTCCATCCTCCCCCCACCCCAGGTTGTCCACTTAATTTCCAACACATTGTCTTGTGAGTATTGCTGTTGCAGTTGGTTTGTCCTTCATCCTTTGTCTCATTATTTTGATGTACCCCTTCCCTAATTCAAATAAACATATATACAGGGTACTAAAATCAAAGGAAAATCACCGGAAAGACAAATGAAAGAAAAAAATAATTTCAAGGGCCGGGAATATGGCCTAGTGGCAAGAGTGCTTGCCTTGTGTACATGAAGCCCTGGGTTTGATTCCCCAGCACCACATATATAGAAAATGGCCAGAAGTGGCACTGTGGCTCAAGTGGCAGAGTGCTAGCCTTGAGCAAAAGGAAGCCAGAGACAATGCTCAGGCCCGGAGTCCAAGCCCAGGACTGGCAAAAAAAAAAAAAAAAGAATTTCACATAGTACATTAAAAATAACAACACCAATGAAAAAACTCTTGTTTACATATCTTAGAGTTCATTTTGCTTAGCATCATCTTATGTGATCATATGTACATAACTATTGACCTATTGTGATCTTCTGCTAGTACTATCCTAGACATATACTATTAGCAATGAGGGAAATCATGGAATGTATGTTTCTTTGAGTTACATGAAGTGAGCCAGACCCAAAGTGGGCCTTTTTGTGTTGTTGTTGTGAGATTCCTTGCTGCTATTTCAACCTAATTCCTTGTTACAGTTCTATTTAGGTGATTTATAACCTTCTGGTTCAATTTTGGTAGGGTGAGGTTATGTAGGTATGTGTCCATTTTTATTAGATTTTCCAGTTTATCTGAATAAAAGTTGTCAAAGTATTCCTTCACCATCTTCAGATTTCCTTTTTATTCACTGTGCTAGCCCCATTTTTGTCTCTTATTTATTTGAGTCATTTCCTTTTTTAGTCAGCTTATCCATTTTATTTATGTTTTTGAAGAACTAACCTTTTGCTTTTCATTGACTCTTTTCATAGCTTTTTAGTCTTTATTCCATCGATTTCTGACCTAATCTCTATTGTTCATTTCATGTTGGGTTTGTCTAGTTCTTGTTTTTTTCAAAGAGATTAAGGTGCATCACAAGGGTACTAATATGAAATTTCTGTTTTATTAAGTAGACAATCACAGCTATAAACATTCCTCTTAGCCTTCCTTAATTGTATCCCAAAGGTTGTGGCAGGTTGTCTTTTCATTTTAATTGGAATTTAGGAACTTTGGGTTTCCCCTCCTATCACCCCAATAACCTACTGTTACATCATGGTCTGGCAGGATACGAGGTTTTCTTTCTCTCAATTTTTAGAAATTCTATTAATATTAATTTTATTATTTACAAACTTGTTCTTTACAAACAGATTGTATGCTTTAATTATTTGAAACCATCAAATTGTATATTCATAATATTAATTTCTCAGGACATATTCATTATTTTTTATCTTTAGTTGTATAAAGGAGTGGCTATTCAATGAAAAAAATTATGAATACAGTGCATCTTGATCAATGTCAGCCATTCATCATACTTCCCCATCCCTCCTTACCCCATCCCTGCCTTCAGTTTTCTTAATTTGCATTGAATTTTACAACTGTGTTCTCCCCTCCTTCCCCTTTTTATTCATCTACACACACATACCCTTGATCCCATCCACTGCCTTTCAAGAACCTGTTTCCATCTGTTCATTCTATTAGACTGTGAGTTAACCATTCTAAGAAATTATGTGATTTGAGTTCTCCCCTGCATCTACCATATTTTGGTTAATACAATTGTGTACAATTCATACCACCATAAAGTGTTTACTTATATATTTACAAATTAATTCTAGGCTCTATATATGAGAGAAATGTGCATCCTTTGTCTCTCTGGGCTTGACTTCATTTAACATGATTTTTTTCAGGTCCTTCTATTTCTATGCAAATAATGGGACATCATTCTTTCTAATGCATGACTAAAATTCCGTTGGGTTTATGTACTACATTTTCTTGATCCATTCATCCATTGATGGGCATGTGATCTGATTCCATGTCTGGGCTATGGTGAATAGTGCTTCAGTGAACATGGTTGTGCTTTGCTATATCCTAGTTTGTAATCTTTTGGATAAATGCCCAAGAGTAGGCTTGCTGGAACATAGGGTAATTATTTATTTATTTATTGTCAAAGTGATGTACAGAGGAGTTACAGTTTCATATGTAAGTCAGTGAGTACATTTTTTTTCAAATTTTTATTATCAAACTGATGTACAGAGAGGTTATAGTTTCATACGTTAGGCATTGGATACATTTCTTGTACTGTTTGTTACCTTGTCCCTCATACCCCCCTCCCCCCTCCCCCTTACCCTTTCCCCCCCTGAGGTGTTCAGTTCACTTACACCAAACAGTTTTGCAAGTATTGCTTTTGTAGTTGTTTCTCTTTTTTTACCCTGTGTCTCTCAATTTTGGTATTCCCTTTCAATTTCCTAGTTCCAATACCAGTATACACGGTTTCCAATATACTAAGATAAGATTACAGAGATAGTGTAGGTACAACCACAGGAATGTGATACAAGAACATCATCAATAATAGAAGCTACAGATACACATGGGACGTTGAAAGTAGTTACAACTGTGATATAACAATTGTCTCCATAATATGGAGTTCATTTCACTTAGCATCATCTTAGGTGTTCATAAGGGTATAGCTATTGGGCCTTGTGATGCTCTGCTATGACTTGCCTAAACCTGTACTAATTATTCCCAATAAGGGAGACCATAGAGTCCATGTTTCTTTGGGTCTGGCAGTGAGTACATTTCTTATCAAACTTGTTACCTCCTCCCTCATTTTTCTCCCCCTTCCCCTTTTCCCAACTCCCTCCCCGACCCAGATTGTACAGTTGGTTTACAGCATATAGTTTTGTAAGTACTGCTGTTGCATTAGTTCACCTTTTACCCTTTGTCTCTCCATTTTGATGTTCCCCTTTCCTAGTTCCAATAAATGTACAGACAATACCCAGAGTGCCAAAATCAGTTACAGTGACATCAGGGGCAAAACTCTGGGGAAAAAAGACAAAAGAAAATAGTATATGATTAGTTTTTTTAATCTCCAAACTGCTTTCCAAAAGAGTTGAACAAGTTTACCTTCTTTCCAACAAGGAGGAAGGTTCCTTTAGTCACATTTGCACCAGCATCTGTTATTGTTTATATTCTTGATGAGGGCCATTCTAACCCAGGTGAGATGGAATCTCAGTGTTGTTTTGGTTTGCATTTCTTTTACAGACAAAGATCTTGAGCATTTCTCCATGTGTCTGTTGTGCATCTTCTTCTGAAAAGTCTCTGTTTAGCTCGTTTGACCACTTATTAATTGGTTTGTTGATTCTTTTTTTTTTTGGCCAGTTCTGGGGCGTGGACTCAGGGCCTAAGCACTGTCCCTGGCTTCTTTTTGCTCAAGGCTAGCACTCTGCCACTTGAGCCACAGTGCCACTTCTGGCCATTTTCTATATATGTCGTGCTGGGGAATCAAACCCAGGGCTTCATGCATACAAGGCAAGCACTCTTGCCACTAGGCCATATTCCCAGCCCTTGTTGATTCTTTTATGGCTTAGTTTCTTAAGATCTCTGTAATAGAGGTATAACTGGCAAAAGAAAATCTTCTCCCATTCTGTTGGCTGTCTTTTTAGCTTGTTAACTGTGTCCGTTGCCATGCAGAAGCTTAGTTTGATGCAATCCCATCTATCAAGGATTTCTTCGATTTGCTGTGCTTCTAGATCAGAAGGTTCCTGTCTGTGCCAAGGAGTTCTAATATTTCCCCTACATCTTCTTATAATGCTTTTTATGATTTCAAGTATTACACTGAGGTATTTGATTGATTTTGAGTTGATACTGCTGCAAGGTGATAGACAGGGACCCAGTTTCAGTTTTCTGCATGTAGATGTTCAGTTTTCCAGCACCATTTGTTGAAGAGGCTGTCTTTCATCCAGCCTGTGGGTTTTTTTTGCCCCCTTATATAATATTAGATGGCTGTGTATCTATGGGTTTCTTTCTGGGACTTTTATCTGTTGCATTTGTCCTCAGTCCTGCCTCTGTGCCAGTACCAAGCTATTTTCTTTACTATACCTTTGTGGTAGCATTTGCAGATTGGAATTGTTATAATTTCAACAGTATTTTTTCTGCCCAGGAATACTTTTGCAATTTGGGACTTTTTGTGGTTCCATATGAATTTTTGGTTTGTTTTCTCTATCTCAGTGAAGAATGATGTTGATATTGGGGTTTTGATGAGTATTGCATTGGGTTTGTATATTGCTTTGGGAAATACTGCTATTTTCACTATACTAATTCTGCTAATCCAGGTGCATGGAATGTCTATCCACTTCCTATCTCTTCTTCAAATTTCCTTCTTCAAAATGGTATAGTTTTCATTGGAGACATCCTTCACATCTTTGTTGAAGGTAAGAGTGATTGACGACTGTCCTGTATCAGCAAAATAGATCCACTCTTTTTTTTTTTTTTTTGGCCAGTCCTGGGCCTTGGACTCAGGGCCTGAGCACTGTCCCTGGCTTCCTTTTTGCTCAAGGCTAGCACTCTGCCACTTGAGCCACAGCGCCACTTCTGGCCGTTTTCTGTATATGTGGTGCTGGGGAATCGAACCCAGGGCCTCATGTATACGAGGCAAGCTCTCTTGCCACTAGGCCATATCCCCAGCCCCAATAGATCCACTCTTCCAATCTTAGTTTTTGCTCTGCTTTGAACAGGTATAGCCCATCTACTGGTAGAGAATGCCCTCTACTTTAGAAACCCAAATTTTTACCGGCTTAGTGCTTGAGGGATAAGTTAGCATACAGGGCAATTCCTAGACTGTTTCTCTCCTGAACATTTTGTGTTGGGAAGATGGAGGGGCACCTGCTATTACACAAGTCATCAGTATCTGTGTAGAACTTCATGCTGCTGTGGAATGTCCCACATGAGACCACACATTTTCATACACTTGGTTGTTCTGGGTGGCTCTCCTAAGGATAAAGTACTTTAAGTTATGAAGAGTACCATTTTTTCCAGCCCTACACTTTTGCATTACGCTTCTGCATTAGGAGTGTAGGAGTCCATCAATTAGCTTCAGCCTTTCAGGGGTAGGCATGTGGCATTTTATTCTGCCACTGAAGTTTTCTCCTGAGCTCCTGCACTCACACCTACTGGATTGCCATCAACACTATTAGGGGTAGATTATAGAAAAAAAATCGCAGTTTTTGTCCCCTGCTCTAGTGTGGAGAAATTCACTATTCCTATTCCATTACACTTACCCACTGAAGAATTAGGCATGTGACTCATTTCTCTACAGGCTTAGCTGGGGTCCTGTCTTGGGTCTGTGCATTCAGCTCTTGTTTTAGGTAGACTGGTATGGCAATCTCAGGGGCTCCATGCCACTCATCTCTCTCTCTCTCTCTCTCTCTCTCTCTCTCTCTCTCTCTCTCTCTCTCTCTCTCTCTCTCTCTCTCTCTCTCTCTCTCTCTCTCTGTCAGCAGAGGGACGCAGATATAACTGTTCCTGATTCAACCTTTTCCCCAAGCCAGGCTTTCTGTTCTCTGTCCAGTTCCACTTTTCTGCCAGTTTTTCATGTGTGTTTCTTGCCAGAAAAGAAGAAGTGAAGGAAGAATGGGGTGGGGAACCACAAAAAGAAATCTGGGAAGGGGGTTCCATCCCACTGTGGAGGTAGCTTTCCTGCTCTATCTAAATGAGTTCTTTAAGATTCAGTAACTAATTTCTTCTAGCGTCTATCTGTCCATATTTTCTCTAGCATCCATCCCAGCCATGATTTTCCTCTCATATCTATAATTTGCCCTCAGCTTTGCCATTTAAAAAGCATCTAAAAATAGATTCGTTCTGAGTTTAAATGACTGAAATTTTATATCTATCTATCTATAGATACGAAAAAATCTCAACTACATAAATACAGTTAAAGAAAAACTTTGAGATAAAAGAAAACCAATCCTCAAAAGGTTGTCATCATCCTGCTTGCATAGTGAATTGAGCTGACAGACTCATAATTTGATTTGCTCCTAAGGGGGAATTAGTTAATTTTGATTATGCAGTATTTTATAAGCATTAGTATTTTCATGTAAAATATTAAAGAAAATATTGATGCTTCCCCTAGAACTAATGGCTTAGAAGCTTGTCCATAATTATTTAACAGTTAAATTTTGAAATTAAAATTATGATATATTTATTTTTATTGTAGTTTGTTGTGATACAACAAGACACTTAAAATTAAAAAGCTGATGAGATTTTCTTTGAAACTCCCCTATGTAAAATGAAAGAATAATTTCCAAACTTCCTATGAGCATAAAATCAGAGTTGTCATTTACTTGCCACGTATATTAAATGTATATATAATGAAACAGTAGCTTACAATAATAACTATAATTTGAAATACATTATATAGAACAGAAATCAAGCTCTGCTCAGCTGGTTGGTTTTGATTCAAGTTCTCTTATGAGTTTGCATTTTAATAGTGGTTGGGCTGCTCTCAAGTCTTCTTTACTCATTTGCCTGATACTTGATCTGGGAAGACTCGAATAGTGGAGGGCTGGAGCAGGTGAGGTTCTTCACCCAAATGGAGGAGGAGCTCTCTCTCCTCATGATGATCTCAGGAGTTAGACTTTATGAGAGTTCTAGGCTCCAAAGGCATTACCCCCAAGAGAAATAGAAGAAAGTCTTTACCTTTGCTAATCTAAATTCACACAGTATCATCTTTCTCCTTTTCTGCTTGCTAGAAATGAATCATTAAGGTGGATCCTTATTGAAGAGGAGGGAAACTAGAATCTGCTTTTTAAAAAACTAGAATGTCAGACTTCCATCTTTGGGTCCCTCTCTACTAAGAGCCTATATCAGGTCTGTTTTACTTTCAAATAAACTTTCTCAGTCTGCTTAAAAAATAATGATAAGATAAGAATGTTTGCACTGCCTTACATATAAAACTATAGACGCTCTGTATATCACTTTAACAATAAACGGAGAAAAACAATTTTTAAATTCGGAAAAAAATAGAATTTAAAAAGTAAAAGGAAAGAAAACCTGACTGAGCTTGCTGATCCATAACTATAACCCAGGTGAGCAGAGGCTGAGGCAAGATTATGAATTTATTGCCAGACTAGGCTACAAAGTAAGACCTTGTCTTAAAAATCAAACACAAAACAAAGCCTTTTTGACATGACTACTATACCATCAGCTCAATCAGTACCTTACCCCTCTTTACCTTGTTTATCTTCCCCTTTCTTCAATTTCCTTTTTCCCTCTCCTTTCAGGCCAGTTGCTCAGTCCTATGGGTTTGAGCTTTAAGAGTCTCCTTTTACCTACACTCCAGGCTATCTCATTCCCACAGCCAATTAATCCTTAATTCACTGTTCTGATCAAAAGCCTTTAATGATGATAATAGTCCACAAACTCTTCCTCTAGGTATGTTTGGTATCAGAATCAAATAGAATCTCATTTCTTAAAAAAGTGTTTATTGTTCATGTCCCTTCACATAATTACTGAATTAGATTTCTGGAGGCTGGAATTCAGGATCTGCAAGTTTACAATATCCTGAAGTAAAGTAGATTCTAAAATGCATGAAAATACAAACTTTAATTTAATATTTGATGGCAAACAGCACTGGTTCTCAGTTGTGGCATGTTGCCATAGTTACAGAGCAAGCAGTCTTGTGGTAATACAGTAATACTTAGGAACTGATTAGTTATCCAAGCATTGTCACCTGCACCACTCTTCACATCTCATTGTTTAAATAGGAAGAATTTCTTACAATAAAAGGTATTTCAAAGAAGTTTTCCCAGTATTAGTGTCATAGTGTCATCAGGTGTGTGTGTCTTAATGAAATCCTAGCCTCGCAAGACTGGATCCGAATAGATATGGCACATCTTCCCTCCACCCCTTGAACACATTTTTCCCTTGCCTTCTCAACAGTTGTCTCTCTTCTATAGTGTTGTAAATCTTTTCCTATTCTTTTATTTACTTATTGTTTTAACCAAATATTCACTTGTATCTACTTTAGAACATAGTCTGGTAGGAACACAACCTTGGAAACGTTTCTTTTCCCTTTGCTTATTCAGAAAAATTGCATTAGAATCTGTATCACCTATATGGCTCTTATAATATAGTGTTTTATATTGTTTCCCATTCATTTGCCACATTTTCTCTGTGTCACTCAGGTTCCAACAGGAAAGGAATGACTCACTCATATAGCTTAAACACACTTTAATAAGTCTTTATGGAACATCTCTGTAAAAGTTTACATACAACATGATGAAATCTACAAAGGCAGTGAAGTGCCATGGGGCTGGTGGAAGTGAGGTCTATTTCCATCCCAAGACCTATAGGTTTGAGTAGAAGAAACTATTTAACTTGAGCCAAGAGAATAGCAAATATAGGATGAAGATGACCTATAAGAGCTTGATCTTCTGTAGATAAATGTAGTCAGCCTCTAATTTTATCATAGGATGAGAGTCAAGGGGATAAATTTCCACTGTTTTCCTCTCCTTTCCTCACACATCCTGTTGATATTTACCATTGGCCAAAACCAACAGAAAGCTAGAGGTCAAGTGAACCTATAGATGCATTCCACTGTTGGAATGAAGATGGTGGAGAGTGGAGCCAGGGGAAAATATACAACACAATTAGAATTTCACTAAGAGAAGATATCTTTCTCATGGCTCTACAATGGATTATAGATAGTAGTTGTTCAATAACTCTTATCCCTTTATGCCAAACATATGCTAATTTCATTTCTGAAGAATACTTGATGAGTGTTTTTCAGTGCTAACAGTTTGCATTTTCTGAACAGTGATTCACTCAGACATCAAGTACTGTATTTCTTTAATTTCCAGACCCATTTCCCATAATATCCTGAGTAGAAAAGGGCAATCTCCCAAGAAAATGCAGATACAGCTCTAATTTGGGTATCCTAAGTAATAATAAAAATACATTTAAATTAAAAATGCTGTCATGTATTTTGGAAGTTCAAGATTCTATTCTCAGATCCTCCCAGTTTAACCTTATTGACTTAACACATATTCCATTCTGTTAAGAGCCTGGGTATGTGTACAGTGTGCCCTTGTCGGATAAGAAAATAATGTTAGCTATGCAGAATTTCTAATAGAAATTCATAGAATAATGTTTATACTACACTGAGATTCTTACCATTACAGAAAGATTCAAATGGGATTTTTATTATTAGACTAGAAATAAACATACCTCAGTTTTATAGGCAACACCTCAAGAAATAGACATGGGTTGAAAATGAAGGCTAGAACAAGATGTACTATACAAACAGTAACATAAGAAATAAGAATGATTTTGTCTACTTTAATAAACTTCAAGAGAAAAAGTTGTGTTAATTTATCAGACCCTTTGAGTATGTACATTTGTATTAGTAGTTACATGAAGACATGAAAGTTATAAATGTGTGTATACCTAGTAAAAGTTTAAAAAAATCTTATACATGAATATTTAAAAGCTTCAACACAGCGCAATCAAAAATTAACAAAAATAAAATAGTATACCTTCATGGTTGGAAATTTTAATTCTTTTCTCATTATTTAATACAAGAACTAGACATAATATTAATATAGGGATAGATATAAATAGACGTATCTGGAACACCATATCTAAAAACAATACATTACAGTGTTTCCTAATGCATATGTACATTGAAATTTTGCAGAGTGTGTTTTTGACAATGGATGTAAAGCCCTTAACAGCATTTAACATCAATTCATAAGGTTGGGGGAACCAGCATATTAAGAATAGAGGGGCTGGGGATATAGCCTAGTGGCAAGAGTGCCTGCCTCGGATACACGAGGCCCTAGGTTCGATTCCCCAGCACCACATATACAGAAAATGGCCAGAAGCGGCACTGTGGCTCAAGTGGCAGAGTGCTAGCCTTGAGCGGGAAGAAGCCAGGGACAGTGCTCAGGCCCTGAGTCCAAGGCCCAGGACTGGCCAAAAAAAAAAAAAAAAAAAAAAAGAATAGAAACAAAATCTTTCAAAAATGCTATAGTTAACATTATATTTAGTGGTAAAATGATCTTCCACTAATACTGGAGACTTCAAATATATATACTCTTGCCATTTCTATTTAGCATTGTACTAGATGTTCTAAATAGCATTTTAATACAATAAGGAAAATATAGGAAAGAAAGAAATAGGACTGTACTTGTGAATTATGTCACTGTTTACAAAGAATCTACAAAATGACTACCAAAACAATTAATTAAATTAATATTGTCCTTGAAAGTATAAATCAATTTCATTTCCATATGTTAGTACCAAACATCTGTACATTTTATAGTGAGCCAC
The DNA here is from genome assembly GCF_023159225.1 of Perognathus longimembris pacificus. Taxonomy (NCBI): domain Eukaryota; kingdom Metazoa; phylum Chordata; class Mammalia; order Rodentia; family Heteromyidae; genus Perognathus; species Perognathus longimembris. The sequence continues at coordinate 55,088,260 of NC_063167.1, forward strand.
CTGTACCTTAGTATTTAACTGCTTACTATGTTTCTTTTTTAATGTTGATTTCTTAGGTTTTAACATCTTCATTTTTTAATAGTATTGCTTAAATATGTAGTCACTGATTATTGTCTAAATATGTGGGTGTGATAGAGGTCCTGTGCTTAAGTTTACATGACAAAAGGTGGTAGTGTCTAATTTTCTAATGGAATGAAGTGAGGAGCCTTTGGTTATTGTATTTAATCTGTGTGTAGTCCTTGGTTCTTTTATTCCTATTTTTTTCTTTCTCTGACTCACAGAGAAAGAAGATACCTAAAGATATTTTTCTCATTCATGCTTTAGATAATGAGTTCCATGAGTACATTTATTCATTGTATAGTAACTTGGTCACACATTGTACAGTCTATTTATCCAGCATCTGGTAACCAGTGGTCCCTTGCCTCTGAGGGTAGCTGAGTCATTGCACAGGATAAGCATTTTCTCAATCAACTGGAACCAAAAGTACTCTTATCGTGTGGATATTCCGGGGATTAAAAAAGAAACAAAACCACACACAGCTTTAAATAATTTGGAATTAAAAAAGATCTTTAGCCACTGAGCTCATTTGTTGGAGAGATGAGAGGATGGTACTTGGGATTCACCATCCCAAGCAGTGGGATAGCTAATAAGCATCACCACTCTCACCCTAGCTATTCTGTCTGTGAGCATTAATGAGTTTCAGTCTAGTATCAGAGAACTAGGGTTTGTCTATCAGAAGACTCTTTCTGGAGTCACATTCAAACATGTTGAACAGGGATTAATGAGTTAAAGTACATATTTACTTTCCCAAATGGCCTCACTTGAAAAAGAAAGCACATTCAGTTTTTATAAATTCTTAGTGTATTTCAATGTTGGTTTCTCTCTCCATTTGTCTTCTTATGAACATTTCTTAACCATGCATGGGTTTAATTTTTTAATTTATTTTATTTTATGGTATTTTATTTTAATCATTATTAAAATTAAGTCCTAATGTTTGTTAGACAAGAGCTCTACCACTTAAGACACGACCTTTCTCTTGCTTTATTTCAGATAGGGTCTCATGCTCTTGCCTGGATTGGCCCCAGACTTCAAACCTCTTACCTCTGTATTCCAAGTAGCTGGGATTATAAACATGCACCACCACACTGGTCTCAAGCATGTTCCTAAATTATATATTCTTTGAATCTTCACTTCTGAGTAAATGCACTCATATTTAAGAAAATAATTTTGAACTATATGTGGTAAGCTAGGCACTGTTGACCTATGCCTGCAATCCTAGCTACTCAGGAGGCTAAGACCTGAAGATCCCAGTTTGAAGACAGCTCAGGGAGAAAAGTCTATGAGACTCTTATGTCTAATTAACCAGTAAAAAGGTAGAAAGGAGGTGTGGCTCAAGTGGTAGAATACCACCTTGATTGAAAAGCCAAGCAAGAGTGCATGGCCATGAGTTCAAGCCCCAGTACTGACACCAAAGAAAAGTATCATTTGTTAAATATTATAGCAAATTATTAGTGCCAACTATTGATTTACTTCTAGTCTGAATTCTCCAATATTATTTTGCACACACTAAACCTTCTATCTTTATTGACTAAATTATTGCACAAATGAGTTAGTACTCCATCGAGAGAATGGTGGTATAAAAAGCTATGGTGTGCCTTCTTAGTTTCATGGTTCTTCATTTTCTTTTTCTTTCTTTCCTTCTTTCTTTCTTTCTTTCTCTCTCTTTTTCTTTCTTTCTTTCTTTCTTTCTTTCTTTCTTTCTTTCTTTCTTTCTTTCTTCCTTTGTCATGGAGCTTGAACTCTGAGCTTAGGCACTGTCCCTGAGCTCTTGAGCTTAGCTAGCACTCTACCAGTTAAGCCACAGTGCCACTTCTGGTCTTCTGAATGGTTTATTGGAGATAAAAGTCTCTTGGACTTTCCTGTCTGGGCTGGCTTTGAACTATAATCCTCAGATCTCAGCCTCCTTAGAAGCTAGGATAACAGGCGTGAGCCACTAGCACCTGGCTTGGTTCTTTGTTTTCTATTGAAACATAGTAATTAAGCCTTTTAGAAACTCACCCAGACATGTTTTACTTGAACTTCTTGAAAATACTCTCCTTTATGCAATGTGGGTTTATGTATCTGTATGTATGTATATACAAGCACATGTGTGTATAGATACATGTATAGATATAAATAGAGAGGGTAGGGAAGAAAGATGAGGAGAGAGGAAGAGGAAAAGGAAGATGAAGAGATATTTGGAAAGATTTTCTAGCTTTGATTAGTTTTTTCCCAAACAACTCATACATTTCAAAAATAAAAATAAAAGGCAGGCAGGCAGGGAGGAAGGAAGGAAGGAAAGAAGGAAGGAAGGAAGGAAGGAAGGAAGGAAGGAAGGAAGGAAGGAAGGAAGGAAGGAAGGAAGGAAGTCAATAAGGCACTAAATTGATAATCTGAATGATCACACATTAGGCTTTGGTTCCCTGTAAGAGGGGAAAGGACTTGATAGAAGTGGCTGCTGCTGTGGCCACCTGAGATTTGAAAATCTGGGTCCAGCTCAGTGGCACTAACATGTTTTGAAATGATTCAATCTGTTGGTTTCAGAGCCTTGGAAAATTACCACTTGGTAATAGGAACACAACTAAAGATTACTTGTCAAAAATGCTAGGTAGAACATTAAAACTAGGCATCAACACAACATTAAGGAAACAGTTTCTTTGACTTTAATAAAATTAATTTTATTTTAAATGACTCTTTTGTTCACCACTGCTTAGCATTAACACTTTAATTGAGTATGGAACATATTGGAACAATGTTCACCACCATTTGTGTGTGTGTGTGTGTGTGTGTGTGTGTGTGTGTGTGTTGTGCTGTTCATTATGGCTATAGTGTAAGACTACAATCTATGTAGCTTTTGGAGCCAACTCACTTACATTTATAAACTATCTCATTGTATGTACACATTCAAACGTTAATTGCTCCACAAACCCACTATGCTGAAGAGGATTCTGGGGCTGTTTCTGGCATGTGGTGATCAGAAGCAATGACAACTCTCTGCCCAGCCTAAGACAGTAACTCTTCTAAGAGGAGCCAGTCTTCTCACTGTACAGACTGGAGCAATAAACCTTGGAATTCCTTCATGGACAAAAGCCTGAGTCTACCTAACCATTTATTAGATCTTTACAGGAAAAGAGCAAAATCTATATCCTCTTTCCAGAAATGAGTTTATTTAAAGGAATGAAGGGAAGGCATGGGGAATTGTTGAACAGATACTAGTTCTCACTGTTTGAAAGAGTATTGTTTTCATATATTCTGATAGTTTCTTCATTGGATAGTATCCAGACCGGTTGCTATTCTCAATTTGAGTGCATAGAATCCAAGTATATAAAATAGATAGATCAGGAAGAAAGACATTGTTCTTGCTTCGTGTGTGTGTGTGTGTGTGTGTGTGTGTGTGTGTGTGTGTGTGTGTGTGTGTGTGTGTGTGTGTGTAGGGTGAGCTTGAACTCAGGGCCTGAATTTTGTCTCTGAGCTTTTTTATTTATTTTATTTTATTTTATTTTATTTTTTATTCAAAGCTAGAGCTCTACCACTTGAGCCATAGCCTCACTTCTGGCCTTTTGATGGTTAATTGGAGACAAGAATCTCCCAGATTTCCTTCTTTGGCTGGCTTTGAATCATGATTGTCTGATCTCAGCCTCCTGAGTAGCACGGCTTAAGGCATGAGCCACCAGCACCAGCTTGTTCTTGCCTTTTAAATGTAGCTTTTACGTTTCTACAATGGAAAAAATACAGCTTTTTACACATAGTGTAGAACTCAATGAACTTACTTAGTTAATAAGAGCGAGTTAATGAATATGAAAATGAATGAGTGACTAAGTGGATAAATGAGAATAAATGTTAAACACAACTATATTAAGCATAAATTCTCTTTTGAAGTATATGTTTCAGCCATACATATCAACCTAAGAAAAATATTTCCATTTTTCCTTGGAGTGACACCAGTGGGTTCCTTTCTAAAGGAACTTATATCTTATATCTAAATTCCAAATGGAAATCTTTCACACCTTGTGATGACATTTTAAGGTCAATTTTCAGCCTATTTTCCATTCAATGAATTTGTACATGGAGTATTCATGGAACTGCCACCTTATTTCTTATCTCTTTTGTATTCTCACAATACCAGTGCACATTTATTACATACTTGAGCTTCATTTTCAACTAAGAATTGCCTTTAAAGATCTGAAAATGTGTTTCTTGCTTTAAGAATTTTTCAATTACTGCTCTAATACTTCTTTTGAATGAGTGCAATATGACTCAAAGCTTAGAATATAAGGGTTTAAAATAGGTAGGTCAGAAAGAAAGACACTGTTCTTGCTTTTAAAAGGAATATCACTTATCTTATTTTGTGAGAGTAAAGTCTCTTATTTTTAGCTCTATTAACTTCCTTGAAAGCTAACTGACATACAATAGACAAAACAGAGATTTGGACCATACCATATGACTGCTAAGGATCTTCCTAAAAGATTTTTTTTTTTACCAGCACTGGGGCTTGAACTCAGGGCCTAGATGCTGTTCCTGAGCTTTTTTTGCTCAAAGCTAGCACTTTACCATTTTGAGCCACAGTATCACTTCTGGTTTTCGTGTGGTTAACTGAAGAAGATAAGAGTCTCATGGACTTTTCTTGCTGGGACTGACTTTAACAGTGATCTTCATATTTCATCCTGCTGAGTATCTAGGATTATAGGCATGAGCCACCAGTGCTTGGCTCCTAAAAGATCATTTTTTTTTTTTTTTTTTGGCCAGTCCTGGGCCTTGGACTCAGGGTCTGAGCACTGTCCCTGGCTTCTTTTATTTTGCTCAAGGCTAGCACTCTGCCACTTGAGCCACAGCGCCCCTTCTGGCCGTTTTCTATATGCGTGGTGCTGGGGAATCGAACCCAGGGCTTCATGTATACAAGGCAAGCACTCTTGCCACTAGGCCATATCCCTAGCCCCTAAAATATCTTTTTAAGGACCTTTTTGCTTCCATGTATTTATGAGCAGAGTAGACAATATGAGTTAGATTAGTGTTCACATAGCCATGATAATTATTCCATCTTCAACATGGAAGTCATTTAAATGTTATAGGTTTTCAGGTTTGTAAGGAATCTAGGGAGAGAAAGAGGTTAGTTTAGGAATTGGCTGAACAGTAAGTATTACCAAATCTACTAAAGAAGAATCTTAAAAGTCATGGTAGCATCACCCACCAGTGACCATTTCCTAGCAGACACTAGTTTTTTCTTCTTGTTGGACCAATCACACACACCACTAATGAAGAATATTTAATATGATTATTGTTATCAGGCACACTTTCTTTCTCCCAGAGAGTTAGGAAAAGTGGTGTGTCTGCTATATATTTGAACTCTTCACCTTATCTACCATTTCTCCCTCTCCTCCAAATTCTCATAATGTTCCTTGGACTGTTTTTCTGGTTTTGGTTTTTGAAATGGCATCTTGCTATGTTGCCCAGGCTGGCCTCAGTCTTGTTATCCTCCTGCCTCTTGGCCTCAAAAGTAGCTGGAATTACAAGCCTGTGCCATCATACCATCTGGTCCTTTTATTTTATTTGAGTGCACTGTCTAATATGGACACTAATGGTTCCCTTTATTTCCTAGGTGGTCATTAAAATCAAGCATATCTACAAAAGTTAATACAGAGAATAATGACTGTGTTTTATGTGTATTTTATTGGACCTTTCTGCATGTGGGATACATTATTATAGATGATAGACTCACTGGCTCTTCCAGATCCCACCCTTGTCTCACTGTCTCTCTAGCTGCTCTGCCCCTTGTACTGTTAATGGCTCTCATTCTAAACTAGGAAGTAATAGAATACTTCCATGTATATAAGATGCAACCCCAGCTACTTGGCATGGAAGATGATGCTAACCCATCTTGTCTCCATTAACCTTCCCAGAACTTCTGGCTCATAACAGGATCCTAGAAAACCCTAGATAATGGATGAGTGAATGTTGTCTAACTAATCAAATCAGAGGTGGTAATTAAAATGTTTCTCACTAATGAACTCCATGTTGTGGAAACGATTGTTATATCACAGTTGTAACTACTTTCAATGTCCCATCTGTATCTGTAGCTTCTATTATTGATGATGTTCTTGTATCACCTTCCTGTGGTTGTGCCTACACTATCTCTATAATCTTATCTGAGTATATTGGAAACCGTGTATACTGGTATTAGAAGTAGGAAATTGAAAGGGAATGCCAAAATTGAGAGACACAGGGTAAAAAAAGACAAGCAACTACAAAAGCAATACTTGTAAAACTGTTTGGTGTAAGTGAACTGAACACCTCAGGGGGGGAAAGGGAAAGTGGGAGGAGGGAAGGGGGTATGAGGGACAAGGTAACAAACAGTACAAGAAATGTATCCAATGCCTAACGCATGAAACTGTAACCTCTCTGTATACCAGTTTGATAATAAAAATTTGAAGAAAAAAACAAAAAAAATGTTTCTCACTACAAAAATTGTTAAGTATGTGCAGTAATGTATACATGAATGAGCTCCATTTGGCTGTTTCATAATGGAGATACATTTTAAAGCATTATGTTATACCCAATAAATAAACTGATGTATGCTACTGGTATTCATCAATTTGAAACCAATTGATTAAAAGCAGATAATTATACTGATTTTTAAAAAGAGATTATGACGATAAAGAAGTAGCAAGGAGAGTCACTATTGTATGGCAACATTTTTTTAAATATTGGGTGTCAGGGAAAATATCACACGTGGTGGGGGAATAAAACAGAACTATAACTTTACATTTGTTTCCTGTTGTCAACCTGCTATATATTAAATAAAGTCTTTTCCTCTTCATTAAATTCCAACATCTTGTCTCCCTAATATACCCAGATGCTTTTATTGAAATAAAGATTTGCACCATTAAAATCAAGCTGCAGAAATGTACTTTTCACAAACTAACTTTAATGATATATCTTTGGAAGCATTAATGATAGAATCTGGCACATATGACTAATTTGGCTTGTGACAAATTGTGGCTAGGACAGAGTAGACCAGATAGCTATTGCCCTAAAATAACAAAAACAATGTACATTTTGGAAATTACCACAAAGTCAGTGAAATGGATGAAATACAGCATTTCAATAGGAAATGTCCAGGTTCTAAAAAGCAGGTGTCATAAACTAGTTATCTCCTTAAGTGAAAGAGAACAACTTCACATCTTTGTATTTAATTCTATCAATCCATTTTGGACTTTGGTTAGTGAAATTGTATTTTTCTGAGGGGAGGAGGTTTGAACTCAGAGCCTCATGCTTGCTAGGCAAGTGCACTACCACTTGAGCCACATCCCATGTACTTTTTGCTTTAGTGTTTATATATATATATATATATATATATATATATATATATATATATATATATATCCTCGTTTGGTGGGGGGGGGGGGCTTGCCTCAGACCAAAATCACCTGTTTTCTTGCCTTCCCCATTCTATGGAATTACAGACTTTATACCACCACCCAGCTTTGTTTATGTAGTAGTCTCACTAATTTTGCCTATGCTAATGGTCTGTTCCTCTAATCTCTACCTCCTGAATAGTAAACCAGTTATGCAATTGATTACAGTCAAATGCTACCATGCCAGGCTCCCATGTTATTTCACATTTAAGTACACTGAAACCCCACTAAGCTCCTATCCTGGCCAAAAACGTCTACATATCGAGTATCTTTTAAAACCAAGCGTTTTCTGGGATCCCATATCCATAGATAGAGTAAGATCTCCTGGATGTGTATATCAGACAAGCTCCCACAGTACATCTAGGAAGAACTATTAATGCAAAGACAGCAAATTCTATGATGTGTTGTACCATCTCTTTTACATTGGCTCAGGGCTAACCTCAATGAAGCAGATTTAATTTAATTCATGCTACTGGTAGCAGTAATGGAAGAGGATATGGTATTTTTCCTGGAAGAAAAGTATGTTCACCTACTCCTGGTATTTTCAGAATTGCCTCCTTTTTACTTCCTTATTTTTGTAATCATTTTGCTTTTCATAGTTGGTAATTACCTCCATTCAATCAGCTTGTCTGAAATTGACAAATTAATGTTGCACACAGCAGTTTATTCACAAGGGGATAATACAATATTTTTAAATACCTATGTATTATGGAATGACCAGATCAAGCTCATTAATATCTAATATCTTATCATATACCTGCCAAATTCGTGATGAGAAAATGTAAAGCCTATCCTCAGCCATTTTAAAGAATATGATACATTAACTATAGTGACCAGTTATACAATAGAATTAATTTTTTCTCCTAACTAAAATTTAGTATCCTTTGACCACTATCTCATAAAAACTGTCCCCCTCCATAATTCTCTCTCCATTCAACTGTTAGATTATGAGCCTCCTAAGATGAGGGAAACATCTATTTCTCTTTGTATTACCAAGGTATAAGTTGTGGTGAAGTTGTTTGGAAACATGGCATAATTCTGAGCTACATCTGCAGTTCATTTTCATAGTCTATTAATTAATTCTCTTTAAGTGAGACTTTTGAATTACAAATGAAATTTGATGTCTTAACTATAAGACTATTCACTATTAACTATAGGACTGTTTTAGTCGGTGTTGAGTTGTGTTTTCCTACAAATCTGTCCATTTCATATAACTAAATGCTCTGTTATAATCATTTTTGTTAATTTCTGCTCTTTATCTTTTTCATCTTTCTGTGTTTTTTTAGTAGATCTAGAATTGCAATATTTTTATCCATTTTGAAATAGATGTTTAGAGCACTATCTCACTTTTCCTTTTTACCCTAACAAATGTATCCAAAACAATGGACACTCCTATGTTTGACTATGTACACCAAGTTTGAGAAAATAAAAATTTTACTGTCATTTAATTTAGCCATCTGCTAGGTTTATTTGACCACTCTTAGTGATTATTCTTGATCAGTGATCAGTGAGATTGTGTCCATATAAAATGATAATCAAATCCAATTATCTATCTGTTTCTCCTTGGTTATGATTATGTTTAATAAATGTTTAATGGTAAAAGAAGTAACTTAGATTACCTTTTCTCCATAGGCAGAGAAGGAAACCATTTTCGCCACATTTTAGAAACAAGTCTTCAGTTAGAGTCATAAAGCATAAAAGTTTTGTCTCCTGGATACTATGTGCTCATTGTAAGAACTACCAAGGCAGGGCATTTGAGTTTAAATGTTCTTGTTTTAAAATAAATTGTCATCAGAGCATGGAGATGATTACAAGTTGAGCATTGATTTGGTGAGATAGCCGCCATTATTGTTGGGTTTTTTTTTTTTTTATACTTTCCATAATTCCAGTTTTTTCTTTTCTTTCATGTCTGGCTTCCTGGTTTCTGACCTGAATTATGGAAGCTAAGATGACTTTACACATCTTCATACAGAGCAGAACAATGAAAATCCCTGACAATGGGGAATGTTAAAATGAGCCCACTTTGTAGTCTGACACAGTGAATGTCTTTTGCTTATACAAAGACAGTCATTGGTACTTTTTAACAGAACAATGGCTCAATGGCGGCTTAAAAATGGATGAAAATTAAATTTTCTATCCAGTAACAGAAATAAAAGAGCATTCACTTATTTCATTTGAGAAGAGAAATACTATCAGCAATTAAGAAATTTACTGCCATGTAGACAAAAATTATGTCTTTTTTATTCTGGTGCATTTTTAAGATTCATTTGCTCATTCATTCAATCAGCTCACATCTAAGGGGACATGGATAAGAAAAGGCGTGCCAAGAATCTTATGTTTCTCCTACTTGTCATCAGTGGGGTTAATTGAACACTGTGTGTGTGTGTGTGTGTGTGTGTGTGTGTGTGTGTGTGTGTGTGTGTGTACTGGAGTTTGGACTCAGGGCATTCCTCTCTCATTTAGCTTCTTTGCTCAAGGTGAGTGCTCTATCACTTGAGCTACTCCACTTCTAGCTTTTTGCTGGTTAACTGGAGATAGAGCTTCATGGACTTTAGTGCCCAGGCTGACTTTGAATCATGATCCTCAGATCTCATCCTCCTGAGTAGCTGGGATTACAGAAGTGAGCCATCAGTGACCAGCTCACTGAACACTTTTTATAGGATTCACATCTTGGTGGTTTTCCTTTAAAGTTAAGTTTAAGGAGAGAGACATAACAACTTAAATATGTTTTCCATTTTAAGTAGAGCACTGGTGGAGAGCATATGGACATAAGGAATACATATATGTGGTGTGTAGGAGTTGCTAGGAATCAGAGGTCTTACTTGTAGCTCGGGTCACACTGTAATCAGTTCACTGTCTCTTAACTACTGAGATGGTCTTGGCTATTTTATGTTTTAATTTTCCTTATTCACAGTTACAAGTCAATCCAAGCAAAAAATTAGGAATACTGTATATATCTCAAAAGCAAATCAGGTATGGTGTTTTCCTCCATATTTTCCCAGATATGTAGAGGCATAAATGAGAGGAGCATGGTCTGAGGCCTGCTCTGGGAAGACTCCATATGAAAACTAATTAAAGCAAACATGGCTAGGGCATGGTTTAAGTGTCACATCTCTAGCCTAGGAAGCCTGAAGCCCTGAGTTCAAACCTTAGTACATCAAAAATTGCAAAATGAAGTGAAAACTAAAGTTTAGTCATTTAAAAACAATACAATTTTATTCAAGTAGAAAAAATAAATTTCAGGTGGGCACCACCTATAGTTCTAGCTACTCAGGAGGCTGAGATCTGAGGATCACGGTTCAAAGCCAGCCTGGGCAGGAAAGTCCATAAGACTCTTATCTCCAATTAACCAGAAGTGGTGCTATGGCTCACAGTGGTAGAGCACTAACTTTGAGCAAAAAGAACTCAGGGACAGAGCTCAGGGCCTGAGTTTAAGCCCCACAATAGACGAAATTAATTAATTAGTTAATAAATTAATTTCAGCTTCTTGGGTTCTCTAAAAGCCAATTAAAGAGTATAGTAATAATGTTCAAGGCTACTTACAGCCTTCTGGTGTTGAAGAGAGAAATATTTATGTTGTAGTAGCCTGAAACAAAACACTAAATGCATTATTAACATCAACCATTTTATTTTTAAGTGCAAAGTAACAAAATTTTTAAATTCAAGACATTTTATCTGTATTCAATATTGACTAGGTAGTTCAGGTATTTTTTTCCTATGTTTTAATATATAATATCAAACCAAACACATTTTAATTGATTTACCAAAAATTATCTTATGTATTTCTTATGTAATTTATTTAAAATAAATTTTAAAATGCCTTTTTTATTATATCAGGTAAAGCTGAATATTACCAAGGATTATATTAAATATGAATTTCTATATATAATCTTTAAAAAAACAGAAGTTTTAACTTTTGGTACTCTATCGTATATTGTGAAATAGTTACAAGTGATTATCTCTATATTTTTTTAAGTTTCTAAAAAGTGATTTACATGTAAAGTTTTTGGAAATATTCCAGGTGCTGGTGGCTCATACCTTTAATCCTAGCAACTCACAACTCAGGAGGCTGTGATCTAAGTGTCATGATTTGAAGTGAATCCAGGCGAGAAAGTCCGTAAGACTCTTATCTCCAACAAACCACCAAATATATATACACAAACATATATGCATACATATGCACACATATACATATATATACATATGTGCATGTACATGTATACATATACATGTGTGTAAGTATACATACATATTTACATACATGTATGCATATATACATATAATATATGGAGCTGTGGCTCAAGTGATAGAGTGCTAGCCATAAGTGAAAAAAAAAGAAGAAGAAAGAGAGAAAGAGAAAGAAAGAAAAAGAAAGAAGGAAGAAAGGAAGGAAGGAAAGAAAGAGAAAAGAAAGAAAGAATGAATGAATGAAATTAAGAAAGAAAGAAAAGAAAAGAAAAAGTTCAGGGACAATGCACAGGCTCTGAGTTTAAGCTCTAAGACTGGCATTTTTAAAAAAGAATTTAGAAATACAGAATGACTATGTTGGTAGTTTCTCCCTTACTTTACAGTTCAGAAAACAAGGTAAGAGGCAGATGGTAGATTCTAGATTAAAACTCAGGATGAACAAAGTGTGTTAACACATTATCTATAATCTCAGTTACTTAGGAAGCAGAGGCAGGAGGATCTCCAGCTCAGATCTAGTCACAATAAAGTTAGGAAGGCCTTTTCTCTAAAAGAAAATACAAACCAAAGGGTAGGGAAGATCGCTCAAGTGATAGAATGCTAACCTAATATGTGGGGATGACTGGATTTCGACTTCATTTCTTATGTGGAAAGGTGCTGAGACTAATTTGGGGCTTAGCTGAGTCACCAAGTAACTTCAAAGACTTACAAATAGAATTGTTACATGGATATTTGAAAATGCCTGTCTAAAGGGCTCTTGGAAGTGAGTGATGAAGATGTAGATGGGAGATCCATCAACAGGAGGGTGGTAGGTGAAGACAAAGCCCTTGAAGGGTCACTGTGTGAATGAAACCTGGAGAGGGAAAATGTATGAGTTATGCCCTGAGCAGACCTCCACTTGGGGGTTTGAGGAATCAAAAATATGAGCAAAAAACGTGGAGAACAAGACTACACAGAACCAGGAAAGCTAAACATGGCATAAATTTCTTGAGTTTATATTGGCCTTCATTTTATTTTCATCCTGGTACTATCTCAGGCCAGTAGATCAGATATGTCTATTGACAAATGAAGACACTGAAGCTTAAAACAAAGTTAAACCATGTGCCTATGCCTCACTCAGCCATAGGGCAGCAACTCAAATCCACATGTCCCAGCCTCCAAAATCTATTTTCTCTGACCAATGGTCCCCAGAATACACACGACAATCCATTGTGGTATGGGAAGAAAACATCAAAAGCAATGATAATGATTGTCACCTCTAAAATTTTTATCTTTGTGTATATTTTACAATGTGCATCCTACATTAGTATAGGAATGTGTGTATATCATAAATAAATGTATCATTCATAAATTAAGAGGAATATGTCTATTGAGTAGGGGGCCACTCAAAATTATTAGCATGAGCATGCAATTTGAAAATTGGAAATTATTGCTTTAAACAACTATGCAAAACTGCCTTTTTTGCCTTGCCTTGTCCCTCAGTGAACAAATAAACTACATTCACTTCCTGTAGTCATGTTACCTTTCATTGCAATACTAGTTTTAATTCAGATAAGTAAAAAACTTTATTTCATAGGCTCCTTTCATGTCATTGCTTGGTATCTTCATAGAAGCATAGAGAAAGGCACTGAGATCAGACAGCAAATAGATCTGGATTCCAATATCAACTTTTACTTTCCTCTTGATGGGACCAAGTGTTTTATACCTCAGAGCCATAGTTTTCACATCTGTAAAATCAAGACACTATTTATCCTGTACATTGTTGTAAATTTTAGCAGTGGTGTAAGTAAAAAACTTAGCACTAGCTCTGGTATGCAGTAGGAAATTTGAAAAATGCAGCAGAGAGTAAAATAGCAGAAATGTACTTGCTGTGGACATCATCTATCTCCTAATAGTCACTCTTCTCTAAAATCAGTTTGCATATACTTCGGTGAAGTTTGGCTAGTATTGTTCTTTATTCAGCCAGGAAACTTATATGAGCATAAACAACAACAACAACAAAAAAACTGCTTTCAGATGTATAAAGAACCACTTCCTCCTGCCGCATGCTTTTTTCATGGACCCTGGCCTAATGTAAAATGACAGCCTGGGAAACAAGTTGACCAAAATGTTGAGGGTCAAGTATAGAAGAAAAAGAGGCTAATGCCACTGCCCACAATTGCATCACTTGGTATGTTGAATGGCTCTCGACATGTCTGATATTCTTCACAGATCTGTACTCCTGACTTGGTTGTTTTCCTGGCTTGCGCCAACCAGAGGCTCAAAGAAAGATTACTGAAACGTGCAGAACAACAAGGGAGGCCTGATGACAATCTAAAAGCTACCCAAAGGAGACTAATGAACTTCAAGCAAAACGCTGCTCCATTGGTTAAATACTTCCAGGAAAAGGGGCTCATCATGACAGTAAGTTAGTTTTACTCTCACATGCCCAGTACCAGAATGATTGTGTTTGTACTTGCTTACTTGCCATGTTGTGTTTTATTCCTTAGCCATTTGACTTCAGAAAGTGACTTTGGGAAGAACAATAGAATCAATTTTTTTTTTTTTTTGGCCAGTCCTAGGCCGTGAACTCAGGGCCTGAGCACTGTCCCTGGCTTCTTTTTTTGCTCAAGGCTAGCACTCTGCTAGCCTCACTCCACTTGAGCCACAGCACCACTTCTGGCTATTTTCTGTATATGTGGTGCTGAGGAATTGAACCCAGGGCCTCATGTATACGAGGCAAGCACTCTTGCCACTAGGCCATATTCCCAGCCCCTAGAATCAATTTTTTTAACTCAATCATTTTGACCTAACTTGCCTTTATTTAGCCATTATGATTCTTTTTTATATATTTCATTTTAGTTTAGTTGATTTTTATGAAAGATGGAAGATATTTAACCATATCTAAAAGTCTATACACCTCAAGAAAAAAAAAAACGTATGTTGACATTAACTATTTGTATTATTTTAAGCACTATGTGCCCAGTTCCACCACTCTTCTGCCTTTAAAAACCTTGCAAAATTGATAGACTTCTAAACAACAGTTGGCCTGTTGCTACTGTGGTGTTAAATTGTCTAGGTCTTCTGTACTACAGAAGTATGTGAGATTCTGATTTTCTAATGTCTTAACTTGACATTAAGAAATGACAGTGTATAAAATTGGGAGGACTTAATCCCTTTGCTTATTTGGAAGAGTAAAAATATTAATGTTTTTCTTGGTATTCAGTCTGCTTCATAGTTTATTATATTGAATGACAGATGACCCTCGATCACTTGTTAATGCCATTCTTAGAATCTAGAACAGTAGAGACAAAGGCTGAACTCAATTTGTGATTTCCCCACAATGTCAAATTTGAACACTAAGTCACAGGGACGACCAGTAGGATCACAGGCCATCTGAAGGAAGCCCTTTATGCAGGATGCCCCTTAACCCACAGCAGCTCTCCAGTAGCTAGGCATACGCAAGTCTCAACACAGCCTCCTTTCTGCCCTTGCCCATGGTTCTTGCCAGTGGGCTGCTAAGTCCACAAAATAACCTGATGAAAGTGACACATGCCCACCCAACCCCCCCAAATCACATATAAAACATCTTTTTACAATTGTTAAGCAACAACTGAAGCCCATTCAACAAAGTTTCTATGACCTAACAATTCCTGGGTTAAAATTTTCCTCATTAGACAAGGATGTCCTTAGACCTGAAATAGACCATCATGACATTTGAATAATAAACCTGACCATCTTGAAATATTTATTACAGTTGCTCATTGAGTCAAAGTTATCATGTCAGAGCGTTGTAAATCTGATCTGAAAATTATTCACAGTGCTAGAGTTCATTTTTTGGCTTAAAACAGACAATGAGTAATAAGAAAGATTAAGGAAAATGAGAGTAAATGTTTCTGTCGCTATTTTGGGAATGATTGTGTGTTTTTCTCATCATTTACCAATGCTGATTTTTGCATGGTGTCATGAAAAAGGAAATTCACCCTTTGAACCAAATCTCAACTTCAAGGTGCAGAGCCAGAGTTTTAATTGATATATGCAAGGAAGGCTGAGTGGTATCACCAGTGTTTCTGATTACTCCCTGCTTGTCGTGTTTGTCATTACTAGTAGAGTAGATTTCCCCAATGAATGCAGAGTAAGGATTGTTAATTTACTAATATTTTGCATGGAGGTGAAATGCCATTGCTTCTAATTGAAAGAGTCAATAACAATGTGGATGACAGCCTGAAACCTTGCTGCTAACACCAAATGAGATTTGAGATAAATACCTCTAATTACAGGGAGAAAACTTTCCTTGGCAAGTCACCTTTGGAAACCAATGAGCACAGACAAAGATCTGGAGAATATAATTGGGGGGAAAAGTATTCGGCCAATAATGCAAATGCTGCATCCTAGAACCCATCTTCTCTTTCAGAGGCTGGCTCAGACTTCAGTTTTGAAACTGAAATACATTTGGTAGAATTTCTTGTTTAAAGATGAGCCAAATAATAAAAGTGATCATCCTTACTAAGCACAAGCATGTTAAGATTTTAATAAAAATCTGTTGGTTGACAGAGCAAACCCCAAGTATATCTTTTTCTCTGTTGTTTCCTCCCTGTTCCTTTTCTTCACCATCTAATTGATTCATTTATTCATTAAGTAAATACTAATTGAAAACAAAAATACTCTGCTAGGGATTCAAAGCTAAATGCACAAAGAGCAAAGACTTTATTTCTTCACTCCTGTATTCAAACCACCCAGAACTGGATTTGTCCAGTCCATATTAAGTTCCAGGTAAAGGAGGACCTTTTCCTCTACAAAACAAGACAGTAAACAATGAGTTACCAAGTGTGATGACTGTAATTAGTTTTCAAATCTAGCAAATATGCAGAGAGCTCTCACCTATGTCATATACTGTGTTAGGGACCAGAATTCCCTGTAGTGACAAAATAGAGTCCTTCACCATCTATAAGTTGAATAGATCATTTATCTCTAAGCAAACTTCCTAAGGACCATCACAGAGATGATGACTGTATTCAGAGAAATTGAGAACTTCATCGAGAGGCCCCTCTTCTCCAGCATTTGGAGTCTAAAATCCACTTGGATTCCCAGCTTCACTAGCATTGAAATATTTCAGCATGCCCCGTGGCTGTGAATTATGGTAGCTGTCCTGGAATGCTTGTGGGTGTGGTGAGAGGATTTGGATAACATGATAGTGCTTAAGGTGCCTGGTTCAGATGCCATCACCTACTTACAGAGTACCTATCTTCTCTGTGACTCAGAGCCCTTTCCTGTAAAATGGGTGTAATTGCCAATTGCACCCAGGATGTTTGCGGAAATAAAATGGATATCAAGTGCTTAACATGGTATTTAGAGCGTTGTGTGTGTAAGGGTAACTTACAGGATCTATTTCATTTTGTTTGTATTTCTGCCTTTCTATCCCTTCCCCTTTAATTCTTGTCATCTTATTAAGTTATAAAGTTGACCTAGTCATAGGAGTTGCAAAGTATATGAAGAGGCTTCTTAATTCATAACCAAATTTACCAACTGGATCTCTTCAGCCAGAAAAAAAGGTAGATTACAAAATACTAAGATCAGGACTATTTCTTGCTTCCTAACACATTATCCTGGAGAAATGGGTAAGTGACTATAACCAGGCCTCATATTCCTGAATCTCAGGACAATAGATGAAAATAGGAGTTGGAAGCATGGCTCAGTTGGAAGAGCACTAGCCAATGAGCAAAAATGGCAGGTACTGAGGTCAAGTCCTGATCTTGGACCCTTAGAAGGAAGGAAGGAAGGAAGGAAGGAAGGAAGGAAGGAAGGAAGGAAGGAAAGAAGGGACAGAGGGAGGGACAGAGGGACGGATAAAGGGAGGGAGGGGAAAGCTAGAGAGCAAGGAAAGCAAGAAAAGAAGAGAGAGAGGGGAAAGAAAGAAAGGGAGAGAGAAAAAGGAAGGAAAGAAAGAAAAGAAAAATGAGAATAATGTTTGACTAAAAGCAGCTAGGGTAATGTTGGCTTTTTACCTTTACAAAGTAAGGGAATTAGAAATAAAGGACCATATTTTCTTGCCATTCTTTAAAAGGGGTATTTTTAACTCACACACTCAAAGAAAGACAGAGAGAGAGAGAGAGAGAGAGAGACAGAGACAGAGGCAGAGACAGAGACAGAGACAGACAGACAGAGAGAGAGAGAATGGTTAATAGATTCTAAATGAAGTTTCTAAACAAATGCTTGGCTTTTACAAAAACTCCCAGCATCTGCTTCATTTGTTTTATTTTCCCTTGGCAATGGGAATTTTTCATTACCAACTAGCAACAGTCCTGAGGACCACTATAAGAAGATACACTTTTGTCCTGCTACACTGTTTATTTCTTCAGCAATGACGCTGGGCCTGCAGACCTCTATGTGTGCTTCCATTTCTTAATGTGCCCCATAGCACTTTAAATTTGAGAATCCCTTTGATGACATTTCAAGTTTACTACTGAAACTATGCAATTCTCTACCCACCAGATACTTTTAACCCCAAGGAAAAATAAACAGGAACAGTAAAAGTTAATTTAGACAGAACTGCTGGGTAATTATTCATTAACTTCCAGCTTCCTGGGAATCAGCACTCACATTTAAATTACAAAAACACTTTTCCCTAAACTCCATTGGCTGATCATCATTTCCATCTCCTTAGCATAAGTGGGCAGGATATAAAAGAGAAAGTGAGAGTGAGAAAGGCAGTCAGAGGAGGTAGAGAGATGGAGAGATAATAGACGAACGAACGTATGATAGATAGATAGATAGATAGATAGATAGATAGATAGATAGATAGATAGATAGATAGATAGATAGATGGATGGATAGATAGTTAATCAGGCTAAACAACATAAGAACATAAAATCAGGAGATTCAGTAGCTACCTGAACATAAGAAAAGTAACAAAAACTCTTCAACTTAATAGGAAAAAATTGTTACAGTGTCTAATTGATAAAAGGCTGATGAAATTTCCATCTGTAAGAGGTTGAAAACACTTTTTCTGTAAGCACCAAAGCTATTATGTCCTGTTTAAACATCCATTGCCACATATGCCACAGTTATGCCACATAACTCATACTGTTTGTTGGATCTAGTAACTAAGAAAGTAGTCAAGGAAGAATTACTAAAGGTTAGTAAGTAGGAAGCACCAGAGAGGCATTCCACAGAACACTTTCGTAAGCACAGTGTATGTGTGCACCTACATAGATGACCCTCTGGCTTTTTTTCCCAGTGCCTTGAATATTTTTAAATTTAGTAAACAGTACTTTCTGACATGAAACTTGGTCATGAAAGGACCTAGAAATGATGCATTAATTTTTTTCTTGACTTGAATAAAGAGTAAATTATAAGAAATATGCTTTCTAGGCAGCAAACATCAAAGCATACTGTGTGCCAAGTGGGCAAGACTACACTCTCCTTAGAAAAAGCACCATGGTTCATTTCAGGAGGGTACCATCCCTGTGGGTTCATCATAGCTACCTTCTAATGCTAGGTCTTTATAAAGGTGGCTCAAAAATAGCAGAACTAAATTGAAAAGCAAATCTGATAACTTTCATAAATTTTCATTACTGTGGGTTCTAAAAACTGAAATACTATGATGCTAGTCTCATTATCTGATCTTTCATATGGAAGAAAATAAAAGCACTTGGCAGGTCAGTTATCTGCACACCAAGTCTCAACCCACATGTGGCAAAGTGACATCCACAAACCTAGAGAGGAGATTAGGCCAGTTCCTCAACAACAGATCAGAGAAAGCAGGCAGTTGCCATCTTTTTGCACATTCTGTCTCTGAAACAAACACACTCCCTGACTCACAACTTTGCCATCCCCAAAGCTCACTCTGCTCCATATCAGTGGTTTTCACACTCAGCAGGCAGAAAGCAAAGCAAATGACTCAGTGAATACATCTCCTTTAAAGCTGGAAATGGAAGCAACCTGCTGTTAGCTCCTAATGATAAATCTTCTCAAACCAGCAATGCAGTGTTCTCTTAGTGAGGTTCTGTAAAGTATTTGCAGGCAAAATAGGAAAGAACTTTAAGAATGAGCCTGTGTCCTGTTCTGCATTTTATTACTACAGACACTTGTGGAATAGAGTACAAAAAAAAAAAAAAACCTAAATGATCATTAGTATAAAGCAGTGGCACTGTGGCTCAAAGTGGTAGACCAGTAGCCTTGAGCAAAAGAGCTCAGGGACGGTGCCTAAGGCCTGAATTCAAGCCTCATGACTGACAAAAAAAAAAAAAGGAAAAACATCAGGAGTGGAGCTGCAGCTCAAGTGATAGCACATTAGTCTTAAACTCAGAAAGCTCAAGACAGCACCCAGGCCCAGGCCCAGAGTTCAAGCCCCAGGACACACACATACACACACACACACACACACACACACACACACACACACACACACACGAGTGAAAACCTGTGATATAGCTACACATTTTGAGTTCATCTATGTCACTCAACATGATGTTCTCCAATTCTTCTACAGATATAATTATTTCATTTTTACTTGTAATGAATTTTCATTTATGGTTTTATAATATCCCATGGTATATATTTACCATATCTCTTAATCCATTCATCTGTTGTTGGACACTTTGTCTGGGTTCACTGTTTGGGTATCATGAAGAGGACTGCAGTAAACATAGTTATGCAAGTATATAGAAAAGTTACTGATTATTGAGTGTTAACATTATACCTTGATATATTTTCAAAGGTGTTCATCAGATCTAAAAGGTTTTTGGTGGAGTCTATAGGTTCTAATAAATGTAGGATGATATCATTTTCCTATCATGGTATTTTCTTCCTTCCTGTTTTGAATCCCCTTTTTTCTTATCCCTGCCTCACTGCTCTGATTAGGATAAGAGTGAAGAACGTGGACACTTTTTTGCCTTATTCCTGACTTATGGGGAAATTATTTCAGTTTTTCATCATTTAACATGATGGTTGCCCCCATGCATTTGAAGAAGTAACCAGGCACCTGAAATTTCCCAGTAAATAGTCTTGACCAGGTTTAGGACTGAAAAGAAGAAGATGGATAGAGAGAGAATAGATGGAGGCTAGAGATGGAAACAAGGGATGAACAGTCAGGGAAGAAGTAGGGAAATTGAAGTATTTTATCTTAACGATCATAATTACTTGTTGATTTCCTCTTCTCCCTTACTGAGACATTTAATGTACTTCAGTGTAAAATAGCCTTGAGAATAGACTCATTCATCGGTTTCTTTGTATAGGCAGTTATTTTGAGGTTTCTAGCTGATGTACAATACTCAAAGATAAATGAAAAATGTTTGTTTGATGCTTTCAAAACCCCACATGAAGTAATAAAACAACTCTGAATTCAGGAAGATGTTATAGAAAGGCAGCTTGAATGGTAAGAAGTATGAAACAGGTTCTGCTCTGAAATGACCTGCTTAGCAGAGACTGTGTAGCTAGCACACTGGCAGAGATAATCTTAGTGGGTGCTTGAACTATGTTTGGACTTAACACATATTGATTGAGATAGTTGCATACTACCTGAATTGATTGTTGGATTCATGCATACGTGTTGGACTTCAGTTCCTAACTCTGAGTATCAAACTTACGTGTATGTAGACTTCACTTTAATTGAATAAGATACTCAATAATGTTTTTCACTCAGGCTTTGAAAAATCCATGCTTTCTCCCATGGTCTGGCCTCTAGCCATTGCTAATTCACAGGTTATTTGAAGGTGTCAGTAACCATGAGAGATTTCTCAGAAAATACCACAGAGTGTTGCTTCAAACAATTTCCACGGTTGTCAAATTTAGAATCAAGGAAGATAAATTTTTTTTTAAAATGGGTTTCTTTGGTAAGAAAACCTTGTTTCATACCTGAAATTTTATTCTGAAAATATAAAGAATGCTACTTTTTCTCCTCTGAATTCCTACTTAACACTTACACAAACACTTCCACCATCCCTTGATATATATTTGATACCATTTTTTTTTCAGTTGTTCCACCAAGTCTTTAGAATTCTTGTATTCATGGGAAACTAACTCTGGCTGAAATACAAAAGGATATTATTCTTTACAATTGAATCATTAGTACAGAAGAAATGTCCAACTAAACAGGTCTTGGAAAGCCGTGGAAAAGTGCTTTGGGTCATGTAAACAATGCTGGATGATGGAAACTTCTGATTTTATCACTTCCCCTTGAATTCCTAAAACAGTGAGATTTGGTATTAACAATAACAACGCATTAATTTCTTAAAATTGTCTAAACAACTCAATAAGCTATCTATATTGACTGTCATACTCTCTCTGAAATGATAGTCAAAACTTAAATTGTGAGAGAAAAAGGAACACAGGAAACTTCAATTTTTCATTATCTTCCAATATTCGTGTTTATACAGAGATTGCATGCTCTGTATAAACTGGTGACAATCCTCATGGGCACAAGTAGCCATGTTGATTCTATTCATGGAAATTAGGGTATTTTATAGAGTAACCTGTTTTTCTGTGGGTGTAATGCTAGTTACTGGGGCTTGCACTCAGGGCCTGGACACTGTCCCTGAGCTTTTTTGCTCAAGGATGGTGCTTTACCATTTGAGCCACAGCTCGACCTGTAGCAATAAGAGTCTCACAGATCACCTTCCTGTGGTTGTACCTACACTATCTCTGTAATCTTATCTTAGTATATTGGAAACCATGTATACTGGTATTGGAACTAGGAAATTGAAAGGGAATACCAAAATTGAGAGACACAGGGTAAAAAAAGACAAACAACTACAAAAGCAATACTTGCAAAACTGTTTGGTGTAAGTGAACTGAACACCTCAGGGGGGAAAGGGAAAGGGGGAGGGGGGAAGGGGGTATGAGGGACAAGGTAACAAACAGTACAAGAAATGTATCCAATGCCTAACGTATGAAACTGTAACCTCTCTTTACATCAGTTTGATAATAAAAATTTGAAGAAAAAAAAAAAGATTCTCACAGATTTTCCTTCCTGGGCCAGCTTTGAATCTGGATCCTCAGATCTCAGCCTCCTGAGCAGCTAAGATTATAGATGTGATCCATGGTAACTGGCCTAATCCTACTTTTTATGAGTCTGTACTCTTTTTTTTTTGGCCAGTCCTGGGGCTTGGACTCAGGGCCTGAGCACTGTCCCTGGCTTCTTTTTGCTCAAGGCTAGCACTCTACCACTTGAGCCACAGCGCCACTTCTGGCAGTTTTCAGTATATGTGGTGCTGGGGAATTGAACCCAGGGCCTCATGTATATGAGGCAAGCACTCTTGCCACTAGGCCATATCCCCAGCCCCTGTACTCTTGATATTATTATACTTACTGTCCACATAATTTCACTGTCTACTTTCTTCTTTATAGTTCCATGATCTTCTTTAAAGTTTTGCTTTTGATCCATGGCTGGAGCCTGTAAATTCAAATTTAATCTATATTTACTACATAACCATACTAGTGGTTTTTCAACTATATGACGACCCTCATAAGTGCATTGCATATTTTATATGTATGACAAAGCCAAAAAGTGTTTCAGCTTGGAAACTGTTGTTCACATCTTTAAAGTTGGTACTTGTAAAATTTCTCTCCTTCAGCGCCATAAACATAATTTCTTCTTTAGGTCTGACATCTCTTAGTTCAAAATTAAAGTGTTAAATTGCACATCAAATTTTGAATCTTTTGTGTTCTACTATACCAGAAAGTAAATTGCAGGTCTTCAGATAATACAAGTTTCAGCAATATTGGGCAATGTCACTGAAACAAAAGCCCAATAATGGAAAGTATTTCAACCAGTTATTTTATCTTTATATCCCAAACTATGAGAAACAGGCTAGTACATACAATATATTTAGTAAAATTTGCTGTGTAAAATGAGTATTTGTATTTTTATATATTAAATACACAAAGGGGCTTCATTATGATATTTCTGTGCATGCATATAATTACTTTGATTATGTTCATGCTCTCCTTTGCCATTTCATATTATCCCCATCTCATCTTCCCCTTTTCCTTTCCCCTTCCACCTCCCAGTAATCCCCCTCTTTATTTTTGTGATCTTGTTTTTTTGTCTACTTAGGTCCCCCCAATCTCAACAAATGAGAGAGAACATGTACTACTTGTCTTTGTAGGACTGGTTTGTTTCAGTTAACATGACGATTTCCAATTCTATCCATTTTCCAGAAAATGACATAGTTTCATTCTTTTTTTAAATGTCTGAGTAGAGCTTCGTTTGTATATATACCACTTTTTTTTACTATTCATCCATTTGGTGGGCACCTAGGCAGACTCTATAGCTAGGGTATGATGAATAGTTCCTTGATAAACATGCATATGTAGGTATCTTTACAGTAAGCTCACTGATTCCTTTAGGTATATATCCAGAAGTGGTATGACTGGATCATATAGAACTTCTATTTCCAATTTTTGAAGAACCCCTATACTGACTGCCATAGTGGAAAACATTACTTCTTGGCTTTGGAAACAAAAAGAAAAGAATCTAAAAAACAAGCAGATAAAGCCCACACAGTTGAATGAAAGTATCACCATCTATCAAAGGAGAAAAAGCAGAAATAGGGCAGGCGAACAAAACCTCAGAAGGCAGAGGCAGAGAGGTTGTATTTATCATGGTTATAGACCAGCTCTTAACTTTTTACAAGTTAATAAAACTGTTAGGGCCTCAGTTCTTCTGTCTGAAAACTACTCTCTTAACAATGAGGATTCTCTTAGGCAATGACAACTGAGTGTGAAAGGGTAATTAAGGCATTCCATGTAGATCCCCACATAGAAAAAGCACCCCTCACACACCATTATTCTCATTCCTATTATTTGGATGATATTGCTTCAGTACTAGCCAGAAATATTCTTAGTGCCATAGCAACCACATGTGCTGTGTACTTCTCCTACTGATTCTTTCACTAGCTTGGATTTCTGACAAGACAGAGATTCTGTATTCCAATGACATTTTTATTTCAATCTCAGAAAGGTGATTTCTATAGTTCCAATGAAATGATGAACTGGGAAAATCAAACATAGCTTACCAGTTGAAAGAAGTATTGTCAAATCTTTCACCAGCTATGAAAGTCCTCCAAGTTACTTTATGGGCCCTTAGTGGTGGTTTTTCTCTCTTCTTTCTTTTTCCAGTCTTACTTTCACTCCCTTCCCACTTTCTTGCTCTCTGAGGAGGATTTCAGTAGGCAGCATGAATGTTGCACAGGGATGCCCAATCTCATAGTGTGCACATGCCTATGTCACTCAAACCCTGCTTAACCCAAAGGAACTCCATGTTGTGAAAATGATAGAATGGACTTGTATTGGGTACTTTCCTTACTGCTGAGACAAAGTATCCACCAAAATAAATTAAAGAAAGAAACAACTACTTTACTCTCATAACTCCTTGGACAAATGCACTTGGGCAGAGCATCATGAGAGCAAGACCATGGAAAAAGAGGCTGGCCTCTTAGCAAGAGAAAGGATCAGGACGAGATCTAGTCTCCAGCAGCCTGCCCCTAGTGACCTCTTCTTCCGCACAGCTCCCACCTCACAATAAAACCACTATATTATGAATCTGTCAAAGTATTAATCTATTTATTAGATCAAAGCCCTCATGATCTAATTATCTCTGGAAAGGTCATGACAGACACCTCCACAAGTATACTGTTTTAAAATCTCACAGGTTATTCTCAATTTAATCAAGTTAACAATCAAAGTTAACCATTGCAGGACTGTATAAATAAGGTGTTAAGAGAATGCAGTGTGGGCTGGGGATATGGCCTAGTGGCAAGAGTGCCTGCCTCAAATACATGAGGCCCTGGGTTCGATTCCCCAGCACCACATATACAGAAAATGTCCAGAAGTGGTGCTGTGGCTCAAGTGGCAGAGTGCTAGCCTTGAGCAAAAAGAAGCCAGGGACAGTGCTCAGGCCCTGAGTCCAAGCCCCAGGACTGGCAAAAAAAAAAAAAGAAAGAAAGAAAGAAAATGCAGTGTGATAAAATGGATCAGGCTGACATTGAAGTCACCAAAACCAAGGCTTGAATCCTAGCAAGTTTTTTATTGTTATTGTTTTTTAAATTTACTTATTGTCACTGTAAAGGTGATGTACTGAGGGGTTATGGATTAAATAAGTGAGATAGAGTACATTTCTTTTTGAACCATGGAAATCTTACCCTCAGTCTCTCCCAGTTTTTCCCTCCAGTCCTCATCCACAAGTTGTACAGTTCATTTTCAACATAGTGCCTAGAGAGTATCACTGCTGCATTTGTTCATCCTTTGTCCCACCATTTCTATGACCGCCTCTTACCATCCTAAAGACAAACAAACAAATGAGAAAACAACAAACAAATGAGGGAATGAAAACTAAAACATCAACAAATAAAATTAAAACCTCTTCTTCCTATTTCCCAGAGTTCATTTAAACATTATTTTGTATGGCCAGATGGACAAGCTATAGCACCTATGTGATCCTTTTCTAAGAATATCCTCTTTTGGTCTCACTCTGTGTGAATGCCTAGAGACCTGTATAACTTATAATGTCCTAGTATTTTGGTTTTTTTTTTTTCTTTTACCATCCAGTGTGTTTATTTATAGATTTATAGGTACATTCTAGTTACCACCAATGAGGGAAACGATGCAACTTATGTTTCTCTGAGTCTGGCTTACTTAGTTTAATATCATTTTTCTAAGTCTTAGTCTTTCCATTTCCTGCTGAATAATACAATATCATTCTTTCTGATGAATGAGTAGAATTCCATTGTGTATATATACCATATTTTATTGATTCATTTGTCCACTGAAGGACATCTGGGTTGATTACATATTTTGGTTATGATAAACAATGCTGCAGTGAACATGGTTGTGCTGGTAGCTTTAATGTGACCCTGTTTGTGTTCTATTGGATAAATGCCCAGGAGTGGAATTTTCCTAGCAAGTATTTTTTAGCTTGTCTAAAGTGAAGGTCTCTTCAGTAAAATAAGGATGGCAATAACTTTCAAGATTAATTAAGGACTAGAACTGATATTTTAAAACAGTCAAGTCTCATTCAGTAGTTAAATTATACATCTGTAAAGTATTACTGTCTATAATCCATACCCCACAACAAATAAGTCTAGTCAAAATATGTCATACTCCACAATAATAATAGCTCACACTTTTTGAATACCTCTCATTACTGAAGAGTATCATATAAATGTTTTTAGGAAGATGACATGTGCTTGGTAATAATTTCTCTTCTACCACATGTTCAGTCATATCTAATGTATATTCATTCAAAACATTCAGTTCCATGAGAAACCTGAAAAATACTTCTGAAAGCCACTTACTCATTACTTTCCAAAATGACTAAATCAGGAGTCAACAGCAACAGCAACTTATTTTAATGGAGGCATTTTCAGAAGAAATGTCAACCACAAATCTGTCCTGGCAGATGCGCACCATGGTATTTTCTGTCATCCTCCTTAACACTGGCAAGTGGGAGCTGCCTGAAGGATGAGCAGCTTTCAAGTTTCTATCAAAGAAGGAAAAAGGAAGTCTGTTTACTGTGCTTTTTAGTTTCTTTTTAATGTAAAAATTTTAGGCTTCAATTTTGTAAAACAAGTAACATGTGTGGAGGTAGGGGGGGGGTGTGCACACATGCATAAACATGCGCACATGCATGGGCTCATACATGTACATATGCATTCTAGTAAGTGGATAGGCAGGGAGTGAGAAATGCAAAGCAGTATATTATGAAGGTAAAATCATCCATTATTCTGTAATCCAGAAATAATCATTAGTAACTTTTTCAGTTTACATGCAATGTTTTCCTATGATATTTGATGATATGAGAATGTAATCATGTTGTATTTTGTGTTAAATGTTTTTAATCTTAGCATTCAATCCTAAGCATGTTTGCAAGATGCCAGTTGAGAAAACTTGCCTTCTAGAAGCCTCTTTAGTGATGCCCCAGTGTTTCTACTCCACAGAATTGGTATGAGATTCAAAGCAGGAAGTATGCAAGTTCTTTGTAAAACACTTATGCTGCACACAAAAGTGGAGTTCCTATTTCTTCTGATCCTGTTCTGTGAATATTGGCCAGGCCTAGGTTCATTTGTTTATTAAGGCTGGTGGAGGAAGACGGCAGAGGAGCAGCAGAGCCCTAGCTGAGCTCCCTCCGACATCGCAGTTTTCTCACCCCATAGAAACTTTTACTCCTAGAAAGACAGCCAGAGTAAGTTCTAACAGTACAGGGATTCTGGCCAGGAAGGAAAAATCGACTTTGCTCGTCTGAAAACACAGATTTGAGCTCCCGGCGGAGTCCCACCGCCGCACCAGTGCCGGCGCCGGCACAGCGCCCGGCACAGCAACCCGCACTCAGCCTGGCTAAAGCACAGAGCGTATACCAGGGAGAAATCCTCTAGATGGCGGCTGAGCACGGACGACCTGAAATCGCAGAGAAAGCGAATTTCTAAATTTAAAGCAAAAGCGGCCAGCAGCTACCGGAGGCACAGAAACACCAGACGGGGTAACAAACAGTTCCTGGAACAGCTAAACGGTCCTGTCACAGAGGAAGCCCAATTCCCAGCCCCAAACGGAGCTGCATTCCATAGCCACCTCCTCCAAGGAGGCCGCCTCCCCCAGGCAAGCAACTCTCAGCCGGGTAAAACAAGCCAGAGGTGCCCCGCCCTGCTGAGTCCACAGCCTATTCAAAGCCAGGCATCAAAGGCAGCGGGCCCACAGCAGACAGAGGAGCCACAGTTCCCGAGACTGCTCACGTCCCAATCTACAGAGGACACCCAAGGCCTATCTGCAAGCTGTGCGAACCACAGAGACCCAGGATTGCACCAACAGGGGAGAAGGGTCAGAACAGATCCACCCCTTGCAAACTGAAATCAAGGCAAACCAGCCAATCAGGAAAATAGACTGCAGACCATTGCAAGGAAACCAGAGACTGGGGAAAGACTACCCAAACAAGGAGGACTCCATTTTTTTTTTCTTTTCAAACATTTTTTAAACTTTTTTTTTTAATTTATTTTTAATTTTTTCACTTCTGAAACGTCGTTGGTTTTTTGTTTGTTTGTTTGTTTTCCATTTTTGCCAGTTTGTTTTATCAAGTTTTTGTTTGTTTGTTTGTTTGTTTGGACTGTTCCTTTTCTGTTTTTCTTTCATTTTTTTTCCTTTTTTTTCATTTTAAAATAATTTTTCCTTGTTTTGTGCATCTGTCTTCCAGTATTTTTACTTTATGTCTCTCTTTGCAATCTCTTTCTTTAAAAATTACTTTCCTATGAATAACACCTCCATTCTTTTCTGCTAACTCCCCATTGTCTATCATTTTAACCTTGTTCTTTCTACTGATTCTACTCTTCTCCACATTTCCACGTCACTGAAACTAAACCAAAATCACCCCCCCAATACATTTTAGTCTATTCTCTTTACTCCCTCCAACCTCCTGACTTACTGCCTAGACCTAAAGGTTCCATTGACTCCTGGTTATTGGATAGAGGGTATCCCAGCTTAATCTGAGTGAATCAAAGGGGTTCATAGAGAAAGCCAGTCCTAAAAGAACTTAATATGAAAACAAGAAATGCGTATAGGCTTGTAACAATAAATAAGTAACTACTGAATACAGGGCCCAGGATCGGTTGTTATATTAAATTGTATTCTTTAGGAACACCAAATCTAATTTTGTAGACAGGTATAAAAGGTATCTGTATATAATTGTGAACCTGTAATATTTACACAACAATGCTTGGTAAGAGCTGCTTTGGGTCTTAAACGGTGCTCACAGGTGCTGGTAGACTGGCATTCCCAATCCAAATGGGCAGAAGGAACACAAGAAAGATGGCAAACAATGAAGTCTTATCCCCCACTCAAAACAAGCAGGAAGCAGAGCAGTCAATCAAAGACATAGAAGAAAACCCCCCAAATGCTCTACAAAGTCTACTGATAAACATGATAAATGAAAAGTTTGAATCTCTTCAGTCAATTATTCTAGAGCGTGAGGAGGCAAAGCAAACATTAATGGAGAATTTCATGGCATCCACAAATAGGAAGATAAATGAACTTCAAGAGTCAACTGAAAAGATAGCTACCCAGCTTAAAGATTTGAGAGACAACAATCAAAACCAAAGTAATGAAGTTAATGAAGTAAAGAAGTCCATACAAGACCTAAGAAATGACATGGAAATCATCAGGAAAGACCAGTCCAAGGAAAAGAGATTCGAAATCAAGTAGCTAGCCTATAGTCCCGACTCACTGAAGCAGAGGATCGAATCTCAGGAGCTGAAGATTCCTTAGATTCTATGGAGAAAGATCAAAAATCAGTACAAATCCAGTCCAATCAACAAAACAGATCGCTACAGGAGATTCAAGACACGATCAGGAAGCCCAATTTAAGGATAATAGGTATTGAGGAAAACGTGGAGAAAGAGGTTAATGAGATAGGCAATCTATTTAACAGAATATTAGCTGAGAACTTCCCAAACAAGAAGCATTTAGAAACCCAAACCGACCAGACCAGAATAGGACATCCCACCGACATATAGTGATCAAAACAGGATCAGTAGAGTACAAGGAAAGAATCCTTAAAGCTGTTAGGGAGAAGAAAACAATCACATATAAAGGAAAAGCAATCAGAATTACCTCAGACTTCTCAGCAGAGACCATGAAAGCAAGGAGAGCCTGGAATGAAGTATACCAAACACTAAATAAAAATAACTACCACCCAAGAATTCTGTACCCAGCCAAACTCTCATTCATAGCCGAAGGTCAAATAAAAGTCTTCCACAGTAAGGAAAAACTGAAGCAATATATCTCCACCAAACCAGCTTTTCAGAAAATCCTCAAAGATGTACTATACAGGGAAAATAATCAAGATCCCAATACAGACAGAGAAATGAACCCTAAATAGTAAACATCAGATCAAGAAATGGGAAGACACAGCTTTAAACAAGATAGTGATAATGAAAGGAACAAACCATCATCTCCCAATCCTAACTCTCAACATTAACGGACTTAATTCTCCAATCAAACGACATAGGCTCATAAGTTGGATCAAAAATCAAGATCCATCTTTCTGCTGCCTCCAAGAGACACATCTATCCAGCAAAAGTAAACATCTTCTAAAAGTGAAAGGCTGGAATCAAATCTATCAAGCAAATGGCCCCCATAAGCAGGCTGGAGTTGCAATCCTAGTATCAGACAAAATTGACTTCAAATTAAAAAAGGTAAGAAGAGACAAAGAAGGCTACTACATACTAGTAAAGGGATCTCTCCTACAGGAAGATATAACCATTTTAAATATCTACACACCAAATGCAGGAGCACCCAACTTCATCAAACAAACTCTACTGACTCTAAAAACACTCATAGACCCAAACACATTGATAGTTGGGGACTTTAAAACTCCACTATCACCTCTGGACAGATCAACACGCCAAAAACTGAACAAAGAAACCACAGATCTTAATAATTGCATAGACCAACTAGACTTAACTGACATCTACAGAATATTCCACCCAGCAACAACAGAATACACATTCTTTTCAGCAGCACATGGAACATTCTCCAAAATAGATCACATCTTAGGGCACAAAGAAAATCTGTACAAATTCAGAAGTATCAAAACCATTCCCTGCATTCTCTCAGACCACAATGGAATAAAATTCGAGCTCAACTCAAACAGCCACCACAGAAAATCCTACAATTCATGGAGACTAAACAACACACTGCTGAACCATCAGTGGGTCATTGAAGAAATTAAAATGGAAATTCAAATGTTTATGGACTTCAACCAAGTTGAGGGCACAAAATACCAGCTCCTTTGGGACACAGCAAAGGCAGTACTCAGAGGAAAATTTATATCTCTGAGTGCATACACCAACAAACTGGAGAAACAGCAACTCAATAATTTAAGGAAGCACCTTAATTTTCTGGAGAGAGAACAGCAAGCCAAACCCCAAGTCAACAGATGGAAACAAATAATTAAAATCATATCAGAATTAAATCAATTAGAGACGAAAAAACCATTGAAAGAATCAACAAAACAAACAGTTGGTTCTTTGAAAAAATCAACAAGATAGACAGACCCCTGGCAAACCTGACCAAGAAACGAAGGCAGCACACTCAAATAAACAAGATAAGAGATGAAACAGGTAGCATCACCACAGAAATAACCAAAATTCAGAAAATAATGAGACTATTTTGCAAACCTTTATGCCAACAAATTGAAGAACTTGGAAGAAATGGATGATTTCCTAGAAAAAATTCATATCCCCAAACTCAACCATGAAAATTTAAACCTTCTAAACAGACCCATATCCAGTATTGAAATAGAAACGGCAATAAATGATCTCCCATCCAAGAAAAGCCCACATCCAGACGGATTCACTGCAGAATTCTACAAGGCCTTCAAAACAGAACTCACACCAATATTTCTCAAACTCTTCAATGAAATTGAAAGAGAATGTTCACTACCAGACTCATTCTATGAAGCCAGTATAACCCTCATCCCAAAACCAGGCAGAGACTCATCACAGAAAGAGGACTACAGACCGATCTCCCTGATGAACATAGATGCAAAAATTCTCAACAAAATTCTGGCAATCGACTTCAACAGGTCACCAAAAAAATCATACACCATGATCAAACTGGATTCATCCCAGGGATGCAAAGTTGGTTTAATATACGCAAGTCAATTAATGTAATCCACCACATCAAATGGAGCAAGGTAAAGAACCACATGGTTTTATCTCTGGATGCAGAAAAAGCGTTCGATAAAATCCAGCACCCATTTATGCTAAAAGCCCTGGAAAAACTGGGATTCCAGGGAACATTCCTGAATATAATCAAGGCAGTTTATGACAAACCAACAGCAAGTATAACTCTACATGTTGAAAAACTAAAGCCATTCCCTTTAAAATCAGGAACAAGGCAGGGATGTCCACTCTCTCCCCTGCTCTTCAACATAGTACTAGAATTCCTAGCCAGAGCAATTAGGCAAGAAGAAAATATCAAGGGGATCCAAATAGGAAAAGATGAAGTTAAACTTTCTCTCTTTGCAGATGACATGATCCTATACCTAAAGAATCCCATAGACTCTACCCCCAAGCTACTAGAGCTGATCCAAAACTTTGGCAAAGTTGCAGGATATAAAATAAACCCTCCAAAATCAATGGCCTTTCTCTATGCTAACGACCCGAAGACCGAGGCTGAAATCAGGAAAGCAACTCCTTTTGCAATAGCTCCCAAAAACATAAAATACCTAGGAATAGCCTTAACCAAAGAAGTGAAAGACCTCTTTGATGAGAACGTTAAAAGCTTGAAAAACGAAATTAAGTCAGAACTAAGGAAATGGAAAAACCTCCCATGCTCCTGGATTGGGAGGATTAATATAATCAAAATGGCAATATTGCCTAAGGCTATCTACAAATTCAATGCAATACCCATTAATATCCCAACACCATTTTTTAATGAAATAGAGGAAGCAATCCAGAAATTCATATGGAACAATAAAAGACCTAGAATAGCAAAAACACTCCTAAGCAGAAAGAACAGTGCTGGAGGAATTACAATACCCAACTTCAAGCTGTATTATAAAGCTATAGTAATAAAAACAGCTTGGTATTGGCACCGGAACAGGCCTGAAGACCAATGGAACAGAATTGAAGACCCAGAAATGAACCCACAGAACTATGCCTACTTAATCTTTGATAAAGGAGCTAAAACAATAGTATGGAAGAAAGATAGCCTCTTTAACAAGTAGTGCTGGCAAAACTGGTTCAACACATGCAACAAACTAAAACTAGATCCTTATATATCACCCTGCACCAAAATCAATTCCAAATTAAAGACCTTGAAATCAAAACAGACACCCTGAAAACACTAAAGGAAGGAGTAGGAGAAACACTTGGGCTCCTTTGCACAGGTTGGAACTTCCTTAACAAAGACCCAGAAATGCAACAAATCAAAGAAAGGATGGACAAATGGGACTGCAGCAAACTGCAGAGCATCTGCATGGCAAAGGACATAGCTCGCAAGATAAACAGAAAGTCCACAGACTGGGAGAAGATCTTTACCTGACATTCAACAGACAAAGGCCTCATATCTAAAATATATGCAGAACTAAAAAAATTACCTTCTTCCAAAACAAAACCACAAAGAACCAATAGCCCCCTCATCAAGTGGGCTAAAGACTTACAAAGAGACTTCTCTGATGAGGAAATGAGAATGGCCAAGAGACATATGAAAAAATGCTCTACATCACTGGCCATAAAAGAAATGCAAATCAAAACAACATTGAGATTCCATCTCACCCCAGTATGAATGTCATATATCAAGAAAACTAACAATAACAATTGTTGGAGGGGATGTGGCCAAAAGGGAACCCTACTTCATTGTTGGTGGGAATGTAAACTGGTTCCGCCACTCTGGCAAGCAGTATGGAGATTCCTCAGAAGGCTAAATATGGAACTCCCCTATGACCCAGCAGCCCCACTCTTGGGTATCTATCCAAAAGACCACAAACAAAATCACAGTAATGCCACCAGCACAACAATGTTCATCGCAGCACAATTTGTCACAGCTAGAATCTGGAACCAACCCAGATGCCCCTCAGTAGACAAATGGATCAGGAAATGTGGTACATATACACAATGGAATTCTATGCCTCTATCAGAAAGAATGACATTGTCCCCTTTGTAAGGAAATGGAAGGACTTGGAATAAGTTATACTAAGTGAAGTGAGCCAGACCCAAAGAAACATGAACTCTATGGTCTCCCTTATTGGGAATAATTAGTATAGGTTTAGGCAAGTCATAGCAGAGCATCACAAGGCCCAATAGCTATACCCTTATGAACACATAAGATGATGCTAAGTGAAATGAACTCCATGTTATGGAGACAATTGTTATATCACAGTTATAACTACTTTCAACATCCCATGTGTATATGTAGCTTCTATTATTGATGATGTTCTTGTATCACCTTCCTGTAGTTGTACCTACACTGTCTCTGTAATCTTACCTGAATATATTGGAAACCGTGTATACTGGTATTGGATGTAGGAAATTGAAAGGGAATACCAAATTTGAGAGACACGGGGTAAAAAAAGACAAACAACTACAAAAGCAATACTTGCAAAACTGTTTGGTGTAAGTGAAGTGAACACCTCTGGGGGGTGGGGGAAGGGAAAGGGGGAGGAGGGAGGGGGTATGAGGGACAAGGGAACAAACAGTACAAGAAACGTATCCAATGCCTAACATATGAAACTGTAACCTCTCTGTACATCAGTTTGATAATAAAATTTTGAAAAAATAAAATATGCTAGACATGATGCAAAAAAAATAATAATAATAAAATAAAATAACACCAGAGATTCGATGTGCCAGACGTGACAGCAAAGGAAAACACTTACTCTAGAATAACTTTAAGTCCCACTCTGCCTTTTATCATGAACATCCCCATGTCAAAGTGCTCGGTCTCCCTTTGAGTACCCACTTTTATCTGTTAGCATGTGCCTGTGTCTTTCTGCTTCTCCTTGCCTGCTTGCTCAATAAAGCTCTGCCAAGTTAAAAAAAAAAATAAAGGCTGGTGATAGGGTTTGAACTTAGGGCCTTACATTTTCTAGGTAAGGGAGGTATTCTACCACTTGACACAACTCCAGCCCAACAAGTATGTAGTTATTAAACAATGCATGGCATAGCTTTTTCCATTCATCACTTGAGACCCTGTAAAGACCCAAGGTAGCTCCTGGGCCCAAATAATTTACAGTCTGATACCAAAGATGAAGCTGAAACATGAAAACATTGAAGAAACATAAAGGCCTAAGATCTCTTTTTTATTACAAGTAGAACAGTGCCTCAATTATTTAGAGAGAGTTCTCAGATCTTGAATTCTTTCTATCCTTAGTTCTTTCTATTTTAAAATGAGTCATGCTTCAGAGAATTATTTTTCTTACTTCAGACATAATTATAATTTTAACTACAATAATGTGATTTGCCAGTTGAATAGTAAATTTGCTATTCCTACAAAGAAAAATAAAGGAAAGAAAAATTTGATCCTTACAAACTCATATCATGATTAATTTAAATCAAAACTAGTGCTTTTGCTGAAACAAAAACTTCTCTGAGTCAAAAAACACTAAATTTTAAAACCTGAAAAATGTGTTAGGTTATAGAAAAAGATTATTTCCTGTTTGCCAAGCAAACAAGCGTGGACAGTAATAGGCATTTTTGCGTGATTAACATGTTAATGTGGAAATTTTGTATTCTTGGTTATGTCCAGAAAGTAGAATTAAGAATGGTTTTTTAATCATATTTTCTTACTTTCTATGAAAATTTCTAACTGTAGCATCTATTCTGTAGGTAATCTCAAGAAAATGAAAGAAATTATTTTTTAAAGCTGCATGTGTTGAAAATAAAAAATAATAACTAGTCAACCAGTTCAAGCAAATGAAATATGGGAGAATTCAGTACAAATAAACAAAAACACAGCAGAGTAATATCTTAAGGAAACCAATGAAATGTTTTTCAAAAAGAAAAATTATGTGCTGAGCTTATTTTGAACTCTCTGTAAAATGTCTCCCCAGACAACTGTACTTCCCATTGCTTATTTGGCTTCGTGGTATGTCAAACAACTGTCAGTTCAATGTTTATATGTTTTTTCTCTCTCCATGAACTCTACCAGGAACTAACAACATCACAAGTTGTCCAAAACTAAACAACTTTTGTCAGATCTAGAAATTGTATTAGTGGAGCAGGGGATAAATATTGTGGAATCAAAGCTTAGGTGCACATAGAGTAGGTAATGGGACTGAGTAGAGCTTAGTAAAATTCAGAACATGCATTATGGTACAGGGAAAGGTCAAATGAAGCAATCAGCATGGGAGGGAGAAATCAATTTCCTTTGGCCAAGTTGTCTGTTCATTAATTCACCAAGGATGTTTTATCATTGAAGAATGTGTTGTAATTGAGTGATATTGCCTAGAGATGGAGAAAGAGTTTTAATAAAAGCAGCATCTTAAGATTGGTAGAGGAGGGGCTGGGGATATAGCCTAGTGGCAAGAGTGCCTGCCTCGGATACACGAGGCCCTAGGTTCGATTCCCCAGCACCACATATACAGAAAACGGCCAGAAGCGGCGCTGTGGCTCAAGTGGCAGAGTGCTAGCCTTGAGCGGGAAGAAGCCAGGGACAGTGCTCAGGCCCTGAGTCCAAGGCCCAGGACTGGCCAAAAAAAAAAAAAAAAAAAAAAGATTGGTAGAGGAAGGTAAGTCAAGGAGGGGATGAGAAGTTGGTCTGAGATGGGAGAGTAAAGGAAGTTTGGGATTCTGTGATTCTGGATTAAATGTATTCTGGAAGAGCTTCTCTAAGAAATCAGGCAAAATGAAGATTACCAAAAGTCTGTTTATTTTGACAGTTGGAAGGAAGCTTATGAATTTTATCACCCATTGCTTGTTTGGTGGACGGACTAATAGAAAAACCAGACTGGAGTAGGCAGAGAAGTAGGAGGTGAGAAAATGGAGTTGGTGGGTAGTTATAGAAAACTCAAGATGCCTCCTTATGAAAGAAAGAAGTAAAAGGCAGCCACTGGAGGGAGGTGGGGAGAAGTTTGAGTGTACGTTTGTTCATATCAAATCGGTTTTGTTTCAGGGAGAGTCAAGCTTGACATGTTTCGGTACTGGTAGAAAGAAAGGGACAGGCACATTATGTGTCATCCTTATGTGTCAGGGACCAAAATGAACAAGATAAACTTTCTCCCTTTTAGAAGTTGCAATGTAATGAAACTCACTCATTGGAAAGTTGTTCAGGGCAAGAAACAGGAGGTTACATAATTAATTTGTGCCAGCATATATTAAAGTAAAAAAGCAAACTTCCAGAAAAGCAAAAGAGACCAATGTAAGACCATAAGCCAATGAAAACTCCTCATCCAGCCTCATCCTTTCATGCTGCTCCCTGCCCTGTCCCAGTGCTGTTCCAATTTGCTCCATCTCAGCATCCTACACTTTGCTCTACCCTGAGATAGCTTTGCTCTGACTTTCCTCACTTAAGGTACCATGTTTTGATAACTCCTTTTTTGAACTTTTTCACTCAAAGGCTTGTACTCTGCCTCTTGAGCCACAGCTCTACTTCTGGCTTTTTGGTGTTTAATTGGAGATAAGAGTCTCATGGGGTTTCCTGCCTGGGCTGGCTTTGAACCATGATCCTCAGAAGATGGCAGGAAAAAATTGATCAGCACAAAGAGGATGAAGAACTGAGAGGAACAGGGTAGTCTTCAGCTTTTCCCTCTGTAAAGAAGCTTTACCAACTCCCTCTATGAGTCAAGCCTAGAGGACTAAGCCCAAAGTACCTTTAAAGATTAGATTTCTGATTAGCTTTAGCATTTGACTATTTAGAACGTTTGAGCCACATACTGGTAACTCACGCCTCTAATAATCCTAGTTACCCAGGAGGCTGAAATTTGAGTATCATGACTTGAAGCAAGTCTACTCAGCCAAGTCCATAAGACTCTTATGTCCATTTAACCACCAAAAAGCCAGAAGTGGCCAGGCACTGGTGGCTTATACTTGTAATCCTAGATACTCAGGAGACTGAGATCACCATATATATAACTTCTCTATATACTGCTGACTCCTAGATTTATATCTTAAAGCTTGACCTCTTCCTTGAACTCATTAAGGCAGCTGTTTGTTGATATTTCTACTTAATGTCTGATAGACATCTCAGACTTGATATGTACAAGCTGACTACCTGAGAATGCCCCCACCACACAACTCCCTTCCTTCTTCCCATACTCTTCTCTTTTAGTTGATAGCATCCCTCTATCCTACAGCTTGGTCAACTCTGACTCCTTTTCGGTCTCATATCACCATTTCATCTACCAACACATCCCTTTGACACTGCCTTCAAATCCTACTGCTTCTCACAGCTTCCTGCCCTACCACCCTTCTTCAAGCCACACCATCCTCTTTCTGGATTCTTGCAGCAGCCTCCCAACTGGTCTTCATGCTTCCAACCTCATCATCCTGCAGGCTAAGCACACAGTAGCCCAAAAAACATAATAAACTGCTCATTTGATATTATCTGCCTGTATAAATGCTTCTATGCTGTCTCGCTCATAGGTAAAATTAAGTCCTCACAATGGTTGGCCAGGCCCTCAATGTAATATAGTATCTTGTTCTGATGTCGTATCTGTTCTGTCTTACCTCCTCAGTTCCCATTTCTTCTTCATTCTACTTCCCTCACCATACTTCTCCATTGTTCTTAAGAACAATTCCATTGCTGGGCTGATCTCTATGCTCAGAAGCTCTTCCTTGCTTCATATTTGCTTCAAGTCTAGTTAACATGTTCCCTTCTCACTAGTCTTCCTTTACCAAAGCTTTTCGCCTACACTCCCCAAGCTCCATATTTAATAGTTTCTAACACACCATGTTATTGGTTGCCTTCGTCTTCCCATTGGATTGTAAATGCCATGAAGGTAGAGAGTTATTGGCTTTTTTATTCATCACCATATCCCAACGCCTAAACTAGTACATGGTAGATGTTCAGTATTTGATGAATGAGTTCATTAATAAACTTGTAAGACCCAAAAAGGAAGAAGCATTGTCCAAATGTAGGGTAATTTTTAATGTATCATGGTGCATGCTCACAGTGAAATGTTTAGGAGCATTAAAAAAAAGTCATGTTTTCAGTTGCCAGTAATCCTAGCTGCTCAGAAGGCTGATATCTGAGGGTTGCAGTTTGAAGCCAGCCTAGGCAGGAAAAGTCCATGAGACTCTTATTTCCAGTTAATCACAGAAAAGCCTGAAGTAGCACTGTGGCTCAAATGGTAGAGTGTAAACCTTAAGCAAGAAAGAGCTCAGGGACATCACCCAGACCCAAAGTTGAAGCCTCAGGACAGGCAAAAAAAGAAAATCCTTAAATTTAATACCATATTAATGTGGAAAAATAAAAATGATTTCAAAACCTTTTGTCTTTTCAAGCTCAAAGGAAATAGAGCAAAATTTTATGTGGGTGATAAGCTTATAAGATGTTTCTGCTCTCAGGTTGGGAATGTGTTTAGAGTGCTTGCCTAGTATGCATGAAGTCCTGGGTTCCATTCCTCAGTACCACATAAACAGAAAAGGCTGGAAGAAGTTTCTGCTCTCATTTGTTATGGCTGTTTATTCCCAAGTAGGAATGTAAACATTGCCTTTATAATAGGGGAGATTGATTGTTTTCAAAAGTCATGTGGTTTGCAAAAAGCATTTAACGGAAATCAGCTCATGATCATCATTATATGTTTTATTATGTGTGTCAGATTTTTTTGTAAGAGCACTGGATCTTCTACACACATAATAAAGAAGACAGAATAAGCAAGTTCTACCTGTAGTCAAGTAAGTTTACATCCTCCTTAGTCTTTTTTAGTTTCTGTTCATCCATCTATGAGCCAGGCTAACACCTCAAGAGAACTTGCCTATGAATTCAATGATGAATATGAAATCTTTGGTCCAAGGCCTCTCACATTGTAAGCTTTCATTAATTTGTATGTAATATTGCTTTTTCTCTTTAATCTATCATTATTACCACACTCCTTTTTAGTGTGTGTGTACCAGTCCTGGGGCTTGAACTCAGGACCTTGTTGCAGTCCCTGAGCTTGTTTATCCTGAGCCACAGCCTCACTTCCAGCTTTTTGCTGGTTAACTGGAGACAAGAGTCTCATGGTTTTTTCTACCTCGGTTGGATTCAAACCATGATCCTTAGATTTTAGCCTCCTGAGTAGCTAGGATTATAGGTATAAGCTACCAGATCTTGGTACCACTCATCTTTTTAACAAACTTAGTTGTCATATGAATAAAATATTACAATTACAAAGGCCAAATTACTTGTTCACAGAGTAAGTGAGCAGCAGATCCAGAATTTGTTCTGTGTCTATGTATAGGTGAAGCCCATATTTATTCTACAAGTAGCCAAGTATATTCATCTGTTTTTCATTATTGTAGCTAAATACCTGAGGCCTGGTATCCAAACAGCATGGCTGTAGCTCTGGGGAGGGCTCTCCCACCATATTGTGTCATGTGTTTGAAATCATGACAGGAACATGTGAGAGGGAGTATACAAATGGAGACACAGGAGGCCAACACTCTCAACTCTAATTTTTAACATCATGGAGTTTTTTTAGTAGCTCTAGAGTTTTGACATAGTGCTAGCTTCCTTGCTGGGCTGCTGCTCCACCACTTGAGCTACACTTCCAGCGAGGATTTTTGCTGGTTATTTTGGAGACATTTCAGAGACTTTTCTGCCTAGGCTCGCTTCAAACCTCAGCCCTTGAAATCTCACCTTCTGAGTAACTAGGATTATAGATGTGTGTGAGCCACTAACATCCAGCTCAGTCTTATCTCTCTCTCTCTCTCTCTCTCTCTCTCCTCTTCTTTAAAAATAATTCTCAAGTGAGCTCAGGATCTCACAAGTGTTACATCAATTCCTTCTAAGTACAGTGTCCTCAATAACCTAACCACCTCCCACTTAACCCACCCCTAGGAAGTTCCATAGCACCCTCCACTATTACTCTTTCTGAATCCCTGTCTGTCCTCTCCCTGCCCCACCACTTTGCTTTGGAACTTCTAAGGGTGGAGTGGAGTGGGATGTAACTAGGTTGTCCAGCATCATACTGAGACCCAACCCCACATGACCCTATGGGGATCAGGCTGAAACCATATCCAGACCATAGAATCTGGAAATAAGTGTTCAAAGTTTTATTTACACTTGGAGTCCTAAAGCATTAAG
The DNA here is from genome assembly GCF_023159225.1 of Perognathus longimembris pacificus. NCBI lineage: Eukaryota > Metazoa > Chordata > Mammalia > Rodentia > Heteromyidae > Perognathus > Perognathus longimembris. The sequence continues at coordinate 55,129,584 of NC_063167.1, forward strand.
TCTCAAATTATCTGCACTCTGCTGCTTTATTTTTGACACTCTGCTTTGGATGAATGTGTGAATAAGGACCATATGTCTGAGAGTTAAATTATCAGGAAAGAGTGTGTAGTTTTTCACTTGTGGAGAATTTTCAGTTTATAATCTCTCTACTCTTCAGTAAGGTCAAGTCATAATGACAAGAAATTGTCACTGGACTAAAATGCTGGTGAATGACTCAGGTTAAAATGGGTGTTTCTTTGCTTGGAAAGACAAATATCACATGTTTAGATCCATGTGTAGAATCTAGATGTAAGGAAAAAATAATATGGCATAACTGTTAAAAATAGACTGTTTGCAGAAGATGATAGGAACAGGAGGGGTGAGGAAATTAAACAATGACTGAAGTACATTGATTGAACTATTGATTATTATGTATACATGTGCATGAGTGTGTGTGTGTGTGCAAAACTAATATGATGAGACCTACTAAAAACTATTAGATGTGGAGGGGAAGGATAGAGAGGGATTAAAAAAGAGTGGATATGGCTAATTTAATCAAAATATGTGCATTATATGCACATATGGGAAATATAATAAAATCACTTTCTACAATTAATTTATACCAGTAAAAATTAAACAATAAAATTTACTTTAGCCTGTATATTTTTCTAAGTAGAAGATTGCTTTGTTTCTTTTTTCCAAAACAAGAACTGTTGATCCACATTTGCCTTTGTCATTGTCACATGACCATGAGAAGTACTATCTGTCACTCATCAGAAGTGGGGAGGTCTGCAACTGCCTCTCATTGGTCTTTGCTTCCAAAGTTAATTGCAAGAGAACTTGTGAGTCTATATTATACAAAGTCCTTATTTTCTTCTGATTAAACCATGTAACAGCACTTCAGTAGTTATACATACATTTAAAAAAATTAATGTAAATACATGTTATCTTAGTTTAAGATCTAGCTCCATTTAACATTTCAAAGTAGGTATGTATCATTGCTTGTCAACCTGTTTTATTGCTAGTTCCTGCCAACTCTACCAAATGCTTGCTTCATTGAAATGGTGCTCATTTTCTTCCTTATTAAATTGTTAAAAAAGAAGATGTATTATCTGCTTTACAGATAAGATTGCTGAAGTCCAGGGAGTCTAAATTACCTTTCCAAAACCAAAGTGTGAGTGATAAGGCCAGGATTCAAACTAAGACCTATCTAATTTCAAATTCTGTTCTCCCTCCACTAGACCATTTCAAATTTATTTGAGTATACATTATAACAAAAGCGACTTCTAAAATATAGAGGTCAACAGAAAATGTTAAAGAAGTACAACGTTAGCCAATGGATTTTTTTTCCATGAAACAGATATATAACATACACATTTTCTTCACCAAATACATGATGTATATGTTTCCCTTGGAATGTCATAAGCCTTCACCAATCGTTGAAGTTAATAGGGTCCTCTGTTACCATCCTAGCCTCCCACCTATCAATTATTTATCTCTTGTGTCAATTAAATGTGAGATTTTTAATTAATTTTATCCTCTTCCATTTGTACATCTGAAAACATGATGGGAAGTTACTGCCATTTATGTACTGGGTAATATGAAAAATGGGACATGAACATTGTTTTGGTAAGAATCTCTAATTTCATACTTACTTGTATATGAGGAAAGAGTATTTTATTTCAGAAGTAGTCTTGGCTTTTCAAAGGCAGTGTGCATCCATGTAGTCTCAAGAAGCGTCTTGATAAAAGTATTAGGGATAAACTCTTGGGGATTGTAGGAAAGTGGACAGCTTTGGGAGTTTTGCACTGGACCATGCACTAGCACAGAGCACACTGGAAGCTTCAGCCTTTGCCATTTGTGTGGCAGTTGCTCACTTAGAGAAAGCCATGCAAGTTTTCCAGGTAGTTTCTTCCTGCACTGTCATGCAATGTTGGCTGGAAGAGGCTTCTCTTGGGTGGCTTGTGACCTTCCAGACTGAGGCCACAGTGACAATGACTGGAGCTCCCCCTTGGAGCAAGACACCATGCAGATGCTCTCTTGAGGGCTCCAGTCCCAGCCTGCTGCTTCTCACCTGTTCACACCTGTCTCAAGCAAGGGTATACAGCTTTTGTTTCACATATCCCCTCCAGCCCTGTGGATAATGCCAGCAGTGAGCTTCTGCCTGAAACACTTTCCCATAAGTCACAGGAAAAGTGAGTGATTAAGCCCTAAATTCTAAAGCTGCAGGGAAGCAAATCCTGCCCTTCACCTCTAACCAACCATCAGAAATTCCCAGGCAGCCTCAAAGCCTTACAGGCTCTGTTAAAGTAGTGTCTCACCACATGGAAGACCCTGCAAACAGAGTTTGGGGGGGGGGGAATCTGGATTACAATTTTCTTCCCTAAAATGTGTGTGCAACCATAAATGATGTTTTAGTGAGTAAGCTTTAAAACTTTGAAGATGAATCAAGATTTGCAAAGGGGACACCAGAATGGACAGAAATACAAGGAGCATTCCTCCTTTCAGTTAGTCTTCCATTTAGTACAATCTTTTTGCACTAGAAAGCCACAAAGAATGGAAAGAGAGGAATATTTTAGCTCACCTTGGCCTTCCTTAGCCCAGCCCTGTCCAGCCTAACAGAACTGCCAAGCAGTACAGGCCAGAGTCTTTGGCAGCCAGGCTCCTTGACCTCCCCTCTAAGGGCCATTGCTTTGGAACAGCCCAGTCCTTCCTCCATCCTTCAGTAATTTCAGATTCTGCTCCCTTACTATCCTAAGGTAATCATAAGTGCCATAGTTTGCTCCACAGCTCCTTTCTGAGGAATTTTTTTTTGGCTGGGGGAGGGGTGTTCCATTTTGTTTTGTCTCCAGTTTTGCTTTCCTCTTCTTAAATCTTTGGTGTATGGCTGCATGTCACATCACATTATCTGCTGGCTCTAGCCCATGCTGAGCAGAAAGAATCTGGGCCTGGGAAACAGTACATACGACACTCTCTTTCCATTCACATGTCTACCCACAGTGCCAGGGCCTCTGTCTGGAAGGCAGAATTCTTCTTCAGCTCTGATTCATAGTAATGTGCTCTGTAGTTCTCACATGGCCAGAAACCCTGCTTGGTGTCAGTTAGAGTCTTCCAAGAACAAACTTCTGTGGTACTTTAAAGAAGTAGTCCCAGCTTCTCTGGGAGCTGCCTACTTAGTCTATTTTCTGAGGAGGAAGGGGCAGGAATACAGTGTTCCCATTCCCCCTGAAGTCTAAAGGTCTCCATCTGGGTACAGTCAACTGCCATTCTTCCCTTTGTTAAGTTGGCTGTGAAGGAGCCAGTAGAAGCAACAAGTTTGGAAATGAACCCACTGGCACTTTCAATCTTGCTGATAATCCTTGTCTAAGGTCCCCTCATCCAGCTCATTTTATTGTCACTGTCCCCTGTCATGCAGCATTTGATAATACACTTGAAAATAGGGTACAAAGGACATGTACATCTAAGTCAGGCTGCTTTCCGATCAGATGTTAGTTGTCATCTCTGCCTCACCTGCCACTGTCACTCTTAACTCTCCATGGGGTCACTTTGCTTCTCTACGAAACATTAAATGACTCCTCTTCCATAGAAGCTGGAGTTACGCAGTAATAAGCATTTAATCCTCTGCAGGATTACGGAAAAGATAACTCACAGAAGGAACCTGGCACTTGTAAATGTTTAATAAATGAAAGTCTCCATTCCATATTTAGTGTGCAACTCACTATACAGTAGAGGGAAGGAATTTGTAATTAGTAAATTATTCTGTGTGTGTGTGTGTGTGTGTGTGTGTGTGTGTGTGTGTGTGTTCATTTGGGGCTTGAACTCAGGGCCTGGGTGTATGTGTGTATTCACCAGTCTGGGGCTTGAACTCAAGGCCTGGATACTAACCCTTAGATTTTTCACTTAAGGCTGGTGCACCACTACTTGAGCCACACTTCTACTTTGGGCTTTTTGCTGGTTAATTGGAGATTTTTTTTTTTTGCTAGGGCTGGCTTCCAACCATGAGCATCAGATCTTAGCGTCCTGTGTTGCTAGGATTACAGGTATAATAAGGCACCAGCACCCAGCTAGTTCTGATTCATAGTAACACCTCTTGGAAAGATCCATTGTGGGAGTAGGAAGAGAGACTGCAATGGCAGGATGGCATGGTTTGAGTAATCCTATCCAGGCTGCTTGGTTTCCCTGTAAATTAACACTGGGGACACCTCCACCAGGCATGAGCTCACCAGAGACTTTACATTTATTTGACCTGTTTCAGATTTTTTTTTTTTTTTTTTGGCCAGTCCTGGGCCTTGGACTCAGGGCCTGAGCACTGTCCCTGGCTTCTTCCCGCTCAAGGCTAGCACTCTGCCACTTGAGCCACAGCGCCACTTCTGGCCGTTTTCTGTATATGTGGTGCTGGGGAATCGAACCTAGGGCCTCGTGTATCCGAGGCAGGCACTCTTGCCACTAGGCTATATCCCCAGCCCCCTGTTTCAGATTTTGTCTTTCATTTTTATTTCAAATAAAATCCCTTCTTATTTTAAATGATATTTAGTCTTAAAGTTAGTAAGAGCATTTAATTTTTTGATATAAATATTGCATTTTATTGTAAAGGGGATGTACAGAGAAGTTACAGTTATATGACTTAGGTAATAAGTACATTTCCTTTAGAACAGTGTCACCGGTTCCCCCTTTCTCTCCCAGTTTTCCCCCTCCCAACATCCTTCCCCCCAAAGATGTATGATTCATTTCCAACATAGTGTAGGTTTCACTGCTGAATTGGTTCACCTTTTGTCCCACCGTTTCTGAAACACTGCATTTTTTAATGAAATCTAAACTGTAGATTGTTGTTTCTTTGGCTGTTACCTTTTGTTTTATTTAGTTTTTAAACTTTATTTACATGTTTTAATTATACATTAAAAGAAAATCATTTGAACAAAAAATGGCACTCTGATTAAATTGCATTTCTCTAATACCATTTACAATAGCCAAAAAAATAATAAATTACCTAGGGATTAACCTAACTAAAGATGTGAATGACCTATTTAATGAGAACTATAAAAATCTAAAAAGGGAAATCAAAGAGGACACAAGGAGATGGAAAGACCTCCCATGCTCATGGGTAGGCAGAATCAATATAGTGAAAATGGCCATATTGCCCAAAATGTTATACAAATTCAATGCAATCCCCATCAAGGTCCCAGCTACATTCTTTACTGAAATAGAGAAAGCAACCCATAAAATCATATGGAACAGCAAAAGACCTAGAATAGCCAAAGCAATTCTAAGCAAAAGAAGCAGTGCAGGAGGTATCACAATACCAGATTTCAAGCTCTACTATAGAGCCATCATAACAAAATCAGCCTGGTATTGGTATAAAAACAGACCTGAAGACCAGTGCAGTAGAATAGAAGACCCAGAAATAAAGCTGCATTCTTACAGTCAGCTGATATTCGACAACGGAGCTAAAGACATACAATGGAATAAACATATCCTCTTCAACTACTGGTGCTGGGAAAACTGGGCAGCCATATGTAGAAAACTCAAAGTAGACCCTAGCCTATCACCATGCACCAAGATCAACTCAAAATGGATCAAGGACCTCAACATCAGACCTGAATCTTTGAAACTACTGAAGGGCAGAGTAGGAAAGATGCTAGAACTTATAGACACAGGAAGGAACTTCCTGAATATAGTCCCAGGAGCACAACAGATAAGGGAGAGTCTCGACAAATGGGACTACTACAAAATAAAAAGTTTCTGCACAGCTAAAGACATAGCCACCAAACTAGAAAGACAGACAACTATATGGGAAAGGATCTTCACCAACACAGCAACAGACAAAGGCCTAATATCTGTCATCTACAGAGAACTCAAAAAACTAACCCCCTCCATGTCCAGTAAACCAATTATTAAATGGGCAAAGGAGCTAAAGAGAGACTTCACAGGAGAAGAGATAAAAATGGCAAGGAAACATATGAAAAAATGTTCAACATTCCTGGCAGTAAAGGAAATGCAAATAAAAACAACCCTGAGATACCACCTCACTCCAGTTAGAATGGCCTATACTCTGAACTCAGGCAACAACAAATGCTGGAGGGGATGCAGGAAAAGAGGAACCCTTCTCCACTGTTGGTGGGAGTGCAAATTAGTACAACCACTTTGGAGAACAGTATGGGGGTTCCTCAGAAAGCTCAGCATAGACATACCCTATGACCCAGCCATACCACTCCTAGGCATCTATCCTGAACAAAAGGTCTCAGGATAGCAAAAAGACATCTGTACATCCATGTTTATCACTGCACAATTCACAATAGCCAAAATATGGAAACAATCCAGATGCCCCACTCCAAGAATGGATAAAAAAAATGTGGTACCTGTACATAATGGAATACTACATAGTGATTAGAAATGATAAAATATTGGTATTCACAGGGAAATGGTCAGAGCTTGAACAAATAATGTTGAGCGAGACAAGCCTAGAACACAGAGAACAAAGGGGCATGGTTTCCTTGATATATGACTGTTAAAGTGGGGGAGGGGGCGGGGAACAGTAGAGACCAGGTCTGCGAAACAAAAAACTTCTTGTCAAATGGTATTTCCACAGGTTTGGGTCAGCGACCTTACATTATGTATCTAAAACCAAACAACTACTAAACATAGAAAGGTCTAAAATAGACCTCTCAGTGGATCACAATAGCTCAACAGCTATGTATGTATGATCAAATAAAACAAGGATAAGCGAACTCTATTGTTGACGTTATATTTAAAGTTCTAGGTGAATTTCCTTTGGTGTATGCCACGTGGCTACTGTATATGCTTTTGGTACACTGGGTATTGTATATATGCCTACCTGATATAGGGAGGGGAAAGAAAAACGAGGGTGTAAGATATCACAAGAAATGTACTCATTGCCCTATTATGTAACTGTACCCCTTTTGCACAACACCTTGTCAACAAAATTTAATTAATAAAGAAAAAGAACCTAGAAAAAGAAGAGCAAATTATATCTAAAGCAAGCAGGAAAAAAGAAGTCAGGGGAGTTTCCCCTTGCATTTCTGTCTCCTTCACTTTAACTTAGTAAATTTCTCTATCTCAGCCATATTGGTTTGTCAGATGATGGGAGAGGGAGTGGAAGGTAGTGCATGAAAGAAGAGATACTGGCTGGCTCAATGACCACCACTAAATTGTAAACAGTTCTCAGTTGTATTAGTGAGCATGTGCTGCAAGCACATACTTACCTTTGGCAAGTTATGTCAAATGATAGCTCAAACTCATCATGCCATTTCAACTGCGGACACTCACCAGACCTTGAATCTTACCACTAGATTTAAACTAGAAGTACCTCTTGCCTTCAGTTTTACAGTGAACTTGAGAAAGGTGCTCTACAAAGTTTTAAAATGCTAACATTACATCCTGCAGAGAGATGTACCTAGCAGCTTTTTCTTTCACTGTAACAGTTATGAAAATTCAGGAATACAACTCAAGCATGATAGAGCAGCACTTACCCATCAAAATTTAGATATTCAAAGACTTCCCACATGCCACCCTCACCTTTTGGATGAGAAAATTTATTACTAAATTTTAACTCTCTGGGGATTTTTTAAATGACATAACAAATAAGCAGTGGTTAAATGTCTATATTTAATATTCTAAAAACCAAAGTGTGACTCTTAGTCATTTGTAATTCATGTCACTTATATCAAAATACCAAGATTTCAGAATGAGTTTCTAAACTCTATTTTCTTGTCAATCATGACAAAGTAGCTTTCAAAAATCACTTTAGATGTGGAAGGCCTCAAAATGACTCATGCAAAAAGAGCACTAAGTAAAGGGACTCGCTGAAGTCTGACATCTGAATGTAGCTAGACAAAAATCTTAAGCTACAATCTCCAAACATTTCGATTTTCTTTCCAAACCAAATAAAAACTGTTTGTGCAACATAAATGTATCTTATAAATTTAGCTGAGTTCCCAATTTCTGTCATTACTAATTTCAGCATAGGCCTTGATCAATTGAAAATTCTAAATAAATATAACAGCTCCTTGTGTAACTTGCTTAACCATTCTTTGATGTTTCTATGTTTCACTTTCTAAGTTTTTAGCATTAGACAGACATAAAAACATTTTATTTATCCATGTATTACTCTTCTGTGTGTGTGTTCATTTGTGTTGGTACAGGGTCTTGAACTCAGAACCCGGGTGCTATCTTTTAGCTTTATTCCCTCAAGGCTGGTACTCTATCATTTGAGCCTCAGCTCAGTTCTGGGTGTGTTTTTGTTTTTGGTGGGGTTTTTTTTGTTTTTGTTTTTGGTGGTTTTTTGTGTGTGTTGTTAGAGATGAAAGTCCCACAGACTTTTCTGCCCCAGCTGGCTTCAAACTGTGATTCAGATCTCAGCCTCCTGAGTACCTAGGATTACAGGTGTGAGCCACCTGAACCTAGCATAACTCTTAATTATTTGCTTTTCAGATCTGTTCCAAGAGTGAAAATTTAATTCTTCATTAAGCTCTTGAACACAGTATTTCAAAATCACTTTCAGGAAGCCTCTGGCCGTCTTGGCTCACATCAGTTGTATAGGAAAAATTCTGTCCTCCAGCATCCCTGCTGACATAGCTTCTGCTGCTTTAAAACATACCTTATGCTTGAGGCACAGACCACAAAGGTTAAAGATACCTGAGAGGCCACACAGAGCAAGCCACTCAAAAGATAGTTCCCTGTCAGGGGTTTTTAGCCCCCCCACCTCCACCCTGCGCTCCCCTGACCTGCAGGAGAGACGGGGAAGGCATGCCCCAACCAGACAAGCCAAGAAAGGAAAGGGTCGACAGACCAGCCCGCACCCAGCCCTCCCTCACGGTAGGACAATCAGGCGGGTCTGGGAGACAAGTCAGCGCCAGATCTCATTTATTGAGGGGAACACATGTATGTGCACCTATCTAGGGACTGTAAAGGGAGACATGAGCTATCCATCCGTAAGGGCGGAAGAGCTGGGGACCAATCCTATAGGCGGCCATATTTTTCGTCACAGCCCACAGAACCGCCTCTGGGTTCAGTGTCAGGCACCCTCTTAGCCACACGTGGCCCCAGGACTGAGAAACAACAGGCAGGGCCAGCTAGTTGACTTCCTCTTTATAATCCAGGTGTGTCCCACAGCTCCCCAGACTATAATTGAAGGTTTCTTAGGAGAAGGACTCTATCTTATCTATCATTATAATCTGAATGCCTAACCAACAGTGATATGGAACACACCAATAGCAGGATGCTTTCATAGGCATCTGTAAGAGATGATCCTCTAGTTGCCAGACTGTTATTCAAAATTTAATTGAGTTTTTCTAAAGTAAATTGTAAATGACTTTTTTAGTACTGGGGATTGAAGTCAACCTCCTAGGAAAGCACTCTGCCACTTGACCCCTTTTGCTTTTATTTGTTTTTCAGATAGGGGTTCCAGTTTTATCTAGCTGGCCTTAGACCATGATCCTCCTATCTCCACCTCCTTGGGAGATGGAAGGCTGGGATAACAGCCATATACCCTCATGCCTGGCCCCCTGTGCTTTTGCAGTGAACATGCTCTTTTTTTTTTTTAAGTACCCCTAAGTCTTAAACACTGCAATCAGCATCAGAAGTCTATTAAAAAAATTATTCCAATATCCAAAATTGTACAAGAAGATTTATTTATGTGTTTCGGTCCACAGGATATACATATTGTATCATTATATTAAATCATTTATGTGTTTTCCATTTAATCACTGTTATTTCCCTGAATGATTTCTAGCTCAGTGTCAGTGAGTGTTCTTCTGAAATTATTTTATTTTAGGTTCTCAGTTTCTTTATCAAAGCATGTTCCAAAAATATAGAACTTGGGTTAAACGTACTTGCCTACCACTCTCAGCATGTTCTCATTATTATATAAAATGGGCATAAAAATCATCTTTACAGTCCAAAACCAGGCCAGGAAAGCCGTTGGCAACTAATCTTTAGAAAAGTCCCAGTGTTATTTTCTTCCGATCAGCATGCCCTTGGGTTGGCTTTATTCTTTATTTTACCTTACTTGATTATTAAGTGACCAATACTTCTCAAGTAGTTATAAAACCTTTCCAAGTAAGAATTTCGTTTTAGGTTGAAGTTCTTTATTATATTTTAGCTCCATTCATTGATACCAATCAAGATAATGTTCTTCTTTAAAAATCAAGATAAAAGGGCTGGGGATATAGCCTAGTGGCAAGAGTGCCTGCCTCGGATACATGAGGCCCTAGGTTCGATTCCCCAGCACCACATATACAGAAAACGGCCAGAAGCGGCGCTGTGGCTCAAGTGGCAGAGTGCTAGCCTTGAGCGGGAAGAAGCCAGGGACAGTGCTCAGGCCCTGAGTCCAAGGCCCAGGACTGGCCAAAAAAAAAAAAAAAAATCAAGATAAAAAAGCCACAAGGATAAGTTGAGCAATTTGTCTTCCAAGACATGAGTTATTTTCAAGACTCGTTTTCTATTAGTAATGGTTTACTTACAGGAGAGAGTATATATTAATAAAGACTTAAAAGTTATCAATGAAGAACCAGTTAATTATTTTACTAGGCTTATCTGATTCCTTAATTTCATTATAATATTAAGTGCATTTTTGACTGACTGTTTGAAATCAATGACTCTTTCCTTTGATATGGGCCTTAGGTAGTTTTAGTTATAAGGTAGATATATACTCCATTCAACTATGAACTAAGGATTCATACTTATTTTCTTACCTTACTTCTTTCAGTAATCTGTGCTGCAAGGTAATGTTAGTCTCCCTTTACACTGTGAATAAATGAGGAAATGGAACACTTGGAGAAGCTTGACCAAGTAACTCACCTACAGAGTGAAAGGGCTTGGATTCAGGCCAGGTCAGACTTCATACTCTTGGTACACAGCATCAAGTAGCTCAGATCATCAGCCTCAAACAGAGATGCCAGAATATCTTACCTGGCAATCCAGACATGACACTAGTCCACTTAGATGCTATGTAGAGAGAGATGTACCATTTGTACTCCATCAGAAAGTGTGTCCTAAACACTGAGTGGCATCTACAGTTAATGCACGTAAAGATATATACTGGGGACTCTCCATCCCAGGCCTCAAAGAAATAATGATGGAGCCAGTGGAAATGAGAGCAAACAGCCTTGGAGGTACACTTACCCAAGTATATGTGCTGTGCCTCATCCACAGTCTTCTCAGGCTTCCTTAGGTATGAGAAGAGGATTCCTTTTAGAGTCCGCTGGTCACAAGTATTTTGTAATGTGTTTTTTTTGTTGTTTTTTGTTTTGTTTTGTTTTGTTTTTTGCCAGTCCTGGGCCTTGGACTCAGGGCCTGAGCACTGTCCCTGGCTTCCTCTTTGCTCAAGGCTAGCACTCTGCCACTTGAGCCACAGCGCCTCTTCTGGCCGTTTTCTGTATATGTGGTGCTGGGGAATCAAACCCAGGGCCTCATGTATATGAGGCAAGCTCTCTCGCCACTAGGCCATATCCCCAGCCCCGGTCACAAGTATTTTGATAGCTAGGTCTTTAGCTACTCTGCAAGGTTATGTCCTACATCCCTGTCAAGGGTTCCTGTGCCATAAATGCTATACATATGTTCTCCAAAGAACCACTGGAGTCACAACAGTAGACACAAAAATAAAGAATTGTCATAGCAATGTAAAATTTACTACTACAGAAGGGTATGCCATCAGTCAAAAATCTGGCAAGTAAGCACACAAAGTAAGCAAGCTGCTCCTCTTTTCATCCCTAGCACAGAAGGCCCTGCCAGGCCCTTTGCTCAGGTTCACAATTTGCTTGGAATCAGTTAGCTTGAATAGAGTAAGATGTATTTACATATAATGACTTCGAAATAAGGTTAACAGCACACAAGTAATCTCAAAATACATCCACCCCCTCTGCTCTTTCTTGAACAGTCTGAAGTGAGTCTTAATTCCATCTTGAAAAGAAACCAGTTTAAGACAAAATCTTACACTTCAAAAACCCTTCCTTATTGCAGAGCAGTTCCTCTTTTCCTTATTGAGTGTCAAGCCACCAAGCCAAAGCAGGAATTTTAGGTCACTGGCAGAATAGAAAATTAGGACACACTGGATCATTTTCATACTGTCTTGGCCACTTCTTTTCTATTCCACACAATAGAAAACATAAAAAGAGGCTGCCATCATCCTACAAACCCAAAGTGTTAATTCCATATAGGAGATGATGTGATGTAGGAGAAAGAGGGAGGACTGGCTCTCAACACTGCCACTTCCTTCAGGTGCAGTCTGATGACTAAACTCCTGCACCCCTATTTTCTCATCTTCAGAAATGAATAAATTATAGAAATATTTATTTCACTGGACTACTGGGATGTTCAAGGGAGAGGTTCAGGTGTAAATGATTCATAAACTAACAAGAACTATGAGTTTTCTTACTGCTGATTGTTATAATGCCTCTTTGTGAATTTTTTTCATGTTTGATGATTTCTTATGAAGAACGCAGTAACACAAGTCATGCTCCAATGTTGATACCATTCACCACCACTTTTGACTCTTTAGACTCACAGTTGAAATCTCAAAATACCATTACCATTGGCTTATGTCACTGGGGCTCCAGATGCTGAATAGAAATGCAGAGATGTGACAATAAATTACATTCTATATCCACACCGTTCAGACATTATCCTTCAATGAATGCAAGTCAGGGTAGGAGGCAGGGGGCACACAGAGGAAGGCAGGGAGTTCTCAGAAGTCTTCAGTGTTGGTCTCTTCCTAGCCACTGCCAAAAGGAGCCACCAAGTTGATGCAAAACCAAACTAAAAAGTGAAAACTTCATTACATTCAGTGCCAGGAAAGAAAAAAAACAAGGTCTTAACTTTTCTTTAAATTATTACTGAATTTATCAGTGGTATGTGTAGCTATTCCTGTGAGTCTTCTCTTTGATTTTTTAAAAAATCCCTTAGACTTCCGAAAAGAACCACTGGCTTTTTGATGTTATATTTACAAGGAAGATGGTACAATATCAACCAAAACAGCAAAAAAGAAATGGGTGGAATGAGAAGCAGAAGTACCACTGAAGAGTGGTACCTTTTAAACAGCATTGGTCTGTAGTAAAGCTGAAATAAGCAACACTCTGCTTTGAACAATGTGATAGTCCATTGCCCCCAAAGTACAAAGAAGTTCCTATTTTGCCATTTATCAGATGTTTCTCCCCTCAGACTTCATGCCATCATTCTAGATTTCTCTCTTGAATCTCCTCTTTGTCTGTGGAACCCCAAATCTCTACTTCAGTTGTTCTGATGGGGGGAGGGTTCTCTCTGCTGAAATGGTCTATGCATAATTCAGTAGTGTGTCCAAGACTGAGTTTTGCTTCCCTACCTTCTCTAACCTGAGTACTTGGCAGTACTGTCTCCTAAGGAACCCTGGTCAAAAACTTCAGTCATTGCATACCCTGTTTTCACTTATTTCCATGGCCAGTCAGTAACCAATCTCTCACCATCCCTACTTCTAAATTGTCTCTGCAGGATGTTCTTTCCTCTTTGCTTTTACTGTTTGGGCATTTAGTCTCCATCCCGATTGCTTGTTGCTGACATTCCTGCAATAACTACTGCTTTCCCTTTATTAGCCTAGTCCCTTCCATCCAATATTACATGTTTCATGGTTGCTATGTACAATCTTGTCACCTGACTGCTTAAAATCTTCTACTGCTTCTGTTAGTTCTTGAGGAAAATGAAGGGTTTAGTATGACCCTCATGGTTTCTCTACAATTTTCCTTTTGACTGCAGAGGAACACTACTGCAGAGGTTCCCTAAGGGGATGATACGATTTCCTACTCCTGTGCTTTTGTAGAAGACACTTGTTTGCATGCCTTTTATCCTTGGACAATATCTACTCCTTATTTAAGGCTGTACTTTAAAATCAAAGTCTTTATTTTAGGAAACCTTCTTCCTTTTTGTTCCTATAGCAACCTGTAACTACTCCCTTGATAGCATTTATCATGATGTTTTATTATGTTCTTTTTCTTAACATCATGAAACAATTTTATTCAAATTTGTATATGGATCCTTAACAGCAGGGTATTTGTCATCGTCAAAACCACTCTACTTAAGTTCTCGAACCGTTTTTCTAGAACATAACAGCTTCATTTCCGTATAAGCTATTTGAGTCACAGAACCTAAAATAATCTATGTAGGATGAGGTTAGAGAAATTTTATCTTAAATATTCATTTAATTTTTTTCATTCTTCTTATCTGTGTAATGTATTGTTGAGCTCTGAAGTGTAGCTAGCTACTTAAAGTATAGCTTTAATGTCTACTTTTTGATGGAAGCAATAATGAGGATTGACCCCGACCCCAAGGCCTTGCACATTCTAGGAAAGTGCTCTACCACTGAGATACATTCTCAGTTTTTAATTATCAAACAAACTCAAAGATGAAAGGGCATCTGTGGGCTGGGGATATGGCCTAGTAGCAACAGTGCCTGCCTCATATACATGAGGCTCTGGGTTCGTTTCCCCAGCACCACATATACAGAAAATGGCCAGACGTGGCGCTGTGGCTCAAGTGGCAGAGTGCTAGCCTTGAGCAAAAAAGAAGCCAGGGACAGTGCTCAGGCCCTGAGTCCAAGCCCCAGGACTGGCCAAAAAAGAAAGAAAGAAAGGGCATCTGTATAGTTTAAATAACAATAAACAATCATCCATATGAATAAAATAGAGTAAGACATTATCCATACATGTGAAATACTCACAAGACCTTGCTTGAGCTCTCTGTCCACAACCATCTGGTGGAAGCCATTTTAAGTATTTCTTTGCATATTGGTCTTCTGTATATTCCTGAAGGCCAAAGTTACACCATTTTTCTCTCTCTGTACTACTTTTAGCATCATTATCACCAAAATGCTCAACATAAGCAACTGAAGGCAAAGAATTATTTACTTTAGCTCACAGGTTCAGAGGGTTCAATCCACGATTATTTGGCTGCATGTTTCCAGGCCATGTTGAGGCAGAGCATCATGGCAGCGGAGCAGGTGTAAGGGGAGGCTGTGCACTTCGTGGTGGACAAGAAGCAAAACAGGAAGTAACCAGGACAAGATATAGGTCTCTCAGGTGTATTTCTTCCAGTTAGCCTTTACCTCCTAAAGTTTCCAGAACCTCTCAAAAATAGCACCACCAACTAGACCCAGACACTCAACACAAAAGCCTGTGGGGGACATTTCACATGCAAACCATAATGATCTTTATGGCCTTGAACACAATAGAAGTTCAATTTATACTACACAATAAAATTAATGCATAGGGAAAAGCATGGCAATTTGATATTACAGAAATAAAATGAGAATGTGAGTGATATAGTAAATAAAAATGAGTCATTTAGAGGCTTGGTCTGGGGAGATTTTTTTTTTTTTTTGGCCAGTCCTGGGCCTTGGACTCAGGGCCTGAGCACTGTACCTGGCTTCTTTTTGCTCAAGGCTAGCACTCTGCCACTTGAGCCACAGCGCCACTTCTGGCCATTTTCTGTATATGTGGTGCTGGGGAATTGAACCCAGGGCCTCATGTATATGAGGCAAGCACTCTTGCCACTAGGCCATATCCCCAGCCCCTGGGGAGAATTTTTAAAAGAAGAAAATTATGGGCTGCATCTTACAGGAGGATTAGAGAAACTTCTAGAAGGTAGAAATGTAGAAATAGCTTCAGTCCTACTCTTACAAAAACAACAAAATAGTTGGATGAAGTTCATAGCTGTTCTTGAATCTGCTGAATAACTGTTATTTCAAGACAACTATTTAGAAATTTGAAGAAAGAAAGGCATCCATAGGAAAAAAGGTTTGCTGGATATATAGCTGGACACAATAAGACTTCTGGTAGAAAAGTACTAAGGACAAGGATTAGTACCACTGAGGGAAGTGGCTAGAACCTCTAGGTTAGGGAAGCCTTTCATGTCTCAGGATAGCAAACTGCTACGGATTGGAACTGAGAGGAGATGCACACGCAATGTTCCGGGTGGCTTATTATTCCAGAAGCTGTCTGTGAGATGTGCTTCCACATCATGGGAAGTCTGAGCATAAACATACCCAGCAGATAATAGTACATCCTGGGATCCTGCACCCCATGTTTTTTCTACTCACCGTGTTTCCTAAATTTGCTCCCATACATCTCAGCAACATTACCCCTCAATCTTGTGATCTGAACTTACTATGCGCCCTTTGACATTGGTGTGTCTGGAGTGATCAGCATAAGTAGGAACAATGGAAAGACAAAAAGGAACCTTGAATGGCAGAAAGGCCATGGTTTTGGTGGCTGTCTCCCCCATAGATGAATACTGCCTCCCCTACTCCTTAGCAATGGGTGCAGTTGACATCTTAAGAACCCTCTCTGGATACTTGCCCACAGTGGCTTTCAGAGTGCATTAATCATTGTCATTATCATAGACCCCAGAAAGCAAGAGACTCCAGATGTCATGTCTCCTTTCTCTTGTACCAGCAAGTTACAGCAAGGTTGTTGGCCTCTAAATTCAGATGCCCTGCAGATGATCATCAGTTTCCCAAAGGATAATACTCTGCACAGACTTAAAGGGCCACTGGTTTTCACATGTAGGCTTTTTTATTCCAAGGATTCAGATAACCTTTATGGTAGCAGCAGGAGACACTGCAAAAGCAGTAACTTTGAGGATGGAGAAGGATGATTTAAGTAAAAATTTATGGCTTAATCTGTAACCTCCGTAACTCCATAACTAGAAGTTAAAACTTGAGATTTGGGGGTGGGGGGGGCGGTGTGGAGAGAGATGTCCAACTTGAAATCTGACCACATGGTAATTATATATGCTCGTATGTCAGTGCTGTGGATCTCCTCCCTTCAATACATGGGTGTTTCTCAGATTATAACATGTATATAAAATGTACCAAAAAGACCTAAGATCTAGATCAGAGCTTCAAAGCTGCCTCTCACACAGACCGGCCTTCAAAGCCAATGGAACCAAAAACATTTGATTATTTGTTGTGGGAAGACTAGGTCTTAAATGTGTTTCTGCAACTTGTCAACTGCTCACAGGGTTCCAAGGAACTGATCATTATTACTATGACAGCATCCTGAAGGTTCCCATTGAGCCCACAGAGAGGCATGGTTCATACTGTGATGAAGACAGACACTGAATAAGCCAGCTGAAGTGGGATGGTGACATGGGCACAGTGCCTGTTTGGTCTCCTCCCCAACAGAGCTAGGATGCAGAAGGAGCTGCTCACCTCAGCCCCTGAGGTTGGAAGGAAAGTGCAACAACAGGCAAAATCCAAGCCTGGAGCTCAGCGCTTTACTTCATAATAATAATAGGTCACATTTGTCCAGCACTGAGCAAGCACTGACTGGGCTAAGCATTTTACAGCCAATCCTCCACAAAATCCCATGAGGTCAACTCTCTCGTAATGCCTGTACTTACAGGCTGGACACTGAGGTTTAGTAGAGCAATCATTGCCCAAGGTCTCGCCTACAGTAAGTTACAGAGCTAAGTCAGGAATCAGTGAGCAACTCTGGAGCCTGCATTTCTAACTCCCTACTCAATTTCAGCTGATGGTTATTTTTCCAGCTCCTCAATACTGATTAAGCACTTGCTGTCTTTAGCCATTTGTTAAGTCCCAGGAGAGAACTGTGAGCCTCTTTCCTCCCTGCCTTGCCAAGCATTTATTGTGCATCTCCTCAGTGCCACCAACTGTGCTAGACATTGGGGGTTCAAGCACAATTAAGATGTGGTCCTTGCCTTCAGGAGAAGTGCAGACTAGTGGTGGCTAGTGGTAGTAGCACAGAGAGGTATTTAGCCACCTTTAAGTACCATCTACTGAAAAAACAGAGGTGTCCCATGACACAGGGCATCTATAAAGTCACCAGCAAGATGAGGCAGACTGAGTTGAGTCATGAAGCCTTGAAACATGGGTATTAGCTGAGTGGAGACTGGAGACCAGAGAATTTTAGCCAGAGAACATAAAGAAGGTAATAGTCTAGAAAAAAGGCACTATGTCATGGCTGGAGTTTAGAGGAATTGGGAGAGGTGAAATTCTAACTCCCCCCTTTAATTTGATGCCATTAAGGTTTCAAGGTTGAAGCTCTCTCCAAACATAATTAAAGGAAATTTTCTCTTTCTAAAGCTAGAGATTCAGTTTAGCCCATGCTATAACTGGATGTCTTCCCCCTCTCATTCATACATTGAAACCTAACCCCAGTGTGATGGTATTACAAGATAGATGGAGCATTTGGGAGGGTTTTAGGCTGAACCTTCATGAATGAGATTAATGCCCTTATGAAAAGAGACCTCCATGAAGATAGCCAGGGATTATGATGCAATCTGTAGTCCTAGTACTTGGGAGGTAGATGTGGGGAGGTTTTGAGTTCCAGGTCATCTTGGGCTACCTAGTAAGACGCCCATCTCAAAAAAAGAAAAAAGAAAAAGAAAGCAATCATTTTAAGTCAAACCTGCAAAGTTCAACAAAGGGAGAAAGCATTTCCTTAGTGTTCAACAGTCATAAAACAGTGGTCCAGTCACTGATCTTACCAAGTGTGGGGGAAGGGGTAAGCCTGGGCTGCTGATCTGAGGCAGCTAGAATCTATAATGAACACACAGCATATCATGAGATGAGAAGGAGGTAGGTGAGTATAGCTGACTCTGGAAAATCCTATCTTTAGGGAATAGCCATGGAAAACCTTAGAGAAGAGAGAGCTCCATGTTCCTGTACCCAGACACTGGATACTTTATGCTTATTATCCCTTATAGAATTTAGAGCCTTGTTATAAAGAGCAGGAGTTTGTTTCTAATAGGTATGGAAGTCCAGTATAAAGGCACTGGCATTCACTGTGTGGTTAGGGCTCATTTCTTGGTTGGAAATGCCATCCTTGCACTATGCCTTCCTATGATAAGAGGAGAAGGAAGTTCTCTTGGATATCCTATATATTTTTTAATTTAATCTTTTTTTTTTTTTAGCAATCACTAGAAGTTTTTAACCTCTGTTGAACACCCACAAATACTCTCATGGTATTTAATCAGATATACCATGATATCAGTAGTATTTTTCCAAATAACAAAGAATCACACAAAACATCTATCCAAATGAGTGTAACTCTTTAATGCAGCTGTACTGTACATTTTTGTGACAATGACACTACTACTACAAATAAAAATAAATAAGTAAATAGAAGATCTATGTTGTATAGGAAGAGGCAGTAGAGTCTAGTGGCGATGAGTTATAAGGGGTGTAAGTTCCAGCGCTTATCATTGCTGGGCTTAGGACAGTAAGACTAAACTCACCAGCTCTCCATTTCCCAGTTTCCTAACCCTATAAAATGAGGCCAAGATGAGTGTAATAGCATCTACTTCATCGAAATAATTGTGAACTGAGTGGATGAATGTTGCTGCTATGGTTTGAGTGTGGTTTGCCTCTGTCAAAACTCATGTTAAAGTTTGATTACTCAACATAAGAACAGTGAAAGATGGTAAGGCCTTCAAGAATTAGGCTTAGTACAAGATGAGTAAGTTATGGCCACCCTTGTTAATTGATTGCTGTGAAATGGATTGGCTTTTGCAGGAATGAGTTAGTTCCCATGAGAATGGATTGTTATGAAAGAGCAGGCCTACCCCATCCCTCACTCTCTTATTTACTCTCTGGCCATGTGGTCTCCCTGCATGCTGCCCTACTCTGTGATGCCATTTACCCTATTTTGATATGGCTAAAAAGGCTTCACAAGAGGCCAAATGCAGACTTTCAGCTTCTCAAATGGTAAGCTAAATAGAACTCTTTTCTTTATAAAGTACCCAGCCACAAGTATTTTGATATAGAAACACAAAATGGACTAAGAAAAGTGCAAAGCACTTGAAACAATTCCTCATCCCTGTGTGACAGTGAAAAGAGCAGAAGAGATGATGATGAATCGATTATGTGTTTGAAATATGTAAAATTTATGTAAGCACATGCGAAGTGAGCTATAAAAGCAAAAAAATACCTTTCTGAAACATTTTCAAATGCAATTTTTTAAAAATTAACTTTTACTTGGCAAGGATAATATTTTGCTAGGACTCATACAGAATATAAATCTGACATCATACAGAAATCCAGAGGGGTAGAGAGATAATGGACACATTAAGGAAGCCATAATGACTCTGTTTTACACAATTCCTTAGCAATTGTTCATGAAAAAAAAAAAAAGAGTTGACATTTCACATATTCCCCTGAAAAACCAGCCAGTTGAGCAATGGAACTTGAAATGTCTTAGTAACCTATAAAATGTCATGAAATTCAGAGAGAAAACAAAGTCTAGGGGCTGTTTGATATATAGTGGTAAAATTTGGCCCAACGTTTATTATTGCAGGTCAGAGCAGGAAGAAGTTAAAACAGAAGTCCACCATTTGCCTCAGGTTAACTTTACAAAGACACAGTATCACTGATAAATGTGGAAACTGCATTTTCCTGTGTACCCCACCCACTTAGTAGGAATCTATTCATCAACAAATCTTATCTTTTGGCACAATAGTAAAATATTTTCCTTCATAGCCAGTTCATATTACAACAAAACTTCTCTGTTGATTGCACAGTAAATTCTGATATATTACATTATCTACAAATAAAATCAAATTTGTTTTGAATTATACCCCACTTTTATATGGCATAACTACTTATGATTCATTTTAAACTCCTCAAAATCTGGACAAAAAAGGAAATTGTAGAATTTTAAATGCAATTTCAAATAATATTTCTAACCAGAAGTGAAATGTTATGATTACTCTGAACAATCATACTTTTAAAAAGTTTTTGAAGATTGCTTTTATTTTTTTAATGTTAAGTAAAGAGTTGAATCAGATTTAGAAGGACATTTAATGCATACATGTTTATTTCCCCTCATCTCCAAAAGGAATTAAAAGAACAAAAACCAAGAAGCTACAATGATGATGGAAAGAAAGTAAGCCATCCATAAGAGACTTTCTTTTTTCTTCTTCTTTTTTTTTCTTGGTTGTGGGACTTGAACTCTAGACCTGAGTGCTGTCCCTGAGCTATTCAGCTCAAGGTTAGCTCTACCACTTGAGCCACAGTGCCACTTCCCTAATTAATTTTTGAAAGAAGGTACATGGGATATGAGCTAGCAATGACATAAAATAGGAAGTACATTTTAAATGTATAAAAAGAGATTATAAACAGGAACAAAGAAAGCCCTTGGAGAGTGCTGGACTGTGGCTGCACCAGCTATGGAAGAACATAAAGAAGGCTCAGCATTTAATAGAAACTAGTTGAAAATCAGTGTGTAAAAGCAATGGCATAAAATAATATTTATCAAAATGAACTGCAGGAAGTGGAAACAAGAGGGGTTTTTTTTCTTCTTTATTGCTGTTTTTGTTTACATTTTTTGTCTTGTTTGCTTGTTTATCTGTCTTTGGGAGGGTAAGGGGAGCTATAGAAATAGTGAGACAAAGGGTTGAAGGTGTGGCTCAGCAGCTAAGAGCGCCTGCTTAGCAACCACAGGTCCTGAGTTCAAATCCCAGTTCTGACAAAAAAAAAAGAAAAGAAATGGTGAGACAAAGAATAAACAAATGTAGCAGTGGTATTCAGTAGACAATGTGTTGAAAATGAACTATACAACTCATGGGTGGGGGCAGGAGAGAAAAACTTGATGAGAGCAAGGGAAGGGATGACACTGTTCAAAAAATGTGCTCTTTATCTGACTTAGATAGCTGTAACCCCTTTGTACATCACCTTTACAATAAAAATAAATAAATTTTAAAACAATAAGATAAATGGTTCTTCCCTGATGATATCCATGTATAGAGCAGTTAATGATACCCCAGTTTTCAGGGCTTCTTTTTTTTCCCCCCAAGAAAACTCAACTGGAAAATATGCAAAATTGCCAAGTGTATTTATTTGCTAGAGCTACCGTAACATACCCCCACTGACTCAGTCCTTCAAACAACTTTCTCACTGTTCTGGAGATTAACAGGGGGCTGGGAATATGGCCTAGTGGTAAAGTGCTTGCCACGTTATACATGAATCCCTGGGTTCGATTCCTCAGCACCACATATATAGAAAAAAGCCAGAAGTGGTGCTGTGGCTCAAGAGGTAGAGTGCTAGCCTTGAGCAAAAGAAGCCAGGGACATTGCTCAGGCCCTGAGTCCATGCCCAAGGACTGGCAACAAAAACAAAACACACAAACAAATGGAGATTAACAGCTTGAGTCAGCAGTGTTGGTTTCTTCTGAACCTCTCTCCTTGAGTTGCAAAAGGCTATCTTCTCCTTGTGTCTCCATGTGGTTTGGCCTCTTGTGTCTGTTCCTTCATCTTTGATTCTTGTAAGTGTTCTAACAACATGGAAGTAGGACCCACCCTGTGACCTAAGTTTAATTACCTCCTTTAAACCCTTACTTATATATCCAGTCCATTTTGGAGGTGCTGAGGATGAAGGCACCATCATACAAATTTTGGGGGGACATAAGTCATCTCAAATCACCAGGCCCAGTAACCAAGATGAGACCCTGTCTGAAAGTGAGTTGAAGCTCTCCACAAGCTATTAGACCACAGTGCCCTGCCCTGCCCTGCCCTGAGCAAAGCACCAGTGGACCAGAGCTTATCCCTCAAATGAGCTGAGAACAGAGAGCATTCGGATGGAGAAAACAGAGGGCCAATGGGCCCCAGGGAAACACTTTCTAATGTTTGTGAAGTCTTTTGTTTGGCTTCAGTATGGGTGCATGGTCAACCAAAACGATTTCAAGGACAGCTTTCAAAATGAAAGTAGGTACATTTACAACAGTGAAGAATGAACCTAGGAGAAAGGAAGCCAAGCAGGTAAAATGAGAGTCAACAAGACCAACTTCCAGTTACATCTTCCAGTAAATAAAAGGAAGTGGTGTTACCACATAACAGGAAGAGGAGTGTAGTCATTTCATGAAAAACAGTCATGCAGTATGACTGGAGATCATAATAATGAGAGGTGGAAAGTGTCAGAAGAAACAAATCTTAAGATTGAGAAACCTAGACATGGCAGTAAAAGTATGTTATTTATAATGGCAATAGCTTTCAGAAGAAACAGCAAAAGTGAAAAAAAAAAGTGTTTCCTGCAGGAGATAGCAGACTTCTGTATTTCTTCATGAATCTCATATTACAATTTCTTTCTTTTTAACTCCAGAATTATTACTTTAACTCTTAAAATAGCAAAGGGCTGAGTAATAATCACTACTTCATGTAAGAGTTTTTTCTTCCAACCTGTGTAGATTAATTTTTATCAATTGATCAATATTATATTTGGACCCTTAGTCAAATAAATGATTTTAGGTTATATGGAAAAATATGGAGAATTGCAAGAAGTTCATTCCTTCCAGGAGTCTGTAGATTTTGTTTTGTATTGCTGGGAACTGGGATGACTGTTATTAAGTCAGCATACCCAAACATACTGGCAAGTATCTAGGCACTTGAGAGGAGGAGGTATGGGCTTCAGCTCATAGAAATGGAGGAGGGGCTGGGAGTGTGGCTTAGTGGTGGAGTGCTTGCCTAGCATGCAGGAAGCCCTGGGTTCAATTCCTCAGTACTACATAAACAGAAAAAGCCAGAAGTGGCATTGTAGCTCAAGAGGTAGAGTGCCAGCCTTAAGCATAAAGACGCCAGGGACAGTGCTCAGGCCCTGAGTCCCAAGTCCCAGGACTAGCGAAAAAAGAAAAAGGGACGGGGGTAGAGGATACACCTGAGAACAGAGCTGAGTGCTAGTAGCTCACATCTGTAATTCCAGCTACTCAGGAGGCTGAGATCTGAAGACTGTGGTTCAACGCCAATCTGGGCAGAAAACTCTGTGAGAATCTTATCTCCAAAGCAGAGATATGACTCAAGTAGTAGAGTGCTAGCCTTGGGCAAAAAAGCTCAGGGATAGTGCCCAGGTTCTGAGTTTAAGCAGGAATAGCACTAGTAATCATATTGTTTAAAAAACTATTGTTGTGCACATATATAAATGTATCTTTGGTCAACTTAGAGTTTGGATTACTCTTACTATACTCAGTGACATTTGTTTTTTCTCCTTCCATAATTCTGCAAATAGCATATCACAAATTCTAGGCATTTACTACTCACTTACAATGGCCTTGCTGGTCTCCATAGTGACACATGTTTTACATGCTAACACATGCTAACAGGTGTTTGTCATTAAATAAATGGAAAAGTGAAACAGCAGTCTTATCTCTGTCCTATGTGTGATCAGTGTTAAACACTGTGTTCAGGGGCACTGACATCCATGTATTATCACCAGCCCAAATGTGTTCTCTCTGTCAGCATATCAGAGCCTTTGCCACCAAATCTTTAATTTCTAACTCAGTGTTATATAATAGATCCTGGGTCTTGCCTCCCTTTATTTGCATTCAGTATTTCCCATGTATGGGAAACTATGATAATTCAAAATGAAATGTGGGAGAAATACTTTTAAAAATCTTGTCAGCTACATAAAGCCTGACACTTAAGAAAACTATTATACACTACTGAAAACAAAGTGTGGGAAGAATAAGATCTCATTAAAGAAGACTCTAGCCATGAACTTTCTGCATTTGACTGAAAGGAAAATGTGAAGCACTTGGGCCTTGTGGGTGAAGGTAACTAGAAAGGCTGCTGTAGCCAAGGATAGGCTGAGTCACAGGCCACAAGTAAAGGAAGGAAAATTCAGAATATCAGAGACTGGGGGCAAGGAAGAATGAGGAGGGGATCAGATGGAAGAAGAGATGGTTCATCAAATTAAAGCCATCCTGCCTGGAAAATAGAAGGCTTAGAGATAACCAAACAGCATAATTAAGGACATATAGCATGCATGATACTTAATATGGTCTCTGACCAAAATGAAGCCTAAATTGCCAGAAGCTGTATTGGCTTGGCGGGGGGGGGGGGGGGGGGGGGGGGGGGGGGAGGGGGCGGGGTTCTTGTGATATTTTCAGATAGATGATTTTCTGGTGTTTCCAGAGACCCTTAACATTAGTTTGATGTGACACACAACACCAAATCTGCCTGTGAGAAGGAAATAGAGGCCAGGTGCTGGTGGCTCACACCTATAATACTAGCTATTCTAGAGGCTGAGATCTGAGGATCATGATTTGAAGCCAGCCCAAGCAGTCCATGAAACTCTTAGTTCCAATTAACCACCCAAACGAGCCAGAAATGGGTCTCTGGTTCAAGTCGCAAAGTGCTAGCATTGAACCAAAAACCTCAGACACAGATACCAGGCCCTGAGAGTTCAAGCCTTAGGACCAGCACACACACACACACACACACACACACACACACACACACACACACGCACACACGGCGGGGAAGGGGAGATATGAAAATAGGAAGAAAATAACATTTAAGTTTAAAGCATATAAGAATCGATACTGTGACCAAGAGGTTATGAAAATCTGAGATGTAAAATAATTGCAAATCATTACTGTTTTAACTGTCACCATCATCATGTCATATTTTCTCTAAAATTATTTTTTAAGAATATGTAGGAAGCAGAGGCAGGAGGATCAGTTCAAATCCAACTCAGTCAGAAGGGGCTGGGGATATGGCCTAGTGGCAAGAGTGCTTGCCTCATATACATGAGGCCCTGGGTTCAATTCCCCAGCACCACATATACAGAAAATGGCCAGAAGTGGCGCTGTGACTCAAGTGGCAGAGTGCTAGCCTTGAGCAAAAAGAAGCCAGGGACAGTGCTCAGGCCCTGAGTCCAAGTCTCAGGACTAGCCAAAAAAAAAAAAAAAAACCAACTCAGTCAGAAGTTAGCAAAACCCTACACTAAAAACAAGCAGAGCATGATAGACTATGAGTGTAATTCTAGGTATTTAGAAATAAGAAGAGATCAGCTCAGACAAAGTATGAGACCCTATCTGTAAAACCAACTCAGAATAACAGGACTAGAAGGCATGGCTCAAGTGGGAAAGCTCTTGCCTAGCAAGCACAAGGCCCTCAGTTCAATTCCCAGTACAAAAAAAGGAAGGAAAAGAACGAGGGAGGGAGGGATGGAGGGAGGGATGGAGGGAGGGAAGGAGGGAGGGACGGAGGAAGGGGGGAGGGAGGGAATTCAGGAGTAAAAATAAGATTCTCAAGTGAGCACTGGAGTTCTGGTTAACCCTACTATACTCTATGGTTTGAAGAAGGATCCCCAGTAATGAAGGGTAATTAACCATTCAATAATATCCTTGCAGAATCTCTAAAAAAAAAGAAGCAGCATAAAAAAAAAACCATCGTGGCTTTTGTCTGACTATTCTGCCAATGTGTAAAAAGCTACTTCAGTGTGATCTCTAATAGTGTGATATCCCTGTCACAGGCATTCACCAGTCATTACCCATACTTCCATTATTTGTTCTGATGTTTTGATTAGAGTTATATTTTTTCACTATGTGACAATTATTTTCCCAGCCAATTATTGTGTGTTGGCTGGCCTCATTACTCAGTATCAGTAAGCAATCAACTGTAAAACAAAACTATTACCCTGGACACTTGGGTGGGATGGAGAAATCCTTTTTGCTGAGTTTATTGTGACACTGACAACCTGCTCCTTCACCAATTACCAAACCCAATCCACTTGATTTTTTTAAAGGAAGTGTGGCTCAAAGTGGTAGAGTACTAACTTTAAATAAAAAAGCTCAGGGACAGGGCCCAGGCCCTGAGTTGAATCCTCATACCAACCAAAATTAAATAAATAAATAAAAATACACCAATCCATCCAAAAAAGAATAAAGATTTTTGTTTCAATTTTGTATATGTGCTGCTGAAGCGAGCACTTTTGTTTCAATTTTGAAAGAACATGTTTTGGTGCCAATCCTCGGGCTTGAGCTCAAGGCCTGCCTGGTCACTATCTCTGAGCTTGCTCAAGTCCAATGCTATACCACTTGAGCCACAGATCCTCTTCTGGCTTTTGGTGGTTATTTGGAGATAAGAGTCTCACAGACTTTTCCTGCCCAACCTGGCTTTGAACTGTGATCCTCAGATCTCAGTCTCTGAGTAGCTAGGACAGGCATGAGCCACTGGTGTCTGGCCAAAAGGTGTAAATTATTCAAGTTTTATTCCATTTCATTTACATCTATCTTAATAGAGTACTTACTTAAATTTAAAAGTAAGGATGCCCAAAGAAAGCTAAACTAAACTGCTCAAGGATCACCTGTCACTACAAATGACACAGTAACTATCCAGACCAAGTTCAAGACTGAGCCTATGCATAATCTTGCAAGACATGGCCTATAAGGTAGAGGTGGGGAAGGCATCAAGGAAATCGTAAAAGGAACACAAGAACAAAAGAAGGCTTATAGATCCTGTAGTAACTGCTTTCAGTGACTGGATTTTTCACAAAAGAGAGTTAACTATATAAACAAAAATGTACATGTTCAGTCACTTTGGAAAAACAATTGTGTCTTGGTATTCTCAAGAAGCTCGAGGATTGTCTGGCCAACCATTATTTGTGTATTTACTTGAATGCAACATTTTCATTAAAATTTTTTGCAAAATAACACAAATGAGCTACGTAGTGGCATGGATTCCCTGGTTGAAGACTTGGGGAGTGACTTAGGGAAACAAGAGAGAGTAAAAAAATGGGTTGAGAAGTCTAGCCTTGATCAAATTGAACTAGTAACTGAGGATTACTTGTCCCAGAAAAAGGTGCTCCCCGGGCTGGGAATAGTGGCAAAAGTGCTTACCTCATATACATGAAGCCCTGGGTTCGATTCCCTAGCACCACATATATAGAAAATGGCCAGAAGTGACACTGTGGCTTAAGTGGCAGAGTGCTAGACTTGAGCAAAAAGAGAATGGTGCTCCCTGGGAGTACCACATATCAGCTAAGAACAATCCTTCAGGAAGGGAGGTGGAAATGATCTGTTAGGAACCCACACTCACTGCCTTCTGGGGGTTAGATCTACTAAATAATGTACATATGTCTTCATCTTCCTTAGTACTATTTTCATGTTAAAAAAAAAAGCCCTCAGGTGTTCATGTTGCATAGCGTCTTCTATAGCAGCTGTGCAATTTTTTGCTTATGGGCGAACGCATGTAAGATTGCATAAAAAGAATGATGCAGATCCAGAGCATAACCTCAAGCATCTAAGCATCATGTTCCTAGACACAATGCATGGGTTCTGATCATCAGAAAAGAACTTGGACCATCTCCATGTCATACCTGCAGGAACTGAGATGAGTATGTTTTCTGGGTCCATTCAGCTAGTGAGATCTCACCTCTTCAATATACAAAATGCTCAGGAATGAGTAAAGTGAAATAGGTAGGGGAAAATAGATTCTGAGCCCCCCATGGTCCTGAATATTCTAGCTTCTACAGCAGCTTTGTTTTCCTTTCAGAAGACAGAATTAACAGATGTATTCCTCTCCTTCTAATTGAAAAGGACAGTGTATAGACTTCAACATGATCCTTGAATAAAAATTAGAAATCAAGCACCCT
The DNA here is from genome assembly GCF_023159225.1 of Perognathus longimembris pacificus. Classification (NCBI taxonomy): domain Eukaryota; kingdom Metazoa; phylum Chordata; class Mammalia; order Rodentia; family Heteromyidae; genus Perognathus; species Perognathus longimembris. The sequence continues at coordinate 55,157,929 of NC_063167.1, forward strand.
TGTATCAGGCAGAGTGATTGAAACAAACAGAAGATTTGTAGTATTTTGGTCTCTGCTTTATGACAGATTAGCCACTGACTATGCACAAATGTAATTACATATTCTAAATTGGTTGCTTATGTTTAGGCCTGGCTGTATTTAAAAATATGTTGTGAGTGTTATCAGAAGGCCTGAAACTAAAATAGATAGTATTTTTTCAGTATTCCTCCAGGCACAAGTTTTCAAACTCAAAAATCTCATGAATTGGATGTGAAAAAGTCTAATACATTTAGGCCTTCTAATGAATTCCTTAGCTCTGCTTCAAGGTGATTATAGGTTTGTTCTGTGCCACAAAGACTGACTTCAAGTTTAACCCCAAATGCCTCCTTAGTTTATTTGATATATTAAAGAAAAGTAAATAACACATGCTATTGTTATTATTAAATAGTTTTACAATTCTTTTTTTTTTTTGGCCAGTCCTGGGCCTTGGACTCAGGAGCACTGTCCCTGGCTTCTTCCCGCTCAAGGCTAGCACTCTGCCACTTGAGCCACAGCGCCGCTTCTGGCCGTTTTCTGTATATGTGGTGCTGGGGAATCGAACCTAGGGCCTCATGTATCCGAGGCAGGCACTCTTGCCACTAGGCTATATCCCCAGCCCTAGTTTTACAATTCTGTAAGTCAGGTTATAAGTACAGTGCTTCTTGGACAATTCCACCCCTTCCTTCATTTTTCCTCTGCCCATTTTCTGTCTTCTGACTTTACCCATTGTAAGGTTCTCCAGAATGGAAACCTGCCACGTGGTTCAGGCAAAAAAGAGGTTGTTGTTTGTTTGTTTGTTTTTGGCGGGGAGAGCAAACTGTGGCCTGCACAAGATAGAGTCATGGGGAGACAGAGGAGAAGAAGAGAAAAAGAGAAAGAGAGGGGAAAAGAGAGTAAGAGAGAAAAGGAGAGAGAATGGCAACTTGTGTTGAGCCAGATTATGTAGGGAAGGTGGGGATATAACCAGGTGGATTGGATGTGACCTCAGAGAAGGAGAAGGTAACTATCTCCAGGTATGCCAGTTACCTAGGTAACACAGGTACTGGGTACAGACTTAAACAGGTGGGGGGTTCATCTGCATGGAGCCCTCCCCGAAGGAGAACTTACACCCACAAGTTTATATAGCTCATATTTTACACAGTTTACATAGTGTACAATGATATTCACAAAAGTGAGGTGAATGTCCAGCTACACAAAATCTTTAAAAAATTATGTACCTGAATTATCAAAAGAGAGATCCTGTACTGATTTCTCTTCAGTGTGCTTAGGAGAGTCTGTTCCCTTCTGTACATTCATTGACTGTGCTTATTGTGAGCTCTGACTCTTCCGACAAAGTAGCAAAGCAAGTGATAGTTTAATGTCAAAAGGAAATGGCTTTTTAGTGGCCAAAGGAACTGTTTTTGTTTATTTGTTTGTGTTTTATATTTGCACATATTTATGTTTGTTTTACTATCCTTGGAAACTGATATTTGTGATTATTAACATTGTTGTTGCATTTTCTCATTCCAACCTACTGGTTTACCCACAACCTCTCAATTTTCCTTGCCAACTAGGAACAGTAGTGGGATTTCTTTTCAAATATGTTGAGACTCAAGAAAGTATTTTCTAATATTATGGTTACTACCAACTTGTAAGTCAGAAATAGATATTTGGCTTAGTATCTGAGGACTGACTTGTAATATCTGAACCTTCCTTTTGAGGCCAATTCATCAAGACAATGGCTTGCTCATCTATTCCCACAGACACTTGAAAAACACTTCTTCAGATAAGAGTCACTGTGTTTTGTCTGAAACAGCTTGAGTGTATCACCAAGGGAAGCCAGGCCCAGGCTGTAGTGGTCTGTTACTTTACCTTTAGCATTGTTATAATGGTATTTGCAACACAAATACAAATCAGGGTCAGGGGCTTAAAGAGCAACAAAGATGAGATTTAAGAAGTTAAAAGTACTTCCTGTGGTTGTACCTACACTATCTCTGCATCTTATCTGAGTATATTGGAAACCGTGTATACTGGTATTAGAACCAGGAAATTGGAAGGGAATACCAAAATCAAGAGATATAGGGTAAAAAAAGACAAACAACTACAAAAGCAATACTTACAAACTGTTTGATGAAAATGAACTGAACAATTGAACAACTCGTGGGGGGGGAGGGGGAAGGGGAAGGTGGGGGAATGAGGGAGGAGGTAACAGTACAAGAAATGTATCCAATGCCTAATGTATGAAACTGTAACCTCTCTGTAATTCAGATTGATAATAAAAATATATTTTTAAAAAGTTAAAAGTATTTGTCCTATTTCTTCTGGAAAATGGGGTTCAATATAGACAGCCCTTTGTCCTTCCTCAAGGTGATCATAAATAACACCTTTTGAAATTTATTATGGGACAACTACTATACTAATAATACATTCTCTTATTTAACACTTCCAGCCGTCCATGACCACATGAAACAGGCATTATTACTGCTATCATTTTATTACCTTCTCATAGACAATAGTCTTCAAGAATCAGCAACCCCTCCAGAGTTGCATAAGCAACCACCATAGAGCTGCAGTTTGAAGCCTGAGATCTGCCCCTAGAGTCTCCCTCTACCTCCCACCACTTCCCTTTGAGTATTGTCTGTGGGCAAAGCAAAGCAGTTTATTGCTACATTATTAAGAAACCTTATTCTCCATACAGATTTTTTTAAAAAATAATGTACCTTTGTGTATGGGCTTTCTGATTCATTGTTTGTGTTAGACCTGGTAGTGCAGCCCCAAACCAGGACAAGGATCTTTTTGGTCTTTGACTCTAGGAGCACAAGAATCTCATTTTCCTGAACACTGAATGCCAGTGCATGGCATGATGAACTAAGTACTCAGAAAGTGCCTTTTTAGCAAATGAATTAGTAGCCATTTCCATACCCTCAATAGTGTCACTTTATCATTCACCTTGAACAAATGTGTCTACTGAGACAAGAGAGGACAGTCATGACAGTTAACAAAGAAAAACAAAACATTATCTGCTGTAGTACACGACAGTGTAACAAACACATACTACCCACAACCAATGTCAGGCACTTTATAAATATTTGTTGACTCTCAATCAGCTGTTAGAATTTTTCAAAGATCTTGTAAATTTTACAAGATTTGCCTACCTATGAAGAGATGTGGAGCCTAAGAATACCCACAATAAAAAAAAAAACTTGTAAATCTGTTCCCTTGCAATACTCATTTTCAGCTGCTATTAGAGAGAAGGGAGAATATGTATGAATACTCTCTCTCACCCAGCACTCTGGCAATGAATGCTTGCAATTGAAAGGAGAGGACATGGTTCAGTTCCCTGCCCTGCCAGGGGAATGAAGGAACAGGTAGAACTTCATTTGGAAGGAAGCAGTTCTTGCAAAAGTATAAATTTTCTAGCTGTCTTACAAAGTTGCTTTGTCATTTCATAAAAGCTGACACACAGCTGGTTTTGCGGGGTTGCATTTGCTTCATTCCACAAAGGCTGAAAGTTGCATTTGGAATTGACATTAGCTTTGCCTTTCTCAGTCTCAGCTTTTTGACCTTGAGGTCCCTAACAGGTTCAAAGTGGCTTTTGTCTCCATTGTTGGAGACAATGAATATTTTGTCTTAAAATTTTGAACAAGTCTGTTGATTTTCAATACCAAAATACCATGATCCTTGCTATTTTAGGTAGGGCTATCAATTCCAGTCTCCTTTTGGAGGTCGGCCATTTCCATGGTTGCAGCAGTGAAAATATGAAGAAAGGCACATTTGTCCTGGGGATAAAGAGAGGTTAAGGACTCTTCAGCTGCTGTGGTCATTTCATTTTCCAGTGAAATCACATATTTTGTTTTCCTTGCAGTACTGGAGATTGAGCCCAAGGCCTTGTGCATGCTAGGCAAGCAATCTTTCTGCTTAAATTGTGACCCCAGTCCTTTTATTTGTGTTGCTTTTTTATTTTGGAGAAAAAAGTCTCATCACAATCTTTGTCTGTTGTGGCCTTGAATTCATGATCCTCCTGAAATCACAGGAGTTAAATTCATATAAAATCTTAGCATGCAATGTATTTATAAGGATTGAAAATTTCATTTGCATATTAATTTTCTTTCTCTAGCCATGGATCCAAATGCAAATCCAATTATTACAAATCTTATTTTCATTCCTATTTTATTTCCTCCTGTTACATTTCTATTTTTCCTAAAACTTAGAGCAAAATTATTCAGTTATTCAAAAGGTCCAATAACTACTAAGGAGATAAATAACCTTCCATTCTGTTTCCATTCTGGGATTGCCTTTTAACACAAAGCCTCTTGTACTCATCTTGCTAATAAGTCAATTATTCTCAGCCAAGAACAGCTTAGATGTGGGGGAAGTTGGCACAACATTATCACAAACTCTTAGACGTGGGAATAGTGAGTCAAGGAAAAAGTGAGGATGGGTATTTAAATGCTGCTGGATTTGGAAATGACCCACAAGCTCAAAATAAGAAGCAAAGAGAAACAGAATATTTAAGAAAATAGACTTATTTTCCCAGTGGCTAAAATAGCTTAGTGTTTGAGAGCAGAAACATGGCAGATCTGAGTCCTTAACCAAGTCATTTTCCTCTATGGATATATGGCCTATGTATTTACCTCTTAATTATTTCCTCCGGAGAGTAATACCTCAGGTTATTCTGAAATTTCATGTTTGTGAAGTGCTTTCCTTGTTATCTAAACTGTCCCATTCATGTGTGTACACCATGACATCCACTCACTTCAGATACATGTCCATGGATTTCCAGAACAGAGTAGTTAGCTACCAGATTTGAAGATGTAATGATGATCTTCAGATAACTTCAGAAAGCAAAATTTAAAAAGTGTGTCTTTTGTCCCTTCTAAAAATAATATCAGAATCTTAAGCCAGGAGCCCATCATTGTCTTCACAGAAATGTCTTGTAGCTCCATTCTTTTTCCCAGCTGGTCCCTCTCTGGTCTGCCCTTCTTCATTGTTCTAGACTCGCTCGTAAAGTGCAGGACCCATGTATCTGCATCTCTGGGAAATCTTCCATAGTCTTTCACCCCTCACCATCACACCTACCTACCTGCCTCAGTCCCAGGGATGCGCTCTTTGGTTCTATGAGATCAGTACTGACTTTCACTTATTCTGTGGTGCTGACAATTGAACCCAAGGCATGGAGTCTAAGAACATCTGTTATTGGTCTCCAAAACGTGAATAATCAACCAGTCCACCAATTGTGGCAGCTCAAGAATTACGGCAGACCAACTCAATATCCCTTATACTTTGGCTCTTCTCTTTTAACAGCAACCTCTAACAAGGCCTACAACCTAGCATCTCCCCTCTTGTGGATGGTACAGCTTTAGATCTCTCATCCTTTAATGAAGTCACCAGAGTGAGAATTCTGTAGTATTGTCCCCATAAAGGCACTAGGGAGGACCAAGTCCTGGCTGGGGTATGGTGAGGGACAGCAAGGCAAGCTGGATGTTGGTGAACTGAGCCTTGGTATAGAACCAAAGGAATTTCTACAAGAGAAAACAACCACAAAAGGACCCATGTGGGACCCATATTCTTCCACCTAGCAAGGTTCTTAGAAGGGAGATATGTATCTTCTTCCTTTGTATCCTGAGAGGACAGGACGGAACAGCAATGAGAAAACAGAAACAGAATTCATACCAGATGACCTCAGTCTTATCAACACATTAAAAAAGGCAGGGCTACTTACAGAAAGAAGTGTTAGAAGGTGACTGTGGGTTGCAACTAGAATCAGCAGTAGACAATGAAGAGTCACTAATTTCCCTGGGAAATGGCTAGCCTTAGCCTAAAGACCAACAAAGCAAGCTCTGTTGGGAGCTGAGAAGTCGTCTGCCTTTTACACTGAGCCTGCCCTTCCTCTTCCTGACACTCTAGCCAGCCTGTAGATTTCTTCTGCCCACAGGCATAACCATCTAGAAAGCATATGTATCATGCATAGAAATAAAGTCACTTCCCATGGCCCCCAAATGTGAAATACAAAAAGAATATTTGAGTATATTGTCACTGGACCTTGCCCAGCTTAGTTTGTGAAGATTTTTCAGGGTCCATCCTACAAGCTGTGCTTCAGTTTTTTGAGTGTCCAGCTAAATCTAAGATTGCCCCAGTGGGACCGGTGACTCACATTGCTAGCCTTGTGTACAGTGTGGATTCCGATCCACTCACTTATACATCATGCAACAAATTATTTCATTTCTTGGGAGCTTAATTTTGGTTCTAGTTTAGTTTGTTTGTGTGTGAGTGTGTGTGTGTGTGTGTGTGTGCGCGCGCGCGCGCACACACGCTTTGCTGGGGAGTGATCCCAGAACCTTGTACACACTGAGTGCTCTACCACTAAACTACATCCTAGCCAAGAGCCTGTTTTGCACCTTTAAAATTAAGATAACAGATACTTTCTTATAGTGTAAATTGTAAAGACTGAGTGATTAGAATGTCTTAAGTAAACTTCTATTACCAGTGGCTGAATTCAGGATGATGCAACCGGGTGCTTTCTTTAGAGCCCTGTGAAGTGCTAATGTTGAGTGCTGAGCTAATGTAAGAGTAGTCAAAATTATCATGAGTTAGCCCTTGTTTCTAGGTCTCTGCAACAAAATCAAAGTCATTATTACATTATTTTAAAGCTTCAAACTTGGGGAAAGTAGTTTTCTTAAAACATTTCAGAAAACCTTAACAGTTTCCACCGGGATCTCTTTATTGTTGTTCACTTTTCCCAACAATGTTTTCTAAACATTGTCTATAGTCAGAATACCAAGTGAAAGATTAAGCATAAAAAGGCTTAAAAAAAGGCTTTTACCTGATATCTAAAGCTTTCATGTGTCTTTGTTCATACCTTTGCATTCAGTTTCCAATTTTAGATGTGTCTTCTTTCCTGTCTTTCCTTATCTCATTCTGCTAAGAAATAATAAGTTCCCCAGAGCATGGTTCTACAGGACAGCACCATAGGAATTCTCACCCAAACATAGGTTGCTCTGGTTGTTCTCACAGAATAATCCCTAACTCTAGCCCATCACTATCCCACTTAAATGTTCTTTTTTCAATTTTTTTCCCACTTGGCAGTACTACAATTTCAACTCAAGTCTTCACACCTGATGAGTAGATCTTTACCACCTGGACCACTATAGTAGTACTTTTTTGGCTGGTTATTCTCAAGACAGGGTTTCACTTTATGCTATCCTGAACTGTGGTCCTCTTATTAATGCCTCCATTTTCTTTATCATGAGGATAACAGCTGGTACATTATTGAGCCAGCCATTGTGCTTCGTGCATAGTTTGAGATGACAGGTACTCACCATATTGCTCAGCCATTGGTTGAAATGCAGCCTCAGTGAATGAAGTTTTAGGGCCAGTTGAACTTCAATCATAATCCTTTGATATCTGCCCCCAAAGCTAACATTATACACTTGAACTACCATATATGACTCTCATTCAAGTTTTAGGATGAGTTGTGAGGGTTTAGAAACATCATTCTATAAAATAGTATAATCAATCATTACTCCATCATTGAATTTATTCCAAGTACTGTGAGTCTTTAAAATATTATGACTTTACTGCTATCTTCACACTTTGGTTGGAGAAAAAAAAATCACTGCAAAGAGAATACTAACCAATTATCTTAAAAAAAAAAAAGATGTCACCAAACATATAAAAGACAGCATTTGAAGGCCAATTATTTGCATATTGAGGAGGTCTTCAGTAGTAAAGGAAGGAAATTACTGGTGGCAAGTGTGCTTAATTGAAATCTCCTGCATGCAAAAGGGCAGAAGTAAAAAATTTCAAGAAGCTCATTTGATGTTAAGAGACTACTTGTGGGAAACATAAACCTGGAATGATACTTATGACAGAGCCCATTTCTTTCCTCCTCCTCAATTGACAAAAAGGAGAAAATGCTTAATCAATGGTGAAATCTTGAAGATGAGATCCAATTTGCAGTCTGTTTGGGATAGCTGGTGGGCCTACTATTGTGGGTCCCCAGAAACAAGATATGTGGAAAGCCTGTTTCTGTGGTGAAGACTTGAGAAGCCTCTTGAGTTCTGAAAAACACGGTCAAAAAGAAAGAAAACCAAAGGTGATTTCTGTCTTAAAAAAACACAAATCATCATTGTCTCTAGGCCTCAGATAGCCCAAAATTCTACTCTCTCCCTCTACTACAATTTCCTCTCCTAATCTTGATATATTGTGTACACTTTTGAAAGCTGTAACATCATTTGTTATTCAGATTAAAATTGTTGTGTGTGAACTAAAGGAATCAGTAAACACTTCATTTTGAAATTTCCAACTGACCTAAGCAGCTCTCTTATATTAAATGACATAAAACAGATTGCAGTGACCATGTCCTTCATGAGTTTTCTCCTCAGTATAAGAAAAAAGGTTATCTTTTTTTTTTCATTTTTATTGTCAAACTGATATGCAGAGCAGTTACAGTTTCATATGTTAGGCATTGGAAAAATTTCTTGTACCGTTTGTTACCGCCTCCCTCATGACCCCTTCCCCCATCCTCCTTACCCTTTCCCCCCATGAGTTGTTCAGTACATTTACACTAAAAAGTTTTGCAAATATTGCTTATGTAATCGTTTGTCTTTTTACCCTGTGTCTCTCGATTTTGGTATTCCCTTTCAGTCTCCTACTTCTAATACCTGTATACACAGTTTCCAATGTACTCAGATAAGATACAGAGATAGGTCAGGTAGAACCACAGAAAGGGGATGAGAGGATCATCAATAATAGAAGCTGCAGTTTCATATCGCATGTTGAAACAGTCGTATCCATAACATGGAGTTCATTTCACTTAGCATCATCTTTTGTGTTCAAAAGGGTATAGCTATTGGACTCTTGTGATCCTCTGCTGTGACTAGCCTAAACCTGTGCTAATTATTCCCTATGAGGGAGACCACAGAGTCCATGTTTCTTTGGGACAGGCTCACTACAATTAGTTTAATTTTTTCCAAGTCCTTCCATTTCCTTACAAATGGGCCAGTGTCATTATCTCTGATAGAGGCATAAAATTCCATTGTGTATATGTACCACATTTTCCTGATCCATTCGTCTACGGAGGGGCATCTGGGTTGGGTCCATATTCTAGCTATGACAAATTGTGCTGCAATGAACATTGTTGTGCTGGTGGCTTTAGTGTGTTCTTGTTTGTGGTCTTTTGGGTAGATGCCCAAAAGTGGGGCTGCTGGATCATAGGAGATCTGGATGCTTAGCCCTCTGAGGAATCTCCGTACTGCTTTCCAGAGTGGCTGAACCAGTTTACATTCCCACCAACAATGAAGTAGGGTTCCCTTTTGGCCACATCTCCTCCAACATTTGTCATTGTTAGTTTTCTTGATATAGGACATTCTAACTGGGGTGAGATGGAATCTCAATGTTGTTTTGATTTGCATTTCTTTTATGGCCAGTGATGTAGAGCACTTTTTCATCTGTCTCTTGGCCATTCTCATTTCCTCATCAGAGAAGTCTCTTTTTAAGTCTTTAGCCCACTTTTTGAGGGGGCTGTTGGTTCTTTGCGGTTTTGTTTTGGAAGAATGTAATTTTTTTAGTTCTGCAAATATTTTAGATATGAGGCCTTTGTCCATTGCAAGGCTGGTAAAGATCTTTTCCCAATCGGTAGGCTTTCTGTTTATCTTGCAAGCTATGTCTTTTGCCCTGCAGAAGCTCTGCAGTTTGATGCAGTCCCATTTGTCCATCCTTTCTTTGATTTGTTGCATTTCTGGGTCTTTGTTAAGGAAGTTCCAACCTGTGCCAAGGAGCCCAAGTGTTTCTCCTACTCCTTTCTTTAGTGTTTTCAGGGTATCTGTTTTAATTTCAAGGTCTGTGATCCATTTGGAATTGATTTTGGTGCAGGGTGATATATAAGGATCTAGTTTTAGTTTGTTGCATGTGTTGAACCAGTTTTGCCAACACCATTTGTTAAAGAGGCTGTCTTTCTTCCATCCTATTTTTTTAGCTCCTTTATCAAAGATTAAGTAGACATAGTTCTGTGGGTTCATTTCTGGGTCTTCAATTCTGTTCCATTGGTCTTCAGGCCTGTTCTGGTGCAACTTCCAAACTGTTTTTATTGCTATAGCTTTATAGTACAGCTTGAAGTTGGGTATTGTAATTCCTCCAGCACTGTTCTTTCTGCTTAGGATTGTTTTTGCTATTCTGGGTCTTTTATTGTTCCATATGAATTTCTGGATAGCTTCCCCTATTTCATTAAAAAATGGTGTTGGGATATTAATGGTTATTGCATTGAATTTGTAGATAGCCTTTGGCAATATTGCCATTTTGATTATATTATTCCTCCCAATCCAGGAGCATGGGAGGTTTTTCCATTTCCTTAGTTCTGACTTAATTTCGTTTTTCATGTTTTTAAAGTTCTCATCATAGAGGTCTTTCACTTCTTTTGCTAAGGTTCCTAGGTATTTTATGTTTTTTGAGGCTATTGCGAAAGGAGTTGCTTTCCTGATTTCAGCCTCAGCGTTTGGGTCATTAGCATATAGAAAGGCCATTGATTTTTGAGGGTTTATTGTATATCCTGCAACTTTGCCAAAGTTTTGGATCAGCTCTAAAAGCTTGGGAGTAGAGTCAATGGGGTTCTTTAGGTATAGGATCATGTCATCTGTAAAAAAGAGAAAGTTTAACTTCATCTTTTCCTATTTGGATCCCCTTGATATATTCTTCTATCCTAATTGCTCTTGCTAGGAATTCTAGTACTATGTTGAAGAGCAGGGGAGAGAGTGGACATCCCTGGCTTGCTCCTGATTTTAAAGGGAATGGCTTTAGCTTTTCACCATTTAGAATTATGCTTGCTGTTGGTTTGTCATAGACTGCCTTTATTATATTCAGGAGTGTTCCCTGAATCCCAGTTTTTCCAGGGCTTTTAGCATAAATGGGTGCTGGATTTTATCGAATGCCTTTTCCGCATCCAAAGATATAACCATGTGGTTCTTTACCTTGCTCTGGAGGATTACATTAATTGACTTGCGTATATTGAACCAACTTTGAATCCCTGGGATGAATCCAGTTTGATCATGGTGTATGATTTTTTTTTGATGACTTGTTGAATTCGATTGGCCAGAATATTGTTGCGAATTTTTGCATCAATGTTCATCAGGGAAATCGGTCTATAGTTCTCTTTCTATGATGAGTCCTTGCCTAGTTTTGGGATGAAGGTTATACTGGCTTCATAGACTGTGTCTGGTAGTAAACTTTCTCTTTCAATTTCATTGAAGAGTTTGAGAAATATTGGTGTGAGTTCTGTTTTGAAGGCCTTGTAGAATTCTGCAGTGAATCCGTCTGGACTGGGCTTTTCTTGGATGGGAGATCACTTATTGCCATTTCTATTTCAATGATGGATATGGGTCTGTTCAGAAGTTTTAAATCTTCATGGTTGAGTTTGGGGATATCAATTTTTTCTAGGAAATCATCCATTTCTTCCAGGTTCTCGAATTTGTTGGCATAAAGGTTTGCAAAATAGTCCCTTATTGTTTTCTGAATTTTGGTTGTTTCTGTGGTGATGTTACCTGTTTCATCTCTGATCTTGTTTAATCCGGGTTTGCTGCTTTCCTTTTTTGGTCAGGTTTGCTAGGGGTCTGTCTTTCTTGTTAATTTTTTCAAAGAACCAGCTCTGTTTTGTTGATTCTTTCAATTGTTTTTTTTTTTTTTGTCTTTAATTCATTTAATTCTGATTTGAATTTAATTATTTGCTTCTGTTGATTGACTTGGGGTTTGGCTTGTTATTTCTTTTGAGGAGATTCCTTAAGTTGTTGAGTTGTTGTTTCTCCAGTTTGTTGATGTAGGCATTCAGAGATTCCCTCTGAGTATTGCCTTTGCTGTGTCCCAAAGGAGCTGGTACTTTGTGTCCTCATCTTGGTTGAATTCCATAACATTTGAACTTCTGTTCTAATTTCTTCAATGACCCACTGATGGTTCAGCAGTGTGTTGTTTAGTCTCCATGTATTGTAGGATTTTCTGCGATGGCTGTTTGAGTTGAGCTCTAATTTTATTACATTGTGGTCTGAGAGAATGTAGGGAATGGTTTTGATACTTCTGCATTTGTACAGATTTTCTTTGTGCCCTAAGATGCGATCTATTTTGGAGAATGTTCCATGTGCTGCCGAAAAGAATGTGTATTCTGTTGTTGCTGGATAGAATATTCTGTAGATGTCAGTTAAGTCTAGTTGGTCTATGCAATTGTTTAATTCTGTGGTTTCTTTATTCAGTTTTTGGTGTGTTGATCTGTCCAGAGGTGATAGTGGAGTGTTAAAGTCCCCAACTATCAATGTGTTTGGGTCTATTAGTGTTTTTAAAGTCAGTAGTGTTTTTGATGAAGTTGGGTGCTCTTGTATTTGGTGTGTAGATATTTAGGATGGTTATTTCTTCCTGTATGAAAGATCCCTTTATTAGAATGTAGTAACCTTCTTTGTCTCTTCTTACTGTTTTTAATTTGAAGTCAATTTTATCTGATACTAGGATTGCAATGCCAGCCTGCTTATGGGGGCAATTTGCTTGATAGATTTTATTCCAGACTTTCACTTTTAGAACATGTTTACTTTTGGGGCTGGGGATATGGCCTACTGGAAAGAGTGTTTGCCTCGCATACATGAAACCCTGGGTTCGATTCCCCAACACCACATATATAGAAAATGGCCAGAAGTGGCACTGTGGCTCAAGTGGCAGAGTGCTAGCCTTGAACAAAAGGAAGCTAGGGACACTGCTCAGGCCCTGAGTCCAAGGCCCAGGACTGGTAAGAAGAAAAAAAAAAGAACATGTTTACTTTTGCTGGATAGATGTGTCTCTTGGAGGCATCAGAAAGATGGATCTTGATTTTTGATCCAACTTATGAGCCTATGTCGTTTGATTGGAGAATTAAGTCCATTAATGTTGAGAGTTAGAATTGAAAGATTATCATTTGTTCCTTTCATTATAACTATCTTGTTAAAAGATGTGTCTTCCCATTTCTTGATCTAATATTCTGGTTTTCTATTTAGGGTTCATTTCTCTGTCTGCATTGGGATCTTGATTATTTTCCCTGTATAGTACATCTTTGAGGATTTTCTGTAAAGCTGGTTTGGTGGAGATATGTTGTTTCAGTTTTTCCTTACTGTGGAAGACTTTTATTTGACCTTCGGCTGCCTTCGGCTATGAATGAGAGTTTAGCTGGGTACAGTATTCTTGGTTGGTAGTTATTTTTATTTAGGGTTTGGTATACCTCATTCCAGGCTCTCCTTCCTTTCATGGTCTCTGCTGAGAAGTCTGGGGTAATTCTGATTGCTTTTCCTTTATATGTGATTGTTTTCTTCTCCCTAACAGCTTTAAGGATTCTTTCCTTGGACTCTATTGATCCTGTTTTGATCACAATGTGTCGGTGGGATGTCCTATTCTGGTCTGGATGGTTTGGGGTTCTAAATGCTTCTTCCATCTGTATAGGCCTATCTTTCTGGATATTTGGGAAGTTCTCAGCTAATATTCTGTTAAATAAGTTGCCTATTCCATTAACTTCTTTCTCCAGGTTTTCCTCAATACCTATTATCCTTAAATTGGGCTTCCTGATTGTGTCTTGGAGCTCCTAGAGTGATCTGATTTGTCAATTGGATTGGTTTTGTATTGATTTTTTATCTTTCTCCATAGATTCTAGGGAATCTTCAGCTCCTGAGATTCAATCCTCTGCTTCTGTTAGTTGGGACTGTAGGCTAGCTACTCGATTTCGAATCTCTTTTTGTTCTGACTGGACTTTCCTGATGATTTCCGTGTCCTTGCTATAATTATCTCTTAGGTCCTGTATGGACTTCTTTATTTCATTAACTTCATTAATTTGGTTTTGAGTACTGTCTCTCAAAGCTTTTAGCTGAGTAACTATCTTTTTGTTTGACTCTTGAAGCTCAATTATCTTTCTATTTGTGGAGGCCATGAAATTCTCCATTAATTTTTGCTTTCCCTCCTCATGCTCTAGAATAGTTGACTGAAAAGATTCAAACTTTTCATTTATCATTTTTATCAGTAGACTTTGTAGAGCATTTTGAGGGTTCTCTTCTATGTCTTTGACTGACTGCTCTGATTACTACTTGTTTTGAGTGGGAAATGAGACTCCATTGTATGTCATCTTTCTTGTGTTTCTTCTGCCCATTTGGATTGGGAATGCCAATCTACAAGCACTTGTGAGCACCTTTTAAGACCCAAAGCAGACCTTACCAAGCACTGTTGTGTAAATCTTAGAAGTTCACAATTATATACAGATACCTTGTATACCTGTATATAAAATTATATTTGGTGTTCCTAAAGAATACAATTTTGATATAACAACCAATCCTGAGCCCTGAATTCAGTAGTTACTTATTTACTGTTACAACCCTATGATAAATTTTTGTTCCTATATTAAGTTCTTTTTGGACTGGCTGCCTTTGTCTTTGAACCACTTTGATTCATTCTGATTGAGCAGGGATACCCTCTATCCAATAACCAGGGGTCAATGGAATCTGGAGGTCCTGGAAGTAAGTTAGGTGGGTAAGTTGGAGGTAGTAAAGAGAATAGAGTAAAATGTATTGGGGGGGTGATTTTGGTTTAGTTTCGGTGACGTGGAAACGTGGAGAAGAGTAGAATCAGTAGAAAGATCAAGGTTAAAATGATAGACAATGGAGTGTTAGCAGAAAAGAGTGGAGGTGTTATTCATAGGAAAGTAAATTTTTAAAGAAAGAGAATGTGAAGAGAGAAATAAAGAAAAAATACTGGAAGACAAATGCACAAAAAAGAGAAAAGTTATTTAAAAAAAGAAAAAAAAACAGAAAAATGAACAACCAAAAAAAAAAAAAACTTGATAAATCAAACAGGTAAAACTGGAAAACAAAAAACCAATGATGTTTCAGAAATGAAAAAAAAAAAACAACGCTTAAAAAATGTTTTGAAAAAAAAAAAAGGAGTCTTCCTTGTTTGGGTGGGCTTTCTACAGTCTCTGGTTTCCTTGCGATGGTCTGAAGTCTATTTTCCTGATGCTTGGCTGGTTTGACTGGCTTTCAGTTTGCAGGGGGTAGATCTGCTCTGACCCTCCTCCCCTGTTAGTGAAATTCTGGGGCTCTGTGGTTCACACAGCTTGCAGGTAGGCCTTTGGTGTCCACTGTAGATGGGGACATGAGCAGTCTTGGGAACCGTGGCTCCTCTGCCTGCTTTGGGGATGCTGCTTTTAACTCCTGGCTTTGAATAGGCTGTGAACTCAGCAGGGCGGGATGCCTCTGGGCTGGTTTACCTGGCTGAGAGTCACTTGCCTGGGGGAGTTTCCTCCCTCCTGGGCGGGGCAGCCTCCTGTGCAAAGCTGGCTATGGAATTCAGCTCTATTTCTGGCTGGGAATTGGGCTTCCTCTGTGATGGGACCATTTATGTGTCTCAGGAACTGTTTATTCTCCTGTCTGGTTGCTCTGTGCCACCGGTAGCTGCTAGCCACTTTCAGTTTTAATTTAGAAATTCCGGCAAGCAGGGCAGGGCACCTCTGACTGAGTTCACCTGAGTGTGTGAGCCATGGCCTGGGACGAGCCTCCCGCCTGGGCAGAGATTGCTCTGCTGGGTGGAGCTGGCTCTCACTGGTCGGTCCCTCTTGCCCTTTTCAAAGATGGTTCCTTTGTCCTCGCTTTCCCCAGGCCCGCTTTAGTTCCAGTCTGGTCTGACCCTATGCAAGTGTCAAAGATGGTGCTTTGTTCTGGCAGTGGGGGAAGGGCTACCTGTTAGGCCCAAGTCGCAAGAAGACCACCTAGAAGACCACCAAGAGCCAGACGTTCTGAAATACAAAAACAAGACTTTATTCAGGCGAGCTGCAGATCAGGCCTCTTCCTACCCACCGACACAGCGGAAGCCAGGAGGAAGGCCCTGAGCTGAGATTTCACAGGGCTTATAAAGGCAAAAAAACCAAAGTTACAGCAATCAGATGTTCAAGCAAGACTAGGATATGGGTACAAATCTGATTGGCTCAGGGCTCGAGGCATTCCGGGTGGTTAGAGTTAAGCATTCCCAGGCAGAGTTAAGCAGGGAGTTTCCTGACTAGCTGGGCCCTAATAAGCTTGATCTGCTAGCTGGGATAATTGGTGGCCTGGGTTACTCATAGTTTAAACAGACAACAAAACGGGGGCTGCCTGAAAATGGGGTTTACTTTAACTCTTCATTACCCCCTTCTGATAGGTAACTCAAGAACCAATCATGGTTCTCCTTGCTTATTAGTTTGATTCTGACCGAGAATCAGTAGGGACAGGTTGGTATTGTGCCCACAATACCATAAGTTGTCGGTGGCACTTTACTCAGTTGGTAGCGGGTGTGGGTCAGGAGGAGGCCCAGTCATAAAGGGCCTTTAGCTTGGGCCAGATCTCTTGGTGGACTTGCTATAGGGCTCTGAGTGGGGAATAAAAGCTCATAACAAATGTGATTGCAAGTTAGGAATAACATGTAGATGACATCACACAAGTCCCTTAGCCCTGCACATGCAGGTACAGATAAACATAGTTTTACACCAAAGCCCCAATTCTGACCCTATTTATATTATAGCCAATTTTATTACATACCAACTTTACTCATATGCTCTAATTTTAAGACATACTGATACCATTTGTTACATACTCAAACTTTCTAGGGATTGTCTTTCTCACTTTTAACATGCCAAAACCTTTTAATCTAAAGGAAACATTTTTGTTTCCCCAATTCTCTTTCTAAAGTCTTTCCTTATACAGTTTTATAATCTGTGTCTTATAAAATGTAACATAGCCCCACTCACACCATCTACTTCCTCATGCCATCAGCAACTTCCTGGAACATTCTGTGACAATTGACTTTTTAAATCCCTTTCTTATCCAGAGGAAACCATTTTCTTTTCTCTATCCCTTTCTCCAAGGCTTTCTATACTAACTTTCCTCTTTACATTTCCTGGGACTTCTTTGCTGCTAGAGTTTTAAACTGTCTACATTTTCTTTTTCCACTGGTTTGTAGAATCCGGTTTATCTCAGCTACATCAAGGCAATTTACTGTAACCCCACCCACAGGCTGTTGGGGAAAACAAAGGTGGGGCAAGGGTCAGTCCGGTGGGACTGCTGCTCCTAAGAAGCCAGACCAGAGCCAACTATCATGAGTTATTATTTTAGAATGGATTTCTACAGTTTCCAGTGCCTCTAAGTGCCTAAGGTTGGCCAGTGGCATCTGTAAGATCCACCCCAGGAGGGCTCCATGAAGATGCCTGTTAGGTTTTTAAAGTAGGTAGCTGGTAAAAGAGAACGCCACGCGGTATTCAGGCAGGAAAGAAAGTTTATTACCGAACTGATGGCCTGTGGCCAAGATGATCCATGGCCGGAGAGAAGGGAGAGAGAGAGGAGAGAAGGGAGAGAGAAAGGGGAGAGAAGGGAGAGAGAGAGAGCGCGCGACCCCCACCCAGCCCTGCTTTATTTAGGGCAGGGGCAAGGGGTATGGCCAGGTGGATTAGGAGGTGACCTCAGGGAAAGGGGAGGTAACTGCCTCCAGGTCTGCAGGTTACCCAGGTAACTGGGTGGAGACTTAATGAGGTGGGGGCATCTGCATGTAGCCCTCAGGGAGAGGACCTAACAATGCCCCCAGCAGTTTAAATCTCTGTCCAGTTACCTTGATACCTGGCCCAGCTGATGGCAGTTACCTCCCTCTCTTCTGAGGTCACACTCTAATCCATCTGGACACATTTAGATTCTTCCAGATAACTGTTAGACTGTCCTTGATCGTCACTCAAATGGAATGGGCAGAGGCCATGGTGGTGTCAGGCATCAGTGGCTCCCAGTGGTTCCAGTAGAATGTCACACCTTCTGCTGGGTTACCTGCAACTTTCTCCATAGACTGGTTAGAGAAGCTTAACCTAAGTTTCCTGATTCCTTCTTAAGCACAATAGCTTTTTGTAGGCTGGCACATCACTGAATGTCAAGACATCTTTAGGCAATCAATGGCCCTTGGGTCATTTTGCCAGGGCAATAAGTTTAAATCAGATATTTCCAATAAGGCTAGGATTTTTTTTTAGCCAACATAGAAGGCTTGGCCTGTAACCATTTCTCACAAGTGCTGTCTCTGTATACTGTTACCTCTATTTTCCATGCCTCTAGTTTATCCTGACTCATCTTCCCAAAAACAACTCTGGTTCCTTGGTCCTAAAGGGGGAGGCTGATGGGCGAAGATCATCCATCTTCTGTAACTTCTTCAGGCTCACTCAGGGGCGTTGACCTTACCTAGCCAGGAACCTATAACCTTAGTCTACTTTACTAAGGGGCTGCAGGATCAGATGTCCATTAGGAGCTTTACTCCAAACTGGAAATTACATTCAAAATTGAACTTAACTATACAGACTTCTTTTTGGGCTACCACAGTGTAGCCTTTTAACATTCTAGTTTGTAAAAGATTTTTCCTGACTGGCTGGTGAACTGATCTCTGATGACTTAAAGAATGCCTACATTACCTTTGCAGTCCTTTACCAGATCTCAATAAGGACACAATATCAGGTCTACAAGCTTTCTTTCCTGAACAGATGTATCAGCTTAAAATTCTCACTGCCAGTCAGGGCTTTGAGTAGATGCGAGGGATTGGCATTTTAAACTATCCTCCCATTTGACAAACTTACCCTTACTACCCTCTACCACAGATGACTGGCAAATTCCTGCTCAATAGACAGACATGGGCATTAGAAAGGCATGCTTACCAACTATTCTTCTAGGACTTCCCAGCTTTGATTAACTTTTGAAAGGCGAAACAGGAGTGACTCTAGGATCTGACACCATTTCTGCCATCCAAGCAGTGGCTTACTGCCTCTGGATGCTCCATCACTTTTGTCCCAGGAGTGACTTTTCACTGGAGTTGGACTCAGAGCCTTAGTGCTGTCCCCCAGCTCTTCAGCTCAAGACTAGCACCCTACCACTTTGAGCCTCAAAATGACTCATGACTCTGTTCCCAGCACTTCTGCTGGCCAACTAGAGATGAAGACTCTCACAGGGACCTTTCTCTGCCCAGGCTGGCTTTGAACTGCAGATTTCAGATAAATGAGTCTTACAAGCGGCCACTTTACTCCAATTAAAAGGAACAAAGTGTTCCACACAGAAGTAGTTTTAAGCATGCTCTTACCTGGAACTTATTAAGGGTCAGTATTAGATCTTGACAAACTTGTAGGAATCACCTGTCCTTCTCTGTGGGCCTGCTGGAAACTGTTACAAAAAATCTACAAGTAAACTGGAATGGCAATTAAACATTTTGGTAGCCATAATTCTCCTTTTCTCACATTGCAATAATCATTTAGGACAATTTTACTTTCAAATTTCTTATCTAGAAATGTGTTCTTGATTTCCAAAACCTTTTTACTAACCTCTGCTTTAACACTAACACTTTAGCTTTTATCTGCATTGGAAAAACTGAAGCTTACAGGCATTCTGAAACCAGGTGCCGCCCTTTGCCTCCGAGCTGCTTGTTTTAAAAGAGCCTCTTTTTTTTTTCTTCAGTCCCAGTTACCGCATGGCATGAAGACCTTTGAACTCAAATGACAATTTTTCCTTAATGCAAGAATTACAATTACAAAATTAGAAATACTTATCCATTTAGCTTTCCAATAAATTAGTGAGAAACGTTAGCCCATTTCTTCCTACATACAGAGAGTTAATGAGAGTTTACTTCTATCCCCTTAGTTTAATATATATCCTTTAAAATCCAAATTACAAAAATAGCACAGGAATCGAATCACATCAAATAAATAAACTTTTTAACCATTTA
Source organism: Perognathus longimembris pacificus (assembly GCF_023159225.1). Taxonomy (NCBI): domain Eukaryota; kingdom Metazoa; phylum Chordata; class Mammalia; order Rodentia; family Heteromyidae; genus Perognathus; species Perognathus longimembris. The sequence continues at coordinate 55,177,672 of NC_063167.1, forward strand.
AAAAACTTTTCCAATTCTTAGTACCTCTCAAGGGACAGTTTTAGAAATTCCAGTCAAATTATTCATTTTTACCACCAGGTTTCCAAAGTTCACCTGAAAACAAAAGAGACAAAAGAAAGGCCTCCATTGGCCTGTCCTACCAAACGGCCTATCTCCATCCTACTCCTCAGAGCTTGATGAACTGTCTTGGTGCTGGCTTGTCCTCTTCCACCATGAATGGACACCCCCTTATGGCTGTCCCACCATGTGGATTCCCTCCAGGGCCTGTGCCACCACGTGGGCTGGCTAAGCTGCACCTTTGCCAGATCACCCCTCACTCCTGTGGATAGGCACACAAGCCCATCCCAGGTTTTTCCTGTCCTTTCCTATTGGTCTTTGACTGAGAAACCCAAGCAGTTGTTTTTTTTAACAGTGATAAACCTTTACATCCAAATTTCTGACACTTATCTCTAACTTTTTTTAATTAAACATTTTTTTAACTATAGTTTCTCTTTAAAACAATGCAATAATCCTTTAAAGCCCAAATGCCCAAACTTGATGACCATTTGAATTTAAACTTAAACTCACTCAATTTTACATCGTACTAACAGTCTTGAACATGTTCACACTCACACATGCACACACACATACATATTCAAAAGATCTTAAAGCGCGCAAAATAATCATTGGCCATACATTTTCCAGTGGCAAGAGATATTTTTGCCAATCTTACTCCTGCAATACGTAAATTTTAAGACAAAACTTTTAACAAATGATTTTAGCATTCTCCAGCCTCATTTTCCAAGGCTTGATAGTCTTAGTAAAACATTTTAGCACACCAAGTAATTTTCTGCTTAAGAAGGCTGGGTGGGGGCTGGGGATATGGCCTAGTGGCAAGAGTGCTTGCCTCGTATACACAAGGCCCTGGGTTCAATTCCCCAGCACCACATATACAGAAAATGGCCAGAAGTGGCGCTGTGGCTCAAGTGGCAGAGTGCTAGCCTTGAGCAAGAAGAAGCCAGGGACAGTGCTCAGGCCCTGAGTCCAAGCCCCAGGACTGGCACAAAAAAAAAAAGAAGAAGGCTGGGTGGGGGTCCCCCAGAGTTCTTTTTGCGGACACTCACACTGATTGTGAGCTGTCACCTGTACATCTTTCTAATGAGCTAAACATAAATCCAGGGGGCTAAGGGAGTCTGTCTCATTTCATCCGTCACAGTCAGGAGATACAGAAAACAGAGAGGAACAGTCCAGACCAGTTCTGTACCAATACAGGCAATTTTTCCTTTTCTGCAACACAATCTTTTCTAGTTTCCGATTGGATTTACTTTTACTTTCTTTCCTAATTCACCACCAGACCTAGTCTCCTCAGTACTCAATCTCATATTAGTCCCTTTTGCTTTTAATTTTACCTTCTCTTTTACCTCAAAGTCCAATTAACCATATCATTCAGACAACTCAGAGCATTGACATAAACAGAGAGAAACATATAAAAGTGGCAAAAGTAAAAGCAGTTTGACAAATCTGGAGAAGCAATGCTGCTAAGAAAAGGAAGGGAGAAAAATTCCGCTGGAGACAAAGAGAAAGAGGAGTCACTCCTGGAAGTCTTGTTTGCCACGTTCTCAGTTCAGTCCCCATGCCTAGGAGGAATTTCTCCCGCCAGTGTGGAGGAGGTTAGACACACACACAGACCACATGAAAAACACATAAAGGAACTAAATATACCATAAACAATCTACAAATTTATAAACTGACGGTGCCAACAAACACGGGACAAGATAACAAAACAAGTTATGCAAGTTTGACACAGAAGAGACTGTCAGAATCACAAACAACACAGACGACAGAAGTGCAGTGGGGTCACTCCCCGCCGCCCGTGGGTGGTCTGGACAAAAACCTGCAAAGAGACTGTGGAGGACTGAGGGGGTAAGAAGGGACAAACCCAAAGGAGGAGAAGCTGTTATCTACCAACTCTCTCCAAGTGACTATGTAAGGAATTAAAAAACATAGTCCTCTACTTTGAGACTCAAGTCAAAAGTCCCTTCTGGTGGCCACCCTAGATTGAAAGTGGGCCACTCAGAAAAGCAGAGAGTCACCGACTTTCCTTTCTTAATGGCCACACTTTGGGTCTGAGCTATCTCCTTAACCTCCCTCCTGTGAACTAGGGTCAAGTCTACAGGGCTGGATGGAACATTACCCATGTCTCTCAGTCTCGTCAGTCTTTCAGTTCACAAAATAACAATACAAACAAAAGAGAAGAACCAGAATAAACAGGCCTGAGTTTTCAAGGGCTTACAAGGTGGAGATCTCCCAAGTTGGTCGGCTGACTCCTGTAAACTAGAAACAGAAGGAGCAGACCCAAGTACAAGGTGGGCGGGTTGAGCCTCGGTTAGGAGGCCCTCCCGGTCAGTTCTGGCCAAAAACCGAACTGACTTGCGCCCTACGAGTATCAACGTGGAGCTCCAGGGGTCCCCCTTCAAGGGTGGAGGAGCTGGGAGGAATCCCAGCTGGGAGGATTCCTCCCAGCTCCTCCAGGATTGTCATGGAAGCCAGTCCGCTTTGACAACCCCTTCAAGAAATACGAGTCAGAACGGCCATCCTCAAGGAGGAAGCAAAACAGACAAACAGACAAATGACAGGACAAGACAAATCAACAGTGCTGTTTTCTTACTTTTGGAGTCCGGGGTCTCGGGGGTCTCTGGGGCTATCCTGGACGAAACCCCAACTGTTATGCCCAAGTCGCGAGAAGACCACCAAGAAGACAACTGAGAGCCAGACATTCTGAAATGCAAAAGCAAGGCTTTATTCAGGGGAGCTGCAGATCAGGCCTCTTCCTACCCACCGACACAGCGGAGGTTAGGAGGAAGGCCCCAAGCTGAGATTTCACAGGGCTTATAAAGGCAAAATACCAAAGTTACAGCAATCAGGTGTTCAAGCAAGACTAGGATATGGGTACAAATCTGATTGGCTCAGGGCTCGAGGCATTCCAGGCGGTTAGAGTTAAGCATTCCCAGGTGGTTAGAGTTAAGCAGGGAGTTTCCTGACTAGCTGGGCCCTAATAAGCTTGATCTGCTAGCCAGGATAATTGCTGGCCTGGGTTACTCATAGTTTAAACAGACAACAAAACGGGGGCTGCCTGAAAATGGGGTTTACTTTAACTCTTCACTTCCCTCAAGAAGCTGCTCTATGGGCACAAGTGAGAATGTCTTTCATGGGGTACTCATACTTTCTCTGCGATTTCAGCCCATCCGCGCGCAGCCTGCAATCTGCGTCTGTCCGCCTCCATCTGGAGGATTTTTCCCTGGTCGCCACTGTGTGCTTTGGTGCGCGGAGTGCGGGGCACTGGCGTGGTGGCGGGTCGCTGCCTGGAGCTTAAATCTGTGTTTTCAGGCCAGCAAAGTGGATTTTTCCTTCCTGGCCAGAATCCCTATACTATTATAACTTTCTTGGTCTGTCTTTCTAGGAGTAAAGTGTCTCTGGCGTGGTAAAACTGCAATGTCGAAGGGAGCTCAGCTAAGGCTCTGTTGCTCCTCCACCATCTTCCCACTGTCAGATAAAAGGTCTTCTTAGGACAGTTAGACATCCAATTACATTCAGCTACAAGACAAAGTACCCATCTACCTTCAGAATTTCAGAGAAAGGAGTAACTATAGACATCATCTGATTTATTGCCATGTAATTCTATCTCCCTGAAACTTTTTCTGACCCATCTGATGTAAATAAATGTTTTGAAAGTACTGGGTTTGACCTCAAGACACTCTCCTTTCTAGGCAGGCAATTTACCACTTGAGCCATTGCCCTAGACCTTTTGCTCTTAATTTTTCCAATAGACTCTATTTTAGCCTGGGCCAGCCTGAGGCCAGAGATTCTACTGTTACACTTCCTGAGTAGCTGCAATCATAGCCATGTGTCATCACACCCACCTTTTTGTTAGTTGAGAGAGGGTTTCAAACTAAGGATGCCCTCAAACTATGATCCTCTCAATTTCTACCTTCCAAATAGGATTATAGGCCAGGCTATTGCACCCAACATAAACAGGATTGAGGGTTTGGTGGGGGGGAGGGGAGTTGTTTGGATTTTTTTGGCCAGTCCTGGGGCTTGAACTCAGGACCGGGGCACTATCCCTGGGCTGCTTTTGCTCAAGGATAGCACTCTACCACATGAGCCACAGCAACACTTCTAGCCTTTTCTGTTTATGTGATACTGAAGAACCAAACCCAGGGCTTCATGTATGTTAGGCAAGCACTCTACACTAAGCCACATTCCCAGCCAATAAAATTTTTATTCTTGGGAACTTTAATCACTTTTTACCTATCCTGTCCCAGAAGCAGTATCTCTTTTGCTAGGCTTTCAGTTAAATAGTTCATTTGTTCATCCATTTCAGGAATTTACCTCAGGGCTGGGAATGTGGCTTACTGGTAGAGCACTTGTCTAGCATGCATGAAGCCTTGGGTTCGATTCCTCAGTATTACAGACACAGAAAAGGCCAGAAGTGGCACTGTGTCTCAAGGGGTAGAGAGCTAGCCTTGAGCAAAAGAAGCTCAGGGACAGTGCCCAGGCCCTAAGTTTAAGTCCCAGGACTGGCAAAAAAAAAAAAAGAATTTGCCTCAAACTCAAGACCCTTCCACCTTCAATACCAAGTAACTAATACTATAGACACTTGCCACTGGTTTACCCTTTGTACTTTAAAATTAGTGGCTGATAGTCTTATTATAGCTTAAAATCTTTTTCTTCAAAAAAAATGCTCCTTTAGATTCAAGATGCTGTTGGGAAATCCTAGAGCTAAAAATGTATGCTGTAACTAGGGCTTCCCAGCCTTGACACTGTTGACTTTTTTGGAATAATCTTTTGCTATGAGTTGACTACCCAGTGCATTGTAGGATATTTCATGGCATTCCCACCTTCTGCCAGTGTGGCTACCAAAACTGTTTCCCAATACTGTCACAGTTTCTAGGAGAGATAATGTTAGGGCTGACCTGAAAACTGGAGTAACTAAATATAAGTTTTAGTGTTAAAATTATAACAGCTTCTAAACTCTGGTGATGACTCCATGATAGAGGGCTGCACCTCCACCTGTGAGACTAGTTTCTTATAGTTTGACACTTAAAAATGTAGGGAGCACTTGTTCACCTCTATACCTGGGTAACAACCATGGTAACGGACAGTAAAAAATGATCATAGTCATAGACTATAGAAATAACCATAATAGTAGTAGAAATGCCATGGTAACTGTCAGGTTCGTTTACTTATGATTGAGTACTGGATTGTTTTAGCCCGCTCAAGCTTGCTTAGTGGTAATGGGGAAACATGGTCGCAATTGTTAAAATAAAGTTGGTACTAGGTCAGCCTGACTGCAATATTCTGCTTCTGTAAATGGCTTGCTTAACACATTTGTGACTTGCTCTACCCCCTGTACTAACCCCCTGCATCAGTGTTATGTGACCACCTGTTGTCAATTCCTGATATCAAGGCCAGTTCCCGATATCAAAGCCAAAATAGATTACTGAAAGGGTAGATAGCCAATAGAAATAGGACAAGACTTGCTTGCTAAATGCCATCCAATCAAGTATCTGCCAAGTTGGAAATATCTTTCCCCTGTTGTAATCACAATAAAAACCCTGCCTATCTGAGGATCAGGACTCTCAATCCAGATCTGCTGTGTCGGTGATGGTTGGGAGTCCAGGCTTGAGCTTGCAATAAAGACTCTCGTGCATTTGCATCGGTATCGGTGGTCTTTGGGGAATGGAAATTTGGCATAACAATACATTTCCTAGGGAACACTCCTAATGGATAACTACAGATGAATAATATGATTTGCGTAAAACAATCAATAAAATATTTGATAATTTAAAAGCCAGTACTTCCTTTACCATGCACACAACCTCTCTAATGTGGAATACCATCATTCTGTGTTTTTGTCTTAACTTGACCAATTAAATAGCTGCTGTTGGGATCATATTAAATTATAATGTTCCCCCAGGGTTCTCAGGACATACATGAGTTAAAAGAGTAGAAACAAGAGTCTCATGCCCATCAGAAATGATAGAAAATAAGAAATCAGATTTTATTCTTTGATCAGATGCTGGTGTGGGAGTGAAGTGGCTTTAACAATGTCTGCATGACCTCAAGTGGAGTGGACTATGTGGAGGTTGCTGCTGTCCCCTTGGGCCCCAGTTCACCTGTCCAAAAGCTGTTGATAGAAATACACAATACTCAGCATCCAACAAGGTCATATTGTCCATTTGATAACTAACTTATAGAGAAAGATGGTTTTCCAGGTGTTCACATGTGTGACACAACTTTCTGTAAATACTTGCAGTTTGCTTTCGCAACTATGACACCAGTAAGCCATTTTTTAAACTGAAGATAGACATGAAAGTATGTCCAATTATTGAACCACTTGATAAACACACAATTTATTCATTTAATAATATTTTATAATTTTATAAAATTATAAAAATATTTTATTCTATAATTTGCATTACATCTAAATCTGTGTGTTTGCCAACTACATCTTTCATACAATATCAGGAGTATCTAATACAATATCTTAAATTTGGTTTGGAAATTGTTTTAATTTTTCTCTTCTCTTTTAACAAGTTAGAAAAATCCTCCCTGTTGTTTGTAACTATGTTTCCATTTATTATTAGAAAAACTGTGCCAAAACAATGGGTGAATTTCCATGACCTTTTCAGAATCTGCTTTATAAGAAAATGTTCCACATTTTTCTTAATTATAAGTGAATTCCTTATTCTTTCCTACATAATATGTGTAAACTCAAAGGCCCTTAAATGGCTTGCTTGTGACCCTAATAGTTACATGAGATATGCTCTTTGTACTTTAGAATTAGCTAATTTATGTCTTTTCATGTTCCACACTTGTCTGTCCTGATTTCCCCCAGTTTGATGCCGACCGAAATGAGGATGAGGTGTTCTGTGACATCAGTATGGCAGTTGACAACAAGTTATTTCCAAACAAAGACGCAGCAGCAGGTAAGTCATCATGTCCTTCAGGCTCTGGTACACCAAGATCACCTACCAAATGTCTTGGGTTTTTTATAAATGAGTGAAGCTCAACAAACTGTTGTCAGCTTTAAAGGACGTCCATGTTCTCACACACTCGCTCTTGTCAGTTTAAAAATAAAGATCCCAAACAAAAAAGAAAAGCAAGGCTGTAAATCTGTCCCTTATAATAAGTTAATGCTTTTCTTCCTATCATTACACATGTAAATAGACAGCCATAAGATACAATTGGAATAAATCTAGCCTAACCCATATTGGTGCAAGTATTAGAAGTTAAGATTGCTTGAGGACCACCCCCTGCCCAACTCATACAAGCTTTTCCTGTGCTGCTTTGGAAAAGCCTTTCCTTCCATCTTCCAAACAACCACTACTATCCCACACCCCAGCTCCTGCTTGAGCCCATCACTTCTCTTCCTAAGACTAGCAGCTGGAAATTTGCCTGTAAGACACTTGTACAGAGTGATCAGACCCTGAGGTAGGGTTTGTAGGAAGGCGATGTTTGCCTACATTCTCTCTTTTTTATTCTCTCTACTCTGAGCCAGTTCATCAGCTTACATCTTTTTTATTACTATTATTCAAGAAAACCAACACCCTGGAAACAGTTTCTGGCTTTTCTATAAGCCCCCAGAAGAATAAAGGTTGGCGCCTCCTTGGGAAGTGTGTATGAAGGAATGAGTGTGTGTGAACAGCTTTCAAGGCCATGATAGTTCATGCATCTGAAGCCACATATCCTACCTTGCCTTAAACCCTTCCCATCTCTTCTGTAGGAGGAGGCTTCACCCTGGGTCTGATGTAAAACAAGCCATCAATCTCTCCTTATTGTCTGCGAGGAGAAAGGCATGCTTGGTTAAAATACACACACACATACACACACACGTGCACGTGTGTGTGAACATTCGTCTTACAAATCTGTTTCAAGGCATCTCATCCCAGGCCATGCCTAAGCTCCCGCCCCTTGGTACTCCACCCACCCTGTTGTGTGTGCTAGCCTGGAGATCTGGATATAGGGGATTTCCTGTCCTTTCCAGAACACTGTCTTGTGTGCCACCAGGTCTATTAGCACAGAGTTCTTCACACCTCCTTCAGACTGTCCTCTATGTCAGCCTCTTCCATGGCCCACACTTTTCTCTTTCAAAGAGGTATAGCCCTATTGGTCCGTAGCCATCCCTATTGGATATGGCCCCATCACTGGGCATGAAGGAGCACTGGATCTGCAGCCCCGCCTGTCATTACATGTGCTGATTCAGGTGCTTCCATTGATGCTCTAATAGAACTTCTGCCTCCCAACCTTGTGCAGACCACAGCAATAACCGCTTATATTCTGCTTTCTCTTCATATCTTGGTGTCCATCTTGACTTTTCTTCCAAGTTATGACAGGAAATGATGAAAATGAAAAATTCCAGGCTATAAACAAAAAGGCTACACAATTAAATCTTTGAACCACTGCTGGAAGCAACCTAAGAGTCATTTCTGAGAATTGTTAAATGGCAACTCCTTTGTACAACTACTTAAAGATAATAATTTTTAAAAGAAAAAAAATAATTGTAGAATTATGAGAAGGGCAAGGTAGTAATCTTCATTGACAGGCTAATGGAGCTCTGATGTCTGATAGACTCCTTATCTCATTTTCCAGTGATATTTACAAAAAGCAGGTCATTGCAGGAAAGATATGTTGAAACCACATAAAATCATATAAACAAGGTTGCTGCTCTAAGGAAATGCTATGCTGCCTACATTTTAATTAATACAGTAGACCTTAGTATCTACACATATGTGGTTCCAAAAAGACCGCCACTGAGGGAAAACTGTGCATGTTAGGAGGCTTAGATTTTAATGCTGTATTACAGGTGCTGGATTCATTTTCCCACAGTACCGCCAGACTCCCATTAAAATCATGCCCCTTTCAACAAAGCTCAAATTTTCACTTTGCTTCTTCAACCAAGCACATTCACTTTTACCTTGTTTCTAGGACACTATTTACTTTATAGGAGGCATATTCTTACAAAACTGAAGGCAGGGAAACATTTGGCAGATCACACAACTGTGTGTGTGTGTGTGTGTGTGTGTGTGTGTGTGTGTGTGTGTGTATGCCAGTCTGGAGACTTGAACTCAGAGCCTGGGCTTTGTCCCTGAGCATTTTTGTTGATGGCTACCACTCCACCTCTTGAGCCTTTGCTCTACTTCCAGCTTTTAGTGATTAGTTGGAGTTAACCCATATGGACTTTCTGGCCTGGGCTGGCGTGGAACTGAAATATTCAGATCTCAGCCCTCTATGTAGCGAGAATTACAGGACTGAGCCACTGGCTCCCCACCCACACAAGAATTTAAACACAACTAAAAATGAAGAGGGACAATAGAGGGCTTCTGTGCTTCCACTGAACCATGTAATAATGTGTCGGGGAGATTTCAAATTTGTGATTCTGAATTTTCTTTTAACATTTTTGTTTTGACTACATTGATCTAAATATATTACAAATAACAAGCAGAGGATGGGCTTACTGAATTTTATTTAGAACATATTTTAAAATAATAAATACCTGTTAGCTGTCCTCAATTTGCTAACACAGTGGGGAACTGATTGACTGCCACTTCTTTACAAAAAGTGGCAAGTGGCCTTCCTCAGAGTTAGCCTCCTCTCCCAGGAGTGCAATGGTTTTGGTGAGCCCCTGAGGGCAGATGTTAATCCTCTTTCTGCAGAACTGTTGGTGGTAAAGGACACAATGCCTGGCCCTCCAGCTCCAGGCTTCTCAACACAGAAGTCTATACTTAACAGCTTCCACTTCTGCTCTCTCCCTTCCACCCTGATCACTTAGATCACTTAGGGGTCCATTCCAATCTTAAAATAAGAATGTTCTACAGATCACATACCTCTATGAGTGGAATGAGCCTGGAGGACAGAGGTCAATCAGAAAGAGAGATATTTTGCCTCCCCCTACAAGGAAGCAGCCATGATGCTACAGGGCCTATGTTTCTGTGCCCTCCTCTACATAGAGAGCAAACAGGAATCTGCCTTTGTGAGTGAAATCTCTTGGCTTCCAAATGCTAATGAGTCACCCAGTGGACAAGTTGTATACTCAGCCACTGCTCTATGAGTTGTCAGCCTCCAGGTTTTGTTCCTGGATGCCTCCCCTCTCTCTGCAGACTTTCCACTGCTCAGTTCTCACATCACCTCCCTATGAATGGCTTTCTGTCTCTTTTTCTACCTTACCTTCTCCAGAGAGCCAGGCAAAAAGGCCCTTGTCCTTGTACCCCACACCCACCTGTCTTTCTCAGAGACACCATGGCCATCTTCTTTCCTGTTCCCATCAGACTCATCAAAGGCCTTGGCATTCCTCATCCCTGGGACCACAGAATCCTCCTGCTGCCCTGGAAATCCTCCTAGAAAGCAATCTGACCATTATGCTTCCCTGACAAAACAGAACAAACCTTCCAAACAAACTTTTCTATAGGCTGGGTGTCCATGTCCAGAACAGAGCTGAAAGCCCAGAACACTTAGCTTCCCCACAGTGGTCCTGTTACTGCAGCCCATCTCCCACAGTGGAGTCCTGTGCTTCCCATGCCTTCCTACCTTTGTCCCCGGCACCTCCTCTTCCAGTCTCCAGTGCATTCCTCTGTTCTCCCAGCTCCACAGTCTCAGCCTTCCTTAGCCATATCCTCCTTTGTTTCTCCATCTAAACAAGATTTCTCTAGGAGGCTTCGTCAGACATGGTTCCAGACCAGAGTAGGCCCTTGCATGGTAATTTTCCTTCAGGATATTTTTCACAATTGTGATTATATCCTTGGGTCCAAAATTAGCTGTGAGGAATCTATTCTCTGTATTACAGCAGAAGACTTTATGAGAATGGAGTAGGTATACATGCATAGTGTGTGTGTGTGTGTGTGTGTGTGTGTGTGTGTGTGTGTGTTTGGTGTTATACCCAGTGTGAATCTCATAGCAGATGGCACCTCCGCTGGGCCAGTCATGTATCCTGATCACAGGTACACCAAGTCTTTGCCCCCAAGCAGAGAAAGCAGAGTGTGCCTGGTATCTGGTATCTCCTTGCCTTTCCTTTCACATTGACACCCCCTGAGCTCTGTACCAGCACTCAAAGGGTGATGGCTCTTCCTCAGACTTTTGAGCAAAGATCTGCCAGGAAGAAAAACATAGCTACCATAGTCTCTGAACACAAGGAATAGTCTTGGGTGACAACTTTTTTCATGTTCCTACTTAAATTAAATGAGACAACCTGAAAAGAATAGTTCTGAAAATCATATTACATCTAAATCTAAGGATGCCCAGTGTTCTCTGTGGGATGCTGCATGTCAGCTCAGACCTTTCCTTGTTGTCTATAAAAAGGTATTTTTAAAACTGAAAAGAAACTGAGAAAACCAAAATAGGAAGAAATGGAAGCTAGCCTCTTTTCTGAAGTGATCTGGTTTTGCTATGTTTTGTGAGAAATAAGACCATTGCAGTTGTATTACTTTTTTTCCACTGAAATACAGCAAAAATGTGTACCTATGTCTATTTACCTCCCAGTTTTACTGGCCAACCTTTGGACTATTATTAAGGCCCCATTTTCAGTAAGCCAAGCAACCAGTTCTAAAAGAAAATGAAAGCCATTCAATCATTATCCAAGCTGATAATGGTACCCTTTGTTTATCGCCCTCTCTGATATATTAATACTACTGTTGCCAGGAGCAACAATGTGTCAAGAAATTCCATCCTTGATGATACAATGAAATTTCTGTTTAACACCCTTGATTAGAAAAGCCTTATAAGCAAGAGGTTTATTTCAAACAAAGATCCTTTCATTCTGTCATCGCTGAAAACAGTTTTTTAAATAGTGTTCTACTTTGAAATATTAATAAGCAGTATCTGTTAACTAGGTTGCTTAAGAGCCCTTTACATTGTACTTCTTGAAAACAGTTGACAAAATCATTTCTAATTGAAATAAGCATGATGTAGAAACTAATTACAGCTATATGTTTGATAAGATTGTGCATTCATAATGTGCTCACTCCATGGGAGTTGCTCTAGGTAAAGCTGGGGTGAGAGTAGCATCTGAATTCACACACACATCACACTGATTAGTGGTGAGTAGTGTCCATTGAGAAAGTGATGGACACTAATAAGACTTGGGTTCCGTTTAGTGCTGCTATCAGTAGCAGCCACTTAGAAAGGAACACTGGTTTTCATTGACATGAAGGAGACTCTTTTATTCCTCTTCTGATTTTTCTATTTTCACAGCCAACCTGTAAACCACTTCATCATAAACCATTGAGTGCCCTTTACTCTCTCAGAATGCAAAATGGGTGGCAACCCTCTCCAAGTCCTGGCCTGTACAGTATTGTAGTGACAGGCAGTATTCATAAAGCCATCTGAATCATTTCTGCTTTGCTTTTGAACTGTGTATTGGGAAGGAACTTGGAACTCATGGCTCTGTCTTTATTCTCATGCAATTTCTACAGGACCTTAACCTAATTATTGAACATCTTTGCACTTCATTTTCCTCTTATCTAAAATGAAGGAGTGAGATTCTGTGGCATATTGGTTTTACAGTATCTAGAACACAGAATGGAAAATACACAATGTACTCCCAACATTTCCATTGGCTAATAACATATGAACATAACTGACTTTCAGACTAGGATCTGAGACAATCAAATATTTTGGGCCTGATATATACTTGAAAATTTTTACCTGAAGAATATCAAAGCATACAGGTAGAAGACTATAGGAAATCCAACTTATTTTAAAATGAGTATATTAAAAAATTAGTTTCCCATGATCGTGTGATGGCTCTAGTGTCTCCATGTTGGAAAAGTTTATAATCTTCAAAAACTAAATTAAAGGTAAACATAACAAACAACAGTGTTACCAGTCAATTTGCTTGATGGTTAGTTGCTAGTGCTTAGTCAGTTTTTCATCAATAGCAGCAATAGCAATGATAAAAGTAAAGAAGATAGAGGCATAAAATTCCATTGTGTATATGTACCACATTTTCCTGATCCATTCGTCTACTGAGGGGCATCTGGGTTGGTTCCAAATTCTAGCTATGACAAATTGTGCTGCAATGAACATTGTTGTGCTGGTGGCTTTAGTGTGTTCTAGTTTGTGGTCTTTTGGGTAGATGCCCAAAAGTGAGGCTGCTGGGTCATAGGGGAGCTCTATGTTTAGACTTCTGAGGAATCTCCATACTGTTTTCCAGAGTGGCTGAACCAGTTTACATTCCCACCAACAATGAAGTAGGGTTCCCTTTTGGCCACATCCCCTCCAACATTTATTATTGTTAGTTTTCTTGATATAGGGCATTCTTACTGGGATGAGATGGAATCTCAATGTTGTTTTGATTTGCATTTCTTTTATGGCCAGTGATGTAGAGCACTTTTTCATCTGTCTCTTGGCCATTCTCATTTCCTCATCAGAGAAGTCTCTTTTTAAGTCTTTAGCCCACTTTTTGAGGGGGCTGTTGGTTCTTTGCGGTTTTGTTTTGGAGGAGTTTAATTTTTTTTAGTTCTGCAAATATTCTAGATACAAGGCCTTTGTCCATTGTATGGCCGGTAAAAATCTTTTCCCAATCGGTGGGCTTTCTGTTTATCTTGCAAGCTATGTCCTTTGCCCTGTAGAAGCTCTGCAGTTTGATGCAGTCCCATTTGTCCATTCTTTCTTTGATTTGTAGCATTTCTGGGTGTTTGTTAAGGAAGTTCCGTCCTATGCCAAGGAGCCCAAGTGTTTCTCCTACTCCTTCTTTTAGTGTTTTCAGGGTATCTGTTTTAATTTCGAGGTCTTTGATCCATTTGGAATTGATTTTGGTGCAGGGTGATATATAAGGATCTAGTTGAAAGGGAATACCAAAATCGAGAGACACAGGGTTTAAAAAAAAAAAAAGACAAACAACTACAAAAGCAATACTTGGAAAACTGTTTGGTGTAAATGAACTGAACAATTCATGGGGAGGGAAAGGGAAAAGGGGAGGGCGGAGGGGGGAATGAGGGAGGAGGTAACAAACAGTACAAGAAATGTATCCAATGCCTAAAGTATGAAACTGTAACCTCTCTGTACATCAGTTTGATAATTAAAAAAAAATTTTTAAAAAGGATCTATTTTTAGTTTGTTGCATGTGTTGAGCCAGTTTTGCCAACACCATTTGTTAAAGAGGCTATCTTTCTTCCATCCTATTTTTTTAGCTCCTTTATCAAAGATTAAGTAGGCATAGTTCTGTGGGTTCATTTCTGGGTCTTCAATTCTGTTCCATTGGTCTTCAGGCCTGTTCCGGTGCCAATACCAAGCTGTTTTTATTACTATAGCTTTATAATACAGCTTGAAGTTGGGTATTGTAATTCCTCCAGCACTGTTCTTTCTGCTTAGGATTGTTTTTGCTATTCTGGGTCTTTTATTGTTCCATATGAATTTCTGGATTGCTTCCTCTATTTCATTAAAAAATGGTGTTGGGATATTAATGGGTATTGCATTGAATTTGTAGCTAGCCTTAGGCAATATTGCCATTTTGATTATATTATTCCTCCCAATCCAGGAGCATGGGAGGTTTTTCCATTTCCTTAGTTCTGACTTAATTTCGTTTTTCATGTTTTTAAAATTCTCATCGTAGAGATCTTTCACTTCTTTGGTTAAGGTTATTCTTAGGTATTTTATGTTTTTTGAGGCTATTGCAAAAGGAGTTGCTTTCCTGATTTCAGCCACATATACACAATGGAATTTTATGCCTCTATCAGAAAGAATGATATTGTCCCATTTGTAAGGAAATGGAAGGACTTGGAAAAAATTATACTAAGTGAAGTGAGCCCAAAGAAACATGGACTTTATGGTCTCCCTCATAGAGAATAATTAGCACTGGTTTAGGCTAGTCACAGCAGAGGATTGATCACAAGAGCCTAATAGCTATGCCCCTATGAATGCATAAGATAATGCTGAGTGAAATGAACTCCATGTTATGGAAACAAGTGATATATCACTGTTGTAATTATTTTCAACATGCCATGTGAAACTGTAGCTTCTATTATTGATGATCCTCTTGTACCCCCTTCCTGTGATTGTACCTGCACTATCACTGCATATCATCTGAGTACATTGGAAACTGTATATACTGGTATTAGAACTAGGGAAGTGAAAGGGAATACCAAGATAGAGAGACACAGGATAAAAAGACAAGTGACTACAAAAGCAATACTTGCAAAACTGGTGTAAACCAACTGAACAACTCATGGGGGAGAGGGAAAGGGGGAGGGGAAGGGGTAATGAGGGAGGAGGTAACACACAATACAAGAAATGTACCCAATGCCTAATGTATAAAACTGTAACCTCTCCGTACATCACTTTGACAATAAATAAGAAAAAAGTAAAGAAAAGAAAAGAAGAAGCCACGTACCACAACACACACCTAAAAGACCAGGAATCTGACATAGGAAAATTTAACTTTGTGGCCTTCCTTCTCAAAAGAGAAGATCTGGGTGCCATTGGCTAACACCTGTAATCCTAACTACTTGGGAGGCTGAAATCTGAGATCTCTGTTGGAAGCCTAAGGCATGAAAATCCCTGAGACTCTTGTCTCCAATTAACTACCAAAAAGGTGGAAGTGAAGGTATGATTTGAATAACAGAGTGCTAGCCTTAGACAAAAAAAAGCTCAGGGACAGTGCCTAGGCTCCCAGTTAAAGCTTTTTATGAACAGCACTAAACTCTGCCTTGCAAGCTAGGTTGGGAGATATATATTTTCCACTTAGAAGGAGTTATTAAATGAAATCTACAGATCAACTGTGCTTCAGGAGTTCCATTGTGAAAATTACTGATTTAAGTAGAGCCTTAGGGATTTCTCTTTAGGTAATTTAATACTTAGAAGAATCAAGCTATTAATACATTAACTTAAGCTGATTTTTCTCACTTTCGGGGTCTAAGGAGACCCAAAGGCTAAAGGAAAAACTCAGGTTTGGGAGTGGGCAAATTCAACCCTTCTTAATACAGGAAACCCCTTGCCCTTCTCCCACTCTGTACATGGTGTTTCTTCCATCTCAGTTACCATTGTACATCCTGAAGCTGTCTCTCCTTCTGAGGAATTCATAGTCACTCTCAAAATTTAAGATCATAGATTGTGAAGACCACACCCCCACCCCAAATCCACAAATACTCCATTACTACTCAGAATTGGTAGCTTGTTCTTTTGAGATTCTGAATCTTATTGACAAACTGCTTTCTTCCAGGGATGAAATCTTCCTGGGGGATGGGGAGTGGGACACAGTCCAGATTATCTGCATCTTCAGTCTCCAGCCCAGACACAGTGCTGGAAAATGTGAAAATTATATATTTGTCAATTTAATAGAACAATAGGTCAACATGAGAACCTAGCAAAAGGTTTCTTGTTTTAGAAACAGTCTCTGTCAGCTTAATCAAAATTGTCTTTCCTAAACTTAGGTTCAACTGACATTGATCCATTGATGGTATTGGATGCTGGAGAGATCATCGATGTAGGATCTGATTATGAAGATCAGGTAACTAACTTCTAAATATAAGTCTCCATTTGAATGTTTTGCATTTTAGCCTTTGTAAATGTATAAAAATTAGAATTAGAAATATTCCGTTTGTGAAATCTTTTTTTTTCCAAATTTTTATTATCAAACTCATGTACAGAGAGGTTACAGTTTCATACGTTAGGCATTGGATACATTTCTTGTACTGTTTGTCCGTTTGTGAAATCTTTACAGACAACTAATAGCACATTCCATGGTATGTCACAATGGTCTACAACTTTCTTTCACATTTTAACCTTCCCTTATCTACAGATCCAAAACATCAGTTAGTAAAGGAAAGGTCTGTGGTCAGAATCTACTTGAGATAAGCTAGGTGCCAGTGACTCAAGCTTGTAATCGTAGCTACTGAGAAGTCTGAGATCTAGAGGATTAAGATTTGTGGCCAGCCCAGGCCAATAAATAAATAAATAAATAAATAAATAAAACCCAACATCAGGGCTGGAGATATGGTTCAAATGATAGAGTGCCAACCCAACAAGTTCAAGGCCCTGAATTCAAACCCCAGTGCCCCCCCCGCCCCCTCCCAAATGGGGGAAATGGAGTTACTTTAAATAGAAATAAGATATTCTTTGCCCAAGAATTTGCCTGTGTCTCTTATCTTTTCCAAGTAATAAACTAAGACTAAGTACTGAGCACGGGCTACAGGTTCAAGGCTCTAGTCTTCTGTTTCTAACATTTGTGTCAAAATGATGACCAAGAGAAGTATAGCCAAGGAGCTAAACGTATGTTCTGGTTCAAAAACACCAAAGACATTTTTCTGGGTCATTTTCCTCTCAACAGAAGAACTCTGACAACTGCTATTTTAATGATCCAAAATAGCTAGTGAATGATCCAACTCTCTAATTAGGCTTTAAAAGAATGAGAAGGAGAGGGAGGAGGAAGAGAAGGAGGAGACAATACCTGAAACTTCTTGGCTATTGTCATCAGTGTGCCTCAGCAATGGCTGAAAGCCAAGTGAATATATTTGAGGGTTTCTGTTCTTTTCAGCTAATAGAGGTCATAAGTTAAACAAACAGTTCTGACCACAAATATCATTATGGATATTTGTGATCATTTCCCTATTTTGGAAAATGGTATATTGACAAATTTTCTTACATTAATCCTCTCACTGATTTTTCACAACCTTTCACAATTATTATTTCTACTTCACATACAAGATAATTAAGCTGGCAAGAGTAATTTGCCCAACATCCCACATTACTTTCACAGTGAGGACATAAACTTAGGGCATATTCCTTTAACTACTACAAACGTGCCATTCAGTGAGACAGTTTTGGAGTCTTTTCCATTTTTCATTCTTGAAGCCTCATAGAGGCAAATGGCAAACAATCACGTACAGTTTGCATTAAAAATATACACTGTACAAAGAGAAAATGAGGTGCAACAAATAGGATGTTTGACTAACCCAACAAGTAGAAGTAACAGAGAAATCTGAAAGGTATCTTAATATAGGAATATTTTTAATACTCAAGGAAATAAAGGGAAGACTAGAAACCAGGAAACAAATATAGGAAATAATGGAAAGGAAGAAAAAGAAATGAAATGTGGAGAACTAGGCACAGAAGCTATTGTCACAAATAAAAACTCAGTTGAACTTTAATTAAAATCAATGTTAATTGTAGACAACTATTTGCTAGGATCAAACTGGGTTTTTGGAGTATATAGTTATATTAAACAGGTAAGGACTCTTGTTTCATGGAACTTACTTCTTAGTAAAGAAAACAAATAATAAACAATAAACATAATAAATTAGCAAATTTTCCAGATTGTCAGAGCTGCTAAGGTCTATGAGAAAAGGAAAAGTAGAGCAGTATGAGGTGGGAGGTAGGAATATTGCTAGAGGGGACAGGCCATATTAAATAGGATAACCAATACTGAGTGAGATAATCTCCTTAAAGATGTGAGATTTGAGCAAAAGCAATATGTAGTATAAAACATCAGAGTTTGGAAAACAGAAACAAAATATTACAAGTGCAAAGACATTGCTGATAAAAGAACAATGATTTCAATGGCAGCAGATTAAATGAAACAACAGCTTGCATTTACCATATTGAGCACTGGGCTCTACATTTTATAACTTACATGTAGTATTGCTAATCCTTACAATACCTTAAGCAAGTAGCTGTGTTCAATCCTAACTTACAAAGTGAGGAAACTTGGGCTTATAGAACATAAATGACTTCCGAACACTACACAACTATCATGTTATAGAATGAAAACATAGCTGGGTGCCAGTGGCTCATGCCTAGCCTTTCAGAAGCCTGAGATCTGAGTATCACAGTTCAAAGCCTGCTTGAGATGGAAGGTTTGTGAGACTTATCTCCAATTAATTATTCCCATTCCCCCCCCCCCACACACACACACAAATGCTTAAAGTAGAGCTGTGACTAAAGTGGTAGAGCATAGCCTTAAGTGAAAAGGCTAAAGGACAGAGCCCAGGCCCCAGTATCTGCACCAAAAAAAAGGAGGAGAAGGAGAGGGAAGAGGAGGGAGGGAGGGAGGAAAGAAAGGAGGGAGGGAGGAAGGACGCCAATGACAACAAAGACAATAATGACAAATTTTGATCCTCCTGGCATAAAAATCTAACTTCTAGTTTCACCATTCTAAAAGAGCCATAGCAAGGCCATTGGAAGTCTACTATTAATTCCAGTTAATACTTTTCTTTTCTTTTTTTTTTTTTTTTTTTTTTTTTTGCCAGTCCTGCACCTTGGACTCAGGGCCTGAGCACTGTCCCTGGCTTCTTTTTGCTCAAGGCTAGCACTCTGCCACTTGAGCCACAGCGCCACTTCTGGCTGTTTTCTATATATGTGGTGCTGGGGAATCGAACCCAGGGCTTCATGTATACGAGTCAAGCACTCTTGCCACTAGGCCATATTCCCAGCCCCCATTTTATTTTATTTTTCTTAACCTGGGTTTAGTGTGACATTGTAAAAGTCACCAAACTTCTACATTAAATCATTAATAAAGATTTTAGGCTTTGCAAGCTATATAGCCTCTATGGCAACTAATCAAACTCTGCAAAACAAAAGAACTTGCTATGTTCCAGCAAAATGATACTTAATACTATATAATTTTCATGTGATTTATTTCAAGCACTTTAAAATGCAGACTTTTTCAGCTGAGAGGCTATATAAAAATAGGTAGCAAGATAGATTAGACCAACAGGCACAGCTCACTGACCCTTGCTGTAAACCATCCCCCATTCTTGACATTCTCCTCTCCATTTGTTTCTAACATTTATAGAGTCTTCATTGGTATTGGTGCATCACATTTATTAAATAATAATAATAATCCTCAAACAGCTATATCATTATCACATCACTTTTATGGATGAGGAAACTGAGGCAAAGAGACATTAAGCAATTAGTTCAAGGTCTCACAGCTGACAAGAGGTAAGCCTGTGGTATAAAAGATGCATATCACATTCGAAGCAACCCTAGTCACAAGCTCTTCCAGTATTCAAGGATACTGGAAAATGGAACATCCTTAGTATCCAGCAAGGGAGAATATCTAATGAGTGCCAAGCTAGCCCCTGGCACCAAACTCCTGCTCTTAACCATAGGCTACAGCTTCTCCCTGAATGTGTTTTCTCCTACCTCTCTGTTCACTCACTCTTGATTTCTTTGTTGAACTCTCCACTGGCCCATCATTCAAATGCAGGTCCCCACCCCCACCTCGCCCCTTCAGCATCCTATCCATGGCCCCTCTCTCCTCACTGTAGCTGTTCTTCAAGAAGCTCAGTCACAGTCATGATTTTGGCTTCACATAGAGTTCTTTAGTAAGCTGCTGTTGCACATGTCTATCTGCTAAATAGCATTGGCTGAATTTCCCATGTGCTTCTTAAACTCGACACATCCAAAACCAAGCTGCCATTTTCCCCCACAAAATCTGTTTTTCCTTCTGTTTCCTCTATTTCTGTGAATGATACCACCATCCTCCTAGCTGCCCAAGCTAGAAACATGGATGTCTTCCTAGCCTCTTTCCTTTCCATGCTTCCCTACATTAGTCTGGTCAGTTTCCCTATTCAGGAACTGATTTTTCTCTCACCAGTTCCTCTGCCCCTGTCTTAGCTCAAAGCCTCTGCCTTCCTCCCTGGGACCTCACAGTCAACTAACCAGACTCCCAGCACCAGTCCTCTCATCCCTCAAAATGATCTTTGTGAAAGTAAATTTAATGGCTCGTTGTTGTAAAGCCAAGAATATGAATTCTGGTTCATTTATCTAATGGGTGATTTGGGATGATAACTTGCTGAGCCTCTTCCTCCCCACCCCCACCCCCAACCTCCAGATTTAATTTTTAAAAAATGAAGTAGCTGATTATTCTATATAGTAGATTTCCAAATTAAAGGATTATTAATTTAATGCAAAACTTATGTTATGTACCCTCGGTGAATAAGTCTTGTGAAACACCACCTCTCAATATTGCTAAACAGTATAAAAACTTCTAAATAAAACATTCCTATCTCTAATGTGTTTGCCAGAATAGTGAATCAGAGTAGCTGCTGACAGTAAGCAAGCAGCCAGTGACATATGTACCCTTTGCTTTTCTTTAACACTAGAACCACTGGTCCAAAATTCTTATCACCAAAACCATACTCCTGAGATCATTGTGATCTGCAATCGCTTGATGTCTCACATGGTTATCCTCTTGCTGAGCCTCTTTTATGCCTCAGTTTTCTCTTATAAGAGAATGACTTCTCTTAGAACTGCTATATGATATAAGGAGGGTAAACTACCTTGTACAGAAAAATGCTCAAAACCAAGGGGCCTCTGACTTAAAATGGAGTTTCCAGGCACTGGTGCTCTTATGTGGCTAACAAAGGCCACTCGCTCACTAAGTGGATGCTGGCTTTCCCAACACTTCAGGTTTCTGAACTGGCACTTTATCCCAACAAGTAAAAACCTGAACAAAATAATTCAGTCTTTTTCTATATCACCCTGAGAAGTAAGGTCATAGTACCATGCCTTACACCAAAAATTGGACAAGGAAATACAAAGAATCACAACAAACTCTCAAGCAAAAACCTCCATAGGAACCATTGTTGAGATAGGAAAAACTGAACAATTACAGTTGCTCAGTAAGGACAAGTCTAAGAGTGAAAAACTCCAGAGGGGCACTAGTGGCTCACATCTATAATCCTAGATACCCAGGAGATACCTAGATCAGAGGATTGTAGTCCAAAGACAGCCTGAAAGGCCATGAGGCTCTTATCTCTAACCAATCACCAAAAAGCCAGAAGTGGAGCTATAGTTTCAAGTGGTTGAGTGCTGGACGTAAGGAAAAAAGCTCAAGGACCAGAACCCAGACTCTGAGTTCAAAGATCTAGTCTTAGTAAGGCCTTACATACAATGTTATAAGGGTCACCTCCAAGAGCTCTATCAGGTATCCGCATTATCAGTAAAACTCCCTCAGTCTTCCATCACAAGCTCACAAAAAGACTAAGACCAAGTCACATTAGATTAGACTGCTCTCCTCCCCACCACAGACTTGATTACTGTGTCAAAAAGTGCTATTTACCACATTGCCTTTTACCCAGTATACTGCAGTCGCCTATCAAAGAAAATGATAAAGCATACCAAATGGAAAAAACAGACTCAACAGGTATCAGAACTGGAGTTATATATGGCATAATTACATATGGCATAGTTACATAAGCCATAATTGTTTTTTTTTCTTTATTGTCAAAGTGAAGTACAAAGGGGTTACAGTTTCATATGTAAGGCAGTGAGTACATTTCTTATCCAACTTACTACCTCCTCCTTCGTTTTCCCCACCTCCCCCTTCCCCATTTCCCTCTCCTCCCATGAGTTGTACAGTTGGTTTACACCAATTGGTTTTGTAAGTATTGCTTTTGGAATGGTTTGTCTTTTTATCCTTTGTCTCTTGATTTGGGTATTCCCTTTCCCTTCCCTAGTTCCAATACACGTATATACAGTATACGGGGTACCACAATTGTTTTTAAATTGCAATTAATATGAGAGTTATTTTAAAGACAAAAAGTAAAGAATGTACAAGAACATAGGGAAATGTTAGGAGAGAGGTGAAGATTACAAGTTGAAGATTATAAGGTCAAAAACACTGGGTCATAAGTGAAGAATGCTTGATGAACTTGTTACTGGACTGTAAATGACTGAAGAAAGAATGTCTAAGCTAAAAGACTTCACAGCGGAAATTTCCAAAACTGAAATTTAATGAGAAAAAAAAAAGACTGAAAGAGAACAGAATATCCAAATGGGATGAGAAAGTTGCCTCCAAATAAACACATTCACTAAGCCCTAGTACAGGAAGCTCAGATAATGACAAGTCAAAACAATAAATGCCAGAAACTAAAACTATATCTAGATATATCATATTCAAACTGAAGAATATCAAAGAAAATCCTATTTTCCAAATAGGAAAAATGCTTCCATAAATACAACCTAAAATAAGACTCTCACTTCTACAGAAACCATGCAAGCAAAATCAGAGTGGCTGGAGATGCTTTAGAAAAAAAAAAAGCATTGAAAGGGGGAAATAACCTAGAATTATTTTGTACTTTACAGAATTAACCTTCAAAAGCAAAAGGAAAGAGTCTCAGTTAAATAAAAATTGAGGGAAATTGTTTCTAGTAGACATGCCTTGCAAGAAATGTTAAAAAGAAGGTATTTAGAGAGAAAGAAACTGAGAACCACATACAAAAGAGGAAAAGCACAAAGAATGAACAAATAAAGGTAAAATAAAAACTTATTTTTCTTATTCTTATTTTACCAAACAGATATATTTGCTCATAATAATAAAAAGATACATATATAATAAATAACATATATGCAATCAAATACCTCATTCCTATTATTATATGTGGATGCTTCTGTATAATTGAAATGAATAATAACAATGATACAGGAGGCAGAAATTAATAGTATTTTATCATTTTAAGGAACTTACACTACCATGAAGTGGCATAATGTTATCTGAAACTGGACATGGATGAGCTGTTTTGTAAACTTTAGGACAAAAATCTAGAAAAAAAAAGTGAGAAAGGAAATATAATTGATATGCTAAGGAGACAAAATGAAGGCACATAAAATGCTTGTTTAAAACTGGAAAAGGCAGGGCTGGGAATGTGGTAGAGTGCTTGCCTAGCATGCATGAAGCCAGGAGTTCAATTCCTCGGTACCACATAAACAGAAAAAAGCCAGAAGTGGCGCCGTGACTGAAGTGGTAGAGTGTTGGTCTTGAGCTAAAGAAGCTCGAGGACAGAACCCAGGCCCTGAGTTCAAGCTGGAGGAGGAGGGGGAGGTGGGGAGGAGGAAGAGGAGGGGGAGGGAGGAGGAGGGGGTAAAGAGGAGACCTGCAAAAAGTAATGCTGTTATTTGAGTGTGTCCTCCAAAGTTCATATGCTAGCTTAGCCCTGGGTGTGGCAAGGTATAGCCATGGTGGAATCTTTGAGAAGTGGTATCAGGTGAGAAATGATTAGGTCAATGCTGCTGCCACCATTCCCAGAAGAAATGGACTTCTGCAATTCTCAAGAAAACCAGTTACTTTTTCTTTTTATCCATAAAATATTAATAAGATATTTTAATGAAGAAAAACAAAACAAGAACAATTCTTAGTTTCATGATTCTACTCAAATACAGAAAAAACTGGTTTTGGGGGGATTTAAAAGAAAGAAAAAAAGAAAAACCTAGTTTTTCCCTGTCCATCCCATCTAACTGCAACTTTGTGACCATGTAAAAAAAAGCCAATGTAAATTTTTTTTTTTTTTTTTTTTTTTTTTTTTGCCAGTCCTGGGCCTTGGACTCAGGGCCTAAGCACTGTCCCTGGCTTCTTCCTGCTCAAGGCTAGCACTCTGCCACTTGAGCCACAGCGCCGCTTCTGGCCGTTTTCTGTATATGTGGTGCTGGGGAATCGAACCTAGGGCCTCGGGTATACCGAGGCAGGCACTCTTGCCACTAGGCTATATCCCCAGCCCCAATGTAAAAATTTAAAAGGAACAAAAAGAGGCAAAATGTTAGCCTTGAGCACAAAAGCTCAAGAAAAGCATTCATAAAAAGTGCTCTACATCACTGGCCATAAAAGAAATGCAAATCAAAACAATATTGAGATTCCATCTCACCCTAGTAAGAATGCCCTATATCAAGAAAACTAACAATAACAATTGTTGGAGGGGATGTGGCCAAAAGGGAACCCTACTTCATTGTTGGTGGGAATGTAAACTGGTTCAGCCACTCTGGAAAGCAGTATGGAGATTCCTCAGAAGGCTAAATATAGAACTCCCCTATGACCCAGCAGCCCCACTTTTGGGTATCTATCCAAAAGACCACAAACAAAATCACAGTAATGCCACCAGCACAACAATGTTCATCGCAGCACAATTTGTCATAGCTAGAATCTGGAACCAACCCAGATGCCCCTCCATAGATGAATGGATCAGGAAAATGTGGCACATATACACAATGGAATTTTATGCCTCTATCAGAAAGAATGACATTGCCCCATTCGTAAGGAAATGGAAGGACTTGGAAAAAGTTATACTAAGTGAAGTGAGCCATACCCAAAGAAACATGGACTCTATGGTCTCCCTTATTGGGAATAATTAGTACAGGTTTAGGCAAGTCATAGCAGAGCATCACAAGAGCCCAGTAACTATACCCTTATGAACACATAAGATGATGCTAAGTGAAATGAACTCCATGTTATGGAAATGATTGTTATATCACAGTTGTAACTACTTTCAACGTCCCATGTGTATTTGTAGCTTCTATTATTGATGATGTTCTTGTATCACCTTCCTGTGGTTGTACCTACACTATCTCTGTAATCTTATCTGAGTATATTGGAAACCGTGTATACTGGTATTAGAAGTAGGAAATTGAAAGGGAATACCAAAATTGAGAGACACAGGGTAAAAAAAGACAAACGACTACAAAAGCAATACTTGCAAAACTGTTTGGTGTAAGCGAACTGAACACCTGGGGGGCGGGGGAAGGGAAAGGGGCAGGAGGGAGGAGGTATGAGGAACAAGGTAACAAACAGCACAAGAAATGTATCCAATGCCTAACGTATGAAACTGTAACCTCTCTGTACATCAGTTAGATAATAAAAATTTGAAAAAAAAAAAAAAAAGAAAGAGAAGCATTCATGCCCTGATTTCAAACCTGGGTCCAGAACATAAACACACACACACACACACACACACACACACACACACACACACACACACAGAGAGAGAGAGAGTATAAAAAATGAAGTGATTAAAACAATCAGCCTCGGGCTGGGGATATAGCCTAGTGGCAAGAGTGCCTGCCTTGGATACACGAGGCCCTAGGTTCGATTCCCCAGCACCACATATACAGAAAACGGCCAGAAGCGGCGCTGTGGCTCAAGTGGCGGAGTGCTAGCCTTGAGCGGGAAGAAGCCAGGGACAGTGCTCAGGCCCTGAGTCCAAGGCCCAGGACTGGCCAAAAAAAAAACAATCAGCCTCAAAAACAAGTCTTTCAGATATATTTGCTTCTATCAAACAATCTAATATTTCAGTACAGTGCAATTACAAGAATACTTACTGTCAGGTACTGGTGCCTCAAACACATAATCCTAGCTACTCATGAGGCTGAGATCTGAGGATCACAGTTCTGAGACAGCTTAAACAAGAAAGCCCATGAACTCATCTCTGATTAACCACCAAATAGCTGGAAGTAGAGCTGTAGCTCAAGTGGTTAGAGCATTAGCCTTGAGCCAAACAGCTCAAGGACTACTACTCTCAGCTCCTGAGTTCAATCCATAGAACCAGCACACACCACACACACACACACACACACACACACACACACACTATATATATATATATATATATATATATATATATATATATATATATATTACAATTTCCTGAAGCAAACAACTGTGGGCTCAAACATCTGAAAAAAACATGATATTCACATTCATCTAAAACTGATTGTAATGTTGAATGAGTACTTAGTTTATAAGAAGTTACAAATATATATCCAGTCACCAAGAACTATAGTTCCTATAAAATAATAATGGCCAGATACCTGGTTAGTTTCTACAAGAGTGGATTGTTATTAAACCAGTGAGTGGCCATTGAATCTCTCTTGCTTCCTCTCTTGGCATACAGTTACAAACTCTCTCTCCTTCTCTTTCTCTCTCTCTCTCCGTTCTCTCCTCCTCCCCACCCCTCACTGCACCCTCTTCTCTCACACACATATATTATGGATATGTTTGCCATTCACAACATTATGAGGTCCTCAGAAAAGTCAAGCACCTGTGTTCTTGAATCTTCACAATTGTGAGTTAAACAAATACCTTTTCTTTATTAGAATGTCCAGCCTCAGATACTTTGTTTAAAAACAGAAAATATATTATTAAAGGCAGAACATATGGAAAACAAAAATAAGAACAAGTATGGAAAATAGAGAAGAGTGAGATATTAGTGGTAGATATTAATCCAATTACATCAATAATCCCCAAAGATTGTCACTCTGAACACTGCTTTTGTTACATTCCACAAATTATATTTACATATTTTATTTTAGTTCAAAATATCTTAAAATTACTTGTGATATTTTTCCTTGACATGTGTTATTTTAAAATGTGTCATCTAATCAATAAGCATTTTTTAATATTCCACCCATATTTCTATTGTTTCTGACATTTATATGAAGAAGTAGAAGATCCAGAATAACAATATTCAATATTGAAGAGCAAAGTTAAAAGGACTGACACTAACTGACTTAACACTTACTATATAAAGCCACAGTAATCAAGATGATATGGTATTGGTAAAGAATAGACAGACAGATCAAGAGAATATAATTGAAAATCCAGAAATAGAGCCACATGAATATAAAATCAATTGTTTTTTAACTGATCTCTGAGAAAGCAGCATGGGCAATACAACAGAACAAAGATGGTCTTATCAACAAATGATGATGGAACAAATGGACATCCAAACACAAGCAAATGCACTAGACATGGATTCATTTGTGGAATTGCTTTTGTGCACAAAAATCAATTTTGTGTGATTTTGTTCACAAAAATGGGTAATAGATTTAAATGTAGAATACAAAATAATTTCCCTCCTATAAGATAACATAGGAAAAAATTCTAGATGACTTTGGGTATGGCAATGACTCTTTAGAAATAACACCAAAGCCACAATCGTGAAAGAAATAATTGATAAGCTGGAGTTCATAAGAATTTTTGTTTACAGAGTATTAAGTGTCTGAGCAGTGTGTAGCTGCTGGGCCCAAACACTGAATCTGTGAAGATGTCCCAAAGTTGACAAGGAAACTACCTATCTACTGTTCCACTTCTGTATGCCCTTCTTTGCACACACAAGACACCTGCTCAACACAGAAAATTGGAGCTTAGGTTTCCCAAACCTGAATTTCTGTACCTTCAGTTATTCTAGAGAACAATTAGTAGCCCATCAATAACAGCAGATGGGAAACACACACATACACATACACACACACACACACACACACACACACACACACAGTGATGAGACTAGAAAGGCTACACTAGCAGTACTCTCTACCCAGAAGCTCTTTCTGTAAGTGTGTATTAAGAATATACTCATGTCTGGCCCAGCCCTGGGTGCTGAGGAAGAACAGCACATATAGATGTCATAGCTCCAACAGATGGACTTCATACAGAGAATCCTACTTGAGCAGAGGTTGGGCTCAGAGAAATGGGAGAATTATTCCTGAAGAGACCATTCATTTATACAAACAATGTAGATCTACACCTGTGAGGCACTGTCCTAAACTCTGGAGATAAATTGGAAAACATAAAGATAATATCTCTTCTCTGGCTTGCCGGCTTACAGAAAGCAGGAAAAAATCATGTATTTTGTGAAACAAAGTCTGAAGACATCTGCTATATGAAAGCGCCTGTCTCCAGGATCAGAACTGAAAGCAGAGTCCAGATTTACACATCATGTGAAATCATCTCCTTTTGCTTTGGCGCACAATCATTGACAATGAAAATAGCATTTTTGTTTTAATTTGGATTTTTTCAATCTACACTCAAATTACCATCATTGACCTCTGTCTTTGGTTTATCTTGGCAATAAAAAGTATTTATAACACAGAACAATTTCACATATATATACATATATATATACATATATATATTCCTTCATTCAGCCAGCCAAGCCTGTCTCCAGGCTCTCATTGTATTCCTAAACCTTTAATCCCAGCCTTCTGTCTAACCCAAACCCTACTTCATCAACTGGTATTCTTTCTCCTTCCTCATGTCCCCCTTCCTAAAAGTATATTCCATATTCCTCCTGTATACCAGTCTCTACTTCAAAAGAATTTCTTTCAAAAGTATCATAATAAGTCTGAGGGGGTTCCATATTTTTCTCCTTTCTTTCCATAAACACCAACTTCCAGGAGCAGTCAACTCCTGGCTCCAGTGTCCTCACTTCCCAACTCTGCCTTTAACTGTCTTCATCGTATCTGGGACCCAAGACAGTGATGAGATTTCTGCTTTCATGAAACTCCAAACCCCCTTAGTTTTATGTTACATCTATGGTCATTACTTCTCTGTCTCTGCCCCAATGTGACTTTTTTCCTCTGCCCTCCCTTTAAAATATTGTGTTCACTAAGTTCCACTCTAGACCTTACCTTCTTCTCTCACTCACAATGGTTCATCAATGCCATGCTTTCAACTCTGTTAATTCAACGAATATTTTGGAATCTGAATGTGTCAGGCTCCAGATAAGGTGCTGGGGCTCCAAGGAGAAGCAAAAGAGGACATGGGTTCTGTGATCACAGAGGCCACAGTAGAACAGAGAATAGAGCCCCACATGGAGGACAACAGAAGGAGTGCTGGTAGGATGGGAGTGTAGGTTTGTATTTCAAATCACGGGAAGCTGATGTATTCCTGTAGGAGCAAGGCTATCTGCTGAGAGTCTAGGGTTTGGAGAGTGGAGAACTGAAGTCCCAAGTCCTGCAGAGTGAGCAAAGGAAACAGTAGGATTGCCAAGCCATCTGAACACATACTAGTGACTAGACATTTATTTTGACTAATCAATCCTTGTCATTTTTCCCCATTCATCTAGAGGAGTTTTACTGTAGAGGAGTTCACTGAAGGTGCCAGAGACTCCTGTAGCGAAGATACAGAGTTTTGTGGAACTTCTACTGGGGTGCAAGGAAGCTGGAGTCTGCTTCACAGGAGACAGAGGATTACCACATGTGTACTACAGAGGCAGTGCAGAGTGTACCTAGGGGTGGAAAGAGGATTCTAAGCAGGATAGGAAATGAAGGAGAAGACAGTCAAAGTTCAGTGCCAGAATAACTAGAAGTACATTTAGCTTCTGTCAAAATTAATCTCTCGGTCACCACATATGTGCAACCTCTTCATTGAAAAGAATATTTGATCTTAGCAGCCTGCCAGGATCATTTAAGTCCTGCTGCTTCTACCTTGAGATCTCCTCTAATAATTAGAGGAAATGCTCATTTCTTAGTACTGAACACCTAAAGCAATTGAGGCTATACCTTAACTTTTAGCACTTAATCCTATTTAATTGAGTACTTCACATTTCTCCCTGTTGCCCTGTGCATGCATCTACCACTGAAAAGTGCATGATTTGTGCAACCAGATAGGCCTGGTTTAAATTGCAAGCTCCAGGTCTCTTCACCCTGTCAAGTAAGTCCTATCTTATGTAAAACATACAGCTTGCAAACTACAGATCCAAAGAGATATATCATGGAAAAGTGTCAGACACAATAACCATTCAGTCAAGCTTTCTTCTTCCTGTATTCCCTCTCAAGAGGGAAGACCCTGTTATGTACTCTCATCCACTGCACTGTGACAGTGACACTGTAGGGATGCAAAACAGACTTAGTGAATACAATCACAAGGCCACATTCCCCAGCTGGAACAGGCAACATTGCTTTCTGCGACGTAGTGTGTGTGTGTGTGTGTGTGTGTGTGTGTGTGTGTGTGTGTGTGTGTGTGAGAGAGAGAGAGAGAGAGAGAGAGAGAGAGAGAGAGAGTATAACTGAATTTCCATAGTGATGTTCCATTTCTGAATCAAGAAATATCACATATAGCAAAAGGCCTGTGTTAAATTGCATTTGTAATGTGGATTTAAATTGTTGTGTGCCCTTCCTGAGCCAATACAATTGAGTACCACCATGCCAATCATAGTTTGGGACTGAATGACACACTGAGTCTTGTTCTCATGGCTTTGGAGCCCATCCCGCAATGTCAGCCGAAGCCGAAGCTGGAGGATCCATTTTGCCCCTCAGCTCTGTCAGGAGCACTTGTTCTTGGTTGTGAAAGATGATGGTGTGAATGAAGGGACATTGGAGGAGACAGAAGTTAGAAGGATGTGAGTCTGGTTTTCCTCCAAACACTAAAACAATAATTCCTGTTGCAGGTTCAGTTCTTCCTGTCTGTCTCCACTGAGTATAGGGAGTTAAAGCTAATTGATTTTGCAGGAAGGGAAAATCAATCCCATTTTTGAACCTCACAAATGATATTTTCATCATTCTTGACTGATAACTTGAGGCTATCCATATTTGGGGTATAAATATTAAATATGGAACAGCAACACAACATCATTCCAGTTGTCAATTTTGAATCAGGGGTTTGAATTATCTCCCCACTCTGAAGACATAAAAGCTACATCTCATCACTATAGATGTCAAACCTGCCATCTCGGGAACACAGGAGACATCTTTGCAGAAGGAAATGAGAACTGATAGAATTCTTTCCTTTAAAGCAGTAGGATATACTCCAGAGCTAAAAACATATGAAAGACTGATCAGTAGAAATGTTTTTCTTTTTCTCTTCAAAAACATTATTATTCTTGCCAGCCAGGTTTTATAATTAATTTCATGGGCTCCTGTAACATCTTATTAACTGGAATAACCTTGAATAGCATGTCATTTAGGGAGCAAAATGAAAATATTTGTGATTGCACAATATGCTTGCCTTATAGAAAAAAGGAAATAGAACTAATTCATGTCTACCCTGTCTTGGAGCCTCAAAAGACAGGAAACCATTGTTAATGGGAAACCACATAACCTAAAGTTGTTATTCACTTACAGAAGTGAGAGTGGGGGAGAATATAGAAGCCTGAAAACCCAGGCTAATCACAGAGACTTGTGCACACTTGAGTGGGAGTGGAAGGAGGTGGTGAGGATGCCCTCCTCCTAGGGAGTGGTTGCTAAGGAGCAATTCACCATCATCCACCTACTGACAAAGTCTCTCTCTCTCTCTCTCTCTCTCTCTCTCTCTCTCTCTCTCTCTCTCTCTCTCTCTCTCTCTCTCTCTCTCTCTCTCTCTCTGTGGCATTGGGGCCATCACTGTATGGCCTCATTTTAATTTTCTGTTAGATGCATGTTTTGGAAAGACGGTGGTTGTGGCCACAGCAAGTAGCATGTAGGCCTAGACTTTTTTTTTTCAAAATATTTTTTAATTCATTTTATTTTTATTGTCAAGGTGATGTACAGAGGGGTTACATAGTAAGGTAGTGAGTACATTTCTTGTCAAACTTGTTACCTCCTCCCTCATTTCTCTCCCACCTACCTCTCTCTGAAATCCCTCCCCCCCCCCAGGGTTGTACAGTTAGTTTACAGCATATTGTCTGTGGTGCTGTGGCTCAAGTAGTAGAGTGCTAGCTTTGAACTCAAAGGCGTCAACTTCTTGATGGGCTTGGTTGGGTGGTGGTCCACCTTTGGACTGGCTGGCACATCCATTTACTCCTCTGGGTCTCTCTTTCCACATCTAGAAAATGAATAGTCTAAAGATTAGAGAATTAGTTACTAGCAAGCCATTCCTTCAGATTCAACGCACTAGAAACATGGTTATATAAACATTAACATTAATCAAACAATAATCATCATGTTAACTTGATGATTATTTACTTTGGGTTTCTCATATCCTCTTTTGAATCTAGATAAAAATCCATTATAGAGCTAAGTACAGTGACTCACACTTGTAATCCTAGCCACTCAGGAGGTTGAGATGGAGAAGACTATGATTGAAGGCCAACCTAGACAAAAAGTGCATGAGACCCTATCAATAGGGAAAGCTGAGCATGGTGGTTCATGCCTGTCATCTCAGCTATGGTAAGGAGCCTAAACAGGAAGATCACTGTCTAAGACAGCTAAGACCAAAAGCAAGACCCTTTGTCAAAAATAGCATGAGTAGAGGGAGGAGGTAACAAGTTGGATAAGAAATGTACTCACTGCCTTACATATGAAACTGTAACCCCTCTGTATATCACTTGGACAATAAATAATTTTTTTAAAAATAAGCTGAGTAAAAAGGGCTGAAGGCATGGATTAAATAATAGAGTACCTCCCTAGCAAGCACAAGGCCCTCAATTCAAACCTCAGTACCACCAAAAAAAAAAAAAAAAAAAAAAAAAAACACATTTGTAGAAAACATTCTCATCACTAAAGACTTTAAAAGGAAGGGCTTTGTTAGAAATGCATTAAGTAGCCATGCAAAAAGGAATAATAAAACCATGAAAATAAAGAATTCACTTGGGATTTTTATGTTGTCCTGAGATCTTTCACATGCTCTGCCCCTGCTTCTGCTGCAACAGAATAGCTCACCGTGCTTTGGCTATTTTTGTCTATAGTCACCAGCAGATCACACCAAGGGACAGGGACAGCCTCTATATCACAGTAATTCCTCCGCTTCTGGCATAATGCTTGACAAATTATAGAAGGACAATTCAGAAACACTCATCCTACAAACATAATGAAAAACAAAGCTCATAGGAAGTAGGTTTTCTAGAATGCACGGAAAATAAGTTCAAAGGGAACTGATGCTAGGCATGGTGGCTCACACAGGAACCCTATAGTTACAACTACTCAGAAGGTGGAAATCTGGGGCAAAAAGCTAGTGAGATCCCATCTCCACCAACAAGGTAGATGTGACAGTGCGTATCTGTGCTCCCAGCTAAGTGAGAAGTATGGCTGAGAATATGGATCAAGTGGAAGAGTACCTTCCTAGTGAGCACACAGGTTCTGATTTCAAACCCATATATATCCATATGTGTGTATATACACATATATAGTATATATTGTATCTATTGTATGTATATTGTATGCATATAATATATACCCATATATGTATATAATATATTCCCATATATAATATATATTATACAATACATTATATATATATATATATAATACACACATATGAGTTTTCAGTATCCCTTCAGTGCCAGTAAAGTCTTTGTCAATAAGCAGAAGTGCAATTTTCAACACTGGACCATGGAAATGCTATGGGCTCAGGATGTCAGACTGCCAGAGTTTGAGTTCTGGCTCTGCTAGTCACTCAGTCTCAAGCCATGAAGCTCTCTGTGCCATAGTCTTGCCATTTGCAAGATGGAGGTTTTGCAAGGATTAAGTGAAATAAGGTAGAATAATAATAATTAAATATATGAATATCTACTCCATGCCAGTACAATGCCTCAGTGCTACTCAGTTATCTTAATAACCCTATTCCTACTCAAGTTCCAATTGAGGCTTAAAGATAGAAAACTGAGTGTCCCACATCACACAGCTCTAACACTCTCACATAACCCAACCCTACCCACCTGCCCAACACATGACCTTCCTACCTCTATAAGGGATTCCCAGAGCAATGGCTTGTAGGAAAGAGTAATAACAATAACTGATAATATCTGTAATCTCTAGAGCTCTCACTATGCTTCAGGCACTATTTAAGATTTTTTTTTGTGGGAGGGGAGGGTCAGGACCTTGGCACTGTCCCTGAGCTCTTTTGCTCAAGGCTAGCACTCTACCACTTTGCACCACAACACCACTAGGACTTCCCACAAGGTCAAGCAGAAATGGGCCTAGACAAAAATATGGAGTAAACTTTGACATGTTCCATGTAGTACTAGGTAGGAAGCTTTGTGTTTGTTTGGCTTGTCTAATTTAGAAGGTTGCTGACTCATAAGGACCACACTTGATTCTAAATAGTAAATGCAACAATGCTCCTTTTAAAATCACTTTGTTGTTTAATTAATCTTGTCTGGGGAAGAATAGAATACAAGCTAAAACTAGTATTTTAGTCTATATTCATAACCTTGAAGAAAGTGAACAGCTTTTGTTAAGTGCCTGTCCTGTGCCAAAATTTCTCATGATCTGCCATAATCTTATCACATTCTGAGATGATAATAGCATTAACCTAAGTCACACAACAAATAGTGCCTTCACTCCAAGTTCATTTCTTTCTAATAAACCATTGCTGATGCTTAAGAATCTACATCACCTATGTCAACACACACACACACACACACACACACACACTCCTCAAACAAAAAAATGACCTTGTATATTCTTCTAAAGCTTGCAATGACAAGAGTTCATATTGTAACAGACAAATAACCAAATAACCACAAAAATAAAAATAAAAGCCAGAGCAGAGCTCTGGCTCAACTGGTAGTGCCACTCTTGAAAGAAAAAGCTAAGAAATAGCACCTAGACCTGAGTTCAAGCCTTAGAACCAGCACAAAAATAAAAACAAAAAAGCTAGTCATATGAACAGATGATGTGATCATGTAGCATTCGGCACATTTCTTTGTTATTTTCTTAATAACTTTTTGCTCAATGCAATCAAAAGTATATGTAAAATTATGAAAAATGTAAAGAAGAAAATTGGCTTCATTTTGAAGTGTTTCCTTGAAATGGGGAATACTTAACAAAATTATAATCAGATGGAAAAGTAGTCAATGTATGACAGATAGGAGGAATAAGCTTTAATAACATAATGCACAGAATAAGATCTATAGTGAATACCTGCATTGTGTATTTCAACATTGCTAAAGTAGGTGATTTTAAGTATTTTTCCTATCAAAGCTATGAGGATGTGGTGTGCTAACTAGCCTGACAATCATTTCACTTTGCAAAAATATTATCATGATCACATTAACCCCTAAATATATATATAATTATTATTAAATAATAATTTCATAATGGCCATTCATTACCAACTGAAAATTAAAACTTGCAAATATTATGATCAGATTTTTTTACTTTCACTTATGATAAAGAATTTTCTTTTTTTTTTTTTTTTTTTGCCAGTCCTGGGCCTTGGACTCAGGGTCTGAGCACTGTCCCTGGCTTCTTCCCGCTCAAGGCTAGCACTCTGCCACCTGAGCCACAGCGCCCCTGCTGGCCGTTTTTCATATATTTGGTGCTGAGGAATCGAACCGAGAGCTTCATGTGTAGGAGGCAAGCGCTCTTGCCACTAGGCCATATTCCCAGCCCCGATGATAAAGAATTTTCCATACCATGAAATAATTTATCGAATAATACATTTTTAATCATAATGTGTGTGTGTGTGTGTGTGTGTGTGTGTGTGTGTGTGTGTGTGTGTAAAATGCATACATACATTTGGCAGTATTGGGGTTTGAGCTTTAGGCCTTGCCGTTGTCAAATCCTTTAACACTTAAGAGAGACCTCAGTTCCTTATTTTTCAAATAAGTTATCACCATTTATCTGGTTGCACCCTTGGACCACAATCCTCCCATCTTCTAAGCTGAAAGGCACATACTACCACACCTGGCTATTTGTTGGGATGGAGTCTTGCCTAAGCTGGTCCTGAACTGGGTTCCTCCTAACATCTACCTCTCGAATAGCTGGGATTGAACACCTATGTTTTCATCATTCCTTTATGGCAGGGTAATCTTTTTTTTCTTTTTATCTTTTCACTATTGTAAATAATGCTGCCCTGACTCATCATTATACATAAACTTTTCTTAACTAATTATTAGGCGAGGAGTACTCAGGGACCAAGAGTAAAAAAGGCAATACTATTGCCATATTTCTGCTTCTTTCTACTTCAATGATAAAATAAGCATCATCAGTAAACTGAAAGATCCTACCAGGGAACATGGGTTTAAACTGCTTGAAATAAGGCCTGCCAAGCTAGGTCCAGTTTAGTAGCGCATGACTTCAAGAAGCAGAGCACATTTACATGCCACATTATCTTCAGTGCACTGGCCACTCAGCATACCAGCCACCTGGGTGACCAAGCAGGTGACACCATGCCTCTAGAATGAGCTGCAGAATTTCCCATGCCTTTCCATGTAAATGAATTAACTTCACAGTCAGTCTTTCATGTAGAGCAGCACTGGACCACTTGATGGGCTGGACTTTCCATACTGGGCCAGAGGCAGGAGTCTTCCAGATGGTCTATCTTAAATACATCTGGTAACTCAGAGATCTCCATTGAATCTTCCTCTGACATTACTGTCCTCTGTAGGAGAAAATATTTTTTTACAAGAACAAAAGGAATTTTTAGAAGCAAAATCAGGAACCAAAATTGTCCTAAGGTATTTCAAGAGAGTGATGTTGCAAACACCATGTACCCAACTGCCTGGGTTAAGAACTAAAACCCTGCCAAACAGTTGAAGGCTGCTGTAACAATTACTTTCTAATCACATCCTCAGGCTGTCCCGGGAGGCCCCCACTGTGGTGAATTCAGTCTCCATATTTCTACTCTGTACGTAGGTACACCTCCAGAATGAAAGTTTCAGCAAAAGAGGCACTGTCTTCATTTCTTTATCTCTGACACCCAAAACATCTGACATTTAGAAGGCATTCAAGAAATTTCTATTGACTATTAAATAAGCAATGTATCCCTAATCAGCTTAAAGGATTTGTCATGTTTTCTATCCCTTAAAAATCACCCATATTGGGCTGGGGATATAGCCTAGCGGCAAGAGTGCCTGCCTCGGATACACGAGGCCCTAGGTTCGATTCCCCAGCACCACATATACAGAAAACGGCCAGAAGCGGTGCTGTGGCTCAAGTGGCAGAGTGCTAGCCTTGAGCCGGAAGAAGCCAGGGACAGTGCTCAGGCCCTGAGTCCAAGGCCCAGGACTGGCAAAAAAAAAAAAAAAAAAAAAAATCACCCATATTGTCCAGAACCCTCTGCACTTTGATTCTTTTTCTCAGTCTGTAATGCCACTCTGCTTCAGGCCATGTAGCATTACCATGGCACCTGTGACACAGTTTAGTTATCTAGTCCTCAGGTGGTAGATATCGACCCAATTTTTTGGTATCTCAAAGCTGGCATATATGCATCATGATACTGCATCCTTGTCAAACTGACAAGGTGGGAGGTCAGGACATTAGCTCAGGTCTCGGGCATCAGTTCAACACAGGGAAAATTAGGCTGGTGGGCCCAGCAATCTTCCCATGGAGTGATGCATCTTGAACTTTTATTATGTATTTCCCATTTGTTCTTACTACATTGATCCTTTGAAATATTTGAATGTGACAATTATGTATCTATCACTTCTAGCAGTTACACTGCACTTGTATGTTAAGTCAGAAACACCTTTAACAATACTGCTATACTAGTTAAGAGAGGATCATATTGTTTTCTGAGTTACTTTTCTGTATTTTTCTAAATTTAGTTCCACAACTCTACCCTTTTTTATCCTTTTTGCCCCCTCTCTGCTGGAACGGCTTAAACTTAGGGCTCTCATTCTTGCTTGACTTTTTTTTTTGCTCAAGGCTTGTGCTCCACCACTTGAGCCTTGCCACTACTTCTGGCTTTTTGCTTGTTCATTGGAGATTGGAGTCTCATGGACTACCTTACATGGGCTGGCTTTAAGCCACCATCCTGAGAGCTAAGCCCTCTGGCTAAGACTACAGGTGTGAGCCATCAGCACACAGCAATAGAGCCCTATCCTTACAGGCAATAGAAATTTCTTTCTCTGTCATGGTCTTGAAGGGTCTTACTCAGCTGTGAAACTCACCTGATCAAAAAACCTTGATGAAGCTTTCCATTTTCAACTCTGTACAGTCAACATAAATACTAACTGTTAAAACCTATCTGATCCACTTCAGAAGTGGGCAACTCTGCATACAGCATGCAGGCTGCTGGCCCAGCTGGACCACAGGGCCATTCAGATTCCAGCCATTCACCTGCCAATCCCACTATAGGTCATATTTCCTTGGAATTTAACAAACTACAACCCTTGGCTGCTCTAGAATATTCTCTTTCTCCCAGCTAAAGGGAAAGAGTGTTGGCTCATTCCATTCTCTTCAAGCCCCAAGCCCTATTCCTAATTGCACCCTTTCCTGGATAATATTACTCCATGTACCTCAAGAGTCTTTGGATCTCTCTCTCTCTCTCTCTCTCTCTCTCTCTCTCTCTCTCTCTCTGTCTGTCTGTCTTTCTCTCTGTCTTTCTCTCTCTCTCTCCCCCATACCCCCTCCAGAAAATAACACATATTAGTTTGTATTTACTGTAAAAATGATGGCATTTAAACAACACATTTAAAATTTATAGGTAAAACCACAGCTAGCATATTGACTTTACATATCCTGCAGAGATTTAACAAATTTTCTAAAATGAAAATTAATATTTACCACCCAAAATTCTACCAGCTGACAAAGTCAAATTAAATGGGTCATTACTCCTTGTGGCTCTTCTTGGTTGGAGGCTACAACTGATCCTACCTAGCACACAAGTACCTGGGTGACGTGAAGCTTACTCTCTGACATGAGTCTAGGTTAACATTTCAGTAGAGACATTCTCTCCCAGGCTTTGGGGAATGAGGGTGGTCTATGGTTCAATCTTTGCTGGAAGTTAAGGTTTCAAGTGTCATCTTCACAGTGGCCAGAGAGCTCCAGCAAGCAGGTTAATCACACAGCCCACCCACCCTTTTGCTCAATAGTGAGGTACCTTATGCACAGCCCATGCAGAGGTGATCTGCTCATTCATGCTGAGTCATTGGTATGGTGCAGGCCTTGAGCTACGTGCTTCACACACCTCATGAATCCCAGAAACCTATTTGATCAGTGTTATTCAGCTCATTTCATAGATGGAAATAGAGAGTCCAGGTATAAAATGCTAAGCCAATGTAAACAGCCAGTCCCTTCCCAAACCAGGACTTGAACCAAGTCTCTCTGATCATAAAACCGGGTAAAAGTTTATGTCCCCCAGAACCCTTATGTCAAAACTTAATCATGTGTTGGATGTGGCACTTTTTGGAAGTGTTAAGATAGCCACAGTAGAGTCACCATAATTGGAAATCCTCACAAGACACCAAATCTGCTGGTGTTTTGGCTCTGGACTTTACAACCTCCAGAACTGTAAAGACTGAAATTCTTCCATTGCATATAAGCTAGCCAGTCTGCGATATTTTGTTAAAACAGAGTGGGTACTTAAAAGCCATAGCCCGAACACCATCCAAGTTCTACAGGCCAACAATATGCAACCTAGGATTAAATATCCAGCAAAATTGGAGTTCACATTCGAAGGGAAAACCAGATCTTTCCATAGCCAAGAGGACCTAAAGGAGTATATGAATAAAAAACCAGCCCTACAGTGAATTCTAAGAGGGGAATCCCACCCAACAGAGATCGTACAGGACACACAGACAGAAACAGAAACAGAAAGAGCAGCTCACTAAAGACAAGAAAAAAAAAAAGAGGAAAAAACAGCCCAACAAGAAAATGGAAGGAGAAAAAACACTCTTATCCTTGATCTCTTTTAATATAAATGGTATAAACTCTCTGATAAAGAGGAGCAGACTGGCAGAATGGATCCACAAACAAAAAGTTGGCATCTGTTGTCTACAAGAGACCCACCTTACAGCAAGGGACAAAAACAGGCTCTGAATGAAAGGATGGAGCAAGATCTTCCAAGCAAACGCACCTACCAAAATGGCAGGTGTAGCCATCCTGATCTCAGACAAGCTGGACCTTTCATTAAAATCAACTCAAAAAGACAAAGAAGGACACTACATTTTAATACGAGGAAAAATCCAGAATCAAGACATCACGGTGATAAATGTATACTCACCGAACAAAAGAGGCCCCACATATGTCAAGCAAATTCTCACAGAATTACAGAACAAGGTGGACACAAACACAATCATAGTGGGAGACTTTAATACCCCACTCTCCCCAAGAGACAGATCCAACACCCAGAGGATCAGCAAGGGATCTGCGGACCTAAGTAACACCATATCCCAAATGGACCTGACAGATCTATACGGAATCTTCCACCCTACAGAGACCCAATACACCTTCTTCTCAGCAGCACATGGATCATACTCCAAAATAGACCATGTCATAGCCCACACAAAGAACCTCAGCAAATACAAAAGTATTGACGTCATCCCATGTATTATATCTGATCACAGTGGATTAAAGGTAACCCTCAATAACAACGGTTACCAGAGAGGCTATACACACTCTTGGAGGCTAAACCCCACACTGCTATCCAACACTTGGGCCACAGACCAAATTAAAGATGAAATCAACAAATTCATAAGCCACAATGACAAAGAAAACACATCACAAAGAAACCTATGGGACACAGCTAAGGCAGAACTGAGGGGCGAGATCATTGCACTCAGCACCCACATTAAAAGAATGGAAGCAGAGCAGGTGAATAACCTCACGATGAAACAACTGGAGAAACAAGAAATGACCGAATCTAAAATGACTAGGAGGAGAGAGATCACAAAGATTAAAGAAGAGATAAATCTGATTGAAAATAGAAAGACCATTCAACAAATAAATAAGACTTAAAGTTGGTTCTTTGAGAAAATAAAT
The DNA here is from genome assembly GCF_023159225.1 of Perognathus longimembris pacificus. Lineage (NCBI taxonomy): Eukaryota > Metazoa > Chordata > Mammalia > Rodentia > Heteromyidae > Perognathus > Perognathus longimembris. The sequence continues at coordinate 55,218,757 of NC_063167.1, forward strand.
AAAATTGACAGACCCCTCGCAAGACTTACAAAAAAAAAGAAGAGAAGAGACTCATATACTTAAAATCAGGGACTCCACCAGAAAAATTACAACAAGTACACACGATATTCAAACAATCATATTTCCAGAACCTCTATTCAGTAAAAAAAACAATAATTTTACAGAAATGGATCAATTCTTAGAGAAGTATAAACTGCCCAAACTGAACCAAGAAGAAATAAATTAACTAAATAAACCAATAACTTACAGTGAGATACGGGAGGTAATCAAGAACCTCCCAACAAAGAAAAGCCCAGGCCCAGATGGATTCACCAACGAATTCTACAAAACCTTTAGTGAGGAGCTAATACCAATACTCCTCAAACTCTTCTGCGAAATAGAAACAGAGGGAGAAATCCCAAACTCATTCTATGAAGCTAATAAACTCATTCCAAACCAGGCAAAGACCCAACAAAAAAAGAGAACTACAGACCAATATCACCAATGAGCACAGATGCAAAGCTCCTCAATAAAATATTAGCTAACTGGATCCAGAAACTGATCAAGAAAATTATACATCATGACCAAGTAGGCTTCATCCCACATTCACAAGGATGGTTCAACATCCGTAAATCAATCAATGTAATTCACCACATAAACAGAACTAAAATCAAGAATCACATTGTTATCTCAGTCGATGCCCAAAAAGCCAACAAAAATACAATATCCATACTTATTAAAAGATTTGGAGAGAACAGGAATAGATGGAACATTCCTCAAAACAATAAAAGCCATATACAACAGACCAACTGCTAATATCATATTAAATGGAGAGAAACTTAAATCATTCCCCCTAAACTCAGGAACAAGACAAGGATGCCCACTCTCCCCACTTCTTTTCAACATAGTGCTAGAATCCCTAGCCATAGCAATAAGGCAAGAGGAGGACATCAAAGGGATCCACATCGGCAAGGAAGAAATCAAGTTATCCCTATTCGCAGACGACATGATCTTATATCTGAAGGACCCAAAAACCTCAGTCCCCAAACTCCTACACCTAATAAACCATTTTGGCAAAGTAGCAGGATACAAAATCAATCCACAAAAGTCAGCAGCTTTTCTGTACACCAGCAATATACAAACAGAAAAGGAAATTATGGAAACAATTCCATTTACAGTAGCCAAAAAAAGAATAAAGTACCTAGGGATCAACTTAACCAAGGACGTGACGGACCTATTTAATGAAAACTATAAAAGTCTAATAAGGGAAATCAAAGAAGACACAAGGAGATGGAAAGACCTCCCATGCTCATGGGTAGGCAGAATCAATATAGTGAAAATGGCCATATTGCCCAAATTGTTATACAAATTCAATGCAATCCCTATCAAAATCCCAGTCACATTCTACACTGAAATAGAGAAAGCAATCCATAAATTCATATGGAACAGCAAAAGACCTAGAATAGCCAAAGCAATTCTAAGCAAAAAAAAAAAAGCAGTGCAGGAGGTATCACAATACCAGACTTCAAGCTCTACTACAGGGCCATCATAACAAAATCAGCCTGGTATTGGTATAAAAACAGATCGGAAGACCAATGGATTAGAATTGAAGATCCAGAAATAAAACCGTACTCTTACAGTCAGCTGATATTCGACAAAGGAGCTAAAGACATACAATGGAATAAACATAGCCTCTTCAACTACTGGTGCTGGGAGAACTGGGCAGCTATATGCAGAAAACTCAAAGTAGACCCAAGCCTATCACCATGCACCAAGATCAACTCAAAATGGATCAAGGACCTCAATATCAGACCTGAATCCTTGAAACTACTGAAGGACAGAGTAGGAAAGACGCTAGAACTTATAGGCACAGGAAGGAACTTCCTGAATAGAGTCCCAGGGGCACAACAAATAGGGGAGAGACTCGACAAATGGGACTACTACAAATTGAAAAGTTTCTGCACAGCTAAGGACATAGCCACCAAAACAGAAAGACAGCCAACCATATGGGAAAGGATCTTTACCAGCACAGCAACAGACAAAGGCCTAATATCTATCATCTGCAGAGAACTCAAAAAACTAAGCCCCTCCAAGCCCAATAAACCAATTAGGAAATGGGCAAAGGAACTAAAGAGAGACTTCACAAGAGAAGAAATAAAAATGGCAAAGTAACATATGAGGAAATGTTCAACATCCCTGGTAGTAAAGGAAATGCAAATAAAAACAACCCTGAGATACCACCTCACCCCAGTTAAAATGGCCTATACTCTGAACTCAGGCAACAACAAATGCTGGAGGGGGTGCTGGGAAAGAGGAACCCTTCTCCATTGTTGGTGGGAGTGCAAATTAGTACAACCACTTTGGAGAACAATATGGAGGTTTCTCAAAAAGCTCAATATAGACCTACCCTATGACCCAGCCATACCACTCCTAGGCATCTATCCTAAACAGCAAGTCCCAAGATATCAAAAAGACATTTGTACTTCCATGTTTATCGCAGCACAATTCACAATAGCCAAAATATGGAAACAACCCAGATGTCCCTCCACAGATGAATGGATCAAAAAAATATTATACCTTTATACAATGGAATACTACATAGCGATTAGGATATTGTTATTCGCAGGGAAATGGTCAGAACTCGAACAAATAATGTTGAGCGAGACAAGCCTAGAACACAGAAAACAAAGGGGCATGATCTCCCTGATATATGACTGTTAAGAAAGGGAGATGGAGAGACAGTAGAGACCAGGTCTGTGAAACCAAAAACTGCTTGTCAAATGGGATTTCCCACAGGATTGGGGCAACGACCCAACAGTATGTAACTAAAACCAAACAACTACTCAACATATAAAGGTCAAAAATCGACCTCTCAGTGGAATACAATAGCTCATAAGCTATGTATGTACATTTATATAAGACTACTGTCGACATATTGTCTAATATCGACATTACATTTAGAGCCCTAGGCGAATTTTCCTGGGCTTGGCCACGTGGCTACTGTATATGTTCTTGATACATTGTATATTGTATATATGTCTACCTGACCTAGAGAAGGAAAAAAAAAAAACAGGGCGTAAGATATCACAAGAAATGTACACACTGCCCTACTATGTAACTGTACCCTTTTTGCACAACACCTTGTCAAAAAAAATTGTGTTCAATTAATAAATAAATTAAATTTTTTAAAAAAGCCATAGCCCGAGAAGCACGTAGGAGGCACCTGGGTGGAGGGGGTGGGAGGGGATGATACTTCCTGCCCATATCCAGGTGCAAAATTATGTTGCCAAAGTTTTCCAGAGGATTGTACTGTGGATCTCTGGTGAAACTCACTGTGACTTGGCAGGAAAGCTGACAGCCGAAAGGGATCAAGTAAATGTCCCAGAATAGAAGAACAGACACTCCCCAAGCTGCAGTTGCCAAATGTGAGATGTTATATTTTTAACTTAGCTTCAGAGTGAAAAGACACTAGTCCATGAAGGAGATTCTTAAATCAGGCCTGGGATTTGCATTCGTATATTCACCACAGCCTTCGCCCATCATGGCAGACAATGCTTGCTGAAGAAAAGTACCCAGGGAAGGCCCTAACAGAGCAGGGAATTTTTCAACACTAACTGGGACTTTTAATTGTTTTTAGAGAGCTCTGAAGACCAGAGACTACCATTGCAGAGGTCTGCTGGTTTCCCCAGCCAATGAAATATATCGTAAATTCTTTTCTGGGCTTTTCTGCCCTTACTTTATGGTAGTAGTTTGGGGTCTTGCAGAATAATATGACTAAACACCACCCTGACTATAGCCGTCCCCCATGAGCTGCCCGAAGGCAGGTGTCTCCGAAAGCTGGCAGATCTCCACTGAAAACAGCTACCTCACATGACTCTGTTTCTCCATCTCTAAAATTATTCTGGAGCTAATGGGTAAATGGGAATTGACCAGGAAGAAAGCATGTGCTACGGAAAGAGAACATCATGTGCAAAAGGCCCAGGCATTAACACTCCAGGATGGACCACATTTCTTTCTGGCTACCTCTAATTTTAAAGCTGCTAGTCCCACATTTGGGGATGCCCCTTGACTCTGGGCTGAGAAAGGTGGTCACCCTAGTTATAAAGAACCATGCAGAATGGGGAAGGAATGCAGTACGGTGCATCATAAAAAGCCAAAAGCCTGACCTTCTCTCCCACCCCTGTAGTCTTTTGCCTGGTGCATTCCTGTGTGAGCCCCTTCTCAGAATCTGAAGTTTTACCTTTTCCTCTCTATCTATTATCATAGTTCTAGAGCACAACTTGAAGTTACTTCCTTAAAAAAAGGTCCACATAGATATAAGTTTTTGTAAGTTTTCTATTATTGAAAGACTCTATTCTTTCCTCATCATTTTCTTATGTTACCTGGGTCTCATTATTCAACATGTTAGAGTCACTGAGCCATTTTGTCCTGGAGAATCTGTACTGCTCCTATTTCCAGTCCCTCTGGGATTGTGACCAATGACTCCCCACCTCCCAGGAAGATTTGAAAGAGCCTTTCTTTATGCATGCTATGTTTCTTTATGTTATGCTATGTTATGCATGCTGGATCTTTATTCACTAGACTGGGTATTTGGTGTGACCTTTCCCTGCAGACTCATACTTGGATCTTTCAACCTTGGAATATTTTATATTGCATTTTTCCTTCTTTCTTTTGAGTCAAGCACTCTTGCCACTAGGCCATGTTCCCAGCCTAAAAGTTTTTGGGGTTTTTTTGTTTGTTTGTTTGTTTGTTTGTTTTTGCCAGTCCTGGGGCTTGGACTCAGGGCCCTGAGCACTGTCCCTGGCTTCTTTTTGCTCAAGGCTTGCACTCTGCCACCTGAGCCACAGCGCCACCTCTGGCTGTTTTCTATATATATGTGGTGCTGGGGAATTGAACCCAGGGCTTCATGTATGTGAGGCAAACACTTTTGCCACTAGGCCATATTCCCAGCCTTTCCTTCTCTTTTTCTATCCTCTACTATCTCCAGTCTTGCTTTTCAGAATCTAAAGTTTAGTTGTCTGAATTGAGCTTGTTATCACCCCCTATTTTCTTTTTTTTTCCTTTCATGAATCTATTATTGTTACTGTAAAGGTGATGCACAGAAGGGTTACAGTTATATAAGTCAGATAATGAGTATATTTCTTTTGGGGCAATGTCACCCCTTCCCTCCCTCTCTCCAAATTTTTCCTTCCCGTTCTCACCCACAAGTTTCTTAGTTCATTTTCAGAATAGTATCTAGTGAGTACCACTGCATCTGTTCACCCCCTGTACCCCATTTCTGTGCCCCCAGTTAAAAGACAACAACGAAGAAAAACCTCTTGTTTCCATTTCCTGGAGTTCATTTGGATAAATATTATTTTATATAATCAAATGCACATAGATATTGCACCTTTGTGTTCCTCTCCTAAGAATATCCTCCTTCAGTGTCTCACTGTGTGTGAATGCCTAGAGACCTGATAATTTATCATGTCCCAGTATGGGGAGAGGGAGCGGAATCCAGTGTATTTACTTGTTCTAGCTACCACAAATGATTTAAAAAACATGCAATGTATGTTCCTCTGGATCTGACTTACTTCACTTAATATCATTTTTTCCAAGTCATTCCATTTTCTTATGCATGGTACAATGTCATTCTTTCTGGTGGATGAGTAGAATTCTTTTATGTATGTATACAACATGTTCTTGATCCATTCATCTATTGAGGGGCATCTGGGCTGAACCCATACCTTAGGTAGGTAGCTTTAGTGCCGCCTTGTTTGTGTTCTGCTGGATAAATGCCCACAAGTGGATTGCTGGGTCATAAGGAAGCTCTATTTAATCTTTTGAGAACCCCTATACTGCTTTCCAGAGTGATTGAACAAGTTTAAATTCCCACCAACAGTGTTGTAGAGTTCCCTTTTGGCCACATCCCCACTAGCATTTGTTATTGTTAGTTTTCTTGATACTGTCCATTCTAACTGGGATGAGGTAGAATCTCAGTGTTTTTTTTTTATTTGCCTTTCCTTTATAGCCAGAAATGTTGAACATTTCTTCAGGTGTCTGTTGGCCATTCTTTGCCCCTTTTTTTTCTACCTTAAATTTTTCACTCTCTTCTATTGCCCTGGAAATCTCTTGATTTCACTTAGCCATAGTTCTATTCCATTTATTTCAGTTATCATATTTTTTGTTTTCCTTCTTGTCCAACTTTTCCTCTCCTTTGCCACACTTTTAATTTAATATCTTCTCATAGCTTCTAGTTTAGATTGCTTTCATTTTCTTCACTTTTTACATTATTTCTTTTGGATTTTTTATGGGGTTCAGGGGAGGGGATTCCCCATCCATCCCAGAGTCCACCACTCAGAGACAGTCTCAAGCAAAAAGATGAATTTATTGGGGAAATTCCAGATGGACCCGTCCCAGGTTTCAGAAAAACATATAACACAAAACAGGACAGAGACTTACTTTCAGAAGATTTCTAAGTAACTCCTGCAGCCCACACATGCCCTTAACACTATCAGGAAACAGGTCAGAGGGAGGAAAGAACAAAAATGATACCAACAAACCAATTCAGCCCCAATGGAGAGCTGACTTGGGATACCATGGGGATGAGAGATGAGCCAGTAGACAGGACACAGGACGTGACCATGAAGATGTGTGGCATGGCGTAATGGCACCTGAGCTGGCCTGACCCTAAATAGGATCAGGTCAGGGGGCTCGGTCACAGGAAATTCCCAGTCCCAAGCACTTGGCTGACAGGTCCAGTAACCTATAGGCCATGTGCCCACCCCTGTCTCTTGGGATTCACTAACACCTGTTACCTGGGGATGGGACTTCCCTTCCTGTAGGAATCCAGGCACACCCATCAAGACATGGTGCTAGATAGTACAACTTGCCATGTGGCCAATAATGGCGCTGGCCAGGTCTGACCTCCATATTACAGATTTATTTTGAATTTGCTGATTTTTATATTAAAAGTCTCCCCCTAAGTTTTGAGAACAATGGCTGCCACCTATTAAGAGTGAGTAGGCTCACAGCTCTGTGTGCATGCAGACTGCAGCAGTGGAAAGCTCATCCCATGGGAAATTGTAGCCCAGCTTGATAAGGCAGAGCTAGTTTCCACAAACCCAAAGCAATACTGATTTACTGCCTAACAATTCAAGCTCCTGAACTGTCCTAAAGCTGACACCCAAAATGCCTTTCTTCTCCCTTCTAGAGTTGCTCCTATATTCCTCAGCTTGTGGCCCCTTCCACCATCTTAAAGACCAGCAGTATAGTCTCTTCAAATCTCTTCAGATCTATGTTTTCCCTTTCCTTTTCCCTAGTCTTCCCCCCTCCCACCACTCTCCTTCATATTGCCCTTCTGACTACGATGGGCTGTCTCTCTCTTTAAGGACCCCTGTGATTGTACTGTGTACCCAGATAATCCAAAAACTATACCCATTTCAAGACCCTTAATTACTAACCAAGACAACACACTCACAGTTTCTGAGGATTAGAAAATTAACATCTATGAGGGTTCTAGCAGGCACAGACTGCTAATTCTTAGTGAACTTCCCAAGCCAAAATATAGAGGTTTTCCTTTTCCCAAACAAGCAATGTCCTTTGTTTGACCAGGGAACAGGGCTGTTGTTTCACTGTTGCAAAGGGGGATTGGTGAGCTAGCTCCCCCACTTACAAGGTTTTTCCCCTCTTGTTTTTATCAGCATCATTTTGTAGTAGAGGAGGTCATTTTGACCTGTCTACATATGCATACAATATTCCTTGAACAGACTTACACACACCCCACCCATCACAGAAGTTCCTGATTAAACTCCTTCTTGCTTCTCCACCCAATAAAGTATCCCCAGGGATCCTACACTTGCATTGAGTCTGCAAGTTTGGGATTTCTCATTGCCTGCCTATTTCTCCCAATGGCCAGTACCTCAGTTAACTGAAAGATCTACAAAAGGAGAAATCAAATATGTCTTCACTCATTCATTCATTTATTCATTCATTACCCCAGTGACTCAAATTTGCAGTAACATTTAATAGTCATAGACACTGGTAGGAACACAGTTTGTTCACAACTACAGTAAGGTCTGAGGTAAAGTCTGAACATTCTATCTATTCTAAGACATTCCCAGTTGATGTTGACCATCCAGGGACAACACTTGGAGAATCATTGATTTTATGAGTGTTCCTTGTTCAACACTATCTATATCCCCAGATTTTGTTGTAGTATTCTGGCACATAATTGGACATCATCAAATGATGGCAATCACTGTATAGGACCTGGAAATGGAAGCTGGAGAAAACAATACTGTTTACATTTTTCTCATTTTTTTGAACCAGAAAACAGTTTCCACTACACAGCTGTCACTTCACTCAGCACAATATGTCACATTTTAAAGAAATAAAGCTTAGCCTCTCTCATATGACTAAGTTCAATTATTGGGGAAAGGTTGACATTTAGTGAAACCTGTTAAAACTTTAGATCTTATGGTCTCACAATGAGCAGAACATCTTCCTTCACCTCCTGGGAGGAATGAGTGAGGGGTAGAAAGCTAAGCACAATTCATCCGAAGTGTGGATTACATTGATTGAATACATTGACTGTAAATTTTGGACATCTTATTTGATTGAAGAAAATGTCAGTATATCAATTCAAAAAACACATCAAACTGCTAGCCCCTATGCTAATGTCTTGAGCTATAACACTTAATTAAAATTCATTTAGTCCTTGCTTTCAAGGATATTAGTCTCCTGGGAAAGATGAATTTAAAAAAAAATGCCTTTACTGTATAAGTGAACATTCTTAATTAAAATTCTTTTGGTTAGAAATCACAACAAAGCTATTGTCAGCAAAAAAAAAAAGTAAATTTACTATAATGCTCTCATAAAACCAAGAAAGAATGCACACTGGAGCCCAGGGGCAGAGTGAAACCAGATGTTAAAAGGTCAGTTAAAAGGTCAGTCCCTCCGGAGCTGGGGATATAGCCAAGTGGCAAGAGTGCCTGCCTTGGATACACGAGGCCCTAGGTTCGATTCCCCAGCACCACATATACAGAAAACGGCCAGAAGCGGCGCTGTGGCTCAAGTGGCAGAGTCCTAGCCTTGAGCGGGAAGAAGCCAGGGACAGTGCTCAGGCCCTGAGTCCAAGGCCCAGGACTGGCCAAAAAAAAAAAAAAAAAAAAAAAAGGTCAGTCTCTCCAGTGCATATCTGCTCTCTTCAATGTATTGCCTTGTTTTTCTCTCTTTGAAGGCCTGTTTATTCTCCTAGTCACATTTCTGTGATGGTAAAAGTGTCTACCAACTGGTCTAGCCATCACAGATGCTGATTCCCCTCAGCCTAAATTTGGAGGGAGAGATGTTGGTTGTCCAAACTTGGTTCTGGCACACTCTTGATCCAATTATCTAGGGCCAGAGTCATGTTTCAGAGGCAAGATGGGTTCTGGGAAGAATCTAATAAGTGTCCACCATATTGCAAAACTATAGAAGTGTCATGAAGTGTTGTGGAATCACTTACCCTACCTTCTGTGATCAATATGCTGTGAAAGAGGAAAAGCTAGTGAAGTAGACACTTAACTCTAATCCAAGCTGTTTACATCATCACAGAGACATAGCATGTTCTCTGAGCTCACTGGAGGAGGAGTTAACACCAATTGGAAGAGGATGAATTCAATCATTAAATGAGTCTCAATAATACAATTTGGGTAGTTAGTAAAGATAATAGTCTGGAATAAGACATAAAGTGAAGGGACAACCAGGAGGACAAATGGAAGCAGTGACACAGAAGAACCTAAGAGATGGGTATCACGGGTAGGAAGGCCTTGTAAACTGTCATAGTGGAAGGTCCCTGGTAGCCTTGGAGCAAGGAGACACCATCTTATTTATATTAAGAAATGTCATATTGGGTTGAATATGGTCAGAATCTCATTGTGTACATGTGAAGATGGAACTAGGAAACTTGAGACTCACAGGGATTGGACAGGTGAAAAGAAGAATGATGGAAAGTAGAACTCTAATCATGATGCATTGTATAAATAAATAGGTATGATACATTGAAACAACCTCCTGTATAGCCATTTGAAGATAATAAGGGAGGGGAGGAAGAAACATAATGTTGCCACTCAGGGAGAATGGATAGAAATGGAGACTGGCATCAGGAAGGGTGTTTTAGTAATGAAGGCTATGAGAGATGTGGGCAGAAGCAGTGGGGACTGAGAGAACAGAAAGAGAGCAAGGAGGCATAGATTTGCAAGGCTTTGAATCCCTCTTCTTCTGCAACTCAGTTCTGAAGATGGACTCTGGGAGTCCTTTGCCAAACAAGGAGGTTCTAACTTTTTTAACTTTGTACTTGTTCCTGGAAAATGGGGCTGCATTTGTGCTATTGGCTAGCTGCAGATCTGAATCTTGAAAACATTTTCAACCATTCTCACACACACACACACCCTGCCCACATTTTATTTTGATCATTCATGAAAGTGAAGTGTTGTTACTTCAGGGTCACATAGAAGGAGAGTGCTGACATCAGGCTACAAAGGAAAAAAAAGCAACTGCTCAAGATTACTTTTCTTTTTTGTATCTGTCCTGAACACTGTCCGTGAGCTTGTTTGCTCAAGGCTAGCACTCTACCATTTTTACCACAGCTCTACTTCCAGCTTTTTGCTGGTTAATTGGAGATAAAACAGGTTTTGAGCTGTGATCCTTAGACCTCAGCTTCCTGAAGGGCTAGGATTACAGATGTAAGCCACAGGTGCCAGGCAAGATTATTTCCTTAAAAAGCTTGCTGGAGATAAGAAATATATATCTGCAATTCATTGAAGGCAATGAGTAGTCTGTTCTTACACTGCCATGGCAACTACTCAATTAAGTGAAAAAAATGAAGAAATAAATGTACAATATTTGCTCTTGAGGAAGGAAGGAAGGAAGGAAGGAAGGAAGGAAGGAAGGAAGGAAGGAAGGAAGGAAGGAGGAAGGAAGGAAGAGGGGAAGGGAGGAAGGAAGGAAGGATGGGAGGAAGAGAGGAAGGATGGGAGGAAGGGAGGAAGGGAGGATGGAAGGGAGGAAGGGAGGGAAGCAGGCAGGCAGGCAGGCAGGGGAAGAGAAGAGCAAAGAAAAAAAAAAAGAAAAGTGATTCATGAGTGACTTTCCTTAAGGCTTTGCTAAAACTAAGTCTCTTCTCTGCATTTTAACCATCAGGTCCCATTCACCCACTTGGTCCTGAACTGAATGCTGGAGTTGTTTATGTTTAGGAACACATGAGCCTGAGATTTCACCTCAGAATGCTCTTGGATAACATTTGCTTACATCAGCTTCCACTGAAGACCACTGGGATAGAATTTCATGGTGGTACACCAGAGCATGTATGAGAGGAGGCAACATGTGGGTTTTAGCAATGGGTTTGAGAGCCAGAAAAAAGACATGACTTTCCTGAAATGTGCCAAGTTCTGCCTTGACACACTAAGAAACAAAGAATATTATAATAATGTCTTACATCTAAACAAGAATTTACTGTCTACAAAATACTTCTGACCAGCCCATTTTATCTTGGCAACCCTCTGGCACTCCAGCATGACCACTGTTCTCTCTACCTCAAACACAAGAAAAATGTCCACCCCACGCTGTGTAAAGAATCTAGAGTGATCTTTCTTTATAAAAGCATAAAACTAGTTGGGTACAGTGGCTCAGGCCTATAACTCTAGCCACTTGGGGGCAGATAATGATTGGGAAATCTATGTTCCTAATGAGCCTGAGTGAAAAAAAGAAATTTGTGAGGTCCCATCTCATCCAAAGGCTAGATGCAATTGTTCATGCCAGTTATCTTCAGTAACATGGGGAAGCACAAATAGGAGGATCACTCAAGACTAGGCAGGCAAAGGTAAGGACCAACTTGAAAACAACCAACAGAAAAAGTATATGGAGGAATGACTCAAATGGTAGAACATCTGCCTAACAAATGTCAAACCCTGAGTTCAATCTTCAATAACACAAACACACGCATTTTTTTTCCCACAGAACTAACTTCTCCTCAGATTGCTGCCCTCCCAAATCTTCCTTCCTATGGATTGGACATGAGGCCTTCACTGTCCCCTCAGCCTCTGCTCAGGTCCCCAGTGCACCCTCTCCCCACGTTTTGGGAAGGAGCCTCAGCTCCTCTAAAGTAGGAGCTGATCCTCTTTGGGCCTTTGCCTGTACTGAGTGCTCTTCCTGGGAGTCATCTTCTTTCCCCACTACCCACCTCCCTCTTCTTATCCCTGCTTGCTCAACACACTCCACTCCCCCAGCCCCAGCCCAGATCAGATCATTTGTTTTAATTTTCCTAGACCTCTGCTTTTTATGTTTACCCATTCTCCAAGCTCTGTGAGGACAGAAGCCATGTCGGTTTGCCTGATGTTGTCTCCCCAGCCCAGGCATCGAGTCTGATGGAACAGGCCCTCAGTGCTAAGTAAAGATTCACTCACATTACCAAGAGCACACAAAGAAGGTTGGGCCCAGACCCAGTGTTTTCTCTAAGTTACTACACTGCATTGCAGGTGGTAGAATTGAAAGTATTTTCCACTTTATGAAGACCATAGGTATATAGAACATGGACATTTTAGGGAAAATTTCATGGTTTCTACAGGACCACATTAACTTGAAGCAAAAAGTAACTCTCATGCAACATATTCTAAGGCACCTGCACAGAAAATAATAGCAAGCTATTCTAGAGTCCCATCCCTGGATGAATATGCCAGTTGTCCTACCTGCTGTGACCTGGGTTAGTATCTTATCTCACCTCCTCCCAACCGTCAGTTTCCTTCCTTATAGGTGGACAGAACTGATTCCTCCCACAGGGTGTCTGCCAACATATTCACCCTCCTGAGAAGTCCTCCTTCCACTTTGAGGTTTCTGTTTTAGATAGGGCCTGCTACTTGCTCCTGAGTGGCATTAGAGCAGTGAAAGCATCTTGGGAGATCAAAGCTGATGACTTATAAATTGCATCGCGTAAGGCTGATGGGTAAAAATTGTTTAAGTGGGGGGAACCCTTACAGATCTTCTAGCTTACATATGTTAATTCTATACTCAATTTCCCCTTAAAATAAATACTAATGTGTCAAATCCATAGTGTAATCTCTTCCATATTTACTGCTCTTCAGAAATGTTGATTCTGTAATTCCAATATCTATTGTAAAAAGATGAAAAATAGCATTGGTAGAGTCTAGCCTTCCCATTGTCCTTTAAAGTCTGATGTCTGGCAACTTCAGGAAAAGGCAATCACTCTGAACTCAGAACGTGTCTGAGAGCAGTCCTGCACCTTCCCCAAGGAAAGCAGTTCCATGCTGCCTGTCCACATGCTTCTCTTCAGACCTTCTGGGAGCTGCTCAATAGCTATCAGAAAGGAAATATGGTCCCTCCATCATCACCCAGCAATGGTGGCAGACAGCAACAGCCCCCTCTCTGGGATGTTTACAAGGGAAGGGATTAATAATTCTGGGATTAGATCAAGGGAGGCTTGGAAGTCAGGCTTCTAAGGTGTGTGTCTATAATCCCAGCACTCAGGAGGCAAAGGCAGGAAAATGAAGAATTCCAAACCAGCCTAAACTGAGATCATGTTAGCATTGCAAGACACTCCCATCATCCCAGTGAGAGGTAGAGTGTATTTATCTAGACTGTCTAAAGGGGCTGAGAATAAGTGGTTGTAGAGTTGAACCGATACAAAAGTACACTGTAAAAAAAAAAATACCCTGTAAAAATTATTTTTTGCTTTCCCTCTACACTTTATTTTTCTATTCTGAATAGTTAAAATGGAAACAATTGATAAAACGTTATCTCTAGGAAGGCCACTAGTAACCCATGTGGCACCTTGGTGTAAATTAGAAATACCTCATCCACACACCTAGATCTGTTGGGAACCCGCGAATGAATGGAATTGGTTTCCACTCAGCCACTTAGCCAAGAGTCTTTATGCTATGAATAATATAGAGATGTGCGTGGCATTGTGCCTCTGGGGCCAGCCTCTGGCTTTTAGCTATAAAGGAAGGGCTATCTATAGTCTTCACTAAGGAACCTAGACCTCCATTTTGAATGTCCTAGCTTGGAAGGGCTAGCTCCCACATAGAATTGTCTTATGTGAGAATCTTTTATTTCTTCTTCTGACAGTTGTTTTCATTTTTTTCTGCACAGCAGTATCTGTGAGGGATCTTTAGAGTAGAAAAGAGCAGACCAGTCTCCTCAGCTCCTGCATCTGTTGTTGTTTTGGTAGTGGGTTGAATATGTGCTTTTTCTGATGATGTCATCCATCATGCTTTTTAAATATTCCCGAAATAGTCTTTTTCAAAAGACAGCAAAATGTTTTTCTTTACCTCCTGTGGAGTTTTGTGCTAGGATTTTTAAAGAGGAAATAGAACGCCTAGTTTCCAAGTACAACACATTTGCAGGAGACATACAACCAGGGGAGGTCACTCTGGAATCTGTCCTGGTAGCTGCATTGTCTTGGAGAAATATCAGCAGAGTCAAAACAGAAAGGGCACAAGTCCTCAGGCAAAGGGATTTTCAAATGGCATTTTAAAATAAGAATTGTTGTGTTTTAACTGTCCCTATGTCACTGCCTAGCACTTTGGAACTTGAAACAATTTTACTAAACATTTCTCTAGAGACATGGATTTGGGCACTAGTTTCTGAGCAGTTCCCATGATCTTGGCTGGTCTCAAGTCATTCACACATCCACAATGCAATGGTCAGTTTTATGTGTCAATTTTGCTAAGCTATTGTATCCAGTTGTTTAATCAAATACTGGCCTAGATGTTACTGTGAAAGCATGATATAGATGTGATTGCTAAAGGAAAGTGCCCTCCAAAATGTGAGTATACTTCATCCAATCACGGGCCTTGTGAAACTGGGATATCCTCAATAAAGAGGGAATTTGTGGACTTCTTCCAGCATCAGCTCCTGACCAAGTGTTTGCAGCCTGCCATATTGCCCTGTGGGTTTCAGACTCACCCAACCAGACCTCTCAAGTGTATAAAACAATCTGTTACAATGAACCTTATCAGTAGAGACATAGACAGGGACAAGGATATGGCATGAGGCAAGTGGTTGTGTTTCTCTGCTAATTCAAGTGGCCAGCTTTTAAGTCAGCAAGGGCCTGCTTGGTCTGAAACAGCCCCTATAACTCAAACTTTGCTTTGCAAGGTTTCTCATTCCTAAAAAGATTAACAAGGGTTAGTCCTCATGGGGATTTGGGGGGAAGGTAGGGGTGGGGAGAGTGCTAAGAGAAGAAATGGAAGCATGAAAGGCTGTTGAAATACAGGCTTAGAACTAGCACTTCATCTCCTCTTCCTCACTGTGTCAACTGAGCACAGGCTCAAGGTTGAGAGAAATACGTACTTGTGGATAAAAAGATCTGAATAAAGAAGGAAAACCTGAGAGTAAAGTTGCCATTGGTCTACCACAGAAAAATTTAGTACATGGAACATCAAAAAAATTTAATTACTGATGTGCCTTTTTTATACTTTACATGTGGTTGTGAAACTATAGAGTAAAAATGTAGTCTTCGTTTTCCTCACTTACAAATAAAGAATAGTAAAGCCCTACCACATGCTGTTAGCTTGAAATAATAATATAACTGGAAGACATGTGTTGTGATACCTAGGAGGAGCTGAATAAATGATTCTTTCTTGGCAGCAAACTGGGCACATGTTCCATATAAGAAGGCACAGCATATTGGAAGCATAGTAACTAGAATAGGCATAAATGAAAGCTATTGTAACTGGGAGCCAGTGACTCACACTCGTAATCCTAACTATTCTAGAACCTGAGACCCAAGGATCAAAATTCAAAGCCAGCACAAGAAGGAAAGTCCGTGAGATGATTATCTTAATGAATCACCAAAAGGCTGGAAGTGGAGCTGTGGCTCAAGTAATAGAGCACTAACTTTGACCAAAAAAGAATATTCAGAGACAGTGCCCAGGCCCTGGGTTCAAACGCCAGGATTGGCATATAAAAAAAAGGCTGTTGTCAATAGAAAATAGTTATTTGATGAGTAGCCTTGTCTGTAAGTGGTGATTCCAGTTAATTTTTTTTTCAGAAGAAAAAGTACCTGTGGACACAAACAAAACATAGCTCTCCTAAATTGTCCTCATGATTTTAAATTGTATTATTTTCAGGGTACACTTAGAAGATATATTTTTTTTAAGTTGGTACCTAAATTTTTGAATTTCATAGACCTGAATTTCAGCCACAGCTCTTGTTAAGAGTAAGATTATGGCACATGCCATAATCTCTAAGATACAGCTTCAAAAATATGATAAAAGAATGATTTTTTTTTAAAAAAAACTCCCTCAGTAGGCCACTGTAGTGGACAAATAAAATACTCAGTAAATGTAGTCATTATTATAGCCAAGATAATAAGATGATAGGAAGAGCATTGCAAGCTTTAGAGTACATTGAAATGCTTTTCTTATTATGTTTACTTCCCATTTACTTCACCCGTCTGCACTATCCCCCTTCCATATAACTTTGCAACAGCACTGACCTTTATGCACCAGCACGCTGGGGCTAGTTGGGAACACATTTTCTGTGACCAGAACAGTATAGTGACAAACCATAGAACTTACAGATCTTGGGGCTGGGAATATGGCCTAGTAGCAAGAGTGCTTGCCTCGTATACATGAAGCCCTAGGTTCAGTTCCCCAGCACCACATATATAGAAAATGGCCAGAAGTGGTGCTGTGGCTTAAGTGGCAGAGTGCTAGCCTTGAGCAAAAAGAAGCCAGGGACAGTGTTCAGTCCTCAAGTCTAAGGCCCACCACTGGAAAAAAAAAAAAAAAAAGAACTTACAGATCTTAAAACTTATCCTCAAAGATTGTCATTACAGACAACTGTCACCACACATGTGGCATTAGATAAACAGCTCCTTACAAATTAATCATGATGAAAGTAATCACAATGAATAGGGGAAAAAAAACAAGAGTAGTAGCAACAAAACATCATTCCTGAGAAATAAATAAGGTTTCCAAATTCAAAATTCCATAGATTGCACTGATTCCATAGGAACAGTGAACACTGCCTGACCTTTTACCATAGCCAAATTCTTAGAATAGCCAAGTCCTCCAGAAACTCGGTTTTTACATGTTGATTTTAAGTTGTGGGTTCTAAACACTCTTAACTCCTGGTGACTCATTTATTAGATAACTTGTAAGCACCTTTTAAATATTGGCAAGAAGAGAGAGAAAGAGACAGAAAGAGAGAGAGAATGAAAGAGGGAATCTTACTCTGTATGCTCACACCATTATTCATCCAAGAAAAGATTGTACCATTGTAAATAAACTTGATGCGATTTGGTACACTTGTTTGCACCTATGAGTAAGATACTGAAAATTGTCATACACAATTTAAAATGTTGTTTTCTGCAGGACACTGGTGACTCATGCCTGTAATCCTAGCTATTCAGAGGCTGAGGTTAAAAGATCATGGTTCGAAACCAGCCCAAGCAGAAAGTTTGTGAGGCTCTTATTGCCAGTTAACCACCAAAAAAGCCAGAAGTGAAGCTGTGACTCAAATGATAGACTGTTAGCCTTGAGAGAGGAAAAAAAAGACTCGGGGACATCTCCCAAGCTCAAATGCCAGAACCAGCACAAAAAAAAAGTTGTTTTCTTCCTCAACCACGATCCAAGGGCAGATGGCTCTGGGAGAGCCCAGCAGTGATTCAGTGATGCATTTCTCTCTTTCCCATTTACCAACTTCATCCCCCAACCCCAGAAAACAGAAGAGAGATGGTAGTGGTGGCAACATAATGTCTCACACAACCATGGGCTGTGAATATGATTCTTTCCATATATTGCTCTCTTTTTCAACAAGGAAAGTTTATTTCTTCAATAGTCCTTCCAACACCTGACTCTTCGCATCCCCTTAGCCAATGTAAAGATTATTTTTAGTGGGAAGAACACTTCTGACCTGCTTCTTTGAGTCCCAAGCCTGTCTTTACTACCTCACAGTCACTAAGCCAATAACTAACCAACCTCATCTCACTCCCCTATGCCACAGAACTTCAGAGAATTGAAAGCAGACATTTGAGTGGAGGAATAATGAAAATGTGAAAGTCAGGGGGCTAGGTCCCATATGGATTGTAGATTTAGGAGTGATCTGAGGAAATCTTTTTATTGCAACTATGGTGGCAAAAACCAAGAAATATTTAGGTCTGCAGGGAAAGTATTGGGGTGTACCTGTGATAATCAGAGGAATCCAGAAGGAAGAGTAATCAAGGAGGTTCACCAAAGTCCCTGAGCCCACCACTTGCTGCCCTAATCCAGACCTACCTCCCACCATCTTTCTTTCTATTTAAAGCAATGTTAGCAAAGGAAGGTGACTCTGGGTGATATTTTGCTCCCTGAAAAACACACACGCACACATAATAGTGCTTTATTCCCACTTAATCTGATTTCCCATGTTGCTCAGGGGGAATATATAGTACCAGACAAGAGGATTAGAACCAGTGTCTTGTCCACTGTAATTCCCAATGACTGAAGCTAAGCTTTGCCTGTTTTGTTTCTGTATTACAAGAAACTGGAAAACAAGGAAATAAAGGTAAGCTTCTGGCTAGATGTGATTTTATGGTCATCCTTCACTCTAAGAAATCAGAGAGAGAACTTTGTGCCTCCCTTTAACCACAAACTACAACCCCTTGTTTACAAATGGACGTTGGGCATATAAGGACAGGAAGGAAGTATTTCCTTAGTTGTTAGTGATAGCAAAAACAGCAGCTCACAAGAAAGCAGTAAGAGTTTTGCCCTTAAGTTTTCCTACTTAAGAGGCATCAACATTTCACTTTATACATAAAATAAGGAAACTGCCATTCCTCTTACAGAACTAACTCTGTAAATCACTGTTTAAAGCAGCTCATGTGGAGAACCTGCAATTTAATACAATGGGAGAAAGGCTGGCCTAACATCCACTGTAGTTTTTTTTATTCTTGTTTATTCAATTATACAAGCACTCACACAGCAAGCAGGCCTCTAATTATATATACTTCAGTGAATGAGAAATGAGACTTGCTGCAAAATAAATTCCTGCATGTAACTAAAATATATACCATTTCCCACATTTTTTTCAACTTGTCCATTGCTTTAAATGAAAACACACTTCAGAAAGGAACTGCAAACATTCAAACTATTTCTCAAGAATCAGTCTCTTGCCTTCTGATAAAATGGAGTTACATTTTTGTTTTCCAATATTCCCCTGCTGTACATCCAGAACTCAAAACCTTTATTCACAGCTTAGCAGCAAAACTAGAAAACTGTATTCTCAAATCATCTGATGCATGTAATCTGCCTTCAGACTCTCTATTAGCAACATAGCCATCTTTGTGTCTACTCAAGTGACAAGATGAGTGTTCTGACTCCTCCATTCTGATCCCTTTGCACTGGCTACATTGGTTCACCTGCACTTTGCACACTAACTTAAATGAGCACTTTCTTCAGATGGGGCAGCAAGAAGGAGGAAGAACATAAGTGTGGTGTTCAGGATATTCAACCTCACTGGCTGGCTTCCTGAACAAGCCAAGCCATATCTGCTTTCTAGAACTTCCACAGCACCCTGAACTCCCTGGTCCTAGAAGTGGAAGCTTCCCATGTTCCCTGTCTCCTGATATTGCCTGAGACAAATGACAATGCAGTTGACAAACACTTTCAGGACCATTTCAATAATAGTTCCAGTCAATATTTTTTTAAATCATTTATATGTGAAGTGCTTTGCTGTTGTTCTAACAAGCATAATAAAGAGAATTAAAAAAACTATTTCATTTCCAAGTTGAAGGTGAGGAGGTAGCATGGTATATTTCTTTTTAATTAATTTATTTCTTTATTAACAAAGTGATGTACAGTGGGGTTACACTTTCATATGTAAGGTAGTACATACATTTCTTATCCAACTTGTTACCTCCTCCCTCATCCCCCCATCCTCCTCCCCCTTTCCCTTCCCCCCATGAGTTGTACAGTTGGTTTACACCATATAGTTTTATAAGTATTGATGTTGCCTTGGTTTGTCTTTTATCCTTTGTCTCTCCATTTTAATATTCCCCTTTCCTTCCCTAGTTCCAATACATGTATATACAATATCCAGTGTACCAAAAATCAGTTACAGTGATATCAGGGGTAAAACCATGGGGAAGAAAGACAAAAGAAAAAGGCATAATTTCACATGGCATGTTGAAAATAACAACAACAATGATAAACCACTTGTTTCCATAATTTGGAGTTCATTTTGCTTAGCATCCTCATGTGTATGGCATGGTATCTTTTTGTTTCTTTATTGTAATTATCTATTATTGTTGTTGTTATTATTATATTCTATCAAGAGTCCACTCCTCATGAATGAACCCTTTGGAGAACTATAGGAACTACTGTGTCTCCCACTCCCACTCCCACACCCACTCCCGCCACTCATTCCCAATGCCCTCTTTCCTCTTACAACCAAAGACAAGTCAGTAGCTCAGTTTAAATAGAAATCTAGGAAATTCTTCACATGCTAGTACTTCATGGTTCATGACTTGCCAGAATTTATGTTTTACATTTTGAACTATTTGGAAGTTAGAAAATACATTGCTTCAGAAACTTGGGAATATTTTTGAATCCTCTTTTTGTGTTGTGTTTCAGTCTCACAGGGAATTATCATAGTTTTTTTCCTAGCACGTTTTTGTGAATTTTAGGACAAGTACTTAATCTATTTACATCATTTCATTGCCAAATAAGTTTCTTTCTCATGATTCCATTTGTACCATGACTCCATTTGTAGCTATACCATGACTGCATCATGCAGTCTGGTTAATATAAACAAGTCATTCTGAACCAGAAAGACACCCCCAGAATGGCCTACTACATTTTTTTTCTCTCCCAGAAGTTTCATTTTGATTTTTTAAAGCGTTTTTAAGGGGCTGGGGATATGGCCTAGTGGCAAGAGAGCTTGCCTCATATACATGAGGCCCTGGGTTTGATTCCCCAGCACCACATATACAGAAAACGGCTAGAAGTGGCGCTGTGGTTCAAGTGGCAGAGTGCTATCCTTGAGCAAAAGGAAGCCAGGGACAGTGCTCAGGCCCTAAGTCCAAGGCCCAGGACTGGCCAAAAAAAAAAAAAAAAAGCATTTTTAAAAATCTAAGTATCAGCCAGGTGCTGGTGGCTACTTAGAAGGCTAAGATCTGAGGATTGTGATTACAAGCCAATCTGGGCAGAAAAATTCTTTTTTTTAAATTTTTATTGTCAAACTGATGTACAGAGAGGTTACAGTTTCTTATGTTAGGCATTGGATACATTTCTTGTACTGTTTGTTACCTCCTCCCTCATTTCCCCTCTCCCCTCCCCTTTACCCTTTCCCCCCATGAGTTGTTCAGTTGATTTACACCAAACAGTTTTGCAAGTATTGCTTTTGTAGTCGTTTGTCTTTCTACCCTGTGTCTCTCGATTTTGATATTCCCTTTCACTTTCCTAGTTCTAATACCAGTATACACGGTTTCCAATATACTCAGATAAGATACAGAGATAGTGCAGGTACAACCACAGGAAGGGGATACAAGACGATCATCAATAATAGAAGCTATGGTTTCACATGGCATGTTGAAAGTAATTACAACAGTGATATAACAGTCGTTTCCATAACATGGAGTTCATTTCACTTAGCATCATCTTTTGTGTTCATAAGCGTATAGCTCTTGGGCTCTTGTGATCCTTAGCTGTGACCAGCCTAAACCTGTGCTAATTATTCCCTAGGAGGGAGACCATAGAGTCCATGTTTCTTTGGGTCTGGCTCACTTCACTTAATATAATTTTTTCCAAGTCCTTCCATTTCCTTATGAATGGGGCAATGTCATTCTTTCTGATAGAGGCATAAAATCCCATTGTGTACATGTACCACATTTTCCTGATCCATTTGTCTACTGAGGGGCATCTGGGTTGGTTCCATATTTTAGCTATGACAAATTGTGCTGCGATGAACATTCTTGTGCTGGTGGCTTTAGTGTGTTCTTGTTTGTGGTCTTTTGGGTAGATGCCCAAAAGTGGGGCTGCTGGATCATAGGGGAGTTCTATGTTTAGCCTTCTGAGGAATCTCCATACTGCTTTCCAGAGTGGCTGAACCAGTTTTTACATTCCCACCAACAATGAAGTAGGGTTCCCTTTTGGCCACATCCTCTCCAACATTTGTTATTGTTAGTTTTCTTGATATAGGACATTCTTTCTGGGGTAAGATGGAATCTCAATGTTGTTTTGATTTGCATTTCTTCTATGGCCAGAGATGTAGGGCACTTTTTCATGTTTCTTGGCCATTCTCATTTCCTCATCAGAGAAGTCTCTTTTTAAATCTTTAGCCCACTTGTTGAGAGGACTATTGGTTTTTTGCAGTTTTGTTTTGGAGGCATGTAATTTTTTTAGTTCTGCATATATTTTAGATATGAGGCCTTTGTCTGTTGTGTGGCCGATAAAGATCTTTTCCCGATCTGTGGGCTTTCTGTTTATCTTGCAAGCTATGTTCTTTGCCCTGCAGAAGTTCTGCAGTTTGATGCAGTCCCATTTGTCCATCCTTTCTTTGCTTTGTAGCATTTCTGGGTTGGGCAGAAAAATTCTTGAGACTCCTATCTCCAATTAACCACCAAAAAGCCAGAAGTAGAGTTATGGGCTCAAACGGTAAAGTGCTTTGGGCACAAGCTCAAGTACAGCACCCAGACACAGAGTTCAAGCTCCAGGACTGGCACACACACACATACACACACACACACACAAAATATATCTAAGGAAGGAAGAACACACACACACACAATCTATCTATCTAAGGAAGGAAGACAAACAACAGGTATATCTAAACACACAGCTACCATCTCTAGCAGTAAATGCTACTGCTAAGGATGCAAAATTGTGGTGGAAGAGCTGAGTTCAACATCCAGCTTCCTCCTGCGATGCAAGAAGATCAGGCCCATCTCATTCCATCCAGAAGCGTCTCTTGGGCTGGGGATATGGCCTAGTGGCAAGAGTGCTTGCCTCGTATACATGAAGCCCTGGGTTCAATTCCCCAGCACCACATATACAGAAAACGGCCAGAAGTGGCACTGTGGCTCAAGTGGCAGAGTGCTATCCTTGAGCAAAAAGAAGCCAGGGACAGTGCTCAGGCCCTGAGTCCAAGGCCCAGGACTGGCCAAAAAAAAAACACAAAAAATGGAAGCGCCTCTTTTCAGTTACTCTCTCACCTACATGGTGGTAGCCAGGATCAAACGAGATGATACTTGCAGACACCCTCTCTGGACTGCAAACACTCTTCAAATGTCAGCTTCATATTGATCTGATTGTGTTGATACCACAGGAACAAAATTGTTCCTTTTACCCAGGAGTACACAGTAGGTTGTAAGAAAAGCAGGCAAAGGATGTAGCTTTGTAAAATTGATGAACCCGTCTGTGCTGCTAAGCTGATCTACTATGACCTCCCCCCAGCTAGAATTCAGTAATTCAAGGAATTAGCAATAAGACAAGACTTCCATATCCTAACAATGTTAGATACTCTGATCCCAAAGGAAAGCATAGACACACCAATCAGCTTGCCTTCGTATAAATAACACCAGAATCATCCTTACCAGAAAAAAACAATCATCTTTACAAATGCAGTTTCTTGCCTGCACATCCACATAGAGAAATGAAGTTAAATGAGTTACTTTTGCTCTCTTTATGGCTATATGCTTGCTGAAGAATATTGATGGAGTCCTAAGCAGATCTGGGTTGTTTTCCATAAAGCCACTAATCCCACCTTAGGGTTCTGAATGGGCTCCTTCTGTAGGACTCTGAGTTTCTCTTCGCCAGTTACCAACCTATCACCTAATCTATAGCATGGAACAGATACAATAAGCTGAATTATTAGTGACTGGGCAGCTGCATTTCCATCTTCACTGGCATCATTGCAGGCTGCGTGGTAGCTCCATATTTGTGAGTCATGAATGGTATTTGCATAAAACTGGTGTTGTCTTGATAACCATCTCTGTCAGTTCAGAAGACTTAGTATCACCCCTTTATGCTTCCATGAACTTGTTTCAAGTCACCTGCCTCATTGCGCCCACATTATGTCCATAATGCAGACTCTAAGCTGGCTGGCTGGAGTGTCTAGTAGTAAAAAAGCAGGAAGAAGCCCTCTGCTCTCTCTTCACACTCTTCCTCCCTCTCCCTCCCTCTCTCTGTAGATAGACTGATAGATTGATGGATGGATGATAGATGTCACTCTCTCCTCTCTCTGCACATACACCACATACACACACACACACACACACACACACACACACACACAGATGTTCAAGTGGAATTCAGTGTTAAAACATTGCAATTTCTCAGGCTATGACTCACTGAAGATGAAGCTTGAGAGCCCACTGGGCATGAACACCTTATCAGATGTTTCCTGAAGAAGACTACACAGTTTTCTCCTTGTCCACTTGCCTCTCTGAAAGCAATGCTTTTCATGCATGACACTCCCTCACATTTGTAAAGAGATGTAATGTAATGCCTCCGAGGGTAGCTTGGAATCTTTTTCACCAAAACCCAAAGTACCTCTTTGTGTTTAAGATGCCAGAATGTTTTATACAAAAGATCTGCACTGGAGTCATGAGAGGTATTGAAAGCCACTGGAAAAACACCTTCCAATCAAACATCCTCTTTATTCACCTAGGCTTTCATATCAGCACACAACCTTCCTAAGAGCTAATGATGGCTGCATCTATGCCCAAGAAATCTTCAGTATCAGCAATCTAATGAAAACAGAGCTGGAACTCATTCAGTGTCTTTTGTTGAGAAAAGCAGAGGTTATAAATGAGAACTATGAAAAAAAAAACAGGTTAGATTTCAGAAGCCAGATACAGGTCAGACAACCGTTTTGTCATGTGCTACATTGTTTTATGAATTCAGATTAGCCTTGATCAAATGCCCAACATCTGATATCATATACCAGGAAGACTGGACACAGCTTCACCTGTATGGTGGGAATAATCTGTTAATCTAACAGTGATAATAAAAAGTGAAAGAAAGGGCCCAATAGTTTCCTTTTTATACTACTTGGATATATCTAACAGCCATTTGGCAAACAATGAGCAGTTTCTGATGAGACATTCCTTATCAAGCCAGCATCATTGAATCTCTTATTATGTGGCTGAATCACAGGCAAGCATACTAATTGCTTCAAACAGATCCTGAAAGAAGGTCAGCTTCTTTAGAAGTGCCAAGATGGATATTCTTGTGCAAGTAGGTTACTAGTTGGTGCTCTCTGGAGGAAAGAAGAGAGAAACAGGACGGGGCAGAGATAAAAGCTAAGCAAAGCTGCAGTCTTGGCTCTCTCCTAGCTTTACAAATCCCAAAGAGAGCACCATGGCACAGCTTGTACCACAAAATCATACCAATTTGAGGTCAGACTGCTATGCATTTTTGCAGCAGTGGGTGGCGGGGGATACCAAAGGCAGGTGCCAGGAAAGCAGTAGTACACCAACACCATCCACTATGCTAGTTACATTGGGGAGACTAAATCTGTACATAGGAAGCACCCAAGGTGGTAGTAGGTGTGGGTTTCCCTACCACCCCTGGCCTTGCCAGGGACCTGATGGTTATGCCACAGGCCTCTCTCTTACCAGACATCTCTTTCCAACACCAGTCGCCTCATCTGTGAAATAGGAGAGAGAAGTGGCACGCTGAATCCGATTCTCCCACTTTGAAGAGCAATGATTTGAACCAGAACTGGTGGGAGGCTCACTGAGGAGCCACGGTGTCTTTTCATTCACAGAAGAGGAATAATTGAAGTAGATGTGTCCTTGAATGACCACTCCATTAAATGCTCTTCTCCCACTAGAATAGCTCCAGAGACACAGGAAAATCTAAGAAGACAAGCAATCCATTTTTCCTGAAGGCATATATACTAAAAAGGAAGGCAAAGCTCTGTCTTTAAACCAAGTTCTTTCATGACAGGTTTCCTCAAGGGAGTGTTAATGCAAGCAGACAGCCTCATTTAACTGAGTCCATATGAAAGTAAATTAGAGACAAGAGGCTGGGGTAAAGTGACAGTCAGAAGCTGTCCCTGCAAAGTGCTACAACCTCTAAGAAGACTGTTTGGCAAAAATTAGTCAGTTATAAATACACTTACTCTGGGATTATGTCATCTTCCTCCTCTGGAATATATCTAGGAATAATATGTATGAAATTATGTTTATACAAATTTATTCACTGGGCAACTTTACAATTTATAATCAATGATTAGAAACAGTTATATGATCTATAAATAAAGTTCTAATTCATAAATAATGATGGTCAGGTGTCTGGTTTATTCTTGTAATCCTATGTAATCAGGAGGCTGAAACCTAGAGGATTATGTTTCAAAGCCAAACTGGGATGCAAAAGTGTGAGAGGGCGCTGGGGATATGGCCTAGTGGCAAGAGTGCTTGCCTCATATACATGAGGCCCTAGGTTCAATTCCCCAGCACCACATATACAGAAAATGGCCAGAAGTGGCGCTGTGGCTCAAGTGGTAGAGTGCTAGCCTTGAGCATGAAGAAGCCAGGGACAGTGCTCAGGCCCTGCCTGAGTCCAAGCCCCAGGACTGGCCAAAAAAAAAAGTGTGAGAGACTCCAATTAACCAGGAAAAAGCTGGGCTGCAGGTATGGTTCAAGTGGTAGAATGCCATGAGCAAGAAAGTCATGCAATCACAAAGCCCTAAATTCAAGCTCTACTACTGGCACATACACAAAAAAGATTATACCAAACTTAAAATAGATTGTTGTACAACTGAAAACATTCTGTGTGGGAACATTCTCTATCAATGTGGAGAACTCTTCAGAATATATTCATAAGTGTAAAAGCAAATAGCAAAACCATATTATAAGATATTATATTCTATATAGAATATTCTATATTATATTTATATAGAATAGAATATTATATCATAAATTCATGTACATGTAATAAATGTATGCTATTTTGCAGATGAGATTAAAGAAAGAGATAGATTGATATTCAAGTGCATCCCTGGGTATCTGAAAGCTTTCTGTAACTTGAAAGAAACGTCTAGACATACTTAGCTATATGGGGTAAGAAAGTAGAAAATAAAATAGAGTAGTGAATGAGAATTCCCCCCTGATACTTTCTTATACAATTTTTGCCCTTAAAAATTTTCCCCTTACACCATGGGAAAATGAAACACCTAGTTAAAAATAAAGTGGGAATGTTTGAAGGTAGCCATTAGTAAAAGTGGATCCCTCCCACTTTCCTTATTTCATGCTTTGGTCCAGGGATCAGCAAACTCTATCCTGTGATGGAAAAGTTGTAACAAAGATCATGCAGCTCACAATATATGTTATCTGACCATGTACCAACAATATGTGCTAACCCTAGTTTAATTTATGTAGTGGTGTGTGTGTGTGTGTGTGTGTGTGTGTGTGTGTGTGTAACAGTGATGACTACAACTACCCATTAACTTCTGACAACAAAGGATCTCACCTTCTTGAAGACTGGACCTTGGAACTCATAGCCTACCATGTTCTTTTTTTATTTTTTTATTTTTTTATATATATTTTTTTTTATTATCAAACTGAATTATAGAGAGGTTACAGTTTCATACATTAGGCATTGGATACATTTGTTGTACTGTTTGTTACCTCATCGCTCATTCTCCCCTCCCCCTCCCTCTTTCCCTTCCCCTCCATGAGTTGTTCAGTTCATTTACACCATACAGTTTTGCAAGTATTGCTTTTGTAGTTGTTTGTCTTTTTTTACCCTGTGTCTCTCGATTTTGGTATTTGCTTCCAATTTCCTAGTTCTAATACCAGTATACCCGGTTTCCAGTATACTCAGATAAGATACAGAGAAAGTGTAGGTACAACCACAGGAAGGTGATACAAGAAGATCAGCAATAATAGAGGCTACAGTTACATATGGCACGTTGAAAGTAGTTACAACTGTGATATAACAATCATTTCCATAACATGGAATTATCTTATGTGTTCGTAAGGGTATAGCTATTGGGCTCCTGTGATCCTCTGCTGTGACATGCCTAAACCTGTGCTAACTATTCCCTATAAGGGAGACCATAGAGTCCATGTTTCTTTGGGTCTGTCTCACTTCACTTAGTACAACTTTTTCCAAGTCCTTCCATTTCCTTACGAATGGGGCAATGTCATTATTTCTGATAGAAGCATAAAATTCCATTGTATATATGTACCACATTTTCCTGATCCATTCTTCTAGTGAGGAGCATCTGGGTTGGTTCCAGATTCTAGCTATGACAAATTGTGCTGCGATGAACATTGTTGTGCTGGTGGCTTTAGTGTGATTATGTTTGTGGTCTTTTGGATAGATACCCAAAAGTGGGGCTGCTGGGAGTTCAAAAGTGGGAGTTCTATGTTTAGCCTTCTGAGGAATCTCCATACTGCTTGCCAGAGTGGCTGAACCAGTTAACATTCCCACCAATAATGAAGTAGGGTTCCCTTTTGGCCACATCCCCTCCAACCATGTTCTTTTTTTATCGTAGCTGATGCTCTACCACTTGAACCTCTCAACCAGCCCAGATCCAATCTTCTTAAAGTCAGATCTTCTGTCCATAGGAAATTTATATATCAAGAAATGGGGCTATATATGTACCAGTTACAAAGAGACTGAGGACTCCAGAGACAGATGACCCAAGTTTAAACCTGAGTTCTTGTCCCTCACCATTATGGGACCTTCACCAACAACACTTCTGGAATTCTTGATTTTTCGTTTGAAAAATGCTTCTGATAAAACTGTCTGAAGGGTCCTCCATCATAGAGTTTTTTTGGAAGATTAAATGTATTCATATTAGCAAAGAGCCTGAATAGTACCTGTTATTATTACCATCTAATACTGTGATTTTATTTTTATCAGAGTGATGACCAGTTAAATTTATTTGGAGAAGATTCCATGGGAGGTGAGTTTCCTTTACTGATCAGACGAAAGATGTAATTTTAGTAATTTTGAACATGCTTTCTATACTAAACATCAGCTGAGAGATGATAAAGTATCAACACTGTGAATTTCTTTTTTGGCCAGAGAACACTAGTTGGAGTGGAACTCTATGGATCTCTCTTCTTGGTCCACATGAAGAACCAAAGGGACTCATTACTAAGACCTTCCTAATGGCCCAGAGACTATGACTCCCGAAATGCCCAATTTAAAGAAGATGCTCTGGTCAAAAATATTTGGCAAGCAATTAATGTTTGGACCTCACTGGAAGACTCACATATGTAATTAGTGTGTAATTGTACATTTAGCATATAATTATATATGTGACTAATTAACTCCCTCAAGTCCTTCAGTAAGGAGAGCCAATCAATTTTGTTTTGTTTTGTTTTTGCTAGTCCTGAGGCTTGAACTCAGGGCTTGAGCACTGTCCCTGAGCTTCTTTTGCTGAAGGCTAGCACTCTACCACTTCAGCCACAGTGCCACTCCGGCTTTTTCTATATATATATGGTGCTGAGGAATCGAGCCCAGGGTTTCATGTATATGAGGTGAGCCCTTTACCACTAGGTCATATTCCCAGCCCCGAGAGTCCAATTTTAATTCAATATTCCTAAAGCTTAATTGGAACAGCCAGTCGTTGGTGGATCATGGCTGTAATCCTGGCTTCTCAGGAGATTGAGATCTGAGCACCACCATTCAAAGTCAGTCCAGGCAGTAAAGTCCACGAGACTCATATTTCCAATTTAGCTACCAAAAAGGCCAGAAGTAGAGCTGTGGATCAAGTGGTAGCATACTACCCTAGAGCAAAAGAGCTTAGTTCAGACCCTGAGTTCAAGCCCCAGAATCAGCACCCCCCCCAAAAAAAAAGTCTTAGTTGGAACACAAATTTGTTTTCTCAGTAGTTCTTGCTATTCTCCATTACACCATTGGGACCTAACCCAAGATACCAAGATAATACTGCTTTGTAACATTTGTCATATTAAAAGTCTCCCAAAATTCCACTCCAAGTTAATTATTCCTGTAACTGAAAATGGATAAAATGACATGAATTTTATATTAGTCAAAAAAGTAAGTATGCAAATTACCATAGGTTAAATACCTTCTAACATTTACACTTCCTGAGAAAGTTATCACCATGGTTTGTAGAAATCTGTTTGTAGTATTGACTGTGAACACATACAAATGAGTGATACAGCTTTTAATGTTAACCCTAGCTCTAATTCTGCATTGATCCTTGAACATGAGGTGGTAAAGTATCATTTAATGAACATGGAAATCACTGTATGTGAAAATCAGTCCCCAAGTGATATCATAATGACTCACAGGAAAAGTCACATAAGAATATGAGCCAAGAGTTAACTGTTACTTAGCTAAGTGCAATTAGTCCACTCCTCACAACTGAATGTAGAATGACTGTTTGCTTAATAAATGTTTTCTCTGGTTATAAAATTCACACATGC
This sequence comes from Perognathus longimembris pacificus, assembly GCF_023159225.1. Classification (NCBI taxonomy): domain Eukaryota; kingdom Metazoa; phylum Chordata; class Mammalia; order Rodentia; family Heteromyidae; genus Perognathus; species Perognathus longimembris. The sequence goes on from NC_063167.1 coordinate 55,249,106, forward strand.
TGATGAGATTTTTTTAGGGGTAGAAAATAAGAGCTATTTTAAACGTATGGCCTAAAAATAATTAAGCTACAATAATTAAACAAAAAAACTAAAACCTATGACTAAACAGCCATGATCAACTTTTAGCATATTTGACTTCAGTGTGATCTTCTATACCCCTGGTACTTAATTCAGAACATGTATATATACATGTATAATTATTTTTCTATATATCATAGCATTCACATGTTTCCAGGTCATTAAAAACATAACTAGTAATAACACATTGTATGGCTGTTACCATCATTTACTAAACAACTCAACTATTAGTAAGCTGAAATGGTATATAATACCATACCCCCAAAACCTCACACATAAGAATAACAGGGGCTACTTTCCTAAATTGCAAATAAATTCCAAGTGGTTCACCCTTGTGATTTCCATATTAGGAACATAAATTATCTGCTTTAATAGAAAACATCAACATAAGATCTTCCCACACATACTATGGCTACCATGTAAAGAAACTGGAATATCTCTCTCTCTCTCTTTCTCTCTCTCGCTGGCTCTCTCTCTCCCTCTCTCTCTCTCTCTCTCTCTCTCTCTCGCTCTCTCTCTCCCTCTCTCTTTCTCTTCCTCCCTCCCTCCCTCTCTCTCTCTGTATCTCTCTCTGTCTCTCTCTCTTCTGATAAGATATTCAAATATTTTTCAGTTACTCTATCAGCAATCACACGTGTTTCACCCAAAGAATTATCCAGCCTCAGATACAGTATTTTGGTCAGTATAGTGCTCTAAAACCCTGACTTGGGGTGGTAACTAGTTCGCCACAGCCCCACCATCCACACCCACCTATTTCCCTCTAGACTTTTTCCTGACTTGGCCTAAGCAAAGCAAAGAAATATTTCTGAAAGCTAATATACTTCTTGTTTCTGGCATCAGCGTGCACCATGCCTATTGCCCTGCCTAGACCAGACTCCCCTCAAATCAGCCAATCCAAGAATAGAATCAGACCTAGAGACTTTCTCATTGTACCCCGCCTTTGTCCTGAGCTTTTCTGCATCCTTGTTTGCTTGAGGTGGTCCTGTGGGTTGGAATAATACCTGCCTGTGGACTCAGAGATTCCAGCTCAAAACCTCACTGCAACCTGACCTGCAGCTGGATCTTCAGCCTCTAGCACAAAGGCCTGGCTTCCCTGCTGGGCTGAGTAAGCAACTCATTCACTCTCATGTGGTGATGAGCTGGTTGAATTCTTGGGCACAAATACATGATCTGAGGTTATATAACATGTTAAAAAAAATCAGGCCTTTTCTACAGTATTTCTTGCCAGTAATTTAAATTGTTCTTCTTTTAAAGGCTTTGTGGAAGATTTGAGAAAACATAAAATTATTTTCATGATGGGTAAGTAACAGCCCTCGATTTTTCTAATACAATTGTTCATAGTAACAAGTAGGGGTAAGAAAAGAAAGACACTCAAATTTGAAGTCATGTTTGGTTTGGGCCTAATACCTGAGGGGAGGGAAGAGGGAGAGAGGCTGGAAAAAACACAGATACTGTTAGAACACCTCTCAAAATACATTTTTCGCTTATCATTCAAGGATTTAAAAATATATATCTACCTGTATGTTTCCCAGAAATTTTCTATTTGTGTTTAGACAATGGAAAAATCCACCCTTCTTCCATGACTGCTTGTACAGAAACACGTGCAGATAGACTTCAAATTTTGGCATGCTAAATACAGGACAATTTCTTGCAAATCTCTGAGTAAATATTCCTCTTTGACAGATGAGGAAACTGAGATCCTGATAACTTAAACGACTTGAACAAAATCATTCAACCAACTGGTAGCAGAGAGGAGACAGGGTCTGTGGCTTACAGTTCCTTATTCCAACATGCACTGTGCACGTTCAGTTGTCCTAAACTCCAACTCTCTCACACACTCTGCCATTTGACAAATACTCATGGAACACTGGCCCCACACTGGGCAGTGACCAGGACTCCAGTGAAGAGAATAATGAATGTGCCACACACGAAAGACAAAGAACTGGAACGGGGAATTCTGAGAGAAGTTTAAAGTAGACCTGGACGTTGACTTCAGACAGGGTGACCCAGGGAGGCTTCCTGGGTCATTTACGCAGGAAACTGGGAAACAGAACAGTGAAGGCTCTCAAGGGAGGAGACAGAGGGAGAACTCCAGCAAAGGAGAACAGAGTGTCTCAAACAGTGAGAATTCCTGAACTCCACCTTAGTTCTGTTTCTCATCTGAATTCTTCCAAGGCTTACTTTCCACTCTTTTCAGGAAGCAGAACACATTTCTGATGTCATAATCTCAAAGAAAAATCTGCTGTGCTTATGGATTACTAAATTTTTTCTTTTTCATATAAATTTTAATAATCAGTGTTCTTGGCATGTATATCATAAAGTGTATTCTAATTTCTGTTTACATTTTGTGTTCAAGAACAAATTAGGAAAAGGAAAGGCTCTTTTATCTTTATTGTCTTTAAGTAGTTATACAGAGGAGTTGCCATTTAACAAAGCAGTTTATGGATACAATATATCTTGATCAGTGTCACCCTTTTCAGTAAGTTTGGTATCTCGAAATCAAAATTAGGAACTTTACCTGGCCCTGGTGGCTCATGTCTATACTCTTAGCTACTCAGGAGACTTAAGATCTAAGAATTGTGGTTCAAAGACAGCTCAGGCAGGAAAGACTGTGAGACTCTTATCTCCAATTAACTGCTCAAAAGCTGGTAGTGAAGATGTGACTCAAAGTGCTAGAATGCTAGCATTGAGCGAAAAAGCTCAGGGACTGCACCTAGGACCTGAGTTCAAGCCCCACAACTGACAAGAAAAAAAAAAGGAACTTTTTGTTATCCTAGGAGAATTAGTCCTTTCAATAATGCAGCACACAAAGCTTCTAGCAAGGAAGGATACAGCATGTTGATGGAGCTTGGTGCTGCCTCTGGCGCTAGCATTATTTCCGATTCATCCAGTACTTATTCATAGATGAGTCTGGAAATATATTTTGAAATGTCACTTCAGTCTAGACATAAGTAAAAACTTCAGCTCACCCACTACAAAATCCTATGCCCTTTAGAAAAGCAAAAAGCACAATTTAAAATCTTTGGCACTAGACATTGCAATGAGACCCTCAAAGAGCCTCAGACCTCACCCAGAAACCAGCTGCTAGATCGGAGCAAAATCCTTCTCTTCTATCTAACCAGCTCTCCTGTGTTTCAGTTATTGGTTAGTCACTACTCAGGCAAAAAGAAAGACGAGCCATTGTGATTCTTAGGACTGAGGTACTCCCTGGGCTGGGGAAACGGAGGCCTTAGCATTAAGTTCTTCCTTGGCAGATGGCACAATGGGGTTGCATTGTCACAGTCAATATAAAGCTTATAAAACAACACTTCGGATGTCAGAGATACAACTTAGCTGCTTGAGTAAGTTTTCATAAACATGACTCAGACGATTTTAATGGCACAAGTATGGTTCTGTCTGCATAGATGACTGATTTGTCTACTTTTCAACTTATTGTCTTAGCATCTTTCAGAACCACAGTGCTACAGTATTAGCAGAGGGTTGACATTCCCACTATTATTTATTTATTATTTTGATGGTACTGGGATTTGAACTCAGGGCGCATACTTGCTAGGCAGGTGCTCTATCACTTTGAGCCATACCCTCAGCTCTTTTTTGGGGGGGCGGGGGGCTTCAGATATTTTTCAGATGGAGTCTCAGTTTTTGCCAGGGCTGACCTTAGACCGTGATCTTCTTACCTATGCATCCTGCCTAGCTGGGGATACAGCTTGTAGGTTCAGGCCAGAGCTGGCCTCACACCCTGATCCTTCTGATCTTCAACTTCCCAGTAGCTGGGGTTATAGGCATGAGCCACTTCCTCTGGCACTCTTACTGTTTTTTATTTATAAGACAAAATTACCATTCCAACAGCATTTTCCCTATGTTTTAAAGTATTCATTAGTTCCTGTTAGTGAATAGAAAGGTGCAGATTCCTTACACTGGCCTCATTAGACTCTCTTGACTGGCCTCAATGTGTCTTTCCCATTTCCCCAGCCTCCCCCATGTCAGTCTTTGACTACAGCCCCACCTGCAATCCTATGATCTGCCAGTCCTTTCACTTACAATATCTTCCCCCCTATTTAATCATGCCCAGAAGTCAGGTTTAACTTCTGGCTCCTGGAAAAGTCTTCTCTAATCACCAGCTTTTTCTCTGAGCTCCCCTATCCCTTATGTCTGAATCACCCACTTGGATACCCTATAATGACAAGAAAAAATATATTTGTTGGAATAATGAATTCTTTAGGAAGCACTGTGGTCTGTTTCCATAACAACCGACACAGCAATTGGAATTCCTGGACTAGAACTGACAGGCAGATTGCTGTGGTAGTAACTGTTTTTTGCAAGATAGTTCTCAGGTTAATTATGAACTCACACAGCTGCTCCTGGCTCTGTGCAATGCTACCCTTTCACTGAAAACAGGAAGCTTTTCCCCTAAGCTGAGGGTTCTTGGTTTCATTTGCAAGGCAACAATTCCAGGTAGGGCAGGTGAGAGCATCGCCCCCCCACCATTCCTCTGTACAAAGGGACTGGGTACAAGGATAAACCTGGCTGACCTCAGCGTACTGCGTGAATATCATATTCTTATTCAAGAAAAAAGTAGCACAGTAGTTGCTTCTAGAGATCTACCTTTTAGTTGGATCTCAGGGGTAGTTATGAGGATCTTGGCTCATCCCGACACAAGATAGAAGAACCAATGTGTGTGTACAAGACATGGATTCAGCCATAGCAGAAAACAGAGTATTTGGAAAATGGAAAACTATGTTTTAAAGAGCCTCGCTATTTTTCATGATTTTTCCCAAACTTTTCAGATCTCCTTCTTTTCTTCCTTCATTCCCCTTCCTTCCCTTATATTTTCTTTCCTTCCTCCCCTGCCTCCTCCTTCCTACCTTCCCTCCCTTTTTTCTTCTTTCTTTCCTTCCTTATTTCATTCTTCCTTTTTCTTTTGGAAGGGGGGCCTTCCTTCTCTCCATCATTCACCATGCTAATTCAAACCTATCTGAATTTTGTTTTCCTTTCTCCCTTTTTCATTGCCTGTTCCTGCCCCAAATATGACAGAACTGAATTTTCTTTAGTTCAGAGTTAAAGCCTTGGCAGAAAAACCTCCATTTAGAAAACACATCTGACTAATCCAGTGAGGTGGGATGTTAATGGCATAATGATCGGGTCATCACTCAGCGGCTGTTGCTTTCAAGGTGTCAGGGGCACAGATGGCCTTGTGTACGTTGGCATTGACTGTGGTGAAGTTTTTTAAGTAGGAAGGTTTAAGAGCTATTTTGATAATGTTTTGTGTTATTATATGCACATTAACCATAGCACAAACAGTCCTATTCATTTTCCTAAAGAAGAAATTTTGCCTCAAACCCAGTATTTCAACGCCCCTCCTTATTTTGTTACATTCCTGTTATCTTTTTCTTTTCTGCTCTATTGTAAAAGGAGGACAGCTATGACTCAGCAGCACCTTTCTCTGTGTAATGCTTCCCTCTCAATGAGCAGAAGCAACTTTTTCTGCTAAGCAGGCCTGTTTATTGTTTTTAACTCAGTAGAGTTGTATAGAAACCATCATCAATTCAACTCTTAACACATAGCATACAGTGTATAAAACACTTTAAGGTGTTAACTTATTGAGTGCCTCTATCTTCCTACCAGAGAAGATGCCATTGCCTTCTGACTTCTCAAGTGTGATATTAGCATGTTAAATAATTTGCTAGGAAGTAATATACCTATTATAATATTTCAACATTGGCCATAAATGTCACCAATTTTTTTCCTTGAAGCAACAAATTTTCCTTACCTTCAAGAAAATGTCTACTACACACTCAAATCTGAAAAGGTCATAGTTTGTTAGATAGTCTTTCAGAAAGTAGAAATGATAATCAACTTAAGAAGCAACTCTAAATAATTTTTCTTTTGTTTTCCTTTCCTATAGTTTAGCTCCTATTGTCACTGTATTTGATTTTGGTACCCTCGCTATTGTATATACATTTATCTGAATTAAGGAAGGGAAGGGGAACATCAAAATGATGAGACAAAGGATAAAGGGCAAACCAAGCCAATAGCAATATTCACAAGACAATATATTGGAAATTAACTGTACAACTTGGGGCTGGGGAGACTGGAAGGAGGGAAGGTGAGAGAAAAATGAGGGAGGGAGTAACAAGTATGACAAGAAATGTACTCACTACTTTATGTAACTGTATATATCTATACATATACATATATATGTATATATAATTGTAACCCCTCTGTACATCACCTCAACAACAAAATTAAATAAAAATAAATTTTAAAGCAACTATTACTCAGGTGCTGGAGGCTCCCACCTGTAATCCTAGCTACTCAAGAGGCTGAGATCTGAGGACTGTAGTTCAAATCCAGCCTAGGCAGGAAAGTCTGTCAGACTCTTATCTCCAGTTAACCACTCAAAAGCTGCAAATGATGCTGTAGCTCAAATGGTAGCATGCTAGCCTTGAGCACAAAGAGGCTCAGGAACAGCACAAAGGCCCTGAGTTCAAGGCCCCCAACAAACATCAACAACAACAAAAAACTATTACTCAGAAGACAGCAATTGGGAAGATAGAGATTTGAGGCCAGCCTGGGGAGAAAGTAAGACCTCTATCTTAACCAATAATCTGGGTGTGGCAGTAAGCACCTGTCATCCCAGCTACATAGGATGCATGAATAAGAAGATTATGTCTCAGACTTGCTCCAGGCCAAAAAAACAAACAAACCGTGAGACTCTATCAAAAAAAAAAAAAAAACCTGAAGCAAGAAAAAGGCTGGAGGTGTGGTTATAGAGTGACTGCTTAGGTAGCATAAGACCCTGATTCAAACACAAAACTATCGGGGCTGGGGATATGGCCTAGTGGCAAGAGTGCCTGCCTCGTATACATGAGGCCCTGGGTTCGATTCCCCAGCACCACATATACAGAAAACGGCCAGAAGTGGCGCTGTGGCTCAAGTGGCAGAGTGCTAGCCTTGAGCAAAAGGAAGCCCAGGACTGGCCAAAAACAAACAAACAAACAAACACAAAACTATCAAAAAGTAAAGTACACTGTAGTGAAGAATGCAGTGGCTAGTAAAATTGGATACAATGCTTTAACATGCCATAGTATTCTAATAACTGTATCTGGATGATCCTTGAAAAGCAAATGATGTCTTAGAGTTAGATAATGAAAATAGGTCCACGAACATACCATATGTGGGTCATCATGTGAGAACCACTACCAAAGGTCAACTGGGAAGGGATTTATGGGGCAGAAAGAAAGCACAGACTTAGCATTTAGGGTGTCTTGTTTCCACTTGTCCTTTCAAAAGCATGGTTGTGAGGAAGGCTCAGGGGACAAGGATAGATCTTCAGAAAGCCCCTGTTTCTCTGGGTACCTGGAGGCTGGAATGCTTCTCAAGGTTTCTCTGTACCCAGTGGTACAAGGGCTTCCTAGCAGGACAAACTCCAAGGAAGAAAGTGTAAGAAGGCACATCAGGAGGCCCTGAAACTGTACTGGATGGGAGATTCAGAGGTTACACCTCAGAGTTGAACAACACCAGGAAGAACAGGACTGGAGGAAGGACAAAGAAAACCTCAGAGTGAGAGAGGAATCTCAACACAGAGACTAGACTTCAATCTGTGATTCTAGACAACCAAGATTACCAGAAATCACTGGACTGAGAAAACTCAGACCTGTCCTGATTGAGGTTTCCACTGTGAAATAAAACCAGGCAGTTCATGAGCTAGGCTCTTAGGATGCCTAGTGATATGTGTAGCAATTGGACTGGAAGAAGGGATGCCCAGACGCTGTAAAGGCATTACTAGGGGAGTGCCTTCGGGGGTGTTTCCAAAAAAGACTGGCATCTGAATAAGGAAGATCTTCCCTTGCTCATGTGGGTGGGCACTATCCCATCTGTTCAGGACTCAAGTTCAACAAAAAGGCAGAGAGAGGGAAGATGAAGTCTCTCTGTCCTCTGGATCCAAGTTGTCCATTTTCTCCTACCCTTGACATCAGAACTCCTGGTCACTGAGCCTTTGGACTGCCATCTCTTGCCCCAGCAGCCCACAACCCCAGATTCTCATGGTTCTGGTCTCAAACCATACTACATCACTAGCTTTCCCTTTCACCAGCTTCTGGTGGCCTATCTTGGAGCTTCTGGGCCTCTAGGATGAGGCAAGACAATTTCTATACTACATTGCCTCTCTGTCTTGGAAGAATCCTAGCCAGTACAGCTGAGTGCACACACACACAAAGAAGTCTCCATCTGACTCCAAGAGTTGGGCTTAGCCCAGCTGAATTATTTGCTCCACACCTCCTTCATAGAGAATCCCCCTGGTGCCTCTTCTCTGAAGAGATACAGATACTAAGGCCTGGCTCTCCCAGCCTTGACACCTTCAGGATGGGAGAATAAAGGAAGAGAGACATTGGACCATTGTCCCAGAGAGCCTCAAATGCATTACAAACCAATGAGTTTTTTTTTTAATATTGTAAAAATGCTGGCCTTGCATGCTAACAGTGAACCTGCTTAATTATATAAATGTTTTCACTACAAAAAGGCTCGTGGTAATGTTGAACTAGAATGCAAGTCTTTATTTAATCATGCCAAATTAATAAATTTAACAAGGGCTTCCTCCTCTCCTTAAAGATCTGGGAGATTGGAACAGACATAAAACAGTTATTGGAGCTAGGCACTGGTGGCTTATATCTTTAATCCTAGCTAGTTAGGAGGATATGAATGACTGGATCACAGTTCAAAGCCAGCCTAGGAAAGAAAAATTCATGAGACCCCCTTCTCAATCCACAGCTGGGTACAGCAGTGTACACCTGGGTACAGCAGTGTACACCTGACATCTCAAACTGCATAAAAAGCTGAGAATGGGAGGATTGTGGTACAAAGACAGCCCAGTCAGAAAAGTCTTTGAGGCTTTGTCTCTTAAAGAGAAGCTGAACTCAGGGATGTGTCCAAGCTACCAGTGATGATGAGAAGCCTAAAAGTGAGCAGATCTCAGCTCATGAACTCATCTCTGTCCTAAAAATAATAAGTTCAAACCAGGACAGGGGCTTGACTCAGCAGCATTTCACCAGCCTAGCAAGCATGATGCTCTGAGTTCAAACCAGAGTACCAAAAACATTGCGACACTATAACATGGCAGAAGTTTTCTTCTTTATTGAAAAAAAAAACCTCTTATCTCCAATTAACTACCAAAAAGCCAAAAGTAGAGCTAAGGGACAGTGCTAAGGCCCTAAGCTCAAACCCTAGTACCAGCACACAGACACACACACACACACACACACACACACACACACACACACACATACACAACTAGAACAAGGAAGGATATTTGTGTGTATGATCTATAACCAAGGTTCAAAAGTGGGATAAATGTCTTCTGTGTTCTCATGTTCCTCAGCTGTACATTGTGTTCTGTCTACACCAGCTGTAGTTGGCTCAGACCCGAACCAGGTGAGGCAAGAGCCACTCAGGCCTTAGGCTTAAGCCAGCATATCTGCCATCTATAAACAGCCCTAGTTGGCTCATTGCTGCAGATGTTTGCATCCCAGACACTGTGGGAGTTGACTTTACTGTAAGAGACCAGTTTTTACCAGGAAGAATGAAGCAGAGTTACAAACCAGTAACTCTTGGGGAAGAGGAACTGTTTTGATCTTTAAAATAAAATATTCACAATATTCTTTTCCTTCCCATTTGCTCCAGATTCTCTGAAACAGGAATCTCAGTGTCTTTTTAACTGCAAACAAAATATATTGAAACCCACTGTCAGTTGGTCAAGACCATGAGAGCTCTCTCCTCTGGTAGCAAAGTTCAACTTTAACATAGTGGGTATTCTCTCATGTCTGTCTGGGACACAGGCCCTGGGGAAGGTGCTCCTTGTGGTGCTGTGATGTATGATGATGCTTTCTCCTAGGAAGTGGCCACACTGTGAGAGCCACACACCACCAACAACAGGTGCCCAGGGAGCGCAGGAACCTCTTGGTTCTGGAGACACATTTTCCTGCTCAGCTCTGTCTTGTGACTAATGCAGGGAAAGCTAGTGTGGGCGGCTCATGGCATGTAGAACACACTTGGTTTGTTGTTGTTGTTGTTTCTTTTTAAATCTATTTATTGTTATTGTAAAAGCGAAGTACAGAGAGGTTACAGTTACATAAGACAGATAAAGAGTACATTTCTTTCTGAACAATGTCACCCCATCCCTCGATCCTCTTCCAGTTTTACCCTCCCATCCTCACCCACAAGTTGCATAGTTCATTTTCCCAGAAGTTCTCAGCTTGCTCTTGGTAAAGCTTTTGAAGCAAGCCCTGAAACTGCCTTCCATTCTGTCATTTGCTGTGGAGAAAGGAAGAGAGCAGGCACAATAAACATTTTTACCTTTAAGATAATTCACTACCTGATCCATTAATTGTAATCCCTCTGTACATTACCTTTATAATAACAATAAAGTAATTGTTTTTCTTTAAGATAAGCACATAGTTGTGAAATCTTTTGAGCCTTTTTCTTACATTGCCATTCTTACATTCTTTCAGGAAGGTTCTATCCACTTTTCTTTCCATTGCAAAGTCCAAGACTATCTGTTTCCATGGTGTTGTTCAAATTTGAACACAAAAGATCCGATGTAATTCAACTAACACAAATGTCCCCACCTGCCTTACTATCCTCACTTCCTACTATAATACATCAATAGACGGCAAGCACAAATATTCTCTGACAAAGACAAAGCGCTACAGTGCTAGAAATGACCTTGGAACAGCAACCCACTCCTTTTCAGTACAAGTTTTTTCTCAGACAAGAACACAGAACCCTAAATAAGTGAAAAATTAAGGCCAACACATTCCCAATGAAAATGACACTAAAAAACACACATGTGTATTTAAAAATAGAAAAGGAAAAAAAAACACTACAAAGAAAAATAAAATAAATTGTGTCTTTGAATGTTGGTAGATACCTTTAGGAAATGAGAGAGTTTTCCTTTTTTATTTCCAAATTATCCTAATTTTCAAAAAAAAACAAAAAGAGTACGTCTTTCAGTAGAGGAAAAAAGGTATTATATTTCTTCAAAAGAAGAATAGGAAGGAAAAGTTAGGTTGAAAGTTTCCTGTGGTATTTATTTAATACTTGCCTAAGATCCTAGGATAAAGTGGACTACAAAACAGAACAAAGAAATACTGACTTTTTAGAAAGAATTATTCAGAAAAGATAGAACACTCTAGAACAACAAATTCCAGGATTCAGAACCCAAACAAGCAAGAGCCTCGCTGAAGCAACTTGTGAAGGCTCCAGACTCCTGATGCATTTGAAAAGCTAAATGCATATGGAGAAGTGGTTGGCAATAGGCCCTGGAGACCTCTGGGTGAAGGAACAGAGGACAAGTGCTTGAATAGTGCGTGTCAGGGAGCACTGAAAAGGGATGTGGAAATCCTGCCACATCTCTGTTTGGGGATGTATCAGGGTTGGATGGAGGTACTGTAGGACAGGTCACCATGTCAGAAGCTAATTCATCAGCATGGGGAGGAAATATTTAGGAACCACAACCACAATACCTTCTGTTTCTTCTCACCACACACCTAGACTCATCTTCTGCCTATGTAAGAAGTAGAATCATGGCTTAAACCATTTCTCCTGACTCTGGGTGTGGTAGGTTTTACTGAATGAATCACAAAATCATAGGTTGTTATTTGTCAGACTACAGACACAAAAATGCCCTTAAAGTGTGCTAGCTAGCAAATGGTGGGCCCTGAAAGAGCTGTCAGATTTAACAAATGAAAGCACAGTGCCTTTAGATAAAGTTGAATTTCAGGGAAACTGTGGCTTGGTGTTGTGTGTAATGTATGTGTTGTACAGTTTATGTGTTGTTTCCCTGAGAGTCTTGTGTGCCTTCTGGAAAACCCCACTGGCCACTCCCCTTGACAGAGGCCTTGCAGTGCATTTCTGAACATCAGGCCTGTCTGATTTTAAAGAGGTGCCACCTTCACTCCAGCTTAATGCTGAGAACACAAAATGTCTGTTGAGAGGAATGGCCTAGCTTTTAATAAGGCAATACGGACTTTTATTAACTAACCTAACAATTAGTCATTCACGATAGGAATCATTATCTCTGCATTATTACATTGTAAATATGAAAAGAAAGATCAACACAACCTCCCTGCAGTTACCACTAGGGAATCCAAAGCTAATTGCCTGCCCTACATTACCTAGTCTGGAAGCTCCCAGCCAGGCTAATCAGCTAAATCACCTAGGGAGTGTTTTGAAAAGATTATCTTTTTTCTAATAACAAAAATGTCTCAAACATACAAATAAAACACTTCTATACTCACCACCTAGATCCCTGCCATGAACACTTAACATTTCAAAGTAAAATGCAGATATCTGTACCCTTTCCTTAGGGAATTTTTTAAGCCTATGAAGTCCCATTCAGCCACAGAGGTTTAAAGATCTACTGATTCAGAAATTCTTTCATACTCACTCCCTGCTTCATTCTGCTAAACCTGCTGGTGGAGGCTCTATGATCCAACCCCCTGCCATCTTACAGTGAGAGGAAAGAGAGCTAGCTAACCACATACAGGCTGTAAAAACCCCTGCCTGAATGAGGCACATCATTTAGAAAGGATGATGTTTTTGTCAGTTTTCTGTTACCATAGATTGTCATTGTGAAAAGGTTTATTTTGGCTGTCAGCTTGGAAGATTTCAGTCCTTACTTGCTTCCTGGCTTATCCAGGGGCCCCAAGGCTCACATGAGGTGAGCAGAGCTACTTACTTCCATGGCTAAGATGCAAACCAGAGAAAGAGGAATGGACTGGGATCCAAGAGCTCCTTTCAAGCACATAACTTCGGTCTTAGCCGCCCCCCTCCTTCTGAAATTTTCCATTGCTTCTTAATATATATCCCAATAACACTAAACTGGGGAGTAAGCCTTAATCTCACAGTCTTTAGGGAGGTCCCATGTGCCACATCAATGACTCTAGCCAAGGGAATGAATGAGCAGCAGGAAAGTATTATAGAAGAGAAGCTGGAGAATATATGCACAGTAGTGCAGTCCTAAATGGGAAACCACTCATTGTCCAGCTTCTCCCATTCACAGACAAGGAAGCTGGTCCAAGGAGACAAAGGGACTCTCCCAGTGTCATTGAGAAAGTTCAAAGCAGAGAGAGTCTAGACCCAAAATTTCCTAATTGCCTTCCTGGTCACCAGCAGGGCTGCCTCCCTGAGGCACAGATAGTTCTCCATTCATTCATTCATCTAACTTTTCAGCTATCTACTGTACAGCACACACCAACAAAGCAGGCATGGTCTCTCCTATCACAAGTTCCCAATCCTTTTCAAAGCTCTTCCATATAACCCCGGTAAACTTCACCTGACTCTACCATGAGTAGAGTTCAACACATTCACCAAAATAAATGAGTCTTTCAGGATTAAAACAAATAGTGTCTGGGAGGATAAGAATATTTTTTTCTTAATTTCTGTAGATCAGAGAGTCAGTTCCCAGCAACAGCATACTGAAACTCAGCATGGCAATACAGCCCACTCGAGATGCAGAATGTTGAAGTGGGTCATGGCCCAGGCTGGCCCAGGGCACTGTCAGTTCATGATGCAACAGCATAATGGCTTTTCTCTGAAAGGCATTATTCAGTCATGAAATCCTGAGCCCAGTGTTGAGAGCCATTTCCATTTAGAGAGAAATAATTCATGGAGCAGAAATATGACTGATTTTTAAACAAATATAAAGATTATCTAGAAATAGGATAGTTGGAATTGTCAAAGATTTGAAACCTTCACAGTGTGTAACTGTGAAGACTATCCATATTATAAAATGCTGAAATACAGCGCAATGTTTTAAAAAATGCTGTATCATTGGGGCAGGGAACATGGCTTAGTGGTAGCATGCTTGCACAGCATGCATGAAGTCCTGGGTTCAATTCCTCAGCACCTGACACTGATGGCTCATGCCTGTAATCCTAGCTACTCTGAGGCTAAACTCTGAGGATCACAGTTTGGAGCCAGCCTGGGAAGGAAAGTCTATAAGACTCTTATCTTGGATTAACCACCAAAAATCCACCAGTAGAGTTGTGGCTCAAATGGTAGGATGGCATCTTTGAGTGATAAAGCTCAGGGACAGTGCCCAGGTTCTGAGTTCAAGCCCCAGAACCAACACAGAGAGAGAGAGAGAGAGAGAGAGAGAGAGAGAGAGAGAGGCATGTATTTGTACATGCATGCACAAATTCTGTATCTAATTTTCATTTTTTTTTAAATCAGGAGGCTGGGAATGCTTGCCTGGCATGCATGAAGCCCTGGGTTTAATTCCTCAGCACCACATATACAAAAAAAAGCTAGAAGTAATACTGTGGCTCAAGTGGTAGAGTGCTAGCCATGAGCAAAAAGAAGCCAGACAGTGCTCAGGCCCTGAATTCAAGCCCCACAGCTGGCAAAAAAAATCAGGGAAAGTGACAGATAGAAGAACTTTTAAGCATTACCTGTGATGGCTGTTTCATGTTACAAGTAACAGTTGTGATGCTTATTGAAGGTTCATTTGTGACAGCTACTATTCCAGATACAGGAACAGTATCCTGGGCATCTCCTCATCTCTCCTCACAAACAATAGGCACTGAGCTTATCTGCACTTCATACTTGCAGTTCCTAATTGAATTGAAACTTAAAGAGAGTAAGCAACCTGATTATTAGTCACCTTGCCAGATAGAAAAATGTCTGAAATGTGACCTAATTGGTCATCTCACCAGATAGAAAAATGTCGGAAATATGAACTCAAAATCTTTGGTTCCATGTTCCCTTTATATGAAAGGGAATAGAGTGGTCACTTAAGGAACCACAAGGCTCCTCCATGTTGGATTAATTAACAGTGTGTGCCATTGTGCAAGGTTCTGGAGACAGCAAAAAATAATAATAATAATAATAAAGCAGTTTTGACTTGCTGTGAAGTGAGCCTAGCAAAGGAAGGAAGAGACAGCTGTGCAACTGGGAGCCAGGCTGAGAGGAACTTTCAAGATGTTTGTCCGTTTGTCAGTTAAATGATACTAAGGATGGGCTGGGAATGTGGCCTAGTGATAGAGTGCTTTCCTCACATACATGAAGCCCTGGCTTCAATTCCTCAGCACCACATACATAGAAAAAGCCAGAAGTGGCACTGTGACTCAAATGGTAGAGTGCTAGCCTTGAGCAAAAAGAAGCTAGGGACAGTGCTCAGGTCCTGAGTTCCAAGTCCCAGAACTGGCAAAAAAAAAAAAAAAATGCTACTAAGGAGTCAAAAATACAGGAATGGAAGAAAGATGATAGCACCTACATAATCATTGTGGAGATGATAGGTGAGAGTATATAAGAGGAGGAGTCAGTTAGGAGGAGAAGGTTTGTAAGAGGAAGAGTGAATGAATGAAGAAGAAATAGAAACAGGAAGTTCTAGGCTATTGAGGGAAAAGGAAAATTAGGATGAGTGGAGGATGCAGACCATGTTTGAAATATTTTCACTCAGATTGTTTTTATGCCAAAGAGATGGAGCCAATTTAATATGGGCAAGAAAGGATCGAGTTCTTGGAGTACATATGTGAGTGAACACTCATCATAAATTAGTGTCTTCTATGTGCTATTTCAGCCACTATGCGAGCAAAACAGATCCATACTCTGTACTCATGTACCACTAAGTCTAATAGGAGAGACAGACTTTAAGAATTGAAAATTAGAATGGATATTGGATATTGTGATCAAAATGTTAGGGTGAGGGCTGGGAATATGGCCTAGTGGCAAGAGTGCTTGACTCATATACATGAAGCCCTGGATTCGATTCCCCAGTACCACATATATAGAAAATGGCCAGAAGTGGCGCTGTGGCTCAAGTGGCAGAGTGCTAGCCTTGAGCAAAAAGAAGCCAGGGACAGTGCTCAGGCCCTGAGTCCAAAGCCTAGGACTGGCAAAAAAAAAAAAAAAAAAAAAAAAAAAAATGCTAGGGTGACCCAACAAACCAAAACAGAGAAATTAGACGAAGACTATATACATTGTAGAAAGTCTTCCCAAAATGGGAAAAAGGATTTGGGGAATGATAGAGGGGGTGAGATGGTGGATTGGAGTACATTGTAAATGTGTGGAAATGTGCCAATGAAACCCCTCTTATATAACTAATGTAACCTAATTTTGTAAATTATAAAATTAAAAAATGTCTTCCAAAGAGGAAAACAGGAGGTAGGAAACAAAGAAAGAAGATAACAAACATTCTGAAACTTTTGAAACAATTTTTGCCTTCTTAATGGTAATAGGATTGAGAATGTTGAAATTGAGAATAAGAATTGTTTGAGGACTATGGGGAAATAGCCAGACTCCATCCATGGGCTCATTTGATATCAGCAAAAGAGAAATATATCTGCCAAGAGGCCTTAAAAGCTGTTATGGAGTTAGAAGACAGGATCTAGTGGGCTCAGATTTCTGACTTCCTCGATTATGTACAAATGAGGTAAATTATGGGCTGGACAGAAAGAGAGATTGGTGTTTTTTATGACAGACTTTAAAGCACTGAATGGTTGCAGAAAGGGTGTGGTGTTCAGTTGACAAGAGAAGTAAATCGAGTCCAAAGGGAATGGACCAACTTGATGAGACTGTATAGAGGAAAAGACCAAGCAGAGAATTACGGTCAAGGAAAAGGAGAAAGGGAAAGGAAGGAGTCATCAGAGTAGGTGAATAAACTCAAGCAGTTAACTTTCAGTTCAGCCAGATCTGTAGGAAGTTCTGAAATTGGGTTTCATGAAGGAAGTCACTGGTGCCAGATAAACTTTAAGAACTAATGCCTGGCTGGGATAGGAATCAAAGCCTGGGAAGGTTGGCAAAGCGGTTCCAGAGAAATTATCTTTAGTGTTTTTACTAGAACAAATAAGCCAGATATATAGACAGACATATGGTAGATAGATAATAGATAGATAGATAAACAGACAGATATTTGCTATCAAATATACATATAAAATGCATAGACATAAACTGATATATCATAAAAACATGCACATAGTCTGTACATCTTAAGTCATGGCTAGGGACCAAATTGGCTGTTAGCCCTTGTGGACCAGAGAAGAAAGAAGAGTCTGCACAGTGGAAAAGAGGTGCATAGCATTGCCACTGTTCATTATAGCACCTTTGGTCTTACATGAAATACTTTTTTATTTTAATTTTTTGTGGTGATACTAGGGCTTGAACTATCCCAAGCACTATCCCTCAGCTTTTTCCACTCAAGACTGGTGCTCTACCATATAAGCCACAGCTCTACTTTTGGTGGTTAATTGGAGAAAAGTCTCCTTGACTTTTCTGCCTCATCTGGTTTTGAACCATGATCCTCAGATCTCAGCCTCCTGGGTAGCTAGGATTAAAGGAAGGAGCTACCAGCTCATAGCTTAGAACTTTTAAATCTCCTTTGAGATTTAGAGAAACTTTTCTGCTTCTCTTTTATGAAATACTGACAGACATCTTCAAAATGGAATTTCCTGTACTAGACTGTAAGCCACACAAGATTGTGGATGGGATAGGAATCAAGACCTGGGAAGCTCTGAGGTTGGCAAGTGGGAGCCAGAGAAGTTGTCTTTAGTGTTTTTCCTTAGAGAAAATCGTGTGTTTGTGTGTGTGTGTGTGTGTGTGTGTGTGTGTGTGTGTGTGTGTGTGTGTGTGTGTGTACAGGGGCATGAAATTGGACTAAGGAGATATTAAAAATCACCTCAATGGCAGGGACTGTGACAAGGCCTCATCTGCCACTCAGTCAAGCTTGTCACTGAAGAACACAGCCCATTCACCTGAGAGAGATGCAGTTTCTCAAAAGAAGTTTTTTCCATGCAACAAATTATCCTGGACAGATAGCGAGATTTCATTGCTGGTTTTTCGTTTGGGGTGTTGTTTTGTTTTAGTTTAAAAGTCAAGTTGGCCAGGCCTCAGTGGCTCATATGTGTAATCCTAGATACTCAGGAGGCTTAGATCTGAGAATCATGGTTTGAAGCCAGCCTGGGCTGAAAGCCTGTGAAACTCTGATTTCCAATTAACTACAAAAAAGCCAGGAGTAGAGATATGATGCAAATGGTAGAGCATCAGCCTTGAGCATAAGGCTAACGGATAGCCAGTTTCAAACCTAATCCTCATTACTCAGGAGGCTGAAATCTGACAATAATGGTTCAAAGCCAGACACGGACAAGAAAGTCTATGAGACTCTTATGTCCAATTAAACACCAAAAAGCTGGAAGTGGAGCTATAGTTTGAGTTAGCCGAGTGCTAGCATTAAGCAAAAAAGCTCAAGGATAGCACCCAAGCTCTGAGTTTGATTCCCAAAACTGGTACCAAAACAAAACAAAACAACATAACTAATGGGCAGCACCCAGACTCTAAGTTAATCCCCAGTTCTGGCACACAAAGAATAAAGTCATAAGACCTTGAAGACAAGTGACAGGCCATGAAAATACATGCTCCCACTAGTAGTTTTTGTGCTATCTTTGCAGTAGTAAGATCACTTTGTTCCCCAGTTTGAAAGCAATGAAAGAATCTAGCCATTGTGTAGATTACTTAAAATTCCACAGTGCCTGCATTATTTGGGTGAAAAACAAAATAAACAAAAAAAAAACTAAAAATTTGCAGCTGTTGCTCCCACGGAGGCTTCTAAGTGCGGCAGCCATGGGGTTTAGCAAACAGCTGTTGTTCATTTGAGCTGAAGATTTTTTAATTGCCTTTGTGTCAAGATGTATTAAATAACATTTGAGAGAAGCAAAAACTATAATAGTCATATTAGTAGGAGGCTGAAGAAAAAAATAATAATAACTGGAACACAGCATTGTTGCCTTGGGAGCCAGGTTTGAAAATAACTTTTCCACAGAACCAGCTACCAGCCATCCTGGGAAAAGAGTTTCCAGGAAAATCCAAGCCATGGAGCCCCGTGGCCTCCTCTAAAGCTCAGCTGCTTGCCGCTCTTAGTCATTTATCTAGAAGTACTTCTTCCCAGCAGCCTCCTCTGGCCCCACAGTCTCCCTTCCTATTGTGTAGAGAGGCAAGAGTCAGGGTGCTTGGAACAAATGCAGCATTAGCTGGCAATGGGTTGCTTGCCTAAGTGGTCTGCATCATCTTTGCAAACCTCTGTAATTGCTATTTTCCTAGTAGGCTTGCCCATCCATGAAAATGGGGGGGTGAGGGCGGAAAGGCCACTAAGCACTCAACCTTCCCACTAGTCTTAGAGCAGCTGTCTGCTAGAACAGAGAATAAAACATGTGGACCTTTCCTGGGCCTTCCGATAAGGCAAAGTAGTGGGAGAGGCCCTTTCTACTTAAACTAATGTTCTCTTTTTAGGGAGAAATTCCAACTACCTAGAGAACAGGGTCTTTAATAGGAAGCAAGGTAAAGCAAGCAAATTGAATAAAGTCATAAATACTCACCATCCAACTACTGCCTTGATCATGCTTTGCCTTTTAACTTTTTTTCTAACACAAAACATTTTAATAAGTTGTCAAATACACAGTTATCAGAATTATCCAAATATCAATTATAAAAATTGGTATGTCACATTAGATGATTCTACAAAAAATAGGCACAAATCACCCATCAACAATAACCCTTGCATCCCAAGAATACCCCCATCAATAGTACAAATTATAAACACAGTTTAAAAAAATGACATTAGACATTTTTTTTTTTGCCAGTCCTGGGGCTTGAACTCAGGGCCTAAGCACTGTCCCTGGCTTCTTTTTGCACAAGGCTAGCACTCTGCCACTTGAGCCACAGCACCACTTTCAGCTTTTTGTATATATGTGGTGTTAAGGAATCAAACCCAGGGCTTAATGGATACAAGGCGAGCACTTTACCACAAGGCCATATTCCCAGCCCAGACATTAGACATTTAAATAGAAGTAACTAAAAACATTTATTCATCAAGTACAAGAAATTTAGCACTGCTGCTTGAAGTCACTAATAACACAATTTTACATGTGATTTCACATGCTTTCAAAAACTTTCAGCATAGTCCCTATAATAAAATGTCTTTGTTCACACCATGTTTATTTATCTGTCGGTGCACTATACATCACACTTAAGACCATTTCACCTCAAAATTAAGCAATTTATCTTATAAGTGAACAAAGGCCAAAATTTTAAAAATTTTTTAAATTAATTCTTGAAGACAGATATCAACTTGTTTCATTGCATGAGTACTGTTTCCCAATGATGAATAGTAAAATAGTATTTAAATAGTAACAAGAAAAAGATGGTGCTCCATCATTCCTAAAATATGAACAAGCATTTTACTCTAGTTAAAAAGTAATTTTGTGAAGCCAACCCACATATAAGGAGAAGATTAACCAGGCTTTGGTATGATTTCTCAAGAACTGTTGAGGTTTTAAGTAAAGATTAATTTGGGAGATAAGACAAAGCCTTTAAAAATGAACTATATTTTAATATTTTAAAATAAAGTACAATGGTTTAATCTTAGATGATGTAGCATCTTGCAATGCCTTACTGTTGTCATTCTGGCATAAATATCTATGATGAGGTACTCAACTTGATACTGAAAACTGAGCTGACTATACATTGACTTTAAGCATTCATGAAAAAACTGCTTTGTTGAATAAAACCTAATCAGAGTTTTTATGGTCACTTTCCCTTTATTGCCAAAAGTTTGGTTGGATACCTATTAAAAAAAATAAAAATAAAGTACAATATTCATCAAAAAAGTAATTTTGTAACTATTGCCAAATTTAAAATATTAGTGATTTGAAGATAGGATTGAGGCCTAAAATATGTATACTAAGCTGTAAAATGCAATCTGTAAGTTTGTAGTTAATTTGCTTATTTATTGCTAATTGCTTACAGTGGAATATATGTTTCATGGTAAGGTTTATGCACATCTATGAAGGGATAATATAAGTAAAGTGTATCTTTAGCAGCAAGTAAAGTGAAATTTTAAGTCTTCTTTATGCTATTTGTGACTACTTCAACTCAAGAGTCAAATGGAGGCTACAATTCTGCAAAAGAGTGTTTCTAACACTACATCATCCTTTAATCCTGAAATGCAGATTTCTCTAGCTCACTATTTTAATTAAATCCTCCATCTCATTCTTCCTAGATGGTATGCAGGAAATGGCACAGGCATGTCTACTCAGCTTCACCACTACGTGCTGGGGGTAGAGTAGGGGTAAAGATGCTTAGCTGGTGGTAGACATCCAAACTAAGAAGTCTGGAGTCCAAGGCAACCCACCTGTTTTCCCAAAGCATTTCTAAGCAATTGCTACCTTGTCAGATAACCATTTTTTTAAAGAAATTGATGTTTCCCAGGCTATAAAAATATGACAGGAAGTCAGAGACATAACTAAAACTACCAATACAAAATAAACATTATGCCTTTTAACTTCAAATGTTTCCTTTTAACAGAGAAATAATGATTAGTCAGATGTGAGGGAGCACTTACCATGTGCAAGGGGCTTATGTTGAGTGCTGAGAGCCCAAGAGAAGTTTCTAGGGCAAGTTTCTAGTCCAAGAGAAGTTCCTGAGGGACCAGTTAACCTAGTGTTAAAGAGGGTGACAGTGTTCTAGTTGCTGTTGACACCACTGGCCCGGCAGAGCTGATGGTGGGAAGAGTCTAGATCCTGCTAGCATGTGACTCCCTGATCTAGCCTAAGAGATGAAGAGGGTCTAGACCATGAGAAAAGAGGATGAATGGACAAGGGAAGGGCAAAGAACAGCTAATTATACACATATAGACACAAACATGGAATATATACAGAATGGATCATATATAATGGAATATATGTAAGATGTATACATACATTCAGGGAAATATTATTCAACTTGAAAAATAGAATAAAGTAGATCATGTATAATGGACTATATGTAATGTGTATGGCATGAATATATATATATACATATATATATATTTAGTGAAATATTATCCAGACTGAAAAGTAAAACAAACCCTGCTACTTGCAATACACAGGGGATGATATTATGCTAAGTAAAATAGGCCAGGCTCAGAAAAACAAATACTACAAGATCTCATTTCTGTGTAGAATTCTTTATAATGATAAGTTATAAAAACATAGTAAATGGGGCTGCGGATATGGCCTAGTGGCAAGAGTGCTTGCCTTGTATACATGAGGCCCTGGGTTCGATTCCCCAGAACCACATATACAGAAAATGGCCAGAAGTGGCGCTGTGGTTCAAGTGGCAGAGTGCTAGCCTTGAGGAAAAAGAAGCCAGGGACAGTGCTCAGGCCCTGAGTCCAAGGCCCAGGACTGGCCAAAAAAAAAAAAAAAACATAGTAAATGGTTGTCTGGGGGTAGGGGAAATAGGGAGATTTGGGCTCAAAGATTCAAACTTCCAGCAGCCAGGTGTATAAGTTCTACAGGTCTCATGTACAGCATGACACTTATAGTTAACAGTAAAGTAGTATCGTATTACACATGGAATACATGGTACAAAATCATTCTGTATCCTGTGAAGATATACAAACATTACATTGTTATGCCCAAGTCGCAAGAAGACCACCAAGAAGACCACCGAGAGCCAGACATTCCGAAATGCAAAAGCAAGGCTTTATTCAGGCGAGCTGCAGGTCGGGCCTCATCCTACCCACCAACACAGCGGAGGCCAGGCCCCAAACCGAGACCCCACAGAGCCCATAAAGGCAAAAAACCAAGTTACAGCAATCAGGTGTTCAAGCAAGATTAGGATACGGGTACAAATCTGATTGGCTCAGGGCTCAAGGCATTCCGGGGAGGTTAGAGTTAAGCATTCCCAGGCGGTTAGAGTTAAGCACGGAGTCTCCTGACTGGCTGGGCCCTAATAAGCTTGCCCCGCCAGCCAGGATAATTGGTGGCCTGGGTTACTCAAAATTTAAACAGACAACAAAACGGGGGCTGCCTGAAAATGGGGTTTACCTTAACTCTTTAATATGTCGATTGAAAAGTGGAGATGGAGACTGGGGGCCAGTGGCTCATGCCTATAATACTAACTACTCAGGAGACTGAGAACTGAGGGTTGAGATTTAAACTCATCTTGAGCAGAGGGTTAAGATTTAAACCCATCTTGGGCAGAAAAGTCCATGAGACTCTTTATCTCCAATTAACCAGAGAAAAAGCTTAAGTGGAGATATAGCTCAAGTGGAAGAGCATTACTCTTAATGAAAAAAGGAATAGCCCTCAGCCTCTGAGTTCAATCCTAAGTCCTAGCACCACCACTCCTCTTGCCCCCCTCCAAAAAAAGAAAGAAAAAGGAAAAAAAAATGAAACAAGGCTCTGGAAAATTGAAATGCTCTGGAAAGACAAAGAGATTTTTGTTGTTAATGTTGTTGTTGTTTGTTTCTTGTGCCAGTCCTGGAGCTTGAACTCAGAACCAGGACACTGTCCCTGAGCTTTTTTGCTCAAGGCTAGTGCTCTACTCCTTGAACCACAACTCCACTTCTGGGGTTTTGGTAATTGCTTGGAGACAACAGTCTGATGGGCAGTCTGCTGGCTTAGCATTCCAGACCCCGGTTTTATATGTAGTAGGTGGAGTTCGGTTAGTCTTTCATAGATATTGTGGTCCTGGGAATGGTAAGAAGAGGTGAGTATTCATTCACTTCAATTATTAGTGCCAGTCTCTCAGTTTTAGCTGGTGGAACTGTGGATTGGTACCAAGACAACTTGTCTGTCTTTCCTTGCTTCTTTCCTTCCTTGTTTCCTTCCTTCATTTATTTACTGCACCAGTCTTGTGGCTTGAACTCAGGGTCTGAGCATTGGCCCTGAGACTTTTTCCTCATGTCTAGCGCTCTACCACTTGAGCAACTATTATGCCTAGATTTCCAGTCCCCAAGGACCACCAAGGAGCTGACACTGATGCAAACGCACGAGAGTCTTTATTGCAAGCTCGAGCCTGGACTCTCAACCATCACCGCTGCAGCAGATCTGGATTGAGAGGCCCGACCTTCAGATAGGCAGAGTTTTTATTGTGATTACAACAGGGGCAGGGTATTTCCAACTTGGCAGATACTTGATTGGATGGCATTTAGCAAGCAAATCCTGTCCTATTTCTATTGGCTATCTACCCTTTCACTTATCTATTTTGGCTTTGATAAGCGTAACTGGCCTTGGTATCAGGAACTGACAGCAGGTGGTCACGTAGCACTGATGTAGGGGGCTAATGCAGGGGGTAGAGCAAGTCACAAATGGGTTAAGCAAGCCATTTACAGAAGCAGAATTCTACGGTCAGGCTAACCTAGTACCAACTTTATTTTAACAATTGCCACCATGTTTTCCCATTACCACTAAGCAAGCTTGAGCAGGCAAAACAATCCAGTACTTAATCATAAGTAAACCAACCCAACAGTTACCATGGCATTTTACTACTATTATGGTTATTTCTATAGTCTATGACTATGATCATTTTTTTACTGTCCGTTACCATGGTTGCTACCTAGGTACAGAGGGAAACAAGGGCTCCCTATATTTTTAAATGTCAGACTACAAGAAACTAGTCTCATGGGTGGGGGTGCAGCCCTCTAACATGGAGTCATCACAGGGTTTAGAAGCTGTTATAATTTTAACACTAAAACATATTTATTCATTAAGGTTCTCAGGTTAGCCCTTACACCACAATGCCACTTCCAGCTTTTTTAGCACTTTATTGGAGATAAGAATCTCATGGACTTTCCTGCCCTGGCTGGCTTTGAACCATAATCCTCAGAACTCAGCCTTCTGAGTAGCTAGGATTACAGGCGTGAACCACCATCACCCTGCAGGAAGACAGGTTTTATTCTGTGGGTGAGGAGAACCACTGAATGCTGGGAAGCTGAGAGTGATATCGTTTTAAGGCAAATCATTCAAATAGCTGGTCTGCTAGACTCCAGAGCCTCCCCCATCCCCAAATGCAGAGGTAGAATGACCACCATAGACCAGGCAGAGAGCATGAGGCGGCAAACTGGCAGGTGAGTCTGGCACCAGCAGAGAAATGAGAAGGAAACACTTCTGACAGCCAGAGTCCAGCTTTAAATCCTAGACTTGTTCCTAATTGGCCATGCAAACTAAGGCAATGGAGTTAACTTCTCTGTACCTCCACTTCCACATCTGTAAAATGGGCACTTGAAGTTTATTTTAAATTTATAGACATGTAATGCTTAGGACAGTACTTGTCCAACGAAGTAAGTATTTGGTAAAGGTTACCTATTAATGTTTTTATTAAATACATTACAATTTAGGACTAGTTGAATTTGAGGGCAATGGAAATAGTCAACAATGACATGTTCATCAAGGGGATATGATAGATATTCAGAATTAATAAAATAGCTGATATATATCTATTGTGTGTACATTTACACACACATATGTATATATACACGTGTGTGTGAGAGAGAGAGAGAGAGAGAGAGAAAGGGGGAGAAGGAAGAAAGAATCCTTTAGCAAAATATCTCCTTGTAATCTTCCACACTGTGGAAACCAGAAGAGCATGACAACCAAAGTCTACCTGTAGTTCCCAGCTCAGCTCATCACTTCACAGAACATACTTGAAGCAACTGGGACGACTAGCAGGAAGTTGAATGGGTCTGGGGACAGTTGTGTGGGTGGCTGTGTTAGTCCCTGTGTGTAGGCTATGACACAACACCATTCTAGAGGAATAGGACAACCAGCCCCATCCACACTTACTCTCCTATGTTTCGGGGTCTTTGTACTTTATTCAGAACTGTACTGTAAGTTTGTGCTTGTTTGAAAATAAAAACTTTCTACTTTCACTAACAGCTAACATTTATTAAGCCTTCACTAAGTATGATGGCACCTGAGCAGGTTCAATTCCCCCAAGAAACTTCTCTGGTTCGCATGGCTATTGGAATCTTAAGCCACTCCTTTATGCCCCTTCAGCAGGCAGATCCCCAACCTAGAAAACCACTTACAACTGCTGAACCACTGCCTGCTTTTGTCCCTAATGCCAGTCCCCCTCTCCTTCGGGAGATAGCTTTTTAAGCTCGGGGCTGTGCCTGCTTTCCACATGCGTTCATGCTCCCCTGAGCAGCTCATGCCATGTCCTAACCCTCAACACACTCCTAAGCAGAAGCATTCAGACTTGCTCACCAAGATGACCACAGGCAAAAAGGAAGCACCAAGCCTGTGGCTCACGCCTGTAACCCTAGCTACTCAGGAGGCTGAGATCAAAGGATCGCAGCTGCAAGCCAGCCAGGAGAATTAACAAAAAGCTGAAAGTAGAACTGTGGCTCAAGAGCCAGCCTTGAGCAAAAAAAAAAGTCCAAGGAGAGTGTGAAGACCTGAGTTCAAGCCCTAGTACCTGCACACACACACACACACACACACACACACACACACACACGGCACCGGATGGAATGCATGCATGCCTGACACGTCTCCTTTTCAAGGTGGCCCTGGCTCTGGCAAAGGCACACAGTGTGAGAAGCTGGTGGAAAAATACGGATTTACTCATCTCTCCACCGGTGAGCTCCTGCGTAAAGAACTGGCCTCCGAATCTGAAAGAAGCAAACTGATCCGAGATATCGTGGAACGTGGAGAGCTGGTACCCACGGTAAGCCACGCCCATCCGTCCCAGGAAACCACGCCCCTCCTCCCCTGGAAACCACACCCTCGCCTGCTTGGTAAACAGCAGCTGCCTTCCCCTGCAGAATTACCGACAGGGTCTAGAAGTGGATTTTATTTCTCTCCTATGTGACATCCAGAAACGAGCAGGTCTGCAGCAGACGTTGAACCCAAGGCCCAGGTTCACTGGCCAGCCCTTTAAACGTCCTAGCCTTCGTTTCCTCAAAGTCAGTCCTTCACTTGACAGTTCAAAAATCTTCAAAACAGAGGTCAATGTGAAAGGACACAGCCTAGAATTAGAAATATTCAGGGAACAGAAAATAACCTTTTGATCTAGTTCTGCAGAGAGCCTAAGGTAATGATAACATTTGGCATTTTGTTTCTGTCATTTAAGAGCATCCCTTTGCTAATACCCTCTTTTCCCTTTTCAAATCGTCGTTCATGTCTGCTATGTGTATTCAAAAATATTCATCCTACACAAGGCAGATTGTGGTTCAAAGCCAGACTGGTCAAAAAGGTCCATGAGACAGACTCCTATCTCCGATTAACCACCAAGAAACTGAAAGTGGCTCCACTTGAGAAAAAAAGCTCAGGGACAGCCCCCAGGTCTGGAATTCGAGCCCCACATCCAAGAAAATAGATGATTGATAGATAGATAGATAGATAGATAGATAGATAGATAGATAGAGATTCATCCTTGTCAAGCAAGGTCCCAAGCCAGGTTCTGCAATTAGGGCTTGTACTATGCAGTCTCTGCGGGAAAACGCTACAGGCTGTCTCAACTAGAAACATCTTGGTGAAAGGAAAACAGTCATGGCAGTGCCTCTGCCTCCCACCCTCACCCGAAGTCTATCTTTTTTTCTTCTCCTCCTCCTCCTCCTCCTCCTCCTCTTCTTCCTCCTACTCAAGGCTGACAATCTACCACTTATTCTAGTGATAGATCCACTCCTGGCTTCTTGGTGGTTAACTGAAAATGAGAGTCTCATGGACTTTCCTGTTCAACTGAGATCCTCAGATCTCAGCCCCCTGAGTAGCTAGAATTACAAGGATGAGCCACCCATGCCCAGCTTCTCAGTCTTACTATTGTCACAGCAAGCAAGCGAATGTTTCAAATATATTTCTTATTCAGAAATGTCCAGCCACTTCCCATGACACTTATATGAAATGCAGAGTCCTGACCATGGATGTGGCCTCCAGCTACCTCTCCCGGTTATTCCCCATCATGCTCACCATGCAGACTCCATTCACATACTCCTCATCACTCCTCTCACAAGTCAGGCTGTTCCTGCCTCTGGGCCTTTATACTGGCAATATCCTTGTCCTGAGTGCTATTTCTTTATATGGTCACACAGTTTGTTCATGTCTTCATCTAAATCATTCTTTAATGTCAAAGCTACAATTTTTTTGTTTTAGGGGGATTTTTTTTGTGCCACCACTGGTGCTGTCCCTTAGCTTTTTCATTCAAAGCTGACACCCTACCACTTCCAAATGCGACAGCTTCTTGAGGAGGCCTGCCCTGGCTGCCTTATGTACAACAGCACCTCCAGTATTTTTTTTCTGTCTTTGTCTTGCTTTAATTTTGTGCTTGTCAGTTGTCCCTCACTAAATATTTTAGTTATTTGTATATTAGTTGTCTCCTTCATCAAACTATGAGCTTCATGAAGAAGATAGCTTACAATTATCTAGAAAAGATTTGGCATTATTCCTCAAGCTCCTGTCAAAAGTCAAAGGACAGGGAATTCCTCCATTTCCTCAGAACAATTATCTGACTGGAGATTCCCACAGCCATTCCCAAACCTCTACATTCTCTTCTCCTTATTTTCCATAAGCCCATATATTTGGGCAATAATGGTATTAGAACTCAGGTACTTATAACTGCTAGGCCAACACTTTACCACTTTAGCCACATCCTCCCACCCCTAAATCAAAAACTTTAGTATAGAAAGCAATGTGACTAGAAAATACTTCATATCTATTGAAAAGTTTCAACTCAGTGGATGTCAAGTTTTATAAAATATTGGCTGGAAGAAAATTAACAGTGGAATATATTTTATATTTTGTCTAGTTTTAAACTGCCATGGTGCCTAGTTTATGGAGTGCTGTTCTCTGAAACAAGACTGTTATATTGCTTATAATCTAACATAATATAAGTCATACAACCCCTCTAGCAAACCAGTGAGGACTAAGAAAAATCTGAGCAGTCACACCGGAAGCCAGGACCTACACACACACACACACACACACACACACACACACACACACACACACAGTGAGTGACCCACCAATTTCGTAATTTTTCCAGTGTGATGGGGGAGGGAAAAGAGATGGAGAATTAACTACGGAGGGCTGCTGTCTCCTATCAATTTGTCTGAACCTGTCTCTTCCCTCCCTAGTGGATGGCTGGTAGTCCATCCTGGTGATGCTGGGTAGGGACTGGCACTGTGTGGCTGGGGCGCTGACCACTGTCATCCCTCTGCTTCAGGGCATCATTCTGGAGCTCCTGAAGGAGGCCATGGTGGCCAGCCTCAGCAACACTCAGGGCTTCCTGATCAACGGCTACCCTCGGGAAGTGAAGCAAGGCGAAGAGTTCCAACGCAAGGTGAGTTTCTGTTACTGGGAGGGATTGTTCCAGAAGAAAATCGGGGTGCATTATTGAAGTGAAGATAAATTCAAAGTCTGGCCCTTTCCTAGTTACATTAATCAAATCTTTCTATTACACATGGAAGACACTCAACTCAAACTCACCAGAGAGACATAGACAGAGAGAGGCTGGAAAAGAATATTTAATTAAAATACACAAGAGTAGTTGTAACATGGTTAGATCTTGGTATTCAAATTTGTTCATCAAAGGTCTTACTGTTTCCATCTCATCAATGGTTTTCTTTTTCCTGTTTCCAGCTTTTGCCCTACATGACCCCACAGAAGAATCTCACACCCCAGGGCTGTGTTTCATTGTCCTGGATTAGGTCTCATCCATCTCTAAACCTTTCTCTGTGGCCAGGAGGAAATGGAGGAGGGTGGGAGGAGAGGCAGCCTAGAGGACTAGGGATGAGAAGGGTGGTATCCCACCTGAGCCACACTGACTAACATGTACAGAGAATTACCCCAAGAGGGATAGGGATACCTTCACATAAGGGTGGGGGGGGGGGTAAGAAGAACCTCAGATACAGCCACTCCATCCCCACCATCCCACCCTCCCCAGCCCCAGCCTGTCCTAGGAGGAGGTGAGTCAGAGCCACTCACACGGAACAGCAGGAAGGAACACCCACCCCATCTGTAGGCATTGACTTACAGCTTCACACTGCATAATGCCTGTAACTTCACAATGATTGGGGACAGTGTTAAGCAATGTGTGACTCCAGAGCCCACAAGAAACTCCTGTTTTTAGAGTTGTCTCTCTAAGCCAGTTTGATGTTTTCATGTGCATCCTCTTCTGGGATGTTTGGTAGCTTTGTGAGTTTTTCTTTTGTTTTGTTTTTTTGTTTCATACTGGCACTGGAGCTTGAACTCAGGGCCTCATGCTCTCACTTGAATTTTCCACTCAAGTCTGGTATGCTAACACTTGAGCCACACCTCCACATCTGGCTTTTTGCTGGAGTCTCACGGAGTTTTCCGCCCAGGGTCACTTCCAGCCTTGATCCTCAGATCTCAGCCTTCTGAGTAGCTAGCATGACAGGCATGAGATACCAGCTCCCAATTCATGGGATAGTTTTTAAAGCAGTCTTTTAAAAATATATCAATGATACCAAGGTGATGGATGAAGCCCAAGGGTGTACTGTTTTGATGATAGTCATGTGGCTGGTGACACTTTGCTGTGAGTGACAGCTGCTGATAGGACTGCTATTTGAAGAGTGCCATCTCCTGCTTCTGCCTCCAACATTGTCACAGTGAATTGGACTGTGTGGCCCTGGAGTTCCACCTCCCTCTGCCTCTGTTCTCTTCAGCTTTTTAGATGGAGTCTCCATCGCTCACCTTCCCCTCCATTTGCCCCTTGCAGACAAGGTCAAAGCAAAACTTCTCAGGCATGGTAGGGGTAAGCAGGGAGACAGATTGTGTGACAATGGTGATCATATCAGCCTTTAGGGGGTTCTCCCCTAGGAACTCTAAAGAGCTTTCTTCTACAAAGCAACCCACTTCCAAAGTGCTAATCACCAGTTTTGATGTACGTCAACTCAGGATTTGTTGTGGTTGTTTGTTGTTTAAAGAGACTGGGTCTTCTAAATAGCCTAGATTAGACTCACATGCTCAGTCCTCTTACCTCAGCCCATGGAGGCTGTTATTACAGGTGTGTACCACAATACCCAGCCAACAATATAAATCAACTTCTTTTTGACAAAATTATGTTGGGGAGAATTGTTTGTTTTAGCTGTTATATGTACATGACAGCATTTTACAGTGTTAACTACTTTTCACTGTTCAGTTGGATGATATTAAGTGCACTCATGCCATAGTGCCACCCTCACAATAGTTCATCTCCAGGACTATTTTCATCTTGCTGAACTGAAGCTCTGTACTCATTAAACAACTTCCCACCCTCCCCTATCTCTGCCCTGGCAGCTGTCATTCTACTCTCTACCTCTATGAGTTTGATTATTCTAGGCCCCTCATATAAATGGGAGGGGCATAACACCAGCCCTTCAGTGACTGGTTTATTTCACTAATCAAAAGGTCCCCCAGAAGCATTCCTAAGGGCACTAAAATAATCCTAGCTACTCAGGAGGCTGAGATCTGAGGATCTCAGTTTAAAGCTAGTCTGGGCAGGAAAGTTTGTGAGACTCTTATCTCCATAATCACACACACACACACACACACACACACACACACACGTGCACGCTGAAAGTGGAGGTACAGCTCAAGTACTAGAGCACCAGCCTGGAGGGAAAAAGCTAAGAGGAACCTTCCACAATAGCTATACCATTCTACATTCTTAGCAACAGAACAGTTGGACTCATTTATCTTCACCAACACTGTTATTGGAGGCAGGTTTTTGTGTTTTGTTTGTGCATTTTGACAGTCATCATCCTATAGTAGCTAATGGATGAGCTTCTCTATCTCCGTGTGTGTGAGTGTGACTGTGTGTGTGTGTGTGTGTGTGTGTGTGTGTCTCCTGGGTTTGAACATAGGGCCTAAGCAATTTTGCTCATGGTTAGTGTTCTACCACTTGAGCTCCACTTCTGACTTAAAAAAAAAACAAAAAACTATTGTCAAGGTGATAGATAGAGGGGTTACAGTTACATACGTAAGGTAGTGAGTACATTTCTTGCCAAACTTGTTACCTCCTCTCTCATTTGTCTCCCACCTTCCCTCCTCGCCAGTTCTCCCTTCTGGCTTTTTTTGTGGTTAATTGGAGCTAAAAGTCTCTTGGGCTTTTTCTGCCTGAGCTGGCTTGGATCCTCAGATCTCAGCCTTCTAAGTAGCTGGGATTACAGGCATTAGCTACCAGCACCTGGCTCCCTGTGGCTCTGATTTGCATTTTTCATGATGTTTACTGAAGGTTGGCATCTTTTTCCTGTGCTTTTGCTCATTTGTATATCTTCTTTAGGGGAAATGTCCGTTTTATATCTTTGTAACAGGTTCTGTCTTTTGCTGTAACTGTAGAAGTTCTTTATATAGTTTAGGTAACAACTTTATCACAGGGGTATAGAACCTTTTTTTCTGCCAAGGGCCTTTTGAGTATTTATATAAATGGTATTCATAGGCCGTACAAAGTAATCAACTTAAAAATTAGCCTGCATGCTGTTGAAATACGTGTATATTATAAATGATCTTATTTGTGTAATACTCTTACATGTTATATTATCTTTTCTAAGAAAACAAAGTCCCTATTGTTCCTATTGCAAAGCAGGAATTAAGAAAGTACAGTAATTTTTTTTAATCCGGTAAATGTAGTATTCTTAACTTGTTCTATATTACTTATGCCTATTGTCTATAAAGCTTTAATTTATAGCTGTCAGTTTAACATTGGCATGTCTGGCAAAGAAAATTAAAACTTTGAGAGTTTTATAAACTGTTTCTAGGTTGCTAAAGAATTTATTTTTCTACTATATATGGTATAGACAACGCATCAAACTATGTACAGGGGGAAAAAAAGGCCTGAATATTTCTATTGGAAATAGGCTGGAAAGAGAATTTTCAGAACTGTTTGTGTTTTTGGTTCATTCTATCATAACTCGGCTATTGTAATATGTGAATTCAGTTTATTTAAGCTGTTCTCTTTTATCCCATGTTAATTTAACATTCATTTGCATTTAGTACCATTTTGTTACTATAATTAACATTTATCATTTTTCCACAGTTAGTCACCTTACACCTTTCCTAACACTTTTTTCTGCATTTCTATGCATTCTGTCATTGATTTGACACACTTCATAGTGAGTCTTTTAAATGTTCTACATATGGTTCAATTAACTAGTAAGTTATAGTTATTGAAAATTAAAGTCCAATTTAAAGCTCAAAAAAATTAGCCTGCTATATTTTGTCAAAGACTTAATTATTCACCCCTAATGTGAGGCTGGAACTGCTCCTTGGTGAGGTATGACTAGTGGTATTGCTACTTACAACTGCTTTTCCAAGTTTGTCAGTCTAGAGCACAATTTGACTTTTTGTAATGGTACATTTTGAAAAGCACAGCTTGAAGCAGTTAAGTTGTCCCATACACAGATGTATATTTCGATACATGTCTCCTCAAAGTTTACCACTGCTTATGTAATATTTATAGAACTCAAGCAGTGGGAGGCAGTTGGAGCTAGCTTTCAGCTCATCGTGACTTCACAGCTGGATGATTTTGTGTTCTAGGTTAGCAGGCACCTCAGCTGGTTTCCACCTCAAATAATACAGCAAAGGGGTACAGATCCATTTGTGTACTTTCCACATCCTTAGATCTTTCATTAAGTGCCTCCATTAGTTTCAGACACTCACTAGCATATTTATGTGCCTTAGAAGGCTTTTATTCTTCCAGAATGGAGAAATGTGCCACGTTACTCTTTCTGAGTGGTACTTTGTACAGCTTTAACTTAGCTTCAAATGATTTCACATTTGAAAGCTGAGAGCTGAAAAGCTGGGCGGGGCTCTGCTGGTTGTCATTTGCCTCTGAGAGGTGCTTGTCACATCTGCTGCCAATGCTCAATCACACCGCCACTTACTGCCGTTGAGTTCCCTGACAGTTTTGTTTTCACTTCATGTCTGTGAACTGCTTGACTTCATCCTGCAGTTGGTGAAAGCTCACGAGCATGTCCCATTGACTCAGCCACCATACTTCATGGTGACAAACAAAATCATAAAGCTCAGAATCAAGGTCACCCAATAACTCCTTAAATTGGCAGCTTTCAGACCCTCTGCTTTTGACAAAACATGTGCATGACACTCCTGTTGCCATCCCGGTGTTGAACCACAATGACTGTGCACAGAGCAGTGGCATAAATTAAATCAACTTCCATCAAGACCAAGATTACTCAGTTCTTTCTTAGCAAATACAATTAACCCTCTTTTGAGCCATCCATGGCTGGCATTCCCTCTTTAGTAAGACCACATAACTTTTCAAATATTAACACACGCTCTTTTCATTGATAAAACCAGTCTCTCACACAAGTCCTCATCTCTTGTAGGAGCCATGTCTGGCTTTTAGTGACAGTAATTCCTCTCTAGTGTCAAACTGCAGTTATCCCACAGGTAAAAACAATTCATTGGGTAGTGTTTGTTATATTTGTTATTTCCTCACCAGACAGAGAGAACAATTGGAAATGTCCTACAGAACCCTTCAATTTTTTTTTCAATATCTTATACTATATCAGTAACCTGATCGAATTTCCAAGATGAACCAACACTGAGATGATTTTCCTTTGTCTGGTGCTAACACCTCCATCACAGCCACTGTGGACTTGATCACAAACTGCCCATCTACCTGGGAACTTGGCTTCTTTGTGATTAATCAGCTCACGATACAACTCATCAGAATGACAGTTCTCTGTCACTAGGAGGCCCCGTGAAAGCTACCCATATTTCCAATTTCCAATCTGCTAAAGAGCATTGATTTTATCCAGGCACATGTGACCTCCTGATTTATTGAGTTTAGTATGTTCTGAGCTGTAATAAAGTTCCAGACTGACACTTTTACATTAGTGCTAATGCACCACCACAAACTGGTCACATAGGTTTGACTTTAATTTCAGCAACAAGAAAACAAAAATCATTATTTAACCTACAAGTAATATTGTAAATATCCAAATGGCTTTCATCAGAAAAATGGTTCTCATGCCATGACATAAAGTCTCCCAAGGAGACATCTTGAAAGCACATCATTCATGGGACTTGGGGTCAGAATATTTGGAATTGTGCCTCTGCCATATATGAGTGTGACAGGGGCCAAGTTACCCAATATCACATTCTTTTTCTATAAAATAGATTTAAAGAATTCTGTGAATAGGGATGGGGATATGGCCTAGTGGCAAGAGTGCTCACCTCGTATACATGAAGCCCTGGGTTCGATTCCCCAGCACCAAATATACAGAAAATGGCCAGAAGTGGCGCTGTGGCTCAAGTGGCAGAATGCTAGCCTTGAGCAAAAAGAAGCCAGGGACAGTGCTCAGACCCTGAGACCAAGCCCCAGGACTGGCCAAAAAAAAAAGAATTCTGTGAATATCAAATGTCCTAACACTTAAGTATATTTCCTAAAAATATTCTCCAGTTTGGGGCCACTAATTTTCTCACACCTTTGAAATCCTGCTCTGTCACCTTTGTCTTCTCTTGCTTATAAGCCAGATGGGAAAGCCCAGGGCTTTACAAGGCATTTATGAATGCCCTTGTGTAAACAGAAATTCAGTTCATTCATGTGATCTCCCCAAAGGTAAAACAAAACCCTCTCTCCCACTGTGGGCCCCACTGAGGCAGATTTCAAATAAGACAGAGAAGAAATCTAAGTGCTAAGGAGCAAGCGTCATCGGCCTGGCACTTGGACAGTTCCAACTAGAGTGACAATTGGTGATGCCACTATGATATGCAAATATGATATATGTGCCATGTAATGGCAGCCTGGGACAGAGAGTGTAGGGGCAACAGAGTGGGGTTATTTCTATTAAGACAAGCTAGAATAACCCTGAAGCTCCTCTAGTGAGCTTCCCCAAGGAGCTCCATCTCCAAGTGAGAGCTACACAAATGGATGTGTCCAATTTATTGTCAGCCAGTGAAGCAAGCCTGTGACTCAGCAGGCCCTCTGACTCTAAACCCAATAGATTTTTACAGCTCAAAGAGACAAATATAAGAGCCACCCCTTTAAATCCAATTAAATAATATTAACTTGCATTGATGTGGTATTTGAAACAAGTTACATACTTTATATGTGCTAGTTTATTTAACCCTCACAATAGCCCTGTAAAATAGGAACTACTCTTACCCTCATTTATAAATGAGGAAACTAAGTCTCAAACAGAGAACATTATAGATATTCTGTCCTTCAAGGGAGATTTCTTGCCCACCAAAAAACATGGCCTCCCCTGTACCCTGACAACTGAACAAAACTTAAGGTTAAGGGAGGGGTCAGGGAGAGCAGAGTGAACGTCCTCCTTCCCCTTCTGGAATTACCAAGTACTGAGGAGTACTGATCCCATCTAGGCCCCAAGAGGCAGCAAAAGCCAGATTCCAGAAGCCAAAATGGGCAATGCCACCTTCACAGCCATCCCACCCTCCTATCCTGGTTCTGTGTGCCCACCCACCACACATGCTTCCTGAGCCCCATCCTGAAGGCCCTGGCTCTCTCCTCTAGGGCCACATCACCAGCTGGCTCCAGTCTGGTGTTAACTAATCCTTAGTGATCTTGGGGCAAGTTAACTTCTTGGGCTTTCTATTTCCTCATCCTGAAAGTAGAGCTAGTAATATTTCCCATTAGGGATGGGTTGAAAGGATGGCTGTCTCCAAAGCCCTGAGTCCAGCGTCTCCAGCTGGTAATCTGTTGCTTGTGGGTTCTCAACAGTCCTCTGTGCTGGAACAATGAGGTCCCAGTGTACCTGCACTGTCTTTACAGCTCATGTCAAAGAGGCACATTCCTGGTATCAGGTAGCAAAGCTCCACATAACCAATATGATGGCTTTAAAAAAAAAATTATAGTTTACTGGGAAATCATGGAAGACAACCAGCCTGAGTTATGCAGGGACATTCGTGACTATAACAACTCAAGATGGCTGTGGTGAGGTCAAGTTGAATGCTTAATCCTTCTTAAATATCCTTGTATTCTTGTGGAGGATCCCAGATTATTAAAAAGAAAGAAAAAAACTCATGAAGAGCCCAGAGATATTCGTGGGCCATTTCTCAGGATGCTGACAGGGTGAGGTAAGGACAAAACATGGTCCCCAAATCCCTCTGGTTCATTCAGACAAGGGCAGTGTTCTCTGTTCTGCCCCTCACTTGGTTTTAGAGGTGAACCACAGCCTATGGTCAGAGCTGGGAGCTAGAGGACTATTCCAAAGGACTTTCTAAAGGTATAGCACAGCATTTTGTAAAACAATTTCATCTAACATTTGAAAAATGTTTTGCTGTTAAAATAACGATGTCAGCAATTCTGGTGAATTCCAGATGGAATGATGAGACGGCAGGTTGGCATCCAGGAAAAGAATCCTGATTTCAGGAAAGACAGTCAAATCCCATTGTTTGGGGGCACCGAAGAAATGGCTTGATAGGCAACTTCTGAAGCTATTATGTTGTGATCGGTCACCTGAGGATTCTCTAAAATGTAGACCTTGGCTCAGCAAGTTCGAGTCTGGGGCCCCTATATTTCTAACAAGCGCCAACTCACATGCCAGAGGACCAAAAAAGCCTCTGCCCTGAACTTATCATGGTCCAGAGGGGCATTTACTCACAGCTCCTGCTAAGATTTTTATAATGTTTGTGTGTACCTGAAGAAGTCCCTGAATTATCTTTCCTTTCCCTAAGAGTGGCCTGAAAAGGACACCCTCTGCTCTATGTAGCCAATCTCAAGGACTCTGAATTCCAGACTGCCTCCTCGCTCGCCCTCTGCTGGTGAATTAGGGTCATTTTCCTTCTCCTCCTGTCAGCCTTTCTTGCTATCCAAATGCTCAATTTCTCTTTTCAATTAATACAGACAGAAACACATGACTGATTCCAGAGATTTGTTTCACTATTCTAGATTTTGGAGAGTTTGCATAATTTGCTTTGTTACAGTTCTGTGGTGGTTAAAAGTTTGATCAACACTTGGTAGCAACTTCTGTTTCTGCACATGGCCTAAAGGTCTTCACCCATCCCAGCTTTGTTCTTACTCATCCTGACATTTTCCACAGAGAGTTCCAGGGGTCCTTTATTCACAGCCAGTATGTGATAAAGTCAAGGCACAATGACTTCTTTTGTTCCAGAGTCAGGTTGGGTCATGGAGGCACACTTAGAATGTCCCAGAGACACTAGAAACAAAAGAAGTTTACAGAAGGTGCAGGTCACAACGCTTATCACCATCATTTGTTTATTAAAACATTTTTTGACTGGGTGCAGTGGCTCATACCTATAATCCTAGCTACTTATGAGGCAGAGATCAGGAAGATCCTGATTGGAAGTCTGCTGGGGCAAAAAGTGAGCAAGACCTCCACCTCAACCAAGAGCTAGGCAGGGTGGTCTGCACATATCATCTACACAGGAAGGAGAATCATAGTCCAGGCATGTATGGTCATAGAGAGGGACACTATTCATAAAATCACCAAATCAAAAGGGGCCAGGGATATGAATCAAATGGTAAAGTATCTGCCTAGCAAGTTCAAGGCCCTGAATTCAAACCCAGTACCACTCAAAAATGTAAACCACGCACATGCTCATGTGTGCGCACGTGCACACACACACTTCTTAAATCACTTTTTTAATGCAAGAGTTGAGACCAGAAACTTGGGATTCCTAACCCACACAAAGACCCAGTGCCTACTAGAGAAACTGAGCATAATAGCTAATGCTTTGCACCTTATGCCATATGTCAAGTGGCATATGTATGTTACCTTCCCTTGATTATCATCATTGTACAAACAGAAATTTGAAGTGCAGAAATTTCAGAGTAATACTTTTTGTAAATGATAAAATCAGGTGGTTTGAAAGAACCAGGTGTGGTAGCGCATGCTTATAATCCAGCATTTGCTGAGTTGGAAGGACTGCCAATTTGATATGAGCCTGTGCT
The DNA here is from genome assembly GCF_023159225.1 of Perognathus longimembris pacificus. Lineage (NCBI taxonomy): Eukaryota > Metazoa > Chordata > Mammalia > Rodentia > Heteromyidae > Perognathus > Perognathus longimembris. Next base: position 55,287,833 of record NC_063167.1, read on the forward strand.
CAAGATGCAGCCTCAAAAAAAAAACAAAACAAAACATGGTTCTGGAGTTTGATGGACATAGCTGGTGGGCTCCTACCGAGTCCCTAATATATAACAGTCAGATAGTGGCTAACTCTGGAGGTGGGCCTGTCTGGTATAGTAGGTTTTCCTCACAACTTGGCAGTTTGGAGGTAGCTGGACATCTTAGAAGCTAGTTTCCTTGATAGCAATTTTTCTACCATGCTAGGCAGAATAATAAAACTCCTTTATGATCTGGCATCCCAAAGAATGCAGCATTGTTCCAGCCATTTTCTGCTGCTCAGAATCACCCTACATCAGCTCAGATTCAGTGGGAAAAGAAGGGCTTTTGTGCCTCAGGGGAGGAATATCTTAGAAAGTAAAATAATAATAAAACCCATCTCAGAGACTGATGAGTCACCAGCAGCAAGATGTGGCCCTAAACAGCCTGGCTCCAACTGTGCAGGCTCTGCCATTAGGCTCTCGCAATCTACCACAACATACCTCCAGCCCTGTGTGCTGTTGCTGGTAGCTGGAAGAAGATAAGTTGGTAGAATGAAGGAGGAAGTGGTCAATGTGGCCTCAGTAGCCTAGGGAAGACTTCCCATAGGAGAAACACACATACACACACACATGCACACACACACACACACACCACTATATGGCTCCATTAAGTGTAAAAGACAGACTCTGATAGCACTGGGTAGCCCATAATCCCTGCATTGAGTAAGGTGACCTTAAAGCTGAGGGTGAATCAGCTCTGAGGCAGCTCATAGCCCGAGCCTGCCATGGATCAGGGGAGCCATGAAGTTCAGTCCCTCTAAAAACCATGACGCAGTGTCTGGTTCTAGAGAGCAACCAGAATGCCAAGAACTACAAGAAGGAGAGGGCCCATTCTTTCCTGAACACCAGCACACTGGACTTGCTGACCATATTGTGCTCTGGTCCCCATCCCCCAGATTGGAGACCCACACTTGGTGATCTGCATGGATTGCTCAGCAGACACCATGACCAACCGCCTTCTCCAAAGGAAACAGAGCAGCCCGTGCCTGGAGGACACCACCAAGAACATCACCAAGCGCCTGGAAACCTACTACCGAGCGTCCATTCCTGTGATGGCCTACTATGAGGCAAAAACACAGCTGCGGAAGGCAAGCACCCCTCTCCTTCTCACCTACCCCCCGCCCCTGCCCTGAGACAGTGATCTGCCACTCTTTCTCTTTTCAAGGAAAGAGAAAAGGTTGCAAAGCTTTGGTTATGGTGACTTGAGGTACATGAAGCTGCAGAGTTTGGGTAAAATATTAATATCTTACTGTCTTCACTACTGTGTCAGTCATGATATCTTTATATGGTCCATAAAAATTGTCACTTAAGGGGCTGGGAATGTGGTTTAGCGGTAGAGTGCTTGCCTAGCATACATGAAGCTCTGGGTTCAATTCCTCAGCACCACATAAACAGAAAAAGCTGGAAGTGGCTCTGTGGCTCAAGTGTTGGAGTGCTAAGCCTTGAGCAAAAAGAAACCAGGGACCATGTTCAGGCCATGAGTTCAAGTCTCAGGATTGGGGAAAAAAAGTCACTTAAGTTTCACAGGTGTTAATTATAGCTGTTGAATATTCCTTTGTCGGGGAGAGAGGGAAAGAGAGGGATGGGGGAAGAAGAAAGAGAGAGAGTACAGATTTTGCCTCAAACTCTTGGGCAATTTCTTCCTTTCTTTCTAGCTATCTTTAAAAAGTTGTACAAAAGGGTTTCAATTCACATATTTTTTATGAATACAATGTCTTTTGATCAATATCAACTGTTTCATCATGCTCTTGTAGTCCCACCCATCCCCTCAATTTGCCTGGTTTCATTTTCACAGATGTACATTGAATATTGTGACTGTATTCTCTCATCCTTCCTCTATCCATTCATTTCTCCCCCAACCTTCATAGGTGATTTCTATACACTCAGCTCACTTAATCACTTTCTTACAATAACTAATGCTCTTGGCAGAGACCAGAAAAGCAAATTATTAGATGAAACTGGAAGTATGTTGGGGGATGGGTAGTATCAACTGAGAGAGAGAGAGAGAGAGAGAGAGAGAGAGAGAGAGAGAAAGAGAGAGAGAGAGAGAGGAAAACAGTAGACAAAAATAATTTTTTAAAAAATAATAGGCTCGGGGGCTGGGGATATGGTCTAGTGGCAAGAGAGCTTGCCTCCCATACATGAAGCCCTAGGTTCGATTCCCCAGCACCACGTATACAGAAAATGGCCAGAAGGGGCACTGTGGCTCAAGTGGCAGAGTGCTAGCCTTGAGCAAAAAGAAGCCAGGGACAGTGCTCAGGCCCTGGGTCCAAGCCCCAAAACTGGCAAAAAAAAATAAATAATAATAATAATAGGCTCTATGGATAAATCAAAAGGATATGTTGTTGACTACTGACGATTATTAAGAGAGTCTCTTTGAAGATGTAGCTGTAATTCACTAAGGCTTTGTTGCTATGAACAGGGTTGCCTGGATTTCTTCCATACAAAGTGGGTGGAGACTAAAAAATTGCAGAGGAGGGCTTGTGAACTGAGAAAATGCAGAAATATATCTCAGAGAACATGGACAGATTGTATAAGTTGATAAGTATGTAAGTAAATGTAAGTTGATTATATAGGTTTGTTACGTATGAAAATAATAAGTATGCATTGTTTTAAAGAAAGAAGCAAGGGCTGGGGATATAGCCTAGTGGCAAGAGTGCCTGCCTCATATACATGAGGCCCTGGGTTTGATTCCCCAGCACTACATATACAGAAAATGGCCAGAAGGGGCGCTGTGGCTCAAGCGGCAGAGTGCTAGCCTTGAGCGGGAAGAAGCCAGGGACCGTGCTCAGGCCCTGAGTCCAAGGCCCAGGACTGGCCAAAAAAAACAAAAAACAAAAAAAAAAAAAAAAAAAAAAAAACAAAATAAAGAAAGAAGCAAGCCAGATAACCAATCAATTTTAAATGCGTCGGTCCCTTGATCTGACCAATGACCCTTTCCAGATTCCTTCCCGCCACCAAATGCGCCAAACATGCTTTAGAATTATTTTATAATTTTCCCGCGGTGTGTGTTGATTTGTTAAAAGATGCTATGATGTATGCTAAGTCCCTGCCTTCCCCAAAGAATGTATAAAACAGCTGGACGCCTTAGCCTCAGGGCCTCTTAGCTCTTGCTCGAGCTTGCAATAAAGACTCCTTTTGCTTTTGCAAAAAAAAAAAAGAAAGAAAAAGAAAAAGAAGCAAGCCAGATACCAGTGGCTCATACCTATAATCATAGCTACACAGGAGGCTGAGATATGAGGATCATGGTTCAAAGCCAGCCTGCCTGGACAGGAAAGTCTGTGAGTCGCCTTATTTCCACTAAACTACAAGAGGAGGAGGAGGAGGAGGAGGAGGAGGAGGAGGAGGAGGAGGAGGAGGAGGAGGAGGAGGAGGAGGAGGAGGAGGAGGAGGAGGAGGAGGAGGAGGAGGAGGAGGAGGAGGAGGAGGAGGAGGAGGAGGAGGAGGAGGAGGAGGAGGAGGAGGAGGAGGAGGAGGAGGAGGAGGAGGAGGAGGAGGAGGAGGAGGAGGAGGAGGAGGAGGAGGAGGAGGAGGAGGAGGAGGAGGAGGAGGAGGAGGAGGAGGAGGAGGAGGAGGAGGAGGAGGAGGAGGAGGAGGAGGAGGAGGAGGAGGAGGAGGAGGAGGAGGAGGAGGAGGAGGAGGAGGAGGAGGAGGAGGAGGAGGAAGAAGAAGAAGAAGAAGAAGAAGAAGAAGAAGAAGGAGAAGGAGAAGGAGAAGGAGAAGGAGAAGGAGAAGAAGAAGGAGAAGGAGAAGAAGAAGGAGGAGAAGAAGAAGAAGGTGAAAGTGGAGCTGTGGCTAGAGCAAAAGAAGCTCAGAGACTATGCCTATGCCCTGCTCCAGGATCAGCACAAAAAAAGGAAGGAAGAGCGGGAAGGAAGGAAGGAAGGAAGGAAGGAAGGAAGGAAGGAAGGAAGGAAGGAAGGAAGGAAGGAAGGAAGGAAGGAAGGAAGGGAGGGAGGGAGGGAGGGAGGACATTTAAGAATATGAAAAGTAAAATGTATCCAGAATTCTTCCACCCAAAAATAATCACTAATAAACAATAAATCAATGTAGTTTCTTACATTTTCTTTCTTCATCCATTTTTTATGTAATAATTAACTCTTTATTCTTAGAACTAGTCCTAATGATTATAAACACCCCCACCCCATAGCACTCTTAGGTATCATCATAAAGACTATGTTTCTTAATTTTTAACCTGCGATTTGCTCATGGCATAATTAACTCAGAGACACTCCACTGATAATGTGACGTCTGTCCTTTGGTTATTTGTTTCTCTTAATTTAAAAAAAAATCCAGAACTCATTCAGTATGAGGTTTGCAGATACAGAAAATTAGTTCCTTTTGCCACTCTACTATTGTAAAGGAGGAAAAAAGCTTTTGCTCAGCAATACTTCTGCTACAGCATCTCAGTTTCAAAAAGAGTTTAGCTATTGACAAACATGTAACCATGTCCACATTCATCCAGGCAGGGACCCAGGGGAACTGAGACAGGAAGAGGGAAAAGTGGTTCCCCATGACTTGGGGAAAGTGAAAGACAAGGTATTGAAAGTTCATCTCTCAGCCTGGGCTACAAAGTCTACTTGCTTAAATTATCACCAACTGGATTCCTAAATTTAGGATCTAACACAAATAAGGGAGAAACTCAACATTACCTTTATGCCTTCAGTTCTTTGCACTGAACTCTTTCGTGTGTGTGTGTGTGTGTGTGTGTGTATTGTTTGCTTTATTTTCCTCAAGAACACACCATCTCCATTAGTTTGCTTTCTATACCAGTACAATCTCATAGAAAAATAACATGAATCACAGTATTGTAATTTGGAATTTTCTGGAGACCACAATAAAAAAGTGAAAAATAAAAAGACTGCTTTTTTTGGAATAAGTTCTTAAAATCTGGTATTTATGTTGCTCATATACAAATTTCAACCCAGAGTAGCCGTATTTCAAACACACAGTAGCAACATGTGCCAAGTGACTTTTGCATTGGAGAATGCAGTTTTATATTATATCTATATGCCATTATTTTCACTATTTTGCCATCTGCTTCCTAGGAAAAGTCCCAGATTTACCTTCAACATTACTGATACTGTTTTTCACATCACTCTTCTCTAAGTTTTTAATTCTTATTATGTATTTTTTAACCTTGTTCTTTTCATCTCATGCTATTCTTTTCAGTCTAAGGTTGTTCTCATTACTTTCTGTTCTCGTTTCACGTTGATCATGACATTTTCTACACTGTGTACAACTAGCATTAGTTGTCCTCCTGTGGGTTCTGATAGAGCTGCATCTTCCTTCATCTTTGTATTTGTCATGATTTGTTATAACTGCTTCTTTGTTTACTATTGATTTGTTTTTGCCAGTCTTGGGGCTTGGACTCAGGGCCTGAGCACTGCCCCTGGCTTCTTTTTGCTCAAGGTAGCACTCTACCTCTTGAGTCACAGCGCCCCTTGTGGCTTTTTCTGTTTATGTGGTGCTAAAGAATCGAACCCAGAGCTTCATGCATGCAAGGCAAGCACTCTACCACTAAGCCACATTCCCAGCCCTATAATTGCTTCTTTACCTCTCTGTATCTGCCAGCAAGAAATAAATGCTCAGGCATGGAGAATGACAGAAGCCATGACTCTTATCAAGCTACCTTGTATACATACACAAATGAAAATGTTAAATATAAACCCTTTATACAAATTTAAAGATAATTTTTTTTAAAAAAAACTGTCTACTGGGGCTGAAGATGTAGTTCAGTGCTAGAATACTTGCCTGGCATCTATGAGGACTTAGGTTCAAACTCTAGCACTGCAAAATAATAATTGATAATATCTGGGAGAGGGAGGAGTCGGTCATGGGACCTGTGCACTGTCCCTGAGCTCTTTTGCTCAGGGCTAGCACTCTACTACTTTGAGTCACAACGCCACTAAGGGTTTTCTGGTGGTTAATTGGAGGTAAGAGTCTTTTGGACTTTCCTGTCCAGATTAGCTTTGAACCTTGCTCCTCAGATCTCAGCCTCCTGAGTAGCTAGGATTACAGGTGTGAGTCACCAGAGCCCAACTTGATAATGTTTTTTTAAAGAACAAAATGTTTAACGGAAAATAAAAACAAAAATGGTATACTTCAAGACTTACATTTGTTTTGTTCATTGCTTTATTACCAGTCTGTAACACAGTGCCTGGCACAAAGTGGCGAAAGGGCAGAAGGTATTGGATATTTATCCAATGTTGCCCTGTATTAGTGTCTCATGCCTATAATCCTACCTATGCATGAGGCTGAGACCAGGAAGATCAGAATTCAAAGCTAGGCCAAACAAAAAGTCCTTGAGACTCCACTTCTAAAATAATTAACAAAAGTCAGTCAGCGGTAGAGCATCACCCATGAACAAGAAAACCAAGCAAGGGGCCCTGAGTTCAAACTCTGGTATTGTGTGCATGCAATACACACACACACACACACACACACACACACACACACACACCACAAAATGCTTAGTTTTCAAAAAATTTTATTTTTAAACTTTCTAGTTTCTGTAGTATATGATTTTCAGGAGTCTTATCTTCTGAGTCACTAGAATTGTGTCTTTTGCCTTTTTCTGTGGATTTTTTTAAGAACCTCCAATTTGAGTTTACTTGTCTGTTCCAGTTATCTACATATAAGAAACCATTCCATCATCATGGCTTCAGTGTATGGAGGGTGAGGGGAAAGTTTGTGCCAGTGCATGGGGAGAGCTCTTCTCTGTGCTGTGACAGCTGGGGGCTTCTGCTGGAATTGTTCAAATGGCCAGGGATGGCTCAGGCAGCTTCTCTACAATGACCTGTGCATCTCAAAGCTTCTTCCTGGGTTTAACAGGTGAAGCCCCATTGGAAGTATCCAGGGAGTGAGGTCCAGGAGACCACAGCAGCAGCAATCCCGCCCGCTCTCACCTAGGCTAGGAGGCCATGTCCACTGTTTCCACTGCTCTGTAGATTACAAGTCACCTAGGGCAGCCTCTGTTCGAGAGGAAGTAGATTAGATGCCTTTGGGGGGGGGTGTGTGGAGGGGGTGTGCACCTGTACATACATACACACACACACACACACACACACACACACACACACACACACACACCAATACACTTGAGCTTCAAGCCTCACATACTCACTCCACTTTTTCTTTTTCTTTTTTTCTTTTTCCCTCTGATGCCCTTGAGCTCCACTTCTGGATTTTGGCTGATTAACTGGAGATAAAGAGTCACTAGGATTTGTCTGCCCAGGCATGCTTCAAATCACTTTTCTCAGACCTCAGCCTTCTGAGAGTATGTGGCATAGAGGATATTAATGCAGCCATCTTTGGAGGATAATCTGCTATGTTCTCAAATTCAAGAGTAGAGATAGAGAGAGGCAGGGAGGTCTCATAGACCCAGAGCTACCAATGAACAGGTGGCTACTTTAGAGTCCCTCAGATACTAATGGCACTCAGCAGTGGTCAGGTTCTGACTTCTCCTGGAGGGCTGACAGGGTGCCAAGCTCCCTGCACAACCTGTGATGTCTGGGGGGCTTTGACGGATCAATGATGGGACTGCAGTATGAAGAATAGAAGCCCCGACTTGTGGGGGCACCTTTCTACACCTGGCCTTTGTGTTTTGGATGGATTTCTTCTCTCTCTCAAAAAAAACAAACAAACAACTCTTTTTGCAATTATAGTATTAAACTGCACTTGGAGAGAACCCACTTGTGAGTTATAGGGGAAAAATTCTTACCTTCAATGATCACTGTCACTTAGCAAAAGGACAGATGCTTGTTTTGGGACATAGTATAGTCCAGAGACAGAGACAGAAATGGAAACAGACACAGAGAAAGACAGAGACACAGAGAAACAGATCATGGACTCTAATTCTATTGGCAATAGGTAGTAATTTATTTCAGTTTGGCAGAATCCCTATGACTATCTACCTTTTGTAGGTCTTTACTGGTAGTTCAGCAGGAAATTAGATAAGACCTTGTCAGGGATGCTGGAAAGACCTTGTGCAAGGTGAGGTCAAGATAAAGGGAGAAGTGAACTTAGATGAGTACTGGAGTTCTGTCTCCTCATCTCAGAAGTTAGACATAAATCCTTTATATGTCTCTAAGGGACTGAGAAATTGAGAAATTCAGTCTGTTCTTTTTCTTTTCTGTATGTGCGTGAGTGTGTGTGTGTGTGTGTGTGTGTGTGTGTGTGTGTGTGTGTGTGTGCCAGTACTATGGGATGAACTTCAGGGCCTGGGCTCTGTCCCTTACCTTTTTGCTCAAGGTTGGCACTCTACTACCACTTTGGGCTGTTTGCTGGTTAATCGGAGATAAGAATCTCTCGGGGTTTCCTGCCCTGTCTGGCTTGGAACTGGGATCCTCAGAGCTCAGCTTCCTGAGTAGCTAGGATTACAGGTGTGAGCCACTGGCACCTGGCTGAGAAACTTATTCTTAGGGACAGAAAAAATCTTTTTCCTTTCTGTCATATGGTCACTGGATTCCTGCAAAGACCTTTGTATTCAGTGTACTGCTTTCCATGCACTGCAATCCTCATGAAATGAGCTGGGTTTTTTGAGCTGTGTCCTCGGCAAAGAATAAGCTAAAGAGAATTCCAGACCTTTGTACTCATCTGCCCACATCCTTCATTTACTCCCTCGGTAGTTGCCTTAGTCACATGGTGGGTTTTGTCTCTGCTCTTGATTTTCCATGGCCCAAGTTGTTCCCAATATATTTTTTAATTTTCCAGTAAATGAGTCAAATATGAATTTAAAACTTTAGATTAATTTTCATAGCACTTAAGTACTCAGCTCCTCCATTGCCCCAGCCAGTGTTCTGCAGCCCCACATGACCCATGGCTCCCTTTGCCAGTTCTAGGCTGTCCTAAGAAGTTTGAATGGAGTGCTTCAGGCACTCGGCCAGACCATGAAAACCTAAGCAAGAAGAGGACTGAGCGGATCATAGGAAGGTCACTTTAACAAAGGATAATTTTTTTCATATCTATGAAAAGATATTTGTCAAATTTAAACTTCAAACAGAATGGAGCAGAGAATGAAGAAAAACAGTAATTTGGTACACTGAGAAACTGCAAGTGCTTTTGAAAAGTTCTATTTATGGAGAGGCCCTTTAAGTGCAGATTATAAACCATCCTTCCATTTTTGCAAACGCTTGTGCTTAAGCCTCTAAAGGAAAGGTACATATAACCTCCTACGGCCTTGAAAATGAGGAGAACTATGTGACCTGACTGTGCATAGGATGGAAGACTCTCCAGGAGCCATCGTTTTACATAGCCATCCCTTGTGAAAAATGTGTCTCGAATGGTTTCCCCAACCAGGCGCAGGGATGGCAGAGGAAAGCTCTGCTCTGGCTGCGTTGGGGCTGTTATCCTTACTCTGTGGGTGACAGATCTCTGTGGTGGTGTGAAGCTGTGTCTGGCCTAACAGAGAACAAGACTAGAAGATACTTTTGCACAGATAATAATCCTAACCCACTCTTTAACAGCCTGGATTTGTCCCAGAAGCACCACATTACCAACACAGGAAAAGGAAAAATGAAATTTAGCAAGGTTGGAACAGTGTGAGAGATCCAGGAAGAACATACATAGATAAGGGCAATTTTTTTTGTTTTTTTGTTTTTGTTTTTTTTGGGCCAGTCCTAGGCCGTGAACTCAGGGCCTGAGCACTGTCCCTGGCTTCTTTTTTGCTCAAGGCTAGCACTCTGCCACTTGAGCCACAGTGCCACTTCTGGCCATTTTCTGTATATGTGGTGCTGAGGAATCGAACCCAGGGCCTCATGTATATGAGGCAAGCACTCTTGCCACTAGGCCATATTCCCAGCCCAAGGACAATGTTTTAACCAGCCAGTTGTTTGGTGATCATAAATTCACAAAACTAGAGAGAAAAAGTATGAGTGCCCATAGACCTGCCTTTCTGACCTAGCAGTTCATTCTCCTGATTGTTTTACTTTTCCTTCTAAAAGTTTTACTTCTCCTTGCTATTCACTATTTCCTGTTCATTTGCATGTAGCTTTTTTTATTGAAACAAATGAACTTCCCAGGATCAGGTGCTTATACTTGTAATCCTAACAATTTAGGAGACTATGATCTGAGGATCATAGTTCAAAGCCAGCCCAGGGAAGGAAAATCTGTGAGATTCTTATATCCAGTTAACTACCAAAAAGCCATAAATGGAGCTGTGGCTCTGAGTGGTAGAGCATAAAAGCTCAGGGACAGCACCCCAGCCCTGAGTTCAAGTACCAGGACCTGTATACACACTCGCATGCGCATACACACACACACACACACACACACACACACACACTTTTTCTGTACTTAACATTCATGGCAAGGTTATTTTTTACTTAAATTTTATTGTAAAAGTGATGGACAGAGGGGTTACAGTAAGATAAGTCAGGTAATGAGTACATGTCTTGTTGAACAGTGTTACCTCTCCCCTTATTTTCTCCCACATTTTCCTCTCCTAATGCCCCTCCCACCCAAATTATAAAGTTCATTTCCAACATAATGTCTAGTGAGTATCACTGTTGAATTGGTTCATCCTTTACCCCACCATTTCTGTAATTTACTTTCCTTCCTCAAATCAGATAAACTTCAGTGACATCAGAGAATAAACCAAAGGGAAAAAAAGAAAGAAAAATGCAATAACTGCAAAGAGTACAATTAAAAAAAACACACCTTGTTTCCATTTCTTGGAGTTTAGAAGCATCCTTTTATATGGTCATATGCACATAGCTAATGAGCTATTATGGTCCTCTCCTAAGAATATCCTAGACATATTCTAGTTATTACAAATGAGGAAAACCATGCAGCATGCCTGTGTTTCTTTGGGTCTTATTTTGGCTTAGTGAGCTTAATATAATTTTTTCCAAGTCTTTCTATTCCCTTACAAATGGGGCAATGTCATTCTGATGGAAGTATAGAATTCCATTGTGTATATATACACACCACATTTTCTTGATCCACTTATCCACTGATGGTTGATTCCATATTTTAGCTGTGGTAAATAATGCTGCAATGAACATGGTTGTACTGGTAGCTTTCGTGCAGGCTAGTTTGTGGTTTGGGTAAATACCCAAGAGTAGGATTGCTGGGTCATAGGGAAGCTCTATGCTTAGTCTTTTGAGGAACCTCCATACTGCTTTCTAGAGTGGTTGAACAAGTTTACACTCCCACCAACAGTGTAGCAGTGTTCCCTTTGGCCACATCCCCACCAGCATCTGTTATTATTACTTTTCTTGATGATAGCCATTCTGAGTTGAGGTAGAATCTCAGTGTTGTTGTGATTTACATTTATAGTCATGGCAGGGTTTAATAATATGTTTCATTCTGAAAACGTAAATTTTTAGAAGCAGATCTGTCATAGGAGAATGGACAGGGAATTCCCTCAGCTTTCCAGTTTCCATGTAAAAATCACAGGTCCTTCAGATCCACATATGAAGAGCATTTCAGGGTGTGTCACAGAAACCAGAGTCTCACAAGATGGAAATTTTAACAAGGATTTATTTTAGTTTAACAGAGTTCAAATAGAGAGAGAAAGAAAGGAGAGAAACATTTCCTGTTCTCCATGTAGGAAATGAGAGTTACAGACTCAAAATGGCGGATCTTAACTGTAGCTTTTACACTTTCTGAGCTACACCAATACACATACATCTAACTCCTAATCCTGAAACAATAGCTTTGGGTAGACTAGATTTGGTGAAGCCCTCCCAAAACTCAGTTAACTTTTAGAACTTCTTGCCAGATGTGCATTTCATTTTTTTCTCTACCCATTTATGAATAGTTCCTAGACTTTTTGCCATTTCAAAGAAGGAAGATTTAGTTGCCCCTCTTATGTCTAACATCCAGAAGTAGGTGTGGTGGGAGGGGAAATTAAATGCTTTTTTATCAGTTGCTTCTGAGTCTTAACTTTTGAGTCTGCTCTTTTTGATATTTGTTAAAAATAATTTTTCCCTGTTCTCCCATCTATCAACCTTACCTCAGATCTACTTGCTTAGCATTCAGTTAGATACACTAAAATCCAGACACTGGTGGCTCACACTTGTAATCCTACCTAGTCAGGAGGCTGGGATCTGAAAATTGAAGTTCAAAGTTAATTCAGGCAATAAAGTCCTTGAGACTCTTTTCTCTAGTTAACTACCAAAAAGTGGAGCTGTGGCCTCAAATAGTAGAGGGAGCCTTAAGGGACAGTGTTGCACCTTGTTAGCTAGCTTCTTTACCTCTGCTCAAGCACTACCACGTCCTAAAACTTAAAAAGCACACAGGAGGTTGGCCCAGTTTCAGTTCTGTTGCTACCTGTGGAAATACAAAAGCCATTTATTTTTCTCTTAAAAGAAAGTATAGACATGGGCTGGGGATATGGCCTAGTGGCAAGAGAGCTTGCCTCATATACAGTTTCAGCAGAAAAGTTTGTATCCCCAACTAACCATCAAAAAGCTGGAAGTGGGGGCTGGGGATATGGCCTAGTGGCAAGAGTGCTTGCCTTGTATACATGAAGCCACAGCACCACATATACAGAAAATGACCAGAAGTGGCACCGTAGCTCAAAGTGGCAGAGTGCTAGCCCTGAGCAAAAAAGAAGCCAGGGACAGTGCTCAGGCCCTGAGTCCAAGCCCCAGGACTGGCAAAAAAAAAAAAAAAAAAAAGTAACTAAAAAAAGCTGGAAGTGGAACTGTGGCTTAAATGGTACAGTGCCTTGAGCAAAAATGCTAATAGTGCCCAGGACCTGAGTTTGAGACCCAATACTAGCACATACACACAAGAATGTTGACTAATTGCTTCTGGAATTTTCTCCTCACAACTTTGCTAAATAGACCTAATGAGGATTGCAGATAGCCCAATCAAATTCCTAGTCACTCAAGTAAAAGGTTTCTTTTTCCATTGAAAAAAATCTGACTGAGCTGAGTGCAGGTAACTCATGCCTATAACCCTAGTTTCTTGGGAAGCTAAGATCTGAGGATCCTGGTTTGAAGCCAGCCTGGTCGGCAAAGTCCATGAGGCTCTTAACTCCAATTAACTATCAAAAAAAGCAGTAAATGGAGTGGTGGTTCAAATAGTAGAGTGTTAGCATTGAGAAAGAAAAGAAAAGCACATGGACAGCATGAAGGCCTGAGTTCAAGCCCCAGGACCTGCATTTAAAGAAAAAAATGAAGGAAGGGAAGGAGGGAGAGAAGGGATAGAGAGAAAGAAAAAGCCGAATTTTGTGCGTGTGTCTGTGTATCTGTGTGCACGCATGTGCATGCTTGAAAACAGGCCTTGACATGGTGTCTGAACCTTTTACTCAAGGCTAGCACTGTAACAGTTGAACAACAACTTCCAGCTTTTTGGGTGGTTAATTGGAGAACAAGAGTTTCAGGGTCTTTCCTGCCCAGACTGGCTTCAAACTTCAATCATCAAATCTCAGTCTCCTGGGTAGGTGGGATTACAGGGGTAAGCCACGGTATCTGGCCACTTGATTGATTTTTGTCTTTAAATCTCTTCATGTCTCTGGCCTTCACAAACACCACAGCACATGTATTTGTAGGACCAGAGGGTTTTGTTGTTTTAACAACAAATAAATCCCCTTACTTGACAAGGAGGGAGGTGTTAGTAAACACAGATGTGGTCCAGTGAAAGCTCAAGGAGTCCAGCCAGGCTAGCCTGGTTGGGAGAACTCTCCAACTGAGAGCCTCCCAGCCTTCAGAAAAACACAAGCATTGCCTTACAGGCACTGTGCTCAGTGGGCTTTGTGCAGAAAACATGCTGCCTGCCTTCCGTAAGGGAAACTCCTTTATTCTTCCATGATGCCATGGATATGGACCAAAAAATGAGTTGCCAGAGCAACTTTCTTCTCTAGACAGCTCACTTCAGTGAGGAAAGAAGGAATAGAAGACAGGTTCTTTATTCAAACTTTTGTTTTTCCCTCTACTTACCTAGAACCACAGGCTTTGAGAAATTCAATGCTGAGTAATGACTCTGTCCTCAGAACTTACTGTGTGGCTGACCACTGACAAGGAGTCTCTGCTTTCGTCTTCAGGCTCTGACCCTTCCAGGCCCCTGCGTACACTTGATTATTAAAACCAGTTTTAGCAGAGAACCCTGCCAAATTATAGCAAGTTACTCCCACCCCCTGCCCACCTGCCAGATATATTCCCCGCCCCCCAGCTCCCCGGCCACATTCCTCACCGTTCTCCAAAGGAGTGTCTCATCACCCTAGCTTGTCTTCAGTAAGAATGATGGCTTAGTAATTTTGTATCCTCAGACTCCATCCTGCTCCCTATATATTAATTGCCACAGGCCCATGCTATATTCAAAATGAAGACCAGTGTCTGTTTCATTGTCAAGTGCCATTGCTGTGGCTTCTATAGCTATTGCAGTGGTCCTGAATAGTCTCTTTGTCATGCTTTTGTAAGTAACATCGAAAATAATTTTTCTTTAATAATACAAGGGGACTAGGAATGTGGCTTAGTGGTAGAGTGCTTGCTGAGCATGCATGAGGCCCTAGGTTCGATTCCTTGGTACACCATAAACCAAAAATTATTAAGATAAACCCAGTCTGTTTAAAATAATAATAATGATGATAATAAAATAATACACAGTGCTTTGTACTAATACTGGGTTCTAGCTAGCCAAAAAAGTTAAACATTGTAGTGAATGGCAACTAGTTTGCATGTTAAGCCATGACAAAAGCCCACTACTTACCCAGGTGGGCAGCAGGATGGCAGCTCTGCCTCCTCTTCAAATGAAGTTCTGCACATCAGCTTTCCTACAGTTAACCTGGGCACTACCTGATGACAGTGGTCCTGTGATGGAACAGGCTGCCTGTGTCCCCAGGCTCCCTCCAGCCTCAGCATCAGACTGGTGTTAGGAAAGAGGAAAGCATAGTGCCTTCAGGTTCCTTCCTACTTCCTCTGTCACTGGCTCCTTGGAGGAACTCTCTCTAGGCAGATGCTGACCCTAGCATATTCCCACCCCCCCAATTGTGGTCCTAACTTTTGCCTTCTCCACACTCTAGTCCCTTTCCTCACCCCTCTGCCATTGCAGCCCTATTCCCACCCCGCTCCAAATGCCTCACAATACTCAGAGGTCTCATTTGAAGTAATGCCAGTCTCCTTTTGTCCTGTAACAATGCTTTACTCAAACACTTGTGTTTGTTAATGGGTTTTGTGGGGAGGGGGGGAGTTGTTTTATTTTCTGGTGTTGGCCCTGGGCTTGAACTCAGGGCCTGGATGCTGTCCCTGAGCTTTTATGCTCAAGGCTAGCACTCTACCACTTGAGCCACAGCTTCTGGCATTTTGGATATTTAATTGGAAATAAGAGTGTCATAAATTTCCCTGCCTGGGCTAGCTTCGAGTCACAATCCTCAGATGTCAGCCTCCTGAGCAGTGAGGAATACAGACACGAACCACAAGCCACCTGGCTGTTGCTTATTGTTTTCAGTTTATACTTTAGAGCAGTTTCACATTCACAGTAAAACTGAACTGAAAGGGTTGGAATATGGTCTAGTGGTAGAGTGCTTGCCTAGCTTGGGTTTGATTCCTCAACACCACACACATAGAAAAAGCCGGAAGTGGCGCTGTGGCTCAAGAGGTAGAGTGGTAGCCTTGAGCAAAAAGAAGCCAGGGACAGTGTTCAGGCCCTGAGTGCAAGCCCCAGGACTAGCAAAAAAAAAAAAAAAAAAAAAAAGGGAAAACTGAACATAAAATACTCCCCATACACCTGTGTCTCCAAATGTCAACATTCTCTACCAGAGTGGTCCATTTGTTAAAATCTACACTGACACACCATCATCTAACCCTTTTCCTGCAGATGGCCATTTGAATATCTATTACATCATTTCTGAGCCATATAAAATTATCAGCATAAGCAAATAGGTGGCAGAAAGAAAAGCACATGTACCTGTTCCATCATGTGTCAGACAATTTTGAGAGCCACTATTCCCCATTCTGACTTCCACCATTTTTTATATGCCATTACTGGGACTTGAACTTAGGGTCTTGTTATCTCACTTGGCTTTTTCTCTCAAGGCTAGTGCTCTACCAATTGAGCCACATCTCCTTTCATATATTGTTGGCTAATGGGAGATAAGTCTCACATATGTGGTAACTAGAATGACAGGCATGACCCACCAATGCCCAGCTAACCAGCACTCTTAATGTTGTATACTGCATAAGTTTGTACCAATTTAAAAGGTTATATACCTGTCTTTAAAATTCTGTTCCTTCTACTCATCTTTCTCTCTTCCCGAGCACTTTGCACTGATAATTTTACTGTCTTCATTTCAGAACTTCCTACTAGTTGGACCTATAATGTACTTTTCAGACTGGCTTCTTCTATTAGTGATATGCATAAGTTCCCTGTCTTTCCACATTGTTCATTTTTTAGCCCTCATTTGCATTCCATTGTCTAGTATTCGTTTATTTACTCACTCAAATACCAAAAGACATCTGGTTACTTGGTGAATTTAACTGCTATAAACATCCATGTGAAGGCTTCCATGTGAAAGCTTTTATGTAGACCTAAGTATTCAACCACTTTGGGTGCACACCAAAGGCTATGTCTGGATACTTTAGCAAACTGAGGCTAAGGGAGGATATTCTTAAGGAAACTAAAGGTGCAATGTCTGTGTGCCTCTGATCACATAAAATATCTATTGAAATGAATTTCAGGAAATGGAGGGACAAAGTGTTTAACAAATGCAGCAGTGGTACTCACTAGGCACTACATTGAAAATGAACTTGTGGGCAGGGATGGGAGGGAAAAGCTGAGAGAACAAGGGAGTGACACTGTCCAAAAAGAAATGTTCTCATTACCTGACTTATGAAATGGTAACCCTTCTGTGTACCATCGTTATAACAATTTTTTTAAACTGTAAAAAAAAAAAACCCTCTATTGTGCCATATTTCATTTTCACCAGCGTAAGTTCTGGTTTGTCTACACTCCAAGGACATTTTGACATTTAATGGTTGTGTAGTGATGTTTTGGTGTTTTACTTAAAATATCCACTTCTTAAGCAATTACTCCCCTCACTTTCCTATGGTTTACCGGGAGGGTGGCATATATTTTAAAAATTTGCTGAGCAAAATCTTACTGCTAAAACATGGCTTGACTTACAAGACTATTTTTTCCCCTTTCAAATGTAGATAAATGCAGAAGGAACACCAGAAGAAGTTTTTCTTCAACTCTGCACAGCTATTGACTCTATTTTCTGAAAGCAACAATGAATGTATGCTCAGATTGGAGATATACACTCAAAAGTTCACCCCTTAAAGAGTTTCAAGTTAAGCCTTCTGTGTCTCCATACATCTTGACGTGGCTGTGTGCTTCCAGCCAGTCTGTGTGAGCGCTGTCTGGAAATCATGCATGGGGTTCTTGGGACTGTCTACTTTTCCTTATACTTTCTATCATGTAAGTCACACCTCAGTGAGGTCAGTATGTGAACAACCATGCAACAATGTCAGTCTGTATCAGTTTTTCCCCCAGACCTTGCTGGAGGCTGATCATCCGGTTCTATTCTTACCAGCATCCCTAACATCTATCACATCTGTCCTAACCCCAAGATATGTCTGGTCTTTCCTGGAGGTCAACATGGGAGCAGGCTTGGGCATCCTCCTTTGGAGGCTGACTGCTTCTTCAGTTTGTATCCACAAGAGGTTAGAGCCAAACAGGAAGTAAAACTTGGAATTCACACACACACACACACACACACACACACACACACACACACACACACATTATTGTATAGCATTTCCAAGATGGCAAGACCCATGTGAGCTTTCAGTAACATTCTCTAGAAAACTGGCCACTTGGACCAGTGTCACAATGGCTGAGAGAACAAATGTCATCACTTTACATTTATAAGTTAGTATCAATATCCAAAAATAATCAAAATGCATGATTTATTTCAATCATTGGACAAATATCATCTTATAATTTTGAGATGATCCCCAACTTACTAAATGTCAAGAAAACAAGAAACAGCAACAATAACAAAACTGTCGTGGGTGGGAAGGGCATGTTAGCTAGCCAGTGTTTTTGCAGAGTCCCATGTTGTATTTGTCTGATATGGGCCCCTTCCAGGGGTTTGCAAACCTTGCATAAAACCAGTGATATTTGGGTTCTCTTTTGTGCTGTCTGCTGTCAAGAGCTTCTTCTATATCCTACTAAATAACTACATCTTCCACTCAGCCAGTACAAATTTCTATAGTTCTGTTTGCATGATTTTTTTTCTTCAATGTTGTGCAAATATAAGGATCCATTTCTGGGACAGAACTGTATTTTTAAAGTCCTTTTTTCCCCTTGAAAACAAATATGTACAAATAAAATAAAATAAAAAGACAGGACAACTCTTTTTCTATTTATTTGTAACTCACATCATTCTGAAAAGCATCTGAAGCCTTAATTCCAAACAGAATTAGAAGCAAGCACAGTACTAGTTGAAATTTATGATCCATTTATAAAGTTTTAATTTTGGCCACAGACTAGATTTGAACTATTACAGAGAATTCTTAATGTATTTGGATACATGATCATTTTCATATTTCCTTTTTCTGTAGCATTGGTTCTTAAACAGAAATGTCAGTGTTTGCTAGAGAAGAAATTAAATTTCTTTGGTTACAATTAGGCCTGTACTAATGAAAAGGGTGCAGCATGTTCCCATAACTCACACAGTTGTCAATTATTTTATTACTACCCCAACTTGTCACACTCTTCGTAGGGGAGCTTAGGAAGTATTTGAGCAAATAAGAAATGTGATAAAAAGATGAAAATTACCAGTTGTGCCAGAAAATATAAAATGACTTATAGGTAGGTAGGGATTAACATTCTGCCACACACCACACAGCCCAAATCCACCACAGCTTTAACAGCAAGCACAGGGAAATGGGGCAACAGAGAGGCATTCAGGCCTGGACATGATTTACAGGTGTAGCTGACAGCCTTGAAAAAAACAGAAGAGGTGAACAGCTTAACCCCTGAAGAGTACACAGGGGTCGTCTTCCATAGCGCTGCTAAAAGACACACTGCTGATTTGGATAGCTTGAAATGACAGGAAAGGACCTTAAATTTTGGCCTAGCAAAAGGCCACGTGTATATGGGAAATGTGAGACCACAAACCAAACTCCATTATGATGCCCTACATTCAAAGTCACACCTGAACTGGCCCCATACCCTTTCAAACCCCATCACCTACTCCTCTCCTCTTTTTCATTTGGTTCCAGTTACAATGGACATCTTAGTGTTGCCTGAGCATTTACTGGCTCAAGGCCTTTACCATTAGCATGCTCCTGCCTCTTCCAACACCTGATCCAGACAGCAAATTCCTTTATCCCATTCAGGTTTCTAACCTTCTAATCCACCCTTGTCATTGAGGCTTTGATTATTCCGTCTAAAACGACAGTGTTCCCCATTCTTCCATTGTTTTTCTTCAAGTATTATTTTTCCTCACAGTATTTATCTCTGCCTAAAATTAAGTAATTAAAATTTATTTGTATATTGCTTGTCTTCTGAGTTCATATATAAGCTCCATAAATCAGGGTTTTGTATCCTAAGTGTCCCACCCACCCACTGCAATTACAACCCAGAACGAACACATTTAAATTCTCAGTATCTCTAGTTTTCCCATCTGTACAATAGAGATCATAACAATAAATCAACCTCATAGAGGAGTTGTGGGGATTAAGACAAGTTAACAGTACATGTAAATCATTTACTAGTTCCTAGAACTCAGTGAAAGGTGTCTCTGTCAACATTTACTTTAACTTCTGCAACTGGGACTAGGGCCTAGTTTTCCAGCCCAGTGTCTTTAACATTTGAATCATTCTACAAACATGACAGAGAATGAAGATACATGGCCCAATGGAGGCCCCACACAGGACTAAAACTTTCTCGGCCACCAGGGTTGAAGCACATCCTCCAGGCAAAGTAGGACGGTTGCTCCCTTTTCCCAGGAACCGGTGAGGGGAAGCTCCTGAGGCAAGCCCATTAAGAGTCACAGATACTCTTGGACATAGGTGCCAACAACCTACTTAACTTCCCAGAGAAAAAAGTGTAACTCGTTGGTCATACAACCACAACTATTTATGGACAATCTATTAAAAGCCAGGCCCTAGAGACACTGACAAACATGGATGGTCCTCTGTTCTCATGGAGCTAAATGTGACACAACTTTCAAAAAGACATTTATGCAGCTATATCAACTGGAAAAAAAAGGTGAAGTTCTTTTCTGGGATTAATCCCTGCAGTACCATTTTATCAAGGCAAGAAATTAAAACTAACACTTTATTGCCTAAAAAGAATGATGTCTCCATAATCTTGTAAAAAAAAAAAAAGCTACTTGTAATGGAGACTCCCAATTCATCTAGTACACCTAGAACCCATCTACAGTAAAAATATGGTTTCTATAGCATGTCTCACATTTATGACTGAAAAAGAAGAAACATCACAAACAACACTTAATCTTTACTACATGTGACACATTTTCAGTTTCCTTTTCTAAAAAAATGTTCCTCACACCTCAGTAAGTTGTGTTCTGTGATTTGACGAAAACAAAAGGGAAAGGGGAGTGAGACATGGTCACGGCTGAGAAGCGTACAACATGCAACTGTTGAGTCCACGATGGCAGGACATCTCAGTGGTTTCCCTCAGTCCGCATACAGGTTTCTCTATTCTGTGCCACAAACCTAGATATATAGTCAGGTTTGTATTCCAGCAACTGCACCATGCCAGGAAAAAAACGTGAAAAACTCTTGCACACCTGCACTCTTAACACCCCAGCGATGCCTGACACAACAGGAATATTCTTGCTGGGCAAAGAAGGAAATGGGGCTAACACACTGACTCTAGATTTACCACTTTAGGTTAAAGTCAAGCATCACCACTTTCCTAACTATATGGCCTTGAGCATGTGGTTTAAAAACTTTCTGGCTAGGGCTGGGGATATAGCCTAGTGGCAAGAGTGCCTGCCTCAGATACACGAGGCCCTAGGTTCGATTCCCCAGCACCACATATACAGAAAACGGCCAGAAGCGGCGCTGTGGCTCAAGTGGCAGAGTGCTAGCCTTGAGCGGGAAGAAGCCAGGGACAGTGCTCAGGCCCTGAGTCCAAGGCCCAGGACTGGCCAAAAAAAAAAAAAAAAAAAAAACAACTTTCTGGCTAGATTTCCTCACATGAAGACAGGGTATTAAATGAACCTGCCTCACTACTATATGCTTCCTTGATACACAGTAAATACTCTTATCAGAGTTTGCCTCACAGAAGGAAAGTTCTTCACCTAAGCTTTCTAGCAGTTTTAGATGTCATTAGATGTTTCTTTAGTTATTGACATATAATTTGAGTATAATATGCCAGGAAATAAACCTGATCTACCAAAGCTCATCTGATGATAAGCAATGCTTTAGCAAGTACATCTTACACTATGTTGTCTTCCATACCAAATCTTTCTTGGTACACAATTGAAGGCCTACTTGCAAATGACAGTCCTACCTACTCTTGCAACCCTCAAATGAAACAACACAAGACACTGTCAATATTACTACTACCCTTAGGTCTTTTAGACAAGGGGACTACTTGCTTTGAGCTGAAAAATTCAAAATAAATAAATCTTCTGTTCAAGCAGAAAATAATCTTTTCTACCAAAGTCTTTTTGATCTTTGCCCTTGAAATATGTACTCAAGTGGTTTGTACATTCTGCCTCACTCATAAATCCTCTTCCACAGCATACTTCATACCTTACAATTTTATTTTTATTTTATTTTTTTCAGTTGTGGGGCTTGAACTCTGGGCCTGGACACTGTTCCTAAGCTCTTCAGCTCAAGGCTAGTTAGTGCTCTACCACTTGAGCCACAGTGCCACTTCCAGTTTTCTGGTGGTTCATTGGAGATAAGAGTCGCACAGACTTTCCTGCCTGGGCTGGCTTTGAACCACGATCCTCAGATCTCAGCATCCTGAGTAGCTAGGATTACAAGCGTTAGCCACCAATGCCCGTCATGAATTTTTTTTTTAATAGATGGTTCTCCAAAGCTAACCAGTATTATTCCCATACAAACACAGGTTATCACCAAGGGCAACTACCTTGTCAAATTATAGGCTGAAGGCAGATCTTCTGGCATATGCACATAACATTTAATATTAAAATGTCTAGAACGCTAACAATTCCCCTCTTCCAGGGTGAGAAGTTCATTTACTTTTCTTTTGACCTTACTCAGTATATTACTTTAAAATTCTCATATCTTTTTATTAAAATTCTGTTATTTTTCTTAATGAAAAAAATCAGTGTAGACTTTAGTGCCCTGTTATGTATTGAAATGAACTAATAAATACTGTTCCCTAGATTTAAAAATAGGAAAAAGTATGTGATTCTAAAAATCAGGCCAACTATAATACTTACTAATCCACCTTAGAATATTTATACTATCTTCTCCTAGTCAATAATAATAATAATAATAATAATAATAATAATAATAATAGAAGCTCCTGGTGGCCTCCAGGAAACCACACATTTAATTCCATGGAGACTTATTTTCACCAAAAACAAGTAGAATAGAAAATTTCAGTCTGTCCACATCCAAGAATCAATAATTGTCTTTTTCTTAGCCACAGTCTGTTTCTTTTTTTTTTGTAAACTAGTTTAATTTTTTCTTTTAGCACATACTGATCAAAATACTACCATAATTATACATTCTCTCAAGTTCACTCTTTTCTATATTTTTTACTTTTTAGAAAAGACAGGGAGAGAAACCCTAATTACATATGAGAAGCAGACTTGTAAAAACAAAATTGGGTTTTAACACTGGTTAAAAAAAAAATCAAACCTAACCAAAAGGAAGTCACCACAACATTCTATAATATAAACAGACAGTATCCATATAGTTTATTTCTCACAGTTCTCCTGACAAATGAACATTGTTCAAGAACATACTGTATACACAGTTAAGAAGAAACATACAAAATGCTTTAAATGATGCACAACAAAATCCATCAGTATAAAAGAATGCGTGTGAACTCTTGCTCACTGCGCAAACTAAATTTAATCACTTGTTTAAATAGTAATAAAAATACAATCTTTTATGGATGTTGTGCAGACTACAAAAGAGGGAAATTATTACCATATATGATTTTTATATTAGGCAGTTTTCTTTGATGAGTTGCACTCACAACTCCAAATACAGAGGCAGAAGGCTGTGTATTTTAAAAGAATTAATGTTGTGAATTAGAGACTTTACACAGTTACTACCACTGGCACTTTTTCACCATAGTTTGTACACATCACATGATCATCTTATATAACATAACATTTAAAAAATATATCTGAGTGACAACTTTATAACATTCACACACCATGAGCTGGTTAAGGAAGCAATGACACAGTTGCCTCCTGTAGTGCTTCACTGTTGGTAATAAAGACAGTTCATTGTGGTTAAAAGAAGTTAGATATCAATATGGTTAAGCAGCTCCAATTTACTAACGGCCATTAATGACCACCACTGGGACAGTGAGTTCTTTTAGAGTATATATTCTAGAAGCAAACACCATCATTGGTTAAAACTTTGTCTAAAGAAGTCAGTTTCTGCACTGAAAACTATTTCCACAAAACTGAAAGCTACTAAACTGATTTTAATATAAATACTTTGTCTTCTTATCATATTTATTACCAAGATCTTTGAAACCTTTGGAATTTACTCTTACTTTAATGTGTGCTCATTTCCATCTCGCCCATTTACGATCACCACTTACAAGGCTTTCAGGTGGTGGTGCAAAATTCACTAGGGAAACCTTTTGCTCACCAGGAATGTTCAGCTGCTGAACAATGATCTAGAGCCACACGGTGCCGAGCTATACTTGACGAGAACACTCAGGAAGCTTTCATGCTGTGAGTGTCATTTCAGGGAAAGCAGAGAATCTTTCCAAACTGTGCACATAATTAACAATGATACCATTGCTGTGTATTGAAGAGGACTAGTAAGTGATGCTCTCTTCCATGTCATCTGTTTGCTGGAAAGTAGTTTGGGTCAAGGTAATTATAACTGGTGCCCTGGGACACACAGTAGTCTCTGTCTAAGAATGTCTCCGACCTATAAATAGGTTCTAATTGGTGATCTTCCTTGTGAATATCTGTTTCATGTAGGCTGTAAAATAAAAAATATATATATATATATCACTGTATAGCATTGGATGTATTTTGATCTACACATTCAAAATTTTCTCTCACAGTTCTACTTATTTAAATCTGTTGATTTATCAAAATCTCTAACAAAATCTACTTGAGAGCTGTATGATTCAAGAAAAAAGTTACTTGTTTAGAACGAAATTTAGTCCCAAGAAAAAAGTTACTTGTTTAGAACGAAATTTAGTCCACAGAGTACAGCTATTTCCTAAGGAAGTTTAGAAATCAAACTCATTGGCCATAAATGTCTTGACTTTTCAAAATTCAAGGCCAAAGTAGAAGAAAAAAAAAATCAAACACCAACTTACCAGTCTGAACAAGAATCACAGAAATCCAAAGACATTTCTGGAGGACAATCCTGGCAGTGCCACCTAACACCTTGGATAGGTTCTACACCACAGTTATCACACTACAGCCAATTCAAAGAGAAAAAGTATTAAGCTAATGATATGTATGCAGGTATCTCTTCTTTCCTAATGCACACTTGGATAAAACAACAATGACTGCAAATTAGGTATGCTATGTATCAAACTAGGTAGAGGCCCATCAAGTCAAGAACAAGATAAAGGTGGGCCAAAGGAGCATATAAAAAATAATCTTCTATATGCTATAATTTATTGTATGAAGGTTTAAGTAAGTCATTTCAAACATAGGCATTTAGCTATTAGTAACCACTTACTTGAAACCAGCACATGGTTGTAAACACTGGCTTTATCTAATCATAGTTAAAACTGCCCACACATGTATTAGAACTGTTTTAATAGGTTATCATCATTAACATAAACCTAGGCAACCACAAAATCCTCTCTGATCATTCATGTTACAGAGTCAATCTCCAAAGGCTAAGTGCATAAATAACCAATGCCCATCATGACAAGAACACAGACCCAGTTATTTTTTGAGGTGCTGGCTTATGACAGCCCTAGTATGTACTGTGGAGGACTTTAGAAAATCCAAGCATATTTCATTTATTTTCTTTCATCATCAGATTAACTAGAGTGGCTGATAGTCTAGCCAAGAAGCTATGGCTGGGTCCTATAACAGAATGATAAGAAAAGGAGCAAGTTGCCTCTTGAAAGACTGGAATTGCCAGTTAGGAACTCTCTAACGGAGAAGGGATCACTGAAAGTAAAAGGGAGAAAAGCATATGTTACAGCATGGCTAACTGCTACTCGAAAGTACCCAGAGGTACAGGGTTTTTTTTTCCCCATTTAGTTGATCGAGTATAGCATGTATTAATAGTTCTATGTACATTACAAAAAAAAAACACCAAGTTGTGGTATTACTATTACGTCCTTCAATGTGAATAAGTATACTTATTCTAAACTTATGCCTAAAGTTTTCTCAAACCTGTCAAAATCTATTTCTACAGGAAACAAACCAGCTGAGGATACTCTCATCTTTTGACTAAATTACTAAAATAATTTCTACATCATCTCATTTCCAGTCTTGTTTCCTTTAATCCAGCTTTCATACGACAGCCAGAATAACCACCACCTCCTGCTATATACATATGTAAGGATTTACATACACATATGTACATACATTTCATGTAAGTAATATACAGAAATACACTATTGTTTTACAAAACTTAATTATCAGTGACAAAGAGCCATACAGCTCTAAATGGACTGCCTTTCTTAAGGTTATTGATGTAAGAGTTGAATCACGAGAATCTTACTGAAATGCAAATTTCATGCTCTTCTCTGCTTTTAAAAATCTTTGAATGGTTCTACAAACTCTTAGAAACTTAAACTCCTTGGAAAATTTTCTGAACGTTTCTCACTTTCTCTGAACTTTCTCCAATGTATACTCTTAGTTTTCCTCAATTATTTTGTTGGTTTAACTTCTCTAAATTCCTTATACAAAATGAAAAGAGCATGAGGGCAAAAGTAAATCTATCTCCTTTACTCTTGGCCCTCTCGCAATGAGTAAAGGGCTCAGAACATGTAGAATGCATGTACACTGCCCTATTAGCCTTTGAAAAAGGCTAAGATATCTTCATCTGAAATGCCGCATGAGCGGCAGTAGTTATGAGGGAAACAACTGGATAAAAACTTGTCATCTTGCTGGGTGCCAGTGGCTCATGCCTATAATCTTAGCTACTCAGAAGGCACCTATCTGAGGACAGTGATACTGTCCCTCAGCTTTTTCATAAAGGCTAAGTGCTTTACCATTTGAGCCACAGTTCTGTGGTTTGGAGCCAGCTTGAGTAGAAAAGTCCTGAGACTTTTATCTCCAATTAATCATACAGAAAGCTGGAAGTATAATTGTGGCTCAAGTGCTAGAGTGCCAGCCTTAAATGAAAAAGCTGAGGGACAGTGCCTAGGCCCTGAGCTCAAGTCCCAGTGCTGGCATTAAAAAAGGGACTTGCGGGGCTGGGGTTATAGCCTAGTGGCAAGAGTGCCTGCCTCGGATACACGAGGCCCTAGGTTCGATTCCCCAGCACCACATATAGAGAAAACGGCCAGAAGCGGCGCTGTGGCTCAAGTGGCAGAGTGCTAGCCTTGAGCGGGAAGAAGCCAGGGACAGTGCTCAGGCCCTGAGTCCAAGGCCCAGGACTGGCCAAAAAAAAAAAAAAAAAAAAAAGGGACTTGCATTTTATATCACATTATAGACACACGCCTGTATGTTGTCTTCTCTACACTGAGCCACAAATGCTACTTGTATAAATGAACAGGACAAGAGACAAACTTACTAATCTTTCCTTGCATGTTTAAAAATATTGAGTTTTGCACTCCAGAAACCATTTACAACTGTCTCATTACCCTTCCAAAGATAAGCTAATAAGTAACACGAAGCAGCCTACCTTGAAGCCTACATGCTGCACAAACCCACTTTCAGCTTTCATTTGCTGAAGTTTCTGCTTCTTCAACTTTTTAAACTGTAATAGTTCTTTATATTCAGGTAAATTCCTACACATGATAGGAATACTTTCTTCATCCTATTGAAAAGAAAACAAAAAAGGTTAGTTAAAATATATTAGTGTAAGAAATACTGATGCTGTTTTTCTATTGACAAGGTGCTTTTTTACTTTTAAAATACCTCATCTTAAAAAACAAAAAATTGTATTCCTAGATACTCAGGAGGCAGAGATCAGAGAATCATGGTTCAAAACTAGCCTGGGCAGGAAAGTCCATGAGATCTCCATTAACTATTCAGTAAAAGCCAGATGTTGCTCAAGTAATAGAGCTCTAGCCTTGAGCCAAAGAAGCTAAGGGATAGCAAGAACCCAGGCCCAGAGTTCAAACCCCAGGACCGCGGGGCGGGGGGGTTGGGGGTGAAGGTGGGTTGTTTTTTTGTACCATTCCTAGGGCTTGAACTCAAGGCCTAGACACTGCCCTTGAGCTTCTTTTGCTCAAGGCTATCGTTCCATCACTTGAGCCACAACTCCACTTGTTTTTTGTTTAATTGATTATTTTGTTTGTTTGTTTTTTAGACAAGTGTCTCACTGACCTTTCTGCCCATGGTTAGCTTCAAACCATGATCCTCAGATCTTAGTCCCCTGAGTAGCTAAGATTACATGCAGAGCCTCACAATTGCTAAACTATTACAATATTACTGAGCAGTACCTTCAGTCCTATTTTTCAATAATTTTTAGAATAGGACCTAGCTTCTAATCCAGGCACATGTCTCAGTTGCAAACCACCTACTGTAGTCTTCCTGTCACTGGTGGGATTACATGTATGTGCAGTGGCATCCAGATTGCCAAGGTGGAAATGTAATCTCAAGGACTTCTGCTCAAGTTGACCTGGATCCTCCCAATCTTGGCCTCCCACATAGCTTTGGATAACAACTGTGTGTCATTGTACCTAGTTATCTAAAGTCTACTTTAAAAAAAAATCCTAGGGGGGCTGGGGATATAGCCTAGTGGC
Organism: Perognathus longimembris pacificus; assembly: GCF_023159225.1. Classification (NCBI taxonomy): domain Eukaryota; kingdom Metazoa; phylum Chordata; class Mammalia; order Rodentia; family Heteromyidae; genus Perognathus; species Perognathus longimembris. The sequence goes on from NC_063167.1 coordinate 55,315,889, forward strand.
AAGAGTGCCTGCCTCGGATACACGAGGCCCTAGGTTCGATTCCCCAGCGCCACATATACAGAAAACGGCCAGAAGCGGCGCTGTGGCTCAAGTGGCAGAGTGCTAGCCTTGAGCGGGAAGAAGCCAGGGACAGTGCTCAGGCCCTGAGTCCAAGGCCCAGGACTGGCCAAAAAAAAAAAAAAAAAAATATCCTAGGATTGATTTCTAATCATAATCCTGCTTACAAATATTTGTGTTCAGTAACCTAGTGTGTGTGTGTGTGTGTGTGTGTGTATAGTTCCTCTGCTCCCTACCCCCTCTCTTCTAGCACTGAGGCTTGAATTCAGGGCCTGTGCACTGTTCTTTAACTTATTTAGCTTTTTGGCACAAGGCTAGCACTATGCCATGTGAGTCACATTTCTACTTCCAACTTTTTTTGGTGCTTAATTGGAGATAAAAAATCTAATAGATTTTTCCTTCCCAGGCTGGCTTTGAACCAAGATCCTTAGATCTCAGTCTCTCTAGAATAGCTGGAATTACAGGTATGAGCCCCTAGCAGCCAGCTTTCTAAAAGCTCACCAATTCTCTAAATGCATTTTTATGTTCCATCAATTCTCAATCTTGGACTGTCCAACTGCTAACTAACACTCTCATTCCTCTTGTCATGTTAGATACTATCAACTATTCTATTATAGAGATGCTTACAGAAATTGTAACACATGCTTAACAAATATAGAATTTCAATTATCACAATTAAAATTACTTTTAAATCTAACGTCTTAATCATTCTTATATAGAGATTTCATAGTTAAAATGTGTTAAACTGCTTAAAGAGACATAATCAGAATAGGGCTAAAGTAGTATACAAATTTTGAAACTAAGGGATATATTATATATATACACATAATCTTTCTAGCTGTTTATATTTTAAAGAAAACTGAAGTCTATAAATTTTACCATTAGAAACTTCATACATATACATTTGTAAATAGCTATGTTGAATTAATCACAATAATTAAGTGTGTGGTGGTATACTTTTATATTCCCAGCATTCAAAAGGATCTTGAATTACACACCAAGACCCTGTCTCAAAACACGAAACAATTTTCAAGTACCATCTTTACTGGGACTTGCTCATGCCTTTTTCTTACTTTCTAAATCATAACTCTTAACAATCACAAGGTTCAAAAATACACACAAATACCACTTATTAATAGATTGTTGATATTAGTCATTTTTCAATACAATTTTTCTAGGAAAAAATTAAGACTGTAATCAGTTCATAATCTAGAAAGAAAAAGGGCTTACTTTTACCACGAATTAAGAAGAATAAAAAAGGAGTCTCTATGAATGCAAAATAAATGAAGTGAATTAATCAAGTAACATCCAACCTGTGACAACACTAAGAGGAATTAAAGAGGATTTAAAAGCTAATGCTATATGTGTGTGTGAGATCCCACTCAACCAGATTGAGTCAATGGCTAAATCAATGGTATTGCAAGCTTGAGGTTAACCTGGGCTACGTGTGTGAGACAGTCTCACAAAACAGAAACAAAAACTCTATTTTCAGTAACAATCTTGTTGATGGTAGCACTACTACTACCATGTAAGGACAGTGAGCTCTACATTGGTGTCTCTGAGAACTGGGATTTTCAGTTGGGAAAAAGAAAATGCTTATTTAAGATCAGTGAGGGAGAATAAAGCCCCTGTAGTCTTTAAGTTAAATGTAAAATAAGAACAAGAATCTATGATTTTTAATGCTTTTTATACTTTAACAAAAATATTAGATTTTTCAGCTTGTCCACTAAATAATCTTAAGAAACAATCAAGTGTCAACACCTAGAAGAAAATTCTGAATATAGTCTCTAAATATCATTTCTCAATAAAAAGAAGTATGACTAGCTATAGTTCTGAGGCAAGAAATATACATGATGTGCTTGGATTTTCCTCACTAGAACAGATAGTAAGGACTGGGAATATGGCCTAGTGACAAGAGTACTTGCCTTGTATACATGAAGCCCTGGGTTCGATTCCTCAGCACCACATATATAGAAAAGGCCAGAAGTGAAGGGGGAATGAGGGACGAGGTAACGAACAGTACAAGAAATGTATCCAATGCCTAATGTATGAAACTGTAACTGCTGTTTATCAGTTTGTCAATTAAAAAAAAAAAAAAAAGGCCAGAAGTGGCGCTGTGGCTCAAGTGGCAGAGTGCTGATTTGAGCAAAAAACAGCCAGGGACAGCGCTCAGGCCCTGAGTCCAAGCCCCAGGACTGGCAAAAAAATAAAACCCAGATAATAAGAAAGCTAAACCAAGGAGTCAGTGGCTCACACCTATAATGCTAGCTACTCGGGAAGCTGAGATTCTAAGGATCCAGGTTCTGAAGCCAGCCCGGCAAACAAATCTGAGAAACTCATCTCCAATTAACTAGCAAGCAGATGTATGGTTCATGTGGTACAGCACCATCCTTGAGAACAGAAGCTAAGGGAGCGCACAAGGCTCAGAGTTCAAGCCTTAGGTGACTATCAAACAAACGTTGCCAGTCTTACAGTACGAGTTTGAATTATAGCCATCTTAGATGAGCTACAACTGAGCAAAGATAAGCTAAATTAAACACAATGACAATTAATATCAATGACCTAAAACAAACAGTTAAACGTATTCTAAAGAAAGGTCAAAATAATAAGAAAAAATGTTGGGATGGGACTATGGCCTAGTGGCAAGAGCGCCTGCCTTATATACATGAAGCCCTGGGTTCGATTCCCCAGCACCACATATATAGAAAACGGCCAGAGGTGGCACTGTGGCTCAAGTGGCAGAGTGCTAGCCTTGAGCGGGAAGAAGCCAGGGACAGTGCTCAGGCCCTGAGTCCAAGGCCCAGGACTGGCAAAAAAAAAAAAAAAAAAAAAGAAAAAAGAAAAAAGGCTGAATAATTCCAAAGAACAAAATTAAAAGAGGACTTTTTGGCCACTTCTACAGGTTACAAGAAAACAAATCTACTTTCCAAAGGTAGAATCAGGCAGGTATCTTGTATTTTCTAGATGTACCCTAGTGTAACCAAATTGTAGCTGATGGTAGGGATAGGGGCAGAATAAAAATAATAGAATGTCGTTTTCTAACATCGAATCAATTGGTGGATATATGGACAAAGCTCAGTGGCTGTTAACTTAAGAGATAATCAGACAGTAGTCCTATCCAATTTACCAAATAAAAATACATATGAATCTGATCAATACACTAGACCTACTAGCAAATTAACAGGAAATTCAGAAAACAAAGATTAAATGACACAAAACAGATGCAATAAACTAAATCCATACTGTGGCAAATTCTACGGGACAAACAATCTAGTTCAATACAGAGAGGGAAAAAAAAGGAAAAAAAAAAGAAAGGATAACTTTTGTTAGCTTTATTCAGATCCAGATACAAATATACAAGGGATAGAGTTCATTATTTAAAGAAAAAAGATATTGTTGCATGATGTCTGGGAACTCATCCAAAATAATTTGAGGTGGTGTTGGATAGGGAGAAAAAACTCCAGACTGCTACAAGAGGACAATCATTGAAGCTGAGTGTTGGGAGCATGTGGATTCATTCTGTCATTTACTGTTCCCTCTACTTGCAAATATGCTTGAAATTTCCATTAGGAGAAAAATTAAGGACTGGCATAGAGGTTCATGTTATAGTGTCTACTTTGCATGAGGCTCTGAGTCCAAACCCCAGTACTACCAAAAAATACTTTTTAAAGTACTAAAAACAATATCAAAACTTTACATTTGACTTGTAGTTGCAACAGGAGAAATAAACATATTCTAATTCTAATGAGTTAAAATAATCGGAATACCTTAATACTTTCATCCTATACCCGAACCATATAAAACCTAAACAGGTAACTTACCGAGGCTTCTTCAATAGAAGTGCTCATGTGGCTATGAAAACAGGATCGGTCATCATCCTCATCCATATATACAGGTGGTTCGTGTGAAGTCATGAAAGTGGAAGGTTTAAAAAGATGCTTATTAAGGGGGTGCTGTCGTCTGCTTGTTGAAGACTAAATGAGAAAACAATGTTTTTTTTACTACAATAGTGAAAAATCATTAAAAGAATCATGTAAACATTACGTTTATCAAATCTAACAAAAGGGTTTCACTTTAGTAGAAAGTTTTACTTTCTACCTTAAGTCTTTTCTTGTTCTATTTTATTGGGATCTAAAATTTAAAGTACAACTAGCCTTTAAAACAACAAAACAAGCCAGGCACCAGCAGCTGACACCTGTAATCCTAGCTACTCAGGAGGCAAATATCCGAGGATCAAGGTTCTAAGTCAGTCCAGCAAGAAACATCCTTGATATTCTTATTTCCAATTACCACCCCCACCCAAAAAAAAATTTAGAAGTAGAACTGTAGCTCCAGTAGCACAGCACTAGCCTTTAGGAAAAAAAAGCACCAAAGCCCTGAGTTCAAGCTCTAGGACCAGGACACACAAAAAACCCCACATACCAGAAATGTAGGAGAAATATCCCAACAACAGAACAGTGGACCACATACACAGAATGTAGCTTTTATCATGTTTGTTTCAAATGCTGGCCTCAGTGAATTCTTCTTGAAGATCATAGAGGTATGATAAAGTGACCTAACCAGATGTACCACCAACCAGTAAAAGAAATTTTCCTTAACATGATGGAGACCTGAAAATAATTACCTAACAATGATTGAGTATTTCATGCCAACGTTATTTAATCTTTACAACAGTCCTATAAGGTACTTAATATAAGTACATTACATTCAATATAAAGGTTAAAAAAAACTGAGACTCAAGGTTAAATTTCTTGTTCAATGTATTATATGGAAATAATGATAAACCAGAATGACAAAGGAGATTTATGATACCAAAGGCCTCAATCTCACCCACTGTGCAACTGCTTCTCATTATCAACAGCATGGACATAAGGAATAGCACCTCAACTTCACAGAGAATCATCACTTTACCCATTTAAAAATATAATCTCGTGCTCACTTCGGCAGCACATCAACTCATGGGGGGAGAGGGGAAGGGGAAGTGGCGAGGGGGGAATGAGGGAGGAGGTAACAAACAGTACAAGAAATGTACCCAAGGCCTAACATACGAAACTGTAACCTCTCTGTACATCACTTTGACAATAAATAAGAAAAATAAAGTCGGAAAGCAAATAAATAAATTGAAATAAAAAATATAATTTCTAGCTGGACACTGGTGCTGCTGTCCTCTCATCCTAAGTACTCAGAAGGCTGAAATCAGAGAATGTTGGTTCAAAGCCAGGCTGGGCAGAAAAGCCTGCGAGATTGTTATTTCCAACTAGTAGGCAAAATGCCAGATTAAAGGTGTGGCACAGTGATAGCCTTGAGAGAAAACACCAAGTGAGAGAACTGAGTAATAAGTTTAAATACCAGTGCTAACAAAAAAAGAAGAAATAATCTCTGACTGTACCAAGAGACATAGTCGGGCTGTTTAAGATATTCACAGCTAATAGTCTATCAACTTAAAATACAGTACACCCAAAGAAAGGAATACATATAGATTTCTCTAGTGTCCCTTTTTATTGTCATCATTTAGTTGGAAAGCAAAAAGTGCAACACAAAACATACTTACAAAGTCAAACTATATAAATCATGAAATCACAGCTCCTATGTTGATTTGGCTATGAAAGGTCCAATGTTCCAAAGTTATACAAACCTGATATATTTAATAAAAGTAGCTGCTATGTGTGGGGGCAGGAGGGGAAATTCAAAATAGTTAAAAAAGCTCAGGGTCCAGGCTCTTTGTTCAAGCCCCAGGACTGGCATATGTATTAGTGCACACACACGCACACAAACATTTCAAAAGCTTGATAAAAACAATTTAAAGAGCTTATAAAACACAAAGCTATATAGTCAATTTTCTTAATGCAAAATACTTAGTTTCCATCAGGAAAAGTAGCAATATTAGATCTTTGTTTCTCTTTATGTGAAGGATGAGTGTTGAGAGAGTATCAATGTGATTTATTAAGGAAATTAAAAACAACCAGGTGTCTTACTTTTCCAATTAAAAGAAAAAACTGGCTGCAAGTATAATGAAGTATTCTGTATTGGAAAGAGATAAGAGTGTTCACTATGGAAGTCTAAGAGTAGAGGGGAAAAAAGGTTTCATCAGACTCAGAGACTCAATGGTTCACAGATTTACATTTGAACAGACAACTTATTCATCTTACCTCACAGCCTAGTTTTCCTATGTATTAAAAAGGATCCAGAAGCTATCTATTAATAGTATCAACAGGAAATGGGCTGTTACTACTTATAATTCAGGAGTTACAGTGAAGATTAAATAAGATAGGTCCATAAATATTTCTAGTTTTTATCTATGTGATATAGCTACAAAACGGTAATTTCTTAAACTCTTAAGAAGGGCACTACTGGGCTGGGGATATGGCCTAGTGGCAAGAGTGCCTGCCTCAAATACATGAGGCCCTGGGTTCGATTCCCCAGCACCACATATACAGAAAATGGCCAGAAGTGGCGCTGTGGCTCAAGTGGCAGAGTGCTAGCCTTGAGCAAAAAGAAGCCAGGGACATTGCTCAGGCCCTGAGTCCAAGCCCCAGGACTGGCCAAAAAAAAAAAAAGAAGGGCACTACTGGAGTTTAAACTCATGGCCCTACAGGCTCTATCACTTGAGCAATAAAACACCTTTTTATTTGGGTTTTCTTTTTATGCCTTCTACCTACATAGTTGGAACAGCAATTCCCATAGCTTGTTTAAACATGCCTAGTTTGTTCTTTGAGATTTTTACCTATCCTTGAATGAATGTTTTTACATTGAACATTTTAACTAAACAACATTTTACCTAATTTAATGAACCATGAACATTTTTACCTAACCTTGAATCACTATCCTAATTGCACCTCCTAGGTAGCTGTGATTACAGGTATGGATCACTGTACTCTGCCTCTGAATTCACTTTTAAAATACTCAAACATCAAAATATTGTTAACCCCACAAAGGCCTTCCTAACATAGACCCAATATACACATTTTTCAATCAGTACTCATTCATATTGCTCTCAAGCAAATGACCTGGATGCCAGTGGCTCATGCCTATAACTTTAGCTACTCAGAAGGCTGAAATCTGAGGATCATGGTTTAAAGCCAGCCCAATCAGAAATGTCTGTAAGATTCTTATCTCCACTAAACTTAAGGAAGGAAGGAAGGAAGGAAGGAAGGAAGGAAGGAAGGAAGGAAGGAAGGAAGGAAGGAAGGAAGGAAATTAGAACTAAAGTACTTTATTTTTACTTTACAATATAATTTTGTCATGGAAATTGAACTTTTCTAAGTAGCAATAGTGAAGTGCTAATCTGCGTTTATGCCAACATAATAAAATGTTTACCATGAGTACAATTTGAAAAATAAAGCACTTTAGTCTGACAAATATGCACATAGCAGAGCAATTCTGCTATACTATTTAGCATAGTATATAGTGATTCTGACTTTAATGAATTTAATCTAAAGTTTACTTTCATCTATTTCTTTTTACCTTTTTGGAGTAAATATATAAATTTGGTGTTCTGCCAGGAACTGGAATGCCAGCTTTCGTTAGCTTTATAAAATACTTCTGTACTCGACTGGCAACCTATAAAAACATGGCAAAGAAAGGAGATGGCATGCAATTCTTAAGTAGTTCTAAAAATTAAAAGGTTCACATGCATCTAATGAACGCTGGCAACTTAAAATTATCAGAAATACGGAAGTAACTTTAAGTGATCATCAAAAACTTGTATTTTAAAATCTAGATAAAATAATTCAATTAAACTTAAATTTGATGCCAAAGCTATTTCATATTTTAACTTGTAAACATTCATGCTTATAGCATAAAAACACATCTAATTAATTTAGATAGGAACCAGGTAGGAAGAAACTGCAAGGCAACCTTTTTAGAAAGACAAGGAACACTAAAGCAACCACAAATTGCCAAACTAAAAAGCACCTAATTACTATACTAACAGCATCCAAGAGATATTAAGGCCACTTGTCTTTCTTAAAAATTATGTTGTAATGATCCAAAGCAGGGTTATCTCAAATTCCTTCTGAAATCAACATAAAAATACATGACGTCAATTATTCTAAAATATATCCTATAGCTAGAAATGATCTGGCAGATATGCTGGTGCTGGCTACATTATTCCTCAGTAAATAACAACAAGGAACTGCAGCCGCTACCCCATCACCTGTTTTGCTGTCCTGTTGCCCAGTTCATCTGCAATCTTCTGCCACCGTCGGGATTCCACTTCTTCAGGAGGGTATTTTAGTAGTAGCTGTTCAAGTTTTTTCTAAACCACACCCACAAAATTCAAAGGGAAAAAAAATCCAATTTAAAATGGTTAATTTCTAAATAGATATATTCACATTTCATTTCAAAGTATAATATCCTGCCCCAACTTTGGAAATTACAAATCCTAATAGCAGGAACTTAAAGACTTCACAGGGAAAATGTGATTAGAGAATATACCTGTGGAAAACCTTAGAAAAACTGTCTAACAAAAAGTACAAGGAAAGATAAAATAATTCAGTAAATCAGTATTTCACACATCTTAGTGACTTCTACTCCCTATTTTATTTTGCTAATATATTATTAGGCACTCTCCTACAGTTTTAACAAAAATATATAAATTCACTGGGTTTAGAATACCTAGAGACTTTCCCTTCCTTTTGTGTAGTATGCTATTCAAACATTTAATATTAGACACTATTTTCTAAATTTTCATGTAGTCCGAAAGATGAGCAATATCTTAGATCTTTGTAAAGTGCTAAACTATGCCTTTGGCCCCGATACTGATAAGAGAACAATGTGTTTCAGACTCATCCACTAACAATCCTGGCCATATGTCAAAATGTATCAATACTCCCCTACTGGCTTTTTCAGTTCCTCAACAGAAGAAAAATTTTTTTAAATTTCACTTATGGTTAAAAAATATTACATATAACAATACACACTTGAATCATAATACTGATACTAATAATAAACATTCAAATTTTTAAAAAATCTGTACAATTTAGGAATATCTATTACCTGTTCTTCAACAGTCCACAACTGGTTAAATGTTTCAGGCTTGGTATCATCACACAGGCGTCCCCTTATCATCTGCATATAAAATAAGGCTGTTTACAAGTTGACAACAAAATAAACTACTCTTTGATATAGCCCAATATCATACAAATAATGGGACCATGTCAACCATTGTACTAGGCATAGTATATGTAACACCCATTTAATAACTACACATAAGAAATTTTAATTACACTTTATAAAAAAGTAAACTGTTGCTTGGAGACTTTAACATAAATAATATAGTGAATTGACTATAAAATCAAACTTTCTCTTTACTTGATAGTGAATGTTCCTATTATCTTAATGGTTGCAAATGAAGAGTTCACAGTGAATGACTGTCTTAATTTATATAATTTTATTATTATTATTAAGGCATTGTACAGAGGAGTTATCATTTCATAAGCCAGGTAATGAGTACCTTTCCTTTTTTGGACAATGTCACTCATTCCTTTGCTTTTCCCCTGGTTCCCCACCCCCATTCTTGCCTAGAGTTACACAGTTCATTTTCCACAAGGTGCATACTAAATAACATGTCTGTTTTAACAATAAGAACACAAACCTGCAAAATGCTAAAACATTTTTTTTTTAATCTCAAATTTTACTACTCCAGTACTTCATACTACTTACCTGAGGACGACTGTTTGAGGCTTCTGGACCATCACTCAAAGGCAACATAGAGTATGAAATGGACTCTCCATCCTTCTTAGGATCTAAAGGACTTTTTGGTCTAGCAGGTAAACCTACTGAAAACAGAACAATGTATGGAATTATTAGAGCAAGACAGAAACAGATATTTTTCAGGTTAAAATCTCATCCTGTGACTTCTTACCTTTATCAAAAACTAACTTAGCTCTTCTAGTATGTCTTTTACGATTTTTAAATTCTCTTTCAAAGTTCCCAAGGCTATTGGTATATTGGTCCCATACAATCTCAGGCAACTGAACAACTCTCTGTGGATATGGAAGCCCTATATCAGCCTGGAGAAAAAGAAAACAAAACAAGAAGAACAAAGTCGGAGTCTGAATTTAATTCAAGAATCCTCTATACTCAACTTTTCAGATGGCACCAAATGCAAAAGATTACCAAATGAGCATTTCTACTCACTAACAGAATCGAATAAAGTTAATTAAGATAATATAATCCAAACATTAAGTGCTAAAGAGGATAACAGGTAATGGAAAGTTAAATTTGGAAAATATATTTATAGATTTCTATACTATATTAACATACTTTGTATTGACTGCAAAAGAAAGACAGGCTGAATTGATTTTAAATTTACCGCATGTTTATGACTTACTTTAAGTAAAACTATTAGCCTTCACCAGTTAAAAATGTATGACTTACTCTACAACTGGGCTTCAACTTCAGCCCAATTACATCTCAAGAATCAAACTTCTAAATTAAATCCAGTACAAAAATTTCTAGGGAATGAAAGATTTTCATGTCTATTAAGATAACCAGATTTAATTCTGTTCATCTTTGCAAAACAGTTAAGATAGTCAATATGATTTATCTCAGTTTAATTAAAATTAAAAAGAAATTAAGTTCAAGATTAAGCCTAAGACATTTAAGCTTGACTGTATACAAATATAGAAAATATGCCTAGCTATACAAGAGATTAAGGCTAATACAGTTCTTATTAATAGACTATTTAAAAGTTACAAATTGCCGTAACAAATTGCAATGGCTTTGTATAAAGGAAGTTGCTTAATAAGGCAAAAATCAATGATATACTTTCTAGAGGGCCCTATTTTAACAGAGAAGGTAGACTATGGCTCTTTAAAAACTTTTAACAAGCCACTATATGAATCCAATTATCGACATTTAAACTTTTCTGAAAGCATGAAAAAAAATTACCAAGTACATTTCTTGTACCAAGTACAAGAAATCAAAATAATAACTTAATGTCTAACTGATATGTAATTAATACTCAGGTGATTAACTCATAAAAGATACTAAAGTCATATAAATTTTCTTTTAAAGTTACTAAGTTCTTTCTCATAGTTTAATTTTATTCTTTCCACACAATACTGACAATACACCTCAAACTCCACTTTTATACACACACGCACACACACAATGATCATAAATTTGTTTTACTTTTAAATAGTTATTAAACATGGGATTTTTTTTAAAGAAGAAAAGTGTTTTTTGTTTTTTTTACATGAAATCAAACTGTATCAATGAGCTCTTCCTATCATGAAACACTGAAACCACTGGTCTACTCTGCACTTCAAAAAATGTTCTTCTAAGGAAAACACAAAGTTTTGAGTAGTTTCCACACTAACAAAAGGCACTTCAAACTAAATAAAAGTTATATATTCTTTTCACAGACCTGGTTATAACCTTAAAAAAAGACATTCAATGTGTGTATGAGTGTGTGGGTGAGTGCATGCTGGCACTGGGGCTTAAAATTCAGGGCATAGGTGCTACTGTCCCTTAATTTTTTCACTCAAAGTTGCCACTCTTACCACTTGAGCCACAGCTGCACTTCCAGCTTTTTGCTAGCTAACTGGACATAATCAGTCTTTTGGATTCGTCTGCACAGGCTGGCTTTGAATTGTGGTCCTCAGATCTCAGCCTCCTGAGTAGCTAGGATTATCAGTGTGAACCACTAGTACTTTAAAGAGATCTTTCACCTTCTTTTGTTCTCCCAGTTAAGGTACAAAAGTAACCCCCCAAAAAAGTATAAATCCTGATACACTTTGCTTTTATTTTTGGCTCTATTAATCCCAATGTCCATCCTGAAAGCAGAAAAGAGAAAATGCTCTTTGACAGAAATGGAAAATGGCAAAGGACTAGGACAAAAAGTAGTTCCTATCCCAATAGCGAAAGCTTGTAGCTGCATATTGGCACAAACCTGTGCTTCCAGCTGCTTGAAGGTGGCAACAATAAGACTGAGGTTTTGAAGCTAGCTTGGGCAAAAAAAGCAAAAACCAAGCAGAGTCCCAGCCTATGATTAAGAGCTATTAGGGAGGCAGAGGTAGGAGGATCATGGCGCAAAGCCAGACTGGGCAGTTAGCATAAGACTAAATCACATTCTGAAAAACAACCTAAAAGAAAAAGAACTAGGACGGTGGCTCAAGTGGTGTAGCACTCGCCTAGCAAGTCAGAAGTACTGAGTTCAATCCCCATCCCACTTCCAAAAGCAGCTGTAGTTGTTCTCATTTTAGTAAATATCAATATTAGGAAGTAGTCTGATTGTACAAGGGGAAAAATTAAATATTTTTAAAAGCAACATATATTCATGAAAACAATAAACCAACTTCTCCTACATTATTATCAAAATTAATCTGAGTAAATCTTAAAAAAACAACAACCACACAACAACCATGTGTACCTTCTTCTGGAGCTTTTCCACAAATCCAATGGGATTTTTTAGTGCTTCTCTCTGATGCTTGCCTAAACTTTCCAGGTCCTGGACTGCTTGAGAACGCTGAGCCTCAAGTACAGCAATTGTCTGTAGCAGTCTCTGATAACTACAGAGACAAAAAAAAATCTCACTAAAACTTTTTCATAACAACAATAAATAAAAATTGAGTTCAAGCCATGATCTATTATTAAGTCACACAGTCTTTTAAAGTTACCTGAAAGGGTTTAGTAAAACATATTACTGGGAATAAATGAGGTCGTCCTGAGTTACGAAGTACCTAGTCAGAAAATATCAGTTAGAGAAAGCAAAGCCTTCTTCCACATCATAAGTTTTTAACTTTTGAACCTTGAACAAGTCTAGAAAAAAAATTGATTTTCCAGCAATCAAAGTTATTAAGAACTGCTAAATTAAAAAAATTAAAATCCTAAAATTTCATAGTAGGAAGGATCACCAAACCCAGCTCCTTGGGTGTATTGTTGGAATAAAGGATTTTAGGCATATATGCCTCAGTGCCAGAGATCAATGTCACATAATTCAGAAGGGACCTCAAGGTTTTCATTTGCTCTATTATACCTCTCTATTTCAGAGATTTACTTTTCTAAGAAGAAATCTCACCATAGTTTCTCTCAGCTCTTAAGATAAAAGATAAATGTTCAGTTCTTAAGTACTGATCACTTACTGAAAAGAAAAGCCACAGGTATTTTTCACTTCCCTGCCTATAAGGGTTCACAGCAAAGGTAACATAGTTTCACTTACACAAATCTATTACTGGTCATTACCTAGAACTATCATTACAAGGCATACATACTTTCTTTCATTCTCATTCATATTCTGTCTCGCAGTTTCAATTGTCACCCTCTGTAATGTCTAGTTTCACATATTAATACATGTGTAATAAGCCCCAAAAGCATGACTGTTCAAACATATTTTGCAAGACTTAAGAAAAAATCACTATATTTTCACTTTAATAAACAATATTTAAATACTTAAAATATTAGCAGAGCACAGCTTCTCTATATGGTTTCAAATAGCCCTATTTTGTTACCTACTCTATACTATGTACTCTAGAGTGTCAAACACCTTTCTTTTATTCACCTTTTTGCCTAGCCAATGTGTAGTAATTTTCCAGTATATGGATGCTTAATAAGTATTTATGAATGAATAAATAAGTCAACTAATGTTTTGTACAACCCAATGATACTGAATCTTTGAAGTTCACCAAAGAAGCCAACAGACCAGCAAAATACCAGAAGTGAAACAATACAGCTTTTGAAAGTCAAAGCCATGGGGTAGCTTTTCAACATGTTCTCTGTAAGAACACTTAATCATTCTCCCGCCTAGTGTATCTTATTCTTGTTCTCAAGCCTTGGTTATAAGAATGAGGGGGACACAGTAAAGGCATTTCTAAGAGGGAAGCTTATACTATCTACTTTAAAAAAGGAAAAAGAAAAGTCAGGACTCTTCTTTAAAGTCCCTCTTTCAGCAGAGCTGTGATCCTATCTACTCAGGAGGCTGATATCTAAGGATCACAGTTTGAAACCAGCCTGGACAAAAAAGACCAAGAGCATTTTATCTCCACTTAAATACCAAAAATAAAGAGGGAGGGAGGGAGGGAGGGAGGGAGGGAGGGAGGGAGGGAGGGAGGGAGGGAGGGAGGGAGGGAGGGAGGGAGGGAGGGAGGAAGGAAGGAAGGAAGGAAGGAAGGAAGGAAGGAAGGAAGGAAGGAAGGAAGGAAGGAAGGAAGGAAGGAAGGAAAAGGCCAGAAGTGGTGCTGTGGCTTAAAGTGGTAGAGTGCTAACCTTGAACAAAAATAGCTCAAGGACAGCACCCAGGCCGACTAGAAAAAAAATTATGAAAATGGCTCTATTATCAAATGCATCCCACAGAGTTAATGTAATACCTGTAGAAATTCCAGTGACATCACAAAAATAGAAAAAAATGATCCTAAAATTCATATACTGCCCAGCATAAACTGCCCAGAATAGCCAAAGCATTCCTTAGGGGGGAAAAGTAATGTACCACAATACCTGACTTCACATGATATAAGATACTACAGAGCCATAGTAGGAAAAACAACTTGGAATCAGCACAAAACCAAATAGAGAATACTAAGAAACAAACCCACCAGCTATAACCAGGCAATTTTTGACAAAGATGCCAAAAGCATGCATTGGCAAAGAGACAGTTTCTTTAACAAATGGTTCTGGGAAAAATGGATAGCCACATATTGATCAAAAAAGCAGATCTCTATTACCCTGTACAAAAATCAAGCAAAAATAGATCAAAGACATTCACCTACGGTTCATGCCTGTAATCCTAGCTACTCATGAGACTGAGATGGACAGGAAGTCCTTGAAACTCTGATCTTTAACCTCCAAAAGCCAGAAGCACAACTGTAGCTCAAATAGTAGAGTGCTAGCTAACTAACCCTGAGCACAAAAACTAAGGGACAGTGTGGGTGCTTGTTCTCTCTCTCTCTCTCTCTCTCTCTCTCTCTCTCACACACACACACACACACACACACACCTAAGACCTTAACATATTACCTTAAACTCTGAAACTACTAGGGAAAAACACTTCAAAACATAGGCATAAGCAATGATCTTTAAGTAGGACTCCGATAGCACAAGAAATATAAGCAAGGACTAATATGATTGCATAAAACTAAAAAGGTTTTGTGTTTTGTTTTGTTGTTTGGGGTTTTTTTTTGTTTTTTTTTTTGCCAGTCCTGGGGCTTGAACTCAGGGCCTAAGCACTGTCCCTGGCTTCTTTGTGCTCAAGGCTAGCACTCTACCACTTGAGCCATAGCACCACTTCTGGTCTTTTCTGTTTACATGGTGCTGAGGAATCGAACCCAGGATTTCATGCATACTAGGCAAGCACTCTTACGCTAAACCACATTCCCAGCCCCTAAAAAAAGCTTTGAATAGTAAAGTAACAATCACCAAAGTGAAGAGGTAAGACTACAGAATGGGGTAATATTTTTGGTAACTATTCATCTGATAGGGAATTAATATACAAAATGTATAAAGAAATCAAAATATTAACACTAAAAGAACCAATTCAATCAATAAACAGGCAAATAGGAAGCACATACTTGCACAAGAAACAGAGCTGACTACATTGCTAGTGCACAAAAATATCTCCAATAAGCAATGGTTTCTAGCAAGGTGAGAACAATGGGAGATTCTCAGGACCCACCTTTCACAGTCTTTGGAATCCGTTTGGTAAGAATAAACATGAACATGTCCTGGACTAAAGTCAGCAATGTGGACACTGCACAACTTTACTACTCAGTCACTACTAGCTTGTAAAATTTGTCTTCATAGTTGTGACTTGCACACTACCCCCAATGACTTCTTTGGCTCAAAATAATCTCAAAATAATCTGAAATGTTACTCTTAGAAAAAGGAAATGGAAATTTATTTCTGATATTAGAGTACAGATAATCATCCTTATTAATGGTTAGTTATCATGTCTAGTGTACAATAAAAACCAAAATGAGCTGTCAAAGAATGGGCAAATGAAGAGATAAGTTGTCAAAAGATGAACAAGTATCACTGCAGTATTTGTTCACCCTTTGTCCTACCCTTTCTGTGCTTCTCCTTACCCTGTCAAAAACAGATAAACTTACGAACAAGACAAAAGGTAATGAAAACAAAACAGCAACAAAGAAAACCTTTAAAAACCTCTTTCTGGGCTGGGGATATGGCCTAGTGGCAAGAGTGCTTGCCTCCTATACATGAAGCCCTGGGTTCAATTCCCCAGCACCACATATACAGTAAACGGCCAGAAGTGGCGCTGTGGCTCAAGTGGCAGAGTGCTAGCCTTGAGCAAAAAAAAAAAGAAGCCAGGGACAGTGCTCAGGCCCTGAGTCCAAGCCCCAGGACTGCCCACCCAAAAAAATAAAATAAAATAAAAAATAAATGGGGGGGGGAGGGCTGGGAATATGGCCTAGTGGTAAAGTCTTGTCTGCTATACATGAAGCCCTGGGGTCGATTCCTCAGTACCACATACATAGAAAAAGCAGGAAGTGGTGCTATGCCTCAAGTGGCAGAGTGCTAGCCTTGAGCGAAAAGAAGCCAGGGACAGTGCTCAGACCCTGAGTTCATGGCCCAGGACTGGCCAAAAAAAAAAAAAAAAAAAAGAAATGGACTCAATCACCTGAGTTACACAACTGTAACCCCTCTGTACATCACCTTTAAAATAACAATTTACAATTTTAAGTGCTTTAAAATTAGTTCTAAAATTAATTTTAGAGTATTAGGAGTATAAACACTTTACAGGTTTTACTTTTATAGTAAAATGATTGTACCCTTTGGAAAAAATTAAAAATTGAACTTCCATATGATTCACCTAAAAGTTGGGAATCAGAGATTAGTAACAGTTGAGGCCCTGGGAAATCAATCTGTGTACTAAGCTGACATTTTGAATGGCTATGCCCTAGGAATAAAATTAAATAGTAAATAAACAGCTCTTCCAGAGTATACTAGTACATCTTAGGGTGACATTAACTAGGATGCATATAACCAACACCAGATGTTCAACACAACAAGAAGCTCTTGAAAGGGGCTGGGGATATGGCCTAGTGGCAAGAGTGCCTGCCTCGGATACACGAGGCCCTAGGTTCGATTCCCCAGCACCACATATACAGAAAATGGCCAGAAGTGGTGCTGTGGCTCAAGCGGCAGAGTGCTAGCCTTGAGCCGAAGAAGCCAGGGACAGTGCTCAGGCCCTGAGTCCAAGGCCCAGGACTGGCAAAAAAAAAAAAAAAAAGAAGCTCTTGAAAATATACAGTAAAAGTCACATGTTCACAGCAGCCTTACAATGACTCCAAACCCAAGAACATCAAATGCTTATCTAATTGGAGTATTAGACTACGGTCCAGGTTACACAATAGATTACATCGATTATACAACAACTCGGTAAAAGTACAAGTATTGCATATCAACACAGGTAAATACCACAACCACAATGTATGACAAAGTATAATACGTGGAGCAGGGCTCAGAAGCACCCAAACCTAAATGTTTTTGCTTAGAGATACACACATGGGTGGCTAAACTTTTTTTTTTTTTTTTTTTTTTTTGGCCAGTCCTAGGCCGTGAACTCAGGGCCTCGGGGCCTGAGCACTGTCCCTGGCTTCTTTTTGCTCAAGGCTAGCACTCTGCCACTTGAGCCACAGCGCCACTTCTGGCCATTTTCTGTATATGTGGTGCTGAGGAATCGAACCCAGGGCCTCATGTATACAAGGCAAGCACTCTTGCCACTAGGCCATATTCCCAGCCCCGTGGCTAAGCATTTTTAAATAACAGAAAATAATTCTCTCAAAAGACAGTAGCTAGCTCTGGAAAGAAAAAAAGGGTGAACTGAGGAACTATTCAAGGACAATTTCTAGAATACTATCAATATTTTATTTTTAGAGTGATTAAACAATTATAGGCTGTTTGATTCTATAATTACCTTATAACCATATATAATCCATTCATAAAATATTGCAATTTTCTTGAAAAATAAAATATATTTTCTAGGAAAATTATCAAAGGCCATTTCTACTCTTTTAAAATATTAAAATTCATAATAAGAGTTTTGGACAAGTACCAGCTCTACCAGCACTAAATATGGAACTTTTTTCAAGTCATTACACCTTGGACCTCTACTTCTACAACTTTAAATTGACAGGTAATTGTCTTCTAAGTAAGACATTCTAGGATTAAAAAACATTTGTTCTACTTTGATCAGTCATTACAGTGCACTGTTCACAACTTATAGACTCAATTTACATTGTGTACAAAAATAATTTTGTCTCTTTTCTTCATCTGGAATCATTAACTGAAACAGGTTTATCAGCTCATCCCATAATTAAACCCTTGCCAAGTAACAGTTATTTTTTTTTTGCCAATCCTGGGGCCTGGGCACTGTCCCTGGCTTCTTTTTACACAAGGCTAGCATTCTAACTCTTGAGCCACAGTGCCACTTCTGGCCTTTTCTGTTTATGTGGTACTGAGGAATTGAACCCAGGGCTTCATGCATGCTAGGAAGCACTGTACCACTAAGCCACATTCCCAGCCCACAAAATATATTTTTAAAAACATAAAGGAGGAAGTGGCACTGTGGCTCAAGTGATAGAGCACTAACCTTGAGCTGAAGAGCTCAGGGACCAGGGCCAGAATTCAAGCCCCACGACAGAAAAGGAAAAAAAAAAAAACAAGAAAAAAAAAAACATAAAAGAGGTCTTTCTAACAAGATGGTACTGAAGGCGAGGAAGGAGGTTCCTGTCCCTTCAAAGTCCAAATGAAAACAAAGGCTCTGAAAGCCAAGAAGGCAGTACTGATAGGAATCCACAGCCATGTCACCCCAAGACACTGAGGGAGGCTCCAGGGGCAGCCTAAATGCCATCAAAAGAGTGCCACAGGGCAACTCAGGCCTGGACCAATATGCCACCATGAAGTTCTCTGTGACCATTAATTCTGCAATGAATACAGAAGACACTGTATCCACAATGCAAATTTGGGGCAACAGGCTGTGAAACTCTATGACATGGATATGGCCAAGCTCAACATTCTGATCAAGAGAAGACAGGTTTGACTTGCTTCTCAGTGTAAGGCTTTGAATGTTGCCAAATGATCCCATAAAACTGAGATGGTCTAATCTGAGTCCAGCTGGCTACTTCCAAACAAAAATGAAAAGATCTTAGGAGTTTCTACTTCACAGTATCTACTGGGGGGGCATTATTAGCTTTTATCTCACAGATTTACTGTTAAAACTGCCAGGAATGTTGGCTGTTCCTTAGGATGCTTTCTGAAAGTAAGAACTTTTAGATATACCTGTCCTTCTAGGTTCTAACAAGATACTTGATTATACAATGTAATCCCTAATTCTATTTCTTCAGCACTGTCATATAGGTAGTATATTTCATGAAATATAGAAAGTGTTCATAAAGATGAAAATAAAACAAAAATACAAAAGAAAATATGAACAGAACAGCAATAAAAATGGTTGACTTTTTAGTGATTAAAATGTATTCAGGGGCTGGGGATATAGCCTAGTGGCAAGAGTGCCTGCCTCTGATACACGAGGCCCTAGGTTCGATTCCCCAGCACCACATATATACAGAAAATGGCCAGAAGCGGCGCTGTGGCTCAAGTGGCAGAGTGCTAGCCTTGAGCGGGAAGAAGCCAGGGACAGTGCTCAGGCCCTGAGTCCAAGGCCCAGGACTGGCCAAAAAAAAAAAAAAATGTATTCAGAACAATGGCCCAATGCATCATGAGAGTTCCTTCAGTATGCAATAAGAACATATAGTCTCCATCCATTTCAACATTTAAGACTTAGATGCACATATACAAAGGCAAATTTAACAAATTCATGGGTGGCATGCAGCTGAGAAGATTCAAAACAAACAAACAAAAATCAGATCAGAGCACTCAGGAGGGTGAGCTGGGAAGATCATGAGTTCAAGGCCAGCCTGGATTAACCTTGAAAAGGATATGCATGTACACTTTTTTCTATCTGTAATAATGGAAAAATAAGAAAACTTATAAAACTAGATAATTCTTAAGACTTTTCCAGAATTATGAATAATATATTTTTAATCTACATATATAAAATGTCATGGTAATGAATCAACATTTTTTAGATGAAACCATCACATGAAAAGCAAACATGAGACAAGTGGAGTCCAGTGACTTAATAAAAACTGAACAGTAAAAAAATAAATAAAAATAAATAAAAAAATAAAAACTGAACAGTGCTTTTGTAAAGGATATGAAATGATTGACAGCAATGAGAAGAGTCCCAGTGACTGGGGGATGTGGTAGGGTGCCTAGCTGTCAGCATTGTTATTCAATATGAGGTCTCTTTCTACAGACAGCTTGGTGACAAATGAACCATAAGGCTCCTATTTCTGTTTATAACAACAGTAAACATGGCACCAGAATTCCATTTATTATCTTAAAAAAAACTTCCTTATTTTTTTAGTGAGTCAATCAATGGTATATGTGCAGCAATGCCTGTGACTAAATGTCTTCCTATTCATTACAGGGAAGTCTTGATGTTCACAATTTCCGCCATTGAAAAAAGTCTTAGGTCTAAAAGCCCTCTGTTGGTCCTATATAGCAATAATAATATCCCGTAAGGCTTGCTATGTATCTGGCTATGTTAGAGCTGTGTTTCAAGGAACTCAGTATCACAGAAGTGAGACTGACAAGATGGGACTGATAAGGACTTGACTCACCATGAGGAACTCAGTTGGAATTACTTGTTTTCACATACTTCTTAATTTCAGAAATTTCAACAAATATCTTCCATCTCACTCCTTGTTTGCACAGTAGGTGAACTGACACTGATTTTTTTTTTTTTTCTGGAGACCAATCATGTGAGCAAGACACTGGAAGTTCAACTGTCATGTACATTACCGATGTTGACAAGCCTAACTGCAGGACACAAGGGAAGCAATACTAACTGGGGTAAAGCTGGCATTTTCAAGATTTAAAAAAGTTTAAATGTTCTGACACTAATCTAAAACCCTAGTTTCTGAGGGCTTTGGTTTGTAATAGCCAAATGTGAGACCAGGCATATACAAGAGCAAGGATGGAAGATTTTACTTGAATAAAATTGAGAGCAGCTCATTATGTTCTGCCATTTCTCAGATCAACTGAAAACAAAAAAGCAAACATGACAAATTTTGAAAAATATGTGGAATTTCAACAGTAAAGGTAAAAAAAAAAAGTTAAGATATCAGGCAGAACAATGTGAAAACAATGCTGGTCAAGTGAAATACGTTGAGAAAATAGTACATAGAAAATATACCTTGGAGGGAAGCTGATACCACAAAATTAAAATTTTTAAATCACTAGTACAGAGTTATACATGGGATCAAGAAATATGGATTTTAATAGCATTCTAACTATCCATTGTCAGTATCAGAGCAATGAAAACTTAGGCCCTCAATTTCCTCTTCTACAGAGAGTCTCCAAACACTTTTTCCAATACCAGAAAACCTAGAGGGTCTATGGAGTTACAAAACAAACAAACAAAAAACCAAAACACTACCACCAAACAATGACAACAACAACAAAAAGACTCCACAGATTGTTCTGAAGCACTTGTGGATAAAGAAGTAGTATTCCACCAGGCACTGATAGCTCACACCTGCAATCCTAGCTGCTCAAGTGGCTGGGATCTGAGGATTGCTTGTTGGAAGCCAGTTGGGACAGGAAAATCTGTGAGACTTTAATATTCAATTAAACACAAACACACACACACACACTAAGGGACAATGCTCAGGCCACATTAAGTCCAGTACCAGCACACATGTACACACACACTCTCTCTCTCCCTCTCTCTCTCTCACATACACACACACATACACACACATACACAAAAGTAACACTCAAATGCAATGGGGAACAATCACAAATTTTGAACAATGAAGGACAAGTAAACATTGGCATTTGCATGGCTAATATGGTTACAATGTATAAATGAGCTTGAGAAATAAAGAACAAAAATTACATAAAGACATGTAGCTGATATACGAGTACATTCAAAACATCGTATTAATATGGATGTTGTTAGCCAGCTACTAGGGTTCTGAAAAGCAGAAAGGTTAAAGGAAGTTATGGTTGGCAAGAGGGCATACTAAATCTCTCTCCAAGAAATGAGAGCCTATTAGACAGGAAAGAGAGATCTATTTTAAGTTTATCCAAACTCAAAAACTCTCACTGAGTAGATGTACCAGGGAGGAATCTAAAGACTTAACAGGTAAAGATTCTCTGTGGTATGAATGACTCATAAGTGAGTTCCCTACAACTAAACAGATTCAAAGAGATATTGAATGACCACAATCAAAGGATGTTATATAGGTTTTATATTAACAAAGATGAATATATTTCCAGCAGTTATTCCAGGACAGTTTCTAAGGACTAGGAAACATTTAAATATCACATTTCCATTGGTTCACCAATGGCTAACGCTTATAATTCTAGCTACTAAGGAGGCTAATATCTGACTATCACAGTTCAAAGCCAGCCTGGACAGGAAAGTCCATGGGATCTCCAATTAAGCACCAAAAATGCCAGAAGTAGAGCTACAGTGCAAGTGCTAAAGAACTAGCCTTGAGCAAAAAAAGAGGAATGAACTCTAAAGAATATAAAAATTTAAAGTCGTGGAAGTTCAGGGGATTTCCCAAAAGAATCTGATTACAAATATATTAAACAACTATACCATTTTACTGAAGGAGTATGGGAGGGGGAGAAGATAACTCTGGAAATGACTGGCATCCATAAGATTGATAATTACACATAAACACTTGATTTGTAATTAATGTAACAGCTGAAATATAGGCTAATAATCCTCAGGCTGTCTATATATAATAAAAATAAATAAACAAATGTAATTAATGGCCAGATTTGACACTCCTAGAGTAGAAATTTATAAATTGGGATGAGCTCAGTGGTAATTGATTAATTGACTAGAGAGAGTTATCATATACACTCAAACGTAGATACAGATGATGCATGCAAAAATATTTGTAGACAGGTGTATATACATAAGTTCCTTGTTCTTATCAACAACAGCCCAGTAACAATGATTAATAAGCACCCAAATCTTGTTTTGACACCATTTCCCATTAAGGGGAATACAGTTCCATGAACAGGGAAATGATTCTAGAAATGGGGAAATACATAAAATGAGGGGGGAGAATTAGCAGTGCCAGAAAAGAAGGTGCTCAAACTATAAACTGCAACAATAAAACGTAAGCAACAACAATATAAACAATGACATCACCTCAAGATTGGGGAAAGGATGTCAAATAGACATATGAACCAAAGGAAAAGGGGCCATAAGGCACATCTTGAATGGTTTGAACAACAACAAAATAATATTGCATTATAACTCAAAAACATTTATGAGTCCTTACAGATATAAAAATCTTATTGATACTATGTCTTTGTTATGATGTGGTCAAACTGTCATTTTTATCTCTGGTCTTACTCCAAAAATCCTATAACCTAAACCTAATTATGGAAGACATCAAAAAACTGAAACAGAGAAGTAAATGTGATACCTGACTAGTGCCTATCAAAACAATCAGCTGATATAAAACCTATTCTGAGGTTGAGGTAGATCATTTAAACTTCTTAGAAATTTATCTTTAAAAATATGGTCTATTTTGGTGGCTAGCTTCCAAACACAGGGTCTCACTCTTACTAGATATACCTGTTTTACCATCCTGCCTGATAGCTTTTTTGCATTGATTATTTTCAAAGTAGGATCTTGCTTTGTACTGCATCCATAATACAACTAAAGCAAAAAATAAGCTATGGGGAATGACTCAGTGGTATTTGCCTAGCAAGTAAGAGGCCCTGAGTTAAAAACCAAAACAACAACAAAAAAACTAACAAAAAAAGAATTAATCTTATGAAATATAGTTTAGTGTTAGCTTTCACCACATGAAGAGAGTGATTAAAGGAAACTGGATCTGATAAATTATGGAATACCACTAGTTAAGCCTTCAAAATGTAAGGCCAAATTAATAAAGATACGAGGAAAATGGAACACAGACTTACAAAACCACTTCATATATTTGTAAATGACAGTTTAAAATTCTGCTCTATTGCCTATCAACAATATAAGATTTTTTTATACTAGATACCAATGGCATCACGCCTAAAATTCTATTTAGAAGGCGAAAAACTGTAAGATTGTAGTTCAATGCCAGCAGAGTCAGAGAAGTTCATGAGACCTCTTCTTAACCAAGAGCTGGTGCAGTAACACCCATCTATTATCCTAGGCTAAGTAAGATTGGGATCAGGGTTGTAAGCCAGCCTAGGCAGAAAAGTCAAAAGAATCTTCCTCACTGGTACACATACCTGACATCCAAGATATGATGGAAAGCCTAAAACAGGTGTGTGACCAGGGAGAAAGCAAGTCAATATTCCAAATTAACCAGCACACGCACACACACACACACACACACACACACACACACAACACCACTCAAAAAGAAAAAAAAAAAAAGCTACAAGCAAAGTATTTGCCCAGAAAGCATGCAGCTCTGAATTCAAACCCCAGTACAAGCAAAAAGGAAAAAAATGTAATAATATTTGTTACTATGGACTACAATAAAAATATTCTTACCAAACCCCAGGGGCTAGAGATGTAGCTCAGGGATAAAGAACTTGTCTATAATGCTCAAGGCCCTAATATTGTACAGGGCCAGGAAGGGAAAGGGAAAGACAGTCAGAGGGAGAGAGAGATAGAGAAAAAAGAAAAGAAAGGAGAAAGGGAGGAAAGGGAAAAATAGGAGAGAGGGCAGAGAGGGAGAAGGGAAAAGATGGAAAGGAAGAGAGGGAAGAGGGGGAAGGAAAGAAAGGGAGAACAGGGAGGAAGGCAGAAAGGTAGAGAGAAGTAGGGTGGGAAGAGAGAGGGAAAAGTTTCTTTCTAAAATACCGGGTATACTGGTATTAGAACCAGGAAATTGGAAGGGATACCAAAATCTAGAGACACAGGGTTAAAAAAAGACAAGCAACTACAAAAGCATTACTTACAAACTGTTTGGTGAAATTGAACTGAACAACTCATGGGGGTCAGGGGGAAGGGAAAGAGAGAGGGGGGAGGGGGGAATGAGGGACGAGGTAACAAACAGTACAAGAAATGTATCCAATGCCTAATGTATGAAACTGTAACCTCTGTAATTCAGTTTGATAATAAAAAAATATTAAAAAAACAAACACAAAAAACAAAGAAGTTATAGCAATTCTAAGCAAAGTGTTAAAGAATAAAGAAAAAATAGCATTTTCCAACTAAAAATAAATAAAAACTATAAAAAAGGGCTGGGAATGTGGCTTAGGGTAGAGTGCTTGCCGAGCATGCATGAAGTCTTAGGTCCGATTCCTCAGTACCACAAAAACAGAAAAAAATGGGAAGTGGTGCTGTGCCTCAAGTGGTAGAGCACTAGGCCTTAAACTGGAGAGCTCAGGGACAGCACCCAGGCCCAGATTTCAAACCCCATGTTCGACAAAACAAAACACTAAATTAAAAAGAACTTGAAACAAAAATATTCTCATTGAAAAACAATCATATTTCCCTTTTTAACTTGAATCATTAACAAACACCACTAATTTAATCTCAGTACCTAAAATTTGGATGAGTTCTAAAATTCTCTCCTAAACAGCAACAGTTTCCAATCCCAGCTCAATACTAGAATCACTTGGAGAGATTTAAGTAGAGATGATTGGGTCTTTACCAATTAATTAAGTCACATTTATCTGAGGCAGGGCTAAGCATTTATAAAAAATTTTAAACATCCAAAATGATTCTGGTGTGCAACCAAACTTGAGAACCATTATGTATACTAATCTAAAAAATGCATTCATTAGGAATTATGAGAAATGTCACTCACAGTTTAGAAAAATTAAAACATGACACTAAGAAGCAAAGGCAAGTATAATACATTTTTCGCCACTTTCCGAGTCCAATTTTTAAAAATCTCTACAAGAGTGAAATTATACCATAAATAGAAATAATATTTCTAGCAAGGTATATGAGCAGAGACAGGCAATTCAAGCTTGCCTCCTATGCTTTATATCCATTCACTGGCTCTGTTTACTTTTGAACATCAACAAGTTTGAGAGTTGCCAGACGCAAGATACTTTAATAAGCATTTGGTGGTAAGTGTCATTCTCTTTTTCATCTACATTATGTCTGATAAAGTAATCCAGCATTTAGAAGGCTGAGAGAGGAGGATCTGGAGTCTGAATGGAGCCTGAGCTACACACTGAGTTCCAGACCAGGTTGGGCTGATCACTATACTTGAAAAAAATAACAAAACAATGCTTGATATTTGACTTTAAATATTCATATGCACAAACCACCAGAAAGACCAGAAAACAAATTCTACTTAAAATGGCTTAGATTGAGTGTTAAAAACATATAATCTGGTAAAAGTTACCTAGCTAATTAAACACCAGTATATATTTACTAAAAAATGGAATTCTAATTACATAGGCCTGTTAAAATAATACAATGTACAATGTAGTAACTTTAGTTGATTATAATGAACTACTTTAAAATCCAAGTAAATTTTAAATATTGTGTTCTTAACCCCAAAGCAAGTATGTGACATAATAGTTTGACTTTGCTATTTCCCAGAGAACACATATTTCAAAACACCATGTTGTAAACTATAGATCCAATTTTATATGTTATAAAATTGAATTCTTAAAATACAAACCTTTAAAATAAAGGAAATGCCAAGAAAATCAGTACATACAGCATGCCTTTTATATAAATAAGATTTGATCTTTACTTTTATCAATTCTCTGGATTGTAATTAACACATTTGCCTTTGTGAATCATTACATCATTAGCTACTATGGCCTAGCTGACTTCATGGATCACAAGTCTTTGGCACTAAAACAAAACCATTGTAACAAAATACAGAATAATTCTTCCATCTCCAAAAATGTATTCATTAAGTGTTCTCTAAGAAAGATACAAAAGCAACTAAGAGGCAGGATTCTCTGGACTCAAGTCTGTTTTAAGTCTGTGCCTAGACAAGTAGACACCAAAAAATCAAAATAGTTCATTTCTAGCATTGCTATGCTGGTGTGGGGAAGAGAGCAAATCAAAGTTCTACAGGAACAATTGAATTAAACTTGCTTATTAGAATAAAATAAGACATCCAGCCAAAGACCTTTCTCCTGTTTCCTGAACTTCCTCATTACTTAGAACACTTCCTGACCCCAGGGAAACACAAACTGAAATAAGTTAAGAGGGGACTGTTAGACTAGATTAAGTACCCATTACAACTCTACAAAACTGGGATCTCTTTCAGTATAATCTGTAATATTTTGGGGGACAGGATTATTGGGTTCATACTTAGGGCCTCACTTGTAGGCAGAAACTATCTCTTGTGGCATTGTCCTAGCCCTTTTGCTTTTTATTTTTCAGAAAAGGTCCTGTTTATTGCCTGGGGCTGGTCCTTAGGCTTTAATCAACCTACCTTGCCTCCTCTGTCACTGAGATTACAGACATTTGCCACCATTCTAGATTTGTTCTCTGAGATACAAGTCACTCATTGTTGTTGTTTTTCTTTTTTGGGGGGGAGGAGTGTTTGCATAGAATGCCTTCAAATCAGTCATCTTATAGCTAGGATCACAGGCATGCGTGGCCACCCCACATAACTCTATCATACACTTTCATACCAAAAATTTCAGAGAGCCTTAACTTTGTCAGAATAACTCATAATACAAGAGAAACAGCTGAAGTTTTTCAGTGTTACTCTGAGGTATATAAATCACACAGTATCTCTATAGCAAAGTTTACAAAACTATCAATAGAAAATTATTCTTACACTCCTATGTCCACCTAATATCTTCCAGTAATTCACAATGACACAAGACTAATATGAAAGAGAAAAGAAATGTTCTAGTTACGTATGGTGGAGCACCTCTGTAATGCTAGTAATGGGAAGGCTGAGGCAGAAGGATCATGCCTTTGAGGTCAGCCTGGATCTCATACCAATCAAACCGGGGGCGGGGGGGGGGAGGAAGGAAGTAAAGTGGAGAGGAAGAAAGAAGAGGAGATGATGTATGAATTTGAGACAACTTTCTTAATTGAAAGTAGAGGACAAGAACCCAGATTCCACAGTGCAAGCAGGCTTGACATATAAGAAGGTCTTGAGTGAAAACATACAATATTAAAGAACTCAAAGAAATCAAGGCTTAACCTGGTTAAAATGTAATTCAAGATGCAGACAATGAAAAAGAATGTTTAAAAAAGGAAGCATATCCAGTAATTCAGAAGAGAGGACAGTGAACTAAATTTAAGTAAAAGGAAATCAGGCTTAATGATTAAGACTAGTGGAGAACTAGCTGAAGAACATTGTTTTTTCTAGACTGACAAATTAATATAAAGTTGGCAAAAAATATTAAAAGTTGGCACAGGTATGCAGGAATCAGCAGTAAGTCCATTTTCAAACATGTCCCATTAGGTACATGGTCTGAAGCTCAAGAATAATTTGAGCTTGGGGTATGCATTTGGAAACCCACCATGTATAGCTGGATATTTGAGCTACAGCTGTAAGAACCTCAGAGAAAGCATGGAAAGAAGGTAAGCAATAATTTAAACCTAAACAGTGCCCCAAGTGATAGGAAGGGGAAAGAAAGTAGATTCAAAATTATATATGTAAAAATGCATTAACTAGAATTATAGAAAGCAAATAGTCCCACCATTCTCATTATCAGTAGAAAGTTAAAAGGCATTTGCTGGGCATCAGTGACAACTAAAAATAGTAAATAGAGAGAGTAGGAATGGGCCTCAAAATGAGTCCAAGCACCTTGTATTTGAAAATAAGTTGAAAATAAACTTTAAATGATATCATTTTTAAAATAACTGTCATTTAATTATGCTCTGTGGCTTAAGAAACATTACTATCTGGACACTGGTGGCTCACACTTAAAATCCTAGCTACTTCGAAGGCCTAGATCTAAGATATTTGTTCCAAACCAGACTGGGCAGATAAAACAGCAGATCTCTTACCTCCAATAAAGCCAGCAAAAAGCTGGAAGTGGAAGTGTGGCTCAAATGGGACAGCATCAAATAAAAAGAGCTGAGCCAGAGTGCAAAGCCTTGAGTTTAGCTCTAGTTACCAGTCCCACAAACACATGCACTAACTACCTGGAAAGCTGAAGTATCTCTAGAGGATCAAGGTTTGAGGCTAGCCTAGGCTGAAAAGTTTATGAGACCCCACCCCCCATCTCAACCAACAGCTGAGTGTAGCAGTACATACATGTCATCCTAGCCATATGGGAGAGGCTGAAACTGAGAGGACTGCAGTTCCAAAATGGACTAGGCACAAAGGTCCACAAGAATCCATCTCAACTGAAGCTAAATGTGTGGCAAACAGTTGTCATCCAAGCTATGACATCAGTACAGATGTATACTAGGACAGGAAATGAAACTATCCCAAAAATACACTGGCTAGAAAAAGTCTACAAATTTGGTAGAAGTGCCTAGAAAGCATGAGGTCCTTAGCTCAACCCCAGCACTAATGAACAAAATACTTCAGAGAACAGTAGTTAGCAGAGGCTTGTAAACCTGAGATGCAAGGGGATAGAGAAAAGATGATTAATGGGCATAGGGATACAGTGGGCTAGAAGGTATAGAGAGCAGTGCAGCAATGAACATGGATATACAAGTGTCTACACTGTATCCTGACTTGTAATATTCTGGGTAGATGCCTGAAAGCGATATGGCTAGATTATAGAGAAGTTCCTTAAATTTTTTTTGAGATGTTTCCAAACTGCACAAAATGGCTACTAAAGACAATTTTTTATATTCCCAATACAAAGAAATTATTAAATCTAAAGGTGATCAACATACCCTGATCTGATCACCATACACACTGTAAATATGTACTGAATTATCATAATACATCCATAAAAATATACTATAATAGGTCAAAAAGGGAAATGGGCAAAGACAATTCAGCTTTGACTATAAGCTTTTCCTATATCACTTTGTAACCTCATTACCAATAAACTATTAGCTCAAACTTCTCTCTCAAACTAAATCTCTCCAAAATCTATCTACAGGGTTGGGAATGTGGCTTAGAAAAGGCTGGGAATAGCACTTTGGCTCAAGTGCTAGAGTGTTCGCCTTGAGCAAAAAGAAGCCAGGGACAGGGCTCAGGCAGTAGTCTAAGCCCCAGGACTGACCACCCCCCCCAAATTATATAACACACACACACACACACACACACACACATATATATATATCCAAGCCCCATGACTGGTCCCCACAAAATATATATATACATTACATATAAATGTATACTTATATTTATATTTTAAATATATTTATATAAAATATATATACAAAAACTATCTATTAACTGGAATTTTGCTCCAACCACAGAGAAATATGTAATCAATACAACTAAAGGCATTTCAAGTAAAAGTTACCTTCATACTTTAATTAAAACCCCTTCTGTTATAGCCAAATATGGTGGGCTCATACAAGTAATCCCAGCTACTCAGGAGGATGAACTCAGAAGGCTGAGATCAGGAGAATCATCATTCAAGCTCAGCCATAGCAAAAAGTGTACAAAACTCCTATCTCAACTATCTTCCTGCCTTAGCCTCCCTAAGAGCTAGGATTATTTATAAGTGTGAGCCAATACACTCAGCTTTAATAATCTATTTGGAAAATGAGCTATCAAGGGATTGCAGCTATGGCTAAATGGTAGAGCACCTACCTAGAAGGCACAGGTCCTGTGTTCAAACCCCAGTAATGCCACAAAAAAATAAAAAAATAAAATAAAAACACCTCTTTAAAGAGAGGAGACTGATGGAAAGGGTGAAACTGAACAAGATGCATTATACACATAAATTGATATGTATAGCCATTCGTCTCTGCGCTCTAAACAAAAAGCAAGGGAATAGGAACATGAAGAGAGGCAAGGGGACTTCATTGAAATTATACTAGTTATGATCAAATGACCTCCCTCAGTTTTCCTGAACCTATTTCTAACCAAGATACCAACTGTGATACTTCATCTCCATTTCACTTCTCCAATTTCAGTCCTTGAAAAAGAGAAAGGCCACCTGAGAATATACCTCAGTGGTACAGCACTTGCCAAGCATGCCGAAGGCCCTTGTTAATCTGCCGTTACCACCCACAACACAAAATAAACAATAAAATATCAAACAGTACCATTTTCAAAAACCTTGGAGTATGGAAGGAAAAAAAAGCAAGAATATGTGATTTCTTTTACCCAAAGTCACTCAATGATGCATTAATTTTAGTGCTGTCCCCTAAGAACGTTACTAGCATCCAAGTTTCAAAAGTGTGTATATATATATATATATATATATATATATACACTAAGCCCCATAAATTCATTTATTGTTCTCATCCATTGACTGCAGAATAACTATTGTCTTTTAAGTGTTATAGTCACTATTTGGTGTGGAGAGGAAGGAGGTGGTCTGGTACTGGTTTTTTTAAATCAGAGCCTTATACTCTCACTCAGCTTTCTTGCTCCTGGTTGGTGCCATGCCTCTAGTTCTGGCTTTTTGCCAGTTAACTGAAAATAAGAGCCTTGTGGAATTATCTGCATGGGGTGGCTTTGAATCTGGATCCTCAGATTTCAGCCTCTTAAGTAACTAGTTTTACAAGCATGAGCCATGGGCACCCAACTATAACCACTATCTTTTTAAGTAACTGTTTCATGGGAATATCATCTTTTACAATCATTGATATCTCGTATGGTATATTATTAGAAAAATATTTTCTATGACCAATAACAAACCAAGACCTAAGAGAGCATCTCTTTTATCAAAAATACAATGAAAAGCAAAGAATAAAACTAATAAAATATAATTTCATGAGACTGGAAATGTATTTCACATTGCTAACATGGTGCCAGACCCTCAGAACTCAGTTCAATCCCCAGCACCACTGTGAGAAGGGAGTGGGAGAGAGAAAAAAGCAGGGAAGGAAGGAGGAACAGGAAAGAAGAAAAAGAAAGGAGGGGGGAAATAACACAAATAAGAAAAAAAAATTTGTAAAAAATAACCCAGTTTTGTAAAAACTGGGTATGCTGATGCATACCTGTATACCTGTAGTTCCAGCCATTTGAGATGCTGTAGCAAGAAGATCATTTGGGCCTAACATATTAAGACAAGCCTGGGCAACACAGCAATACTCCATTTCCCCTTCCCTACCCCTCCTCCCAAACAAAATTCATTTATTGTGTTTTTGGTATTTCTCCAAGAAACATATCGGACTTCCTTGCACCTGCAGAAAAACAACTCTACTAGATATGAATGGTTATAATTCCACTTTTCTTTTGCTTGCTTTTCCCTTTTTGAGGCAAGGTCTCACACTATATAGCCCAGGCTGGGTTTCTCCTCAGTCTCTCAAGTACAGGTTAACAGCTATGTGCCACCATGCCCAGGCTCAGCTTCCTAATAATTAAAATTTCTCATTTATGCAATTATGTTTTTCTAAATCAAACTGTACTTCAAACACTTTCAACATCTAAGATTCCTCTAACATTTTTACAAAGTAAATTTATAAAATGGTCATATAAGACTGCTATTAAATCCAACTATTAAAACACTTTTTAAAATTAAGAAAAAATTTCACAAGCAGCCTATGCTAAAAAATAAAAAATAAAAGCTTATTACACCACTATATAAAAGAATCTGAGAACTAGGGGTTGGAGGTATGGCTCAGGTGGTAAAGCGCCAGCCAGTGAGCAAAAGTATTAAATACCAAGTTTGCTAGAGCAAAAAAGCCATGCAAGAGCAAAAGGTTCTGAGTTCAAGCTCCAGCACAAATATGAATAAAATAAATCTGAGTGATTTACTCTGCCTAGAAAAAAATCATTTCCTACAAATGAGATTTGACACTTTGATCTGTACACAGTTTGGTAACTCTCACAACAAAACACATTAGAAAGGTCCCTCAAATCAAAATCGTTTTACGTGGCCAATATAATCTGACTGTGAGAGTAATTTCCAATGCCTATTACAGGCTTGGCACTGTGGTACATTCCTGTAATCCTAGTTTCCTAGGATTGCAGTTTGAGGTCAGCCCAAGGAAACAATTAGTAAGGCCTCATCAGTAAAATGTGAAGGTGTACATCTGTTGTTCCAACCAGGCAGAAGGCATAGATAGAAGGATCATACTCCAGGCTGACATGGGCAAAAATGGAAGACACTATCCAAAATGATAACAACTAAAGCTAAAGGGCTAAAAGCGTGGCTCAAATGGTATGGCTCTAGCCTAGAGGGAGAAAAAAATTATCAATAACAAAGAAAAAAGCTAAGCAAGAGCTCTACACCCTGAGTTCAAGTCCCTGCACTGACCCCCCCCCCCCCACCAAAAAGACTGAATCAGGAAACATTGTGTCAAATATTCTATATAAATTGTAGATACTAACTCTTGCTAATAACTGTTAGTAGTAACTACTTAGTAACAACTACTCTAAAGAAAGTAAAAAGTGATATATAAATCAAACTTTAAATCAAAAAAATTTAAGGAAATTAAATGTAAATAACAAACTACGTTTTCAGCTTACCAGATTTCCCATACTCACGACACACAATCTGGAGAGCATAAAACTCTACAGCTACAAAATTAAACTACAAGATTAAAAAAGTTTAAAAAAGCAAAAATTATTACTTCCTCACGTTTATGCATCCTTTCTAATTGAGACATGAAATATGGGAACTAGAACAACTATTTTGTCATAGGAAAAAACAATGAACTAAAGTTTTTTCGTTTTCATTTTTAGACACTTCTTTTTTTTTTTCCTTTGTCTTGTGAGGGGCGGGGGACAGAGGAGGCTTCCTAGGGCTTCTTGAACTCAGGGCCTGGGCCCTGTCTCTGAGCTTTTTTGCTCAAGGCTAGTGCTCTGTCTCTTGAGCAACAGCACCACTTCTGCCTTTTTGTTGGTTAACTGGAGGTAAGAGTCTCATAGACTTTCCTGCCTGGTTGAACCAAAATCCTCAGATCTCAGCCTCATGAGTAGCTAGGATTACAGATGAGGTTTCTTTAGCTGGTTGAAAAATCATTATGTCAAATTCTAGCTAAACAATTTCAGCTACAGTAAAAAATAGTATGTAAAGACATTTATGGATACAGAAAATTTGGGGAATGGTAAACAAAGCAGAATTCATGGTTACCATAGTTACACATACTCTTTGTTGTGTTTCAGTGCCACATGATCTGATTCAAAGTAATAAACATCAGGATCATCATCTTCCTCTTCTGTAATGTGCTGAATGGCACTCTCTTTGGCAGATGGTAAGTGTCCAATATTGAGTCTTGCCTCTGAGGATGACTTACTTAGTCCTTCACTTCCATAGTTTGGAGAGTCACGACACACAACCTTTTCATTCTGAGAAATTTCACCGGGATTTGTGGTAGACTCATTTACATTATCACTAAGAGATGTATTTTTTTCACTGGGACTAAGATTATTCTCCTCAAATTGTCCATTTTCTCGGCAAGGAGAACTGTTCTTAGTGGGACTAGATCTGGAAGGGGCTGCCCTTCGTGGTGAAGTTCTCAAGGTATAGCGATGTTCTTGAGGTTCTGATAAAGACATTATTTGAGTGGAAACACAGTCTAGAACAGAAGATTGTTCTGGTTCTCCCGAGACCGGCATACTGTCAACAATTGCGTCCAGGACGTTACTGGTGTTTTCGTTACACTGCTCTTTGGAGGCACCGCTATCTCCCACCACATCTACTTCCTCCTCAGAATCCCTTAAAGATGACTGAATTTCAGAAACAGGGGCTGAAGCTGGCTCAGTAGACAGCTGATTAACATGTTCCACAGGTAGGCAGGCAGTTACTATTTTGTGGTCCTCCAACTTGACCTGCACTTCGGAATTTGTGCAAGGCACATTATGGTCTATATAACCGTCCTTCCTACTATCAAGGAACATTGAAGCTTGGGTTTCCAAATCCCCATTTCCAGCTACTGATTTTTCCTGCAACAAATAGGAACCGGTGCTATTTTGTTTAGTGTTCCCATCAGGCTGACAGTCATCACAGTTTATAACAGCTGG
Source organism: Perognathus longimembris pacificus (assembly GCF_023159225.1). Taxonomy (NCBI): domain Eukaryota; kingdom Metazoa; phylum Chordata; class Mammalia; order Rodentia; family Heteromyidae; genus Perognathus; species Perognathus longimembris. The sequence goes on from NC_063167.1 coordinate 55,350,946, forward strand.
ATCACTGTCATCAACACCATTGACAGCCAAATAGCCTGTGATTTCTTCAACTACTGCAGAATTAAGTTGCCCTTCCTCTCTGACATTCACCTTTTTAATTTCCCTTTTCTCACAATCATCCAGTATAAGACATCGACAAGCTCGTTTAGTCCCTTGAAACTCTGCATCATTGTCCACTACTGAACTCCTCTGTTCTATTGACTCCTTGTCTGATTTTATAGGTGAATCTTCTTCTGAACTGTTGGGTGCTTCAGATCTAAGACACCGCTTAATTCTTTTTAAAACTGGTGATACCGGTTCTGTTTGCCTTCTCTCACAATTTTCTATAGCCTGCCTTTCTATGTTATCCTTTTCAGAAGAAGAAAGTCCTCTTTTTCTAGGGCTTACCCATGATTCTCTAGTATTTTGCTGCTTTAAATCAGTGGTTCTTCCATTATTATTATTTCCTTTCTGAATCTGTATATGCTCTGGTCTCTTCTTTGGTGATCTTGATCGTACTTGAGAATGAGAAGAGATTTCTTCCGGATGAGCAATGCTACGATTCCTTAAAGTTCTACCACAAAAAGATTCATCCAAGCCGTTTAACCCCACTGTTGATCTTGTAACACGAGTAGATCGGGAAGCAGCCATACTATGGCAAGTCCCTATAATACGGTCATCATGATCCACTCATTGGGAAACCTTCAAAAATGTAAACAAAATAGTGAGAAAAGGTAATAGTTAATATATCTAAAACAAAAGTATGAAGCTATAATTTTTTAATCCAAGTATAGCCAATATTAACAAATTATGGGACAAAGGTACTTTTATTAACATTTCCAGAATAATACTAGTGACAACTAACAATAAATTATTCTATATGTTTAACATATATTATCAACTCACTCAAGTCTCAAATTCAGACAGGTACTACTCTCATCCCTATTTTACAAATGAGTCACAGACACTCCTTTAAACCTGCCTGAAGAATCTGCTTAAGGTCACCTAGCTAGAAAGTAGCATATCAGGGCTCCAGAAACCATGCTCTTGGCCTGCCTGTTCATCACCTTCTGTAGGTAGAAAGTATCTAGAGCTGATCTGACTTAAATAGGAAGTGTCATTCTGGTTAAAACAATAATGATGAATATACTTAGCAGCTACTCTACAAAAAACACTCTAATCTTCTCTAATGTTCTCTCAAACAGTCTCTATAGAATGGTGAACCCCTTTACTATTTAAATCATTCTTAATGAGTTTCAAGTCTTTCTCTCTCTCTCTCTCTCTCTCTCTCTCTCTCTCTCTCTCTCTCTCTCTCTCTCTCTCTCTCTCTCTCTGTTGGTCCTGGGGCTTGTACTCAGGGCGTGGGCACTGTCCCTAAGCTTTTTTGCTCAAGGCTAGCACTCTACCACTTGAGCCACAGGATACTTGTAGCTTATAGAGATAAGATCCTTATGGACTTTCCTGCCTGGGCTGGCTTTGAACTGCAATCTTCAGATCTCAGCCTCCTGAATAACTAGGATTACATTACTGAGCCACTAGTGCCCAGCTGAGATCAAAATCATTAATAAGCTATTTGGCACCAAAAATTGTTGGTTCAAGTACGCTGTTGTAATTATATAAATAGATACAACTCACAATGTTAGCATGTACTAGCTAACAACACAGTCAAAGAAAGCCTTCCTGGTCTAGAAAATGGTCTAAGTGACCAAGTGAAAGGAAGTAGTCTAGAGATGATACAAGAAAATGGGGGAAAAAAAGCCTCTGAAGAAAATATGTGCACTTAAGAAATCAAGAGTATATATGTATATATAATCCCACTTCTTCTTGGAATTCCTATATATAGTGTGTGCTAGTCTAATACATGATTTCAGAGGCAGATTATATGATGTGGATGCTTGGTGATTCTAAGACAGAAATGTGGAACATACTGGAAAATGCCTTGATTGGTCCACTTGGACAAATTCAGAAAGACATTATTTTCCAAAGGCTTCCCAGTCAGGAAGAATAAAGGCAATACTAGCATTTACAGCCTCCATGACTCTGGCTCTTTTCCTGTTTACTTTTCAGTGAAGATACTGTCATTTCACTGCTTAACTTCAACAGGACATAGTATAGCTAGAGAAAGAGGGCAATCACTCCTATTATATACAAAGTTTTACCATTCCATCCTCCAGCTCTGTCATCCCTCAACAGCTTACCTCACACAAAAATAACCTTCCAAATGCCATTCAATTCCTCCCTCACAAATCAAATGCAATCTCTCCTTTGCCTCAACTAAAGGTACCTATAATAGTGCAAAGGTTAGAACTACAAAGACAAAGCAACATGCAAAACAGACAAAAAGAAATTGTCTCTCCATTTCTAGCTGCTGACAAATAAATTAAGTGAAAAAATACTCTGTAAAACAAACAAGCTGGTTGGAAGTAGCTGTTTCAAAATCCAGCATACTCATACATTTTGAATTAGCTATTTTTAAAAATCTCACATGACTCCCAAAACCAGCCTAGCATTAAATAACATTTATTTTTTTCTATTTTACTAATCAGGACTCAGAAATAGTTTCTTACACAAAACTTTTACTGTCTGGGAATTCATTAAGTGGATCTCTGAAACATAATTCTCTCTTGCTAATACTTTGTCATCAAAAGTATAGTCTATTTAGAAGTGTTGAACACCAAATATCCCATACATTTCTAACTAAAAAAAAATTTTTTAACTTTAAATGATGTTTTGAAAGAAAATTAACTGGATGGGTACCAGTGGCTTCATGCCTATAAGCCTAGCTAGTTAGGAGAAGATCCAAAGAACAGCAGTTTGAAGCCAGCCCAAGAAAAAAAGTCCCAAGAGATTCCTCCAAAATAACCAGCAAAAACCCAAGCTGGACACATGGCTGAAGTGGCAAAGCATCAGTGGAGCAAGCAAACTAAGCAAGTTTGAGGCCATGAGTTCAAACCCCAGTACTATATATACCAAAAAAATATTGGAAGTACTTCTTTCACAAACCCAAATCTGGAGCTCTCAAATGTGCAGATTAAATATTAAACAGCTATGTAAATGTACAAACAAAGCTATCAAGTTAAACTTATAAAGTATTTACAAAACCTAATGTAAATTTAACTATATTTATAACAGCTCAAAAAGATTATTGGCAATTGTACTATTTTATAACCACAAACAATCTGTTAAGCTTTACTTTTTAAAAAGCAATGATGCTGGCATCAGTGGCTCATGCCTGTAATCTTAACTACTAAGAATTGAGGTTCAAAGCCAGCATAGGCAAGCAAGTCCATCAGACTAGTATCTCCAATTAACCAGTAAAAAGCTGTAAGTAGAGCCATGGTTCAAGTGAGAGACAGCCAGCCTTGAGCAAAAAAGCTAAGAAACAGTACCCAGGCCCTAAATTCAAACCCTAGTACTAACACACACACACACACACACACACACACACACACACCACATAAACCTCTTAATTCTAATAACAGACCTCCCTTATTTCCTTAACCCTTTTTTTTCCTTTCTATACCAATCAGAATTCAAACAAAAATCTCTGCTTTATAGAAAGAAACTACATTTGATGAATATATCTATTACTTAGAATGTGTATAGATACATACACATGTATATATTTACTAGTGAAGGTGTTACTCTCTCACCACTAGTGATTAAAATACTAAACCACTACTTAGTATGAAAGGTTAAGCCTGTTTCTTTTGCTATTTAAAACTTGTTTTTTCTATTAAACAACTCCAGTGTTCAAGTTTTAGGGTTATTAAATCCTGTATTATTGATATACACAAGAGTAAATGTAGTTTATAACTAGGACCCTTTGTAATGCAAACTGTTGCAACTCAAAGTGTAGCCTGACAATCACTACCCTGGGCATCTTCTAGAAGCTTTTTGGAACTGTATAATGGGGACTGAAAAGTATAACTCAGTAAATGAGCACCTGCTTAGAATGTGAGAGGCCTTGAGTTTGATACAGAGAGAGAGAGAGACAGAGACAGAGACAGAGAGATCCAGTGTATCAGACCCTACACCAATGATTCACATGTATATTATGAAACTGTCTCAGACCAAGGCACTTAGACCATATTCTAACAATGTAAAGCAATCATCAAGTTTCAAACTTAACTCTTTATAATATACCCTTTAACTACTTACTATTTCATATTTTTTAAAAACTGTAAGGCCAGGGGCTGGGGATATAGCCTAGTGGCAAGAGTGCCTGCCTTGGATACATGAGGCCCTAGGTTCGATTCCCCAGCACCACATATACAGAAAACGGCCAGAAGTGGCGCTGTGGCTCAAGTGGCAGAGTGCTAGCCTTGAGCGGGAAGAAGCCAGGGACAGTGCTCAGGCCCTGAGTCCAAGGCCCAGGACTGGCCAAAAAAAAAAAAAAAACAACTGTAAGGCCAACTGGGAAAGAGCAAGGAAAGGTATGACACTGTCTAAAAAGACTTGACTTATGTAGCTGTAACCCTTTGTATATAACCTTAATAATAACAATAAAAATGTTTTGTAAAATTATAAGGCCACAATCTATCTGACCAAGGAGCTCCAAACAAATGAGTGTAAAAAGCTCTGAGATAGAATTAACATTTTATATACACTAAATTATGAAAGTTAAAAAAAATTTAACCAATCTTCGGTCTGATGTTTTGTTTTGTTCTTTTCTTCCTTTTTAACCCTTTTCTCCTATCTTTTTTATTTTGGTTAAAGAAATGTACACACTTTTTTCAGTCACCTGATAAATGAAGTACAAAATTCAGTTATCAAGAAGGGGCTAAAAATGTTTAAACAATTCCAACCAACCCCCAACAGTTTTTCCACTCTTACTAGCAAAATATGGTAGGCAGATGAAAGCTGTTATTTTCCTCATTTTAAGCTATATAATATAAAGTTACTAAAGAACCCAGTGAAAAGGACTGGCACACAAAATCATAGTTCTGTCAAATATTAAATTGCTAAAAGAATAGAGATCACTTATTTACAAACTACTTCAGAAATATTATTGCTTTTATTTCATCTAACTAAGAGACATATGATGTAAACTACGTATTTTACTTCTATTTGAGAACAGAAATTCAATTACTATAGTTTATAAAACTAAGCAGAAATTTTCACAAATGAAATCTGGCCAGAGAGGAAACAGATGGAGAGGGAATCTATGGATTTTGGCACTATATAATCTTGAATCAATGATTGATAGTTGTCTAACCTTATCAAAGAAAGGATGAACTGCCTTTCATAATTAAACTATACATAACTGTTCCAAACAAACAAACAAACAAAAAAACCCTAAGCAGACCATTACTTAACATACTTAGATGGGAAAAACTCAATCTAGTAAGCAGACTCAAGTTCTTCCTATGTTACCCACTAACTAATAAAGAGTGGGACTTCTTAGACTAGAGGAAAGAAATTATGACAGATCACTAGAATTAAATAGACTTTTGTATTCCCTCCATTCATACGTTTTCACTGTACTGAAGGACAAATGAGAAAGGTCACTTAACCAAACTTTAACTGGCCTGTGCATATTAATTCCCAAATCCTATGACAGTGAAACCTTTCTCCAAACTTCAATCTATTCTTACCCAAATTTAAGATGACTTTTGAAATACTCTCTAAAATATTTTCATCTATGTTTCACATCACAAACGCATTATATAAATGCATTAGAAACTTCAGCTGTGCTATCAACTTTGGAAAAAGTATCCCAGGTTACCATGTTGAATTGGCATTATATAGAAATTAAATAACCATACTTGTCTAAAAATGTTAAATTTCTTTTTTCTCCAGTTGGACAGGTGTAATGAATGCATTGTGTTAAATATGTAAGGTCTTATCTACATGGGTTTGATTACAGAAACTATGTTTAAAAAAAAAAAAAAACGGGAAAAATAATCCAACCACTGTAACCGCACATGGAGAACTCTATCACTAGAACTTAAGAAGAGGTAAACAGCATTAAAAAAAATAAATTAAAAAAATTAACAAAAAAAGATATAAAAATTATTAAATTTTTTAAAAAAGAATAGTAAGACAATTTAATAAGGCTCTCCTAATAAAATACTACTCCAGCTATCACCTTTACTTGAAAGAAATCTCAAAAAGCTATTTTAAAGATATTGCCTGCAACCTGACTCATACCTTCATTACCAAAAGTACGAGTTTATTTTGGGAATTCAAGAGATGACAATCTTCCCTTTACACTGATGTTTTTGTTCCTATTACCCTAATAGTTTTATTAAGTAAACAATCTTTAGAAAGTTGGTGATGATACTGATACCATTTCAGGTAGAAAACTGAAAGTAAAGGAAAAAAGAACAAGAGCTAATGAGAAGTATAACCAATATGATTGTTTCTATTTGTCTACAACATAAACTGTTTTACAATGTTCAGCAATGCTAGCATACAATTTTTTTAAACAAATTACTTCAACTGTGCAATCATCATTATATCTATAAGGTGAACAGGAAACTTCGGGACCGACCTACCCATACAATGTACCTTAAGGTTCTTAATAGTCACCTCTTTAAAGTGTGAAAAATTTGTTATTCTATGTAAAGGGATTTCAAATAAATACATACTTTAAAAAGACAAGTGAAGAGAAAGAAAAGAGAATGAATGTCTTAATGTCCCTTGAAATGCCTAGGCTATCAGACAGGCTAGATGGCCTAGATATTCCAGCATATTTAATCATTTTATTTAACCCTTTGTTGGGTGAAGCATTTAATTTTTAGCCTATTCCCCAAAGCACCACATTCCTATAAACAGTTCACATAATTTTCCACATAGAGAAATAAGCATGGTAAAATAATAAGTCTCCCACCCAAGAAAGAGACAAAGAAAAAAAAAAAAGAAAGGCAGAGAAAAAGGAGGGAAGGAGGGAACCAAAAATATAGTTTTCTTCACTACTGAAAAACCAAATAACTTACCTGTACAACCAAAGATCTATCATTGTGGAAATATTATCTCTCTTCCTTATATCCTGAAGGAGTTGGAGCTATGATCTACAATAGTTTAAGCATCAGGATTTCAGACTCTCAGCTTCAGCATGGAGAATACTAGAGCCTCTCAAATTCTTTTCTTTAAAATAAAATTTAAACAAAAGAATTAAACAAATTAATTAACTTATGCTAATAGATTTGTTCCTAAGATAAAAGGACATAGTAGAAGGGCTGGGGATATGGCCTACTGGCAAGAGTGCTTGCCTTGTATACATGAGGCCCTGGGTTCAATTCCCCAGCACCACATATACAGAAAATGGCCAGAAGTGGCGCTGTGGCTCAAGTGGCAGAGTGCTAGCCTTGAAGCCAGGGACACTGCTCAGGCCCTGAGTCCAAGGCCCAGGACGGGCCAAAAATAAATAAATAAATTTTAAAAAAATTTTAAAAGAAAAGATAATCGAATTTCTTCATTTGTGTTCCTTGGTAGCTATTGCTCAGGGATAATAAGAAACTGGAATAGGATTTTTAGAAGCCCATAAAAATAAACTAATAAGCTTCAAAAAGAGCTTGAAACTGGGGCTGGGAATATGGCCTAGTCTCACATACATAAAGCCCTGAGTTCAATTCCCCACATACATGGAAAAAGCGAGAAGTGGCGCTGTGGCTTAAGAACTAGAGTGCTAGCCTTGAGCAAAAAGAAGCCAGGGACCGTTCTCAGGCCCTGAGTCAAAGCCCCAGGACTGGTCAAAAAAAAAAAAAAAAGAGTTTGAAATAAATCAAATCCTTACAACTCAATTATTACCTTGGGTCAAAATATGTCAGTTATTATTTAAGTGATTGTGTTTCTCACAACAGAACTTAAATTTTTCCAAATGTTATATTCCAAGAAGACAAAACTGGGGGCTAAATAATAAAACCCACTTTGGGGCTGGGAATGTGGCTTAGTGGGTTCAATTCCTCAGCACCGTATAAACAGAAAAAGTCACAAGTGGCGCTTTGGCTCAAGAGGTAGAATGCTAGCCTTGAGCAAAATGAAGCCAGGGACAGTGTTCAGGCCCAGAGTGTAACCCCCAGGACTGGCAAAAATAAATAAATAAAACTTAAGCAATACACACCAAAGAACCAAGCAAGTCTCTTGTTTTAACAGGATAAAATTTTGGTACTTCTTGAAGTCATATAAGACCCAATTATTGAAAGGCATTTGTATCAATTTAGCATACAGATTTCCAATAAGAAAAAAAATAAAGATTTTTTTGGATTTAGTACCCAGTTAGGAAGGTATTTTAATTAGCCTAATTACATTCCATTGATTAGTTTTACTAATTTATTGTGATACCTTTTCTGAGAATATGTGATAAGTGAATTACTGTAAGTGACCATGTTCAAACACAGAGAACCAGAAAACAAGGCCTGCTGTCTATGATAGAAAGTGCCACTTTTCTATAAACATGAGACAATATCTTCTAAAAGTGCTATTATTTTCAATGATAAGATTCTCACACCTTATAAACTATGGTTACTACCTGCTAAAAGGAAAGATTATTATCAAATGATATAATATTACTTCTATGTAATGTAGCAAGTACTTCACTACTTGAGCCACAAATCCAGTCCTTTTGCTTTTAGTTTGATTTTTCTCAAATAGTCTCAAGCTAACTTTGCCTAAGTGGCCTCAGACCACGATCCTCCTGTCTCTGCACCACCACTTCCAGTCATCTATTTATCATTATGTTTTAATGTTTTAAATGGAAGATGAGAAACACAACAAAACAGGATCCTATGACTTGAAAATTTACTCTTCTTGTGCCAAAACCCCAATTGACAACTTCTTTGCATTCAATCCCCAAATCTTTCACAAACTATGTGAAACATTAAATTTAATGCTGTGTGTTGGTAGTGGCAATCATCAAAAGTAAAGAAGACAGAATCCACAACTTAAAAGTGTTGTTGAGAGCTGGGGATATGGCCTAGTGGTGAGAGAGCTTGCCTCATATACATGAGGCCCTGGGTTCGATTCCCCAGCACCACATATACAGAAAATGGCCAGAAGTCCGGCGCTGTGGCTCAAGTGGCAGAGTGCTAGCCTTGAGCAAAAAGGAAGCCAGGGACAGTGCTCAGGCCCTGAGTCCAAGGCCCAGGACTGGCCAAAAAAAAAAAAAAAAAGTGTTGTTGAGCATACATGGATAGGCCCATTCTATCACTCTACTAAATTCTAGCTACCTTGGAACACTATCCACTATGACACTTGCCAGGTAAGAATAGCTGCAGCTGTGTGCACAGAAAAATGGATACTCACTCCTGAGTTCTACAGGATTAAGACAAACAAGATCCTGCAGACTGAAAAGCCTGACAAACTGAAAAAGAAACATCAATTATTTCTAACTACATTGTACTTGGCCTTATTCAAGACTATTTTTTCTTACCTTTTTAAAAGTGTTCCACCTAGTATTTCGTTTCCATATATTCATATGTTATGACTGTTAATGTCCATGTTACACTGAGACTTCAGATGTTAATTATATATATGGTTGTACCAGCACAACTTGGTTTGGTATCTGTGAAGGGAAAATACAATATAGTCATTATAGCTGTTACTAGTTGCAGATCTGTGGAAAACACTATATTTCTAAACACATATATAACACACTTCATTTTGTAACTCATTTTACAAATAATTTCTTACATGATCTGTTAACTTTACAAACTCACTGAAAAGTACTAACAAGTTTTCAAAATTTAATTCTAAATTAAAATTTCTTCAAATCAGAGAATTCCTTAGATTCCTTACTACCAACACAGACATAGCTCATTTTCTGGAACTGTACTGAGATATTAATTTTAAAAGTACCTTGGTATTTTTGGACAATATGAAGAAATCAATCTATAATGCCTATGAATGAAATAAGATTATAACTTTCCCTTAAGTATGACTTTCATCTTTCTGTCAGGTAAACTTCTTTAAAAAATAACTTGAGAACTGGGTGCTGGGCGCTCATGCCTATAATCCTAGCTAGCTCTACACAGGAGGATGAGATCTGGGGATGATGGTTCAAAGCCAGCCCAGGCAGGAAAGATAGTGAGATGCATTGCCAGTTAACCACGAAAAGCTGAAAGTGGACCTGTGGCTCAATGTGGCAGACTAGTTTTAGTACTCAAACTAGCCTTGAATACTAAAGCTCAGGGACAGTGCCCAAGCCCTGAGTTCAAGCCCCAGAATGAGGGAGGGAGGGAGGGAGGGAGGGAGGGAGGGAGGGAGGGAGGGAGGGAGGGAGGGAGGGAGGGAGGGAGGAACTTGAGGGGCTAAGAAGATAGCTCAGCATAAGTCAAATGTACATGTAAGCCCCTGAGGTCAATCACCAACCCCTCAAAAAAAGAAAAGAAGCCTGGAATGATAGCATGTGCCTGCGATTCCCAGTACTTAGAAGGTAGAGAGGTAGGAAGATCTCAGTCCAAGGCTAATGGGGGCAAAACTAGTACAGACCTTACTTAAAATCAAAGTAAGTAGTAAGGACATGCCTCAAGTAATAGAGTGCTTGCCTAACAACTGCTGAAACCCTTTGCTCAATCTTTTTGCATATATACACATATGCGCTGCACAAAAATTCTTAAAAATAAAGTTAGCAAAAGCATGAACGTGGTTGCTGATTATAAGTCTGAAAAATGTACACAATGTAGGGGCTGGGGATATGGCCTAGTGGCAAGAGTGCCTGCCTCATATACATGAGGCCCTGGGTTTGATTCCCCAGCACTACATATACAGAAAATGGCCAGAAGGGGCGCTGTGGCTCAAATGGTAGAGTGCTAGCCTTGAGCAAAAAGAAGCCAGGGACAGTGCTCAGGCCCTGAGTCCAAGCCCCCGGACTGGCAAAAAAAAAAAAAGTACACAATGTGATTTTGATGATGACAATAAGCAGTATATAAAAGATACAAAACTAAGTCTCCAGGCTCAGTGGCATGCACCTATAGTCCTAGCTACAAAGGCTAGAGCAGTACGATCACTTCTGTAGAAAGACCTCATTTCCCCAAAAAATAAGTAAAAACAAAAACACATAAAACTACTTAAGCATTTCAACTAACTCATCAATGGCTTTGGCTTATCAAGAGAAGGAACTACAGCTTTGTTCATATCTATCAAAGAAAGAAGCCTATAAATAGCATTCTAAAATTATTCACTATGATGTAGCACACGATATTCCTACATGATAGAAGGAATACAAATCTTCATGATCCCATGTCTAATCCCAGCTATGCAGGTGCAGGAGGCTGAGATCTGAAGATTGAAGTTCAAAGCCAGACCAATTAGGCAAACCAGGAGACTCTTATCTTCAATTAATCACCCCCCCCCCAAAAAAAAGTGGTAAGTGGAGTTGTGGCTCAAATGACAGATAGCTAACTATCCTTGAGTAGAAAAAGGACTGGTGGCCAGGACCTATAAATTCAAGTCATACACGTGTGTGTATACACACACACACACACACACACACACACACACACACACACACACACACACACGAGAGTTTAATATTATCGTTTAAAAAATAGCCCAAATATAAAAAGCCTAAATCTGATTGTCATTACTTCTCTTATTACATACAAGAAAGCAAGCTACCCAAAACCCTCATAGCACCTTCACTGTGTTGTTGTTTTTTTTTTTTTGGGGGGGGGGGAGTGGGGACAGGGGGCAGCAGTCACTTGAACTCAGGGCCTGAGCACCGTCCCTGGCTTTTTTTTTGCTCAAGGCTTGCACTCTACCACTTTAGCCACAGTGTCACCTCTGGCTTTTTTCTATATATGTGGTGCTGATGAATCAAACCCAGGGCTTTATGTATACAAGGCAAGCACACTACCACTAGGCCATATTCCCAGCCCTGCATTGTACTCTTTTTTTTTTTTTTTTTTTGGCCAGTCCTGGGCCTTGGATTCAGGGTCTGAGCACTGTCCCTGGCTTCCTTTTGCTCAAGGGTAGCACTCTGCCACTTGAGCCACAGTGCCGCTTCTGGCCATTTTCTATATATGTGGTGCTGGGGAATTGAACCCAGGGCTTCATGTATATGAGGCAAGCACTCTTGCCACTAGGCTATATCCCTAGCCCCTGCATTGTACTCTTATCACTCAATATACATTCCAAACTTAAGCATTCCACAGAAATAAGATTTCTGGAGCAGATAAACTACATTGTATTGTGACTACAGCTATTTTTTTCATCTGAATTAAGTAACAGTAGCAACTTAGTACTACAGCGTTAAAAACTCAGCTATTTGGTCTTTTTACTTTTTTAAATTTATTTTATTTATTTTTTCTTACTTATTGTCAAAGTGATGTACAGAGAGGTTACAGTTTCATATGTTAGGCCATGGGTACATTTCTTGTACTGTTTGTTACCTCCTCCATCATTCCCCCCTCCCCCCTCCCTCTTTCCCTCTCTCCCCATGAGTTGTTCAATTGGTTTACACCAAATGGTTTTGCAAGTATTGCTTTTGTAGTCCTTTGTCTTTTTATCCTTTGTCTCTCACTTTTGATATTCCCTTTTACTTCCCTAGTTCTAATACCAATATATACAGTTTCCAATGTACTCAGATAAGATACAGTGATAATGCGGGTACAACCACAGGAAGGGGATACAAGAAGATCATCAATAATAGAAGCTACGGTTTCACATGGCATGTTGAAATTAATTACAACAATGATATAACAGTTGTTTCCATAACATGGAGTTCATTTCACCTTAGCATCATCTTATACATTCATAAGGGCATAGCTATTAGGCTCTTGTGATCCTCTGCTGTAACTAGCCTAAACCTGTGCTAATTATTCCATATGAGGGAGACCACAGAGTCCATGTTTCTTTGGGTCTGGCTCACTTCACTTAGTATAATTTTTTCCAAGTCCTTTCATTTCCTTACAAATGGAGCAATGTCATTCTTTCTGATAGAGGCATAAAATTCCACATTTTCCTGATCAATTTGTCTACTGAGGGGCATCTGGATTGGTTCCATATTTTAGCTATGACAAATTGTGCTGCGATGAACATTGCAACAAACTAAAACTAGATCCTTATATATCACCCTGCACCAAAATCAATTCCAAATGGATCAAAGACCTCGAAATTAAAACAGATGCCCTGAAAACACTAAAAAAAAGGAGCAGGAGAAACACTTGGACTCCTTGGCACAGGACGGAATTTCCTTAACAAAGACCCGGAAATGCTACAAATCAAAGAAAGGATGGACAAATGGGACTGCATCAAATGCAGAGCTTCTGCAGGGCAAAGGACATAGCTTGCAAGATAAACAGAAAGCCCACAGATTGGGAAAAGAGCTTTACTGGCCATACAACGGACAAAGGCCTCATATCTAAAATATATGGAGAACTATTTGGTCTCTTTAAAAGTATGCAAAATGGAAAATAAAATTAAGTCCTATTCCTAAACACTTCTTACTTTTGTTTACTCTTCGCTACAGAGCTTTACTTGTTTTCCCATACTAATAAAATTCACTGACAATTCAAGCATTCAACAGCAAATCTAAAAACCAATCTTCACTGAAAAGAATTATTTTTCTACTACTTGCAGCTAACACTGGTACTACTGTGTTAACTAGAAACTCAGATTCACAGAAATTGAAAAGAGTACAGAAATTTCCACAGAAAGAATTACCAGTTACAGTCATAAAACAGATATAACCCTCATAACTATAAAAAATACTATAAAATCAAGCTAAATGCAATCTAGATTTATGAAACACCACACATTTTTGTAGCGTTTCAATAGAGCTTGAACAAAAATTTAGATTATACTATAGATAGTAATTGATTCATCAGTTATCACTGAAAAATAACTAGTGCAGTATACTGGTTTTAAGAAATAAGAGACATTCAGTCATTTGTGAAAAGCATTAAGATAATGATCCAACACAGAAACACCTTTCCTAGACAATCTTCCAAAGTTACTTATTATAAAAAGTTGAACTAAAGTTTTCTTTCATATAAAGCATGACCACAGAAGAGTGTGTTTTCCTGGTTCCCTAAACTGGTCATTGCCACAGGTTCAGTTTCTTGAATATCTATTACAAATGTTCTAAATAAGCTTACTTTATGCTCAACAGGAAAATAGTAGGATGAATATGAACTGTCATCATAATGAACTCGTGGCTGGTAGCTCACACCTGTACTCCTAGCTACTGAGCATGGAGGATCATCATCGCGCTTAGAAGCCAGCCCAGGCAGGAAAGTCTGTAAGACCAAAAAGCCAGAAGGTGAACAGTGGCTTAAGTGACAGAGCAGCAGCCTTTAATAAAAAAGATACGAGAGAGCACCCAACCCTGCTAGCCCCAACACCAGCACATACACACAAAAATAATTAATCATAAGCGGTTGTGCTCATCATTATTTCATTTCTTCATCCTTAAAAATAGGAGATATATCACCTATCTATGACCTCAGAGGGTTACTGTGAAGTTCAGAAGAGATCATCTCTCTTTGGGATGCTGTTGTATATTCATTATCAATCTGTACTGTGGTAAGGAATTTGTAAATTCAACTGTTCCAGAAACTCTGTTTTAGCAGATGTGGGCATATACATATGAATCTTCATTTTAATTAAGAAATTTTCCACTGGGTTCGACTCAGGAGGCTGATATCTGAGGATCACTGCAGCCAGCTGGGAGAAGAAAGTAAATGAAATTCTTATCTCCAATTAACCAACACATACGTTGGAAGTAGAGCTCTGGCTCATGTGGTAGAGTGCCAGTATTGATTTTAAAAAAAAGCTAAGGGGCAGGCTGGGAATGTGGCTTAGTGGTAGAGTGCTTGCCTAGCATGCATGAAGCCCTGGGTTCAATTCCTCAGTATCACATAAACAGAAAAAGCTGGAAGTGGTACTGTGGCTCAAGTGGTAGAGTGCTAGCCTTGAGCAAAAGAAGCTCAGTGACAGGCCCTGACTTCAAGCCCTGGGACTGGCAAAAACAAATAAACAAACAAATGCTAAGGGGCACTGCCTAGGCACTGAGTTCAAGCCACAGTACCAGTACCAAAAAAAAAAAAAAAAAAAAAGAACTTTTAATTGAATGTAGGGGATTTGCAA
This sequence comes from Perognathus longimembris pacificus, assembly GCF_023159225.1. Classification (NCBI taxonomy): domain Eukaryota; kingdom Metazoa; phylum Chordata; class Mammalia; order Rodentia; family Heteromyidae; genus Perognathus; species Perognathus longimembris. The sequence goes on from NC_063167.1 coordinate 55,365,958, forward strand.
GGCTCTGAGTTCAAGTCCTGGTATGGGTACTAAACAAACAAACATAAATAGCTAAATAAATAAATAACCAACAAATCAACACAAAAAGGGATCAATGGTATGGGCTCAAGTGATAGAGCAAGTTTAGGCCCTGAGTTCAAACCCCAGTACCGAGAGAGAGAGAGACAGACAGACAGGCAGGCAGACAGACAGACAGGCAGGCAGGCAGGCAGACACACACACACACACACACACACACACACACACACACACATACACAAAGACAGAGAATATACTTACTCTGTCTCTCTACCATATGAACTCTGGCCTGCATCGGTAGAACAACTTCATGTCTAGTTTCCTCCATCTTATCAAACCCATAATCCACACTGTGTTGCAATTCTAAGTATCTCATCATATAAGCATTCTCATACTTCAGACTTCTCGGCGATTCTCTATGGCAAAGTCCCTCAAAATCTGGCACTACATGAACCTCACCAGTTCTGTCTCTACCAACAATGCATCAATGACTCCAATTTCAATTGGAGGCATTCTCAGTCCTCCAAAATTTCCATATTCTGCATATACGTCTCACCTTCCATACTTATTCATTTTATCTGCATAAAATGGCCATCCATACATCCTATTCAACAGAGAAAATCTCAATCCACCTTTTCCTTGGTTTCATAATAAATATTAATGTTTTCTAGTATATATTAAGCACTTAGTATGTTAAGACCCTATACACAAGCCTTTCAAATATAACTTAATACTTATTACATTTACTATTAGAACCCTGGTTTACTGACGAGACACAATGAGAGCTAGATCAGAAATTATATCCTAAGCCTTTACTCCTGTCTTTATTACCTTCTCTAGGAAACTTTTTTTGTTTTTTGGTTTGTTTGTTTATTTGTTTTTTGCCAGTCCTGGGGCTTGAACTCAGGGCCTGAGCACTGTCCCTGGCTTCTTTTTGCTCAAGGCTAGTACTCTGCCACTTGAGCCACAGTGCCACGTCCCAGCTTTTTCTATATATGTGGTGCTGAAGAATAGAACCCAAGGCTTCATGTATACGAGGTGAGCACTTTACCACTAGGCCATATTCCCAGCCAAGAAAACTTTCTTAAAGGTTAGTTATCCTCTCTTCTCTGTGACATCCTTATCCTTACAGCTCTCCCTCAGGATCACACTGTGGCAAAGCCTTCTCAGATTCCCATCAGGATGCTCTATGAGACACTCCATGTCTTCCTAATTTATCACTAAATGGTATGAACTGCAACAGCTATACACTTAAGATGTGAACACTCCATACAGGAAGGAAACACCTATTATTAATCTCATTTAATACAGATACACCTTGCAATGTCATCTTTTCTGATACTATTACTCTACTGACTAAATATTGAAGCAGTTTTTCTGAGGCCTCAATGCTCATTGGTATTCATATAGCAATACAGTTTAGTTAGTCCTACAACTATAATAAATAGGTAGTTTTAATTTCCTGGTTGTAGCTATATTAAGAAGAGCCGATGCTTAAGGAAATGACTTCTGGATAAGAGAAATCCTAATTTTAAACATAATCTGCACTGGAAAATGGTTGCAAAGACAACAAAATAAAACAATAAAATATAAAACAATATTATTTCTAAAATTTATCCCAAAACTGAGGTCTAATATGTTGTTATTTGGGGGGGGAGGGGGGCTTTGTTTTGCCAGTACGCTGGGGTTTAAACTCAAAATAAGTTGGTTGGCTCTATGGGCTAGCACTCTACCACTTGAGCCACACCTTCTCTTCCAAGTTTTTGGTGGTTCATTAGAGAAGTCTCATGTACTTTCCTGTCTGAGCTGACATCAAATCTCAATCCTCAGATCTCAGCCTCTGAGTACCTGGGCCATCAGCACCCAGCAAAGTATGTTTTGCTAAAAAGCAAAAATAACTAACATGGGGCTGGGAATGTGGCTTAGCATGCATGAAGCCCTGGGTTCAATTTCTCAGCACCACATTAAACAGAAAAGGCTGGAAGTGGCACTGCAGCTCAAGTGGTTGAGTTAGCCTTGAGCAAAAAGAAGCCAGGGACAGTTCTCAGGCTCTGAGTTCAAGCCCCAGGACTAGAAAAAAAAAAAAACACCCATATATTATTAACAAATACCATATTATTATTAGAACAAACACATGAAAACAAGAATGACTTCTATGGCTTAACGTGTAGCTCCATACTGCTTGCCCAGCATACCTATGGCCCCGTGTTACATCCCCAGCAACACACACATATACATATACACATACACATACATACATCTACAGTAAAAATTGCTATTGCTTTGTAAACACCTAAAGTTAAGAAAATTTAAACCAATCATTACAAGCATGTGCATACAAATTTTCATATACTAGGCACTACTGGTTGTTACCAAGTTTGCCCCCTTTTTTATTTAACATATTCCAGGATTCAATAGTAAACAATACCCCCTGACACTGTGGTTGGGATGATTCAAATAATACATGCATTGGAATACATCATCTTATTCTCCCTACACAAACTATTCTACAAAGACCAAATTCTGAAAGTGGACATACAATAACTAGCACTAAGGAAACATTTTAATTTTAATGTTTAATAGCAATAGAGGAAAATGGGAAGGCCACCACAGAGAAACTAAAAATACTTTAGATAATACTTAGATTGGACTAAGAAGACTTCAGAGTTCTCTCCATTATTTTTTCCAAATTCAAAAATGTATCATCACTAAGAAAGAGAAAGAACATGTAGTTCTCAACTCTGAATACACTGGATATTTTTAGCTCCTCAGATTCTGCATCATAAAACTTCATACAGAAATATTTGGGCTAGGAATGTGGCTTAGTGGTAGAGTACTTGCCTAGCACTCATGAAGCCCTGGGTTCAATTACTCAGTATCACATAAACAGAAAAAGCCAGAAGTGGTAGAGTGCTAGCCTTGAGCAAAAGAAGCTCAGAGACAGGGCCCAGGCCTTGAGTTCAAGCCCCAGGACAGGCAAAAAAGAAAAAGGGGGGGGGGGAGTATTTAATTCTAGGTACTTTGTCTCATTTCTGAGTCTGTGGGCCTTTATCCTTGTTTATAAAGTCTTTATAGTTTTCATCCTCAGCTTGAAGTAAATTCTTTATAATTACAGAACAAAATCACAGCAGTTTTTCTTTTCAAGACCTAAACTCTAAGTCAATCTCTAATAATCTAGACTCCAGGAGTCTAGTGGTTTGTAAACAAACCATTAACTATTCTTAATTATATAACAACAAAATTTGTTTACTTCTGCAGTACATGTTCTGGCTTGTTGAGCAAAATAAAGAAACCTAAGAAGATTGAAATGAAAGTGATCTGAAAACAAAGGAATGCATAAAACTCAGTCTGAACAACAGTGTAAAGAAGTGAGACTAGGGGCTGGGGATATGGCCTAGTGGCAAGAGCGCTTGCCTCGTATGCATGAGGCCCTGGGTTCAATTCCCCAGCACCACATATACAGAAAATGGCCAGAAGTGGCGCTGTGGCTCAAGCGGCAGAGTGCTAGCCTTAAGCAAAAAGAAGCCAGGGACACTGCTCAGGCCCTGAGTCCAAGGCCCAGGACTGGCCAAAAAAAAGAGAAGAAGTGAGAGTAGATGCAATGGCTAATAACTGTAATCCCAGCTACATTAGCCACAGAGAATGGGAAGACCACAGTTTAAGACAACCTATGCAAAAAGTTACAAGAAGATCTCATCTTAACCAACAAACTATAGTGATTCACAGCTATAATACCAGCTATGAAGTTTGAGACCAGTCTCAGCAGAAAGCATTGAGTTTTACGTATTAAATAACCTAAAGTATAAAGGCTGAGTAACCCAAGTGATAAAACATTTGCCTAGCAAGTGCCAAGCCCTGAATTCAAACTTCTATTTTTAAAAAAAAAAGTCAACCCATCTATATGTCTGTACTAAGAGCACTGGGTATCTCTGTGTGTCTATCAGTGTGTGCTTGCAGTTCTTAGGGCTTGAACTCTGGACCTTTTTCCCTCAAAGCTACATGTTCTACCATGATTTGGTTTTGTTCTCTCTCTTTTTTTTTCTTTTTTTGCTGGTTAATTAAAGATAAGAGTCTCATGGACTTTCCTGCCTGGGTAGGCTTTGAATCTCGATCCTCAGATTTCAGCCTTCTGAGTAGCTAGGATTACAGTAGTGAGCCAGCCATCAGTACCTGGCCTAAGAACATATTTTTGAGAAAAGAAACTTAGTATTCTTGGCTATGTACCCATGGTTCAGCACTATAATCCTAGCTATTCACAAAGTTGAGATCTGAGGATCGAGGCTCAAAGCCAGCCTGGGTAGGGAAGTCCTGAAATGGTTATCTCCAATTAACCACCATAAAGCCAGAAGTAGAGTCATGGCTCAAGAGGCAGAGTGTCAACTTTGGATGAAAAGGGTAAATGACAGTGCCCAAGCCCTGGATTCCAGCCCCAATACTGGCACAAAAAAGAAAAGGGGAAGGGAGGGGAAGGGAAAAAAGAGGGAAATAGGGAGGGACGGAGGGAGGGAGGGAAAGAAGGAGGAAGGGAGGGAGGGACGGAAGAGAGGGAGAAAAATTTCATAGTACTCTTGGGGGGAAAAAAACCCACAGACTTTGGGTTCCAACTAACCACTTACTTGTGTGACCTTGAGCAATTAACCTGACATCCATTCATTGTTTAAAAGAAGGAAAACACCCCTACTATACACAGTTGTTCAGGAAATTAAATGAAGTCTACTAGCCCTGGCTGGTGGTGCCTATCTACAATCCCAGTACTAGGGGAGACAGGAGGGTTGACAAGTTCCTGGCCAGCCTAAGATACACAGTGAGACTCTACCTCAAAAACAAAAAACAAACATATACAAATCTATGAAAGGTTTCATGGCCATTATTATTCCCATTTTTCAGATGAGAAAGCTGAAGTTTGTAATAGTTAAATATTTTACCCAACATGACATAGTGAGTGAAGTAGGGAAAACAGACTCTTAAACTTTCTCATTGTATCTTCACAATAATCTAAAAATTAGACAGGCAATCATCATTTTCATGAAACAGACACCAGGAATGCAAAAAATCACACACCTAAAAGAGTTGATCTTACATCTTAAACTACACTTCAATCCATGAGATTAGTGCCATTATGGTAATAATTCAATAAACACTTTGAGTGAAAAACTTTGTCCAGAGGCAAATAAGGTACACTTGAAAAATAGGTAACTTGTGATTTATGAAACTTCCTCCCAGTAACTGACAACATTCAAGGTAAGGGAAGTTAAAATATACATTTAGTTGCAAATACCCAAAACAACCTTCCACTACTCGTATCCACTACTTTAATAGTGCTTGTATCTTTGAATAGAAGAACCCAGTGCAAATGAGAAACAGAAGAGAATAGATTTGGCCAGGAGTGTGACTTTTTCCTATGGCATGTTTCTTGTTTAATGAATAACATTTTTCTTTGTGAATCATTCTGTATGTCCTTCCCTATTTATACAGAGGAAAAGGCAACTATATACTATTTATATATAGTAACTATATACAATATAAGGCAGCACATAAGGCCTTAAAAATGAAAGTAATTGTCTTTCTACTTAATTCCTAATAACTATCTAGAATATAACATTTAAGAGAAACAAAGGAATCCAACAGTTAATATCAGTATAATCAAAACAAAGGATTTAAGATAAAAAAAATTCTTTTCCCGTATAACTACCTTCACTTTGATTCAACTCAGTCAGCTATATGTTCTTTCTGCCATGTGAGGACACAGTGGAAAAATGGCCACTTACATATGAAATGGAAGTGAGCCCTCCGAAACTGAAACTGCCTATGCCTTGATCTTGGAATTCTCAGCCTCCAAAACTCAGAATAAATTTATGATGTTCATAAATCACCCAATCTATAGTTTTCTGTTATAGCTACCTGAATACACTAATGAAGCAGAGAACCAGACAAGACTCCTGGGTAACTAAAAAATAGAGTGAAATTACCAATGCCAAGCAACAGAAGAAAGCAGAGCTCTAAAAGATTATTTAAACATTTTGATTTAGTTCTCTGAAGCTTATAAATACCCTGGACTTTCCAATTTCCAAATTTAAAAAATTCTTTGTTAACTGATGACTTAGAAGAAATAGGGATGGGGATGTAGCTCAGAGGGAGAACACTTGGTCTGGTATACTCAAGGCCCTGAGTTCAATCTCTAGCTCAATTTCTAGCACCATCAAAAAAAGAAAAAGAAAAAGAAGAGGGGGGAAAGGAGAGGGAGGGAGAGGAGGGGAAACAGGAGAGATGGGGAAGGAGAAGGAGGGGGAGAGGGAAGAGGGGAGAAGGAAGGAGTGAAAGAGGACAGGAAGAGAAGGTGAAAGGGAGAAAGAGAGAAAAGAGAAAAAGGGGATAAAGGAAAAGGGGAGGGGGAAAGGGGAAAACAGAGAGAGAAGGGAAAGAGAAGTTAGAAAAAAATATATAATCCTGGGCTGGGAATATGGCCTAGTGGCAAGAGTGCTTGCCTCCTACACATGAAGCTCTCGGCTCAATTCCCCAGCACCACATATATGGAAAACGGCCAGAAGGGGCGCTGTGGCTCAGGTGGCAGAGTGCTAGCCTTGAGCTGGAAGAAGCCAGGGATGGTGCTCAGGCCCTGAGTCCAAGGCCCAGGACTGGCACCAAAAAAAAAAATATATATATATATATGTATATATATATATAAATAAAATCCTACCTATACCACAATGTACTTGCTTAATTCTACAACACCTAGCATAGAAATATGATTCCTGGACTAACTGGTTCATTTCAAGGCACATTAATTAAGAACATACTGTGTCCTATGCACTTATCGTTAAGATACAATCTCAGCTCTGCCCAATTATTCATCTTGAATATTTGCAACTAAAGCAAAAACGATTGTGAGTATGTGTGTGCACATGCTGGTCCTGAGGCTTGAATTCAGGGCCTGGTGCTCTCTCTTAGCTTTTTTCACTCAAGGCTACCAGTTGAGCCACAACTCCATTTCGAGCTTATTAATGGGCTAATTGCAGATAAGCGTCACAGAATTTTCTGCCTAGGCTTGCTTTGAACCTGAATCCTGAGATCTAAGTGTCCTGAGTATCTAGGATTACAGGTGTGAGCCACCAATGCCTAGCATAAAACAAATAAGTTAGCAAAAACTATAAAATGCCTAATGTAAACATTCTCCTAAATCTTCAATAAAGGATATTATGAAATATCTTCTTTCATAAAGGTTTTGTTTTAATCAACTTGTAGCTTTCCTTACTAAAGCTATCTTTTGTATATGGCTAGTTGTATATAATATTTTGAAAAGGTTTACAAAAAGATGGTTCTTAATCACTTGCTTTAAAATATTAAAAATAACCCTTACATTTACAATAATTTTAGAATCAAATTCAGTGATTCTGTAGTCAATTAAATTTATCAATTAAGTTATCAACTAAATTAAATTATTATTAAGTTATCAATTAAATTTAGAAAAAAGCTTATTTTTCATAATTCTATCCACCTTCTGACTTTACACTCACTCTCATCTATATGGGAGGCAGAGATGAGGATCCAAGTGCCTAGCCAGTCTGGGCAAAAGTTAAGGAGACTCTACCTCAAAAAACAAGCTGGAAATGGTGATATGTAACTGTAATCTCAGCTAGGAAGAAACAAGAGACTCACAAGTTCAAGGGTACATGGCATGACTATATCGCAAAAAAAAAAAAAAACCCAAGAATGGTTTTTTAATTCAATCTACATCTGTCAAGCATGTACTTTTACTGCTGAGCCATGCCTCAAGCCCATTTTTTGCTTGTAGTTTTTGAGACTGGGTCTTTCTTCCTACTAGGCTTCTGACTATGTATGTTAAGGCTTCTATTTGAAGGTAAGATAATAGGCATTCCTACCTCATACAGCAATTCATTAAGGGGTCTAAGAAACTATTCTTCCAAGGCTGGCTTCAAACTATGATTCTTCCTATTTAAGCTTCCCACAAGTAGTTAGAATTAGAGTTGTGAGCCACCACAGCTAAGAATGCTTTTTTAATGTCAGTTTTTGTTTAAGCTAGTCATAAGAAATAAAAGATTATTTAATCCTTTTGAAAAAGCTTATTACCTCATCTGTCCTAAGAATTTTCAATGGTTTTCATCAACAATAATAAAGAACAAGGCTAGGAAAATTTTTTAAAACACATAAAATAAGAGTAAAAAGTCATAATGAGCAGGGCACCAGGCTTAGATCTGAGAATCGCAATTCAAAGCTAGCCTGGGCAGAAAAGTCCATGAGACTCTTATCTCCAATTAACCACCAAAAAGCTAGAAGTGGAGCTGTGATTCAAGTGGCACAGAGCTAGTCTTAGGCAAAAAAAGCTCAGAGACAGAACCCAAGGCCTATGTTCAAGCCCCAGAACTGGCACAAAACAACAACAACAGAAAAGGAAAAAAAAAACATACAAATAAAAGTACTAATGAATTAGGGATATTTGCCCATTCTTCCCATAGAGGACAGAGTCTTATCATAAATAACTTTTGACATAAATGTCAAGGTCTGGATATCAACACACAAGACTTTCAATCTTACCAAATAAATAGCATTTTTATAAGTTCTTGATATTTTTATCCAAGAGTACAAAAGCTTTCACCACCATCATAATCAATCTTCAGGCTAGATTCTCCACCACTATCAAGAACCTATAGAGGAAAACTGTGTGGTGGCAGCCTGAAATCCCAGCTTGTATAAGAAGCCGCCTCATGAGGATCTTGAGTTGGACATCAGCCTTGGCTACATAGCAAGAGGGAAGGTAGGTAGAGAGAATGAAGGGAGGGGGAAATGCCCAGTGCTAGTTTCTCAAAAACCATAATTGCCATTACTAATCATATGCAGAAAATTCTCATATTCAAGGTCGTTTTATTTAAAACTACCCAAAACAATGAATTAACAAATATGGAACAAAATAAAAGCTGAATTCATATGCACACATACAGAGTACCCATCACCATTTAACAAGCCATGTCCTCATACTTTTTTATATTATCAACCACACAAAAAACATATAATCCCTAATTTAGCCATTTCATAATATTAGGATATTTAGATTGCCTCTGATATTTTAGCATTTATAATCTTAAAGCATGAGGACTGGCTTTGTACACAGTATTTAGATTGCTCCTGATACTTTACTATTTATAATCTTAAAGCATGAGTACTGGCTTTGTTCATAGTATATCTGCATTGTAATTACTTTCTTAAACAGAGTCATGGAATATTTTTTACATCTTTTTTTCCCTGAACTGAGGACCTTAGCACTGTCCCTTAATTACTGTTCCCTGCTCTACCACTTGAGCCACAGCTTCACTTCTGCAGTTAATTGGAGATAAGAGACTCAGACTTTTCTTGCCTGGGCTGGCTTTGAACTACAATGTCAGCCTTCTGAGTAGCTAAGATTACATGCATGAACTACCACACCTTGTTTTAGTTCCTTGATAAACACTGACATTCAAGATTTAGATATTTAGATACTGACATTTAAGATATAGATTCGGGGCTGGGGATATAGCCTAGTGGCAAGAGTGCCTGCCTCGGATACACGAGGCCCTAGGTTCGATTCCCCAGCACCACATATACAGAAAACGGCCAGAAGCGGCCCTGTGGCTCAAGTGGCAGAGTGCTAGCCTTGAGCGGGAAGAAGCCAGGGACAGCGCTCAGGCCCTGAGTCCAAGGCCCAGGACTGGCCAAAAAAAAAAAAAAAAAAAAGATATAGATTCATTTGGGGCTAGGAATATGGCCTAGTGGTAGAGTATTTGCCTCACATACATGAAGCCTTGGGTTCGATTCCTCAGCACTACATATATAGAAAACGGCCAGAAGTGGCGCTGTGGCTCAAGGGGCAGAGTGCTAGCCTTGAGCAAAAAGAAGCCAAGGACAATGATCAGGCCCTAAGTTCATGGCCCAGGACTGGCAAAAAAAAAAAAGAAATGGACTCAATCACCTGAGTTACACAACTGTAACCCCTCTGTACATCACCTTTATAAAATAACAATTTACAATTTTTAAGTGATTTAAAATTAGGTCAAGCCCCAGGACTGACAAAAAAAAAAAGATATAGATGCATTTGTTCACAAAAATTCTAATATTTTGGGGTATGTACAAAAAGCTCATTAAGCTATATTCGTGAGCACATTTACATATAAATGGATTTATAATACTCTACTTATTTATTCCTTACTTGCTATCATTCATTCACTTAGTTGTGTCTACTCATTTTCCACTTAAAAAAAAAAGTTCTGGCTTTATCCAGAATAATTCGATATAATCTGGGCCCATTTCTTTAAAAATGCAAATATCGACTTCATCACATAAAACTATGGATGCTCCTATAGTCTGATAGAACTGTACAGATGCATATTTTAAACTAATACCGATATAACATAATTTTCCCTGAAAGGATAAAGCTTTTATAAAAGTACTAAAAATTTTCAGCCTCAATATATTTCAAAAATTTATACTGTAGGGCCTGGGGATGTGGCCTAGTGGAAGAGAGCTTACCTCGTATACATGAGGCCCTGGGTTCGATTCCCCAGCACCACATATACAGAAAACGGCCAGAAGTGGCACTGTGGCTCAAGTGGCAGAGTGCTAGCCTCGAGCAAAAGGAAGCCAGGGACAGTGCTCAGGCTGAGTCCAAGGCCCAGGACCGGCCAAAAAAATAAAAATTTAAAAAAATTTATACTGTATCATAATACATACATTTTTAAAGGGAGGGTGCCTGAGGTTTGAACTTAGGACTGAGGTATTGTCACTGAGCTTCTTTCCTAAGGCTAGTGCTCTACCAACTTAAGTTTTGGTGGTTAGTAGGAGATAAGTGTCTCATTGACTTTCCTGCTTGGGCTGGCTCCAAACCAGGATGAACAGAGACTGTGAATATGGCCTAGTGGTAAAGTGCTTGCCTCGTATACATGAAGCCCTGGGTTTGATTCCTCAGCACCACATATATAGAAAAAGCTAGAAGTGGAGCTGTGGCTCAAGTGGTAGAGTGCTAACTTGAGCAAAAATAAGCCAGGGACAGTGCTCGGGTGGAGTTCAAGCCCCAGGGCTGGTAAAAAACAAAACAAAGCAAAAAAGCAGGATGATCATATCTCAACCTCCTTGAATAGTCAGGATTACAGGCATGGGCCACTGGTATGTTTTATACACTGTATTTTTAACCAAACGTTCACAGTCAGAGAAAACTAAGATAAATTGCCAAAAAATTAAGGTTATTTAGATGTTGGAAGCTAGAAACTCTTTGTCTACTTGTTGATTACTTGTTTCAGTTTGTGAAATCCACAAGCTATAACCTTTTTCTTTCATTTTTCTTGGCCAGTTGTGGGATTTGAACTCAGGGCCTGGGCACTGTCCCTAAACTTTTACACTCAAGGCTAGCTAGCTAGCACTCTACCCCTTTGAGCCACAGTGTCATTTCCAGTTTTCTAGTGGTTTACTGCAAATAAAGTCTCAGGGACTTTCCTGCCTGTTCTGATTTCAAACTGTGATCCTCAGATCTCAGGCTCTTGAATAGCTAGGATTACAGGCATGAGCCAATGGTGCCCTGCAAAGCTAATTGTGTTTTGTGGGGTTTTTTTTTTTTTTTTTTTTGCCAGTCCTGGGGCTTGAACTCAGGGCCTGAGCACTGTACCTGGCTTCTTTTTGCTCAAGGCTAGCACTCTGCCACTTGAGCCACAGTGCCACCTCTGGCCATTTTCTGTATATGTGGTGCTGGGGAATCGAACCCAGGGCTTCATGTATACGAGTCAAGCATTCTTGCCACTGGGCCATATTCCCAGCCCCGTGTTTTTTTTATATATGTATTTATACTTCAGTACAAAAGCTTTTTAAAGGTTACTTATATCTGAAAGTAAAGATATCATAAAAACAATAACCCAGGGGCTGGGAATATGGCCTAGTGGTAGAATGCTTGCCTCTTACTCATGAAGCCGTATGTTCGATTCCTCAGCACCACATATATGGAGCTGTGGCTCAAGTGGTAGAGCATCAGCTTTGAGCAAAAAAGCTAAAAGACAATATCCAAGCCTTGAGTTCAAGCCCTAGTACCAACACACACACACACACGTACTTTAAAAGAGCCATATGTACAGCTATAAAACTGAGGATTTGACAAATACAAAAACTCAGGTAGGCTAGGCTTGATAGCTCTTTTCTGTAACTGTACAACTCAGGAGGGTCATGGGGCTTGCACTGTAGCTCAAGGCTAGCACTCTACCACTTGAGCCAGAGAGCCACTTCCGATTTTTTGGTGTTTCATTGGAGTTAAGAGTCTCACTAACTTTCCTGACTGGGCTGGCTTTGAACCGAAATCCTCAGATCTCAGCCTCCTGAGTACCTAGGATTACAGGTGTGAGCCACCAGCGCCTGGCAACCCCTCCCCCCCTTTTATGCCCCAATTAGCTTCCAAAGTAATCAGTCTGCCTCAGCTTTCCAAATGCTGGGATTAAGGCATGTATCATCACCACACTAAGAGTTGACACTTTTCCCCCTCTTGGCAATACTGAGGGCCTCTAATTTGGGACTCTACCAGAGTCACCCTCCCAAACTCCTAAGTCCTTTTTCTTTTACAGATAGGGTCTTACTCGCTTTGGGTAGTCAGTATCACCATGGAACTACAAATTATAAATGTCTCAACTACCTTTCCTTTCTCCTCTCTTCATTTCCTCCTTATACATTTAATGATGGCCAATTTAATGAATGACTTTTTTGGTGTTTTGTGTTTTTTTTTTGTTTTGCCAATCTTGGGCTTGAATGCAGGGCCTGGGCACTATCACTCAGCTGCTTTTGCTGAACGGTAGCACTCTACCACTTGAGCTACCGTGCCATTTCCAGCTTTTTCTGTATATGTGGTACTGAGGAATGGAACCCCGGGCTTCATGCATGCTAGGCAAGCACTGTACCACTACGCCACCTTCCCAGCTATGAATGACTTTTTCCTATCCTTAAATAAGATTCATATCATCTTAAATTACATCGCTAAGAAAAACTAATACAAATGCACACAAAATAAAAGGTAGAGTAACATTGAACTTTATTTCCAATTTCTTAAAAATAAAAAAGTTTCTGGATTTACAGGAAAATTTTTATTACCCTGCTAAGGACCCCTACTGGTTGGTTTTTTTAAAACTATAACAGGCTAAAGGTGGGAATAACAGCGTAAACATTAGCGATCTTTTCAGGATGATGATGATGATGATATACTAAAACTAAATTGTGCTGATGGTCATACAAATTTATTCACACATTACTGAGTTAAACGTTTATTGAGGCAAAGTCTTACTTTGTAGCTCAGGCTTGTATTGAAATAAGAATGTTCCTTCCTCTCAGCCTGGAGAGTGCTAGGATTACAGGAGAAAACCACCACACCTGGATTTAATTGTACACTTACAGAGAATTAATCCCAGGATTTGAGAGGATGAGGCAGGAGGATCAAGTTTGAAGTCATCGTGGAGTACACAATTAAGACTGCACAAGGGGAAAGGGGAGAGAAGGCTCAAGAATCCAACCCCTTCCAAAAACAAAAACAAAAACTCACTATTCAAAATGATCCTTTAAGCCTTACTCTCTTTGAAATTACACCATTTAGTCCTATTATCATGTAACTTTATTTGAATTGAACCTTAATTTATTAGGGCCCCAGAAAAATTGACTTATCTCCAATTAACCAAGAAAAATGATGAACGTAAAGGTGTGGCTAAAGTGATGGAGTAGCAAAAAGCTAAGTGAGAGCATGAGATCCTGAGTTCAAACCCCAGTACCAGCACAGACATACACATAACATACTCACACACACACACACACACACACACACACACTCACACACACACTTTCCTTGGTCAAAGTCTGCTAAAGATCTACTTATGTATGTAACCAAGGTCAAACAAGAAAACGCCGACTAGCTCACCAACAATATTTACAGGCTGAGTGTGCAGCTTAATGCTGGCTCAAGGTCCTAGGTTTAAATTTCCAGTCTGTCTGTCTGCCACACACACACACACACCTTTATCCAAATTGATAAGAGCTCTGTGTTCATTCAGAAAATAATGATCCTCCCAAACAGATGGCAGAGAGCTCCTGCCTATCAATCTTAAAGCCCTGAGTTCACAGAGAGCAAATGAATTATTTTTAAAAAGCTCAGAAAAAATAAAGTTGAGTTAGAAGTATAGGTCATGAAATATATGTAATCTTGAACAAAATAGCTCTTTTCAATTGCTCCTAGCCATTTATTTATATATACTGACTCTAACAAATACTGAAAGTAACCAAACTTGCTTATAAGGATATTAAGTTTATCACCAGACTAACAATAAGACATACGGGAAAGGAAAAGGTATGCACAGATATATAGCAATAAATCTTTCACTATGACTTACTTTCCTACTAAACAAGAAAGCTGAAGGGCCATGGCTATAATCTTAGCCACTCAGGAAACTGAAAACTGCGGGTTAAAGTTGGGCGCTAGTCAGGATAGGAAAGTTCCAGAGATTCTTATCTCTAAAAAAGTACTTAAAAAGAGCTGCTAAAAGTGGAACTGTGTCAAGTGGTAGAGTGATGGCAGTGGGCAAAAAAGAAGCTCAGCCCCAGCCAGGGCCAGCAGTCAGTAAATCAATAATTACATACACCAAAGGCCTTGTTTCAGATGGGGTTTATTCTGTTTGGTTTTGTTTTTGTTTGGGGTGGGTGGGTTATTGTGGTTTTAGATTGTTTCTCTTGCTACCAAACAGTCATGTATTAACTCTCCTTGGATGATGAAATTTAAAGAGTCAATAAATAGAAACGCCAAATAAAATTAATTACATACATATATAAATACAGTAAAATGAGGGGAAAATATTAAAGAATCCTTGATAACAAAGACTCAAACTTATAAAAGCTGTCTAAAAAGAAATAACTAAGTAAAATTCTTATTATAGACCAGTTTTGTAGTGGTCTATAATCTGCTTTTATAATTTTCATGCCACATTGTGACACCGATCATGAATAACAAAATACTTTGAAAGTAGTAAAATGGCTTATTTTAAAATCAGGATGGTTTCTTGATTGGGGAGGGGGGCGCAGAGCTTTCAACATTCTTTTAAGTAACTAAAACTAAAGGCTATCATAAAAACTAGAACAGGAATCACTGGCTGAAGAATTCAAAGAATGAAATGTAAGCTACCAAGTAATAAAAGCCCAAAAAGGCATCAGCTGGCCAGGAATACTGTACTAAAGTTTTCAAAACAAAAAATGTTTTAATGGGATGTGAGAGGAGAGACAGATTAGGTACAGAAGCCATAAATGACAGAAAGGCTAGCACTCAGCCACTTGAGCCACAGCGCCACTTCTGGCCGTTTTCTATATATGTGGTACTGGGGAATCGAACCCAGGACTTCATGTATATGAGGCGAGCACTCTTGCCTCTAAGCCATATTCCCAGCCTCCTCTCCTAGTTCTTGAAAACTTTCAATGCAATGAGTACTGTGGAAATCAGATTGAACTGTAGGATTTCTCAGGCTAAATGTAACATTGAAGAAAGCCAGAAATAAAGCAGAACACATACTGATTCTATGCTCAAGCGCAAACAAAATTATTGTATTGTCCTAGACATAATTGGTGGTTTCTGTGTGGCAAGCAGAGATCTTTAAAACCCAGAAAAAAGACACAAGAAGTCTCTGGGGGTTTAATGATAACCTGATTCTTAATTACTATTACACCAGTGTGCTTAGACTATGAAAATTCACTGAGCATATGAAAATTTATGCTTATTATACTTGAATAATATTTTTATCTTTTTTAAAACAAGGGAAAGAAATTTCTCCCTCAGAAAAGAAACATTACTGTAAAACCAATATAAAATATGTATTTAGGCTAGGAATACGGCCTAGTGGCAAGAATGCTTGCCTCGTATACACGAAGCCCTGGTTTCAATTCCCCAGCACCATGTATATAGAAAATGGCCAGAAGTGGCGCTGTGGCTCAAGTGGTAGAGTGCTAGCCTTGAGCAAAAGGAAGCCAAGGACAGTACTCAGGCCCTGAGTCCAAGCCCCAGGACTTGCAAAAAAAAAAAAAAAAATTACTTAAATCTAGCCTTCCTTGCTACCATTAAGGTAATCAGCATAGAAGGGGCAGAAGTCATTATTTAATAAATCAACAGCTTTGGAGTCAGTTTTCTAATGTAAAAGTACAGTACCTCTTTTCACCAACTATTTTAGGATACTGAATAATTATTCTACAAAATTAGAAAGAAATTCTAGTAAACAATAAAAATGCTGAAAATGCTCTGTGGCATGAATGACCCTTAATATTCACCTGAAATTTGTTATTATCAAAGTTCATTGCATATATCATATCAACATCCTCATTTGATGTCAGTACTGTGAGTCTGTAGTTTGAATCTTCTAACAGATAACATTTTTCACTAAATACATACACATAAGATATCAAGTTATGTGTTACTATTTAATAAAGGAAACACACGCTAGCCTACACATGATGGCACTCTGTAATCCCAGCTACTCAGATGGCTAAAACAAAAGACCTTAAGGCCAATCTGGGAAATGTAGAGAGTCCCTGTTTTAAAATACTTAAGTTAGGGGCTGGGAATATGGCCTACTGGCAAGAGTGCTTGCCTTATATACATGAAGCCCTGGGTTCAATTCCTCACACCACATATACAGAAAATAGCCACAAGTGGCACTGTGGCTCAAGTGGCAGAGTGGTAGCTTGAGCAAAAAGAAGCCAGGTACAGCACTCAGGCCCTGAGTCCACGGTCCAAGACTGGCACACACACACAAAAAAATCTTAAATTAAAATTTAAAACAGCAAATATACCACATTGATGTTAGAAGTTAATTTCACTAATTTTATAAATTCTACTTCTATTTCTAGTCTGTACTCTTGAGTAGTTATAATTTTATTTCAGCTCAACAAAGGAGAAACTGCTAATTCTAAGATATTAGAAATGAATTCTTTCTTTTCTTCGTATTCTTTTGGTGCTGAAGATTATGCCCAGAGATTTGTTTATACTAAGCTCATACTCTAACACTAAGCTATCTCAAAACTAAAGCTTTAGCTGGTAAAAAAAAAAAAAATTATAAATTATTGTTTTGTGGAGATTGAACTTTATTATCCTTAATTTAGTAAATGCCCTAAAAAAATCAATAGGAAAACATCCATCACAATAAAAAGAAAACCAAGGGGCTGGGAATATGGCCTAGTGGCAAGAGTGCTTGCCTTGTATACATGAAGCCCTGCGTTCAATTCCCAAGCACTACATACATAGAAAACGGCCAGAAGTGGCACTGTGAACTCAAGTGGCAAAGTACTAGCCTTGAGCAAAAAGAAGCCAGGAACAGTGCTCAGGCCCTGAGTCCAAGGCCAAAAAAAAAGAAAACCAAAAGCAAATACTAATCATGTAATAAGAACCATCTAAGATCAGCAATAATATATTTGTTAGTTTGTGATAACATATCAACACTTAAAATGTAAAAATAAAGCATACTTTAAATAGAGCTAAAACAATTACCAATTCTGAGGAAAGCATTTTAGATTTTCATTTTAAGTCCATGCTATATGAGGTTGAAAAAACTTGATTTATTTACTTAGGGGGAAAAACTGAACAAAGTTAAATCAGTATTGTTTATTTTTACATTTCTGGAGAAGGGATTTCATAAGATCAGCAAAACAAAAGTATATTCTGGTATTTGATTACATTAATTTTTAAACTCTTAAAAATTCACAAAGAACTATATATCTATTGTTTATGTTATGTTTTACCTCTGTAGTAAAGGAAGTGGTAGAGTATGTATACCTTATGGAATTTTTATAAATATATTTAATGTTTACAAAGTTCAAAGCAACAAGCATTCCATTAGGAATATAAATTTATCTCTATGGTAATTAGTGATCACATACTCAAGAGACTTTAAAATGTACCAAAAAATCACTTATGTCAATAACCTAAAAGAAGACTACATATGGAAAACATCCTATGTATAAATAGATATAAATGGATATGTATAAATGTATAAAGTATCTCCACAGTTACATATACAAAAAAATAGAATAGGGAATATACATCTGCACAGACTATGATACAACCATTTATCATGGTGGTTAGTAATATTCATGAAAATATGGAAGTGCTAAGAACAAGTTAAAAAGTGGGACATGTAGCTAATTGTCTTGTCTTTTGTCAAGAAAAAAATAGTGCTTTATTAGCACTTTATTAGGTTGTATTAGTTTCCAAGATTTAAAGTCCTGAAGCTAACCCCTCTGAAATCATTTTGATACATACATACAGTTTATTCCTGAGTCCAATACTACCAATCATTCGATCCCTGGAGGGAGCATAACTTTTAAAGAAAACATAACAAGAACTCCAGCAAAGCACCAAAGATGATTCATTATAAAATGAAACATTTCTCACCTCAGGACATCTACAGAATTAAATCACATAGACAGGACATTTCTTAATTCCAATTACTTGCTTTACTAAATCATTCATTAGAGATGTGCTAGTGTGTCAGCAAGTGGTTGCTTATTACTTATATTTTAATGTAGGAGAGCCTTGTTAGTGAGATAATCCCTTAAAATATTAAATGAAAGATGGAGATCACTTCTCCGAATTTGTTTTTGTAGGTTTGTGTGTGTGTACACATGCGCTGTTATTGGGGCTTAAACTCAGGGCCACACACTCTTGGTTGGCCTTTTACTCAAAGCCAGTGCTCGATCATTTTAGCCACAACTGGGTTTTTGTGGGCTAATAGAAGATAAACATCTCATAGTCTTATTTGCCCTGGCTGTCTTCAAACTGGGAATTAAAGTTCTCAGATGTCAACCTCCTGAATACCTAGGAATACAGGTGTGAACCACCAGTACCTGGCTAAAATGTAAATGTAAAAGGGTAATTTTTTAAATGATCTTTACGATAGGAATTGCTTACTACTTTCTTAAGCATGGAATAAAATTATAATTAAGTTTACTGGGATAAATTAACTACTATATTATTATACAAAAACTTGATTCTCTCATGTGGTTAGCAGCCTTTAAACGTTATTCTATAGTACTACCTACTCTTAATAATTTTTTCCATTCCTTTGAAATAAAATATTTCTGAGCTTTGCGCAGTGGCAGTATCATAGCCAATGAGGTTTATCCGAGGTGCAATTATTGCTAATTGAAAAATATTTCTGCTGTGTGTCTTACTCCAGGTCTACTCTGATTTCACTTCGGTGTGCTAATTCAGATTGGTAGTTTTTAAATAAAGGCCAAACACTTATCTGTGCACTCATGTGTCACATAACAGTTTTTGATGAATAATGGACTACATATATAAAGACAGTCCACAACAGTCTATAACTTGCAAAACCAAATTTCTCACACTGTATGTATCCCTCTCATAAAGTATGTATACCTATTTAGGTTACAACAATTTAGAAGATTCTAATCTATGCCCAGAATTTCTCCTATGTTTCAAATGGGCTGAGATCACTCACTGGCACTCAACAAATGTCAGATGAGTGATCCAATTTTTAAAAAAATACTCAATTCAAAGCAAGAGGCATTGTTCAAGTGGCAGAGTGCCTGTCTACTGAGCCTGAGGTCATATTTCAAATCTTAATACCTAAAATGTAATTAATTTAAAAAAAAAACATGCCAAGTTTAAAAAAAAAAAGGACAGGGCATAATGGAGCATAGCTGTGGTCCTAGTAGCTATAATTCTTCTACATAGGAGGATATGAGAATTGTAGGCTATCTTGTCCCCACCAAAAAAGCAAGAAATGAATAGTTTGACTAAATCATGTATCAGTAATGTCTTCAGAGAGTTACTCAACTCACTTATCTCTGTCAAGACAAAAAAAAGTACACATTGAGAAAGAATATCAGAAAAGAAAAAACAAACAAGTGAACATTACAGGTTCAGAAAAAAAAGTCAAGTTGAATACTGCCATGGTTTTAGAACTTATTCCTTAGGACCCTCAGGAATCTTCATGATACGTATGTGTGTTATGTATCTGTATGTATACTCATTTTATACATAAACATATATGTATATTTTTAGTATTAATAGAACATTAACAGAAACTTGCACATCTGCATTAATTATAGAAATCAATCTTCCAGTAACTATTCCTTAGAAATTACTCCCAAGCAAATTTTGATTTGAAATTAAGTTTTTTGTCATATTTATCGTGTGGTGCTGCAGTTGAAATGCAGGAGCTTGTGTATGCTGAGAAAACACTCTACACTCAAGTGCTGAAATTGGTGTTTTTAAAAGTAGCTGCAATGTATTTTCACTATTTCTATTTTAGCTAAGTAATTTACTATAATCCTTGTAGACAGTGATTGAAGAAGTAAGCAATAAACATACATTCCTGATATAATTAATATGAATAAAAGTTCTGCTCTGAATAATCTACAAAGTGACAAGATTCTGGAAATCAGCAATACCTGGCTTAAAAAATATCATGAGCTGGCTGGGAATATGGCCTAGTGGCAAGAGTACTTGCCTCGTATACATGAAGCCCTGGGTTCGATTCTCAGCACCACATATATAGATAAGGCCACAAGTGGCACTGTGGATCAAGTTGACTGAGTGCTAGCCTTGAGCAAAAAGAAGCCAGGGACAGTGCTCAGGCCCTGAGTTCAAGCCCCAAGACTGGCAAAAAAATATATATATATAATATATATTTATATATGTGTATGTATATATATGTATATATATACCATGAACAAAAATTAAGCATGCATTATCACTATTACCTCAAATAAATTAATGTCTATTTAAAAAACTGGTAATTTCCAACACACTCTACCAGTAAAAGTTTACAAAAGTTTACAGTTTATAAACTCTATAAACAGTTTATAAAACAACTGTTTAACATGCATAGATCAGGTACACAGAAGACTATCAAAGGCCCAATTCTAAGCTTATGCACATAATTTTGCAAGCATACAAGTGTGACTTTCAATTCATCATTACTTGTTTAATTTTCTATTTCTAGTATTTAAACGTACTTAACAAATGTTAGTTAGCCAAATAGCTTTAAGTAAATAATTCAAAGTTTCAACTAAATATAAATTTCAGCTGCTGAGTTTTACTATAGGTACTATCTAGTAATTCTGTAAGTAGTCTGTGCAATTGTCTTTTTTTAAAAAAAGTATTTGAAAATACTTTTTTTTTAAAGTCTCAAATACTCTTTCCAAATTCTGGGAACTCAAGTTTCTCTTTTTATAAGCCTACCTATTGTGTTGTGACTCTTGTCTCATTGCCAACCTACAAGTCCTCTTTTCTCTACAACATCTACAATTCCATTTCCATATTAATCTATATTCTCTTTAATCTATATCCTTTTTCACATCACATCTCTCAACACAACTACCCCCAACAATTCCACTTGCACTTCCACAATTTTTTTCAAAAGTGTACCATGATTTTCAATCTGACAGGTCTGATAAAACCTAAGCCAGGGGTGGTAGTTCATACCTGTAATGTCAGCATGAAGTGGCTGAAAGGATTCTGACTCATAGGCCAGGCTAGGCTAAATTATCTTGTCTCAATACAATAATAATAAAGAAACAATAACAAAAATGCTGTTATTTTTGAAGGGATAATCACAAAATGATAGCTGCTCAACAAATTTTAGGTAGGTGGATATATTTTTTATTAACTGCTGTTATAACTACTTCTCCCTAGTTAAGGGTCATTAAATTGTAAGGTCAGAATTACTTCAATTGAAATGACAAATTTTTAAAACTTCTAGAAAACTCCTCTAGACATACCTGAGTTCGTTTGGAACACCTAAGTAATGAAAGTACAGAAGTAAATATAGAGCATAAATATTAACTATACAACTGAGACTTAACAGTAGTCATTTATCACTATATAAAAATTCAACTAATAGAAAACGTTCCAATTGTGAATGTTGTACTAGTATACCACAGAACTAAACAGCCTTTTAATTTTAAGTTTCCCCCCTCCAACAAAAATAAAATATGGAAAACATCGCAGAGTGATTTACTAAGGGGCAGATTTTAAAACCGAGGCGGGAACATTGTGGCAGGGTCTGACTGGGAACGTTCTGCTATGCCTCTCAGTACTAAGTGTAAAGGCAAACAATACTTTTGCAGTTTAAAAACACAAACTACACATGAATTACCTAGATGTCTGACTGTGTAATTAACACTACCAATACTGGATAAAATTCAAACACTGGTGAACAACAAAACAAATGCAGAAAGTATAGAGTAGGTCAATTCATTTCTGGTAAGTTATTAAGAGAAGAAAACCCTCTTAGAAAAAAAATGAGCTAAAATTATGATCCGAAGTTTATAGGGAGTATGCTTTTAAACAGCTGATCTGAAACGACCCACGTTTGCTTTCAACACGCAATGTAAAATTGCATCAAAAATTCCTAACATCAAAAATGGCAGCCTCAGTAACGCTGAAGTAATCACGGCCTTGTCAATAATTACATGATAAGAGACTCGTAAGGATTAAAAGAATAATTTACTCTGACCTCTCAGATACTGTTAGAGATAGGGCACTCTCCAAATAATGCCAAAAGTTACTGTGAATACCAAGTCAGGGCGAGGAGGAAATTCATCAATGGATAAGGAGAGTTGAAACTATCCCAGGAGAAGAGGGAGAAGGGGTTCCGTTTCTAAGCGAGTGGAGAAAGGGTATCACAGCAGAAAGAGCGACGGCACGGTCCACAGGTCTGGGACACTGGGAATGGGAAGCAGGCAAACAACTGACAAGGAGGTTTGGAAGTGAGAGGAGCGGGATCCGGGGGGGGGGGGGGCGTCACGCGACGTGGGCGCGGCTCCGGACTCGCGGCGCGCGGGACCCGGCGGGGCGAGCATCTCGCGGGGCGCAGCCCGGGCCCGGGGGTGCTAACGCTTCTGCAGGTGGCGGGGTGCCCGCGGGGAGAGGGAAGAGGCCGGCCCACTCAATGGGCTCACTGCCCTCCCTTTGGAGTGGGCGAAGACGACGCTGCACAGTCTCCCCGCAGCAGGAGGCTCTCGCCCAGGCCCCTCCCTGACAACTTGCCTTGTAGAAAGAGTTGCGGGTCCCAGACCCCCGGAACCCAAGGCTCCGCCATCCAGGACAACTGCTCTGCCAACAAGGTCCCGCGAGAGTCGAGAAACCTCGCGATATAAACCCACTCGCCTCTCGCGAGCTTCCTCTAAGAACCAACATGGCGGTAAAGAAAAGTGAGCACTTCGGTACTTAAAAAGTGATTCATGAACCAACTGGAGGAAACGTATAAGGCACTGAGAGAGGTAGGAAGTCCTTTCCACCTTTTCCGTCTCTCCATAGTCTAGGATTAGGGAGGAAGAAATAACAGCCACCGTCCAAGGAACTCAGGGGACTTGGGTTACACATCACAGGGCACCGATCTACCACAGGCGGCCTTCCCGCGTGTCACGTGGAGACGGACTTTCGGCGTGCTTGTCACGTGCGCCACTCCCGGGCACGCGCGCGCCCGCCGCCCTCTCCGAGACGCCCCCCCCCCGCGCCCTCCCTTAGCCCGCGTACGCGTGCGCGCGCACCCCGGCCCCACGTGGGGGCTCCGCCGCCGCCTCCTCCTCCACAGCCTACCCCCTCCCGGCGCCCAGCTCTCAATCCGGGTCCCAGAGCCGAGCGTTTCCCCTGAGCTCTCCCCTTTTCTTCTCCCTCCCCCGCGCCGGCCCCACGCCACGTGCCCCGAGCGCCTGCTCACCTTTCGCGCGGGGCCAGACGCCACGGGCCACTCCGGAAGGCGCCGCCGCTCCCCACCCCCGCCACCGCACTGGCCCGAGTGCCCGCCGCCGCAGGAAGCTCCACAGCAGCTCCGCGGCGCTTCCAGGTGGGTCCCCGCCTCCCGCTCCTGCTACTTCCCGCAGCACCAGCGGCTCCTTCCGGTCCCCTCCTTTCTCCTAGTTGGGACCGACGGGCGGGCGGTGGCGGCAGCTGCCAGCGCGCTCACTACACCGCCTGCTGGTAACCGCGGCCCGTGCACTGCATCTCCGCGCTCCCCAGCGGTGGCCCCCGTACCCCCGCCCCCCTCGCCTCGCCTCGCCCTGGATCCAGGGTTGTTCCTCGGAGGGCGGATCCCGGGACCTCCCTCCATAACCAGCCCCCCCCCCCCCCCCCCGCCTGCAGCCCCGCGGGACCGGTGGGGCTTTCGCCGCTTCATCCCGAGCTCGGGTGTCAGCAGAATCTGGAGCTCCTACCCTTAGCAGTGTGGCGTGCTGATGATCGAAGCTCCTGCCCACCTTGTCGCAGACCGTATGGTCCCCTCGCTCACCTTTCCGGCCCTTTTTACAGTTGCTCCAGCCACGTTCAGCATTTGCGCCTGCTGTTTTCTCCAGCCGTCGGACTCCTTTCCCCAGTTGTAACTCTTCGACCGTCCAAGTGAATTTCAGGATCTTTTCAGGAGGTCTCTAATCAGAGGGCTGCCCAGGCCTCTCTATCCAGTCTGAGGAACACACTTCTACCTCTGTGCTCCTTACCTTCTTAAACCTCAAGTTCAAGCCAGGCGCCTGTGGTTGACGCCTGAAATCCTAGCTACTCTAGAGGCTGAGATCTGAGGTTAAGAGCCAGCACCGACAGGAAACCCCATGAGATTCTTACCGTCAATTATCCCGAAGAAAGCCAAAAGTAGAACTGCGGCTCAAGTGGTAGAATCTTGATCCAGAAAGCTAAGAGACAGCGTGAAGGTCCCTGAGTTCAAATCCTAGTACTGGCACAAACAAAACCTCAACTCCGCACATAGTGTTCTCTACACCAAAAGTCGATAAATTACTCCTGGGCCCCACCCAGTTGCCAGGAAGTATCCTGGTGGGGCTGTTCCTGGAATGTGGGTTGGGGGCTGACTGGGTGGGGTGATCAGAATGGATCTCCGGAAGCCCTCGGGCATTATTTTAATAATACAAAAGGGACGGGATGTGACGTGCACAATTAGTGCCCCCACTTGGTCCGAAGTTTATGTCAGCACACCTGACCTTTTGTATATCTCGTACCTATTTCGTGTGTAACACTGCTTGTATAAAACCCAAGATTTCCCCTCCCTGGGAATCCAAACTTCTTTATGGCACTGGCCTGGTTCGGGTCACCGGCAATAAACTCCTTTATTCTCTGGCAAAAGTGGTCGTGATTTCTGCTAATCTGTGCTGTCAACACACCGGGAATATAGAATCACTAAAGATAGTGCTCTCAGTAACTTTTACTCATTGTCATTCCCCAGAAATGTGCCTGACTTAAAACAGTGCCCAGAGCTAGGAATGTGGCTTAGTGGTAGAGTGCTTGCCTAGCATACAGGAAGCCCTGGATTCAGTTCCTCAGTACCACATAAAGAGAAAATGACAGTAGTGGTGCTGTAAAGTGGTAGAGTGCTAGCAAAAGCAGATCAGGGACAGGACTTGATGGGGGGGGCAGTGAACAAACAGTACTCAATAAACTATGCAAAATGTGTAAAAGGGCTCCTAGTGCCGCTCAGTAATAAAGCAATTCCCAACACTATGCACATTCTACCTCCCCCCAAAACACCTCATCTTAGTGGAGGTAAGCATTTCCCTAGGGTTGATAGTACCAAAGATGAGCTGTGGAAAAGCTGCCCTAAATCTCTTTCCCTGTCTAAAATTTACATTGTGTTCCAAAAATAGCAAATCATTGATAAAGCCATACCTGAGACTCAACCAGTTATTGCTTTTGTTTTCCTTATCTCTGGCACTTTTTTTTTTTTACAGTCAAGTGGATACCTGTCTTGTTTTGTTTTGTTTTTTGCCAGTCCTGGGGCTTGAACTCTGGGCCTAAGCACTGTCCTTGACTTCTTTTTGTTCAAGGCTGGTACTCTACCACTTGAGCCACAGTGCCACTTTGGCTTTTTCTATGTATGTGGTGTTGAGGAATTGAACCCAGGGCTTCATGTATACAAGGCGAGCACTTTACCACTAGGCCATATTCCCAACCCTTTTTTCCCCCTTTTTTTCTGTTGCTAATAAGTTATTAAATGGTTACTTGTATTCTGGTTTCTACTTCAAGTCAAAGTAACATCTGCATGCTGCTGGGCCTCAGTGGCTCAAACCTGTAATATCTAGCTACTATGGTGGCTGAGATCAGAGGATGGGTTTGAAGCCAGCCTGGGCTAAAAAGTCCCCCTGAAACTCTTATCTCCAATTAACCAGAAAACTGGAAGTGGTAGTGTGGTTTAAAGTGGCAGAGGGTAGAGCCTTGAGTGAAAGAGCTCAGGGACAATGCCAGGGCCCTCAGTTCAAGCCCTGACAACCAACACCTCCCCCCCCCAAAAAAATCTGCTTCAAGAGATAGGTCAATGTAAGTGTGCATGTGCTCACACACATCTCTGGCCTGCCAAGTTGGGCTCAGTTAAGTACCCTCCTGAGTGGCTGGGACTATAAGCCCATGCCATATTACCTGGCTGGAGAAACTTTCTGAATCTACTTGATGTTAACTCTTTCTACTAAGACCAGATGTGAGAGAAAAACATGATTTCCCTGCCTGGCTATCAAGGGCGCTGGTGTCTCATGCCTCCTAGCTAGTAAGGATGGAGATCTGAGGACCATGGTTCAAAGCCAGCCGGGGCAGAAAAGTACCCCTGAGACTCGCTACAATTAACCACTCAAAACCGGAAGTGGAGGGCTGGGGATATAGCCTAGTGGCAAGAGTGCCTGCCTCGGATACACGAGGCCCTAGGTTCGATTCCCCAGCACCACATATACAGAAAACGGCCAGAAGCGGCGCTGTGGCTCAAGTGGCGGAGTGCTAGCCTTGAGCAAAAAGAAGCCAGGGACAGTGCTCAGGCCCTGAGTCCAAGGCCCAGGACTGGCCAAAAAAAAAAAAAAACCGGAAGTGGAGCTGTGGCTCAAGTGGTAGAGCACTAGCCTTGTGCAAAAGAGCTCAAGGACAACGCCCAGGCCCTGGGTTCAAGCCCCACAACCACCACCACAAAAAAAAAAAAAACTATACTTAAAGCTAGGTACAAGTAGCTCACGCCTATAATCGTAGCTACTTAGCTAACTCAGAAGGCTGAGTCCTGAGGATCAGTTTGAAGCTAGTCTGGGCAGGAAAGTCTGTGAGACTCTCATCTCCAATTAATCAGTAATAAAAAGACAAAAATTACACTTAAGACATGTTAAATTATGCAAGACTAAAAACATTCACACAGTGAAACCAAAGGCTCATTAGTTATGTGCATATGATCATATGAAATGTTTATTAAAATGAACTCCAAAAAATGAAAACGAGGTTTTTATTTTGCTTTTTCTGTTTGTTACTGTTGCTTGATTTTCCTTTTGTAATATGTTCTTTATTTCTGTACCTTCTGTATGTAAGTTTATCTGTTGGGGGACGGTAAAAGAGAAATGGTAGGGCAAAAGGTGAACTAATGTAACAGTAATACTAAATACTGTTGAAAATAAACTATACAACTTGGGGGGGGGGTAAATAGGGAAAAACTGGGAGAAATGAGAGAAATGACACTGTTCAAAAAGAAATGTACTCATTACTTATGTAACTATAACTCCTCTGTACATCATCTTTACAATAAAAAATTTTTATAAAGTGGAGCTATGGCTCAAGTGGTAGCATGCCAACCTTAAGTGAAAAAGCTAAAGCAAAAGTTCAAGTCAGAGTACTGGCACCAAAATAACATCCTCCACTAAAGTGAATAATTTATTTGCATACTTCTGAATAACAAAAGGCATTTGGCAGGGCTAGGACTATGACCTAGTGGTAGAGTGCTCCCCTCATATACATTTAAGCCCTGGGTTCGATTCCTCAGTACCACATATGTAGAAAAAGCCAGAAGTGGCTCTGTGGTTCAAGTGGTAGAGTGCTAGCCTTGAGCAAAAAGAAGCCAGGGACAGTGCTCAGGCCCTGAGTTCAGGCCCCAGGACTGGCAAAAACAAAACCCAAAAAGGCATTTGGCAGTACTGGAGTTTAAACTCTGGGCACT
Source organism: Perognathus longimembris pacificus (assembly GCF_023159225.1). NCBI lineage: Eukaryota > Metazoa > Chordata > Mammalia > Rodentia > Heteromyidae > Perognathus > Perognathus longimembris. Next base: position 55,393,932 of record NC_063167.1, read on the forward strand.
GCAGCTAGGCACATGCTCTACTACCTTCAGCTCTAAAGTCTAACAAATAAGTCTGACTCAAGTTACACATTTTAAAATCATTTTTATTGAATTCATTTCAGCAATATTGCTTAATGTTTGTATCTGCCCCAAACAAAAACAAAGCCATCACGAATGCTACTCAACATTCTCAATGTCATCCAGTATGCTTTTTTGTACTTGGAATATAGTTAAGCCATTTGACATTATGTAATCAAGCAAACAGCAGTGCATACTACATTATTCAAAAAAGCTTTGTGCATTTCATTTAAAAATCATTTTGCAAGTGGTTTCAGCTTTTTCAACAATCTCATTGACACATAACACACTTCATGCTCTCAAAATAAAAAGTGGCCTTAAACTAACTCTACAGTTTTTTAAATTACATTATTGAATACTATTCAGGGTTAAAATAATTTAACATTTTACTATATAAGCGGCAGTTACTAATATCTGCTGACAAAATTCCACTAGAACTAAATATATCCTTGATACATTAAAAAAAGACAGTTTTTAAATTTTAGTATGCTAGTTTATACGCTGCAGTGCAAAAGAAGTGACACCCTAGTGTTTCCTGAGTTTTAGGAAATTCACAACTTTCTGACTACTTTCACTTTAAATAGTAGGCTCCTATGCAAACCCATATCAAAAACTAAACAAATTAAGGTTTTGGAGAATCAAAAAGATTAGTCTGTTAAGGTGACTTATGGTAATGAAAAAGGTTTTCAAAGCAAAAGTATTTACAACATTCCAAAGGATATTTGGATATGGATCTTGTACAAAGATCAAAGATAATCTACTTACCAACTGATCACAACTGTCCCTTTCACTTTCAAAAATACTATACTGAAAGAATTTATGGTAAGTTACTTAGCATTAAATATACCAAGCTATAGTATATTACACATTTTAACATATTCTTCCATAATGCCCAGTAAGAAGGAATAAATCTGATAGAAGAAAAGTCAAGAAAATAAACATGCTTTAGGGAATGTTTCTGAACATGTACAAGTTAAAGTGAAAATCTTTCACTGGAACTCTGCTACTCAAAATTACAAAGATCGAGTTTCAACTTCCATTTTTTCTTCTGCTTGTAGCATATCAGGATCACCACGAGCAACTGGAGGTCGTAGGATAACTTCAGGCCCTCCACCATACACAGACTGCAGAAAATTCCATGTTTCTTCAGAAATTTGACCAGAATCTGCTCCTAAAAGTGGGCATATGTAGAAAGAATGCTTATAAAACTATTTTGTATTGTCTAAGTTTTCATAATGTATCTACCAGTACTTTTCTTTAGGGATAACCAAGAATGTCTAAAACATAAATCTTCAGACTATCAGCCAATATCACTATGAGCTGCAGTGCATAGTCTGGTTTTGTGGGTTATTTTTTTAATCTAAGTAGTTGTACAAAGTAGGTACCATTTGCATCTTGATTAGTGTCACCTACCTTCAACCTTCTCACAATTCTTAAACCCACCCCTTTTCCTTTTTAAAATGTTGTATATACAACAATATGTCTTAAAAATTACAAATTTGCCTGGGCTCACACTAGTAATCCTAGCCTCTCAGGAGGCTGAGATATGAGGATTATGGTTTGAAGCTAGCCCAGGTAGCAAAGTCCATGTGACTCCTATCTCCAATTAGCTACCAGAAAACTGGAAGTGACAGTGTGGCTCAAAGTGGTAGAGCACTAGCATTGAGTGGAAGAGCTCAGGGACAACACACAGGCAGAGTTCAAGCCTTAGGAGCAGTGCACAGGAGTGCCTGCAACACAGATACACACACACAAAATTAGAAATGCTTTTTCCTAATTTCTACTAACAGCCTTAAAACCCTTTCTGATACAAAAGTATATACTAGTTATTCTTTACTACCTATCCCAGTCCAAGCCTGAATTAGTATTAAGCAGGTTTAAAAAAAAAAAAAAAAAAAAACCTCCATGGTTTATATATTCCTAACAATGAGAAATCATTACCAAGTAAAGGCCTTAATATTAGTCATACTTACCTTGTCTAAGCATCACATTACCACATTTGGTGATGGCAATTTTAGTGTTATCAATAGGACCTGGAGGATCTAAATCAAAAGGAAGAATTATAAAATGTTTTCTTTTAAAGAAATACATCGAAAAAATGAATAGTTTTATGCTTAGAATAATTGAGAGTTATAACTATGTAATCAGATTGCTTAGTTTTTTGCCAAATTATTATGTTCTCTTTTTTTTTGGCCAGTCCTGGGCCTTGAACTCAGGACCTGAGCACTGTCCCTGGCTTCCTTTTGCTCAAGGCTAGCACTCTGCCACTAGAGCCACAGCGCCACTTCTGGCCGTTTTCTGTATATGTGGTGCTGGGGAATCGAACCCAGTGCCTCATGTATACGAGGCAAGCTCTCTTGCCACTAGGCCATATCCCCAGCCCCAATTATTATGTTCTCTATACCCAGATTGGCCTTGAACAAAATCCTCCCAATCTCCACCAACTGAATACCTAGAATTATAGGCAAGAACCATTGTACTCATCTTATTCTATTCTTTTTTTTCTCCGGATTCTGTTTTATATTTTTCAAAATAAAGACCACATGTTGTTTAGAGACAATAAAAAAGTTATTAAAAACAAAAAAAGCTAGATACTAATGGCTCATGCCTATAACTCTAGCCACTCAGAAGGCTGATATCTAAGGATTGCAGTTCAAAGTCACCCTAGGCAGGAAAGTCTATGAGACTCTTATCTCCAGTTAACCACCAATAAGCAAGAAGTGACTTGGGTATAGCTCAAGTGGTAGAGTGCCAACCTTGAGCCAAAAAGCTAAGGCACAGAGCTGTAGCCTCGGTACAAGGTATACACACACACACGTGTACGTGCAAGAACAGAGGCAAAGAAAAAGAGGAAAGAAAAAAGAGAGAAAAAGAAAAAGGGAGAGAGAGGGAAGGAGGGAGCACGTATGACAGACAGGTGCTGGTAGCTCATAGCAGCTGCTGGAAGCTACTTAGGAGACTGAGAATATGAGGATCATGGTTCAAAACCAGCCCAGGCAGGGAAGTCGGTGAGACTCTTTATCTCCAATTACCCACCCAAAAAAAGTCCAAAGTGAAGTTGTAATTCAAGTGGTAAAGCACTAGCTTTGAGCTAAAAAGCTCAAGGACAGTGCCTAGGCTGGGAGTTCAAGCCCCAGGATACACACACACTCACACACACAAACAAGTTATGAAAAAATAGTTGTCCTAGCATAAACATACACAGATTGTTCATTATATACATGTGGTTACAGTATGCTTTCCAAAAAGCTTATTGAAAACATACACAAGGCCCTGGAAATGTACACTGTGCAGTGCTATAATTTTACATTCAAACAAGGAAAATTGACATTATGTTACATTGACCTGTCACTACAAGTAGACAAAAGGCTAAATACAGTTCATCTTCTGTACAAAAAGTTCACACTTGAAAAGGCAAGAGAGGTGCTGATTAAAGAAAGCCAGGGCAGGGCTGAACTTTTGCATGTCCTTTTTTGGCTGCCAAAAAAAAAAAAGGCCAAACATCATTTTTTAATGAGTAAAGAACACTAGTGTAAATGGAAGCATCCTGAGTAACAGCAACACCACCACCACCAAATCTGGCTAGTTGCCAAATAAAATTAATCTATTTTTTTTCTTTTTAAGGATTGTCTAGGCTGTATAAAGACATTTATTTCTTCAAAAGGAAAAAAATGATGGGGCTGGGAATATGGCCTAGTGGTAAAGTGCTCACCACACATACATGAAGCCCTGAGTTCGATTCCTCAGCACCACATATACAGGGAAAAAAAGCCGGAAGTGGAGCTGTGGCTCAAGAGGTAGAATACTAGCCTTGAGCAAAAAGAATCCAGGGACAGTGCTCAGGCCCTGAGTCCACGCCCCAGGACTGGCAACAAAAACAAATTTTTTTAAAAAATTCTTCAGAGCATTAAATTTACAATCAACACTACATGCCACACCCATAAAAAGTGACACTGTATACTGAATGCACAGAGTTGGTAACTTTTTCCTTACCAAAAAATGTGCTCAAGTATCTCCACATTTACATTATAGGTTTTCAACAGTACAACTGAATAATCAAAAGTATGTTTGACTGCTAGAGGACACTATATAGATTAGACATCAAAAGAGGGGGTAAAGGGGGAGGGTGGAGGGGGGAACGAGGGAGAAGGTAACAAAACAGTACAAGAAATGTATCTAATGCCTAACATATAAACCTGTAACCTCTCTGTACATCAGTTTGACAATAAATTTTTTAAAAGACATTAAAACAAGAAAATACCACAAATTTATGTCTATGAAAAGTCTACACCAAGTATATATATAGACTTTGTTAATGTCATCCAACTCCTGAGCTTCTTCCAAATTGTATCATATGTCTTCTAACATAGAACCAGACTTTCTGAAAGAGTCAGAATCATCTAAAGTCTTAAAATAAATTAGTTCTTAACTATCCATTTGGGGATCACTGATCAAAAATGTACCTTTAGGGCTGGGGATATAGCCTAGTGGCAAGAGTGCCTGCCTCGGATACACGAGGCCCTAGGTTCGATTCCCCAGCACCACATATACAGAAAAACGGCCAGAAGCAGCACTGTGGCTCAAGTGGCGGAGTGCTAACCTTGAGCGGGAAGAAGCCAGGGACAGTGCTCAGGCCCTGAGTCCAAGGCCCAGGACTGGCCAAAAAAAAAAAAATGTACCTTTAGCCTTTACGTAGCTACTCAGGAGGCTGAGATCCTGGTTCAAAGCCAGCCCAGACAGGAAAGTCCATGAGACTCATCTCCAATTAGCCACCAGAAACTGTTTTCTGAAGTGGCATTGTAGCTCTAGAGTAATAGCCTTGAACTGAAGAGCTCAGGGACAACATCCAGGCCAGAGTTCAAGCCCCACAACCAACCAAAATAAAAAATTTAAAAAGTACCTTTAATTCTATAAAAGAACAATTCCTTTGGAATTTAAAAAGAAATTGTTCAAATCTTCAGTTGAGTATGGTGGCTCAAACTATAATCCTAGCTGTTTGGGAGGCTGAGATCAGAAGACTGCAATTTAATGCTAGCCAGGCACAAAAAATCCCAACAACTATCTAAAGGAATAAAATGATGCCTGTGGTAGCACACACCTATCATCCCAGCTACTCAGGAAGCACAAATAGGAGTACAGTTCAGGCTTGCCTAAGCAAAAAGTGAAGCCCTATTTAAAACATATAGATATAAATATATACACACACAGTGAAAACAAAATGTGATAGGGGCATGACTCAAGTAGTCTATGTAAGCCCTGAGTTCAAACTTCAAGAAAAAGGGGTGGGGGGTGGGGGAACTGAAGATTCAAACTGTTTACTATGTTGCAATCTTTCTCATATATCAAGAACATCTTTTCGAATTAGTGGATATTATCAAATTATTTTAAGTCTACTTACTACTTCACTGAGCATCTCTTATTACTGTATATAATTTAAATTTTTCCAATATTAAGATCAGAGAATGATTGTGTTCAGTACTTTCATTATTGTCATAAATATACTATAATTCCTAAGTTTATTAAAACTTAACATCAACAAAAACATAAGATCACTAAGGATAGGAATCATTTTTTGGTTCATTTATACAATCCCCAGTTCATACAGATACAAAAAATATTTGTCCAAGCCAGCCACCTGTGGCTCATGCCTGTAATCCTAGCTACTCACGAGGCTGAGCTCTGAGGACCAAAATTCAAAGTCAGCCCAAACAGGAAAGACAGTTGAGATTCTTCTCTCTAGTTAACCACTAAAAAGTCCAGACATGGGGGCTGGGAATATGGTCTAGTGGTAAAGTGATCGCATCATATACATGAAGCCCTGGGTTCGATTCCTCAGCACCATATATATAGAAAAAGCCAGAAGTGGCATTGTGGCTCAAGTGGTAGAGTGCTAGCCTTGAGCAAAAAGAAATCAGAGACAGTGCTCAGGCCCTGAGTTCAAGCCGCAGGACTGGCAAAAAACCAAAACAAAACAAAATAATAAAAAGCCAGACATGGAGATAAGGTTCAAATGGCAGAACACTAGCCTTAAGCAAAATATCTCAAAGACAGCACCCAGGCCCTAAGTTCAAGCACCAGAGCATGCGCGTACACGCACGCACACACTCACACACTCCAATAAATTTTTAAAACGCAAAGAATTTTTTAGTTAATTTCTTACCTCCATCTTTCCCCTTCACAAAACTCTCCCATTCTCTAAACCACTGCATACTGATGCAATAAAAAGTAGCTGGAGAGTCCTCCTCCTGAAATGCTCTGTTAAGCTACAGAGGGAATGAAATGAGTCACTGAATATGTAGAGCTTGACACAAAACAATGTAATCAATGTGCTTGAGCAATAAAGCAATTTCTCATATAATGTTATGTGGTACTACAGAGAGATACACACCGATAGTTATATTAGTACTAGGATACACAGGAGCACCTACTAATAAACAATCCTGTGTTATGTTCCAAAATTTAGAAGGTACACACACACACACAAATGGGCATTAAACAATACTTCGTATATTTATTAAACTCTGTAATTTATAAGATTTACTTAAACATACTATATCCACTATCTACATCTCAATTTTGTTCGTTTATGACACTGACTACTTGCTTTTGCCAACACTATGCTGCAAATGACCTTGTACGTGTCATTACACAGGAAATGTACATCCACATGTTGTATATATCATTTCACAGGCCGTGTACATGCAAGGAGAGGTAAATTCTCAAAAGTGGTAGGACAGAAGAAGTTCCAGAAGATATTCCACTCCCTCCTCCAACCTTAAGGCATAACAAATGGATATGTGACTCAAAACTATGTGCAATTTTAGTAGAAACGGAGATCTTTAAGGACATGATCTAATAGTTGGAATAGTCATCAGATAGTCTTTTTTAGCTAGGTAGTCAGGACTTTCTTGGTTCTCACACTTCTGAAGGGTCTGATTATTCAGTTTTTGTTTTCAATAAATTTCCTTTTGGCTTAGCCAGTCTGGCTTCTACCACTGGTAGTTAAAGAAAACAACAGATAAACTGGTATAAGGAGGAATGGGCCAAAGAAACTAGTAAAGAGACAAGGAACAGAGCCTAAAGAAACTGAGGATACTTAAAACGTCTCTAGTTGCAGTAGTATATAAGATTCCTAAAACTGCAGCAGTCATAAGACTCCTGAAAGTATTTCGTAACAGGTAACTAAATGCCTATCATATATACTATATACTAATGAAAGACAATCAGATTATGTCATTCAACTAATTAATTGAATCAAAACTGACCATTCTCCAAAATTCTTCCAATACCCCAGAAGGACTTCCATTATTTAATTTTCCCATGTTTTCTTCCTCATTGTCTACCTGTGTTTACACTAATAGGTTATTCCCAGAACCACCCAGAAACATGCCTATCTCTTAAGGATTCTGTACCAGTTATCCTTTTTTGTAGATAGTAAAGTGACCATCTCCCTCACCTTCTTCAAATCCTGTTGCTTCTGTATCATCTATATAAAGCTTACCTTAACCATTGTTTAAATTGTGACCTGACTTGTCCCCTCACACTGCTTTGTCCCATTCATTATTTTCCTTTTCTTGACATTTTAGTGTTTTACTTATTAAATGTAAGCTCTTTGAGGGCAAGAATCCTCCTGGAACACAAAGTAGCTATTTAAATAATTACGAGGAATTAAAACTGCTAGGGTATGTTTGCCATTCTATGCAGGATTAGAGTAGGGGCTGAGGTTCTAAAACATGTCAGACTGATTCTACTACATGCTTAATTATAACACCTACTAAACTCATACTTTCAAGACTATCTTTAGATTAGAAAGCTTATTTGTCTAGATGAAAGCTTTTCAAAATTAACTCAAGCACAGTCACCCCCATTAGAAAAATGTTTATTAATTCTGAAAATTTTCTCTAAACTGTTGCTCTGAAAATAGTTCTTCCGGGCTGAGAATATACCCTGGTGGTAGAGTGCTTGTGTCGCATACATGAAGGCCTGGGTTTGATTCCTCAGCACCACATATATAGAAAAAGCCAGAAGTGGCCCTGTGGCTCAAGGGATAGAGTGCTAGCCTTGAGCAGAATGAAGCCAGGAAGAGTGTTCAGGCCCTGAGTTCAAGCCCCAGGTTGGCAAAAAATAAAAATAAGAAAATAAAATTAGTTCTTCCCTTCTTTTCTAAAAGCATTAGAAAAAGGCTGGATTCTGTATCTATCCAAGATGTCAAAACTTCCATCTGTTTATTGTACTGTGCTTCATTTCAGCAGAAACACTGCTATTAGATGATTCAAATGCTAATTTGTTGCATATCAACATTTACTTTTCTCGGGGCTGGGGATATGGCCTAGTGGCAAGAGTGCCTGCCTCATATACATGAGGCCCTGGGTTCAATTCCCCAGCACCACATATACAGAAAATGGCCAGAAGTGGTGCTGTGGCTCAAGTGGCAGAGTGCTAGCCTTGAGCAAAAAGAAGCCAGGGACAGTGCTCAGGCCCTGAGTCCAAGCCCCAGGACTGGCCCAAAAAATAAATAAATAAATAACATTTACTTTTCTCGTATTTAGTACTGAGATCAAGGGTTTGAGCTCAGGGCCTTTTGCTTGCAAGGGAGATGCTCTACCACTTAAACCATGACCCAAGTTCTACATCAGCATTTATTCTGCCAGTCATTATACACTAAAAACAAAACAAACCCATCCATTGGGTAGTTGTGGAAGTAGGAAGATTACCAGTTTGACACCTGTCTGGGCTTCATAGCAAAAATCTGCTCCAAAAAGTAAAAACGAAAATAGAAAAATCCCAGTTGATAGAAAAACTGGGAAGAATGCCAACGTTTTCAATGTTATGTGACACATCCAAACCTGAAACCCCAAAATTCTCAGGGCTCAGTTCCTGTGGTCTTTCTTTGGTTCTGTACATTCTGAATTTTTCCGAATTCTAGTTTCTATGCTATCAAACATATTTTTACACTCTAGAAAGCTTTTTCTACTAATACACTTGCTTTATTTAAAAGGGGTAGAATGGACACAAAATAGATTCAATTTGTTCTTGCTGGTTTTGTTTTTTATAGTGTTTGGAATCAAACCCAGGAACTCACTCATACTAGGGGACCATCCTATCCTCAGTTAGATTTGCATTAAAAAAAGAAAAATCTTTATTGCCCGAACAAGGGAACCTGTTGAAATTGTTTTGAAAAAGAAAGGGAGAGTGATAGTGTGAGTGATACTGATTTGAACAAAATGTAAACATATGTGGAAATGTAACAATGAAATCTTCCTCTGTATAACAAGTTAGCTAAAACAAACAAAACTACTTTATTGCCAGAAGCCTGCAATTGCAGAACTTAAGGCAGGAGGATTTTGAGGTTTGGGCTATCTAGTAAAACCTTGTCCCAAGAGAAAAGCAAACAACCAAATCAGCTTTATTTAGGTACAATCCACCCACTGTTAATGTGAATCTCAGTGGTTTTCCAGTAAAGTCGGTTGTGCAACTGTCACCATGATCCAATTTACCATACTTGCAACTGGCCCAAAGTTCTCCTGCATCAATTTGCAATCAATCAGTCCCAAAATTTCAATTCTTGAAATCACTGATCTACTTTGTCTCCATATAGTCTGTTTTTAGAAACTTCATGTAAGCTGAGTGCCGGTGACTCATGTCTGTTATCCTAGCTACTCAGGAGGCTGAGACCTGAGGATCTTGGTTCAAAGCCAGCCCGGGCAGGCAAATTCACAAGACTTTTATCTCCAATTAACCACCAAAAAAACCAGAAGTGGTACTGTGGCTCAAGTGGTAGAGTGTAACCCTTGAGCTGAAGCACTCAGGGGCAGCACCCAGGCACAGAGTTCAAGCCCCATGACTGACCAAAAAAAAAAAAAATCATGTAAGTAGTAAGTAGAATCAGACATTATATCTTTCTATGTTTCTATTACTTGGTATGTTTGTGAGATGCATTCACCTTTTCAAGCATCAGTAATCTTTTCTTTAAGACAAGGTCTAGCTACTTAGCCCAAGTTGACCTCAAAAAGTCCTCCTGCCCAGGCCTCCTAATTGCTGGGATCACCACTTTGCACCACCGTGAGCCACCATGCTTGCAAGGTTTGATCCATGTAAGAATATAAGACATTTTATTTAGCCATTTCGCAGCTGACATTTCAATTGTTTCTATTTTGGGGCAATTTATATGTTTTTGTTTACAAGTTTTATACAATCGTAAATTGTCATTTCTCTGGAGTACATACCTATAAGCAGCATTATGACTTAAATGCTAGGTACTAAATTTGTATTTTAAAAAATAGAACTACTTGGGGCTGGGGATATAGCCTAGTGGCAAGAGTGCCTGCCTCGGATACACGAGGCCCTAGGTTCAATTCCCCAGCACCACATATACAGAAAACGGCCAGAAGGGGCGCTGTGGCTCAAGTGGCAGAGTGCTAGCCTTGAGCTGGAAGAAGCCAGGGACAGTACTCAAGCCCTGAGTCCAAGGCCCAGGACTGGCCAAAAAAAAAAAAAAAAAATAGAACTACCATTCTGAGGATAAATTTCAGTGGTACAGCACATGGGAAGTATTATGAAGCTCCAGCTTTAATTCCCACAACCCCCAAAACAAACAAACAAAAAAACCCTATCCAACTCAGAATTCTGAGAATTCCCTAATGACCATGTAAGCAGGTGCTTAGTAGCCATGTCTTCTTAGGAGTAATATTTGTTCAAATCCTCACCTATTTATTTAACTGGAATATTTGCCAAGTTATTGCATTGTGTGAGTTCTCTATATCATTTGTATATAACTCCTTTCATTACATGTAATTTAAGATTTGGGCTTCCTATCTCTCGTTTCTTTCAGTACTACCATTCCTGGATTTCCTGAATGTGTCATTCATGGCCATAATAGGCCACCTGCAATGTTTCTGGCTGTGGAATTCATTTTACACAAACGTGAGAACATTGGCTTGTATTGAAAAGACTCATTTATCTTACTATGTGCTGGCACATAGGAGCTGCTGTCCTATCAAAGACTCAAGTGTTGTATCTGGTGGCAGCAATTGGTAAGCCCTGGTACTGCCTCACATTAGGTGGTATAATATGAGCCATTTATATTCCAAACTAGAAACCAGTATCTTCTTTCCCCCATAACTAGAATATATGAGGCTAGGTAAAGGAAATGGGGAACTCATCTATACTCGTTATTGACACACTAACAAAAGCTGTGTTTTCCACATTCATAACTTCAGCCTATACTATAGTTTAGATATGAAAGGGATACAATTATAGCTTTACTGGATTCCAAGTTGAGACAAGCCCTATGAATATTTTGTGTTTCCATGTCCTGAAGCCAACAGGTAAAGAGTTTACAATACGTCCCAGTTATAAAAGGTGAGTAAAATTACTGATACACAACAAAAACAAAGATGATTCTACCTGGAAGCCAGGAGATTATACCCACTGCATTAATTGCTACTATCACAAATTACCACAGACTTGGTGTCTGAAAAAGGTATTTGTTTTCTCACAATTCTGGACATCAGAAATCCAAAAATCTATCCTCTACGACAGATTCCATTTCCTGCCCCTAGAACCTTCTACCTGCAGTTTTATCACTCCATTCTATGTCTCCACCTTCACATGGCTTTCACCTCATTCCCTTGGTGTCTTCCTACTCTTTGCCTCTTTAGAAAGATTCCTAATGGATTTAGGCTAAAATATAACTCCAAATTTCATCTCAGAGTTTTTTTTGTTTGTTTGTTTTTTGGCCAGTCCTGGGGCTTGGACTCAGGGCCTGAGCACTGTCCCTGGCTTCTCTTTGCTCAAGGCTAGCACTCTGCCACTTGAGCCACAGCGCCGCTTCTGGCCGTTTTCTGTATATGTGGTGCTGAGGAATCGAACCCAGGGCCTCATGTATACGAGGCAGGCACTCTTGCCACTAGGCCATATCCCCAGCCCCCATCTCAAAGTTTTAAGAAAAAAACTCTCTATCCAGCTGGGCACCAGTGGCTCACACCTGTAATCCTAGTCAGGAGGCTGAGAGTTGAAGATCACAGTTCAAAGCCAGTCTGGGCAAAGAAAAGTCCTCGTGAGCCTCTTATCTCCAATAAACTACTCAAAAAAAAAAAAAAAAAAGCCAGAAGTGGCACTGTGGCTGTGAGCACAAAGAGGCTCAGAGACAGCACTCAGGCCCTGAGTTCAAGCTGCAGGACAAAAAAAAAAAAAACCTTTATCCAAATAAAGTCACATTTATCGATCATTAAGGTCAATTCACAAAACTTAAGGAGGGCATAGAAACATCCTTTTGGAAACTACCATTCCACTATGCATGCTAGTTAGTGTTTCTAGAGCCAGAGGTTCAAAGTTAATTAGCTAGAGAAATCTAATCAATGTTAAGACAACTAAGGGGTCAGAACCTTCTAGAATGAAGGTCTGAGTTATTTTACCAGGTAAACCCAGACACAATCACCTGAGGTTTAGCTAAGAAAATAGGGAATATGGAATGGGTAGTGATCAAGGGTAGAAACATATTTCCTCCTTGTTCCAACTATGTATTTATAAACATTTACCAAATTTTTGAGTTCTCATTTTACTTTTTGCTTTCATTCACTCTAGTACCATTATAGTGGTGGTTAACATAGTATTCTTTAGTTTTACTGATTTACTGATTTTTATTTTTGAGAAACAGTTCCACTATGTTGCCAAGGCTGGCCATTCACTCTAGTACCATTATAGTGGTGGTTAACATAGTATTCTTTAGTTTTACTGATTTACTGATTTTTATTTTTGAGAAACAGTTCCACTATGTTGCCAAGGCTGGCCCTTCTACTTTGGCCTCAAATAGCTTAAATTATAGGCATGTGCTATACCTGACTAGTTTTATTTTGTGGTGCTGATTAATAAATCCAGGACCCGTGAAAACGAGGCCTATGGGGGCCTATCACTGAGCCATACACATAAGCCATAGTAATCTTATAAAAGACTGGTGGCATTGATTGAATTTAATATCAATAGCCATCATGTAGAGTTGGATACAGTTACTGATAAAACTGAAGGTCTCCCAAATTTAGTGAGTGGATAAATGTAGCATGTACTGACATATGAGCACTCGTTTTATCATGGTATGGTAGAACACAATGCTGTTACTAAGGTTGCTTGGATAGATGAGTCCAAATGGATGCAGAGTTGACAAATGATCAAATTACTATATTTCCTGTTCATGAACATCATTTCCATTCATTCTTAAATTTTCTTTTAAAGAAGAAAAAGAAGCCTACCCAGGTGAGGTATGTCCTCAAAGAGAGTAAGAAATAATAGGTGTGGATGCCACATTAAACTAACAAAGACAGCAGAATAATTCCCAATGGAAAATAAGTAATACTGAATGAAGTTACACGTTACACTTTTACAATATGTGTGTGTGTGTGTATATATATATATTTTTTTAAAGAGAAGCCTTTTTCCAAGGTCTTTTGTTAGTAATGCTTCAGATTAGATACTATCAATAATATCTGGAATATATGGAAGGCATGAAAGACAAAAAATGTGTTTTTGCTCTAGTGGTTGATTTGTTCTATCTCTAGTGATGTTCACTTTAATAACATCCTTGAAGTGCTGCCAGGATTATCTGCTGAAAGCTGTCTTCCTTTTATAATTATATTTTATAAAGAGTAAGTACAAATGACACAAAATCCTGTTCCTCAAACTCTGCATTTATTTATGCATTCATTTTTTAAAATTTATTTCAACATGGACATGCCAATTTCCATTTTGCTTATAAATTGCTATAATTTGAGTTCAAAGTGACCCAGAATTGGGCAGTAGGAGCATCTCAAGCTGGTTTCTGTGTACTTTTCATCATTCTTTAAAACCTTTACTTTCTCACACAATAAAATATTCCAGGCTCATGTTGCAATTTCCCGGCCGAAGGCATAGAATCAGCCTGCTCTCCAAGGAGAGCTGGTTACTTTTCAGAAGAGAAAGATAATTAGAAACCAAGATTTGAGAGCTAGGTATGTTCAATCTTATTGGATTATAGAGTTTCAGAATATATAGCTACATAGTTATACTACTGTATTTATTTAGATATCACCATAAATTCACAAAAATACCTACAACTCACTCCAGTAATACAATACATTTGTTTTCCCCTTTTATGCATTTGTAACTCTCTGAAATTAGAAACCTGGCTTTTACAACATTTATTATGTAATGACTGTGTCATATGTAGCCAATCTATCATTGTCTCCACTACCACTGTGTAGTCCTCTTCATCTATGGCCACCACAGGCATCCTGTATCATCTGTCTAGTCACAGTACCTTGACTGGGCTTATGCTACCATACAAAAGTTCTCTCTATCCTATTTTAGCTTGAGCCCTGTCCAATGGTCACTACTTCAACTCCTGTCAACAAGATAGCAGCTTATATCACTTCTAGATTTTCTGGAGGTCAGCTGAGGAATTCTTGACCTTCTCTGCTCATGACTTTCAGTGTCCATGTATAATTTTTATTGTCTATATTCTAATTCTATTCAAAATATTTAGAAGAGTTTCTCCTAATCAAACCCTGACAGATATAATTATTAGTCATTATTTAAGCACTGATAGAAAAATCAATATTTTTTTAAGACAAAGTCTCACTATTTGCCTCCTCAAAGTCTCAAATGTGCTGTGTGGCCCAGGCTGACTTCAAACTATTAAACTTCCATCTCTGCCTACTCTAAATGCTGGATTTATAGGCATGCACCACCACAAAATGAATCATTTTTTAATACTCAAATAAAATTTGCTTCTATAGATCCAGGAAGCACAATGAGCCTGACAAGAGAGAGAGAGCGAGCGAGAGAGTGGTATGTATCTGTCTAGAAACATGCTAGGAAGACATAATGTTGAATATACTGGACATCTTATTTTGTTTTGCTTTACATTTTCTCTTTTTTCTTTTTTTTTTTTTTGTCACTTGTAGGGCTTTGTGCTCAAGGAGAGCACTCTACCACTTGAGCCATAGAGCCACTTCCAGTTTTTAAGTGGTTAATTGGAGATAAGAGTCTCACAAAGACTTTTCTGCCTGGGCTGGCTTCAAACCGAGATCCTAAGACTTCAGTCTCCTGAGTATTAAAGGCATGAGCCACCAACACCCAGTTATACTTTTTTTTTTGGGGGGGGGGGCCAGTCCCGAGGCTTGAACTCAAGGGCCTGAGCACTGTCCCTGGCTTCTTTTTGCTCAAGGCTAGCACTCTCCCACTTGAGCCACAGCGCCACTTCTGGCTTTTTCTGTATGTGGTGCTGAGAAATCGAACCCAGGGCTTCATGTGTATGAGGCAAGCACTCTACCACTAGACCATATTCCCAGCCCCCAACACCCAGCTATAAATCTCAAGGGTTTGGTTTTTTTGGGGTTTTGTTTTTGTTTTGTTTTTTTTTTTGGTCAGTTGTAGGGCTTGCACTCAGGGACTGAGTGCTGTCCCTGAGGCTCTTTGTGCTCAGGGCTAGCACTCTACCAAATGAGCCGCAATGCCACACCCTCACAAGTCTCTCTTGTGGCATTATCCCTCCCCTTACATGCCTCTTGGGTAAATAAACCTTTAAATTGTTTTAAATAGCTGAACTATGTTATTGATAACACAGTACTCTGAAAAGATAGATGTCTTGTTCCCTCAAAACATGGAACCATATTAGTCCTCTCTAAAAACCTGGTTGTTCATCATTTTGATTCTGTTTACAATCACAGAATGTCTCATAATAATGGCTGAGGAAACTAGATCATTAAAGAGCCCTCTATTTCACAAAAGATGGAAGTAAAGTATGTACTATAGCTAGAACTATATACAACACTAACAAGAAACCTATTTCACAGGTTTTATCAATTTTAATAGGGCTTCTTGCTATTGCCAATATATAAAATAAAATTTATTGCCAGTCAATAAAAACAAAAGCTCACAAGGGGAGAATATCTTCCTACAACTGTAGTAAACTGCGTTAGGCCACTCACTGTCATGTACTCAGGGTTACAACTCTTTCAGCCAACCATTTTACTAATAAAATATAGCTTTGCTTATTTGTTAGATCTTCATCTCTGTCTTTACAGTATTTACAATTTGAAAAGAAGTACTTTTTTTACCCGAATAAAAATTTCCAATTCAGTTTTTCTTCTTTTTTCTATTTTCTCTGCCTCAATTTGGCAAGTGTGACAAATGTACAGATGGTTGACAGCTGGTCCTCCTCCATACCTAAAGCACGTAGAATTCAAGAATCAAAATTATGATATTCCTAAAGAAAGCTGATGTTAGTTTATTTTTAAATCCATTCTTAGCTTTTTAGTAAATGGCTAAATTTCCAGTTAAGAATAACTTTTATCCAGGCACTGGTGGCTCACACATATAATCCTAGCTACACAGGAGGCTCAGATCTGAGGATTACAATTCCAAATAGTCAAGTAGACTCTTATCTTCAACTAACCACCAAATATCTGGAAGTGGAGTTGTGGCTCAAGTGGTACAGTCCTAGCCTGGAGCAAAGAACTAATGAATAGCTTCCAGGTCCTAAATTCACGTGCACAAGCACCCACGCACACACACTAATTAAAAATAAACATAATAAGTAGGGGCTGGGGATATAGCCTAGTGGCAAGAGTGCTTGCCTCGTATACATGAAGCCCTGGGTTCAATTCCCCAGCACCACATATACAGAAAACGGCCAGAGGTGGGGCTGTGGCTCAAGTGGCAGAGTGCTAGCCTTGAGCAAAAAGAGGCCAGGGACAGTGCTCAGGCCCTGAGTCCAAGCCCCAGGACTGGCCAAAAAAATAAAAATAACATAAAATAAATAAGTAAATTCTCAATATGAAAATATGAAGTTGTTTTGGAGACTCATTTTGTTTATTCAACAACAAGATCTGTGTGTTGCTTAATTTGCTTCATCTACATTTCTTCCCTTACAGAAACATCTGCTACAAATGGTAGAAACAACAAAGAAAAAGTAATTTTCTAAAATTAGTATACAGGGCTGGTAATATGGCCTAGTGGCAGGAGTGCTTGCCTCGTATACATGAAGCCCTGGGTTCGATTCCTCAGCACCAGATATAGAAAATGGCCAGAAGTGGCGCGGTGGCTCAAGTGACAGAGTGCTAGCCTTGAGCAAAAAGAGGCCAGGGACAGTGCTCAGGCCCTGAGTTCAAGCCCCCGACTGGCAAAAAAAAAAAAAGTGTACAATGTTTAAATCACAGTAACAAAACAATCACATTCAAGTTTTTATCAGATAAAGGCTTTCCTCAGGTCTCTCAGTTAAGAAGCATGCAAGACTTGTTTTTTGTTTGTTTGCTTAGTAGTATTGGGATTTTGTGTCTCAATGTCTCAGTGGGCTTATTAAGTGGGATGAGCCACACCAACCCTGGTTTTCTCCTTGCTATTTTAGAGTCTCTATTACTGCTTACGTTCAAACCTGGGTGCAATCTACCTATATTAAGCTAAGTTAATGTGTACCTGTACACTACTTCATCCAATTCTTCATTGAGAAAGGTCTCTCAAACTCTTTTCTGCTAGAGCTGGCCTCAAACCATGATCCCAACAATCTTATCTCCTCTCAAGTAGGTAGGATATGTATGTATGTATGTATTTATTCATTTATTTATTTATTTTTGGTGTGAGTCTTGGGACCTGAGCTGCTTTACTCAAGGCTGTCACTCTACAGGCTGTCTTTGAGCCACAATCTTTAGATCTCAGCCTACTAACTAGGATTACAGATATGAACCACTAGCACCTAGTCAAGGCATATATTTTTAATATTTAGTGTAGCTCATACTTATAATACTAGCTACTCAGGAGGCTAGGATTCAGAGCATCATGGCTCAAGGTCAGACTGGGCAAAAACGTCTGAGAGACTTATCTCCAGAAAAGCCAGCTAAAAAGAAAGGCTGAAACATGGTTCAAGTGGTAGAGTACCAGCCAAGCAAGCAATCCATGCAAGTGTGAAGCTGACTTCAACCCTAGCACAGGGGAAAAAAATTAGACAAGGGGCTGGGAATATGGCCTAGTGGCAAGAGTGCTTGCCTCCTACACATGAAGCTCTCAGTTCGATTCCCCAGCACCACATATATGGAAAACGGCCAGAAGGGGCGCTGTGGCTCAGGTGGCAGAGTGCTGGCCTTGAGCGGAAGAAGCCAGGGACAGTGCTCAGGCCCTGAGTCCAAGGGCCAGGACGGCCAAAAAAAAAAAAAAAAAAAATAGACAAATTATGGTACAGACATTTTAAAATAAAATTTAAAAATTAAGGAGTAAGATTATTCATATTGGAGAATATTCCTATAATGTAAGTTGGTTTTTTTGGTTTTTGTTTTTTTTTTGTCAGTCATGGGGCTTGAACTCTAGGTCTGGGCACTGTCACGAGCTCTTCAGCTCAAGGCTAGACCTCTACCATCTTCAGCCACAGTGCCACTTTCCTGGCCAGGCTGGCTTTGAACTGCAATCCTCAGATCTCAGCCTCCTAAGTAGCTAAGATTACAGCATGCGCTATCAGCACCCAGATTATAATGTACGATTTTATTGGGGTATGTGACATATTTTAAACAAGGTGAAGTTAAGCATTACAGTATATCTTTACAGAAAAACAGGATATAAAAATTAGGATAAGCTAGACTAGAGCCATACTAGCTACATTTCAGAATGAATAAATAAGAACATACAACACAAGAATTATCTATGAAATAATCCAATCCCCACCCCAACCACTTTAACTGGTTTTCACCACACTGTATTATTTAATCTTAAAAACAAACCTGCTATATAGGTTATCCCAAATGTTCTGAGGTAACATCAAAACCAAGTCCTCAATATAACTAGCCTTCCGTGGAGGAACACCTAAAAATAAATTTAGACAGGTTTGACTCATTCTTCATATTACTTTCAAGGATTAAACTGTATGTTTGCTCTGCTGTGCTGGGGAAGGAACCCAGGGCTTTGCATATACTGAGTAAGCAACTCTACCAATGAGCTACATCCCCAATCCATAAATTCATTTTTTTTCTTTCTGCACCAATACCATAGCTTAAAGTTAGGATCTAATGCTCTCATTTGACTTTTTGTTGGTTATTTTGGAGATGGAGTCTCCACAGGTGATATTTCCTTGCCTGGCTTGAAATTCTTGTTAGTTACCTTTGTAGTGAAATCGTAAGAGATAGGAATATCCTAAACAACCACAAAAAAAAAACCCAGTATATATATGTGCTTATGGATGTAACTTAGTGGTAGAGCACATACTTAATTTGCACAAGGTTCTGATTCGATCTCTAGCACCACCAAAATGAGAAACAAAACAACGTAACATGGGCTTCAAGGTATATGCGCATCTTTAGGAAAAATAATCACCAAAAATTATTTCTTCTTTCCATTTCTGAAGAAGTGGTTTAAAAATAATGTTTGGCCAGCCATTAACCCCCATTTAAAAGTTTATAAAACCAAGCTCTAGTGGCTTATAATCCTACCTACTTTAACAAGGCCGAGATCTGAAAATTGTGACTCAGAGCTTGCCAGGGCAAAAAAGTCCTCAAGACCCTTTATCACCAATTAACCAGTTAAAAAAAAAAAAACACAAAAAACTGGACTAGATGCATAGCACCAGCCTAACAAGTGCAAAGCCCCAGTACCATCAAGGAAGAAAAATTTTATAAATACTGAGTCTTCAACTACAATGGTCACAGTACATACAAAAGTCCTATTATTATAGGAAGAACATTAACATGGCCAATCACAAGGCAAAAGTTACATAAAACTAACATAAAGCTTTCTTGTTAAATCTCAAACTGTGTGTGTGTGTGTGTGTGTGTGTGTGTAGCCTGAACTCAGGGCCTGGGCACTGGCCTCTGGCCTCTCGCTCTTTTGCTTGAGGCTAGTGCTCTATCACTTGAAGTGATAGAGCACTAGCCTCAAGCAAAAGAGCCACAGCTCCACTTCCAGTTTTCTGGTGGTTAACTGGAGGCCTCCTGAGTAGCTAGAGTTACAGGCATGAGCCACTATGCCTGGCCTTTTTTCCTTTTTTGATAGTACTACAGTTTGAACTGAGTCTTGCACTTGCTGGGCATGCACTATACCACTTGAGCTGCACCCCCAGCTCTATTTGTTTTAGTTATTTTTTAGATGTCATCTGGTATTTTTAGCGGGGGACAGCCTGACCACAGTCCTCCTATCTATGCCTCCCAAGTAGTTGATATTACAGGCATGACCACTGTACTCAGAATGAAATAGGGTAATGCTAACTTTTACCCAAATTGTAATCCAATATCTGCCTCCCAAGTAACTGGGATTGCAGACATACCACACTACACTTGGCCCAAGAGCAATTTACTCATTCAGACAAAAAGGATATGAACAAGAGCTGTAGATGATAGCTGAAAAATGGTGAGTTTACAGAAGATTTGCTATACTGTAATTAGCTATCAATATCTGATTCTATAATGAAATTAATGATTAAACAACAGAAATAAGATCTCTGACATCCTTAGACTACTTAGCAAGCACAGTGTTTCAAACAGGTACTCAATAATTATATATTCAATAAAGGGAGTATATTAAGTATAGCCTCTATGCCTATGATCACAAAGGTAAGGTCGGGAATGTGGCTTAGTGGTAAAGTGCTTGCCTAGCATGCATGAAGCCCTAGGTTCAATTCCTCAGTACCACATACACAGAAAAAGTCAGAAGTGGCACTGCAGCTCAGGTGGTAGAGTGCTAGCCTTGAGCAAAAGAAGCTCAGGGACAGTGCCCAGGCCCTGAGCTCAAGCCCAGGAAGGAAACAAACAAAGATAAGGCTAAGTCAAATACAGTGACAGTAATTTATAATCCCAGCACTCAGGAAGCTGAGACAGGATCAGGAGTTTGAGGTCAAACATGGGATACAGTGAGATCTTGTCAAGAAAAAAAAAATTAGGGCTGGGAATATGGCCTAGTGGCAAAAGCGCTTGCCTCCTACACATGAAGCTCTGGGTTCGATTCCCCAGCACCACATATATAGAAAACAGCCAAAAGTGGCACTGTGGCTCAAGTGGCAGAGTGCTAGCCTTGAGCAAAAAGAAGCCCGGGACAGTGCTCAGGCCCTAAGTCCAAGGCCCAGGACCAGGAAGAAGAAAGAAGAAAGAAGAAGGAAGAGGAGGAGGAAGGAAGGAGGACGGAGGGAGGAGGAAGGAGGAGAGGAAGGAGGGAGGAGGGAGGAGGGAGGAGGGAGGAGGGAGGAGGGAGGAGGAGGAGGAGGAGGAAGAAGAAAAGAAAAAGACAAGAAAGGAAAGGTAGAGCAGGGAGTGATGAAAAAGAAGGGCATATATGGCTTATTTCTGGAGCCATATGGAATGAAATAAATTCAGGTGGACTACAAACTGAGAAATGGAAGAGAAAATGGTTAGGAAAATGTCTTTCCTAATTTGCAAATTAACAAAACATTCCACTACTTTCTAGGACAGGATTTCTTACCTCCATGAATACACAGAAAATCATTATTTGAAATAGGGCCAGGTTCCGCAAAGGTCTTAAATTTATTTAGCCACTGTCGAGAAATATAAAACTGAAGGAGGCTTGGCTCCATTATGTTCAACAAGTTTGATATCCTTCGCCTCTCTTTTTGTGCCTCTTCACTGCTTTTCCTGTTAAGGACAATGATACATTAAGTTCACTATGCATACTTTACATCAGACAGAGTTTTCCTCTTAATACACACACTGATACTATGACTTATACCAGTCCTTGGGAATTTCAAGAGAAATAGTCTTTGTACCACTACTCAAATATACTGTATACTTCTAGAGATGATAATATATCTGAACTATTGGTGTCCACATAACTACTGAGACATGGTAGAAATTCAAATATTTGTTAATATATTCATGCTAAATAATTGATGTTCCTATTTCTTTCATGGAAATATTTATTTCATAACATACTGAAAAATTCCCCTCCTCCCAAAAAAGTTTGTAGTAACACAAACTTGTAGAAAGAAATCTGGTCTTTAAGTCCACTGTCACTTTGTTGTTGTTGTTGTTGTTGTTGTTGTTGTTGTTGTTTTGGTGCCAGTCCTAGGACTTAAACAACTAGGCATGGTGTTAATTGGAAATAAGACCCTTATAGACATTCCTGCCCAAACTGGCTTTGAAAACTGTGATCCTCAGCTCTAGTTAGAGGTTGAGCCACCAGCACCCAGCAAAGTCATGGAGAGAGAAAGGGGATGGGGTCACATGTACACCCACATACTAGGTCTTGAACTCAGGGCTTCATGCTCTTATGTAGCTTTTACAACTTGAAAGCTGGGCTCTACTCTGGGCTTGAGCTACGTCTCTACTTTCCTGACTTCTAGAACCAATCTTTATAAAACAAAATGTCCTTTTGGCTTTCCTATGATTTAACGTTTTCTGAAAACCATTCTAAAGATGACCTTTAATACTATTTAATTAGGGGCTGGGAATATGGCCTAGTGGCAAGAGTGCTTGCTTCATACACATGAAGCCCTGGGTTCAATTCCCCAACACACCACATATATGCAAAATGGCCAGAAGTGGCGCTGTGGCTCAAGAGGCCAAGTGCTAGCCTTGAGCAAAAAGAAGCCAGGGACAGTGCTCAGGTCCTGAGTCCAAGCCAAGGACTGGCAAAAAAAAAAAAAGGTTCTTCTTGTTTAAAAAAAACAAACTATTTTATTTTCTTGATTAAAATAATTTGTAGGGCTGGGAATGTGGTTTAGCGGTACAGTGCTTGCCTAGCATGCACAAATCCCTGGGTTTGATTGCTCAGCACCACATAAATAGAAAAAGCTGGAAGTCCCCCTGTGGCTCAAGAGGTAGAGTTGTAGCCTTGAGCAAAAACAAGCGAGGAATAGTACTCAGGCCCTGAGTCCAAGCCCCAGGATTGGGGAAAAAAAAATTGTAATCTTTACTCAGCAATCTATATGAAAGTCTTAGAAGTCACTAATAACTTAGGGAAATGTTCTTTCATTATTTGTAAAGCAGCAAGCCTGTGAGATAGTTTTTTCTATTACCTATAGAAAAGAACATAAGCTTCAGCATTTTGGACAGTAGATTCTGAAACCTCAGTAACACTCTGATCATCAAATTCATACCATAAGTTATTTAAGTTGTTTCGGCAATAGGCTATATAGTGCCCACCTGTAAGAAAAGAAACAATTACAGTAACACAAATTAACCAAGAATAAACTTTTTGTATCCTCAGTGCCTAATACAGCAGCTAACATACAACAAGTACTGCACTTTTTTTTCCCACTATGTATCTTCATACCACATACTTAAATAGTTTTCTTTTAAAGACAAGGGACAGGGTTTTGTTAATCTAGAACAAACTGCTCTGGAACTTACAATTTCCTACTTTAGCCTCCCCCACTCCTCCCACTTTTTGGCTTGTCCTGGGGCTTGAACTCAGGGCCTGGGCACTGTTCCTGAGCTTCTTTTGCTCAAGGCTAGCACTCTATCACGAGCCATAGTGCCACTTCTGGCTTTTTCTGTTTATGTGGTACTGAGGAATCAAACCTGGGGCTTCATGCATGCTAGGCAAGCTCTCTACCATTAAGCCACATTCCTATTGCCGACTTTAGCCTCTTAAAGACACAATGAACTGTAGTTTGCCATAATTTTAATAACCTAAAGTAAAACCTTCATTAATTCTTATTTTGGTCAAACAGTTGTTTTGTTTTTGTTTTTGTTTTTGTTTTTTTGGGGGGGGGGTGGTTTGCCAGTCCTGGGGCCTCAGGGCCTGAGCACTGCCCTTGGCTTCTTTTTGCTCAAGGCTAGCACTCTGCCACTTGAGCCACAGCGCCACTTCTGGCCATTTTCTGTATATGTGGTGCTGGGGGATTGAACCCAGGGCTTCATGTATACAAGGCAAGCACTCTTGCCACAAGGCCATATCCCCAGCCCAAACAGGTTTTATTTAAGAAATCAATTCCAGTATGTATTTTTTATCTAAGGACAAATATAAAAACTATACTTACTACTAGCAGTCCCATGATGACAGATAACTGACAGAAGATCATATGTCACAATCTGAGCTGGACTGTCCTTAGCAAGAAATGGCTGAAGATCTAGACCTTCTAGTGGAAATGAAACATGGGTGCTGATTTTGGTGGAAAACATCAGCTCATGTCTGAATCTTTTAAGGTGAATACATAAAATCTACAAGACAGTAAAATTTAAAAGTGTAGCTTGTCATTACAAAAGACCAAAAGAATTCCAATTGGTAAAAAATGGCACATTAGGATTTTTATTCTACAACAAGAAATTGAGATGCTCAATCAAAATAAAATTACAAAATAATGAATAGTTGTTTAACATTTTACTGAAAAAACTATTTTATTTAGTTTATACCCTTGGAAGGGACCTATTAAACATTTACTTTGAATTGCCAAGGCCAACTATCAGCCTCCAGTTATAACCCAATCTTAGAGATGCTTATTGTGGAAATGGTAAAACTTGCTTCTTCCTAAGTTCTTCCTTGCTTTTCTAATTTTATAGTTTACACCTGGCAATATACTATAAAGACTGATTACATCATGTCCAGTATAGTACACTGTGAAGAGCACTCTATTCTTCAATCATGCAAAGAGCATTTGTTACATGGTGTTATATTAATGCTTTATTACTTTAAAGAAATGAGTTAAATGAAGCTCTCATACCTCAGGAAACTTTTGTACCTTACAAAACTTTACTCCATTCCTCAATCTAAGGGTAAAAAACAAAAACAAAAAAAAGAATGAATCTACAGAAAGATTTAGTAAATTTAAATATACCATAAAAATATTTTAGAAAATATGAAGATAAAAGGCATCAGACTAAATGTCCCCAACTAAATTAGATTATATATTTATGCACTAAATATCCTAATAATACAAACACTGGAATACCATTGTGAAAATTAGCTGAAGCCAAGACAACAGTATAAAAACTTAAAAATTTTGTAATTCCTTGATGGAAATAAAGTTAAAGCAAATATTCTACTGTTTATGATCTGGCTATGCTTTTATCCCATCTATATATTAAGTAAAACAACGTAAAACAAAATTACAACTAATACAAAACTATTGGGGGGGGGATAGGGCAGAGTGCCAGCCAAGTAAGAGAGCTAAGTGACTGCAAAGTCCTGAGTTTAAGCCTGGGTACTGGCTAGAATCAAAGAATGAATTAATTAACTAATTAAATTTGTTGTTTTTAACAGAAAGTTTTGCTACTATGTAGCCCAAATAGTCTCAAACTCATAACCTTCATGCCTTAGTCTGCTGAGTCAATTACTACAGTTGGCTTTGAATTTTTTATTCTTCAACATGAGGGGGAAACTTTATATAAGGCTGATTGTTAATGATAATCAGTATTAACATACACATAATAGGTCTCTATTTTGGATTTTGTTTTTCTGCAAAAAGTGGGTCTTGAACTCAAGGCTTTTGAACTCACTTGGCTTTTGGGCTCAAGGCTGGCTCTTTATCACTGGAGCCCACCTCTCCTTCTGACTTTTTGTTGCTTCAAGAGTCTCATGGACTTTTCTGCCGAAGCTGGCTTTGAACCACAATCTTCAGATCTCAAGTAGTGAAAATTACAGACTTGAGCCACCAGCACACAGCTTCACTATGTTCTTTACCCTAGACTGTTTGGCTTTAGAAGGAAAGATTTGCTAGGCATCAGTGGCTCGTACCTATAATCCTATCATGCAGCTGGGAGTTCTGAGAATCATGGTTCAAAGCCAGCCTAGGCAAGAAAACCAGTAAGACTCTTATCACCAATTTACCACCAAAAAGGGGGGAGGGGGACCTGGAAATATAGCTGTGGCTCAAAGTGGTAGAGCTCATGGGCAGCACCCAGGCCCTGAGTTCAAGCCGCAGGATCAATACTAACTAACTAAATAGGAAGGATCTATCTCTAGGCCATCTCCTCCTTCAGCTCTCCAATAGGCTTCAAAAATAAAATCTTTCCTAAACACAAGTTTGCTTAATAAAATAGCAAATAAACACAAATTTGAGGGCTGGGGATATGGCCTAGTGGCAAGAGTGCTTTCCTCGTATACATGAAGCTCTGGGTTCTATTCCTCAGCACCACATATATAGAAAATGGCCAGAAGTGGCAGTGTGGCTCAAGTGGCAGAGTGCTAGCCTTGAGCAAAAAAGAAGCCAGGGACAGTGCTCAGGCCCTGAGTTCCAGGCCCAGGACTGCCAAAAAAAAAAAGAAAAGAAAAAAGAAAAGAAAAACAAATTTTAAAAAGCCAACACGTTGTTTTTAAATAAAAATCATTATTGACCAAAGAGTATAGTATTCCTTTCTGTAATAAAAACGAATCGTTGCAGAGCAAGATTTCCCTGGAGTTACTTGCCAAGCACCCAAAGGCTACAATAGTAAGATTTTATTAGGTCATTATTTTTCTGTAACAGATCCAGAAAAATTTTCCAATTCCTTCTCTCTCAAAAATATTTGAGGGCTGTGAATATGGCCTAGTGGCAAGAGCACTTGCCTCCTACACATGAAGCTCTCCGTTTGATTCCCCAGCACCACATGTATGGAAAACGGCCAGAAGGGGCGCTTGTGGCTCAGGTGGCAGAGTGCTAGCCTTGAGCGGGAAGAAGCCAGGGACAGTGCTCAGGCCCTGAGTCCAAGGCCCAGGACTGGCCAAAAAAGAATAAGAAAGAAAAATATTTGCTTTACCAAGTCTCTAATAATTGTTCTGACCACTATATGAAGTTAAAAATCTAAATGTATTACAAAATAGAAAAAGGCAGCTGGTAGTATATATAAACAGACTCAGGGGGCTGGGGATATAGCCTAGTGGCAAGAGTGCCTGCCTCGGATACACGAGGCCCTAGGTTCGATTCCCCAGCACCACATATACAGAAAAAACGGCCAGAAGCGGCGCTGTGGCTCAAGAGGCAGAGTGCTAGCCTTGAGTGGGAAGAAGCCAGGGACAGTGCTCAGGCCCTGAGTCCAAGGCCCAGGACTGGCCAAAAAAAAAAAAAAAAAAAAACAGACTCAGGGATAACTGTGTTACTCTGCCATTGTTAATAGCAGATAACATCAAAGTTGGCCTACATTTCTGAATGCACCTTTACATCTGGCTTTTAAAATGGCAATCCAGGACTGGGAATATGGCCTAGCGGCAAGAGTGCTTGCCTCATATACATGAAGCCCTGAGTTCAATTCCCCAGCACCACATATATAGAAAACGGCCAGAAGTGGCACTGTGGCTCAAGTGGCAGAGTGCTAGCCTTGAGCAAAAAGAAGCCAGGGACAGTACTTAGACCCTGAGTCCAGGCCCCAGGACTGGCAAAAAAACAAAAAAACAAACAATAAAATGGCAATCCAGAAGAAAATGTTGCCTTATTTTAGAAAATGTTTAATGCTAACTCACATACTTATTTCATTCCTCAAAATATATAATTAACCTTTAGTAGGGCGCTAGTGGTTTCCACCTATAATCCTAACTACACAGGAAGCTGAGATCTAAGGATTATAGTTCAAAGCCAGCTTAGGCATGAAAGTCCAAGAGACTCTTATCTTCATTAAACCGCCAAAAAAAAAAAAAGTAGGAAGTAGAACTTGTGGCTCAAGTGGCAGAGCTAGCCTTGTGCAAAAAAGCTCAGGGACAACACCCAGGGCCAAGTTCAAGTCCCAGATTTTGGGGGGGGGGGGACTTCCCTTTAACATCTTACATAAGCCTATTAAGTTTTCACCTTAAAATTTGTTTTACAGATTAACTAAAGCTTTCTGGCCAACATTTTTCTAAACACTGTCAAGTATAATGTGCCCAACTCAAAAAGCCAAGAAAAATCTAAAATATGAAATTAAAATCATTGTCCATGTCACTTACTTTTTGCATTTTTCACAACTGTACATATTGTCACCTGCAAATAGAACAGATCTAGTTATTTTTCTTAAAGTAACTACAAATTGTCTTCTATTGCTTTTGCATTACTTTGATTTTATATGACATCATAACAGTGGAAGAAAGGTTCACTATTTTAGTCTCTGCTCATAAATCAGTTCATGTATTCCTTAACTAAAACATCCTTCTCCTCCCTCTACTTTTAAGCTTGAAAGCCAACTTAAAATGATACTCTTTTCATTGACTTACTGGACAAAATTCACTAATGGCCTGTCATGTATCCAAGGAATGTGCTGAACACACAAAAAGACTAAATGCCAATGGTAAGAAAGACTTCACAGACAATTCAAGTTATACAAGTCCATTATTTTGGTTATGGTTTCACTTCTTTGTATGCCAGAACCATTTTAAGACATTTTCCTTCCCAGCCCCACAAAAACAAAAACCAACAATAAAAATTATGCATAGCACCGTACTATAGGAATCTGTACCAATTCTTCTGGGATGTTTATCCTACTACATTTGTATTACTGCAGGTTAGATGCTGGTACTGTACCATTATGATCAAGTTTTATTTAAGTGGCTCTAATATTTAGCTTTAGATTCACCTACAATTAGCCACAAATATGACTGATTACATTTCTTACCTTTTAGTTCATCTCTGGCAAAGAAGGCAGCAAGACAATCTTGCAAGGTTACTACTGGACCCCAAAACCAGCTAGGGACACATGAGACAACAAACCTGAAACATCATTGACAGAAAAAAAAAGGAAGTGTTCTGCCAGTACAGCAGAAACAGCAGCTTCAACAATCAATGGAAACAAAGGAAATATATACATACCTCTTCACATATTCCATGAAAAATGCTATCCACCCTTGTGGAGCATAAGCTTCGCCACAAGATCCTGCCTTGACTATAGAAGTTGGATGACTGGATGAATGCAGCTTAGCAAGGTCTTCCTTGCCAGGAATGGGCAAGGAGAGATCTTGAAAGGTCTCGAGGGTTACAGATACCTACAATTGGTTTGTGTTTTAAAAATGGGGAAAATAATCCAGCACAAACATTTAAAGGTTAGATTTTTAGACTCCGAAAAATAAAGCAAGTTGTAATAGGCAAAAACAAGCAAACAAACCAAACTGCTTTTACAGTTATTTTAGCAAAAAGACATTTGCTCTGGCCAAGGCACTATCCCAAATTTAATCTTCACATAAACCATGTACTGTAGACACTAACATCCCTATTAAAGTCAGAGATATTGCACCATTAGGTATTCCTAAGTCAGCCATGATTGCCTAAAGGCCAAATTCTTGTTTGGGGCTTTGTTGAGTACTTTGGATAAAACTCCAGAGCCTTGTATATGCATCATCTACCATTGAGCTAACTACTGCAGCCCAAAATTCAGACTCCTTAGAACTATCATATAATTCTTTTGGAAATTAGTTCTTAGTTTTTGTTTGCTGGGTGCTTACTTTGTTGGCAGTGGTGGCTTTTTTTTTTTGCCAGTCCTGGGGCTTGGACTCAGGGCCTGAACACTGTCCCTGGCTTCTTTCTGCTCAAGCTAGCACTCTACCACTTGAGCCACAGCGCCACTTCTGACTTTTTTCTATACATGTGGTGCTGAGGAATCGAACCCAGGACTTCATGTATTCGAGGAAAGCACTCTACCACTAGGCCATATTCCCAGCCCAGTGGTGGCCTTTTTTGTAGTCTAAATCTCACTATGTTATTCAGGCTGGTCAAATTTCTGAGCTCAAATAATCATTTTTCCCCAGCTTCCTGAATAGATGGAGGACTACAAGCTGATAACAGTTTTGACTAGAAAGGGGAGGGGTATATAGAACCTGATATCATATGACTTTAGGTGATCTCACTGTGTGAGCATCATGTATTTATAAACTAAGATAATGTCTTCAGGTGATAGATATTACCAGACCATGGTTATATAATACTCTGTCTTAGAAAAAAATGTCAGGTAGCAAATACCTGCAGCTGAGAATTTGTCTGGACCATTTATAACCTACTTTAAAATAAACCTACTGAATGTCCTTGAATGTAAGATTATAACATAACACTTAAAAACTTACTTTTCAATTCTTTGTGAAACATTATTTCATTTTCATTAACTATATTCAATACTGCACTAAAGCAACAAGCCAAGAAACTCTGAAGGATGTATGCATTATCTTTAAAAATCAAGATCATTGTAATTTATGACCTTGTAATCTATGATTCTGACACTACCTTTTTACCTAAGCTCTTGTCTAAGAGAGGAAAATGCTTATATAGTACAAATAAAACCAAATCTAAGAGATACATATATACTGCTTCAGCATGTGAGCAGCAACATCATGCCAGCATGCTAATCCCATCAGCCTAGGGAGAATATCCATGTGTTGCCAATTCTTATGGCAGAACAATCTCTCACCTCTATGTACCAAAACACATAAAGAACTTAGTAATTTTTCCTATTTCTAGAATCAAATTTATGTTGATGCAGACACAAAAAAATGTACAAATAGCTGCAATGAAAAGAGATTAAACTCTTTGTATCACTTTTTAAGAGCATTAGACAGAAACTTCCTGTGTATAGTAATTCCCTTATACTCACCCTATCACAAGTCAGACACTGTACTGAGCTAATGATTGTTCCATCAAATATGTCTGAAATAACACTTCTGTATTTCTTATGCTGTTTTTTTCTCTTTGGAGATGCAGACTGAGCTAGGATTGAAAAGGAAGCATAGAACATTAACAAAATGTTTGAGATTCCTTTCAATAGTATTCCTTTAAATAAACCAATGAATCATTCAAATAAGGTTTCAACTGGTTTTATTTTTTTTACTATGGCTTTTAGCCATCATAAATATACATAATGGGAAAATAAAGAAAATCTTGAATTAAGAATAACAAAAAGGGCTAGGAATATGGCCTAGTGGCAAGAGTGCTTGCCTCATATACATGAAGCCCTGGTTTCAATTCCCAAGCACCACATATACAGAAAATGGCCAGAAGTGGCGCTGTGGCTCAAGTGGCAGAGTGCTAGCCTTGAGCAAAAAGAAGCCAGGGACAGTGCTCAGGCCCTGAGTCCAAGGCCCCAATACTGGCTAAAAAAAAAGAATAACAAGAAGCCAGGCACTAATGGCTCACACATGTAATCCTATCTATTCTGGAGGCTAAGATCTGAGAAAACCCTAAGATCTGAGATCTATAAACCTGTAAGTTTTACCTTTTTTTTGCCAGTCCTGGGGCTTGAACTCAGGGCACTGTCCCTGGCTTCTTTTTGCTCAAGGCTAGCACTCTACCATTTGAGCCACAGCGCCACTTCTGGCCGTTTTCTGTATATGTGGTGCTGAGGAATCGAACCCAGGGCTTCAAGCATGCTAGACAAGCCCTCTACCACTAGGCCACATACCCAGCCCCAGTTTTACCTTTTCATAAAGGTAAAATTCTCATTCATAGCTAGTGGGAATACAGACACTGGACATTTTTGTCAAATAGTAAGTATAAAAATGAACAAAAAGCTCAGTATATGTATCCTAAACAAATATAACTTAGGTTCAGAAAAACATCTGTACACCAATGTTTACAGCAGCACTATTCATAACTGCTAAAAACTAGAAACAAATCAAAAATCCCTCAATGAGTGAATTACCAGTGACTAATACAAGGAAATACAATTTGATAATGAAAAGAAACAGACTATTCAGACATGCAATAATACAACTGATTTTCAAATACTTTATGCTAAGTGAAAGAAGCCTGTTTCAGAAGTCTACATACTGTACAGTTTCATTTGTAAGGCATTTTGGGAAAATGCAAAACAATAGAAACCCAGTATCATGGTGCTAGGACTTAGGGGAGGATGATCTGATTACAAAACAAGAGCATGAAGGAATTCTTTAGGGTATTAGAACTATTCTGTATTGTGTTTGTAATAACAAACATTTGTCCATGTGTTAAAACATTGAATTTTTTTGCAAAAAGTGAACTGAACTGTAAATAAAATTTTTAAATATAGACTACTAGCCAGGCACTAAGTGGCAGATCCATGTAATCCTAGCTATTGTAGAAGTTCCTAAGATGGCTCCACCATCCAGAGGATGATAGTTACAGGCGAGCACAGGCAGAAAACTTCACTAGAACCTATCTCTAAAAATACTGTATAAATATGTGTGGAGATATAACAATGTAATCCCTTACTGGGTAAGTGATTTAAACTAATTTTTTTTAAAGCAGCTAATAAAAACTAAAAAAAAAAAAAAAAAAAAAAGCCAAGTACCTGGGGCTCATGCCTGTAAATCCTACTCAGGAGGGTAAAATTTGAAGATCTCACTTCAAAGCCAGCCTTGGCAGGAAAGCCCATGAGACTTTTACCTCCAATTAACTACCAAAAACAAAAACAAAACAGAACAAAAAAAAAACCTGTCATAAACGTAGGTGTTGCTCAAGTTGTAGAGTGCTAACCTTGAGCACAAAAGAAGACTCTCCATCCCTGAGTTTGAGGCCCAGTACACACGCACACACACAAAAAAAGCTGGGCTAGAGGTATGGTTCAAGTAGAAAAGTATATCAGCCTCGCAAATGCAAGGTTTCCCCACTAAAAACAAAAAGAGTACCACACTCAAACCCTTTAAATGATAAAGTATCAAAATTAACATTTAATTTTTGGCATTTTTAAAAATTAGCAATCATAAGGAAAATTCCGTATGTGCTTTAATTTAAACAAGTCCACCCCTTTCTCCCAAAAATCAGCATTTTAAACTAATATTCAAAACAAAAGAACTTGAACGAAGAAAACTTTTTACCTTTTTTGTGGGTGGACGCCAATCCTGGCCACAAATTGCCTGATTTAGGAGGGCTGGTAGATAAACGTGAATTAACACCTTCATTGGATGGAATAATCTGTGGTGTAGATAGTTCGTTCAAATGAACATCTGTGATATACTCTGCAATATTTAAAAGTTGTGTTATTACCCTGAGTGACAAAATTATTCCATATGTCCAAAAATGTTAGTAAAAGTTAGGTTTTTGGGGGGAGATTGGTTTTGTTTTGTTTTTGTTGGTCATGGTGCTTGAACTCTGAACCTGGACACTAACACCATTTCTAGTTTTCTAGAGGTTAATTGGACATAAGAGTCACATGGACTTTCCTGCCCAGGCTGGCTTTGAACTGAGATCTTCAGATCTCAGTCTCCTGAGTAGCTAAGATAACAGGTATGAGCCCCTATGCCTGGAAGTAAAAGTTTCTTAATTTGACAATCTCAATGCAATACATGTAAGTGTGCATCAGCTGAAATATCTGAAAAACAAAGTGTTTGCAAAGCAAAAGTGTTTTAAAATTATTTTAAAAACACATTATGGTTATGGGTAATTCAGGAAAAGAACAGTGAAAACACAAAGCTAAAAAGCATAAAAGGGAAAGAAAAACGAGGGCTTAAGATATCACAAGAAATATACTCCCTGCCCTATTATGTAACTGTACCCCTTTTGCACAACACCTTGTCAACAAAATTTAATTAATAAAAAAAGCATCTTGGTCCAAGTTTTGTACATTTAAAAATACAACCAGGTGCTAGTGACTCCTGCCTTTAATCCTAGGTTATCTACGATCTCAGGATTGCAGTTCAGTAACAGCCTAGACAGAAAAAATTCTGAAACTCTTATCTTCAATGAACACAAAAAGTGGAGGTGTGCCTCAAGTAGTAGAGAGCCACCCAGTCTTGAGCAAAAAAAAGCCAAGAAAAAGCATGAGGCCCTTAACTCAAACCCCAGTACCAGCATCAAACAAAGAAAAATAAAATACACCTAGTAGTATAATTTTAACTTATTATTATTTATTTAGTGATGCAAGGGATAGAACCCAGTTAGGATTGCTAGTCAAGTGATCATTCACTGAGCAACACCCTAGACCAAGAGTATTTTTAAGTAAAAGAAAAAGATTACTCTTACAGACTAACATAACAATCAAAACTACACAAGAAATTCAGGCGTAAATAAGCTATATGTACACTGTTACTGTGATAAAAAATAAATCTTTCCATTAAAAAAAGATCTTTTTCAGGGGCTGGGGATATAGCCTAGTGGCAAGAGTGCCTGCCTCGGATACACGAGGCCCTAGGTTCGATTCCCCAGCACCACATATACAGAAAACGGCCAGAAGCGGCGCTGTGGCTCAAGTGGCAGAGTGCTAGCCTTGAGCAAAAAGAAGCCAGGGACAGTGCTCAGGCCCTGAGTCCAAGGCCCAGGAGTGGCAAAAAAAAAAAAAAAAAAAAAAAAAAAAAAAAAGATCTTTTTCAGAATTATAAGATGAATAAAAAAATGTCAGTTTGATGAAGGTTAACTTGATGGTTTGCTGTTGAAGTAATAGTGTCTAACATGTGTTTCATGGAAAGAGCTAATGTGCTCAATGAGTGTATGAAAAAAAGGAAAAGGGCTGGGAATGTGGCCTAGTGGTAGTGTGCCTATATAGCATACATGAAGCCCTGGGTTTGATTTCTCAACACCACATAAACAGAAAAAGTTGGAAGTGGAGCTGTGGCTCAAGTGGTAGAGTATCAGCCCTGAGCAAAAAGAAGCCAGGGACAGTGCTCAGGTCCAGAATTCAAGCCCAGGACTGGCCAAAAAGGCATGTAAAAGAAAAAAAGAAAAAAAATGTTAATAACAAACCCTACAGTTATTTTCTTTTCCAGAAATGCAAAACCATTTTTCCATAGACTATTCTCAATACATAAACTATGACCAAGTCAGACTGCATACTGTTGGAGAAAAAAGGTTCACCAGACTTTCTGAAGAGGAAAAATGTCAGCATTTAGATCCAGAAAAAGAATTGGCAAGTTTTTCCTACAAATGGGCAGATAGCAAGTATTTTAGGTTTTGTGTGCCATAAGGTCCTTTTTTTTAAAATTGACTACCTTTTATTTTTATTTATTTATTTACTTTTTTGCCAGTCCTGGAGCTTAAAATCAGGGCCTGAGCACTGTCACTGGCTTCTTTAGCTCAAGGCTAGCAATCTGCCACTTGAGCCACAGCATCACTTCTGGTCTTTTCTATATATATGGTGCTGAGGAATTGAACCCAGGGCTTCATGTATATGAGGCAAGCACTCTTGGCACTCGGCCATATTTCCAGCCCGCCATAAGGTCTTGATCACACTTTTTCACTACGACTTTAAAACACATAAAAACTCACTCTGCTGATTTAAGTTCTTACCTACTTATTATGTACACGACAAACCTGTCACCAGTTTTTAAAGGACCAATGTTAAAACTACCAGTTTGTCCCTAAATCAGGCTTAACTGGGCTTTGGAAAAGGAAGAGGTAGATAGCAGTCCAGGCTTTCACTACTGACATTTCATAGACATATTGACTAGAGGTAGGATCAGAACCTAACACTCCTAGTTTCCCAACTGGGAAACATCTACATACTGTACACAGCTAAACCATGAGATTTTTCAAAGGCTACAGAACTATTCTATACAAAGGAACTTTTGTTTCCTTTGGCCTTTTCTTATTTTACTTTTTAACAGGGTTTCACTTTGTCTAAAGCTGCCTCAACCTCCCAAGTGCTAGGCTTACAGGCAGGAAATCTGTATTAATTCAAATACTTGTTTAGTAGCTCTCAAGTTTCAGCAATTATCAAGATAAAATTTTTGTTACTTTTAGCCTCTTAAGATCACATAATTTGAACCTCTAATGGCCTAACTTTATACACTTAGGAGAACTAAACACCATATGAAGCCAAGATAAATTAAGTCTTAAAAATATAAATGTGAAAAAAATATTATAAATGTAATATGCAAAACATTGGGTGTAACTCCAATGACAGCAATCAAAATCTAGTAAGAGTATATAATTTAGAAAAGGACAATCTGTGTTATTTTGCTTTCTTAATCCTAGAATCAACAGAACTGGCTTGAAATAAAAAGATAATAAAAGGACCAATTCTGATTTGAGCATTTTATTGTCCTTCAACCTTCCACATGTGAGGACCTCAAATTTGCTGTTGCCTTAATCCCAGCCTGCAGAATCTTGAAAAACAAATTTCTTTTATTTTTAACTTTATTATTATTATTATTATTTTTTTTTTTTGTCCAGTCCTGGGCCTTAGACTCAGGGCCTGAGCACTGTCCCTGGCTTCCTTTTGCTCAAGGCTAGCACTCTGCCACTTGAGCCACAGTGCTACTTCTGGCCGTTTTCTATATATGTGGTGCTGGGGAATTGAACCCAGGGCTTCATGTATACGAGGCAAGCACTCTTGCCACTAGGCCATATCCCCAGCCCCTGTAACTTTAAATAATTGTACATTAGCTACATATGTAAAAAGAATTATGATGAATGTCTAGTTCAAAAGGAGGGGATAAATTTCCTTTTTTGTTTGTTCTTTGGGTAGACTGGAGTTTAAATACAGGGACTCTCACAAGACGAGTTTTCTATAGCTGAGTCATGCCTCCAACTATTTGGTTTGAGACAGTGTCATAGCTGACCTATGTAGCATGAACTTGTACTAGCTATATAGTCCAGGCTACCCTTGAACTCTGAGTCTCATGCTACAATACCCAAGTTTGAATGTCGTAAATAAACAATCTTTAAATTCTTCTTTTCTTCTCTTCAGAGTCTTTAACTTGATGACTTTAATACTCCCATGTAATAACACTAAAATTTAGGACTATTAACTAAAAGTTCCCAGTGAAACAATTATTTAAGCACTCATTGTCTACAAATGAAATATTATGTTTATGATCAAATTATCGTCACCTGAAGCTCTGCCATGTATTTGCACTTTGACAGTTTCCTGGTTATTTAAGTTGACTGTTTCAGATACAGAGTCTGTATCTTTATCTAATTCTCCTTCAGAATTTATTTTATTAATCTTATTGCATATCTTCTCTTTTTGCCAGTCTTTTGACATTTCTGAATTGTTCTCATCATCCTGAATTAACATCGTTGTTTCATTATTATCTTCAGAAAAGCCTTTGGAACCATTTTCATTTTCTACTTTATCACTGTTGCTACAAGATTCACAGGACTGAAAATCTACATCCGACTGGCTCTTGTCTTCTTCCATGGTCTCCTCAGAAGTCATAGTTTGAGAATCTTCCTCTGTTTCCATGACCTGCTCTTTCAATTCTTCATGAAGAAGATCCATTAAACATCGAAGGAATTCTTGTGCATCCTAACATATTAACAACATAATGTTAACATTTTATTACATGAATATTTAGGAACGTAAAAAAAATGTAAAATGTGGTTTACAGAACATAAGGCAATAAATAGGATACTAAACTGAAGATGATTTCAATTTCAACTTTTATTAGTGCTGCTATTCATAAACTAAATGGAGAAAAATAATGATCTGCCTCATATAACAATCAGATTTTAGAGACATGTCCTAAATTCAAGTATGTATGAGCTTTGACTAAGTTATAGCTTTATCATCTCGAACCTCATGCATCTCAAAGAAAAATACCTTTGATCCACCTGAAAATACAAGTTCTTGGGCCCCAACTTAAAGCATCTTGGAGATCTTAGAATTTGTATGAGACAAGCTAATAAGAAGGAATAGGAAACCAGGTGCCAGTGGCTTATGCCTGCAATCCTAGCTACTCAGGAGACTGAGATCTGAGGATCATGGTTCAAAGCCAGCCTGTGCTGAAAAGTCCCCATGAGATTCTTATCTCCAATTAACCACTTAAAAACCAGAAGTGGCACTACGGCTCAAGTGGTAGAGTGCCAACCCTGAGCACAAACAGGCTCAGAGACAGTGCCCAGGCCCTGAGTTCAAGACCCACAACCAACAAAAAAAAAAAAACACCAAAAAACCAGAAGGAGGAATTGGTAATGGCTTGAAAAGAGAAAAATGCACCAGGGCCAGATATAAATACTAATGATACTATATAAAACTATAGTAATTGAAAGTGCCATGTGATATCAATCCAAATATCACAGATCAATGAAATGGATTAGAAACCCCAGAGAGGCTTTTTTGAACATTTGCCTCATGTGTACCAGGAACTGCATTTGATCCACAGCACTACAAAACAAAAACAAAAGGCCCAAGATAGAGTCTATCATTTATGAATAAACACATGAATAAAGTAACAATAAAGAAAATTTTAAATCATATAAGAGCATTCTTACAATTACACAGTTTGGTACAATTTCTCAGCTATGAAAAAAACAAAATCCATGTTACAAAATAAATACTTCGTGCACAGAAGAGATTTTCTTAAAGCATAAAATAGTGAAAACATTATCTATCTGGATATAACTCACCAGAAAAACAAGAGGAAGTTTATCATATGTGACCCACCCTCAAAGTTTCTAGAAAAATATACATAATAATTTATAATAACACTGAAAGTTGAAAAAATACAAAGCATGGATACTCTTGGTCAATAAAGGTACAAAGAATAATCATAAAATGGACAAATAAATGTATAACATTTTACAAATTTATTAAATATTATTAGAATCATGAATGAAAAGCAATAGACTAACCTGCTGAGAATATCCTCGAAATGTCGGATTAACAGTTTTAATTCCCTGAAACAGATTAGTAGGCACAACAGACCCTGGCCTGAGAAAGAAACTATTTTTAGTATTGACTTTTTTCCATACATTTTTAGTGATTTTCATCACATACATAGTCCCCATGATTACTTTCTCTGTCTCTCTGCTCCTACTAGTCCCCTTCTCCTCAATCTCCCCAAAAGGAAACATTTTAAAAGAAAAACTTTTGACCAGGCACCAATGGCTCACACTTATGATCCAAGCCACTTAAGGGAGACAAGTGCAAGTTCCTAAATGATAAACAAAATTAACACATTACAGCAAAGAATATCCTAATGCCAAACCTTAGAACAAATACATTTAAGTGAGTAGACTTTAATAAAGAATCTATTATCTAATTCTAACATTTTAAGAATGTCATTTCTGTACTAAAGTACTGTATTTCAGAAACAGCATCTTTAGCAATTTAGCATTATGACAACCTCATTTGGATGTTGTTTCAAATGTAACATATTTGAAGTTTAACTGAAGTATGTCAAAACTCTCATTTTTCAGCTAAATAAATATGCCTGCATACTTTCAATATTTGCATATTTATTTTGAGTATAACAAAGAGGATACATATATTAGGTACATACCTGCTTTTATGCCACAATTCTGTCATTAGTTTGAGATAACTTTTACAAATTGCTGGTTTCTTATCTGTTCTAGCTAATCCTCCACAGTCAAGAAAAAACTGCGTCAAAGGTGGGCTAATTTTAAGAAGAAAAAGTGTTAGCCTAGAATCAAAACCTAATAGTGATTAATTTCTAGTCACATAATGAACTGACGGCATACAAATCTCTGAATCTATTATTTTTCGCACCTTTCTAAAGCCTAGCTTCAAATTCATTTCTTCACATCCTTAACAAGCTCAACCAATCAGATTTGGGGCAGCCATAAAGTCTTCCATGTGTTAGATCCAACAAGAACCTTTCTGCTTTCCCTCAAGTAACCTTTTCTAAAGACCCACTCACTCCTTGGTTTTATTTTTTTGATGGAGAGTCCTACCATTTAGCCCAAGCTGGCTTCAAAGCCTCAATACTGCCTCACTCTCCTGGGTGTTGGGGTTACTTACAGGCATGTACCACCACATCCACCTATCCTCCCAACTCTTGAACAAAATTCTTCAACAATATAATACATGTTTCCCCTTACCTCTCCTTTACTTTGTCTCAACAAACAAAAACTTTTTCACTTTTTATTGTTCTTCCTGCTATTAGACATCAAAATATATTCTCAAGATTTGAACCAGTAACTCTTTTTCTCTCCCCAAAACATTCTTTTCTTTGAATGGTCTTAAATTCCTGTCCGTACACCAAAAATGGCCAAATCTATATAACATCAACCATCCATGTCATCTAAACTCCATTTATACAAATGCCCAAACTGAAAAATATTATGGCATCTCAAATTTAACATGGCCAAAACTTTACTTTCAAGAGAATATGTTCTTCCTCCAAGCTTTTACATTCTAATATGTGTATTTGTTGGTGGCTCAAATTAACCATTTTTAAAGCATTTATTATCTTTTATGAGTTTGATTAGTTTTGAGGGCACTCCTGTAAATATATTCAGTTATATAGGAAACTCACACAACAAAGAACCAAATTCTGACTGCAGAAACTGAACCTTCCTTGAAAGCATTTTTTTTTTTTTTGATAGGTCATGGGGCTTGAACTCTGGGCACTGTCCCTGAGCTCTTCAGCTCAAGACTAGTGCTCTGCCAGTTGAGGCACAGTGCCACTTCCTGTGTTCAGGTGGTTAATTGGAGGTAAGAGTTTCATGGACTTTCCTGCCTGGGCTGGCTTTGAGCCACAATTCGCAGATCTGAGCTCCCTCAGTAACTAGGATAAGGCATGAGCCACGGGCTCCCAGCCCTTGAAGGCATTTTGTTGTTTTGTTTTTTGTTTTTCTGCCAGTCCTAGGGCTTGGACTCAGTGCCTGAGCACTGTCCTGGCTTCTTTTTGCTCAAAGCTAACACTCTATCACTTGAGCCACAGCGCCACTTCTGGCTTTTTCTGTTTGTGTGGTACTGAGGAATCAAACCCAGAGCTTCATGCATGCAAGGCAAGCACTCTACTACTAAGCCATGTTCCAAGCCCCCTTGAAGGCATTTTGGTATCCACTAAACCCTTGCAACACTGCCTTATTGCCCACATCTTTCCAATTAAATCAAATTAGTTGAGTGCAATATAATAAAAAAGAACACAAAACAATATGTAGGGTACATGCAGCTTAGTGGTAAAACACTTTCTAATATGAATGAGGCCCTAGCTTCTATACCCAGCACCACTAAATGTTAAAAAATAAGAAACAAACATATACACAAAAATCTCTGTGGAATTCTGATCTAGTACTTACATGAGACCCATGAAAAAGTTAAACTTCTGTACTCAATTTTTGTATGGGTATAAAAATACTCATACTAGGCAGAGTGGCACATTCCAGTACTTGGGAAATTGAGGATAACAAGTTTGAGGCCAGCAAAAAATAAATAAATATAAATAAAGGAATAAAATTGGCCTACAGTTCTTTCAAGTTGTGATTTCCAACTTCAAATCTCCTTTCTCTTCTTAATCTAACCATATTCTCTCAACCAATCATTTTCCTAAAATGTTTATATGCAATTCACTTATTCCTTTCCTACCACCCTACATGGTACAAATCACCATTAATTTTGCTTCAGTTACCTGACAGTCTCCTAACTGATCTTCCAAATGCTACTCTTTTCTTTCTAATTCACTGTCCACACTGCAACTACAGTGATCTTTTTAAAACATAAAATGGATCATTAAACTACATTGTTGTAAAAATACTTCAATGGTATCTTAGTACAATAAAGATTAAGGGGCTGGGAATATGGCTTAGTGGTAGAGTGCTTGCCTTGCATGCCTGAAGCCCTGGGTTCAACTCCTCTGTACCATATAAACAGAAAAGGCCAGGCACTGTGGCTCAAGAGGTAGAGTGCTGGGCTGGGGATATAGCCTAGTGGCAAGAGTGCCTGCCTCGGATACACGAGGCCCTAGGTTCGATTCCCCAGCACCACATATACAGAAAACGTCCAGAAGCGGCGCTGTGGCTCAAGTGGCAGAGTGCTAGCCTTGAGCGGGAAGAAGCCAGGGACAGTGCTCAGGCCCTGAGTCCAAGGCCCAGGACTGGCCAAAAAAAGAGGTAGAGTGCTAGCCTTGAACAAAAAGAAGCCAGGGACAGTACTCAGGCCCTGAGTCCTAGCCCCAAGACTGGCAGATTAGTAGGTAGGTAGGTAGGTAGGTAGGTAGATAGATATAGACAGAGAGAGAGAGGGGAGGGAGGGAGGGAGGGAGGGAGGGAGGGAGGGAGGGAGGGAGGGAGGGAGGGAGGGAGGGAGGGAGGGAGGGAGGGAAGGAGGGAAGATAGATTAAGGACTTAAATTTTAATATGGCCTACATGACCCAAGACCTATGTCATTCACTACCATTATTACCATACTCATGTCATACAAGTTTTCTTCCATTTCTCAAAAATATCAATCTCCTTCCTGCCACAAGAACTCTTACAAAGGTAAAGTACTGCTTCTGAAATAATGAAGTCAGTGATTCTGAATTCTGGTCCTAACTTAATGTATATAAAGAATCGTACCTGCCCTATGGACTTGGTATGATTTAGAAAAAATTAAAATAAATCTAAATGCCTTATTAAAAGGTTACCTATAAAGAATAATATAAAGTATTTTCATAGGATCTCTAAACTAAAAGCAAGGAAATAATTATTCAAGTTCTTTACTTTCTACTGGGAAAAAAAAAAAACCTTGCCAGGCATATACTTCATGCCTGCCTCAGTTGCAAGGCTGTAGGTGTGATCTCCATCACCACAAAAATAAAGCAAATAACTTGCTCAAAAATATACAACTACCTAGGGACTAAGTCTAGACCAACAGCCTTCTACCTACTCTACCTTAGGAGGGGATAATCTCCTGCAGTATGATTCTCTGTTCCAAAAATGACATTCAGTATCTGCACAAGTAAAATGAAAATCAAATTCTCTACTTACCAATTAGAAAGAGCCTGCAAAGCTGCATTCATATAACAAGTATTTCCAATATTTTTCAAACCTGTAAGGCCTATTAAGGAAAAAATGTAAATTCAATACAGCAAAAATGACTCAATTTTATGGGTAGTTGTTGAGTATATTTTTAAACTATAGAAATTGAACTGAGGGAAAGAGGAGATTGAGACTTTCCAAGAAGAATTATACTTATTATCTGGCTTATGAAATTGTTACCCCTTTGTATAATACCTTAATAACAAATTTTTAAGAAGCTATTTATAACCTTAAAATGTGTGTTTGTGTGTGTGTGTGTTATAGAAGAATAATTCAGTGGTAGAGCACAGCACAATATGCTCTAGGTTCAATACCAGGAACCTGTAAAAAGTGGAAATACAAATAGTAAACTAGGGCTGGAATTGTGGCTTAGTGATAGAGTGCTTGCCTAGCATGCATGATACACTGGGTATGATTCCTCAGTACCATGTAAACAGAAAAAAAAACTGAAATGGTGCTGTGGCTCAAGTGGTAGAGAGCTAGCCTTGAGCAAAAGAAGGTCAAAGACAGCGTCCAGGCCCTGAGTTCAAGCCCTCGGACTGGCAAAAAAAAAAAAAAAAAAAAGAAAAGAAAAGAAATAATAAATTGAATTCAGAGGTCATGCTATTAAAAGTCCTTTAATCACCAGTTTTTGAGCTTTGATTAAATCAAAGGTTAGTTTTTCACAAGAATAACCTTTACTATTGCTTTTTAACTCAATTTATTTTACTCATTTATTTATTTTTATTGGTCTTGGCACTTCAATTCTAGGCCTGGAATCTGTCCCTGAGATTCTTTTGCTCAAGGCTAGCTTTACCACGTTAGCCACAATGCCACTTCCAGCTTTTTCTGAGTAGTTCATTAGAGATAAGAGTCTCATGGACTTTTATGCCCAGGATGACTTGGAACTGTAATCCTCAGATCTCAGCTTCCTGAGTAGGTAAGATTACAGGTGTGAGCCACCAGCAGCCGGCTCAATCTATTTTCTAAAAGTATTAGTAGAGATTTAATATTTCTCACCACAACCCATTTAATTATTTGAGAAAACAGTTCCATGATTATGATGCAAAAACTCTTATGTTGGGAGCTAAGAATATGGCCTAGTGGTAGAGTGCTTGCCTCGTATACATGAAACCCTGGGTTTGATTCCTCAGCACCACATATATAGAAAAAGCCAGAAGTGGTGCTGTGGCTAAAGTGGTAGAGTGCTAGCTTGGGCAAAAAGAAGCCAGGGACAGTGCTCAGGCACTGAGTCCAAGCCCCAGGACTGGTTAAAAAAAAAAAAAACCTCATATGGTGATAAAACTGACAAATATCTTTTTCCTTTCCACATTTTTTTTTAATCTCTTCCAGATGTTCAAGTTCATTTTCATCCAGTTACTCCATTACTTTAAGTTGCAAAAGGGACTGGACAGATAGTTCAAAGATAAAGCATAAGTTCCGTATTTGATTTTCAGTATAACAGCAAAAGCAGAAATAATACTTCAATAATAAAACTATGGGTCTTGAGATATAGTTCAATAGTAGCACACCTGTCTAGTAAGAGTACAAGCATGTGCTGTTTGCTTTTTGGAACAAAACAATAGAAATTTCAACTTTTTTCTCTCTCCCTCTCTCCTTCTTTACGCTCCCTTGCTCCTATTATCTGTTTCTCTTTCTTGGGTGGCTTGCCAGCTGGTACTCTATCATTTGACTTTTACCTCCAGCCTGCCTCTTTCTTTCTTATGTTAGGAATCACACCCAACAATTGGCATATGCTAGACAAATGCTCTACTACTGAGCTACATCCCAGCCCAGAAATTTAAACTTCTAAAAATCTCTAAAACACAACTGAATTAACATTTTTAAAAGTATTCAATAAAATTAATACTGTGTATTAAAAAGGCTAAAACATAAAATATACTGAGTATTTACATATTGTCCCTAGTAATGTTAAACTTATAGCAAAGTGTTAATTTCCAGAAAAGTATTTATTATATATTAGATTCACATATAACATCAAGAATATATCAGAAAATTTTAAGTTTATACCAAGTATGGTGGCCTCAAAGATTGTGCACAATACTGACAGTCTGGTTCACAATATAAAGGTTGAGTAAGAGAGTAGATATGCTAGAGAACTATCAGATGCTCCTGATCCTTGTTCCAAATAAATGTTGTCCCTTGGAAATTCTTTTGTTTGAGACAGGGTCTCATATCTCCAGACTTAGACTGGTCTGAAACCTATCATGAAGCTCAAGCTGACTTTAAATTTGCAATCCTCTTGTCTCAGCCTCTTAGTGCTAGGATTATAGGCATGCAATACTATGCTCTGCTTTCCCATGGAAATTCTGCTGAAGGGTACCTTAATATCTCCCCACCAAACTCTTATCACTGACAGGTAAAAACACAAAAACAGGCAGAGATAAATATATCTCACATCAGGCAGTGGCTCATACCTGTAATCCTAGCTACTCAGGAGACTGAAATGTGAGGATCACTGTTCAAAGATAGCACAGGCAGGAAT
The DNA here is from genome assembly GCF_023159225.1 of Perognathus longimembris pacificus. NCBI lineage: Eukaryota > Metazoa > Chordata > Mammalia > Rodentia > Heteromyidae > Perognathus > Perognathus longimembris. The sequence goes on from NC_063167.1 coordinate 55,438,916, forward strand.
GTCCATGAGACTCATCTCCAATTAACCATCAGAAAACTAGAAGTGGTACTGCAGCTCAAAAAGCATAGTCTTGATCAAAAGAGCTCAGGGACATGACCCAGGCCCTGAGTTCAAGCCCCACAAATAACCAAAACAAAAAACAAAATGTTTTAATTAAATATGTGCGTGTGTATATATATGTGTGTGTGTGTGTGTGTGTATCAAAAGGCAAGTTTTGCAAAAGTGCAAGAGAATAAGATTCCTACTTTGAAGAAATTTCTAATTCTCTCTGGATAAGTTGTAACAGAGAAATCGCTTTACCTATGAATACAATGTTATTTTTTTTGTAATTATCTCCAGTCCCTTTTACTTCTAGATTTAATGTTCAATTGCAGTTTCCTAAATACAAGAGGATCACTAAACACATAATTGTTTTACCTCAGGATCACTAAACACAGAATTGTTTTACCTCTTGCCTTAAGTTCATCTTCTTCTTCTACTTCTATATCCAGATCATCAAATACAGCCACCAGAGGAGTTTTCAATGTTGTATTACTAGGTATTTTAAAGTCCTAAGTAACAACAAAAAAAGATATAGTTCACTTGAATAAGTTACATGGTAAAAAATACTTTAATTTTCCCTAACATGAACACTATAAAATTATTAAAAGATGTTATTTAATAACAGCCTTGTAAATTTATGGTACTATAAAATTTGCATTTATATTTTGTAGGAAATAGCTCTACACTAATGAGTAGCATTATCATCTTGGCCTTATTAACATAAGTACTTGAATAAAAAGCTACTTTCATAACTGACTTATTTGTATTTAAACTCAATAACTAACTCTTCCTAACTCAGTGACATCACATTCTTCAACATGCACTATCTTAGCCTGTCTATTTAGATCTTTCTAACCTTCTATAGGAATAAAAGTGAATGTTCTCACCACAATACATCAAGGTATTAATAGACTGTCACAATCTCTCCTGATTATTTTCTACTCTACTGTATATGCACCCTTCTATGCATACAAAATGATTCTTTTAAATGATAAAATAGTCAAATGTTAATTTCCAAGAATTAGCTTAATTTGGAGATTGTAACTGTTGACCGTTCAAATGTTAACCCACAATGCTAGAGGAAAAACAAAAGATACTAGGCACAGTGGCTCACATCTCTAACACTTAACTATTCAGAAGGCTGAGATTGGGCAAACAGTGGCTATAGGCCAGGCCAGGCAAAAAGTTCTGAAACAATAGCTGGGCACAGAGTCACCTGCCTCTTATTGCCAGCTATGTGAAAGGCTGAGGTCAGGATCTAAAAAATAAAGAAGCTCAGCATAATAGCACAGTCTGTTATCTAAACTGTAACTACAACAAGACGCCTCGAAGGATCACGACCCTCCAGGTTTGGGCCTGGACCAAACATGAGACCCTATCTCAACTTGTACAAAAAAAGAGCTAGTGCACAGCTCAGTGATGGGAGTGTCTGCCTATATTCAGGAAACCCTGAGTTGAAAACCCAGTACAACAAAATTTTTAAAAAGACAAAGAAGCTGTTCATGGTAGAAGATGCCTATAATCCCAGATAACTGGGGAGGTGTAGATTGGGAGGACTGAATGAAGTTCAAGACCAGCCCAGGCAAAAGTTAGTGAAGCCCCATCTCAATCAACAATCTTGATAGGAGGTCTTAGGAAGCACAGATAGGAGAAGTCTAAGGCCAGCCTCACACAAAATATGAGACTATACAGGAAAAAAAAAAAAAGGCAAGAAAAGGGCTGAGAGCATGGCTCTAGTCATAGACTGCCTATCCAAAAAGCTCAAGACTCAAGGCCCAGATTTCAAACCATAGTACTACTAAAAAGTTACTGCTGGTGTAGACATGCCTGTAATCTTAGATTCTCTGGGAGGCAAAATTAAAAGATCAAAGTTAGAGGCCAGATAGGACAAAGTTAGCTCAAGACCTGATCTGAAAAACTAAAATCAAGAAGACTACAGGAACATGGCTCAAGTGGTAGAGCACTTGCCTAGCAATCCTGAAACCTTTAGTTAATCCCCTAACCAAAAACAGGGGAATGGGGAGGCAAAAACCAAAAGAAAACTTGAATTAAAGTATTTTTTTTTAAAGACACTTAAAAATCAGAATCTGTCAAGCTCACACCTGTAATCTTAGCCACTAAAGAACTTGAGATCTGAGGATCATTTTCTGAAGCCAGCCATGAGATTCATCTCCAATTAATAACCAAAAACTATGTATAAGCCATCAGAAAAGAATCTGTATATTCCACCAGATTCAAGACTTATTAGTTTGTTCTTAATTTCATTCTAACAGAAACAGTAACTATAGCTTAACTAAAATAATTAATTACCTGGACATTGTTTTCTGGTGTTTGTTGAAGCTGCCTTACTTGAGGCAATGAAGATTGAGTTCCTAGTTTTCTATCCAAAAATACTTCTTTGCTGCAAGCATAACACCATACTCGAAGAGTGGTAAGGTTCACAGTTAAATAATGCTTTGTCTCCTATATAATTTCACAGGAGAGGGGAAGGAGGAACCAAAATTAGATATACTTTAAAATAATTCCTTCAAGTGAGCAAGGAGGTAACAAGTTTGATAAGAAATGTACTCACTGCCTTACGTATGAAATTGTAACCCCTCTGTACATCACTTTGACAATTAAAAAAAAGTATATAGATATGTAAGTATAAAGTACAATAATAATATCTAAGCCTATCCTAGGTTATTCTACTGTCCCTTTCCCCCAACTACTCACTAAACAAATGCAAGAATATAAGATTCCGTTCTGCAGAACAAACATAAGACAATGAATGATAAAAAGTAACCGCTTCAGAGAACAAAGGCGCATGGTCTCCCTGATATGTGGTTGTTGGGGCGGTGGGGGAGAACAGTAGAGATCATGTCTGTAAAGTAACAAACTTCTTGTCAAATGGTATTTCCACATGTTTTGGTCAGCAACTGTACAGTATGTCTCTAAAACCAAACAATTACTAAATAAACATAAAAAGGTCTAGGATAGACCTATCAGAGTATCACAAGAGCTCAACAGTTACATACATATGATTATATAAGATGAGACCAAGCAAAATCAACACCAAGAGATACAAACAGGGCTGGGGATATGGCCTAGTGGCAAGAGTGCTTGCCTCGTATACATGAGGCCCTGGGTTCGATTCCTCAGCACCACATATACAGAAAACGGCCAGAAGTGGCGCTGTGGCTCAAGTGGCAGAATGCTAGCCTTGAGCAAAAAGAAGCCAGGGACAGTGCTCAGGCCCTGAGTCCAAGGCCCAGGACTGGCCAAAAAAAAAAAAAAAAAAAAAAAAAAGAGATACAAACAGAAGGATTTTATTTTTATGTTTAATGTACTAGGTGAATTTCCTGTGACATATCCCCTGTGGTTACTGTACATGATTTTGGTACACTGGATATTGTATATATGCTTCTCTGAACTAAAGAAGGAAAAGAAAATGAGGGAGGGTGTAACAAATATGACAAGAAATGTACTCACTACCTTATTATGTAACTGTACCCCCTCTGTGCATCACTTTGTCAATAAAATTTAATTTTAAAAAAAGTAACTGCTTTAGAAAAGTAGAATGGCAAAAGAACACAAATAAATTAAAACACAAACAGTTCAAGAAATAGGTTAATAAAAGCTCTTGGATAAATAAGACGCTAGCCTCCCTCAAGAGTTGTGCAAGAGGGTCTAGCCCTACAGAAATGCCAAGGATGGCATAGAATACGTACTATTCTAGATTCTCAGAGAAGTAAATCATGCACAGCTGTGCCTTTGGGCTTTATGTATTTCAGCTTAATTAATTCTCTTGCGGAAACCTGGTTAAGAACAGTAGATGATATGGAGACATCAAGGGGCATCTTAAACACAGGTTACTTGCTGTGTGCCAAGGGCTTACGCCTATAACCCTAGCTACTCAAGAAGCTGACTATCTTAGGATTTCAGTTCAAAGCCAGTCTGGGCATTAAAGTCTAAGAGAGTGTCTCTAATTAACCAACAAAAATGCTAGACTGAAGGCATTGATGGCTCAAATAGCAAAACTCCAGCCATGAGTGAAAAAAATAAATAAGAGAACATGAGGCCTTGAGCTCATGACCCATACTAGCCAAAAATTCCACAGAGTTCACTCAAGAAACTTACAGTTTAGAATGGGAAATCCATCTACTACTATAAAAGGTGCATGCTAGAGTCACACGGAAATTATCAAACAACCACAGCAAAATAGAAAGGGTATTCCACTCAGAACGATGTACAGGAAAAAGCAATACAACATTAGTAAAATATAAATGACCTGGCTCAACCATTTCAAAAACCTAAGCATGTACTCTAACTTCAATTTTCAACAATTACCACATGCAACTCCCTAGGTTTAATTGTCAGCACCAACATATAAAATAATAGCCTTACATTTTGCAATTACATACATACCTGGGAATGTATGGTACTGTGATCTACTTGTGATTCACCACAGCCAACATAAGAACATCTATTCTATAAAATACAAAAAGGAAAATGTATTTTATAACATGCATAAATTTGTAACAGTATTACAATTGTATTTATTGTTACTTTTTTACTACATTCTTTAACTCAATGATTGAATTATTTTCCAGTTAGTTACTAAACAGTACCAGACACAAACTAAAAGCTTAACATGATTTCTAAGCTGAAAATTATGTTATCCTTAATAAAAAGCATTTATCTCAAGTAATTTACTAAAAACTCAACAAGATTCTTATAGTTAAAATCCTCCCACAGTTTGAATTTTTATTTTTTGTTATGAATAATGATGTTTTTGATGTATGTTCAATACCAAAAAAAACATTTTTTTTTTTGGTCAGTTGTGGGGCTAAACTCAGGACCTGGGCGCTGTCCCTGAGCTTTTTTTGCTCAAAACTAGCCACAGCTCCACTTCCAGTTTTTGAGTGGATAAATGGAGCTAAGAGTTGTACAGTGACTTTTCTGACTAAGCTGGCTTTGAACGATGACCCTCAGAACTCAGCTTCCTGAGTAGCTAGGATTACAAACATAAACCACTAGCACCCAGCTACAAAATTCTCTTAAGCATCAAAAAATTCTGGTTACCGTTATTTAGATATAAACTTATTTAAAATTTTCAGAAAAAAAATGTATACATACCTCCAAACATGCCCAAAGATTTGGTCCTCTGACTTTACAATCTTGACAAGTACCCTTAGGAAAAGAAATATAAAAGACAAAAGTCTGCTATATTGATATAGCCAAATATATACAATTTACATTATTTTAAAACATGAGACTCATGACTAGAGTTTTCATAGTAATTTATAAGAAACGTCTAACCAGAAGAAAAGTGAATACTACTTTTAAGGAATATTAACATATCTTTTTTTGCTTTTTGCTTGTTTTGTTTTCCCAATCCTGGGGCTTCAACTCAGGGCCTGAACACTGTCTCTGGCTTCTTTTTGCTCGAGGTTAGCATTGTACCACTTGAGCCACAGCGCCTCTTCCAGCTTTTTCTATTTATGTGGTGCTGAGGAATCAAACCCAGGGCTTCATGTAGAGGAAGCAAGCACTCTACCACTAAGCCATATTTCCAGCCCTTAACTTATATCTTACATGAGATTTCTGTATCAAATCTTCTTTTGTAATTTCACCAACTGATTCCAAATGTGGACAATGATTTAGAAAAGTTGACATTTTGTTGTAGTTATTTTCCTGTTTCCCAAGGCTTTCCAAATGAGGTAATACCTAAAAGTGACCCAAAATATTAATTAGAAAATGTTAACATGCTACAAATAATTAAAAATAAAAGTAACATAAGAATGATACAAGTCTGCAAGTTTGTCCCGCACGAGTATATTTTCAGACCAACTTCATTTGAAATAACTGAAGCTGAAATAATTGAAGCAAAATTGAACACAAATATTTTCTTTACCAAAAAAGTTTTATTAATATTAACCTACAGAAGGAGAACAAGGAAATGGGAAGGAGGCAGTCTAGCAGAGGGTGAGTAACAAGGAAATGGGAAGGAGGCAGACTAGCAGAGGGTGAGTGTGACCAAGAAACATGATAGACATAAGACTGGTTAACAATGTTTTAACGACCATATGTATGAACAAAAGTGAGTTTAATCCATATAATTTCCATATTCTGGGGATTTAATTTAGGACCTAGCCTGTTCTGGGCAGATGCTCCATCATTTGAGTTCCAGTTTTGGGGGCATGGGTTCTCAATGACCTCCTGCTCAGGCTAGCTTCAAACTGAAGTCCTCTGGATCTCAGGTCCCTGACTGACTAGGATTAATTACATGTGAAAGCCACCAGCAATCAGGCAACGGCCAAGACTTTTGCTGCTTTCTCACCTTCTGTTTTGGGTTTTCATTTTGTTGTTTTTGCAATGCTAGAGACTGAACCCAGGGTCTCTACCACTTGAACCACACCTTCAACCCTATTTTTGTTGTTGTTGGCTGTGGGGCTTGAACTAGGAGCCTGGGCACTATCTCTGAGCTCTTTTGCTCAAGGCTAGCACTTTACTACTTTGAGTCACAGTACCACTTCCTACTTTCAACCCTTTCGTTTGAACTTTTTTTTGGATACAGGAGCAAGCTAACTTTGCCTGGGCTGACCATGAACTCAAAATCCCCCTGCCTCTGCCTACCTAGTGGCATGGATTATATACATGTGTGTACTACCATGCCAACCCCCAATTAACTTTTTATAGATTAATAAAAGGAAAATTCAAGTTATTTAATTTTGAAGCACTTTGTTGGGTTTTAAGATTAACAATTACACTAGAACAAGAATTATAAAGAAGGGTAATGGAAAGCTTTATTTGCACATTGACAGCAGACCTTAATTAAACAGAAACATGTGGTATCCTGGCATTGTATTGGGATAGGCATGTTATGTCAGGGATTTCTCAGCCGCAGACATTACTGATGCCTACAGCCAGACTTTTTTTTTTTCCCTGTGGGGATCACTGCATGCATTGCTGGGTGTTTTAGCAGCATTCTAGCTTCTACCAATCAGAGCCAAACCATATTACCATCAGGCTGAACTCAGAGACTCAGTAACCAATACTCTGGGGGGACAAAATCTTCCCAGATTTTGAGAATTCATTTATCGTGATCTTTACAAGAACTGAGAGTTAGGTAGGTATCAGTATTATCTTTGTTTGCATATAAGGTTAAGAGATCCAAACTTGACTGAGTCTACATGACTGGCTCAGTTAAAGTGAGTGATTTTCAAATGAAGGTCTCAAGAGTATTCCTCCAGCTTCCTTTGCCTATATATTCTTTTTTTTTCCAATTTAATTATTGTCAAGGTGATGTACAGAGGGGTTACAGTTACATACGTAAGGTAGTGAGTACATTTCTCATCAAACTTGTTACCTCCTCCCACGTTCCTTCCTCTCCAATCCCTCCCCCAAGGTGTACAGTTATAGTTTATTGTCTGCCTGCCTATATTTTCTTAAAAACAGGTTTTTAATGCTCTTAGTTCATCTTCGGAGTTTGAGAATGCTATTTTGGAAAAAGATATGGAACTTACTAAGATCAAACAACTAATTTAGAAGCTTCACTTTCAAATATATAATAATTTTCATTATTAATGGTTTTTAAGCTATTCATTAAATCCCATAGGATTTAAACTATTTAATAGTTTATACTGCATCAAAACCCTCTGGAGAGACTACAACCTATGTCTTTTGAATTCATTGAAATAAATTTGCTGTAACAGTAATGTGTTAACTTTTTAAAAAATCATATTGAGGAATAAACCCAGAACCTTGGCAAGTACTCTACTGCCTGAGCTATACTTCAGTGTCCTTTTTTCATTTTCTTTTTTTGTGCTAGTCCTGGGGTTTGAATTCATGGCCTAAACACTTGAGCTCCAACTCCACTTTCAACTTTTTGGGATTAATGGAAATAAGAATATCACAGATTTCCTGCTAGGGCTGGCTTCAAATCTGGAACTTGAGGTCTCTGTTTCCTAAGTATCTAAGATTAAGGCATGAGCCACCAGTGCCTCACTCTTCTCCACTTCTGAGACATGATCTCACTAACTCTGTCTGCCTGGACTGGCCTCAAACTCTTTTTTTTTTTTGGCCAGTCCTGGGGCTTGGACTCAGGGCCTGAGCACTGTCCCTGGCTTCTTTTTGCTCAAGGCCACCACTCTGCCACTTGAGCCACAGCGCAACTTCTGGCCATTTTCTGTATATGTGGTGCTGGGGAATTGAACCCAGGGCCTCATGTATACGAGGCAAGCTCTCTTGCCACTAGGCCATATCCCCAGCCCATGGCCTCAAACTCTTGATCCTCTTGCCTCCACTTTCCCAGTATATAGGAATATAGGAACGCATTACCACTTTCAACTTTAAAAAAACAAAAACATTGGACTAGAAGTGTGGCTCAAAGAACAGACTATCTGTAGACTATCTGCCTTAGCAAGGGCCAAGCCTCAAGTTCCAACAAGGTACTATCAAAAAAAGAACAAAAGGATTGAGCAAAACAAATCAAATAACCACTCTATTTATACCAAGGTACATTTTAGGGTAGAAACATTTCTAAATGTTATATTAATACATATTAAGAGCTGGGAATATGACCTAGTGGCAAGAGCGCTTGCCTCCTACACATGAAGCTCTTGGTTCGATTCCCCAGCACCACATATATGGAAAACGGCCAGAAGGGGCGCTGTGGCTCAGGTGGCAGAGTGCTAGCCTTGAGCGGGAAGAAGCCAGGGACGGTGCTCAGGCCCTGAGTCCAAGGCCCAGGACTGGCCAAAAAAAAAAACATATTAAATAGTCATGTTCTAGTTTTTCAGGGCATGAAGTTAGTCATTCATTAATATTTTCTATTTCAGCCAAGCTCAGATAGACAAATGGCACATGTTTTCTCTTGTATGTGGAAGCTAGATGTAAAACACACTAGGGCATAATAAATTATACAGGACAGTAGGCATTCGCACACAGCGAGAACAAAGAATATTCTTGGGAGAATACAAAGGCACAATGCCTATGTGTCTCTGATCATACAAAATAATATATATCAAAATGAACTCCAGGAAATGGAGTTTTGTTGTTTTTTTTTCTTTCTGTCTTGTTTGTTTATATGTCTTTGGAAGGGTAAAAGGAGGCACAGAAATGGAGGGGCAAAGGGTAAGCAAATGCAGCAGTGGTACTCATTAGACACTATGTTGAGAATGAACTAAACAACTTGTAGGTAGGGATAGGAGGGAAAATTTGGGCAAGTATGAGTGAAGGTGCAACACTGTCCAAAAAGAAATGTACCCTTTACCTGACTTACGGAACTGTAACCCCTCTGTACATCATCTTTATAATAACATTTAAATTTAAAGAAATATTTCCTATTTTTTACTCATTAGAAGATTTAACAATCTTTCTCACCTATTTCTCATCTCCCTTTTTACTCAAGTACTTTCACTGCTACCCATAATGGAATAACAGGGTTCAGATTTACCTTCTCACCTTAAATAACTTTTTAAATGGACAAAATATATAAAACGAAGGTTTTTAGACATTAGATAACAGGCAGTACAAAACAGCACACTGTACCCAAAAAGATGAAAACAAGGTGAGCCCTCGGTCTGTTCTAACTCAACCTGGAAAGAATTTCTAGGCCACACAGGAACTACAGAAGAAAAGCCCAAACAACTGGAAGTCTCTTTTTGCTGAAAAGGGTGGAGAATTTAGGAAGGGTAGGGGGGCTACAACTCCTAGCGTAATAAAGAAAAGAACATAGACAACAACCAAGCTCCAGAAATCTATACAGGGTTACCAGCATATATTTATTCATTCTGCTGAGCACTAATGAGCCCACACATGGGATTAAAGCAAGGAAGGGCAAAACAACAGGGAAGGAATAAGTAGGAAATTTTTCAAAAGGTTCAACAGGGATACTTGTGCACCTATTATCAGCTACAGTTGAAAGACTTAATAATAAAGAGAATATTTAGAAGGGTACTCAGTGATGGTGGAAAAATATTATCCCTCAAGGCTATTTTGCCGCTGCCTTTATGAGGTTCAAAAAGAAGTCTTTAAGGAACCAAACTGTTCCCAAGAAACTATACTAGGATAAAGCCTAACTAAAGTCACTCAAGTTATTCATTTGGAATAATGAAGAAGAAGAAAAAAAAAAACAGCACCCAACAAAGATAAAAATCAATGTTGACATCGAATAAAAAATAATACAGAGACATGAAAAAAGAAGTAACTTGGGACTGGGGATGTAACTTGATAAGCTCAGTGACGGAGACTATCTAGCATACGCAAGACCCTAGGATCTACTCCTGGCACTACAAGAAAACAAACAAAAGAAAACTTGTTCCACAAGCAAGAAGAGAGGAAGACACACAGAAATCGTTCTACAGATGAAAAAAAGTCTGAGACCAACAATGCAGTAGATAGGATTAAGAGCAGGTTAGAAAAAGAATAATGAACAGCAAAAAAAAAAAAAATCAAATTCCAAAACACACCATTTAATAAGCTGTAAGAAAAAATTCAAATTTGATGAGAACTACATAATTAAACAATAAACTTCTTAGCCATGAAAAGTAAAGTCCTGTTATTTGTGAAAACACAGATGTAACTAGAAATCACCATGCTAAGTGAAAAAAAAACTAGGCACACAGACAGGTACACAGAATCAAAAAGAGTTCAACAGAGATGCTGATTAAGGGGGGAAAAAAATACAAAACTGGACAGGAGCTGGCCACCATCATGCCTACAATGCCAGCATACCTATAATCATAAGGACTGTATGCCTAGCTAGAAATAACACCTCCCGTTCTTTTCCTGTGATTAATTGGAGATAAGTCTCACAGGACTTTACTGCCCAGGCTGGCTTTAGACCGTGATCCTCAGATCTCGGCCTCCTGAGTTGCTATGATTACAGGCGTGAGCCACCAGCACCCAAGCTAAAAGTTATTTTTAAAGCTAGGTGTGGGAGCACTGTTCTGAGGCTGGAAGATGGCAAGTCTGAGGCCTGCTCACCTACATAGTGACTTACACCGCTCATCTTGCTTATATCCTGACTAAAAAGGGCTGGGAATGTGGCTTATTGGTATAGTGCTTACTTAGCATGCATGAAGCCCTGGGTTTAATTCCTCAAGACCACATAAACAGAAAAAGCTGAAAGTGGGGCTGTGGATCAAGTGGTAGAGTGCTATGCTAGCCTTGAGCAAAAGCAGCTCAGAGACAGTGCCCATGCCCTGAGTTCAAGCCCCAGGACTGGCAAAAAAATATATTAAGTTTAAAATGGGGGTCGGTGGCATGCCTCAGGTTGCAGAGAATCATCCATGGAGCAAAAGTGTCAGATACCAAGTTCAAGTCCTAGTCTTGGACCAAAAAAAGGTTTAAAATGTTTTCAATTATTTTTGTTGCTATGGATTGAACCAGGGCCTAAGAACATGTTCTATGACTGAGCTACAAGCCTAGCTTAAAAAGTTTTCATTGCTATAAAATGAAATGCCTTTTATTTTGTAAGAGCTTCTATTGAACTTCTAATGTTAACATTTCCTTCATCTGTCCCTGAGATCCTCAGCTCAAGACTAGTGCTCTACCACTTGAGCCACAGCACCACTTCCGTTTTTTCTGGTGGTTAATTGGAGATAAGAGTCTCACAGGCTTTCCTGCCTGGGCTGGCTTTGAACCAAGATCCTCAGATCTGGGGTTGGGAATATGGCCTAGTGGCAAGAGTGCTTGCCTTGTATACATGAAGCCCTGGGTTGGATTCCCCAGCACCATGTATATAGAAAACGGCCAGAAGTGGCGCTGTGGCTCAAGTGGCAGAGTGCTAGCCTTGAGCAAAAAGAAGCCAGGAACAGTGCTCAGACCATGAGTCCAAAGCCCACGACTGGCAAAAAAAAAAAAAAAAAAAGCTCAGGGGTAGTGCCCAGGCCCTGAGTTCAGGACTCAATGACTGGCTAAAAAAAAAAAAGATCCTCAGATCTCAGCCACCTGAATAGTGGGATTACAGGCATGAGCCACCAGTGCCCAGCCACTCCTTCATTCTAATATGTCTAGTTTTGTAGAGTATCTTTTTATATTGCTCAAAGCTTTGGTCTATCTGGAATTTATGTTAATAGGAGCCCAATTTCAATGTCTTCCAGGTAAGCAGAGAGCTGTACCAGCACTGTTTATTAAATAACCTATTTCCCACTAACTTGAACACTACCTTTATTCTTTATTAAATGTTCATAATATATTCTTAAAGCCACTACTTTGTTCACCTATGCCAATACTATACTAATCTGATTACAGAGGTTATATGGATCATTTTGTCAACTAGAAGGCATAACTTCACTATTCTTTGGGGGACTTTTTTTTTTTTTTGCTATTCTCTGAAAATATTGGAATAGTGAGATTTGCCTTTTATTTCCTAATATTAAAAGCAATTATTTTATCATTGCAGTGAATTTATTAGAATGTCTAAGATAATATTGAACACAAAACTGATCATGAGCAACCAGTCAAGTTCCTACTTTTAATAAGTCTTGCTATTTAAGATATTTGCTCTCAATTCCCTCTCTATTTAGATGTTTTATTAGAAATAATCTTGACAGGCAAGCAGTGATGGCTCATGCCTACAATCCTAGCTACTCAGTAGGTTGAGATCGGCAGATCATAATTTAAAGCCAGCCATGGGCAAATCTGAGAGACTTATCTCCAGTTAACCAGCAAAAAGCCAGGAACTAGTTGAGTGCCAATGGCTCACACTATAATTCTAGCTACTCAGGAGGCTGACATCTGAGGATGGCTGTTCAAAGCCAGCTAGGTCAGTTCATGAAACTATTATCTCCAATTAACCACAATGCAAGGCTTAAGCAAAGAAAAAACTCAGGGAAAGTGCCCAAGCCTTGAGTTCAAGCCCTGGGACTGGCACACACACAAAGGCCAGGAACTAGAGGTGTGGCTGAAGAGAGAGAGGCCATGAATTCAAGCTCCAGTACTAGCAAAAAAAATCTTAATGTATTTCATCAAATGACCTCTCAGAAGCTATTAATGGCTTACCACACTTTTTGCTTCATTTGTTTATATAATCTATTAACAAAACAGACATTGGTGAAACTAGACCCTACTGGATCAAAACATATTATGTGTCCATACTTAGTCTATTGCCTAATATTGTTTAGAAATTTTATATTTCTAGACATAAGTGAAACTGATCTTTATTAGCAGCATCTTATTCAGAGATAAAAATGTGTCTTTCGGGCTGGGGATATATGGCCTAGTGGCAAGAGTGCTTGCCTCGTATAAATGAAGTCCTGGGTTCAATTCCCCAGCACCACATATACAGAAAACGGCCAGAAGTAGCGCTGTGGTTCAAGTGACAGAGTGCTAGCCTTGAGCAAAAAAAGAAGCCAGGGACAGTGCGCAAGCCCTGAGTCTAAGCCCCAGGACTAGCCAGAAAAAAAAAAAAAAGGAAAAAAAAGAATTGTTAAAAAAAAAATGTGTCTTTCCCAGAAAGCAATGAGCAGCTTTGCATCTTCAATTCTTCAATGGTGGAGAATAGGTTTTTGGCGGGGGGGGGGGGGGGGGGGTTGCTTTTTTTTTTTCCTTTTCTAGTCCTGGGCCTTGGACTCAGGGCCTGATGAGCACTGTCCCTGGCTTCTTTTTGCTCAAGGCCACTTGAGCCACAGCGCCACTTATGGCCGTTTTCTATATATGTGGTGCTTGGGAATTGAACCCAAGGCTTCATGTATATGAGGCAAGCACTCTTGCCACTAGGCCGTATTCCCAGCCAGGGTTTTCTTTATTATAAGGATATGTTCTTCATAAATTAAATAAAACTCAGTGGTGAAACCATCTGCTATACCGCCCTTTTCAAGGGCAAATCTTTCACCTATTTCCCCCCTGCGGTACTAGAGATTAAACCTAGGACTTTGAGCATGGCAGGCAGTCTCTCTAACATTTGAGCTACATCTCCAGCCATATTACTTTTGTTTTGCTTTTGAGAGTCTTGCTAAACTTTTCATAGGCTGTCACTCTTCTTGCTTCTGCCTCTCAAGTAGCTGGGATTACACCAGTGAACCTATGCTCATCTTTTAAGCCTTTGTTGGGAACTGGTTAATTCAAGTTTTTACTTCTGAAGTCAGTTCCATTCACTTACATTGTGCTACAGTACCATCCATCTCCTCTTGAAATAACTTTAGCATTATAAATGAAATGCATAGTCTCAAAAAAAATATGAAGCCAAGCATCAGTGGCTCACACCTGTAATCTTAGCTACGCAGGACACTGAAATCTGAGAATGATGGTTTGAAGCCAGCCCAAGCAGACACATCTGAGCAATTCTTACCTCCAATTAACCAATAAAGATCTGGAAGTAGAAGTGTAGCTCCAAATGGTAGTCTGCCTTTAAGGAAAAAGCAAAACAAAAATGTGAATTCAAGCCAAAATACTAGCACACGCAAAAAAAATCTGAAAAACATTTTATTAAAACCTCTCATACTTGAGGGCATATGGTTTTCTACTCCATTTTCCTTTCACAAGAGTTTATTGAGTTCATTGGGTTTTACTAAGAAATAGCCTTGGGATTTCTTTTTTCCTGATTTTCTTTTTTCTGTTTCCAATTCTACTAAACAGTTTTATTTTTAAACTACATATTCTACTTGATTTTGGCTTTATTTTCTTAATCCCTAAAGATGAGTACTGAGTTTGGTTTTTGTGTGGTTTTTTTTTTTTTTTTGGGGGGGGGGGTAGTTTTTTGCCAGGCCTGAGGCTTGAACTCTGTGCCTGGGCACTGTCCCTGATCTTCTTTTACTCAGGCCAGCACTCTACTTCCTGAGCCACAGCGCCACTTCTGGCTTTTTCTGTTTATGCAGTACTAAGGAACTCAGGGCTCCACGAGCACTCTACAACTAAGCCACATTTCTAGCCCTTGATCTCTTTTTTTAACTTCACTCTATAAAAATTTTAATGATACATTCCTAGGCCAAGCAAGATGGCACATACCTGAAATCCCAGCTCCTGGGAGGCAAAGGAATCCTTTGGCCCAAGAATTCAAGGCTAACCTAAGCAACATAGCAGGACCCTGCCCCAAGAGAAAATATTTCAAATGTCCATAAATGTCCTTCAAAATGGAAAACTTCAAAAATGCAACTTCTCCTGTTTCCTACTGAAAGACATGTTTTCATTGCTTTCTAAACAGTACACTCAAATACTGCCTCGGAGGAAAGACACAGGTTTGAAACTTCGAAGATGGATTATTTGTTAAGCCTCAAGCAAAACAAAAAATAAGAATAAAATATACTATATCAAAATAATTTAATGAGGGGTGGGATGTAGCTCAGTTGCAAAGTGCGTGCCTAGCAAATTCAACGTCCTGGATTCCATCCCCAGTACCAAAAAAGAAAAGACATACACATACACACACACATACACACACACACACACACACACACACACACAAAACTGACTTGTCAATAGTTTTAACTTAGACTATGACTCTACTATTATTAAAACTAATCTGACTAGCCCATAAACAATGAATACTAATTTAATTTCCTGCTTTGAAATAATTTTAACAGCAAAAATGTAATCGTTTATGGCTAATCATTCTAAATTTATAAGAAAATTGCTATTCAACAAAAGCCAAAATTGGACCAATGGAAGAATCAATAAAGCAGAAAATTTTCTTTCACTCTCATTCAGTCCACAGTACATATTCTTAGAGTTTTTACCAATGTAATCTACTGGCAAGCATGTTAAATAACTATGTCTTTTCTGGGCACCAGCAGTTCATGCCTGCAATCCTAGTTACTCAGGACATTGAAATTTGAGGATCATAGTTCAAAGCCAAACCAGGCTTGAAAGTCTAATAGACTCTTATCATCAATTAACCAAGAAAAAGCTGAAAGTAGAGGTATGGTACAGTGGTAGTATCAGCATTGAGTGAAAAAGCTAAGAGACAGTGTTCAGGCTCTGAGTTCAAGGCCCAATACCAGTAAAATATACATTTCCTGTTCTTAATACAAGTATTCATTAGGCAAAATCCTTCAAATCTACATGAAGATTTGAAGACCTCAAAAGCAGTCCTAAAATATTTGCCTAACCATTCTTAATTTTCATTTAAAATTGGGAAAGTAGGAAAATTAATAATTTTATTCCTCTTCTTAGAAATATATATCTGACCCTTAACAACCTAATTAATGAGAGCTTTGTAGAACACTGAGAGCAAGCCCTGAGTTCAAATTACAGTACCATCATAAAAGAAAAAAAAAGTCTACTAAGAAAACTGTATAGGCCCCTAGCCAATTAATCTTCCTACAGTAACCTGTGCTGGAATCTGTTCTTTTTGTGTACATGTATGAGGAGAGAGGCTTAAACTCAGTACCTTGTGACATCCCTGGTGTACTGCCACTTGAGCCCCTACCTCCAGTCCAGTATTTGGCTGGCTAATTGGAGGGGAAGTTTCACAGACTTTTTTGCCTAGGCTGGCCTTGATCTTCCAGGTCCCAGCCTCTTGAGTAGTTATAATCACAAGCATGAGTCATCAGAGCCCAACTATGGAATCTGTTCTTAATTCTGCCACAATTATCCTAAATTCTAAAACAGCAATCTTCATGCCAAATAAAACCTTTTAATATTAGTGTTTCTTACAAACATAATTTGCCCAAAGAGAAAATAATCTGTTCAAGGAGTGATAAGGTACGATAATTGTAATTTCACTTAGCTTAAATAATCACCAGAAAGAAAGAAGACATGAATTAATGAATGTGCTAGAGGTTTAATAAAAGGATCAAATAAACTGATGGTAATTTCTACTCAAAGTCTCACTCTGAACAATATTGAGGATTACAAACCAAACACTGACATTAAGAGGCAGTCATCCTAAAGTATCTTTATTCTAAATTAAGCATCCTTATTTGCTCTAGAGATCAGACACATAGGGTTTTTTTCAACACATTTTTTTTTTTTTTTTTTTTTTTTTTTTTTTTTTTTGCCAGTCCTGGGCCTTGGACTCAGGGCCTGAGCACTGTCCCTGGCTTCTTTTTGCTCAAGGCTAGCACTCTGCCACTTGAGTCACAGCGCCACTTCTGGCCATTTTCTGTATATGTGGTGAATGTGTGGGGAATCGAACCCAGAGCTTCAAGTATACGAGGCAAGCGCTCTTGCCACTAGGCCATATCCCCAGCCCTTCAACAGTTATTAATGATATTGACAGTGTGGACTACTTGATTTGAAGCTGAACGATTTTCCACAAAGAAATCACTATTTAAAAAACAAAAAATAACCTGAATTCAGAATCCTATGACTATGTTTGCTTGGTGTGCTCCTGTTATCCCAGCTAGGAAAAGCCTAAAATAGGTAAATCGAAGTTCAAGCATGCACAGAGGCTGGACTCAAGATCCTTTATCAAAAAATGACCAGTATAAAAAAGGGCTGAAGGCACTGGTGAAGCCATAGAGCACCCGCCAAGCACAGCTCTAAGTTTAAACCCCAGTACTCCCGATATCCCTGCTCCCCCCCCCCAAAAAAAAAACAAAGAAAAGTGCAGACATCATGTTCAAATGAAAACCACTGTAAGGAAAATTGCCAAAGTTCTCTCCTTGTTAAATGCTGGCCTTACTCTCCTCTTATTGTTACTATCCTCAACACCTTATAGTTCTTTTTTTAGTCTTCTCAAATAACTAATTTGAAAGCCAGCAACTAGTCAACATGCTCTATCATGGGCTTTTGGTGGGAAGGGGAGAGAGCACTAGGAATTGAACCCAAGGCTTCACATCTGTGCTAGCTCCTCATCCTTCACAAACTATCTTTTAAACAAACCTCAGTATCACCTTGGATGGCACCTTTACATTTTATCAATTATTGCCTTCTGCTGCTTTTATCATAAGTTCGCAACATGCTTCTAGGTCATCAGCTAAATAGGATTTTATTTCACATCTAGATTATTCAACAAGAATGCTTGTTAACAGACATATTTGTTACCTAGCCCCCATATTCTTTCAAATAATCTCATTTTTCACCTGTATGGACAGTTTCCCCACAAACCAGCAGCTTCCCATCTCAGCCACCTCATTGTTTCTCCCCTAATTTCCCAGCACCTCAGAAGATTACCTAGACCCAACTAAACACCTGGGGAAGTGCAGAGAATTTTTCACAGATAACCACAATCAGTAAGGACTAGGGGTAGGTAGAAAAACACTCATCCCAATTTCCCTGGAAGAACTATCCTGAAGCATTCCCTCACTTACACTTCCTGCATCCAGAGTGTTACCTGAGTGTCTGAGTTCAAGATACACTTCAGGGAAGGCCCCAAATGATGCTGTCAACCAATTGTTTATACTGAAATATCACATGAAACCCCACTAGTATATATGTTTAATATTAGTTCTAAAAGACCTAGTTAAGATTTATTTCAATTACAAAGTTACCCAAGTAATCTTCCAAACTCTACTTTCTCCCAATCACAAATTATTCTGCCAGGAAGGGGAAAGGATTTACCATCTCCCTGGTCCAAATCCCTGAAGCACTTATTGTTGTTTTATTTGGATTTTTTGTTTGGTGTTGGTGCCAGTCCTAGGGCTGGAACTCAGGTCCTAAGCCCTGTCTCTGACTTTTTTTTCCCTTTCTTTTCCTCAAGGCTAGTGCTCTACCACTTTGATTCACAGCGCTACTTTCGCCTATTTGGTGGTTAATTGGAGATAAGAGTCTCATGAACTTTCCTGCTCAGACTGGCTTCAAATGTGATTCTCAGATCTCATCCTCCTGAGTAGCTAGGATTACAGGTGTGGACTACAAATGCCCAACAAGCATTCTTTCTTAAATAATCGTTCCCATTTACATACTGCACATAACCCACAAACTTTCTTACACACTTAAACCAACTATTTTCATCTCAGACCTTGGAGTTTTCAACTAATTAAATGGTGCCTGAATTCACATACAGACTTTTTTAGAGTTTTAAAAACAACATTAAAGAAACAGAGCTACACAGATCTTAATTCTAACAACTCAGGAGGCTAAGACTAGAGAGGGCCACCAATCTGGCAAAATTTTATTGAGGTCTTCCCTCAATAAAAGGGAAGAGGGGAGGAAAAGAAGGGAGGAAAGGTGAAAGGGGGGGAGGAGAAAGAAACTGAAGGGAAGGAAAGATAGGGGGAAGGAGGAGGGGAAGAGTAGAAAGGAGGTGAAAAGAGAAGGGAGATGAAGAGAGGGGAGAGTAGGGGAGAAGGAAATAAAGCAGAGGGAAAGAGAAGGGAAGGGAAAATAGAAACAGAAGGGAGAGAAAAGAGAAAGGAAGGAAGCAAAGGGGGAAGGAAATCAAGTTGTTACTCAATTCCTTCTCTAAAAAAAAAACTACATATTTCTCACCCCAAATCTTTCAGCATTTTACATACTTCATATTCTTGCAGATTTCAGCTTGTTATACTATAGGTCATAGAACTCTAGCCTTAATCTATCTACACTGCAACTTATATTGAAATCTGCTTTGGCAACATTGTAAGGAAATTCTGATTCTTACACAATCTTCTGATGTGGGGAAAGACTTTCTTCCCATTCCTCAGAGGACTGACATGAAGACCAAATAAAAGGTCATTGAAAATTCTAATAGTAATACATTGTCAGCATTATCTCCTTCACTGTTAATTTTTCTTACCTACTTACTATATATACCACTAAACTGTAGGCATATAAAATAATGCTTCTGATAGTTTACAAGTAACTGAAAAAAGAGAAAAAAAGCACTCAAAGAAAAAGTGAAAGTTAGTAATAAACCAGATCAAAAGAAACCATCTTAAACAGAATATCCCTCATTTGCGCATTGAGTAAATATTTTATTCAAAAATGTTTTGTACTTTTTTCTCTATCTTGCAAAAGTAACATAAAACACCTAAAACAGTGCAAATTACTTTTTCTTAAATTTAGCATTATTTTTCATTAAGATTCAGATTTTAGCAGTACAAAAAGCAATATTTCTATTAGGTTCAAGCTAAATAGTCTAGTATGATCATATGATCTGGTCAATTGTGCTGTCTTAATCAGAAATGAAACTAGGATGGATGCATTACTTTTGGAAACAGGTTTTCCTTCACTGAAAAAAAGAAAACTGATCAAACGGGGGAGGGGGGCAGGAGGGGAGGGAACCATATTCCGCGTAAGCGTACGTACTAATCAGAAAGTCTTGAGATCCTGGAGCTGGTTCTCCGTTTATATTACACTGTCTGGCCAGGGTGCTACCTTCGGTCTCAATTTTCCCAGGCCTAATGCCAGTTACAGGAGAATGTAAACCCTAAATATTACATACTCTGAGCGCAAAACACCTAGAAAAACAAAAAATCTCATTGTCCAACAGCTCAACTTGCACCTCATAAATATTCAAATGACAAACATTTTAAATTTGAGAAATATTTATGAGGGATGTGGGAAAACAACCAGGGTGGAAATTTGACCCAAACCAAAACTGCAGATGGACAGACGGTAAGACTGGACTGAACCCAAACCAAAACGTCAGGCAAAGAAAAATTATAGGGACAATGACACCTCGGTTTTCCTGTCCCTAACAATGAATAACGGGGCCGCATGAACGGGTCTGGACACCCCACGCCGCAAAATGAAAGCAGAAGCCAGGAGGGAGCGCCGCGGTTCTCGGTGGTTCGCGTCCCCCGAGACGAGCTCGAGGCCAGTGTGGGGATGGAGGGGGAAGGGAGCGAGCAAGGAGGCGCGGCTCCGCCCCCCCCACCCCCGGCTCCCGCCGCCTAGCCGCGCGCCTCCGGGTCACGGTCCCTTCAACCACCCCAGGTGCGTGTCCTCCACCGCCGGACGCCGGCCCACGGGCCGGTCACCGTGTGATTTCTACCGCGCTTGGCACAGAGGGACCAGGCCTCGTTCCCGCCACGCGTGCATGCCATCACCCTGGGAATCAAGAACCAAAGGCCGCGGCGCCCGGCGCGCGGCCCGAGAGAATCGAGCCCGGCCACCTAGCAAAGGGCCCCAGAGCCCTTCAGCCCCGCGCCGAGAACCGCACTCGGCCCCGGTCCGCCCCGCCCCGCCGCACCGCGCTGCGCTGCGTCGCGCTCACCTCCACCGCCTTCTCCACCGGCCCCGCCAGCGCAGCCACGGTGGTCTGCAGCTGCACCTCCGCACACCTCTCCTCTCCTCTCCTCCCCCGGCCTCCGACCCTAGCCGGGTTGACTCGGGAAGACAGCAGAAAGGCTCCGCTGCGTAGCCCTCAAGGTCCCCGCCTCCGAGCCTGCCACTTCCCCCACCAGCTGCGGCTCCTTCCGGCGTCTCCTCGCCGCTGCGGGCGTCTAGGGTTGGCCGGGGCGGGAGGGGGCGGGGCAGGGCCGCATCGGGGCGGGGCCGGAGCCAGGCCCAGCTGCCCCGCCCCGCCGGAGCTCTTAGCCTTTGACAGCAGCCAGCTGTACTCTCACCGCAAGGGCCATGGGTTAAGGCATTAGGGAGATTTGCGGTTTTTACATGTGTTGTCCCTCTCTTTCCTCGTCACACACGACTATCATGGGGTCTGTCTCACTGCGTTACAAAATGTATAATGGGTGGGCCCTGTAGGGCCCCCAGGTTTGCGACCTTGTACAAAAAGATTTACCTCAATTCGATTGTTCTTTCCATTCTCCTCCTAACTTCTTTAAGCATCGGATTCTCTGGAAGCAATTTCTTTTTCCATTTATGCAGAGAAGAAATTCATCTCTGCTCTCTTCCCAGAGGCCAAGATCAAGATGATCAAATGAAATATTCATTGAAACCTTAGTATCTGCTTAGTGCCTACAGCACTGGAAAGGAAATGCTTTCTAATTTTGTAACTTAAAATTTATTAGATTGATTTTAGACTATGTGAATAAACCCATTAAGTTAACGACAAAAAATGTCAGCTGGATATGGCAGTACAGTGCTGGAATTCCAGCCCTTGGGAGGTTAAAACAGTAGGATCATGAGTTGGGCTACACCAAAAGACCTTGTCTCAAAAAAAAAAAGTTAAATTGACCTTTCTTTGTTGCAATATGGAAGAATGTAGCCATAATACAGGATGTTCAATCTCTTCCAAGAGTAGGCTGAAAAATATGGGTCTACTTGCATTTACTTTCATGGTAAAAAATGGAAATTAAATATAGTCATATAACATTCTACATAGGGCTGGACACAAGAGGCCTAGTTTGCATCATAAATGATTATATAGTGGGGATCTGAGAGAAAATGAAAGTTTCACAGTTTGGCAGGCATCCATGATGCTGCCCCTTCTCCCAATTTATTTTTACCTATTTCAAAATATTGCATTTACATGCTCCACATGTAAACAGGATTCATTTTTATTTTACTAACTAAAATGCCTAATTGTTTAAATATTAATATAATGTTTCTGTATAAAATATAAGGAATAAGGACTTGATGGCTGAAGAATATCAGTTCAAAGCCAGCCCAGGCAGACGAATCTGAGAATTTTCTATCCAATTAACTAGCAAAAAGCCAGAACTGAGGGCATGGCTCAAGTGGTATATATAGCACCAACCTTGAGAAGAAAAAAAATCCCAACAAGAACACAGATTTTTTAAAAGATAAAGAATAAGAGAACAATCACCATAATTTCTTTCCTAATGCCTTGTAACAATGTACTTTAAAACTCCCTGACTTAAATAAGTTTAGTTTTAGAAAGACAATGATTGTAAAGTGTTTTAATCTTTCCTATATTTGTTATAAGCAAGCATATGCCATCTAATTAAAAATTATATATAATTATATGTATATTGAATTTATAGCTTCAAAGTAAAAGGGATTTTTATAATGAGTGAGAAAATGAGTTACTTATTCAATGGGGAGGATATACATATACGTGTGTGTATGTATGTATATATGTATACATAGCTAGCCTGTCCTGGCTTTGAACCTCGATTCTCAGATCTCAAGTTCTTGAGTAGCTAGGATTATAGGTATGAGCCATGGCACCCAGCTCAAAATACACATTTTTAAGTAGGAGGTGGGGAGCATCAGGGAAGTAGCTCAACATTAGAGCACGGATGTAACATTTGTTCAGCTTGAGTAGAGTTCCCCAGTAAGGGTGTGGGGGGGGGGGAGAGAAGAAGAGAGGGAGGACAGGGAGAGGGAGAGAGAGAATAAGAAGTTAAAGGTTGGTTTGCTGTGTTGCTAAGGCTGGCCATGAGCTGAAGGGATCTTTCTGCCTCAGCCTCCCTAGCAGCTAGAACTATAGGCAGGTGTGCAGGTAACATTTTCCCCAGGCAAAGTATTATAAACTTTTTGACACTCGTGTGTCTGAGACAAAGCCTTTTTGAGGTACTGAGGTTTGAATTTAGAGCCTTGTTTACAATACCCCTGACTGATGCTTTTAGCCAAGTTTTTCACTGAATACTTTGAGAGGAGGATTACATTTCACACCAAGCAAATGAAGGGTGACCCACCTACTTTTAGGCTTCCTATCCTCACTGGGATCACAGGTTCCTGCCACTGCATCTAGCTTTCCTCTGTGGGGATGGATGGAATCTGGTAGACTTTTTGGCCTGGGCTGTCCTGGGCTGGCCTGGAAACACAATCTTCCCACTTCCAGCCTGACAGGTAGACTTTAGATGAAAGGTGTATCTATCCATTGGTACAACCTATTGGTTGAGAAGGGATCTTACAAACTTTTCTGCCTGGGGTGGCCTTGAACTGTGAGCCTCCTATTCTCAGCCAAGATTCACTAGGATTTCCTGTGTGACTTGTGCAAATGCTGGGTCTTAATCTGGTACACCTTAACGAATACTCCCAACTTCTTTGTGGATAACTCCTAATAGGTATTCTCTGTTAAACATAGTTCTCTTTGCCTTATGTTTCCCATTCTACACCCTATTTTTCTTTATAAAATATAAGTCTATTGTTATTATTAAGATGTTATACAGAAGTGTTACTGGCTCATAAGTCAGGTAATGAGTGTAGTTTTGGTTTTTGTGTTTGTTTGTTTTTTTGGCAATGTCATCCCTTCCTTCACTTTTCCACAGTTTCCCTCTACCGTCCCTGCTCACAAGTTCATTTCCTACATAGTGTCTACTGAGTACCATGACTTCATTTGTTCACCCTTCCTCCATGCATTTCTACATTCCCTTGCCCCTTCAAAAGACAAAAAGCAACAACAACAATAACAAAAACCCAAGGCAAAAACAAGCAACACCTCTGCCAACAACAACAATCCCCCCAAAAAAACATGTTTCCATTTCCTGGAAGTCATTTCAATAAATAGTATTTTAAGTATTCAATAGAGTTATGCCTTTGGGTTCCTCTCTTAAGAATATTCTCCTGGGCTGGGGATATGGCCTAGTGGCAAGAGTGCTTGCCCTCGTATATATGAAGCCCTGGGTTTGATTCCCCAGCACCATATATGTAGAAAACGGCCAGAAGTGGCGCTGTGGCTCAAGTGGCAGAGTGCTAGCCGTGAGCAGAAAAAGAAGCCAGGGACAGTGCTCAGGCTCTGAGTCCAAGCGTCAGGACTGCCCCCCCCCCAAAAAAAAATATATATATTCTCCTATAGTCTCACCATCAGTGTGTGAATGCCTAGAGTACTCTATATGTTACCATGTCCAATTGTATTTTAGATCTATCATCCACATATGAGAGAAAACATGCCGTTTTGTCTCTGAGCTTGGCCTACCTCACTTAACATGATTTGTTCTAGGTCCATCCATTTCCCTGCAAATGGCATGATCTTATTCTTTTTTATGAATGGAACTCTATTGTATATAAGTACCACATTTTATTTGATCTACTCACCTATTTTAGGCCATATGAGCTATTTCCATAATTTGACTCTTGTGAATAGTGCAGCAAGGGACATGATTGCGCAAGTGTCTTTACAGTATCCTGACTTGTCATGTTCTGAGTAGATGCCCAAGAGTGCTAAGGCTGGGTCATAAGGAAGTTCTATATTTAGATTTTTGAGGACCCTCTAGATGGCCATCCAGAGTGGTTATACTAGTTTACATTCCCACTGGCAATGCAATAGGATTCCTTCTCCCGCAAACCCACCCCCATCCCCACCAGCATTTGTGGTTGTTCAAGATTTCCACATTGGCCAATCTAACTGGGGTGAGATGGAATCCCAAAATTGTACCTATTCATTTCTCCCTCCCTCCCTCCCTCCCTCCCTCCCTCCCTCCCTCCCTCCCTCCCTCCCTCCCTCCCTTCCTTCCTTTCTTCCTTCCTTCCTTCCTTTTCCGTCTTTTGCCAGTCCTGGGGCTTAAACTCAGGGACTGAGCACTGTACCTGGCTTCTTTTTGCTCAAGGATAGCACTCTGCCAACTTGTACCACAGCGCCATTTCTGGCCTTTTCTATATATGTGGTGCTGAGGAATCGAACCTAAGGCTTCATGTATACAAATGAGGCAAGCAGTCTTGCTACTAGGCCATATTCCCAGCCCTGTACCCTATTTCTTTATACAAAATATTTATTAAATATTTAATGATTTTAAGATTGTCCTGTATGTTTAATTTTCTGCCAATCTGAACTTACACTCCGTGTGATCGGCAACTATTTCTCTTGTTCACAAAAGTCACAAAAACACCTGTTCTTTGTCATCTGAGGGTATCTCATCCTCCAGGTGGGTGTTGGATGACACCCCTGACGAGGATTGGTAGAAGAAGGAATTGATCACAATCCTTTGTAATGATGTGTTCAATACAAGAGAGTACAAAACACCATTAGTGCTATGCTTGAGCCTGAATTTAAACTGAGGCTTTAAAATATGTTTTTAGTTATAAGTGTCAGATGAACTTCTGTTCTTAGGTGTCTAAAAAATCTGGGTTTATCACAAGTTTTATTATTTCTTAGTGTGGTCCCTAGAAATCTCTGAGGATCTCATTTTACTCCTAGGACAACATCTTAAAGCCTTTAGTTTCTCTAGTCACTGTTGTGTGACTTAAAAGTCCTCCAGTCAATTTTCCAGTGGTAAGCAAATGATCTTTTCCCTCTGGTGTTGTAGCCTGTCTAGTAGCCTGTCAAAATCCAAAACTTTTACAGTTCAAAAATTCATTGCTCAGGCTAATTTTCCGCCCCCCCACCCCGCTCCTTTTTTTTTTTTTTTTTTTCATTTTTGCACCTCTTTATGCTGGAGAAGATAAGAACAGGAAGACTCTTCTAGGGTGGAGAGGTCTCCGCCTGACGTCAGGGTTCCCCATGGAGCATCTCTATAGGTGTTTCACCGGGAAAAACTCACCTACAATGGCATGGCTGAGCAATGAACTCTCTGACCATCCAATTGTAATATTCACTTTGTAATATTCACATTCTCAGGGATCCATCCCTAGTTGGAGTCATCTCACTTGTGCAGTAGTGGTCTTGTTAAACATTTGTTCATTCTCTTTTTCTCTTTACCTTTCTCCCTCCCTTCCTTCCCTCTCTCCTGGTTTGGAAGATCATAAACAGAGTCTCAGCAAGGTCATGCCTCTAATCCTAAACTACTCAGGCTAAGATCCCAGGATTGTGGTTCAATACCAGACCAGGTAGAAAAGATTGTGAGAATATTATCCCAAATTAACCAGCAAAAAAACTAGAAATGGAGCTGTGGCTCATGTAGTAGAGTGCCAAGTTTGAGTGAAAAAGCCAAGTAAGAGTGCAAGGCCTTGGGTTTAAGCCCCAGTACTGGTATGTACGCGTACACACACACACACACACAGAGTTTTTTTAAAAAGTTAAAAGAACAGGACCTTAGATATGCTAGGCAAATCTTTATCATTGATCTACACCCCTTGCCCAACAGCCCCTTTGAAGACAGCTCAGATCAGCTCTTTTACACAGGTTCCTATCTTGGTGTAGTGGCTTGCACTACATGTATGAAGTATGGCTGTTCCAAATTAGCTTTGGTCTCATAGCTTAGGCTTTTCAAATGTGAAAATTATTAGGCTTTATTTCTCTAAGATTCTGATGGACACATGTCTTTTCCAAATGATCTTGAAACCCCTCAAACTTGGCTTGGGATGAGAGGGCTCCTATTTTTCACATTTATAGTGGAAGCTTAATTTGGATGTGGGCATATTTGACATTGAAATTTGAAACCACTGCCAAGAATGCATTGCCATCTGTTCATTTGTTGAGTAATGGTTTGGGTTGCTCTAACTCAGGGCTTCTAAAAAAATGTCACTGCTTACATTTTAAACTGAATAATTGTTTGCTACATGGCGGGGGGAGGGATGGTTCCTGTGCATTGTAGGCTTCTGTGAATGTCAGGGAGTTACATCTTTAGCCTTTAGCTAAATAGATGCCAGAGTTACATCCTCCCAGTGGTGACAAACAGAAGTGTCTTCAGACATTATGAAATATTTCTTAGGAGCCAAATCAGTGGGGAAACAATGGTCAAGCTAATGCTTTTCAAAAATGTGTGTGTGTGTGTGTGTGTGTGTGTGTGTGTTGGTACAGGCACTTGAACTCAAAGCCTGAGAGCCGTCTTTTAGTTTTTTGTTTTGTTTTGTTGTTGTTAAGTGTGGTGCTCTACCACTTCAGCCATAGCCCCATATCCAGATTTTGGGTGTTTAATTGAGAATAAGAATCTCATAGCCATGGGGCTGGGGATATGGCCTAGTGGCAAGAGAGCTTGCCTCGTATACATGAGGCCCTGGGTTCGATTCCCCAGCACCACATATACAGAAAATGGCCAGAAGTGGCGCTGTGGCTCAAGTGGCAGAGTGCTAGCCTTGAGCAAAAGGAAGCCAGGGACAGTGCTCAGGCCCTGAGTCCAAGGCCCAGGACTGGCCGGAAAAAAAAAAAAAAAAAGAATCTCATAGCCTTTATTGTGTGTGCTGGCTTTGAACCATGATCCTCAGATCTCAGACTCTGGAATAGCTAGGATTTCAGGAATGAGTCACCAGTACCCACACCCTTCCTTTCTTTCACCCTTCTTTTCTTCCTTCCTTGCCTCCCTCCTGCCCTTTCTCTCTTCTTCTTTCCCTCTTTCTTTCTTCAGATAATTAGATCATATCATTCAGAAAAGTATAATACACTAACTAATAGACTCCATGCTTACAATTAGAGTTTCTAGCAGGGATCGTTGTCTTGACTAAGACACTTGAAGGGGCTTAGCAGTTGAGATGATCTACCTTTGGCAAAACAACAAAAAACAAAAGGAAGAGTTTTTGGTTCATGGAATTCAAGGAATAGCCCAAACGAGGGACTCAAAAAATGTTGCTAGAACTTCCTAATGTTCTCTTCACTACTCACTTATTATTTTGCTTACAGTTTTCTTTTTAAAAAGTTAATAGTTTAAGAAAGTCCTAGAGATTAAGATTAGCCTTATTGACTTCACTTGGATCAAGGGCTTGTCTAAAAGCATTCTGCCAAAAGGGTAAGATCATGAAAAAGCAAGAGTAATCAAATGACAAGTGGATCAAAGGAACACCCAATGTCATAAATAGCAAATGCTGGCTTAAATTCTGAGTAAGAAAACTTCTGATGGACCAGTGCAATAAAGAGATAAGGGATTGGCTCAGTAGTAGAGTGCTTGCCTAGCAAACACACTGGGGGTCCCCTATCTTCCTATAACCTGTTGTGAGGTATTAATCTACAATCTTTTTATTGAAAGGCAAAACATTTTCTTGTCCCTCTCCTACTGGATGTTCCTTTCTTTGTGTAGGCAATGCCCTTTAAAATTAGCTTCTCTCCCTCTCTTTCTCTTCTTTTTTCTCTTTCCTTTTCTCCCTCTCTCCTTTCTTCCCTAGAGGAAAAAGTGGCTTGTATGTGTAATCCTAGCTACCTGGAAGACTAAGATGAGAATACTGCAGTTCCAGGCCGGCCCAGGCAAAAGTAAATTTTACTTGAAACCTATCAACCCATAGTGTAGCAGCATCATATCCTAGCTATCTGAGAGGCTAAGGTTGGGAGGACTGAAGTTTCAAATCAGCCTGGGCAGAACAAGGAAAGAAGCTGTATGCCACCATATGAGACTGTCATCCTTGCTATATCAGCAAGCAAAAGATAGAAACATCTTGGGTCAGGTGTACAAATAGGCAGGAAGCAAGACCCTATCTCAGAAACAACCAGGGATGAAAAAGCAGGATGGGAGGTGTGGTTAGTAGTAGAGTGCCTGCCTAACAAGCATAAGACCATGAGTTCACACTTCAGTACTGCCATAAAAAAATGAACCCCACTTATCCTTAAGGGACTTTTTGGCTTTGCTGGGTTGTTTGGACTTTTCTTTATATTGTATACTATAAGACATTCTCTAGTGATGTTATTATGTTGATTATACAATGTGGTGTAATATCATGTTATACGTGTTTCTATTTTTACTCATCCTAGTATTTTCAGTATTTAGCATAGTATATGGCACTGTGAAGAAAATGAGCAAATTTATAACCTTAGTATTTTAAAAATGAGAACATATGGAAGAGGTTAAGGTTTTTAATTTGGAAATGTTTCTAACTTGGAGATACACAGTAATTTGCCTTTAACTTTTCAAAATTTTCATAATTTAAATACCTAGACAACAGATGCATATTTTTCAAACGAATTATATATGTGTGTTTGTGTGTATGTGCATGCATCACACACACGCACACAGGCACACACACACATGCAGGCCCATGAGTGCCTGAGCATGTCAGTACTTGGGCTTGATCTCAAGGCCTCACACTGTGTGTTTTCTGTTTGCAAGAGGCTCTCTACTACTTGAGCCATGCCTCCACTTCTGGCTTTTTGCTGGCTCATTGGAGATAGAAGTCAAGAGCTTGGATTTTTTTCTGTGTGTATCTCCTAACGGTGTGATCCTGAGGCCTCAGCCTTCTGAGTAGCTAGGATACAGATGCACCGGCATCGTGCCTAAGTTTTCTTTTTTTCCCCCTGAGTCCTTAACTTGGAATTTGTGATTGGTTTCTAGGGTTTAAAATTATATCCCTTAGACACACCTGCATATATTTATATAAACATATGTAGATCTACATATGTATAAACATAATTCTATGATTTAATTTTAATAAAATCCTATATTAATTTTAACACCGTAGTAGTGTTTCTATGCGCATTTTTTTCTGGGGTAAATACTGCATCGTTCTCACCAGATTTGCAAAACTGTACCAGCTCCGATAAAAGATATCAAAATAAGATCCTAATTAGTGATCGGTGTGTACAAAGAATATAATCCCGGTTTTAGTATGCACCTAGCCTGGCAGAAGCGCTACCCTGAACAAAAATGGCGGGAGCGGCTTCCCACGCAGCCCCCCACGTAGGAAGGCAAGGAGGTCCTATCCACTTTTCCTTCACCTTCCCACTCCTGACCCCGGAAGCACTCCATCTGCAGCGGCGGAGCTGCGGCGAGCGTGGGGCTGCGGCGGGGCAGCAGGTGTGGGGCGGCCGCGCCCGGCCGGGGGACGCCTGGTATGGGAGAAATGTAGCGGACCTTTTGGGGTGCGGCGCGGGGTGATGCGGGGCGGGGCTCCCGCTTTAGGGTTTACCCCTCCCCCCACGGCCGGGGGAGCGGGGGAGGGCTGTTGGGGAGCTCAGAGGCCGTGGGCTCGCCCCTGGGGAGGGGGCGGGAGCCGTGGGAGGAGAGCGGGGTTCTCACCTCGGCTGGTATTTGGGGGGTGGAAGGTGACGCCTCCTTGCAGGCGCTTTCAGGGCGTCCTTAGCACCCAGCGGGTTGTGGCCTCTGGTCTCCTTTCTGATTAGAATCGCTGGACATGCTTTGCTGGTGGGACTGCAGGTGATCTTGTTCTTGAGTAGACCCTCAAGACCATAATTACTATAATAATGATAGTGATGATGATGATGATGATGATATTGTAACTAAGCATTTTTGCCACATTTAAAATGTCTTTCCAGGATTACTTTGTGTGGATTTATGTTACAAGTGTGCTTGGCTTGGTAGTTCAGGGTTTCCTGTCTTGCTTGCTAAAGTCAAAATAGATTACAATTTTAAGGCTACTTAATATGCAACCCCAGTTGTTGGAATGGGAAGCATCGAGTACTACAGTACAGTATTTTGGGTGATGGTATTTTGGGTGATGGTGTAATTGTTGTCATTTTTCATGGTATTTCTGTAATCAAGCAAAATATCTAGTTTTGCAAATTCACTCTGTTAATCATGCATAAGTTTGGAATTAGCTTCCTGTGTTCAAGCCACAGTATGGGCAAACATAATAAGAATAAGGAAACCAACAACAATAAAAAGACCAACCAAATAGTTCCCTACTAAGCTTCCTACACCCCTCCTTATTTTCCACATGAAGACTTTCACTCCCGGTTTCTTCACCATTTCCTCAATATTTCTCAGTAATGGGTCTAGTTTGTTAGTTGAAAAACATACTTAAACTAATGAAATAGAGTCTAAAAGTTGTGATGAGAGCAGGGTAGGGAGAACTAACTGATGCTGCAGTGTGCCAGTAAGGTTAAGGTAAGTGTTCCCCACACTAAAAGGGGTTATGGTCCCTTATTTGAAAGGAAACCACTATTTAATCAGTGGTTTTGACACTTTTCTCAAAAATGGCAAGTATTAAACCAAACGGGATTGTCTACTGGAGTCTAGAAAAAGGTTATAGAGATGTTTACAGAAAGAAAGGACCTAGGGAAAATATATCAAGGAAACTTACAGTGCAATTGTTAGTATCTCTGTTCTTCATTAAAAGCATACAGCACCAGACAAAGAAAGGAAATACAGTTGGTATAAACAATCGGGTTGCCAGAAAAGCATAGTCTTTTTTCACAAGAGATACTTGTCCAGCTTTTTTTTTTTGGCTAGTCCTGGGGCTTAAACTCAGGGCCTGAGCACTGTGCCCCTGGCTTCTTTTTGCTCAAGGCTAGCACTCTACCACTTGAACCACAGCGCCACTTCTGGCCTTTTCTATATATGTGGTGCTGAGGAATAGAGCCTAGGGCTTCATGTATATGAGGCAAGCACTCTTTGCCACTAAGCCATATTCCCAGCCCCTTATCCAGCTTTCTTGCTGGTTAATTGGAGATAGTCTCTTGGACTTCTCTGTCCAGGATGCTTTGAACCTGGATCCGCATATCTCAACTTACTGAGTGGCTAGAATTACAAGTATGAGCCACAGATACCTAGCTTGAATAATGTATGTTTTAGGACCCTTTGATTTTATGCTAATGATAAACTTTTTGACCTATTAATTCAGCTTCCTTGGTATTTTATTTCAGAGAGGGTATATTTGGTAGCATGTATTTTTGTTACTATATATTTCTTTGACTCAATCAATTTCTAAGCTGATTTATAAATTCGTTCCATGTGACCTTTAGTGTATATTCAGCTGAGTATACTAATGAAACTTGAGTTTCTAGTTGTGTAAAGCAGAAATACACACTCTAACCCTCCACACCCATGATTTTATGAAGGATCTACTACTTTAAAGACCTCTCTGAGTAACGTCTGACTCTTCTTTTAGTATCTGTTCTTTTTAGCTAGGTGCTATGGCAGGTGCCTGTGGTCGTAGGTCCATCAGAGGTTGAATATTTGAGCCTAGGTATTGTAGACCAGCCTGAGCATCAAAGGGAGACCCCTCCCCCAAATCTCTTAAAAAGTAAACAGCTGCTGGATCCCTGTAATCCTAGCCACTCAGGAAACTCAGAGCTGAGGATCCCTGTTCAAAGTCTGCCTAGGCAGGAAAGTCACTGAGACTCCTTATCTCCAACTAACCATCAAAAAAGCCAGAAATGGAGCTATAGCTCAAGTAGTAGAGTACTAGCCTTGAGCAAAAAGCTTATAGGTAGCACCAGGCCCAGAGTTCAAGCCCCAGGACTGGCACAACAAGAGGAAAAAAGGAGCTTAAAGATCTGACTTTCCTTTCCTCCTTTGATTTCAAGAGAAATAATATGCATTAAAACAGTATCACGGGGCTGGGGATATAGCCTAGTGGCAAGAGTGCCTGCCTCGGATACACGAGGCCCTAGGTTCGATTCCCCAGCACCACATATACAGAAAACGGCCAGAAGCGGCGCTGTGGCTCAAGTGGCAGAGTGCTAGCCTTGAGCGGGAAGAAGCCAGGGACAGTGCTCAGGCCCTGAGTCCAAGGCCCAGGACTGGCCAAAAAAAAACAAACAAAACAGTATCACGGGCTGGGGATATAGCCTAGTGGCAAGAGTGCCTGCCTCGGATACACGAGGCCCTAGGTTCGGTTCCCCAGCACCACATATACAGAAAACGGCCAGAAGCGGCGCTGTGGCTCAAGTGGCGGAGTGCTAGCCTTGAGCAAAAGGAAGCCAGGGACAGTGCTCAGGCCCTGAATCCAAGGCCCAGGACTGGCCAAAAAAACAAACAAAACAAAACAAAACAAAAAAAACAGTATCACAATTACATAGCACATATATGTCATTTCTTGTGACTATCTTTAAAATGAAACAGTATGAGAATAAATGCAACAAAATCCAGCCAATAAAATCTGGGACTCCTTTTTATCCCCAAGAATCTCTTCTAGATCCCTACAGCAAATCCCTGGCCCCCCTCTGCTGTTATATGAAATTTACTAAACACCAATAAGTGGACTAGAGAAGAGAGAATATAGGGAATGTGTACTGCTTGAGTTTGAATTTTAAACCCAGCCCATTTTAATCACTTCTAGGTTTTCTTTTGCTAAGGTTAAATGTGAATCTAGTTCCTTTTCTTTTTTCTCTGTCAAATCATAAATCCAGTTTCAGCTTGTATAATGGCAGAATAATTGCAAAAAATCTGGTCACATTTTCATGTTACTTTGTATCTTTCATTGGTAAAGTCAAAAGAAATCTGAGTGGCTAATAAGTTTCTGTGTTTAATTTAGTGATTCAAAGAGTCATGTCAGAAGACACAGTAAGGGAATCACAATCTCCCTTGAGGACAGCAGCACTGAGAGTGTTTGAACTCCCTCTGTCTTGGTACTCTTCACTCTTCCAGGTAAACAAACAAAGCTAACTTCAAGTTGTATAATTCTGTTACTTAGAACATGTTCTGTTTACAGGATTTCAGTTTTGCTTGAGGGTTTTTATTGTTTTGTTTTGTTTTATGGTGCTAGCATTTGAATCCAGGTTATGCTGAGCAGATGCTCTACCATTGAGTTATACATTCCTATCCCCCAATGCTTTTATATGGTACAGTCAAAAATGTTTATTATTGTTTAAGACCTATTCAGTTTTTATTATTTTATTTTTTGCTGTATTTCTGCTATATTCATAATTCTTTGGGTTTTTTTGTGCCAGTGCTGGTACTTGAACTCAGAGCTCATATTCTTGCTTAATTTTTTTTCTCAAAGCAGGTGCTCTAGTTGGGTGCTGGCGGCTCATCCCTGTAATCCTAGCTACTCAGGAGGCTGAGAGCTGAGGATCAAGTCAGTGAAACTCTTATCTCCAATTAGCCACCAGAAAATTGGAAGTGGAACTGTGGCTCAATTGGTAGAGTGTGGCCTTGAACTGAAGAACTCAGGTATAGTGCCCAGGCCCATGACCAGAAAAAAAAGAGATGGTACTCTACCACTTGAGCCATACCTTTTACTTCTGGCTTTTTGCTGATTAATTGAAAATGAGTATCATTAATATTTGTGCAGCACTAGCTTTGTACCTTGATGTCCAGATCTCAGCTTTCTGAATAGCAAGATTACAGGTGTAAGTTGTCAGTGCCTGACCCATTTTGACCATTTTTTAAGTGTGTGGTTTTGTTGCATTATGTACATTCATATTGTTGGGCAGCCAACCTCCAGAACTTTGTTCATCTTGTATAACTCTATAATCTCTACAATCATCTGTTGTCAGCAAGCCTCATGTTTGTCTTCTTTGGCTCTCAGGAACCCCCGTACTACTTTCTGTGTGAATTTGACTAGGTACCTCAAAAGTGTAATCATGCAGACTTTATATTTTGGATTTTTTTTTTTTGTACTTAGTACAGTGTCCTCAAGAGTCATTCAAGGAGCACATCTCAGAATTGCTTTCCTTTTTAAGTTGTAGTTACTATTTCATTGTATGTCTTTATTCATTGTAGATGGACATATGGATGGCCTTTGTGTTTTAGCTTTTGTGAACAATGCTGCTGTGAAGTGGTAGTTAGCTATTTCCTCAATACCCTGTGTTCAGATCTTTTGGATCTACAACCACAACTGGAATTGCTACCTAGGGGATTTCTAGATTTAACTTCTTGAGGAAGTGCCATGCTGTTTCTGTTCTGCTTTGCATTCTCACCAGCAGTGGTTTTTCCATATCCTTACCAATGCCTGTATTATCTGTTTTATTGATAGTAGCTCTCCAAAGGGGTATGAGATGGTTTTGATTTTATTTTCCTGATGATTCGTGATAGTGAGCATCTTTTAATGTGCTTGCTGGCTGGCTTTTTTTTTTTTTTTTTTTGGCCAGTCCTGGGGCTTGGACTCAGGGCCTGAGCACTGTCCCTGGCTTCTTCTTGCTCAAGGCTAGCACTCTGCCACTTGAGCCACAGCGCCACTTCTGGCCATTTTCTGTATATGTGGTGCTGGGGAATCGAACCTAGGGCCTCATGTATACGAGGCAAGCACTCTAGCCACTAGGCCAAATCCCCCGCCCCTGCTGGCTGACTTTTAATCATTGGAGAAATGTCTCTTTTAGTCCTCTGCCTGTTTTTGAGCTGGGTTGTTCTTGTTGACTTTTAGGAGTTCTCTGCATATTTTGAATATTAATTGCTTCTCTGACATATAATTTCCAAATATTTTCTCCCACTCTGTAGGTTTTTTTTTTTACTCTGTTGATGAAATATCATTTGGTGGACAAAACCAAAAAATTTTGCAAGTCCAATTTGTCTGTTTTCTTACTTTGTTGCTTGTGCCTTTATTACCAAATCCACGCTTGTGAAGCTTGTTAAGGTTTTTGGTTTTTCATTTTAAATCTATTTTGTGTTAATTTTTATATATTGTGTCAAGTAAAAGATTAATTTCTTTTTTATTTTTTAAAATTTAATTTTATTGTTAAAGTGATGTACAGAGGGGTTACCCCTACCATATGTAAGGTAGTGAGTACATTTCTTGTCAAACTTGTTACCTCATTTTTCTCCCACTTCCTCTCCCCCCTGACCCCTCCAGAATTGTAAAGTTCATTTCCAACACAGTGTATTGTGAGTATCATGTTGAGGCAAGGGGTTTGCTGGATGGATCTTGTTTAATTTTTTTCTCTCAAAGCTGGTGCTCTGGCACCACTCTTTCCCACATACACTGATTACAATGGATTATCAGTATTCATTGTTTCTGTTAACATTATGAGATCTGTTGTTATATTGTTTAGAGGCTTTTACTTTCTCTTTTGAGATCAAATATAGGCCCTCGCCACCCAGCTATATTGCATCTACAGTACTGTTGCTTCTGTCCCATCTACATCTGCCTTTGCTGTCTAATGCCAATAAATGTGCAAAGTGGGTTTTAGCATGCATCAGATTTTTTAATGATGTATGTGCATATTAGTAGATTGTTTTTCAAAATACCTGTAAGGCACTAAACAATAGTGATTTTGCATTTGCAAAGGAAAACTTGTAAGTGTATTGTTCATTTCAGTTTTTAAAAAAAGAACTAAATTTTATAAAAATTGACCAGGGGCATAAAGTGGTAGAGTACCTACCTATGAAGCATGAGGCCCTGAATTCAAAACCTGAATTCAAAAACTGAAAAAATAATAAATGAAAGAAAAGGAACCAAAAAAGAATGTTTATAGTAGTTATTTCTCTCTTTCTTTGGTGGAAAAAATGTATATTTATAATTAGCCAGCTGGACTCAGTTTAGATGATTCCAATTTTGTTGGCAACATCTAAGGCATCATAATCAGGAGCCAGTCGAACATATGCTTTCTTCTCTCCATCAGGTCTGATCAGGGTATTGACCTTAGCTACATCAATGTCATAGAGCTTCTTCACAGCCTATTTGATCTGATGCTTGTTGGCCTTGACATCCACAATGAACACAAGTGTGTTGTTGTCTTCTATCTTCTTCATGGCTGACTTAGTGATGGGGGGAACTTGATGATAGCATAGTGATCAAGCTTGTTTCTCCTTGGGGCACTCTTCTAAGAGTATTTGGGCTGTTTCCAGAGCCACGGAGTCTTGGGCCACCGGAATGTGGGTGAAATGCCTATCTTCTTTGTTTGGTTTTGTTTTTGTTGCCAGTCTTGGGGCTTGAACTCAGGGCCTGAGCACTGTCCCTGGCTTCTTTTGGCTCAAGGCAGCACTCTGCCACTTGAGCCACAGCGCCATTTCCTGATATATATATATGTGGTGCTGAGGAATTGAACCCAGGGCTTCATCTATACAAGACGAGTACTTTACCGCTAGGCCATATTCCCAGCCCACGTATCTTCTTCTTTTTGTGGCTGTGGATACCTTTCAGCACTGTCTTCTTGGCCTTCAAAGCCTTTTCCTTGGCTTCAGCTTTAGGAGGGGCCGGAGCTCCCTTCTTCACTTTTGGCGCCATCTTGGTGAAAAGTAGTTATTTCTTCTGCTTCTTTTTCTTCATCCTCCTTTTCCTCTCCTCCTCCTTCATTTTTGTGCTGGTATGGGTGCTGTCCCTTAGCTTTCTTTTGCTCCTGGCTGGCTAGTCCTCTAGCTCTCCACTTGATCATTCTCATGGATTTTTCTGCCAAGGCTGGCTTTGAATTTTAATCCTCAAATCTCAGCCTTCTGAGTGGCCAGGATTACAAATGTGATCAACAGTTGTCCAGCCTTGTTATTATATATATATATATATATATATATATTACATATATATTTTTTTTGCCAGTCCTGGATCTTGAACTCAGGGCCTGAGCACTGTCCCTGGCTTCTTTTTGCTCAAGGCTAGCACTCTGCCACTTGAGCCACAGTGCCACTTCTGGCCGTTTTCTATGGTGGTGGGAATTGAATCCAGGACCTCACATGTGCCTGATAAATGTTCTACCACTGAGCTGTACCCTTGACCACTGGTTGTGGTTTTGATTTTCACTTTCTTGATGATTAAGGATGCCAAGCATTTTTTCACATATTATTGGCCATTTGAGAAAATGTCTATTTAAATCAGTTGTCTTTCTCTTCCACCTGTCTCTTCAAGACAGGTTGTCTTTATGTAGCCCAGGCTGGCCTGGAACTCACCATGTAACCTATACTGGTTTGAAACCTCCTACCTTAGTTGGAATTTTAGCTGTGTGCCACCATAGTCAGCTGGGTACCTGTGTGTGTGTGTGTATGTGTGTGCATGTGTGTCTATACTAGGGCTTAAATTCAGTACCTCTCACTCTTTTTTTGGGGGGGTTTGCTCAAGGCTAGTACTCCCCCACTTGAACCATTGCATCACTTTGGACTTTTTTTGGTGGTTAACTGGAGAAAAGAGTATCATGGGGCTGGAAGTATGGCCTAGTGTCAAGAGTGCTTGCCTCCTACACATGAAGCTCTCAGTTCGATTCCCCAGTACCACATATATGGAAAACGGCCAGAGGGGGCGCTGTGGCTCAAGTGGCAGAGTGCTAGCCTTGAGCAAGAAGAGGCCAGGGACAGTGCTCGGGCCCTGAGTCCAAGGCCCAGGACTGGCCAAAAAAGAGTATTATGCCTGGGCTGGCTTTGAACCTCTCTCTCCTCAGATTGCAACCTCCTGAGTAGCTAGAATTATAGGCATTCACCATGGGTGCTCAGCAGTCTTCATTTAAGAAAAAAATGTTGAGGGCTGGGAATGTAGCCTAGTGGCAAGAGTGCTTGCCTCGTATACATGAAGCCCTGGGTTCGATTCCTCAGTACCACATATATAGAAAATGGCCAGAAGTGGTGCTGTGGCTCAAGTGGCAGAGTGCTAGCCTTGAGCAAAAAGGAAGCGAGGGACAGTGCTCAGGCCCTGAGTCCAAGCCCAGGACTGGCAAAAAGAAAAAAAGAAAAAAATGTTAACACTTGTTTTGTTCCAGGTACTGCTGAGAATGTATATTCTCCAGCTCTTGGGTGCAGTGTCTGCAGATACCTGTATAGAGCAGATTTTAATTTTGCTCTACCTTTGTTCACTTTCTGGATTTAAGAAAAGTTGTCTTGCTGAAAGGTTGGCAGTAACACTCCATCTCTCTATATTGTAATCTCTTAATTTTATTTTATTGTTTTTCCATTTTGGGTGAAGAGAAGAATCTGTCCCAGAGCAAAAGAAAACTCATTCCTTCCTAACTCTTATGTTAGTACTTAGTCTTGTGTATGACATATATTGCAAGATGCTGTGACTGTTTATCAGTGTATCTGTCTCTACCTCTGGTTCTCACACAGAGTAAAACAGTATCCATCACTTCTGTATATGCCTCGTTTCCTGAGCAGTAAAAGGCACTTAACAGTTAGTAACTAACAGGGATCACAGTAAGATTTCAATGCATAGCTCAGTCTGGGACTTTTCAAGATGTTTTTCTCTTGCCAATGGTTGGCACTCTACCACTTAAGGCCTATCTCCAGTTCCGGGTGTATTCTTTTCTTTGAGATAAGGTCTCACATATAACCTACCACAAACTTAAAATCCTTCAGCCTAAATCACTTACTTCAGCTGTGCCCACTTGAGTGATTTGGGGAAATATTTGTTAGATAATTTATGAATACAGTTGCTTCTTTATTTGGAATTTAGAAATTGAGTCAATTAGGTTTGTTTAAATTTCTAGATAGTTTAAAAATTGGCTCAATTTAAATGTCTTGATTGAATTATTTCTGTCAAAAAAAATCTTGGAATGGTGCAGATAGAATAGTTAGTTGCCAAAAAGTTGTTCATAAGGTTGAATTATTTTGTGTTCCTACTGAATATTCATTGTTTACTTGAGAGCTTCAGAACAGTGTGTAATAAATTGTTACCTTAAAATGTCTTAAAAAATCACCTGGGCACCGGGTGCTAGTGGCTCATGTCTATAATCCTAGCTATTCAGGAGGTTGAGATCTGAGGATCAAGGTTCAAAGCCAGCCCAGGCAGGAAAGTCTGTGAGACTCTAATCTCCAATTAACCCCCTGAAAACCAGAAGTTGTGCTGTAGCTCAAAGGGGTAGAGTACTAGCCTCGAGCAAAAGAGCTTAGGGACAGTGCTCATGCACGGAGATTGCAGGTCAAATCCAGCCCTGGCAGGAAAAAGTCTTACCTCCACTAAACTACAAAAAAAAAAGCTGGAAGTGGAGTTGTAGCTCAAGTGATAGAACACTCAGTCTTAAGCAAAAAGGTCAGGAACAGACCTAGGCCCTGAGTTCAAGCCACACACAAAAAAATCTTAAAAATCAAATGGGCTAGCTATCAGTGAGCAAGTAAAATTACAATCTTTCCATAATGTTTAGAAACAGGTTAATAATAAGCTTAGTACTCACGTCTTTATTTTTAGTGAACAAATAAGACTTTTTTTTAAACCATTTCCATCCTTTCCAGATCAAGTTTTCACCAGTAGCTAAGAAGTTGTTTGTGGTAACAGCAGTAAGTGCTTTATCTGTAATTTTTCTGGCTCATCACTTTAAAAGAAGACGTGGAAAGAAGAAAGGAAAAATATTGCCATGGGAACCAGAGCATCTCTTACTTGAATGCACTAAAAGAGCGGCATCAGACAAAGGTATGTGGAAATAGCTGAATCACATGTATAAATTTCATGTGTAAATCATAGCTGGATTTCAGTGGTTTGGGTCTTATTTTCTAAGTTCCCTCTCTCTCGCTTCCCCCTCTCCTCTCTCTCTTGGTGTACCAGGATCTTAAACACAGGTCTAGACATGTTCTCTCCTCTTTAGTTATTTTTTTACATAGATCTCTTTATTTTTGCCTGAGGCCAACCTTGGACTGTGATCCTGGTACTTCACTTCTGTCCCCCATGTATCTCAGATCACAAGGCCAGCAAGCCCAGCTTGTTGCTTGAGATGGAGGAGTCTCATGAGCCTTTTGCCTGGGTTGGCCTCAAACCACGATCCTCCCAGTTTCTGTCTCAAGTTGCTAGGATTGCAGATATGAGCCACCATGCCTAGCCCTTCAATTTTCTTACTATTTACAAGCAATAAAGAAAAATGTAAAGCTGAATCTAATGCTTATTTCTGTGATCCTAGTCCTGAAGAGGTTGAGGCAGGATAGTCTTGAACCAAGGTCACACCCAATATACACAGCGATACGAGAGAGAGAGAGAGAGAGAGAGAGAGAAGAAAACATGGATAAAGAGCATAAAAACTTAAAATCCCTTGAAGTCCTGCTGTCCAAGAGTAATTACTGATAAAATCATGGTGTATATCCTTTTATATATGCTTTTAGCTGTCTTTATTGAGATGGAGCTTTTGCTGTGTAGCCCCAGGCTGTCCTAAAATTTGCAGTCTTTTTACCTCAACTTTCCAAGTGCAGGAACTACAGGTGTGCACTACACTTGGCTTAGTTATAATATTGGAATAAAATTTTTGTATATAAATAAATCATATACATAAACAACATATCACCACACATTTTTTAGAATCTCTCTCTCTCTATATATATATCAAACTTACCATCCCTATTCTCCCTTAACCTCTTGCCCCTTTAAAACAAATTAGTAGATATCATTGTTTTCATATATGCAAATAAAGCACTTTGATCATAGTCATTCCCATTCACCCTCCTGGTTTACTCAATATCCTCCTGCTGATAACCACCCCCACCATCAACAGAACCTATTTTATGTTTCTGACATTTATGTCCTTTTAGTGTATATTAATTGTACCAAAGAGTTTTGCCATGGCATTTCAGGTGGGCATATATTATACCTTAATCATAATAACCCAATCCCCTATTGATCCACAGTTTTAATTGAGATTCCTTACATCATTTACATATATAGTTGCAAGGAATTTTGAAATCATTCACCCTCTGTTCATTCTTTTTTCCTCTCTCCTCCCCTTAAACCATCCTATAGTTAGAATTATATCCTGTGTATCTATTTATGTATATATGTATGTATATATGTATGTCCATGTACATGTTCATGAATAGATATATTATTTATATTCTTTATGTCTAGCTTATGCAAATAAGTGACATTTGTTTTTCGAACTTGGATTATCTCATTTAACATAATGATCTTAGTTCTGTCCATTTTCCTACACTTTAGTGACATGGTTTCATTTTTATTTTGGCTGTTTAGTATTTCATGACCATGACCGTATATTTTTTATTTATTTATTTATTTATTTATTTATTGCCAGTCCTGTGGCTTGGACTCAGGGTCTGAGCACTGTCTCTGGCTTCTTTTTGCTCAAGGCTAGCGCTCTGCCACTTGAGCCACAGCGCCCCTTCTGGCCATTTTCTATATATGTGGTGCTAAAGAATCGAACCCAGGGCTTCATGTATCCGAGGCGAGCACTCTTGCCACTAGGCCACATTCCCAGCCCCATGACCGTATATTTTATAACCATTTTTTAATGGTACAGGGGTTTGAACTCAGACTCTCTTGCATGCTATGACAAAGAGGAAATAAAGGCTCTGCTGAAGAATGAGCAAAGGGATCCCAAAACCAGTTATCCTGTGCTATCATTTTAAATATGTAATTAATGTTAAATTTGTACAATGTATCCTAATTAGTTTAGAATATTGTCTGCCTGCCTGCCTTCCTTCCCTCTCTTTGTTCCTCCCCTTCCTCTCCTCTCCTTTTCTATCCTCCTCCTCTCTCTCTCTCTCTCTCTCTCTCTCTCTCTCTCTCTCTCTCTCTCTCTCCCTCCCTTTCTCTCTCTCTCTCTCTCTGTCTTGTGCCACTTGTAGGACTTGAAATTGGTTCCTCAAGCTCTCCCTTAGCTTTTTCTGCTCAACTCTGGCACTCTACTTCTTGAGCCACACCTCTACTTCTGCCTGTTTGGTGGTTAATTGGGCATAAGAGTTTCACAGGCTTTTCTCTCTGGATTGACTTCAAACTTCAATCCTCAATCTCAGCTGATTAGCTAAGATTACAAGCATGAGCCACCAGCGCCTGGGCTTCCCTGTTCCTTTACAAATGTTGTGTCTATTTCCATAGAATCTAAAGTTGTAGAAGAATTGCTGGCCTTCATTGAAGAATTTGTAATTTTTGTTAGAAATATGGTACATATTGTAAAATCATAGCACTAAAAACATTTCTGAACATGCTAGATTTTTTTTAGCTTTTTGTTACTTAGTGTTGAAGAGTTAAAGGAAACCCCATTTTCAGGCAGCCCCCGTTTTGTTGTCTGTTTAAACTGAGTAACCCAGGCCACCAATTATCCTGGCTAGCAGGACAAGCTTATTAGGGCCCAGCCAGTCAGGAAACTCCCTGCTTAAATCTAACCGCCCCGAATACCTCGAGCCCTGAGCCAATCAGATTTGTACTCGTATCCTAATCTTGCTTGAACACCTGATTGCTGTATCTTTGTTTTTTTGCCTATATAAGCTCTGTGAAATCTCAGCTTGGGGCCTTCCTCCTAACTTCCGCTGTGTCGGTGGGTAGGACGAGGCCCGACCTGCAGTTTACCTGAATAAAGCCTTGCTTTTGCATTTCAGAACGTCTGGCTCTCGGTGATCTTCTTGGTGGTCTTCTTGCGACTTGGGCATAACAGTGTCTTTTATGGTTTTGTATTTTTTTTCTTTTTGCAATATTGGGGATTAAACCCAGGACCTCACCTTGCCAGTCAAAAGATCTTTGTTATCTTTTTCTGTCTCTCTCCAAGAGCAGCCACACTCTGTTAGAGTGTGCCCTGCCTTTCTGTTTGTCTGCTTGTTTGCTTGCTTACTTAATAAAGCTCTGCCAAGTTTTCTTAGAAAAAAAATCTTCTCTTGAGCCATACCCTTACCCCTAGATTTCAATAGTGTGTTCATTTAATAACTTCAATTTACACAATTAAGTACAGTATGTTTGAGAAAGCAGAGCTTTCTGAACTAATAGATAAAAATTTAATCTGAAATTTATCATTAGAATTATTAATGCTTCTTTTTTTTTTTTTTTTGGCCAGTTCTGGGGCTTGAACTCAAGGCCTGGGCACTGTCTTTGAGCCTCTCTGTGCTCAAGGCTAGTACTCTACCACTTGATCCACAGCTCTATTTCCAGCTCTTTCTGTTTAAGTGGTACTGAGGAATTGAACCCAGGGCTTCATACATGCTAGGTAAGCACTCTACCACTAAGCCACATTTCCAGCCCTATTGATTCTTTTATATTTGTTTTTAAAATAGGTTCAAGTTGTTCCAGTAGTAGACAGAATTTGACATTATCTTTAAGTTCCACCAAAGACAAAGCATCTCAGTCTTGCAACTATGCCAACGGAGGACTTTTCAGTAAATACTCAGGTTCTGCACAAAGTTTGGCCTCTGTGAGTATGAAATATGTAGTATTGTTTTTCCTATTTTTGTTTATATATCTCTTATTACCTGTTACAGCTCTTAGAATGGAAAGAAACTTAAGAAATCATCTATTTGAGTCTGTTTTATTTAGGCAAGTAAAAACATATCCTTTAGGT
Organism: Perognathus longimembris pacificus; assembly: GCF_023159225.1. Taxonomy (NCBI): domain Eukaryota; kingdom Metazoa; phylum Chordata; class Mammalia; order Rodentia; family Heteromyidae; genus Perognathus; species Perognathus longimembris. The sequence continues at coordinate 55,483,209 of NC_063167.1, forward strand.
AAATATTCAGGTGGTTTGATCCCAGGTTTCATTGATAGTCCATAGATAGGATCCTGTGAGATAGTTATAAAATAACATGCTTCAAAATAACTTGCTGTTCAGCATGTGGAGTCTATAGCTAGACTGAGTGCTGGGTCACAAAAATCTCTTGATGAGCCTGTTTAGGTCAAAGTACTGGGCTTGATGAAGCCAAGTATGGGCTTCCTCCCCTTCTCTGTTGAAGCATTTACATAGTGCTAACTAATAAGTAGATTTATTTTCTTCTTTAGGGCTTAATATTGTATTGACAAACGAGGAATGAAATTTATAGGTGTTTAAATCTGATATAGTTTGCTTTTAATAAAAATGTAGAGGCCAGAACAGAACAGGTAAGAAAATATGCAGTGAAAAATGCATTCCTAAACTACTTACTCAGTTCCCCTTCTTGGAAATAACAATTTTGAGTTTCTTTTTCTTGTCTTTAGAAAAAAAAATTTATTTTAAGTTCTGGCGCTTGAACCCAGGGCCTAGATACTGTCCCTGGGCTACTTTGCGTAAGGTTAGTGCTCTACCACTTGAGCCACATTCCACTTCTGGCTTTTTTTTTTTTTTTTTTTTTTTTGGCCAGTCCTGGGCCTTGGACTCAGGGCCTGAGCACTGTCCCTGGCTTCTTTCCGCTCAAGGCTAGCACTCTGCCACTTGAGCCACAGCGCCGCTTCTGGCCGTTTTCTGCATATGTGGTGCTGGGGAATCGAACCTAGGGCCTCGTGTATCCAAGGCAGGCACTCTTGCCACTAGGCTATATCCCCAGCCCCCACTTCTGGCTTTTTGGTGGTTCATTGGAGATAAGAGTCTCACAGACTTTCCTGCCAGGGCTGATTTGGAACTGTGATCCTCAGATCTCAGCCTCCTGAGTAGCTAGGATTACAGGTAGGAGCCTCTGGTGCCTAGCTTAAACTTTATATATATATATATAGCTTTGCTATAGACCACAGGCTGGTCTTGAATTCAGTATCTTCCTATCTTAATCTCCCAAAGTATGAGATTTCATGTGTGCACCATGTCAGTTTATTTTGTGTTTATCTGTTTTTTGTTTGTTTTGTGCTGGTCCTGGTATTTGAACTGTAGGCCTGGGTGCTGTTCTTAAGCTCCTTTTGCACAAGGCTAGCACTCTACCACTTGAGCCATAGTGTTACTTCCTGTGCTTTTTCTGTCACTAATTGGAGATAAGAATCTCATGGACTTTTCTGCCAAGGCTGGCCTTGAACCTAGATCCTTAGATCTCATCCTCCTGAGTAGCTGGATTAGAGGTATGAGCCACCACCATCTGGCTATATTTGTTTATCTTTTTAATATGAGACAAGGTTTCATTATGTTTCCCAGCTGGCCCTATACTTTTGCTCAGCAAAAGTATGCTAAGGAAATTTTAAAACCTCTTCTAGGATAGGAAAATCTAGAACAGCCTATAGACTTTCAGTTCTAGGACTGAGCAGGATGATGAAGAATACACCTATTCTGTAATCTAGACTTTCTTTTTTTTTTTTTTGGCCAGTCGTGGGCCTTGGACTCAGGGCCTGAGCACTGTCCCTGGCTTCTTCCAGCTCAAGGCTAGCACTCTGCCACTTGAGCCACAGCGCCGCTTCTGGCCGTTTTCTGTATATGTGGTGCTGGGGAATCGAACCTAGGGCCTCGTGTATCCGAGGCAGGCACTCTTGCCACTAGGCTATATCCCCAGCCCCCTAGACTTTCTTAAGTGTCCAAGTAGATCCTGCTTGGAAGTTTCTCCACTGATGATTGAAGTTGTGGCATTTAAATAAAATCGGCAATTTATGACAGTAGTGTAACAAGAATGACCTTACTGGACTTGCTCAAGCAATCTAGTCATTTCCTCTGCTGGGGCTGTGACCTGGATTCTACCTCAGTTTGCTTCAGTAAGTACTAAGTCTTTAAACTAGTGTCATAGCAATGGAGCAGGAGGAAGGGGACAAGAGTCACACAATACTAGGTAAAAGGATTTAAGAGACATGGAAAGAAATATGTTGAAGATAACTTCATGGTTTTTAGTTTGAGAAATTATAGACACAAAGTACTATTAGTGAAGTTGGGAAAGAGGAAGAACTTTTATTGTGGGAAGATGCTAAACTCCAGTAACACACTTCTAGGCATCATTTAGCAGAGTCAGCAAAGTCAAGAATTCTGAAGGAAAATAAGTTAACTTTCTTATAATAGGTGTAGATAAGATTTATAAATAAGTACTTAAATTAGTAAACATACAAATGCTTGATTTTTTTAATGGAAACAACTGTTTTATGTTCAGAATATTTTTCAACCTGTGTATTTGTCAGCAAACGGGTTCAAAATGTTTAGGGTCATGTGGGTCCTAAGTTTGATTGGGTTAATCAATTTTCTTCAGGTGGGAGAAGCATTGTAATTTATATAAATAGAAATAATATGGATATAAAATATCACAAGATACTACTCAAGGAAGATTTTGAAATAACTTTTGTCAATCTTAATCTTAGGTCCAGAGTGTCAATTCTTGTCATAGCTGTGCTTGTGGCAATTCTAATTCCTGGGACAAAGCAGATGAAGATGATATGAAACTTATAAATATTCCTGTGACCACTCCTGAGAACCTGTACTTAATGGGTAGGAATAACATTACAAAGTTTCAAGATACTGTGCTCATATTTAATCTGAAATGAAAAACAAACAAAAACCAATTAATTGCAGGACTAGGGACATAGCTGAAGTGGTAAAACATCTGTTTAGCAATCAAGAGAGAGGCCTTGTGTTTAAATCTTATATGGCCAAAAATAAACAATGAATTGCGGTTGAGGATATGTCTCAGTAGTAGAGTGCTTATGTAGCATGTGCAAGGCCCTGGATTTCAGCTGTAGTACTCAGAGGAAAAAAGCAAAACAAAACTAAAACTAAATTGTTCTAAGACAAGCAACTGTAACTTTAAATGCATCTTTTATCTGTTGGTCCTAGTCTGTAGAACATAACCAGTTTATTAGTTTCCTGAAGGTGCTATAACAAACTACCACAAAGATAGAGGCTTAACACAACAGAAATTTATTCACTCAGTTATAGAGGCCAGAAATCCAAAATCGTTATACTTGAGCTAAAATCCCAATGTCAATGTAGTCCTATTTCTTTGCAAGGTCTTCAGGAGAATATGTTCTTTGCATGTGCTTGTAGCCACGTTTTCTTTTGTGCATATCAACAATTTCCTCTGTGCATATCAACTCTCTCTCTTTCTGTACCTCTTTCTTTTTTTTTTTTTTTTGTCAGTTATATGGCTTGAACTTGGTACCTTGGTGCTGTCCCTGAGCTTTTTTTGCTCAAGGCTAGAACTTTACTACTTGAGCTACTACTCTACTTCTGGCTTTTTGGCAGTTACTTGGAGATAAGAGTCTCACAGATTTTCCTGCTCATGCTGGCTTCAAAGCACAGTCCTCAGATCTCAACTTCTGAAGTACTTAGGATTATAGATGTGAGCCACTGCCACCTGACTTCTTTTTCTTTTTTGGGGGTGGAATAGTTGATACTTTAATATTTTTTAGTATTGTTTGACATGTATAATTATTTTGTCTTTTTCTCCATGAAAGCTTTCTCGCAGTGGCAATATGAAATTCCTGTTTGGACTGTATTAACTATAGATTTACTTACTATCTTGCAGTTTTTTAACTTTGACACACTAATTTTTCCATCCATGTCAACAAATTGGAATAATAGTCATTAAGAACAGCATTTGGGGATGGGGATGGTAAAGAGTTCATTTTGAATTTGCTATGTTACTAACTTTTCTCTCAGATTATCACCTTTTTCTGAAAACTTAAAAACTATAATATCTTAGAAACTAGTTCTTTTTTCCTATTTATCTATATGTTTTCTTTTTAATTTAGGGGGAGATATGTTGAAACATAAAACTATTAAAAACTATTAGAAGTGTTGAACTTTTGATGAATTAATGATAATGCTCTAGATAAATTCTGAATATCATATACATTTGAGTTACATTATTTAAAAAATTAATTAGCCATTTCTGTCTAAGTTTTGGTTGACTAGAACTGTAGGACCAGGATATATTAGAGAATTAAAATTCTATGAAACAATACATATGTAAAATTATTCTGTGGTGTGGAAATTTCAGTTAGACTGTGACACTGGTGATGACTATAGGGAAAATTTCAGATCCAAATAATAGTATTTTTGCTTTGGTTTCACCAACTTTCAATAACTCTGGTTTTAATCTGTAGGTATGGAATTGTTTGAAGAGGCTTTGCGTCGATGGGAACAAGCTCTGACCTTTCGCAATAGGCAGGCTGAAGATGAAGCCTGTTCCATTAAACTGGGCGCAGGAGATGCCATTGCCGAAGAGAGTGTAGATGTAAGTGTAGCTTATTGCAGAGTCATCTTCATACCAGGAGGATTCAACACTTTTTTTTTTTAACTTTTTTTTTTTTTTTTGGCCAGTCCTGGGCCTTGGACTCAGGGCCTGAGCACTGTCCCTGGTTTCCTTTTTGCTCAAGGCTAGCATTCTGCCACTTGAGCCACAGCGCCACTTCTGGCCGTTTTCTGTATATGTGGAATTGAACCCAGGGCCTCATGTATACGAGGCAGGCACTCTTGCCACTAGGCCATATCCCCAGCCCCTCAACACTTTTTTAATTGCTGTGCTTTCTGTGCCATTTAGTAGAACTGGTCTCCCTCATCCCATATTATAGTCCCTCGGGACCATTTCTTATTGGGCTTGTTCTTTTCATTTAGTTACCATCCATCAAGTTCCCTGATGAGCAGATATGACTGCCAAAAGATTTGAAGAAATCTCTTTTGACTTTGGATTTAATGTTGTGTTCATAAAAGTTGCAGAGAGGGAGAACTGGGCTGGTTCTTAGTTGTTCATACAGACTAATAGCTCTCAAACTTGAGCAGGCATCAGAGTCATCTAGCACTTAGATTTGAGGACTCGATGCCCACGGATTCTAATTCAAGAGGATTGGAGTGGATCATGAGAACTGCATTTTGTATAAGTTCCCAGATGATAAGAATACTGCTGGTCTAGTATCCTGATTTTGGGAACCCCTGTTCTACTCTAGCTTCTTAATTTTACAGATAAATGGAAGATAATTTTGCTTAAGACATATAGCTAGAACGCAGGCTGACAACAGCTTCTGCAGAATTCTTTTCCTACCTATTAATAGTTTCCCTTCTCTTTTTTTCCCCTCCTGTCTTATTGGAAAGTAAAATCTTCTATGTTTCAGATTTAATACTCCAATCTAATATTTACCTTGTGTACTTGTTCTGTCTTGGAGGATATCATTAGCACTGAGTTCATCCATAAGCTGGAAGCTCTGCTGCAAAGAGCTTATCGACTACAGGAGGAGTTTGAAGCCACTCTTGGAGGATCTGATCCTAACTCCCTGGCTAATGATACTGGTAAGTAAGATGGATATCTTTTTTTTTTTTTTAATCTTTTTGGTTGGTCGAGGGGCTTGAACTCTGGGCCTGGGTGCTATCCCTGAGCTTTTGGGCTCAAGGCTTTGAGACACAGCACCACTTCTGGTTTTCTGGTAATTAATTGGAGATGAGTCTCACAGACTTTCCTGCCCAGGCTGGCTTTGAACTGTTATCCTCAGATCTCAACCTCCCGGGTAACTAGGATTACAGGCATGTGCCACCTGGAAGATGAATGTCTTATGTGGCGTTTGTGAAATGTATGATCTTCTATTATTGTTATATTAAAATATTAATATTATGTATTAACAAGTTTGATATATTTTATGAAATAGTCAAGGCATAAAAGTCTTATTGTAGTTTGTTTTTTACTTTTTTTCCAGTGAGCCTAATGCCCTTAAAAGTATAAATTCAAGTAGTTCCTATAGGAAGGAATGTGACATCATATTAAAAATAGGTGAAAAAAAATCCCAGTTCAAGTGTTGAAAGGAGAAAAAAAGGAAACAATAACAAAAAATGGGAAGGACTTACAAATATGTGGTTTGTGGTAGTTATCTTTTTTTGTCTTCCTTCTGCTGTCCCAGGTGCAGGCAATGTTCCTGCTTCCTACTTTACTTCTTACTTTTATTTACTCTTCTTACTTTTATTTTTTCTTATTTATTTTTCTTTTCTTTTCTTTTCTCTTCTTTTTTGCCAGTCCTGGGGCTTGAACTCAGAACCAGGGCACTGTCTGTGATCTGCTTTTGCTCAAGACTAGCACTCTACCATTTGAGCCGCAGCACCACTTCCAGCTTTTTCTGTTTTTGTGGTGCTGAGGAATCGAACCCAGGGCTTCACACATGCTAGGCAAGCACTCTTCCGCTAAGTCACATTCCCAGCCTGCTTTTTTTTTTTTTGGCCAGTCCTGGGCCTTGGACTCAGGGCCTGAGCACTGTCCCTGGCTTCTTTCCGCTCAAGGCTAGCACTCTGCCACTTGAGCCACAGCGCCACTTCTGGCCGTTTTCTGTATATGTGGTGCTGGGGAATCGAACCTAGGGCCTCGTGTTTCCGAGGCAGGCACTCTTGCCACTAGGCTATATCCCCAGCCCCCAGCCTGCTTTTATTTATTTTTCAAAAGTATGTAGCACAGATTGGCCTCAGATTCCTGAGTGCCAAGATTACAAGCATGCATGATCCATGACACTGAGCTTGATGTTTATTTTTAATAGGCATAATGTTTTAACCTATTTTGGGGGTTACAGATCAGAAGATAAGGAAGTGTGTGTGTGTGTGTGTGTGTGTGTGTATGTGTGTGTATGTGTGTGAATTTGAATTTGGCTTCATACTTGTTAGGCTGGCTCACTACAGAAACACACTCTAGTAATGCCATATTCATGTCAACAAATATAAGTTGTGAAGGCCTTGTTTTATATTTATTTTCCTATAACTTCTTTGGTAAGTTTTTTTTATTAGAATGTTATTTGTAGTGTTTAGTAAGTAGTAAAAAGAACAGAGAAGGAATTTTAAGAGTTCAAATGTGAAATGGAACAACTTGAAAGGATACAAAGTGGCAAGGAAAGCCACAGGGAATATGAGATAGGAAAAAGTTATGTAGAAAAAGGAAGAGGACAGTGCCTGTGCTGTTCTAAGTTTCCACTTGCTGCTTGAGAAGGATCATGTGGCTGTGTGGCTATTGTTTCGTAGTCCTCATAATTTGCATCTCAGGATTTGCCTATTTGGCATGTCCACAGCTTCTTTTTTTTTTTTTTTTGTTCTATAGTCTTCGCTAGAGGTTGGTGGTAAGCTCCATCTCTTACCTCTTCAGCTTATAAAGATTTCTTTTTTTTCTTCTATTGTAAGGGTAATATACAGAGGGGTTACAGTTACATAAGTAATGAGTATATTTCTTGTGGAACATTGTTACCCCCTCCATTTTTGTAGATTTCTTAAATTTCCAGAGCATATCTTATATTTCTTTCAGATAAGAAGACCCTTGAGCTAGTGGTTTAATTTCTTTGGTCTTCAAGTTGTTTCTGAGGAAATTATATTAGTTTAAAATTCTAAATAGATAGGATTTTTAGACTGGGACTCTAATCAGTCTATAAATATTTTAGTTTAGATTTGGAGTATGTTCCTGACTGTCTTCATTCATGGTGGTTTTCTTTTTTTGTGTGCTGGGCCTGGGGCTTGAACTCAGGGCTTGGGTGCTATTCCTAACTTTTCTTGTTCAAGACTAGAACTCTGAGCCACAGTTCCACCTCTGGCTTTTTTCTTTTTTCTTTTTTCGGCCAGTCCTGGGCCTTGGACTCAGGGCCCGAGCATCATCCCTGGCTTCTTCCCGCTCAAGGCTAGCATTCTGCCACCTGAGAGCCACAGCGCCCCTTCTGGCCGTTTTCCATATATGTGGTGCTGGGTAATCGAACCGAGAGCTTCATGTGTAGGAAGGCAAGCACTCTTGCCATGTTTGTTTTTTGTGTAGAAGATAATTGGAGATAAGAAGCTCACAGACTTTCCAGTTTAGCCTGGCTTTTAAATGCAATCCTTAGATCTCAGCCTCCAGTAGCTAGTATTACAGGAGTGAGCCACAGGCAACTGGCCCCACTTATGTCTTAACTTAGCTGTCACTGCCTATTAGTCACTGCCTATTAGTCTGGCTTGCTTTTCCTCACAACCATTCTTTGTCAATATTTTGTGAGTTATCCTGTTGCTTGTGCATGGGAATTCATGCAATGGTTTCTTTCTTTTCTTATTTTTTAAAATTTTGTGCTAGTTCTGGAGCTTGACCTTTGGGCCTAGATGCTGTCCTTGAACTCTGTTTTACTTAAGCCTACCACTCTACTACTTGAGCCACAGCGCCACTTCCAGCATTTTCTGTGATTAATTGGAGATAAGTGTCTCACTGACTTTCATTCCCAGGCTGGCTTTGAACCGCTATCCTCACATCTCGGCCTCTTGAGTAGCTAGGATTACAAGTGTGAAACATGAGTGTCCAGCTTCATACAAGGGTTTCTGTGATTATTGTGCTTTTAATTTTTATTTAAAATTTATAATCTTCATAATATTCTACAACATTGTCATTCTTTGTTTTTGTTGTTGTTGTTCTGGTACTGGGGCTCAAGCTTAGCTTCTCAAGACTTTGCTTGGCTCTTTTTGCTTAAGGCAGACATTCTACTACTTGAGCCAAAACTCTCCTTCTAGTCATTTGGTGATTAATTGGAGATAAGAATTTCACAGGGGCTGGGGATATGGCCTAGTGGCAAGAGCGCTTGCCTCGTATACATGAGGCCCTGGGTTCGATTCCCCAGCACCACATATACAGAAAATGGCCAGAAGTGGCGCTGCGGCTCAAGTGGCAGAGTGCTAGCCTTGAGCAAAAAGAAGCCAGGGACAGTGTTCAGACCGAGTCCAAGGCCCAGGACTGGCAAAAAAAAAAAAAAAAAAAAGAATTTCACAGATTTGTCTGCTCAGGTTGGCTTTGAAACTTGATCCTCAGCTTTGAATTATTGTAGTAAAATACCACAGATAATCAACATAAAAAAATAGAAGAGGTTTATTTTGGCTCATAAGTTTCAGTCCAATATTGATTGTCCTGTCATTTTGGGCCTGTGTCAACACATCATGGCAGGAGTGGGTGGTAGAGGAAACTCTTACCTTGCGCAGCAGAGAAGCAAAGAGAAAGAAGAGAAGTATGGGTTCCATCATTCCCTTGAGGTATACCCCCTTATGACCTAAACATTCCCACTAGGTCCCACCAAGTTTCCACTCGCTCCTTATAGCACCAAGCTAAAAAGACCAAGGCTTTATTAACACATGGGCCTTTAGGAGACATTTCAGATCCCAACTATTATATTTATTGTACAGCTATTTTACTGTTCAGAACTGTAGGAAAGGAATTTTCCAGAAATATCTGCCAACTTCTGATCTAGATATTTCCTAATTATCCTCACGTTACTTCCTGGATCAAGGAAGCATTTGTTAATGCCCCAAGTATCGAGTAGGGAATCCTCTCTGATGTGCCCCATTTTTCTTTGTCCTGGAGGACAGGAATGGTGTAATTCATTTTTTAACCCTGTTAATGGCATTTCCTTAGCCATTCTTAATTAGTGAATCATTATGGGATATACTTCTAAGCTCCCAGGCACCAAAAGTTTCCTCCTAGCTTAAACAGTAGTTATTTGTTCTATTCCTCTTATAGAAATTAGACTCCCATAAACAAGTGAACACTTCAATTAGTGCTCTAACCATGTAATAGCATTTTCCTTTATCACTTATGAGCAGGATCTATGTAAATGTGTTGTATGATCACTAGAGGGCAGCACATTTTATCTACATAGTAGATACTTAGGACTAACTCATAAATGCCATTCTGCGCAGCGTGTACCTAGCTCTAGTTAAATTTAGGTCAACACTTTTGCTGGCACATCTTGTGTACACCTGCTACTGTAAGTCAGAGTAATAAACAGCATGACAGTTATGCACAGAAGACTTGAAATAACACTGTGTAGCTAATAGCATACAGAAGTATTATATTTATTATATGTAGTCTCTGTTTTTTCAGAAGATAGTGTCAAATTGTAATTTTGCTAATTTTTTTGGTGGTGCTGGGGTTTGAACTCAGAATTCAGAGCCTTGTACTTGTAGGCAGGTGTTGGGATCTGGACGATCCCTTTCTCCCCCCGCCCACGGGGAGAATGGTAACCACAAACTCTATGAAAGAGCACTCAGCCTGGCCCTCCGCCAGCGGAAGGCCAAAGGCGTGCTCACATGGGCAAGCGCTAAGTTGAGGACGGGTTGCTGAAGCTTCCCCTCCCCCCAGTCCCCCCACATGTTACCGAGGGCGGAGGCGAAAAGGAAGGCATCAGGGACACGCTGCGGTGGTGGGAAGCGTCTCAAAGACTTTAATATGGAAGGGCACTTATATAGAAGTAATGGCGGGAAAGAAAGGGGGCTGGCCAAAGGGCCAGTCATAGGCTAGGGAGCATGTCCATCAAGTGACATCACGAAACTTCCTTTGTGGGCGGGACAACCCCATCATGGTGGCACGCACGTGTTCACCTCCCAAGGGGTGGAGGCCAGAAGGTGGGAGGGACTTCTATTGTCCCAAGGCTGGTGGAAGGGCAGCCTTTCCCAGGCCATAATAATCCCCAACAGGCAGGTGCTCTATTACTTGAGCCTTTCCTCTAGGCCTTTTTCTTTAGTTCCTTTTCAAATAGGGTCTCATATTTTTACCCTGGCTAGACTGGACTGCAATCTTCCTATTTGTGTTTCCTCTGTAGCTGAGATTACTGGTGTCTTCTAACATTTCCAGCTTTTATTGATTGAGATAGGAGTCTCATGAACTTTTTGCCCTGGTTGATCTAGAGCGGTGATCTTCCTATTTAGTCTTTGCCTCCTGAGTAGGATTACATTTCAGCCATATGCCATCAAACCCTGACTGTCATTTATATAATATTTTAAAGACAGTATCTTGCTGTGTAGCACAGGCTAGCTTAGAGCTTGACTATGTAGACCACACAGACTGACCTCAAACTCACAATCTCCTTCCCTTCCCTTCCCAAGTGCTAAGATTATAGGTATGCGTCACTGTGCTTGGCCAACTAAAATCCTCTTGCATAACTTTGGCTATAGATGGTATTACTTAGTGGTTAGGAAAATATCTTCAGAATGAACAAATATGGCTTCAAATCTGCTCTATTCATATTCCTAGCTATGAGAGCCTGTGCAAACCTTGACTTTACTTAGATTGGGTTTCTTCATTTCTGTGTTGTAGGACTATATTAGGTAAATTTTGAAGAGTTGCAAGGATTGTCAGATAATGTATATTGTATTTAACACAGGCAAATGGTAGTTACTTTTTATTTATGTATCATAATTACATCTAGTTTAAAGATGCCTTTGCTAAGATGCTTTTAAAACTGCGTATTTTCAGGCAGCTGGCTATAAAATATTTACAGTTTGTTTTACATGATACTGGATACTGTTCATATGCTCCAGAAAACATCCCTTTTTTCTGAGAATTAATTTCATGTTTCTCACAGTAATAGCATTATATAGTATTACTTAAAAAAGATATTTAAGCTGTGTTTAAAGTCATTTATTTAAGGAAGAAAAAAGGATACTCTTAAATCTACTTTTGCATTAGGGAAAAAAATGGCATCTAAGGAGGCTTCAATGACTCATGCTTGTACTCCTAGATATTCAAGAGGCTGAGATCTAAAAGAATGAGGTTCACAGCTAGCCTAGGCAGAGAAATGCATAGAACTTCAACTCCAAAGTGACTGGCCAAAAATTAGACTGGGAGACTGGCTCACATGGTAGAATGGCAGCCAAACAAGTTGAGAGAGTGAGAATGGGCAAAAGAGAACTCTTAAGTTGACATTCTGGGGAAGGGCTGGGAATACATAGCCAATTCCTAGCACATTTAGGCAGCCAGCTGTTGAGGGATGCAAGTGCCTTCCAGTTCCTGGCAACACACCCATTAGCTCAGAAGAGTGAAACCCAGCACAAAAAGTGATGGCTTTGCCAACCTTTCTCAAGGCTAAGAGAGAGAACCTGTGAATACCTAAAGCCATGCAATGATTTATTTTCTCTCCTTGTCCTCTTTTTGCTTAATGACACTTCGTTTACTCATCCTGGAGAGAGGAGCAATTAAAGGAGGTGAGAGAAGCACTTTAAAATGGGCTGTAAATGTTGCTTAGTGGTAGAGTGCTTGCCTAGCATGCATGAAGCCCTGGGTTCAATTCCTTAGAACCACATAAACAGAAATAGCTGGAAGTGGTGCTAGCCTTGAGCAAAAGGAGCTCAGAGATAGTGACCATGCCCTGAGTTCAAGCCCCAGGACTGACAAAAAAAGGAAACACCTCTAGCTTTTCAGAGACAGAGTGGAATTCTTCTGTGAAATACTGTATAAAAGTAGTTCTGTTTCTTCAAATGCATTGATTGCTTTCAGCAATATATTATAATTATTTCTGTACATCGCCAATCTTTGATACAGGACCTTAAACTTCTCATATGCCAAAATCTTATTTTTTTATTCTTTCCCATACATGAATGACAGAAATTAATAGATTTGTGGATCTTAGTGATATGCTAATCAGGATCACCTTGCAGCCATTCGTGGTGCTATATGCCTATAGTCTCAGCACTTGAGAGGAGCATTGAGAATTTGAGATCAGTCTGGGCTTAAAAAAATAACCATCCTTCCTTCTTTTTGCTGTTGATTTTGGGGTATTTACTAAGGGCCTTGTGCTTGCTAGAAAGGCCATCTACCACTTGGGTCATAACCCCAGCTCTTTTTGCTTTAGTTGTTTGAGTGGGGCCTCAAGTGTATACCCATGCTATCCTGGTCCCCGCTCTTCCGTTTATACTTCCCACATAGCTGGGGTGACTTCAGTGTACTGCCACAACGACTTTTATTGGTTGAGATAGGGCCTCAAGTGACACCACTCCACACCCCCCCCCCCCCCACACACACACTATCCAGTCTTCCCCACACAAATATCTGGGATTACTCTCGGGAGTAATTGTCTTGGAACACCACTCCCATCAGCTTTTGAAGCATTTGAACAACACACCTACTGAAAGAGAAACTTTTTCATGTTTAGCATGTGATTCTTAAGTATGTTTTTGCTTAAGAGGACCATTAAGTAAAAGTTGAATGATAGCTATATTGTTTATAGTTGGATAGATAAGATGATACATTTAAGATTTTCTGCAATAAGTTTAAGTAAATTAGTGTTGTACCTTAAGTTTACTATTTACTATAGAGCTGTATTTTTAGTGACATAGAAATTTAATCAAAACTAATTTCTTGGCCAGGCATTGGTGGTTCACACCTGTAATCCTAGATACTCAGGAAGCTGAGATCTGTGGATTGCAGTTCAAAGCCAGTCTAGGCAGAAAGGCCTATGGTACTCTTATTTCTAATAAACTAACAAAAAGCCAGAAATGGAGCTGTGTTTCAAATGGTAGAGCTCTAGCCTTAAGAAAAAAAAAAAAAAGCTCAATGACAGCATCTTGGCCTTGAACTCAACCAATGGCACAAAAAATTAATAATAGAGAGAAGAGGTGACATTGTTCAAAAAGGAGTGACATTCTCAGTTACCTAACTTATATAACTATAACTCCTTTGTACACCTTTATAATAATAAAAATTTAAGTATTAAATAAAATTTAAGAAAATGAAAAAAATTAATACTAATAATTTTTAAATATATAAAAAACTATGTGTATTTTCATTTAAAACTTAAACATAGGGCTGTGAATATAGCTCAGTGGTAGAGTGCTTGCCTCATATGCCCTGGCTTCACTTTCTCAATACCACATAAACAGAAAAAGCTAGAAATGATGCTGTGGCACAAGTGGTAGAGCAAAAAGAAGTTCAGAGACAGTGCCCAGGCCCTGAGTCCAAACCCCATGACTGGCAATAAATAAATAAAATACAACTTAAACATATAGTTATAATAAATTAATACAATAAAGTCCTGAAAATCACTGTATTAATCTAGTGTACTATCAATAAATTTGATTTTTAATTTTAAAACATTGAAAAATTGAGAGGTGGGGTTGGGAGGGATGGGGGAAAGTAATAAAAGAGGTGACATTAATCAGTGTACGTATAAATTGACACATTGAATAGTAGCCCCTTTGTACAATTACTTTAAAGTAATTAATATTCATTAGTAATATTTATTTATTTTGTGCTGGTATTAGGACTTAAACTCAGGGCCTGGGTACTGTTCCTGAGATCAAGGCTAGTGCTATACCACTTCAGCCACAGCTCTACTTTTGACTATTTGGTGGTTAATTGGATATATGAATCTTATGGACTTTGCCTTAGCTGACTTCAAACCGCCTTTTAAGTGGCTAGGATTACAGGCATGAGCCATGGGCACCCAGATAAACTTAACTTTTCTAGCTAGGAGTATAGTGTAGTTCTTTATTTAGCTCTTTGTTTCCTTTATGATGCTCTAATTTTTTCCATAAATGTCTTATTATCAGTTTCCCTAGGCTGAATATAATTTCCTTGATGTTTCAAATAATAACTCTTTAAAATTTACAATTTTATATTGTTTCTGGTATCGAAAGTATTGATTATTGTTGTGTTTGTTTGTTTGTACCAGTGCTAGAGCTTGAACTCAAGGCTTCGTGCCTGCACTTAACTTTTGTGTTCATGACCAGTGCTAACACTTGAGCCAATTTTCCTCTTCTGCTTTTTGTTGTTTATTTGGAGATAAGACTCTGGGAGTCCCAGGTCTCAGCTTCCTGAGTAGCTAGGATTATAGACTTGAATCACCAGGGCTACAATGTTGATTTTTTTTTTCATTTGAATATTAAAACCCCTTGTGAACTTGTTTGGTAAGGTAAAGGAGTATCACAAAGAATCACATGAGAATTGATAAGGATTACAAATCAGTTTGCAAACATTATTTTAAAACTGTTACCCTATGAGCCATGGATATAATGAAATTGAGATGAAACAGGGCTAGAGTCCTTATCTTCAAGTTCACTAGGTCTAGTTGGCCAAATATCATGATCAAGTAAGAAGCAATATGTAGTAGTGTTTTTCTGTATGATAACATTATATAAATTTTTGTTTTCCATTCCTGGGGCTTGAACTCATGTCCTGGGTACTGTCCTTGAGCTTCTTTTGTCAAGGCTAGCACTCTACCATTGAGCCACAGCGTCATTTCTGGCTTTTCCTGTTTACATGGTACTGAGGAATCAAACCCAGGACATCATGCATGCTAGGCAAGCACTCTGCCACTAAGCCACATTCCCAGCCCTTGATAAATAATTTGATAATCCCAGCCCTTGATAAATAATTTTATAAGGGCTGGGAATGTGGTTTAGCGTAGCTTGCCTAGCATGCGTGAAGCCCTGGGTTCGATTCCTCAGCACCACATAAACTGGAAAAGCCAAGAGTGGTGCTATGGCTCAAAAGGTAGAGTGCTAGCCTTGAGCAAAAAGAAACCAGGGACAGTGCTCAGGCCCTGAGTCCAAGCCCCAGGACTGGCAAAAAAAAAAAAAAATTCATAAGCTTTGAAAAATGAGTATGGTGGATCAGGCCTATAATTTCAGTAGGCAAGGGCCAAGCATTTGAAGCCAGCCTGTTCTACAAAGTGAGACCCTATCTCAAAAAAGTAAGGGTAGGAGATATAGCTCAGGGATGTAATGCTCATGTGGCATGTACATGTACATGGCCCTGGGTTCCATCCCTAGTATTATGGTAAAATAAAATGAGTATAAATGTAAAATAATGGCATTCACAGGGAAATGATCAGATCTTGTACAAACAGTGTTGAGCGAAGACAAGCCTAGAACACAGAGAACATATGATATATGATTGCTGGGGCAGGGGGGAGAACAGTAGAGAACAGGTCTGTAAAATAACAAGCTTCTTTTCAAATGATATTTCCACATGTTTGGGTCAGAGACTTTACATTATATATCTAAAGCCAAACAATCACTAAATAAACATAAAAAAGGTCTAGGTTAGACCTATCAGAGGATCACAATAGCTCAACAGCTTATGTACATATGATTATATAAGATGAGGCTAAGCAAAATGAACTCCAAGAGAAGGAAATAGGAGGATTTTATTGTTGTCATTATGTTTAATGTACTAGGTGAAATTTTTTTTTTTTGCCAGTCCTGGGCCTTGGACTCAGGGCCTGAGCACTGGCCCTGGCTTCTTTTTGTTCAAGGCTAGCACTCTGCCACTTGAGCCACAGCGCCACTTCTGGCCATTTTCTATATATGTGGTGCTGGGGAATCGAACCCAGGGCCTCATGTATATGAGGCAAGCACTCTTGCCACTAGGCCATATTCCCAGCCCCTAGGTGAATTTTCTATAGTGTACCCCCATGTGGTTACTGTATATGATTTTGGTACACTGGATATTGTATATATGCTTACCTGAACTAGGGAAGGAAAAGAAAAATGAGAGAGGGTATAACAAATATGACAAGAAATGTACTCACTACCTTATTATGTACCTGTACCCCCACTGTACATCACCTTGTCAATATCATTTAATTAAAAAAAAAGTATAAATGGGTGGTGGATTCACAAATGTTTATTCTTTTTATTTAAGATAATGTGATTATGTACACATCTGTGCTATAAAGCAACTAATTTTATACATACCAAATATATAATAAGATCATCTTTGCGTTATTTTGCTAAGAATAGACTTTAGGTAGTCACTACAATGAGATTGGTAGAATATGGGATTAACATCAAGGAATGATTTATTCTTTACATAGATTTATTACTGTGCATAAATATAGAGTATGTGTTATTTTTCTGTTATGTAGTACATATGTCATTACCAAAAAAGTATAGCACATTCAAGAACTACATCTAACTTTTTTTTTCTGATGCTGAAAATCATATCTGGGTCTTTATGCATGCTAGACAAGTGCTTTACCACTGAGCTATACCCATTCCTAGATTGTTTTACCCTCTTTGGTTAGGTTATTTGGGTAGGACCAAATTGCTGAATTCAATGCCATTTTAAAAATAAACCTGATTAACAACAGATGGAGCTTGCTCATATTTCTAGGGACCATTCTTTAGTTGATAATGATTTACAGGAATAATACTTAAGCTAATAAATCTACACTTTATAACTAGTTTCCTTTAATTGGGCTTCATATTTTCTGTGCTCATGTTTTTTTGTAAAGATCAGTATGTATTTGGAAGTGCAATGTTAGCAGGCAATTCTGAAGCCATAAGTTTGATAAATGTTGTTTTTTTGGCTGAAGCAAAAGACTTGAAGATTCTTTTATACTGATGTGTAGGAATGAGTTTAGACCTTAAAAAAGAAACCAGGAATTTTTATAGCTTAAAAAGCATTGCTATAAAGTATGCATATTTCAGTTATTAGGCCTCCTTATAATCGATTTTCCAAACACAGTGAACTAGAACTATCTTAGATATGGAATATTTATGTGGTAAGCATTTAATTTCTTCATATATGCCCAACATGGTAAAGGCAGTAGAGGGACAAAAATAAAGATTCTGTTGCTGCTTTTAGGCGACTATATTGTCTACCAGGCGTTAAAAATGACCACATATGTACTGGAGTTAGTAGCTAGTAACACATCTGTAAAGGTCTGTGGAAACACTGAAGAAAAAAGCATGTGCTTTTTCCAGGGTGGCAAGGGAAATCTCTTCACACTAGGGACACTGAAGACAGGCAGTCAGCCCAGCAGGAAGACATCTGAGAAAAGGCAGAGGGAACAACATGGCTCTAAGAAAGAATAGAGGGGGGGCTGGGAATATGGCCTAGTGGCAAGAGCACTTGCCTCATATACATGAAGCCCTGGGTTCGATTCCTCAGCACCACATATATAGAAAACGGCCAGAAGTGGCGCTGTGGTTCAAGTGGCAGAGTGCTAGCCTTGAGCAAAAAGAAGCCAGGGACAGTGCTCAGGCCCTGAGTTCCAGGCCCAGGACTGGCCACAAAAAAAAAAAAAAAAAAGAATGGGGGGGGGGTCACACAGTAAGTTATTGGGTGTATTGGACAATATATTTAGGAGAGTCATAGATAAGTCGGGAAGGGTCTTACTTTGTACCTTAAAGCAAAAGAAAAGATGATTTAGTCACAAATGTATGTGCTTCAAGGAGACCATGAAAGCATACTTAGTACAGTTTAAATGTTTTTGTCCATCTTTCTGTGGCTCCCTATTGTAAAAAGGATTTTTGAGACAGGTTTTTTAAGACATCCTCTGAGGGATGAGCCTAGTACTGATGGCACAAATTCTCTGGCAGAGCATAGGTAAAGTTCTGAAGTGGGACCTCTTGAACACTAGAGAAATGTTATTCTTTTTTTTGGTAAGCAGCCAGATAGAACGGTTAGACATTTTGAATGAGTTTGGCTGCTGTCTAATGTCAGCTGACAGTTGACATCTTCCTTTCCTGCAGAGTCACTGTGGTAGGGTAAACTCCTGAAGGTTTATTTTTAGGAAGTGATATGAATTTGGGGCTTACGTTGTATACTTAGATCTCTATACAGAGAGCAGGTTTCACAACATGAGAAGTTTGGCTTAGTAATTTCCTATCAAGTGTTAGGCTCATATTCTTAATTTTAAAGGGCATAATAATGCCACAGAATGGGACCTAACTGTTCCTATTTATTCAGGTCACATAGGTTCAAGGAAGACAGCAGTACAATGAGAATTCTGGGATCCCAGAAACAAGAGGAATTGTTGATGCTCGCCTTTGCCTCTTTTAATTCAAGTTATGTTTTTACAGCCTGGGTTTCTTTGTGCTAGATTTCACCAAGTCATATAAGCCTTTTTGTAATTTATACTTGTCCCTTTAGCCAGGGGCCGTGTGTAGGATAATGTGTAAACAGCAGTATCTAAGGTTCCTATAAAAGTCTCCATAACTGAAAACCCAGTTAGTACTTCCCAGTCACTACTTCCTTCTTTTAAAAAGAAAAGAAAAACAGCATGAGAGACATCTGAAATGTGAGTGGCTTCTTCATTTTTCTTTCTCTTCCTCAGTGTGCACTGGCAATGGTATTTCTCAGTTGGGAATCACAGTTATGTTAGCAAGTTAGGGCGTATGAAAGTTTTCATAAATAAGGAAAGCCAGTCACAGCTGTTGTGGCAGTCTCTTTTGGGTAGTGTCAGGGGCAGGCTACTTTTGTATGCCTGTCAGTCTTCTAACAGAGGCAAAACTGTCTAGTAAAAACACAGCAACCCATTAGTTTGCTCTTGTTCCAGTGGATCTCATTGTTGGTCTTTGCAGTATTGATATACATTGAAGGGAAAAATCAAGAAAAAAATTTTTATTCAGTTTTGTTCTCTCAAACAATGCACTGGCATATTAAAACCATTCAGGGGTTGGGAATATGGCCTAGTGGCAAGAGTGCTTGCCTTGTATACATGAAGCCCTAGGTTCAATTTCCCAGCACTACATACATAGAAAACAGCCAGAAGTGGCACTGTGAGTCAAGTGGCAGAGTGCTAGCCTTGAGCAAAAAGAGACCAGGGACAGTGCTCAGGCCCTGAGTCCAAGCCCAGGACTGGAAAATAAATAAATAAATAAATAAATAAAACCATTCAGAAGAGCACACTGTAGATCGGCAGGTTGTTATATAAAATGCACGAACAGCAGTAGTTTTCTAGATTCTTGGTTATTTGAAAACTATAGTAGACTGTAAAAATACTTGTTGGAAGCAAAAGCTTCTCCTTTTTGAATAAAACTATAAGAAAGACAAAGCTCCAAATCTTATTTAAGCTAGTAAAAGTCATCTGGAGAATAGCCACCAATAAACAAGTCAGGTGATGTTGAGACGTTTGGCAGACTCCCTCTTCTTGCCAGTGTTATAAAGTCTGTAGTGGTCAGCCTGGGTTTTAAAAGAACAGTGGCATCTTTGGAATCTCCACTAGAGTCTGTTGAGGTTAAAATAGACTTGGTGCTGTCTATGTGACAAAAAATAGAATGTGCTTTGCGACAGTAAAAGTGAACCACAGAAAACCTACTATCATTAGTTGAAGAAAATAGAGCCAGGCCTGAAGTTTCAAGGTCCAAACCTGAAATGTTTTCCAGGTTTTCTTTTAAAAGTTTTTTGTTGTCTTTTTTTTTTAAACAAATCCTTCTATAGAAATAACTTAAGTAATATGTGAATTATGAGGTTGTGAAGCAGGAGAAAGGCCTCAATCCAGTCATATTTTTGGCCTGAAGCTTAGGACAATTTAGTTAAAAATAAATATTGTAGTTTTGTTGCTCTTCCAACAAAGGACATTGTTTATGACTATGTATGAATGTTTAAAAAATTATTGGGTGATTGAGATACGTTAAAAAAAATTGAAAACGTCTTTAGATTTACTTACTTTAAAAGATTGCCAACCAACCATCTACTGAGAAGCAATGTGTTAATTGCAGTACTTTATAGAGCATTTTTGTTTTTTATTTTCTTGTGGTACTAAGGACTTAACCCTTCTTTTATTCTACCTTTAAGTATTCTCAATGTTCTCAAACAGCCACTAAATAGTAAAAAGTTGGTAGCTAGGAGAATAAAGATTATGATGGCAATTTGCTTGGTAAGATATACTATGACCACTGCCTTTAGGTACAGATAAATTAAGTTTGCTATTATGCTTAAGAGACTTACCATATCTTTTGATTGTTTGAACCTAGCTTCATTGTAGATGCTTCCTCAATCACATAATAAAATCTATGTCTAGTAACAACTTATAGCTTCATTGCCAGCATTGAAATGCAGAAAGTATTTCTATGTTGCACCTCTTTCACTTCACCTTTAATGATCTTTTCTGTTGTCAGCTTTATGGGCCAATATATATAATCAATTTGGCTTTATTTTTTGTCCTGATTTTTAAATTCTTGTAGGAAGGCACACAACATGACAAAGTACAGTAATATATCACACACTATCATGTATGGCACATGAAACATTGCCAACCCCCCTAGATGTCCTTTTGCCCCCCTCATCCCAATTATCCAGCATTGTAATAGCTAACCACCATCCTAATAGCTTTCTAGCTTGTCTTCATAGTTTTACCAGTGAACTGTGTAGCCTTCATCATATCTGTTTCAAGGTTTGTATGAATGAATTAATGTATATAATTCTTCACTTAACATATTGTGAGATTCATCTGTATTCTTTTCTTTTTTGGCCAGTCTTGGGCCTTGGACTCAGGGCCTGAGCACTGTCCCTGGCTTCTTTTTGCTCAAGGCTAGCGCTCTGCCACTTGAGCCACAGAGCCACTTCTGGCCGTTTTCTATATATGTGGTGCTTGGGAATTGAACCCAGGGCTTCATAGATATGAGGCAAGCACTCTTGCCACTAGGCCATATTCCCAGCCCCTTCATCTGTATTCTTACATGTAGCAGAACTTATTCTCACTGTATAGTTTTTCATTGTATATTTAAATACATTATTTATATCTATGTTAGAACAAACTTTTTTTCCAAATTGCAACTGTTAAACAGTACTCTTATCAACATTCTTATGCATGTAAGCATGCATTTCTATGAAAGGTCCAAGGGTAAGTTGCGTGCCACTGGCTCATGCATGTAATGCTAGCTACTCGGGAGACGGAACTCTGAGGATCATATTTCAGAGCATCCTGGGCAGGAAAGTCCATGAAACTCTTATTTCCAATTAAACACCAAAAGAAAACCAGAAGTGGAGCTGTGGCTCAACTGGTAGAGCACTAGCCTTGAGCAAAGCTCAGGGACAGCACCGAGACCATGAGTTGAAGACCCAGGACTGGCATACACACACACACACACACACACACACACACACACACACACACACACACACACACACACACACAATATGTACAAGGGTAGAAATGCTAGGTCATAAAGAATACAGTCTGAAAGTTTGTTGTAGGATGCTGGATGCAGAGCTTTCCAAAATTCTTCTACCTGCCCTGCATCTGTGGCTCATGTCTGTAATTGTAGCTACTCGGGAAGTTGAGATCTGAGGCAGAGATTTGAAGCCAGCACAGGCAGACAAAAAAGTGAGACTATTTCCAATTAATTGGTTTAAAAAAAAAAAAAAAGCTAGAATTGGAAGTGTGACTCAAGAATACCAGCCTTGAGCAGAAAAAGTCAAGGAAGAGCACAAGGCCCTGAGTTCAAGCCTTAGTACTGGCACACATACAAAAAATAAATAAAAATAAAAAAAACAGTTCTATCAATTGGATGTTTCCTTTTTTTTTTTTCTTTAACCAGTCCTGGGGCTTGAACTCAGGGCCTGGGCACTGTCCTTGCCTGAGCCTTTTTGTGCTCAAGGCTATCACTCTACCACTTGAACCACAGCACCACTTCTGTCTTTTTCTGACTAATTTTATTGGAGATTAGAGTCTTATAGACTTTCCTGTCCAGAATGGCTTTGAACCATGATTCTCAGATCTCAGCCTCCTAAGTAGCTAGGGTTACAGGCATGAGCCACTAGTACCCGGCCCAGTTGGATGTCTCTACTGGTAGAGTATTAGGTGTTTCCATTGTAGAACTTAAAAAAAAAAATGCCTTTTCCCCCAATTTAGTCATTCTGGAACTGTAATATCATCTTATTGTGATTTTAAAGCTTTTTCTCATTAAGAAAAATGAAATAACCTAATGGCTCATGCCTGTCATCCTAGCTACTAAGGATCTAAGGATCAAGGTTGGAAATCCATGAGCTTATCTCCAATTAACGATTAAAAAGCTGGAAGCAGAGCTGCGGTTCATGTGGTAGAATGCCAGCCCTGAGCATATAAAAAGAAAGGATTGTGTGTAGGCTCTTGAGTTCAAGCCCTAGTACCAGCACAAAAATGAAAGGGGAGGTAACAAGTTGGAAATATATGCACTGCCTCACATTTGAAACTGTAACACCTCTGTACATCATTTTTTAAATTTCTTTATTGTCAAAGTGAAGTACAGAGGTTACAGTTTCATATATAGGGCAGTAAGTACATTTCTTATCCAACTTGTTATCTCCTCCCTCATTCCCCCTACCCCCCTCCCCACTTCCCTCTCTCCCCCATGAGTTGTACAGTTGGTTTATACCATATAGTTTTATAAGTATTGCTGTTGAATTGGTTTGTTTTATTTTATTTTATTTTATTTTGGCTAGTCTTGGGGCTTGGACTCAGGGCCTGAGCAC
Organism: Perognathus longimembris pacificus; assembly: GCF_023159225.1. Taxonomy (NCBI): domain Eukaryota; kingdom Metazoa; phylum Chordata; class Mammalia; order Rodentia; family Heteromyidae; genus Perognathus; species Perognathus longimembris. Next base: position 55,506,265 of record NC_063167.1, read on the forward strand.
TGTCCCTGGCTTCTTCTTGCTCAAGGCTAGCACTCTGCCACTTGAGCCACAGCGCCACTTCTGGCCATTTTCTGTATATGTGGTGCTGGGGAATCGAACCCAGGGCCTCATGTATACGAGGCAAGCACTCTTGCCACTAGGCCATATCCCCAGCCCTGTTGAATTGGTTTGTATTTTTATGCTTTGTCTCTTGATTTTGGTATTCCCTTTCCCTTCCCTAGTTCTAATACATGTATATACAGTATCCAGGGTACTAAAAATCAGTTACATAAAAGCATGGGAAAAATATTCGGACCAAAAAAAAGGGGGGGGGCATGGTTTCACATGGCATGTTGAAAATAATGACAATGATATACCACTTGTTTCCATAACTTGAAGTTCATTTCACTTAACATAGTCTTATGTGCTCATCTGAGCATAGCTATGAAGCTATTGTGATCTTCTGCTAGGATTATCTTAGACGTTGTACATCAACGTTATAAAAAAAAAAAATCAAGTGGTAGAGCGCTGGCCTTGATCAAAAGAGGCTCAGGGACAGAGGCCAGGCCCTGGGTTCAAGCCACAGGACTCGGAAAAAAAATGTTCTAAAACTTCAGACTTCATTCATTTCAAAATATTACATAATTTCAAAATCATTTGTTTTTATGTCTTCTTAAATAAAACACATACACATATGGTAAAAATTTGGTTGTAGCACAATAAATACAAATTTAAAATCCAAATCAACAACAGCAACAACAGTCTCAGACTTTCCTGCCTGGGCTGAATTTGAACTGAGCCTCCTGAGCTACTAATATTATAAGCATGAGCCACTGGCACCTGGCTATTTTAAGAGTTAATTAGATGCATACAAGCAGTTCATTTAAGATAATGAAAGATTTTTTTCTTCTTTACTTTTCATTGGTTTATCTAAAAACAGATATATTATTTCTCTTCTTAATTATTAAGCTACTACTCTAGGAGTCATAACAATATCTAAGGTAAGAGGTTAACTCTAGTTTATGGAGATGGATTCAATGAGTATCCATTTCCTCTAGTATTGAGTCATTTTTCTGTGCTAGTTTCATTTATTTATTTTTAAATAAAGTACAGCCTAGTAACTGACTTGGATGACATTTAATGGCTGGTTACTGTTGACTGAAGTAAAACAGACTTTTAACAGCTTCTGGGCAATGTCAGAAAGGTAGAGTGACAAAGATAAGTGTCTGTGTTCCATTCTAAAAATAGCAAAAGGCATATGAAACCAAGAGTAATGGGCTGTAAATTTAATCCTGCTTTGACATTGCTGTGGCATAGTGAAATTTTACTATGATTTCTCTCTTAAAATATTTTTATCATCTTTAAGTAGTTGTACAAAGGAGTTGCCATTCAACAAAGCACTTTACTTAGGGAATACTAATGGGTTCAAAATTGGGATAAATGAAAGCCAATGAAAGTTCTGGTTCCTTTTTAAAGATAAAGTATCTTGACAAATATAATACATTGAGAATCAGAATAGAAAGCAAATTATGTATATATATCTGTGATAATTTGGATGCATATCAGTTATATGCTACAATATAATCAAATGCACACAGAGTATTTGAAAATATGATGTTATGAACTATTTTTCTGATAGCATATGAAGATTTTTCCCACCCACATTCAGAATGATGTATATTGCTTATGAGTAGCCTGTCTTGTTATGGCTAGATAAATAATTTCCAATGTAGTTAAGCTCTATCAGCCTTTTAAAATCAGTTTTTAAAATCAGTTATACTGGGCTGGGGATATGGCCTAGTGGCAAGAGTGCTTGCCTCGTATACATGAGGCCCTGGGTTCAACTCCCCAGCACCACATATACAGAAAATGGCCAGAAGTGGCGCTGTGGCTCAAGTGGCAGAGTGCTAGCTTTGAGCAAAAAGAAACCAGGAACAGTGCTCAGGCCCTGAGTCCAAGCCCAGGACTGGCCAAAAAAAAAAAAAAAAAAAAAAAAAAAAAATCAGTTATACTTAGACCTTAATTTAGTAAGCAGAATGAGTATCAGGGATCTAGATCTGATCTGATCTTTGTTGGGTGTTTGGCTTTTTAAAAATAGGCCTTAAAGCTTGATGATGTGATGAACTCACATATAACTTTTTATTGTTTCAATGGTCAGCTAACTACAAGTGATTTGCCAGGCACTTTATGTTAATAATTTAGCTTATATTAATGAACGTTCCAGATCTCCCAACTGGGGCAAGGGCATTTGCAAATGCATTGCACTGTTTTAAAAGAGTTTTGTTACAAAAGAAAAAAAAAAGAGTTTTGTTACATAGTGATTTCACCATGTAACCAAAATAATGTAGATGATTAAAATATACTCAAGAGCCCTTTTACTCTAAAATGAAGCTTAATTTCTTTGCTTTCCATATGTGCCAGCGTTTCCTTAGCAAAACAATGGATATACTTTGAGGAAGCTGTTGGTGTGTTTTCCTTTTAGATCCTAGCTGTCTAAACAATGACTGGGAAGAAACAACCAGTAGGGAGTAAAACATTGTAGAGAAAAGCATATCAGTTCCTGAACTTCTCACCTTTTTCACTTTTAAGATAAAGAATCAGAATCTACAATGAAGGGGAATGTGGATGACTTTGGCGTGAGAGACTCCTTGAGCATAGAGTCTACTGATTCCTTTGCCTCCGCAGCAGAGGTAAGACATGCATGTCTGTATAGTTCTCTTTTCATTTTCAGCATGAGTGTGATTTTTCATTGTACTATAAACCAGTTGAGTTATTTTTTTATAAAAAATTCCTTTTATTTTTTGAGGCATATTCTTGCAGTGTAGCCTGTTACAGGGCTCAAGGGAGGAGATTCCCCATCCATCCAAAAGTCTACCGCTCAGAGACAGCCTCAAGCAAAAAGATGAAAAAAGGGCTGGAATGTAGCTTAGTGGCAAAGCACTTGCTGGCAAGTGTAACGTACCCAGTACCAAAAAGGAAAAGACCAAATAAAAGATGAAAAAAGATGAATTTATTGGGGAAGTAAAAAATGAACTGACAGGCCAGGGACACAGCCCAGACTTGGGAGCTGAAACCACGAAAATAAAAAGCAGGCTGGCTGGCCAGGGCCACAACCCAAACCTGGGGGCTGGGACTGCATACCCCCGGGTTGCGCCTGGATCGGGGTTATAAAGGCAAATACCAAGCCTTCCACACACAGGTGGCCAATGAGGTTACAACACTTACAGATCATGCCAGGTCACACGCAGGTGGCCAGTGGATTACAACCTGCCACATAATATCTGTCTGAACCAACCTATCATTCTGATTAGAATTAGCGCTAGAATTTGGCAGGTCCCCACATGATGCAGGTGGATGTGCCTACTTATGGGGACAGGGATAAGGCTGCTTCTTGATGGGAGGGCACAGGTTTAACCTTGAATGTTCCACAACTCAGGTAGTTAAGCAGTTTACACAATCTTATGACAGCGAAGGGAACCTTCCCTCGACAGTTGGGGCCCTCAACTCTGAAGGTCAGGAGTGGGGGAGATCTTAGTTAAGATGGGGTCAGCTTCTGCTCTCTCTAACTAATCTGAGATGGAGCCAGTTTGATGCCCCCCAACATAGCCCAGGCTGGCCTTGAACTTATGGTCATCTTACCTTAGACTCCTGAGTGATGGGATTACAGGTAATTGCTATTATCCAGCCAGTTGCTATTTATTTGTCTAATGCTACCATGATACAAAGATGAATATAAGCTCTGCAGGAGTCTCTTTCTTGGAGAAGGCATGTACTGGACAGGTACTTTCATAGTTTGTAGATCATGAAGAGGCACATAAAGTTTTACCATAAAGCAATTTTTAGCTTATATTGTTGTGCCAAGTCGCGAAACCACCACCAAGAAGACCACCGAGACTCAGACATTCCGAAATGCAAAAGCAAGGCAAGGCTTTATTTAAGCGAGCTGCAACTCGGGCCTCGTCCTACCCACCGACACAGCGGAGGTTAGGAGGGAGCCCCGAGCTGTGATTACACAGGACTTATAAAGGCAAAAAACAAAGTTACAACAATCAGGTGTTCAAGCAAGCAAGATTAGGACACAGGTACAAATCTGATTGGCTCAGGGCTCGAGGCACCCCAGGGGTGGTCAGAGTTAAGCATTCCCAGCAGTTAGAGTTCTAGACCGACTGGGCCCTAATGGGCTTATCCTGGGTCTGCTCACAGGGCCTGCTTATCTCAGGTTCACGTGGTAAAGTGGGGTTCACGTGGTAAAGTGGGGCCTGACTTCAAAGTCTGGCACTTCAATATTAGGAGATAAAAATGTTTGGATTCTTTAGTTAATAAATCGTAATTCTAGATGTTTCCATGAACATAATCAAGTCCAAGGATTTTACATATAAAAATGCTTACTGCATCATTTTGATAATAGTGAAAAAAGCAATAGTTTAATGCCAAATTATAGACATCTACAATTTGAAATATAAACTTTGTCATCTTTCTAATAAGTTTAGTCACATAGGAACAGTAATGAGAAAAAAACATAGAGGGTTCTGTTTTGTTTTTGTCAGTCAGAGGGCTTGAACTCAGGTCTAGGTGCTGTCCCTGGCTCTTTTTGCTCAAGGCTAGTGCTCTTACACTTGAGCCACAGCGCCACTTCCAGTTTTCTGGGGGTTAATTGGAGATAAGTGTCTTATGGACTTTTCTGCCTCATTGGCTTCAAACCATGATCCTCAGATCTCAGCCTCCTGAGTAGCAAGGATTACAGGGTGAGCCACCAGCACTTGGCTACACAGAGTTTTTATTTTAATTTTGTAAAAGGAAACCCATATGTTATGCAACTCTATAAGTAGAGGAGAAAGGCTATAGATATCAATGTGCTAATGTGTCACAGTGGTGATCACAGAATTGCAAATCTCTGTATAATTTGTCTTCTATTGAGATTTAAATTTTGTACCAAAAGACTTGGATTGCAAAGAGGTCATCTCTGTATCATTTTTTCTACTTATAAACAGTTTAAGCCAGGCTCTGGTGACTCATGCCTGTAAATCCTAGCTACAAATCTCAAGAGGCTGAGATTTGAGGATTGTGGTTTGAAGCCAGCTTGGGCAGAAAAGTCCTTGAAATTCTTATCTCTAATTAGCCTGTAAAAAGCCAAAGTGGGACTGTGGCTCAAGAGATAGAGTGCCAGCCTTGAGTGGAAAAGCTAAAGGATAGCACCTAAACCCTTAGTTCAATCCCCAGTAGCCCTCTACACACACACACACACACACACCCCACACACAGGAACACACACACACACACACACACACACACACACCCCACACACACAGGAACACACATAAAAACAGCTTTAAAAAATATCACATCTGTCCAATTTCATCTGTGAATTTTCCTCTCCTTTCTCCTCTACTTCCTGCACCCTTCCCTTCCCTGTCCCTCTCCCCTTTTCTTCCCTGACTGAATGAAGGTCCTGGTTCTAGGCCAGCACTGGGAGAAAAGTACAGGAGACACCTTCTCTACAATGAGATTGGACATGATGGTGTACAACTATCATCCAAGTTTGATGGAAGTCAAGATTAGGAAGATGATAGTTCAGGCTGGCCCAGGGCTGAAGTGTCAGCGAGAATGTCTCAGTGGGAGAAGCTGGATGTGGTAGAAATGTGCCTGTCATCCCAGCTGGGATGAGAAAGCTAAATTAGTTGGATTGTGGTTCAGGCTCATATCCAGGCACAAAGTAAAGCCCTATTTCACTGGTTGAATGCCCATTGGCTCATGCCTGTAATCCTAAGTTTGAGGATCATGGTTTGAAGCCACCCTGGGCAGAAGAGTCAGAGAGACTCTCATCTTCAGTTAACCACCAAAAAGCCAGAAATGGAGATGGGGGAGGAAAAATCTAAGGTAGAGTGCCCAGGCTCTGAGTTCAAACCCTAGTACCAGTATAAATAAATAAATACCAATGCCAAAATAGGACTAGAGGCTAGAGCACTGGCCTAGCAAGTGCAAGGCCCTGAGTGTCCCAGTACTGCTCCCACCAAACAAAAACAAAACACAGCAAATAACAACAATAATAAAAGCCAGTACAGGTTTGGAGGTATAGCAGGGAGTGCTTGCCCAGCATCCACAAAGCTCTGGATTCAATCCCCAGCACCTGAAAAAAAAAAGGAGAAAAGAAAAGTACAGTGTGCAATTAAATTATAGCTTGATAGTGAAATGTAAAATTGCTGTAGAGGATTCTTTTTATAGTGTTTGCAGTGTTTTTTAATGAACTGGCAGAAGACTGGAATTCTGTTGTAGAGTTGTTACACTCTGTAGAGTCAAAAATATGATTATCTTTCAGTTGTATAGTGATTAATTAAAGCTGCACACGAGACAGAATGTCTCTGGAGAGCCAAATTGGGCTTATTTCCATGCTTTTCGAGAAAGTTTTACTTCATGAATTGCACTTGTAAGTGCTCTTTGTATGCTAAAAGCCCTGCTTCTGTCCCTTTTTAAAGAGACAGAATAGCCATAAAATAATATAATGCTTTTGTGTACCCTGTAGATTTAAATAATTGGATTCAAAATGAACTAAGCTTGTTACAAAGTTTTTCTCTTTTTAACAACTGAAGTCTTTTTTGTGTGTTTTGTTTTTGAGGCAAGATCTTTCAGTATAGCCCATAGGCTGGCCTGGAATCTTAACAACTGATTTTTTTTTTTTTTTGGCCAGTCCTGGGCCTTGGACTCAGGGCCTGAGTACTGTCCCTGGCTTCTTCCCGCTCAAGGCTAGCACTCTGCCACTTGAGCCACAGCGCCGCTTCTGGCCATTTTCTGTATATGTGGTGCTGGGGAATCGAACCTAGGGCCTCATGTATCCGAGGCAGGCACTCTTGCCACTAGGCTATATCCCCAGCCCCCTTAACAACTGATTTTGAAGTTAAATAAAGTCAGGTTTGTTGTTGTTGTTTATTCATTTATTTGTGCCTATCAGGGGGCTTGAACTCAGGGCCTGGACACTGTCCCTGAGCTTTTTTATTCAAGGTTACCATTTGAATCACAACTCCAAAAATTCCCAATTTTTTGGTGGCTACTTATAGATAAGAATCTCATGGACTTTCCTGCACAAGCTGGCTTTGAACCACCATCTTTAATTCTCAGCCACCTGAGTAGCTAGGGTTACAGGTGTGAGCTACCAGTGGCTAGCAGAAGTTAGGTTTTATTAGCTATAAAATATTAATGAATGGGGGCTGGGAATATTGCTTAGTGGTAGAGTGCTTGCCTAGCATGTGTGAAGCCCTGGGTTTGGTTCCTCAGCATCACATACACAGAAAAAGCTAGAAGTGGCACTGTGGCTCATGGGGTAGAGTGCTAGCCTTGAGCAAAAAGAAGCCAGGGACAGTGCTCAGGCCCTGATTTCAAGACCCAGGACTGGCAAACAAACAAAAAAACTAATGAATGGTTTTCATAACTAATAACAATATACTTTCTATTTTCTTTCTTTGTAATTGTCCTTTTCTAGTCAGTGTTATCTGTTACATCTCACTGTGTTTCTAGCTTTCAGAACACAGAGAGGTGCGACGTTCTTATAGTCTGGAGTCTTTCTGCTGCTGCCCTTTTTATGAAGAAGCCATGCATTTAGTAGAAGAAGGAAAAATTTACTCCCGAGTACTCAGGTACTTTCCAGTTCTGCTTTTGGTGGGGAAATATAAGATGTTTCTGCTGTGTTTGTGTGATGTTTATTAAAAGACATTTATTTATTTATTTTTGCCAGTCCTGGGGCTTGCACTCAGGGCCTGAGTACTGTCCCTGGCTTCTTTTTACTCAAGGCTAGCACTCTGCCACTTGAGCGACAGCGCCACTTCTGGCCGCTTTCTGTATATGTGGTGCTGGAGAATTGAACCCAGGGCTTCATGTATATGAGGCAAGCACTCTTGCCACTAGGCCATATCCCCAGCCCTTATAAGACATTTATGAGAACAAGAGAAGCCCAAGCCTAAACTGTTTACATGTTCCATCCGTATGGAGAAGACGTGTGTTTTTCATTAAGGTCCTGTGGTCAAACCTGGCTTGAGGACCGATTTGTAGTAGGCTTGACTTTGAATGAAGTTTAACAGTTGTCTCCCTCTCCAGAACTGAAATGTTGGAATGTCTAGGAGACAGTGATTTCCTTGCCAAACTCCATTGCATTCGCCAGGCTTTCCAGGTATTTTTGCAACACTAAAGCTATGTTTCGTAGACCCAGCCCTGCTGTTAGGCTATCCAATGCACATACCCAGGACAGCTCCAGCTCTCTATTAAAAACTCTCCCTGCCACTTTGTCATCATCCTTTCCCACAGCCATGAGGTCCCCTCACTTTGTTAGTACAGGATGTTTGTTGCTGCAGGTGGGAGAATACTGCTTTAAATTAAGCCTTTGTTATTATCAATTAGTATGAATTGAATCTGTGATAACAGTAACTGATTTTCTAAAAAGAAATAGGATCAATTAATACTTAAATGTATAGTTCATTTAGGGGCTACATAAAATTTATTTCATATAGCAAACAGAATTTAAGTTCAAATTTATTTCCCTTTAATATTTTTCAATTATAGGTTTCAAGAGCTGCTTTTACTTTAGTAAATTTGGACTTTTCTGTGGTCTGCTTGTTGCCATAATATGTAAGAATTGCGTTAATTGTATGAATGAGCTATGAAGTTGGCTGCCCATTCAAATTCATTATAGGACTCTTTTTTTTACTTCGGGAATAATTTTTTTTCAGGTAATTCTTTCAGAAACAGCCAACAGGATATTCCTTGCTGAAAGTGGAAGGAAAATTTTATCAGCTTTAATTGTGAAGGCACGAAAGGTAAACATGTAAGCAAATTTATTAAAAAAAATTGTTCTGTTTAATGATTGAAAACATCAATTTTTTCTTTAAGTATGGAAAAAATGATTTTATTTGTAGGCTAATAAATTCAGATATATCAACCAAGTTTTCACTTGAAGCACATCAAATTTTTAATAGCTTTAGCTAATTTTTAGATACTTTTAATAGTTTTAAATAGTTGGAAAGGTCCACATATTAAAAATAATGCAACTTCCCAGTGCCAATGGCTCATACTTGTAATCCTAGTTACACAGGAACCTGAGATCTGAGCATCTGAGATTTGAAGCCAGTCCAAGCAGACAAATCTTAGAGACTCTTAGCTCTAACTAGCAAAAAGCTGGTGTGACTTAAGTGGTAAAGGACCATCCTTAAAGAAAAAGCCAAGTGAAAGCTTGAGGTCTTGAGTTCAAGCCTAAGTCCCACTCCCCCCACCCCAATAAAGAAATAACTAAAAAAAAAAAATTACAAGGGTTGGATGTAGTGGTATACACCTGTAATCCTAGTACTCAGGAGGCAGAGATTGGGAGAATCACATTTTGAGGCCAGCCTAGGCAAAAAGTTAGCAACAAACAAACCAGTAGTGGTAAATGCCTATAATCCAATGTACATGGGATAAGTAGGAATATCATCATAATCTAAAGATTCTGTGGGCTAAAAACATGAAACCATGCCCAGCACTAGTGACTCACTCCTATAATTCTAGCTACTTAGGAGGCTGGGAAAATAGGATTATAGTTAAAGCCAGCCTGGGCAGGAAATTCTGTGAGACTTTTATCTCCAATTAACCACTCAGAAAAGGCCAGATGTAGAGGTGTGGCTCAAGTGGTAGAATACTGTCCTTGAACACAAAAGCTTATAATGAGGTATCAGACAATGCCTAGCTTCTTAGTTCAAGCCCCAGGACCAGTGCCACCACAAACCACAAACAATCACAAAAGCTGTGGAACCCTATCTAAAATATAACTAGAGCATGTCAGGTGCCCTTGGATTGTGTCTTTATGCCTGTAATCCTAACTACTTGGGAGATGGAGATCAGGAAGTTTGTGGCCAGCCTTAACAAAGAGTTCTGAAGACCCCCACCTCAACAGGACAAAACAAAACAAAACTAGACATGGTGGCATTCACTTGTTAGCTATACTGGGAGACCTCGACAGCTGTGGTGGGAAGCATAAATAGGAAGATAGCAGTCCTGGCCAGCCTGGAAACAAGCAGACCTTACTTCAGAAATAACCAGAGCAAAAAAAAGAAAAGAAAAGAAAAGAAAAAGAACTGAAAGCCTAGCACCAGTGGCTGACGCCTGTAATCCTAGCTACTCAGGAGGCTGAGATACGAGGATCGTTTTGAAGCCAGCCCAGGCAGAAACACCCATGAGACTCTTACCTACAATTAACGACTCAGAAAAGGCCAGAAGTGGTGCTATGTATGGCCCAAGTGGTAGAATGCTAGGCTTGAGCACAAATAGGCTCATGGACAGTGCCCAGGCCCTGAGTTCAAGCCCCAGTCCTGGCAACAAAAGAACTGGAGGCATGGCTTAAGTGGTAGAGCATCTACGTGTCAAGCATGAAGCCTTGAGTTTAAATCTCAGTACTACCAAAAATAAAAAACAAAAGTAATCAAAAGAGCTTTTTACTTGGGTTATTTTCTGTATAGAAATTTCATATTCTTTGGCCAAATTGTTTCTTATAAATTATTCAAAATTTACCATAATGTCTGTAAAAATCATGGTGAGATTCATCATTAGATCTGCTATATTAGCACAATTTCTATTATTTCTAATACCTCATCTCTTACTTCCCTCAATCCTGGCCAGGACCTCAAAGAGACGGGACATAGTATATTCAGAAATCTTGAATACAAATTGAATCTTACTTTTATTTATCCTCCTAGGCCTCAATGAAACAGTGGCAACCACTTCATTATGACACTAAAGAACCACTTTACTATAGGCAAGGTTATTTGATGAGGAGGAAAAGTAAGTCAAAACAAAACGGGCCTTTTTTATAAGCTATTTGCTCACCTGGTTTTCAGATCAGTTTCCTCAGTTTTATAGTAGAATTAGATGTATCAACTTACTGTATTTCAGAATGTTGTAATGCTGATTGAATAAATAGGAAGGTCATATAAAATATAAAGTGTTAAGTAAATGTAAGATGTTATCAACTAGTTGCAGTTCCCTTTGTAGATCTTATATCTTGGTGCTCCAAAGCAAGTAAGTGGAGAGACTTGAAGTGGATTGTTTTCAGCAGGAGCAGCTGCATCTCAAGCCTCATGCAGTGCCTGCCATAACCACATTCTCCTCTTACCACGACCTACACCAGCCACACATATTTAATAATAAAGGGTTTGCTGTGACCTTTTTACTAACTCTCATTCTTTGTTTGTTTTGTTTTTGTTTTTGCTAGTCCTGGGGCTTGAACTCAGGGCCCAAGCACTGTCCCTGGCTTCTTTTTGCTCAAGGCTAGCACTCTGCCACTTGAGCCACAGCGCCACTTCTGGCCGTTTTCTATATATTGGTGCTGAGGAATCGAACCCAGGGCTTCATGTGTACAAGGCGAGCACTTTACCACTAGGCCATATTCCCAGCCCCCTAACTCTCATTCTTGACATCTGAGAAATAGAACAGCAAAATAGTAAGAGGAGTAAATAATTTTACATCCTTTAAAAACATTTTCTAATTCCATTACCTGAAATAAGGTCAGCTAATTTACATGAGTAACTTGTTTACTTCATAGGCTTGGGTTTTGTTATAAAGTTGAGTTTAGGAATGAAATGTGTTTTCTTCTGCAGAATCCCAAGAAGTTTGAAGATGTGTTTGATGAAATGATCTATTTTTTAGAGCAGACTGATCACTGGGATAGTACCGAAATGGAACTTGCTGCTAGAGGGGTAAATTCAATTTTTTTATATAATATTTCTTCCATTTAGTTATTTGAACATAGCTACCTGAATTGAAACCACTGTGTCTTTGGCCTTATTAAATGAGAGTAAAACTAATTGTGTGATGATAAAACAGCATAATTTTTCTGTTTTCATAAACAACAGCAACAATCTCTTTATACATTGGCTCAAGTGTTATAAATAATTATTTTTATAAGCCTTTTGAAGGAACTAGTAAGAACTGACTGGGATTTATCAAGATAAAGGTAACTGAAAACAGCTTATTTTTAGTAATAACAATAACAATTGTAGAAATAATAAGGTATTTTTTTAAATAAGCCTTTCTAGCTGGTTACCAGATGTTCATGCTTTTAATGCTAGCCGCTTGGGATTCTAAGGTGTGAGGATCGAGGTTTGAAGCCAGCTGAAGCAGAAAAGTCTATCACATCCTTATCTCCAACTAACCATAAAAAGCCAGAGTGGAGCTGTAGCTCAATTGGTAGACTATTAGCTTTGAGCAGAAAATCTAGGAAAGCTTAAGAGACCCAGAGTTCAAGCCTGAGCTCAGTACTGGCACCAAATACAAAACAACCAAAAAAAGTGGGTGGGCTGGGAATGTGGCTTAGTGGTAGAGTGCTTGCCTAGCATGCATGAAGCCCTGAGTTCGATTCCTCAATATCACATAAGGAGAAAAAGGGGGAAGTGGTGCTGTGGCTCAAGTGGTAGAGTGCTAGCCTTGAGCAAAAAGAAGCCAGGGACAGTGCTCAGGCCCTGAGTTCAAGCCCAAGGACTGGCCAGAAAAAATGTGATAGAATCAAAGCATGAGTTGTCCAGGCATGAAAGGCATTCTCGGCAGAGGAAAAGTAGGTACAAATACTTAGAGGTATACTCTTTCCTTCACTGGTATTCCCTTACTCAGGAATAGAATCCATCCAATTGTGTAGCCAGAAACCTGAGAGTCACCCTTCTTCCCTCCCTGGTCCTCACCACGTTCCATATTCATCTCTAAATTCAGTCAGTGTTAACTTCTAAAGCTGTTAGGCCTTTTCTCTATTCTTGTTGCCTCTATCTTGCCCCAAGTGTCTACTGCTTTCCATAATATACCTCAGAATCCTTGTACTCTGATTTCTTTCCCACTGCCTTCCTCCTCAGATTAGCTTTCCCCGCTTTATCCCCTCCTCACATTTGTACCAGAATCATCTTTAAAAGGTAAGACATATCAGCCCTCCCTCTCCTACCATCACCACACCATCCATGCTCCTCCTCTCGAGTGCTTCAAGTGCTTTGAAGAAAGAATTCAAAATTCTTTTCATGGACTGGGTGCTGGTGGTTCATGCCATCTGAGGATTGTGATTTGAAGCCAACCAAGGCAGTAAGTCTGAGACTCAGCTCCAATCAACTACTAGAAAACCAGATGTGGCACTTTGGCTCAAAGTGGTAGAGTGCTAGCCTTGAGCAAAAAAAGTTCAGAAACAGCACTCAGGCCATGAGTTCAAGCCCCACAACCAACAACAATAACCAAAATTCTTTTCATGGGCCATAATTCCCTTCCTGCTTGTTGCCCACTCTCCTTGTACTCTCTGTTGTCAGTTCAATACCACTGTGTTCCTTCCTTCTTAGCTTCGATCTGGCAGGAGTTTCCTCTTCTTAAAAGGTGCACTCACTCCCTGATACTCAATTTAAAAGATCAGAACCTTCACGGTAGGCTTCCTTATTCTTACTGTGCTTCTCAGAGTGTGTAATCAGATATTTGTTGCCATTTGTCTTCCCCACTATAGATTGTAGGCATCTGATTGGTTTCCTGTGGAAGTGTGAGCCACTGACATAACCTGTAGTAGATGGCAGTGTGCTTGAGTGCATGATAAATAGGAGGTCCTTGACCTGATGGGAGGACACACACACACACACACACACACACACACACACACACACACACACACACCCATCCATATCAGGCTGAGCAGAATGGATGCCCTAATAGAAGCCTGAGTGAAGGATTTTTTTTTTTTTTTGGCCAGTCCTGGGGCTTGGACTCAGGGCCCGAGCACTGTCCCTGGCTTCTTCTTGCTCAAGGCTAGCGCTCTGCCACTTGAGCCACAGCGCCACTTCTGGCCATTTTCTGTATATGTGGTGCTGGGGAATTGAACCCAGGGCCTCATGTATACGAGGCAAGCATATCCCCAGCCCCTGATTTTGAAACTAGGAAGTAAGGACATTAATTTCACTTGCTGGGATCTACAAAGGAGCAGAAAAATGTGAATTGTAAGTTCTTTGGGCAAGTTTTCATATTTATCTCTTCTTCCTTTTCTGTCAGAGATACAATCTGACCAGCTCAAAAAGCCATGTCATTATGAAGTCTGGGATCAGACTTTAGTTCAGCTCTCTGTAATAACAATTTCTATTTTAATTCACACTTTAATATAGGTGAAAAATATAAATTTTTATGATGTTGTCCTGGATTTTATATTAATGGATTCCTTTGAAGATTTGGAAAACCCACCCACTTCTATACAGAATGTAGTAAATAATCGCTGGCTAAACTCCTCCTTCAAAGAAACTGTAAGTGAACCATTTAAATTTCTGAACTGTATAAATTTGATGAAAAATGGTTAGAACTGGGAAGATCAGATATGTATGTATATCTTCTTATAGGGTAACTAATGAGGAAACTGATCTCCTTTGATATTGGAGGTATACATTTACGCTATTTAACACTTTTCAGGTGAAACTCTCCTTTTGTTGCTGGGCGTGATGATTTATGCTTGTAATCTCAACACTTGGTAGACTAGCAGGAAGATGGTGAGGTCAGCCCAAGCTAGAAAGCAAAACACTGTTCAAAAACCAAAAAAGCGGGGGATGGGGATATGGCCTAGTGGCAAGAGAGCTTGCCTCGTATACATGAGGCCCTGGGTTCGATTCCCTAGCACCACATATACAGAAAATGGCCAGAAGTGGCGCTGTGGCTCATGTGGCAGAGTGCTAGCCTTGAGCAAAAGGAAGCCAGGGACAGTGCTCAGGCCCTGAGTCCAAGGCCCAGGACTGGCCCAAAACAAAAACCCAAAAAAGCCAAGCACAGTGGCTTGTGTATGTAACCCACAGGATCTTTAAATCTTTAATCTCCAGATGTGAGGGTTAGAAAAATGGTGATCTGAGCTTAGCCATGGCAAAAACAACAACAAAGAAAAAGTCTTAAGACTCTCTATCTGAAAAAATAACTAAAGCAAAAAGAATATGGATGGGGCCTGGGGGCATGGCTGAAATGGCAAAGCACTTGCCTAGCAAGTGCTGAAGCCCTGAATTCAAACTATGTCTCCCTCCCTCTAAAAAATTAGTATTTTGGCTTTTCTATCATAGCCCTGTCCTGGAGGCTTAAAAAAAGTGTTGTTCGGGCTGGGGATATGGCCTAGTGGAAAGAGAGCTTGCCTCATATACATGAGGCCCTGGGTTCGATTCCCCAGCACCACATATGCAGAAAACGGCCAGAAGTGGCGCTGTGGCTCAAGTGGCAGAGTGCTAGCCTTGAGCAAAAAAGAAGCCAGGGACAGTGCTCAGGCCCTGAGTCCAAGGCCCAGGACTGGCCAAAAAAAAAAAAGTGTTGTTCCTTGTTATTCTTGTTTGTTTTGTTTTGTTTTGACACAACGTTTCACTATATACCACATGATAGCAAAGAACTCTTGATCCTTTTGCTGCAACCTCCCCAATGTTTGGATTGTGTGTTTTAGGATAAGCCTAGAAAACCTAAGCTGAGGCTTTGGGTTTAATTCCTAGTACTACTAGAAAAAAAGAGAGGGGAAAAATACAGCAGTTTGTGTTTCTAAATCCTGTCAAATATTAGAAGAGAAAAAAATAGGCAGATCTACAAATAAGACCAAGTTTAAACTATATTCTGTACTTTGAATTTCTTATTTTCTGTTTTTTTATATTCAAATCTCTATTTTACATGAGGTTTTATATGGGGTATGTGTCCTGTTTCATGATGAAATCTGAATGCCTTTAAAACTTGTTCCAGTTTGGCAAGAAATGTACTCACTACCTTATGTATGTAACTGTAATTCTTCTGTATATCACCTTGACAATAAAATTAAATTAAAAAAAAGAAAAATAAATAAAACTTGTTCCAGTTGGCAGCTTCAAAATTATTTTGAGACTTCCTAATACTAAACTTTAAAACATTTGAAAAATATCTTCCTCCTCAATAAAGCATGTTTTAATCATAAGAAAGTACATGTTCTTGGGCTGGGAATATTGCTAAGTGGTAAAGTGCTTGCCTTGCTTGCATGAAGCCTGAGCAAAAAGAATCCAGGGACAGTTCCCAGGCCCTGAGTCCAAGCCCCAGGACTGGCAAAACAAAACAAAAACCAGTGCATGTTCTTCATTTCTTTAACTGATTGGGTAAAGTAACTTTGACAAAACCTGAGTCATGCCAGAGTAGGGAAAAGTTTCTTCAGAATTCACCAAAGACATTTTATTTATGTTTTGTCATGGTTGTAATTTCTTAGTTCTTAGATAAAACTATTACCTCTATGCCTAAATGTTTCAGCAGTACTATATTTGAAGGAGAAAATAAACTTTTCATTATTCATTATATGTATTTATCTATGTGCATTGTGTGTGTGTGTGTGTGTGTGTATGTGTGTGTGTGTGTGTGTGTGTGTGTGTGTGTATGGCCAGTCCTGGCCAGTCCTGGGGTTTGGACTCAGGGCCTGAGCACTGTCCCTGGCTTCTTCTTGCTTCATGCATGCTAGACAAGCACTGTACTGCTAAGCCACATTCCTAGCCTCTGTATGTGTATCTGTATTCATACGTTTTTAATCTTTTCCCACATTGAAAACATAAGAACGCCTGAAAATTGAGTTGTAATTGCCAAGGCCTTTAGTACCAGAGTTCATCAGCCTTTTTCCTTTTCTTGATTTGTATTTAATTTTTAAATTTATAAAAATGAAGTACTTTTTTTTTTTTAGTGCTAGGGTTTGAACTCAGCCTCATGCTTGCTAGACAGAAAAATGTCCTTTCACATCAATGTTTGTAAAAAAAAAACATAATGAGCCGAGATTTGTTCTTTTTTTTTTTTTCTTTTCATGTTTGTTTTGTTTTAAGTTTTTTGTTTGGGTTTGGTTTTGTGCCAGTATTGGGCTTGAATTCTGGGTCTGGGCACTGTACCTTAGCTTTTTTGCTCAACTAGCACTCTACAATTTGAGCCAGAGCTTCTCTTTTGGCTTTTTGATTGCTAATTGGAAATAAAAATCTCACTGACCTGGTTACTTGGGCTGGCTTCAAACTGTGATTCTCAGAGCTCAGCTTCCTGAGCAGGTAAGATTGCAGGCATGAGCCACAGGCACCAAGCTTAGTTTAGGTTGTTTGTGTTGTTTTACTTGGGGAGTGGGAGGATATAGCCACACTGTCCTTGAACTTATAATTCTGCCTCAGCTTCCCAAATATTGGGATTATAGGAGTTAGTTGTTAATTTTTTGTTTTGTTTTGTTTTTTGCCAGTCCTGGGGCTTGAACTCAGGGCCTGAGCACTGTCCTTGGCTTTTTTTTGCTCAAGGCTAGCACTCTACCACTTGAGCCACAACACTACTTCTGGCTTTTTCTATATATGTGGTGCTGAGGAATGAACCCAGGGCTTCATGTATATGAGGCAAGCACTTTACCACTAGGCCATATTCCCAGCCCTCAGTTATTAATTTTTGTAATAATTTGGAATAAACTTTAAATTCTAATTTAAATAATCACTCTTTTCTCCTCTGCATATATTTAGGCTGTGGCTTCAAGTTGTTGGTCGGTATTGAAACAGAAAAGGCAGCAGATGAAGGTAATTTATTGTCCTCTGGATTCTCACCTGAGTGTATTTTCTTTTTCTCTAATGGAATACCTCAAGACTAGATAATTTGTAAGGAAAAAAGGTTTATTCAGCTGGTGCTCTTAGACTGCAGAGTATAAGATCTACCAGCAGTATATATGCTGCCTCAACTCATGAGAGAAAGCAAAAGGGCAAAGAGACAACCAACCCATCAGGGACAGCCTTCCTCTGTGACACTGGTTCTTGTGGTTACTAATGCCATGTGGAGAAAGGAAGATTCTCATTGGAGAAAAGCATTATCTATCTCCTAGGGTTCCACCCCCGTAACTCAAACATTTCCCACCAGGCCCTACCTAATGCTGCTGCATTGGGAACCAAACCGCAACACGATTTAGGTAGGAACAAACCATATTCAAATCATAGCAATCCCTCTATGAAATAGAGGTTTGAGGAACCTGTCAGTGAAACACTTAAATTGGTGCACATAATAAGCTAATAATAAGGACTCCCTCTTAAGTTAAATAAAGGACTTACCAGAAGGGTTGTTTTCTGAAGGCTTGCTCCCGTTTCCTTACTGTTCTGTGTAGTTGAGTACAGTAACAATTGAGGCATGTCTGGAATTTCACATAAGTGGGAGAGGATTTAGGATTGGAAAAAGCTCTGATAGTGCTTACAGTATTTTGTTTTTTCACTTAATGATATTAATATTTTTTAGTATAGCAGCCTCCACTTGATTGGAATAACTGCTTTACTGAATGCAAAGCCCCTACCAAAAAAATCTCAGAATTTATCCTGCCTCTGTGCCCCCTACCTTCTAGCTAGTATCCGCCATCAAGCATTGCTCCTACCTCAAATTACTAGTGTGACCTCTGTAGTGAGACTGCCTGAGTTCAATGCTACTTACTAGTCATGTAATATTGGACAAGTTGCTTAACTCCTCTGTGCCTGTTTCCATGTTTCTGAAAAAGATAATAATAGTACTTACTTCAGAGGGCATTTTAAGATTCAGTGTAAAGTGCTTAGGGCCAGGGATATAGCTCAGTGGTACAGCACATACCTCGCACTTACAAAGGCTCCAGTACTGCCAAAGAGAATAAGAAAATGTTTTAGTGTACAATGCCTAGAAAAGTGATTGGCATAGCAGTATGTGCTGCTTATTACTAGATTGTTTATTACCCAAGGACTTAAAATATTTTACCCTATCCCTTTTTTTTTCTTTTTTCTGTCCCCCCCCCCCCCCCCCAGTGCTGGTCCTGGGGCTTGAACTCACGGCTTGGGCACTCTCTCTGAACTTTAATGTTCAGGGCTAGCATTCTACTACTTGAGCTACATTTTGGCTTTTTGGTGGTAAATTGGAAGAGTTTTGTGGACTTTTCTGTCTGGGCTGGCTTTGAACTTCAGTCCTCAGATCTCAGACTCCTGAGTAGCTAGGATTATAGGCATGAGCCACCAGCACCCGGCCCTCACTATGTATTTTTATGAGGTGAAAATGCCCTATGGAAAACGATACTTCTTCACACATAAGAAACTACTGACCAAGATACAAAGTCAACACACAGGGCTGGAAATATGACCTAGTGGTAAAGTGCTCACCTTGTATACATGAAGCCCTGGGTTCGATTCCTCAGCACCACATATGTAGAAAAAAGCTGGAAGTGGCATTGTGGTTCAAGAGGTAGATTGCTAGCCTTGAGCAAAAAGAAGCCAGGGACAGTGCTCAGGCCCTGAGTCCACGCCCCAGGACTGGCAACAAAAACAAAACAAACAAAGTCAACACACAAACATGATTTGACCCTAAAAGTTACTTGTAAGTTTATTAATTTTCCTAATAGGCTAGCTGGTGATGACTGTTGGTCTGCTCTGGATAGAGCTGATCATGGGAGAAAATAGCAATTTCAGTTTTTCTGTTGGAGAAAAAGCAAGTATTAGAAGGTAACTCTATTTTCCTGTCCTTCCCCACAGATTTCAGATGGATTTTTTGCCCACTTTTATGCCATTTGTGAGCACATAAGCCCTGTTCTGGCCTGGGGCTTTTTGGGTCCTAGGAATTCTCTCTATGATTTATGTTGCTTCTTTAAGGTAAGTGGGGTTTTTTTCTAAACCAAAAAGCAGATAAGGGTTTATTATTTTTTTGTTTGAGCTTTTCTAGAAAAAAAAACATTATTTAAGAGTAAAGTTATAAAAGTCATCTAATTTCAGTGTTTAAATCCATTGTTAAATTTGTGGCATATTATTATACCATGATTACATGGACATTGCTTTTATTGGGTTGTTCCTTTGTTCTAGAATAGACCTGTCAAGTTCATTCACATTATCAGCTCTTTCTGTTATGGTCTTGCATAATGTCATGTTAAAATGACACTTGTTAAATACTGTGAACAGATTATATGTCTTTGTTGTGCATGTCTGATATAAAATTAAATTCTGGTTTAAGGTACATGAGTGGTAAAGTGCAAGTTGTGAGGAATGACATGGAAGTGTAAAGTTCCATACTGGTGTCAGAATGTATGTTTGGCAAAACACCAGTTATAGCTCATTACAGAAATTTCTGGTTAGGAGAGTACCAGAAATATGCTATTTTTAAATTGTCTTGATTTTGATCTGAGTTGTTGTTGTTGTTGTTGTTGTTGTTTGTGTGTGCAAGTGCTGAGGCTTGGGTGCTGTCCCTGAGCTTTTTGCTCAAGGCTAGTGTTCTACCACTGAAGTCATGGCTCCACTTCCAGCTTTTTGCTGGTTAGAGATAAGATTCTCATGGACTTTCCTGCTCAAGCTGGCTATGAACTGCATCATGATCCTCAGAGAGCCTCCTGAGCAATTATAGGTATGAGCCACCAGCACCGATCTATAATCTTGAGTTTTTTGTTTTTTTTTTTTGGCCAGTCCTGGGGCCTGGACTCAGGGCCTGAGCACTGTCCCTGGCTTCTTTTTTGCTCAAGGCTAGCACTCTGCCACTTGAGCCACAGCGCCACTTCTGGCCATTTTCTGTATATGTGGTGCTGGGGAATTGAACCCAGGGCCTCATATACACCAGGCAAGCGCTCTTGCCACTAGGCCATATCCCCAGCCCCTATAATCTTGAGTTTTAAGGATCAAATAAAAACAAACATAAGTGAGTATGAATTTGAAAGTTCAGATATTTTTAAAAAGTGTGCCTATGTGCTATAATATAGTATTTGCACAAATGGTTTAGGAAATGTTTTCTTCATCTGTCCTTCAGAACTTGTTAAGTTTTGGCTAGTTTACTGGAACTTCCAAATGATAGGTATCTATTTTAGTGGGGGAAAAAATTAGCCCTGGAGGGCTGGGAATATGGCCTAGTGGTAGAGTGCTTGCCTCATATACATGAAACCCTGGGTTCAATTCCCCAGCACCACATACATAGAAAATGGCCAGAAGTGGTGCTGTGGATCAAGTGGTAGAGTGCTAGCCTTGAGCAAAAAGAAGCCAGGGACAGTGCTCAGGCCCTGAGTTCAAGGCCCAGGACTGGCAAAAAAAAAAAAGCCCTGGAAATGCAGTCTATCCCTGATGAGAGTAACTTGGGAAGAATCATTCTTTGCTTCCCTTCCCTTCCTCTGTAAAATGAGGGGACTTGGTAAGGATCAAGCCCATCATCACTCAGTGAGTATGGGAAATGTTCCTTTTGTCCCACCCACTTACCATTTAGCTTCTGGAGGATGGACATTTGAGGCTATGTGTGTTACCCTTTGGAATGGCTTTTTCTTTCTCATCATGATTAACAGCTGAGATTTCATACCTAACAATACACAGCGTACTTAAAATGGCCTTCATCATAAGTATTAATTTACTGACATGAATATTCTTCAATTGGCCACTTCATTTTCTTATTTGTTTTATGAAGAGCAATATACATTTAACATTTATGAGTATTCAAAATAGTTTATTTTTCTGTCATAAAGTAATCTCAAACTTGGGTGATAGTAGGTCAGCCTGTAATTCTAGCTACTCAGGAAGCTGAGATCTGAGAATTGCAGTTCAAAGCCAGCCCTGGAAGAAAAGGCCATGAGACTCTTATCTCCAAATAACCACCAGATAACAGAAGTAGTGCTGTGACTCAAAGTGGTAAAGTTCTAGCCTTGAGTGGAAAAGCTCAGGGATGGCACCCAGGCCCTGAGTTCGAATCCTAACAACAACAACAACAAAAGTCATGTCAATTCAGTGCTCAGAGGTAAGAGTGAAAAACTACTAAGTAGGCCCTCATATCTATATGGTGCTTCAGGGTTACAGACACTTCTTATTCTTTTCTTCTACTTGGTACCCAGGCTTGAACTCAGCCTCAAACTCACTTGGCCTGCTTGCTATGTTCTGTCACTTGAGCCATGCCTCCAGTTTTTTTTTTTTTTTTTTTTTTTTTTTTGCCAGTCCTGGGCCTTGGACTCAGGGCCTGAGCACTGTCCCTGGCTTCCTTTTGCTCAAGGCTAGCACTCTGCCACTTGAGCCACAGCGCCACTTCTGGCCGTTTTCTGTATATGTGGTGCTGGGGAATCGAACCCAGGGCCTCATGTATACGAGGTAGGCACTCTTGCCATTAGGCCATATCCCCAGCCCCCAGTTTTTGTTTTTTTTTTAATTGAGATTGAGCCTCACAGACTTTTCTGCCCTGTCTGGCTTTGAACCAAGACCCTCCAGATCTTACTTCTGTGTCTAGATTCCAAGTATAAACCACCAGTGTCCGGCTGTGTGTGGAGGTTTCTTTTTTGTTGTTTGTTTGTTTTTTTGCTAGTACTGGGGCTTAATCTCAGATCCTTGTGTGCTCATTTTGCTTTTCTGTCTGGTCTGGCTTTGAACCTTAAACCTTAGATCTCAGCTTCCTGAGTAGCTAGGATTACAGGTATGAACTCCTGGCTTCCAGCTCAGGCTGCGTATTTTGATACCATCAGCCCTGAGGAATAAGTAAAACAAATGGTATTATCCCATATTTTAAAGGAAAAGAAGATTAGAGAGACTCAAAGATTATGTGTTCCTTTGCTTAAGGTTCCTTATATGGAAAGACCTAAAAATAGCACTGAAACTAAGATATTTTGGCTTATAGTTCAATGCTCATTAAAGTATTAGTAACTCTTTATATTTAATGACTTTTTGGCCTAATGATTGCCAATTTGTTTTGTGTTTAATTTCCAGAATCAAGTTCTTTTCTTTCTCAAGGACATTTTTGACTTTGAGAAGGTACGCTACTCAAGTATAGAGACTTTGGCTGAAGACCTCATGCAGTTACTCATCCGCCGCACTGAACTTTTAATGGCCTATCTGGGAGCAGATACTTTGAGACAAACCAATAGCTGCACAAGTGGTCATGCTCACGTTATATCCACTGGGCTCTTGGAAGGCAAAGTTCAGTAAATACTACCAGAATCATACCGTTTGAGAGGGCTAGGAAATGTTTCAAGGTGACTGTCAATTTTGTCACTTTCATTGCAAAATCAAGTACATTGGTAGATGCAGCGGACTCAGGGAAGACAAAGAATCTCATAGATAGTGAGTAACTATACTGCACTTAAAGAGAAAACATTATTGAATCCTTGTGTACTGTATCCAGAGCAACTTTAGTAATCTACAGGTAGTAATTTAAGTGGTGAAATGTTCTATATTTTGTAAGAAAATGCTTGAACTGAAGTCAGCACTTGCAAGTTAAATGATTTATTGTCTTTATGTTGTCTGAAATGTCCGGTATCAGTCTCAAAACCTTGGGTTTTATGCTTTGCACCTTGAAAAGACATTTTAACCCAGGCCTGCACATGCAAAAATATACTGCTATCAAGGTCAACATAGTTAACTTTGTCTGAAAATGTATTTTTAGCTGCCAAATTAGTCATTTGTTTAATCACATTTAAGCAATGATGATGTTTAATATATACTGCTTATAGTATTGCTTGTACATTTGCAGATGTATTTGAATCAAAGAAATTGTAATCGCTGAATATTGTCATACAATATTTAAATGAATTGACACTAAGACATTTACAACTTACACTTCATGTTAAATTGACTGTAGCTTCCCAAATACTATCTGTAGTTCCTATTAGTCAATGACGGAGATGGTAGTACTTTTTGTCTTTTTATTAATTAGAACATGTTTTCTTGAATGAATATTGATTTAAGAGATAACATCTATTAGGAAAGGCAAGTAAGAATTTATCCTTTTAGGGGCTGGGGATATGGCCTAGTGGCAAGAGTGCCTGCCTCGGATACACGAGGCCCTAGGTTCGATTCCCCAGCACCACATATACAGAAAACCGCCAGAATCGGTGCGGTGGCTCAAGCGGCAGAGTGCTAGCCTTGAGCGAGAAGAAGCCAGGGACAGTGCTCAGGCCCTGAGTCCAAGGCCCAGGACTGGCAAAAAAAAAAAAAAAAAAAAAAAAAAAAAAAGAATTTATCCTTTTTTATTATAGTTTTGAGACTGGCTTCCAACATCTAAGATACTGGCCTTGATGAAGTAAAATAATTTCTCCTTTTTCCTTCCATAAGAGAGGCCTTTAGTTAGGCCCACAGGGAACTCAGCATATTGGGAATTTGTTGCATTTCCCTCCTATTTTAATTTATCTATGCTTTGAATCTGAGATGGTTTTTGTTGTAATGCTGGTGTTCAAACCAAGGCCTGGTGCATGCTAGGCAAGTACTCTACCACTGAGCTATATAAAACTCAGCTCTGAATCTTAGATTTTAACAAGGTTTTATGTTTTCTGGGTTTTTTCCTTCCTTGATGTTAAAACAAAACTATTTTTAATTAAATGGATGTATATTTTGCATCTTTTCTGATGAATATATGAAGAAATGGCTATTCTTAAGAAGGTCTTCAGAGTGTGTGAGATACTTTGTGAGCTACATTAACTTTGTTTTTAAGTTTTATGCCACATGTCTGAAGCCTGAATCAGTGTATCTGGTAGTGGATTAGATTTGCCAATTGTGCTCCTAAAAAGAGCTTTATTCATTTTAAAAGATTTACATCAGAAGGATCTGAGGTTCATTTCAACTAAAGTGCCTATACTTGGATTAGTGAATAGAAAGTACAAAAAGCATAATTTTTAAGATTTTCAATTTATGTATGTGCCATAATTATATAAAGTAAATACAAAATATAAAATTCAGAACCATTTGTGTGGGAGCACTAAACATAGACTATTACTCTTCTCTTATAGTCTTTGAGTATATAGCTTCCTGATTTTTCTTACAGATTTTTTTTAAAGATTTGTTTTTACTAGCATGTAATAATTGTACAAGGGGAGAGTTCATTATGACATTTCTATACATGCATACAATGTACCCTAATTAAAATCATCCTTTCCATATCTGTCCCTCATCTTGCCTTTTCCCCATGCTTAAGACAATTTTAATGTGTTTCATTGTTTTGTTTTCACCCATCCATATGAAGTACTTTGACAGTTTTCACCATCCTTCACTTTCTCTTTGTCTCCTCACTCCCATTGGTATCTTTTCTAATTTCATAATTGCCTAGTTATAATGTTTACTGAGGGAAGATTAAATGTACCAAATGAAAAGTATCAATTTGTATTTTAGTAGTGTTTTTACTTTATTGTTGCGTTATCACTGACTGTGAATGACACACGCACACACACACACACGCATGAGTAGATATATAGGTTCCCACCACTATGACATTCAAGACAGTTATTAATTACATTAACTTACACATCTGAGGGCTTGTGTTTTCTGCTGTGGTTTTATAAACACAGGGACAAGTAAACTGTGTATTAATGCTGCTATTATCTCTGGGGAATGCATGGCATCAGGTAAGGTAAATTGCTTTCCAAAGGGTCTTAATTCCACCCCCCCCCCCCACACACACACACCTTTTACATTTCAGCTAAAAGAATAAAAAATGCCCATCTTCAGGAAGTTAATTTGTCAAATTCAGTCCTTAAATTTGGGCAGTTACTGGTCAACTCAGTAGCTACCACACTAGCAAGATGCTTTCTTTATGGCCTTTGACAAAGAGGTAAGAATGACCAAATAGAATTTCAGGGATAGGACAAAGCCTCTTTATTGTTGAGTGAAAACACTTGACTTTAAAAGGAAGCATCTCCAATATTTCTGACTGCAGAAAAGGTAGTAAGACATGCTTACCAGTTTTCATTTGCCTTAAAACTGGATTAAATAGAACAGCAGTGCTGTAAAAATAGTTTTTTTTTTCAAGAAAAACAGTTTTTTAAGTAATGAATCTAAAGCCCTTTAGAGCAAAACCCTATTTAGCACATATTCATGGTGGTATTGTCAGAAAATTACATTGCCAACATGGCTGCCATTGGCTTGTATGTGTAATTGTTATAAAGAGGGCTTTGGGTTAGTCCTAGAAAAATAACTTTTTCCTCTTTTTTGGAAGAAAAAGTGCAGATGTTCAGGTGATTTATATCTGATATTTACTCTTTTTTCTATTTTGGTTTCTGTATATTTTTGTTCAACTAGGAAAGTAATTGTTGCTTCCTAAAAGTTAACAGTTCTTAAATGTCAAAATTGAACTATTTTTAAAAAAAGAAGCCAAGTATCTGTACTGTTTCAGTCAGCTCCAAAGAATTTTCTCATTATCATAAAGTAGTTATTATTTTCATCTACTAGCGGTGCTTCTATTATTAGTTTGTTGAATATAAAAAGTACTTATAAATGTTTTCTTGCTTTATGATGTAATATTTTCTACTTAATTACCAAAAGTGATTATTTACAAAGCAGTCTCAGTTTATCATTCTTTTAAGCCTAGGAAATAGGAATGCCAAACTAATATTTACTTTATTTCTGTAACCTTTCATAATGAAAAATTTTAAGTTATTCTTATAACCCAATTGCTCTTATTTTAGTGTGAGTAGGTATTCAGAAATTAGGTGGGATGTACATTTCAAGGTGATTTATAAACAGGCTGAATTCAAATCATTTTTCACTTGGATTAATCAGATTAAGAAGTGTATATGTGAGATTTATGTTAAAATAATAAATGGAAATAAAGATATCCTTTCTACCTAGTAATTATATGACATTATTATTTAGTTTTAGAATAGTGGTGTTTTAGCTTCACTTGGCTGATCTCAGTAAATGTATATGCATTGCTACAATGTAAGGACTGAACTTGTTAATATGTCTAAAAGTAAAGCACTACAACAGCAGAAAAAATAGCACTGGTTTTCTAACTGAAATAAGCATTGTCATGTGGATGTATTTCTACGAACTAAATAAAAAAGCAATGGTACCTTTTGGTGATGTGTTGCATACTGTAAACAATGTATGTCTGACTGTGAGGTCAAGGCTATCTCCTAGACACTGCAAGGAAAGCGCTTAGTTGAGTTGACATAGCACAAGTATAAGCACAGAGAACTCTGCTGCAGGAGCCCAAAAGTCAGATACAAAATATTACCAATTCTTACCATGAACTACCAGGAAAAAAATATAACTTTTCCCTTGTCTTCTTACTGTTCTTACCCATGTCTGAGTTGACTTTTTCCTGCATTGTTCTTCCTGCCTCCTGAGGCTAATAATGTGTTTCCCTGCCACTTCTTACCTGGCTTTCCTCTCTCTCTCTGCTGCTGACATCTTTGATCAGGGGGCACATGCCTTTTGGTCTGCTGGAGTGCTTTGGCTTTTCCTCCATCTAAACAGTAACCTTCAGTAACCTACAGTAACCTTCATTATGTGGTCAGGGAAGGCTGGAAAAGAAAAGGCAAACCTTCCTTCTATGACACTGGTTATTCTCTATTTAAAAGTCACAGCAAAGCAGTGGCAACATTAAATACCAGCCCGGTGTTCTGCTTTGAATTGTGCCTTATGTGTGTCACAGAGGCTTTCACATAAAGGACATTTATAAATAGAAAGTTACAGAGCTTGGATAATTTGCTGTGTATGAAATATCATCCTTGAATGTAGAGAATCACTTTGACATCTGAAAGCAATTGAAATATTCACCTTTCCAGAACTTTGCTAACCTGCATTCAATAATATGGTATATAGGCTGATGATGCTTAAAAAAACTAAACACTTAATGGTATAAAATAGATAATTAAATAGGTTAAAGCAAGTATGTTATTACTTTCCTTTTCCTTTCTCCCTCCTCTCCCTGTCTCTCCCTCTTTCCCTCTTTCTCTCCCTCCCTCCCTCCCTCCTTCTCTGCCTCTCTCTCTCCCTCTCTCTGTGTGACAAAAGTCTTGATAAATTGACCAATGCTGTTTGCATACTCCTAGTGTCAAAGAATCCTCCCACTTCAACCTCCTGAGTAGCTGGAACTACAGGTGTGTGCCACTGTGGCCCAGTTCATCTCCATTATTGCTGCATAACAAATTATCTCCAGATTTTAGAAGTTTGAAATAACGTATCCCACATTTTCTGAAGATTAATCTAAGAACAGCTTTGTCTAGTGGGTCTCATTTAGACTCTCCTAAGTTGTGGTCATCTGAAGGTTTGATTAGAGCTGAATGCTGTGGTTTCGATTTTGGCTTGTCGTGTCCCCCCTTCCCCCCAGTCCCGACCCCAAAGACTCATGTCCTCTAAGCTTGGTTCCCGGTGTGGCAGCGATGAGGTGGTAGGACCTAGTGAAGGTAATGAGGTCATGAATGAATTCATGCTGTGTTGCAGGAATGGGTCAGGTAAGAGGATACTCGTTCCCTTAGAACAGGTTGTTTTAAAAGAACAGACCAGCCCCTGGCTGCCTTCTTGTTTCCTTGCTGTTGCACAAGGCTGTTTCTCCCCTGTGCTGAGATGCAGCCAGGAGGCCCTTGCCAGAATACTTTTCAGATCAGCTAGCCAGCCCCTGGAATCATGTTCCCAGGAAACCTCTTGCTATTTGTTTGCTTTTTCAGTACTAGGTGGGGCTTGAACTCAGATAGGGTCATGCATTTTTGCTCAGGCTGGTCTTGGACCACATCTTCCTACTTATGCCTCCCATGTAGTTGGGAGCACAGGGCCATCCTACTGTGCCTGTCTTCCTAACTGAGCCCTGGCTGTCATCTTCCCAATCAGTGTCTCATGCACAGCTACAATTATAAGCCAATATGCCTGGAAAGAGAACTTGGTGTGGTCAGTTAATAAGGTGATTATTTTTTCTGGCAGTAGAGGTTTTAATTTTTTAAAATGTATTTCCCAGTGTCAGATATTCTGTTATATCAATACAAAACAGATGAGACTGGAAGGGTTGCTTCCAAGATGTGCTCACTCGCATGCTGTTGTCTGGACACCTCAGTTCATTGCTGGATATTGGCATGAAGCCTTAGCTCCTTACTAACTGTATTTCTCAACCAGGTTTCTGTGTCTTTAAGATGTAATAACCAGCTTCTCCCGGGTGAGTAATGCATGAGAAAGCAAGGTAGAAGGCAAGACTGGTTGATTTATTTTGTATTGGTCCTAGGGATTAAACTCAGGTCCTAGGTAATATCCCTGAGCTTTTTTGCTCAAGGCCATCCCTCTAACATTTGTTTCTGAAGCTCCACTTCTGACCTTATGGTGGCTAATTGGAGATAAGAGCCTCCTGGGCTTTTCCTATCTGGGCTGGCTTCCTAACAGAATTCTTAGATCTTAGCCTCTTGAGTAGCTGGGATTACAGGCATGAGCACCAGTGCCTGGGGAAGGCAGGATCTTATCACCTGAAGTGGTATTACTTCTGCCATATTCTCTTGGTCAGACAGCTCAACCAAGCCTGGGCCACGACTACATGGAGTGGGAGTACCAGAAATGTGCACACCACTCAGTGGTTTATACTGGCTGGAAACCATAGTAGGGCATCATAAAAAATTATGCACAGATAATGGTGGCATTCTACTTTCATATGAAGAAGTATAAATTCTTTAGCTAATCTTTTGATATGTCATCAGGATATTCCAATGGAATATGGACTCACCCAGCACTCCAGGGTTTGTTTGTTCTATAAACAACCTCCTGAGTTATCTTCTGGGATTTTAGATCCCTTGCTGCTTTGTGGGGTGGGGGCCTTAGTGCTGGGAATTGAACCAGTGTGGTAGAGGCATGCTAGACCACCTACTACTATCTGTGTTAAACTACATTTAAATCACTCTTTAAAACTACACTTAAGCTACATTAAATATTTAAATAAATTAAACTACATTTCTGTGATTTAGAAATGAATGGCTTACTCTTCTTCCTTCTTAAAAGAATTTCCATCCCGAGTAAATGGTGTAGGGATGGGGACTGGGAAACAGATAGGAAAGAGCACAAGGCCTTTCAACAACCCTGTACTAGAGCCATGTCTGCCCCGTGCAAGCTGGAAGTCATTACTCTTGTTCTTGTTTCTCTGTCTGCATGCAATTTGGGTTTTTTTTTCTTTAAGTGCCATGAAAATTTGAGGCTCTCTTGCTGGTAGGCATACAGCCTATGGGTATGCATTTCATATGTCAGTATGGGGTCTTTTAATGGGTTTAATTAGCAAGCAGCTGATCTACATTGAGGAAGGTCTGAGGAGTAGGGCATAATAGCTCGGGCTTGTAATTCTAGCTACTTACAAGGCAAAGATCAGAGAATTTGGTTCAAGGCCAGTCTGGTCATAAAACTTCCTGAAACTCCATCTGAAACCCATGGCTGGACGAAGTGGCACTCCTGTCATCCCGGGTCAAAGTGAGGCCCAAATAGGATCAAGACTCAAACTCAAAAATCACCAAAAAAAAGCTGGCGGGGGGGTTAGGGGGGCTAGTGGAGTGGCTCGAGAGGTACAGCATTTGCCTAGGTAGTGCAAGGCCCTGAGTTCAAACCCTAGTGCCGCCAAAAAAGAAAAAGAAGAAAAATAGGGGGGTGAGAGGGCTTTTTATATAGTACAGCAACACCAGAGAGGACTTGCTTTCTTAAGATGATGTAAAAATGAATATGCATATGTAATTTTATTCCTCCACCTTCAACCTTTTTCTCTATTAACAACCCTCTTTGGAGTTCCCCACAGAGGCTGAGAAAAGAGGCACTTGCTGCCCATTCCTGAGAGGCGAACAAGCTGTAGGGGCTCCTTTACTTTCCTGCTGGCTAGGGGACGGAGGGAGGCTTTGTGAGACGCGGGTCTCTGGGCCCACGGGGGGTGGGGGTGGGGGTCGTGGGACAGCGTGGCAATGAGGACCCCCAAGGCACCATTCTCTCCCGGCGCGAGCGGCCTCCCTCCCCACCCTAGCCTGCGGAGGTGGACGCAGGCCCGAGGTTAGGGGGTGTCGGCTCCGGCACCCCGGGCGCGGGGCGGTGGAAAGTTGGCAGGCACCCCCCCTGACCGGCCCTCTCCGGGTGACAGGGCGGAGGTGGGGGCGGGGGGCTGGCCTGGGGTGTGGAACAGCTGCAGCCGCCGCTGGGCCCGTGTGGAATGCGGGGCCCGGCTGCGCACCAGGACTTTTATGGAAACTTGCTGCTGGAGGCGGCGGCAGGAGGCAGCCACAGGGCTCCGGGGACTCGGGCGGCGGTGCCAGAGCTCAGGGACCCCTCCCCTCAGCCGGGCGCAAGACGCCAGGACCCCTCACCGGTTCCCGGCGGGTAAGAAGGGTTGTGGTGGGCGCGATCCGGCTTTGGGGAGCGAGCACGCTGGGGGCTGAAGGGAAGGATGTAGGGCTCCGGGTCCGGAGCGCGGCGTTCGGGGGTGGGGGAGTGGTGGTGGTGGTGGTGGATGCGCACCCGGGTCTGCCTCGCGGGGTCTCCTGCTGCTGCGTGATTCCTGCCCTGCTTGCTCCCAGGCTTCTGCTCCCCGGCGCCGAATCGGCTGGGCGTGGGGCGCTTTCTCTACTCTAGCAGGGCAAGGATCCCCGGTGAGCGGAGTTGGGGGAAGGGGGCTGCCTGTCCTTTTGGCGTCTTGAAATCCAGCGTGGTCCCGGGCTCCACTATTTTAAAGAAATGATTCCGGATCGGCCCCCCCCGGGAGGCCGGGATGAGAAATCGGATTTACCAGCCGGTCAGCTGCCGGGTCTCCAAAGTAATTCTCTGCGATCGATGGTCCAGCGGCCAGCGGCGGGGGCCGCGGGGAGCTGGGAGTACAGGGGACGAAGAAGGCGCCCCCCACCCTGGAACTCCTAGGCTGTATGCATTTTAGAAACCAGTCTTAAAAACAACAACAACAACTGATCTTTGGAATTTGTAAGAAAAATAACCAAGTTGGAAATTGGACTTGTTTATATCAATGGTTTGCGATGTTCATGTTATTCGTACAAAAGGCCCTACTGTGAACAGTTGCAAGAGAGGGAGAGAGAGATAAGAAGATAAAAATAGCATAAAGAGTTTGTCCTAACAAAATGTCTCTCCTTGAGGTGGGGGTAGGCAGGTAGAGAAGGAAAACCGTGATAAGAAATCAGTTCTCACTAAAGCCACGGGAATATCATTCATCAGCTAAAGTTTAATGAGTTCAGAAAACAGGGGCCAGGATTGCATGTCACCACATAACTATGTCTTGGGCAGTGTGATTAATAAGCTTATATATTTATGCAGTCTTAGTCACACATTATTGAGTGGGCCATGTAAGTTTCCCAATAATATACTTTTATGGGTTAAATCACTGCCATAAGAAAGCTCAAAATACTACATTTCTGAAAATCTTTTAAAGAGCTTTAAGGTACTGTTACCAAAAAATAATGAAAAGAAGGAAAGAGCTTTTAAAGAAGTTATATTTAATATGTGAACTTAGATTATCCACTGTAGCTGGAGAAGTCTTTCTTCCGCACAGCTATCTAGTACCTAACTGGAGACATTTTCTATTTGGCTGATGTGTCTGAGGAATGATTTAACTAACAACGCATGTGATTCTGTATTTTACCTGCAACACTTGGAAGAGCTAAGCAAAAACCACAACAAAGTTCTAGCACCTAGTTTTCTCATTACATTATTAGTATAATCCATTTTTATTAGATTTGCACTTTTAAATCCATTCTCAATTGAAATACAGTAAATGGCAATTTTTCTTGCTCACCTTAAAATGGAATCTGTGCTA
Organism: Perognathus longimembris pacificus; assembly: GCF_023159225.1. Classification (NCBI taxonomy): domain Eukaryota; kingdom Metazoa; phylum Chordata; class Mammalia; order Rodentia; family Heteromyidae; genus Perognathus; species Perognathus longimembris. The sequence goes on from NC_063167.1 coordinate 55,538,650, forward strand.
TTTTTGAAAATTTGACATACAAAGCTGATGCTTGTCAAAATGTATGTCATGTAGAAATGACTATATTTAGCATCAGCAAAGGAGGGCCTTATCTGGGCTTTTGAACAGTATTTTTTTCTTCTGAAATTTCACTTGAAGTATTGAGGTTAGGGATCTATTTGTGAACAGAATGGTATCTAAGTATGGATATTTTGAAGACATTAATTGGGATTCAGAATGCTTAAAACACAAGAGGCCTAATAGGATAGACTTCATTTATGGGCAAAAAACCTACTACTTATTTCTTTGAAAATCCCTAAAAAATAAAAAGAAATTTTTATGATGATGATTATTTGGTGGTACTGATGTTTAAACTCAAGCTTTGTGCTTACTAGCCAGGCATTCTACCATCTTGAACCACACCTCCATCCCTTTTTGTTTTGGGGTGTGTATGTGTCTGTCTGTTTGTCTGTCTGTCTGTCTGTGTCTGTGTATCTGTGTGTTGGTATTGAACTCAGGGCCTGCAAGCTGTCCCTTAGCTTTTCTCCTCAAGGCTAGTGCTCTACCACCTAAGCCACAGCTTCACCTCACTTTTGGGGTTTTGGTAATTGTTTGGAGACAGAAGTCTGAAGTATATGACGGGCAGTCTGCTGGCTTAGCATTCGACCCCAATTTCATATGTAGTAGGTAGAGTTGGGTTAGTCTTTCATGGATATTGTGGTCCTGGGAGTGGGAAGAAGAGGCGAGTATTCATCCACTCAAATTATTAGTGTTGGTTTGTCAGTTATAGCTGTGGACTGGTAACCAAGACAAATTTTCTATTTGGTTAGTTATTGTATGCCGTGAGCTCAAGGCTTGGGGCCCTGTCCCTGATTTTTTTGCTCAAGGAGAAATAAAGCTCTATCCACTTGGTCTATACCGCCATTTCCAGTCTTTTGGTGGTTAATTGGCGGTAAAAGTCTCATGAACTTTCCTACCTGGGCTGATTTTGAGCTACAATCACAGGTGAATGTGCCACCCTATGCATCTAGGCAGTGCCCAAGAAGTGCTTCTTTTGTGCCCCCTTTTCCTCTCATTCTTGACTCTCAGGTGAGAAGACAAACACTTTGGTGCTCTCAAAGCCTGTTTTTGAGGTTGGAAATCTGCAGCCATTTTCCTTTTTCATCAGTCTTCCCTGTTCTCTCACTCTTATTCTACTTCCTTCTTTCTGGTTTAAATAAGCCTTCTGTGGACTCTCTCAGGTGTTATTAGTAAGGTCCATTCAGATCAAGGGCCACAAACTGACAAGGAAATAGTTATGCCTAAAATAGGTGCATTTGGCATTAAAATATATATTTATGTCCTCTCTTGAGAGGATATAGGCAAAACTAGGTCCACATTTCTACACAGCAACCATAGCTAAAACAGAGTAAGGGCTGCTCCAGATAGGGCACACATACTCTCCACTTGTCATGACTTGTCTCGATTATTTACACTCCTAGACATGTGACTAAGTTCTCTGATCTAAGTCTGAAATATGGTATACTGGGAGGTCTGCTGGTGTAGCATTGCTTTCCTGGACTTTACGTGTTGTAGGTATTGGGTTAGTCCTTTGTAGATCATGTGTCCTGGCAGTGTGAAGAAGACCTGAGCATTCATTCACACCAATTGTTACTGTCAGTGTGTCAATTAAAGCTTGGCAGGACCATAGCTGAGTAACCAAGACAAACTGCCTATTCATTTGAAGTATGGACTATAGAATGCACAGGGAAGATATTTTAAGTAAGAAAATCTTCTCTAGAATCTCTTATTAATTCTATTTAATCCTGATTAGTTTAGGAGTGTTTTTGTGACTCCTAGAGCTGGGCCATAAAGACTTCATCTCTTACTATTCTTTTGTCTCTTCACCTCACCACCAGTCTGCAGCAGGAACCCAGGTCCTCCTGCCCCTCAGCAGGGTAGGGGTGGGGGTGGAGACGGTCCTCAGTAGCATCCAGTTTTCCTTTGTAGAAGGGGAGTGGGCCCAGGTCCCCCTATCTACTTCTTGTGCCCTATGTATCTGAGTGGTCATGATGTTTAATTTAGCATAAACTAATCCCATTTCCTTTTCTGTTACTTCAGTTGATTATCACCAGCTCTTCTTTGGCAGCTACCTTTCATTTATTTGGGCTGGGTTTGGATCTCACAGTGTTTTTCTCTTTGTAATTCATCCACTTAAGTCAAATCTGAATGGAGTTTGCATTGTGTCTTGAGTATAGTGGGAAACACTCAGGATGCTGAGGGAAATGGCAGGTCTTACCACTAATGACCATAACGTTGGGGACACAGTTGAGAAATATCACAGTCATGTAAAAGCAAATTATTAATATAATTATTGCAGAAGAATGTCAAAGCAATTTGAAATTAAGGTTCCTAGTTTTCAGTGACAAATTGTGAATTCATAGGAGACAAATATAATTTCAAATAGGTAAGCAGGATATAATTTCATGTTTTAGAGTTGTGATCGGGTTTATGAAAGGTTTTATAGCATCTTATTTTGTGCTGGTCCTGGGCTTGAACTCAGAGATTGGGAGCTGTCCCTTAGCATTTTTTTGCTCAGGGCTCATGCTCTTCCACTTGAGCCATGGCTCCATTTCTGGTTTTTTTGTAGTTTAGTGAAGGTAAGACTCTTAGGATTTTTCTTTCCCAGCCTGGCTTTGAACTGCGATCCTCAGATCTCAGCCTCTTGAGTGGCTAGGATTACAGGAGTGAGCCACTAGTACCCAACTAGCATAATTTTGGAAAACCTTCATTAACCTCTGGATCACTGCTTCTGGATAATTAGAATTGTACACATGACCCACTGTGCCTGGCCTTAAGTTCATATATCTTATACAAATAAAAAAAAAAACCCAAACTGATGAAAATGCACATTCACATTTAAGAACACAAAACAGTTTTGCTTTTTGCCAAAGAGTGTAAGAGTTAGGTTTTAACATTTAGTAGTAACATATAGTCGTCTTTCCATTAAATCTTTCTTTAAAATTGAGACAAAGAGTATGATTGCCTATACCTGTAATCCTAGCACTTGGGAGGCTGAGGCAGGAGGATTGAGAGTTGGAGGCCAGCTTGGAATATATTGAAGTACCCTGTCTCAACACCATATAAAGAAGGAAAATGAGATAAAGGATATGCTTGAGTTGAGTGAGATGCCGATTTAAAGCTGTCACTGACTTGACAGTTCTATTCTCCTTGGGAAAGAAGATAATACATGAATGCAAAGAAATAGTTACTTAAATGATAGAGAACTATGATTTCATATTCGCTTCTTGATTGCACATCATTTGCTATTCTTGAAATGTTTAATTGCATACCTAAAAAATGAAGAACAGTTAATGAAACATTACAGGCTAACTGTAGGCGAAGTGGAATTCTAAAAGCACTGACACACATATTTTAAGCAAGCTTTGTTTTCAGTGGGGCTAAGTGCAGCTCCTGAATTCAGTACCCAGAGCAACACAAAAGAAGTCCCATCTGCTACAGTAGTATATATAGTACTCTACTGAGCCATGGTGGAGCTTGAGTTTCCTCACTTAATATCCAACCTGGAAAGATTGGATCAGGTCAGTAAGTCCTTTTCTAGAAGCCTATTTCATAATGACTATGCCAGTTGGCATTGGCAGTATTACTGTTGGATTTACTATAATCTTGTGTATGATACAAATACTTGTAAAGTTGCATGGACTTAAAGCAGTTGGAAAAATGGTGAATGATAGTGTGGAATGAGCAACAGACTGAAAGGCAAGTTCTTTCCTAGACTATTCAGCTGCTTATAAGTTTGGATAAATAGGCCTGGGAATGTGGCCTAGTGGTAGAGTGCTTGTCTAGCATGCATGAAGCCCTGGGTTCGATACTTCAGTACCACATATACAGAAAAAGCTAGAAGTGGCACTGTGGCTCCAGGTAGCGTGCTAGCCTTGAGCAAAAAAAAGCCAGTGACAGTGCTCAGACCCTGAGTTCAAGCCCCAGGACTGGCAAAAAAAAAAAAAAAAAAAAGTAGTAAGTTCGGATAAATGGCTGACCATGTGGCTCTTCCTGCCTCTCGTGGGGCTTGAACTCAGAGCCTGGGCACTGTCACTGAGCCTCTTTGCTAGTTCTCTGCCACTTGAGCCTCAGCACCACTTCCTGCTTTTTTCTGAGTAGCTTATTGGAAATAAGAGCCTCACATACTTTCTTGCCCAGGTAGCTTTGAACTTCAATCCTCACTTCTCAGCCTCCTGCATAGCTAGGATTACAAGCATGAGGCACCAGTGCCCTGGCTTCTCCACTTCTTATGGTAATGAAGAGGTTGCACTGGGGGGCTACATGATTTGTAAGGTTCTTACAAAATGAGCTCTTGAATTCCATGATTCTTTGCAGGGGGCAGTACTGGGGTTTGAACTCAGAGCCTCATGCTTACAAGGCAGACACCTTGACACTTGAGCCACACTACCAGCCCCTTCCTTCCTTCCTTCCTTCCTTCCTTCCTTCCTTCCTTCCTTCCTTCCTTCCTTCCTTCCTTCTTTCCTTCCTTCTTTCCTTCCTTCCTTCTTCCTTCCTTCTTTTTCCTTCCTTCCTTCTTTCCTTCCTTCCTTCTTGCCTCCCTCCCTTTCTTTTTGTCTTTCTATTTTCCCTTCTACCCTCCCTTTCTCCTTCTTTCCTCCTTTCCTTCCATTAATTAAATAATTTGGAAATCGAGTCCCACATTTTTGCCAGAGGCTGACTTCATACTGTGATCATTCTATCAAAGGCTTCTCACATAGTTGGGGTTACAGAATCACATCACCTCGCTCAGCTTATTACTTGAAATGGAGTCCTGCTAACTTTTTAACTTGACTGGCTTCATACCAAAATCATCATGATTTCACCTCCAATAGAATTTCATAAATCTTAATCCACATGTAACTTAATCCATGTGGTTTTGACAGACAGTAGAACAAGCTCAGTTCAAAATTTGGGGGCCCAGTGCTTGCTAGGTGGGTGCTCTAATGATGAGTCATGTTTTCAATCCCTTTTTGTGCTGGTTATTTGTGATATAAGGTCTTGTTTTTGCCTAGGTACATCCTTGAACTGGGATCATCAAATGAAAAGTACTCCCACCATAATTAGCTATTGATTGAGAAGTAGTCTCCTGAACTTTTCTGCCAGTGCTAGCCTCAAACCACTATCCTCCCAATCTCAGACTTTGTATAGCTTAGGATGACAGGAGTACTCTACCACCTGATTTGGCTTTGTTCTTGACAGGATTTCTATCTGTCTCTCCCTTTTATATTCAGAAGGACATAGTGGTTGGCTTGAATCACTGACATCTTCTCTGAAAAATTCTACACTATAAATATAGACTAAAGTTCACCTGTTCTGATGAATTGTGTGAAACCTATAGCAATGTTGCAATATTCCCTCTGAAACTGTGATGAACACTTTGTCATCGTCATTTAACCTGAGTAGAATTTACTATCTTTTTGTTGTCCTATCTTTTATTGCAACCAAACTCTCATTGATAAACCAATATTCAGTCTTGCCTTTCATTCAGAGTTTTATCTTTACTACTTTGTTTTTTTGCTCTTGAACTATGAATTAAACCTAGATCTCCTGGATGCTAAGCAATGTATTGCCTAGTTCTACTCCCAGCTTCTCTAATCATGTGTGTTAGCTACTTAGGAGGCTGAGATCTGAGAACTGAGGTTCAAAGCTAGCCCGGGCAAAGAACATCTGTGAGATTTATCTCTAATTCACCAGCAAAAATCCAGAAGTGAAACTGTGGTTCAAGTGATAGAGTACCAGCCTTGAGTGAAGAAGCTAGAGGACAGCAGTCAGGCCCAAAGTTCAAGCCCTAGTACTTGTACAAACACATACACACACAAATCTAAATCATGACTAACCATCTTAATCTCTTAACTATTTGGAATTTATAGAACAATACACCAAATAATTATGGAATAAATACTCTTTTTTTAAAAAAGTACATTTGATATATTCACCAAGCTGTGCTGGGCCATATATTTTCGTGTGTGTGTGTGTGTGTGTGTGTGTGTGTGTGTGTGTGTACGTGTTTGTGATGGCTCTGGGGCCTAAACCCAGGGCTTGGGTACTGTCCTTGAGCTTTTTTTGCTCAAGGCTGGCACTCAACCACTTTACCACTTGAGCCACAACTCTACTTCTGGATTAAACTATCCTGCCCAACTTGGCTTTGAACTACCACCCTCAAATCAAAGCCTCCTGAATAGCTAGGATTGTAGCCTAGGACCTTTTAATACCGTCACCTTTTCTACAACCTAAATCTTGAGAAAAGAAGCTACAGATGATAATAAATAATTACTTAGAAGTTTGTTAGAATATTAACATTGTATTTCTACTTGCAGAAATATATAACACATTAAAGAAAAAGTCTTTAAAATGCTTTTACAATATTAATTTTTTGTAGGTACGAAAAAATCCAAAACTTCATCAGCTCAAAAGCACACAGAGCAAAAATGAATGATATTTCCCAAAAGGCTGAGGTAAGTGTCAAAGGTTAAGAGAGGGAGAGGGAGGGAGGAGAGGGAAAAAGAGAAGTGTAGTTAACTGTCATCTGGCAGCAGCTTCATATTTAAGGATTTGGTAATAACATTGCATTGAGGGCTAAAATAAGGAGAGGTATAGATAATGGCTGGTCTGGGTCAGTAATTTCATTTGGATAATTACTGGGGAACATTACTAAGTTTGTGAATAGTGGATGTGATATGATGGTAGCATCTTGAGAATTTTAAATATGTTCATAAGTCTTAGAAATTAGTTTCAGTAGTTTGCAAATACAGTTATACCTATACAGTGAGTTAATGTGATAATTCACACAGGTGAGAGTCCTTCTTGGCTCCTTCTCCCAGAAGCTGTAGAACGATTTAGCTTTTGTTTTTCTGGTTCTTAGCTGTGGGTACTGAGAATTCTAAGAGCTCAGTTGCTGATACTCCAGAATCATAAACTTTATTTGTAAAATAAAAAACCAAAACATAGTCACTATGTGCTAGTGGTTCATTCCTATAATCTTAGCTACTCAGGAGGCTGAGATTTGAAGATTGTAGTTTGAAGCCAGCCTGGGTAGAAAAGTCTGTTGGGGGTCTCACTTCCAATTAACTACCAAAAAAGCTGGGAGTGGAGCTGTGGCTCAAGTGATACAGTACTAGCCTGGAGCAAAAGAAACTCAGGGACAGTGCCCAGGTCCTGAGTTCAAACCCCAGGACCAGCACACATGCTCATATACAGACAAACAGTCCCAGAAACACACATCCCTTAGTCAATGACACAGATTTAAAGGTTGGTACCACAGGTAACTACATCATTTGCCATTATCATTATGATTAAGAGTTTCATGTTCTAAGATACTGAAATTTTATTAGTAAAACTTCTTTTAGAAAGAAATTGCCAAATAAATCCCTCTTCCTTGGGAAGTCTTTAGGGATTTTTCTCTTCCATCCCATTCAACTTGGGATCATGCAGCCTACTGACATATTGTAGCATGGGAGTTATGAATGCACAACAGTGGTAATAACTAAGTCATTGTCTGCATATATTGATACTGGAGCACCTAAGCCACAAATGGGAATCAAATACTGACCTTCAGTCTTGCTTGCGTCAGATATAAAAAAAACAGCAAAATGTAATCTGTGATTTAGGCTATAAACTGCAAAGTCTAAACATTTGGATTTTTTCAGCTTCATCTTATTGACTGAACTTAATCTGGATAACTTTGAAGCAGTGATGTCAAATCTGAATCTTTGATGATGAAACAGGGCAATAAAATATAGGCTGTTTTTAGGTTTCAGGATTTGGCTTGTATATTTTACTGACATTCAGCTTTAGTGGCCTGCTGCACACAAAATGAGATTTCTTTTCTAAAGAAGAGTTCTGTATCAATAACATTTCTTCTCTCATTTCTACCCATGGTTTCTAGAATTTAATTTTTCAACTTAGGTTTTACAGAATATCTAATTGGTTTGTGATGGTCAAAATAAAGATTTAAAATTCATTTCTATTTTCTATTTCAATCAGTATTTTTAGTATTGCTTCTTTCTTATCTTTGCCTAATCCCTACTTGTCTTTTTTCTTTTTTCACTTTCTTCTCTATTTTCTTCTAATGAAGATTCTGCTTTCTTCATCTAAACTTGTCCCCAAATCCTATGTGCCAAAACTTGGCAAGGGTGATATAAAGGATAAGTTTGAAGCCATGCAGAGAGCCAGGGAAGAAAGAAATCAAAGGCGATCTAGAGATGAAAAGCAAAGAAGAAAAGAACAGTATATTAGAGAGAGAGAATGGAACAGGAGAAAGCAGGAGGTTATTATTTATTTTATTCTTGTTCATATATTTGTTTTCATCTTTGTCATTTAATTGTCTATTCACAGTAGCATGTTATGTAAACTATACCTAAATACCTTTGTATTGTTAAGCTAATTTGAATGGTGCATATACAAGTCTTCTCTTCTTTTTAGGTTTACTGTCCACTGTTTCATTACCTGCATTAACCATGGTTTAGCAATATTAAAATGAATTGTTTTGCCTCATTTTGTAACTACTGTTGTTAGTCTTTTGTCTATGCCTAACTTGTAAATTAAACTTTATCATAGGGCCAGGCACCAGTGGCTCATACCTATAATCCTAGCTACTTAGGAAGCTGAGATCTGAGGATGGCAGTTTGGAGTCAGCCCAAGCAGGAAAAGTCCCTGAGATTCTTATCTCCAGTTAACCACCAGAAAACCGGAAGTGGTGCTGTGTCTCAAAGCTCAGGGATAGCACCCTGGCCCAGAGTTCAAGTCCCACAGAGACAAAAAATGCAAAAACAACCCCCCACCCCCCAAACCCAACTTTATCATAGCTAAGCAGTCTATGAACTGTGATTTCCTTCCTATAGTTCACATAGGAAAAGCCTTTTGTGGTCTTTAGAGTAAGGCGGACCTATGAAATATGATCAAGTCATTTTGGAGGCATGCATTCACATTAACTTATTTAACTGTTTAGATTAAAGAATTGCTTGCTTCTGATGATGATGAGGAGAAATCTTCTAAACCAGAAAAGGCTTATGTCCCAAAGCTAACAGGTAAGAAACGGGAGGGGCAAATTGTAGATGAAACTGCAAAAGAAAAGAACATTGTAAAGTATCAAATGTTTTCTTATTTTTTAAAAATGTATTCTTAGGGACTGTTAAAGGTAAATTTGCTGAAATGGAGAAGCAAAGACAAGAGGAACAAAGGAAGAGAACAGAGGAGGAACGAAAACGTAGAATGGAGCAGGATATGTTAGAAAAGAGGAAAATACAGCGTGAACTAGCAAAAAGGGCTGAACAGGTAACCACTGAATATGAAGTTGGTATTTACTTCTGAAACTAACTGTATGTACAAAGGAAAACTAATCAGTGTGTCATCTAATTAAAATATTCTAATTTAATACAGATGTATAAATTACAGCTAACCTGAAGACAGTCTCGTAAAAGAAAATATGAACTATCAGATACCCAGAGGGTCAGGCAGAAGGTACTCATGTTAGGGCAGAATACTGAGGTGACTTTTATTACATAATTCTTATTCTGTCCATGTTTATTATTTTCTTAACCTTTTGAGTTTTGTTGTTTTGTTTTGTTTTTTGTCAGTCCTGGGCCTTGGCCTGAGCACTGTCCTTGGCTTTTTTTGCTCAAGGCTAGCACTCTACCACTTGAGCCATGTATACGAGGCAAGCACTCTTGCCACTAGGCCATATTCCCAGCCCCACCTTTTGAGAATATTACAAAGATGTTAGAAACATTTACACATGAACTATGTATAAGTGGTAGGCAAAATATTGGCTTTTTTTTTTTGCCAGTCCTGGGGCTTGAACTCAAGGCCTGAGCACTGTCCTTGAGATTTTTTTGCTCTATGCTGGCACTCTACCACATGAGCCACAGTGCCACTACTCTTTTTCTGTTTATGTGGTTCTGAGGAATCAAACCCAGGGCTTCATGCATGCTAGGCAAGCACTCTACCACTGAGCCACATTCCCAGCCCAATGCTGGCCTTTTAACTGTAATACTTTTTTTTTTTTTTTTTTTTTTTTGGCCAGTCCTAGGCCGTGAACTCAGGGCCTGAGCACTGTCCCTGGCTTCTTTTTTGCTCAAGGCTAGCACTCTGCCACTTGAGCCACAGCGCCACTTCTGGCCATTTTCTGTATATGTGGTGCTGAGGAATCGAACCCAGGGCCTCATGTATACGAGGCAAGCACTCTTGCCACTAGGCCATATTCCCAGCCCAACTGTAATACTTTTTAATGCTGTTCTTTTAAAAACAATACTTCAAGTGCTTTACATCTATTTCTAGGCTCCCTTCAGTGTCTACTACCTTCTAAACAGGAAAGCAATCATAAAAACAATGTATAAGTCATATTTCACACCCAGGAAATGTGTTAGCTGTGGTTTTGCAAATAGCCACGTGTGTGATGGAAGTGCTGATGTATGCCCAATGTACCTTAATGGTAGCTGGAGGGAGGAGCTCACCTGCTCTCCTACTGCCCTTCCAGTGTTGAAAGATGATCATTCATTTTACAGTGAAACTGGGAAAGGCATAGAATTATATTTTGTGATGGTTATTACATACATTAGATATTAGATAGATATTTCATCATATTAACATATAAACACATATGGTAGTGATATAGTACAAATGATAAAATAAATAAGATAAACATATACAGAGTATATCTAGTCTTCTACTCAACTTCATGGCACTGATTATTTTCTAGATTAGACCCACTTCAATCCTAAGAATGCAATCTATAGGCAGTGGTTTCTGAAAGAAAAAGCTGTGCATGTTGAAGAAATGAGTTTGAACATGAAGACATAGGCTTCTCATATAGATGAAAATAAAATAGCATGAAAATAGGCCATTTTAATAACTCCAAATACTTTCTACATGTAAAAGTGCCACTGAATCTTGGTTAATCAACTTTTTTCCCTATTAAGGATATGTAAGTAGAATCGAGTAGTAATAGTAATTTAATTTTGTAAATATGTAAAATTGAATTTCTTTTGCTTTGGTCATTTTTTCAGATAGGATCTCACATTTTTTTGGGCCTCATATGATGATTCTCCAATATACAGACTCCAATGTAGCTAGAATCAGAGTCATTTGACACCACATCTGGTTTATTGATTCAGATAGGTTCTCACTCTTTGTACAGGCTGGCCACAAACTTCTATCCTTCTCATCTCTACCTCACAAATAGCTTGGATTACAGGTGTGAGCCACTGGAACTGGCCTGTAAAGTCTAATTTTTAAAATCAAGGAGCATTTCTGCTTAAATTTAATATGATGTAAGCAGTCAAGAAGTCTTTTTTTTTCTTTTTTTTTTTGCCAGTCCTGGGGCTTGAAATCAGGGCCTGAAAACTGTCCCTGGCTTCTTTCTGCTCAAAGCTAGCACACTACCACTTGAGCCACAGCATCACTTCAGGCTTTTTCTGTTTATGTGGTGCTGAGGAATCAAACCCAGGGCTTCATGTATGTGAGGCAAGCACGTACCACTAGGTCATATTCCCAGGACCTCAAGAAGAGTCCTAATATTTACAAAGTCCACTTATACAAATTCATCTATAAGAATGATAAGTAAAAGTTTCTTGAGTTGGAGTGGTTGAAGTGACTGCCAAGATAATAACCAGTTCTAAAATAAGATCTTACCATGAATTACAGGTGGATATACTTTGTGTATTAGATGCTAAAATCAAAGACCAACAACATTTTGAGAAAAGAGATTGATGTATTATTATCTGGTAATGTTTAAGGATACTCTGACAAGCAAAATTATAAACTGTCCATTTAGAAAAAGAAAAGCTATTGGCAGGAGGAGATCTTGAAAAGAAAGAAAAAGAAGTTGGTTTTCTTTAGAGGAAAAGAAATTGCTGGGAAGTGGCTCCATAGTAGGAGATTCTGAAAGTCTATACTATACCTGAACTTCTGATCACTTGTTCTGTGTGAATATATTGGTCCCAGGATCCCTTGCACAAATTATTTTCTCAGCAATTGTTGAAAAAAATTACAATTCTTTTGTTATTTTGTTAATGGTTTAAAAAAATTTTTTTTGCCAGTCTTGGAGCTTGAACTCAGGGCCTGAGCACTGTCCTTGGCTTCTTTCTGCTCAAGGCTAGCACTCTGCCACTTGAGCCACAGCGCCACTTCTGGCTTTTTTTTTTTTTTAAATATCTGTGGGGCTGAAGAATCAAACCCAGGGCTTCATGTATACGAGGCAAGCACTTTATCACTAGGCCATATTCCCAGCCCCTATTGGTTTTAATTTTATTTAATGATTTTCTTTTATTTTTTGCCAGTACCAGGGCCTCATGTTTTCACCCAATTTTCATGTTCACAGCTGTCACTCTACTTCTTTTTTTTTTTTTTTTTGAAATGGCAAACATTTATTCTGTGGGAAGGTAGAGTACACTATGTTTCTTACAATGACATCATGAAACTTTGAGAAGTTCTTATTTTAGAACACATAGGAAGAAATTACAGTCTGACATCACATTTACAATAATAAATACATGATAATGTCAAAAAGAAATCCAAGTCTGATGAGTGCTAACATTACCACAATGTTTCCAAGAATATCTATTAACATGTAGCCTACATAAATTGAAAATAATTGTCTTCTTTCCTAATGAGAATAGAGAAGAACTGAAGTAGTAAATTCTATTAAGCTTTGAAATCAATAACCTGTGATTTAATAGTACAGGTTCCCTACTGCATAAGAAGAAAGGCTCATAAACCATCTAGAGTAACCATCAGCTATGTGGATGCCCATGGCATTCTCCAAGTGACAGACTCCTCTAACCTTGATTATCATCCCTAAAAGTTACAATCAATACTCAGGGTATGATAGCATGGGCCTACTATGATGAATACTTACATCTTGAAGCCCCTTCTTAACCAGTCACAAGACTTCAGTCCATGTCTGTGGAAGAGTCACTCTACTTCTTGAGCCACTGCTCCAGCCCAGCTTTGTTGCTGGCTAATTCTAGCTTGAGTTTCTCAGATTTTCTTGCCTAGGCTGACTTTTAACTGAGATCCTTCAGGTTTCAGCCTCTCATGTATTTAGGATTATAGGTGTGAGACAGTGGTCTGGTTATTTTGGTAATAATTTACAATGAACAAGGCAAAAAACAGAAAACAAAAATAGAATAGCAAAATCCTAAACCAAGAACACCTCCAAATATACTTAATCATTTTACCCTAAGCTGAAAAAAATCTGGAATGGTTGTAATAACAAGATAAAGAAAATGGAAGCTGGGCACCAGTGGCTCATACCTGTAATCCTAACTACTCAGGAGGCTGAGATCTGAGCATTGCAGTTCAAAACCAGCCTGGGCAGGAAAGTCTGTGAGACTCTTATCTCCAATTAACCACTAGAAAACTGGAAGTGGCACTGTGGCTCAAGTGGTAGAGTGCTTGCCTTGAGCTGAATAGCTCAGGGACAGGGCCCAGGTCCAGAGTTTAAGCCCCATAACCAACAACAAAAAAAAAAAAAAAAGAAAGAAAGAAAGAAAGCAAAGAAAGAAAGCTGGAATCAAGATTAAATTAATAGAAAAAAGAGAGAGGAGGTAGCAAGTTTGATGAGAAATGTACTCACTACTTTACGTATGTAACTGTAACCCCTCTGTGTATCACCTTGACAATAAAATTAAATATATAAAAGATTAATTTAATATTTCTCTTTCCTATACTCCTGATATCAGGTTTGTCACTGTATTTTCTAGAAGTGTTTGTTGAGAAATTAATGTAAGGTAAGGGGTTATCAGTATTCTTTTGAAGACAAAATATTTTATAATTGTTTTATTATAGGTCCATTAAAATTGCCCTTAGCATGAGGCATAATTCAACAAAATGTTTACCATTTACATAGCAAATCAGTGTAACAATTCTGTGACAAAGTATTCTGAACAAATTATATTGTGGTGCACAAATTATTCTGAATGAAATTATTTAAAATTAAATGGAGGGGCTGGGGATATGGCCTAGTGGCAAGAGTGCTTGACTTGTATACATGAAGCCCTGGGTTCAATTCCCCAGCACCACATATGTAGAAAATGGCCAGAAGTGGCGCTGTGGCTCAAGTGGCAGAGTGTTGGCTTTGAGCAAAAAGAAGCCAGGGACAGTGCTCAGGTCCTGAGTTCAAGCTCCGGGACTGGCAAAAATAAATAAATAAATAAAGTTACTAAAAATAAATATTCCAATATCAAGGTAGACTTTTAACCATAAACTATTTTTAGATTAACTTTAATTTTCAGGCAATTAAGTGTCTTGAGTAAAATGTATTATTTCTTTCTTGAAACAGAAAAAAGTGAGGTGAGACACTTAACAAGTTTCTAATATGAGTCAGAGTATATCCAAGTTCCCTTTAGTTGCATGAATAGTTAACTACTTGCAAACTTGTGCTAATTTAATAAGATTAAAATAGTCTGAATTTTTTTTTTTTTTCTTTCTGGTAGTGCTGGGCAAGGGCAGTGTTTTATCCCTGAGCTACATCACCAGTCCTGAAGTTATACTTTTTTTTTCTTCTGGTACTCAAGGTTTGAACTCAGAGCCTTGGGATCACCTGACTTGTGCTCTAACACATGCATACCTCCTGCCACATCTCCAGCCCAGCTTTATTTCTGGGTGTTTTGGAGATGTGCCTCAGGACTTTTTTTTTTCTTACTTTTAGCTGGCTTTGAACCATAATTCTTTGCATCTGATCTTCCTCAGTAGCTAGAATGACAGGCAGGAGCTACTGGCATCCAGCTCTGAAATTTTCTTTTCTTTTTTTTTTTTTTGGCCAGTCCTGGGCCTTGGACTTAGGGCCTGAGCACTGTCCCTGGCTTCTTCCCGCTCAAGGCTAGCACTCTGCCACTTGAGCCACAGCGCCGCTTCTGGCCGTTTTCTGTATATGTGGTGCTGGGGAATCGAACCTAGGGCCTCGTGTATCCGAGGCAGGCAGGCTATATCCCCAGCCCTGAAATTTTATTTTCTAATGGCTGTTATTTTTGTCAAATATGTTTCCTTCATTATTCAAATCACCAATCTTCTCTTGGTTTTTGGTTTGTTAAGTATTCTTTATGTAAATTTAGCAATGTTTCTTAAGAATAATGGCCAAAGTGAGTTCTGGCTGTGTTTGTTTAGTTTTGTTTTGGTATTATTGCAGTAAACTTCAGCCTTGCCCTTGCTAGGCAAGCACTCTACAGTTTGAGCCAGGCCTCCAGCCCTTTTTTCTTTTTTAGGTTATGTTTTAGATAAGGCCTCATTTTTCTGCAGGGGCGGGCCTGGAACTATAATCCTCTTACCTATGCTTTCTGCATAGGTAGGAATTACAGGTGAGGAACTCCAAAACCAGTTCATTGGTTGAGATGAGGTCTTGCTAATTTTTTTTTTCCTGAATTGTCCTTAATCATGTCTGTCTCCCGAGTCATTGGGATTATAGGACCTTTTCAACACAGAGTTGGTCAAAATATGAAGAAAAATAAGATTTCCAGAATTATTTCCCCCTCTAAATTAGCTTAAATGTTTTGCCAGATTTGTTATTTTTATCATATACTCATGTTGTAAGAATATAATCGTGCAAATTATTTGTCTGGTAATTATAGGTTTTCCTTTTCTTGGGTGGGGCAAAAAATAGAGGAATATTTCTGTGCATTTTAATTCAAATGGCTAATTAAAATAACTGCTTCTTGTAAGCTAACAGTAAAGTAAAAAATATTTGATCCATTATTCAGTTTGCAAAGTTACAAAGGAATTTTTTTTTCTAAAAATACTGTTTAGTGGATATTGATGTTGGTATCAAAATGCAAAAACTAATAAAGGCTGAATTTCCATTTAAAAGGATATTTAGCTAATTTGGAACAATATAAAATATTTCAAAACATATTTGAAAATTTACTAGGAATCACACTCAATTTTGTTTAGTTGTATATTTAAAAGCAACAAGCAGAAATTCAATGTAATGTAATGACATGAAATTCTCATTCAATAGATTGAGGACATAAACAATACGGAAACTGAATCAGCACCAGAGGTAAACTGATATTTCCTTTAATGAAACATTCACGTAAAATGATCTGATTCACAAATCATCTTCTATTCTGAGAAAAATTAAAAGGGATTTTATTTCAGTTTTATTATAAAGATAACAAACTGTTTTGCAAAAGCAAAATCATCCTTCTGCACTTTCAAACACTATGGCTTAGTGTTTTAAAGAAAAGTATGTTTTTGCTTCCATACTTAGTTTAGGATACTCTTCCAAGACTACCTCTTACTTCTTGAACTAATAATTGAGACCATTGAAAACTAACATTTGTAAGTGGCAGCTTCTTGTTTAGTCATCTGTCTTCTTACCTCAGAGTTCCTGAGATTTTGTGTTGTATTTTCACACACCAGTGTTGATGCAGTGTGTATTAACATTAGGAAATGCCAGTCAACCTCTTTTATCTAACAAATTTAAAAATCAAACAATTTGATGGTGTGCTTAAAACTTATATAGCCATATAAACTGGAATTTTTTTTATTTTGGGGAAATGGGTTATGCTTTTTAACTCTTCTTTTTGTTTTGAAAAAAGTTAAGAAGCAACAATAGATTCTATAACTCATACAATTATTTGAAATACATCTTAAATATCTTAACAGAATAATATGCTAGAGAGTTTTATTTGTACTATAAATGCTAAGTGACTCAATTGGATATTCTTTGGCTTTTGTCATTAAGGGTTAGTGGTATTAAGTGTTTATAAATGTGGGGGGAGGAATCATAAGAAGAAACAATGATTTTATGTCTAAGTATCCGCCATCAGATTGGTTTGGAGTAGATTCACTTATATATATTATCTTTTGTGGGATTAGTGCACAGAGAGCTAACTTTAGGAAATGGTACTACAGTTTTGTTACCTGAGCAGGGATGTATGGATTCCATCATCCAGAAAATAGAACGCTACTTGAACCTTGTCAGCATTAGACTTAAGTGAAATTAACTAGTTTTATTGAATTATTGAATTTATTAAATTAGTAACAATATAACATTTTGTTTTTCATAAAATCATTGACAGCAATGTAATGAAACTGACCAGTTATGGAGGTAAAGTTCCTTAAGACCTAAAATTTTTATTAAGAAGGTATATGCTGGGGTTTTTTTTTTTTTTTGGTATGTGTATGTGTGCTAGACCTGGTGCTTGAATTCAGGGCCTGAGCTTTTTCCCTGAGCTTTTTGGCTCAAAACTTATGCTCTTTTACTTGAGCCAAACCCCATTTCTCTTTTTGGTTGTTAATTGAAGATAAGTGTTTCATGGACTTTCCTACCCAGGGTGGCTTTTAACTGTGATTCTCACTTCTCTGCCTCCTGAGTAGTTAGGATTACAGGTGTGACCACACCAGAGCCCAGCCAAGAAGATATATACTAATTATCTGTCTTATAAATAGGAAGGAGATGATTCACTGCTTATAACAGTAGTGCCTGTCAAATCATATAAAACATCTGGAAAAACAAAGAAAAATTTTGAGGATGTAGGGGAAGAAGAACAAGAGAAAGAAAGAATTAAGTATGAAGATAAAAGAGTAAGATGTGAAGAGCAACAGCGAACTCTCAAGGAGGCAAAGTGTCTTTCATTGGTCATGGTAATTGTTTTTCGGTTTTAAAGAATCAACCTAATTAATTCAATAGCATGTTAAGCAATTCCCTTCATAACTAAGAGATTTGCTTTAATCATTTTTGCTTAGGATGATGAACTGGAAAATGAAGCCAAAAAGGAAGCACATTTTCCTGGAAAACTGAAACTAACTTTTGAAGAATTGGAGCGACAAAGACAAGAAAACCGAAAGAAGCAAGCTGAAGAGGAAGCAAGACAACGTTTAGAAGAAGAGAGGCGTGCTTTTGAAGAAGCTAGGAAGCAAATGGTACTCATATATATGTATATATTATAATGTATATATACATATGTATATATATGTATGTATCTTTAAACCTTGCACTTTATACTAAAAATGATAGCTAGCTTTAGATAAGGTTTATTAAAATAAATTAAAGGCCATGTGCCTGTGTACTGTGCCTGTAATCCTAGCTTCAGCGCCCAGGCCCTGAGTTCAAACTCCACAACCCATGCCCCCTTCCAAAAAAATTGAGTATTTCCTATGTGAAACGTTTTATTGGATAAGCTTTACATTTTGTCATTAATATTTGCAGATGCAAAAACAGTTATGCAATGACCCTATTTTTCTCTTCATTTGTTAGTTCAACAATGTCAACAATGCACTTGGTGACATGGTTGAAGGGCATTTTTAAGTCTTTTCAATATACATTTAGCATCAGTCCAGTTTTTCAAATATTTGAGCATATTATTATTAGTGTGTGTATGCTGATACTAGGGCTTGAACTCACGCCCTGGGCACTATCCCGTAGCTTTTTTTTCTCAAGGCTGGCACTCTCCCACTTGAGCCAACTCTATTTGTGGCTGGTTAATTGAAGATAAGGGTGTCTCAGACTTCCCTGCAGGGACTAGCTTCAAACCTTAGTCCTCAGATCTCTGCCTCCTGAGTAATTTATGATTACCAATGTGAGCCAGCCACTGGCACCAAGCAATTTGAAAATATTAAAGCAGTTAAAATAGCATTTGGTGTATATATGTGTGGGCGCATGCTCTGTGAGTGTTAACTATTATTATATTTCTGAAATTTTTCAATAAAGCCAGGTGCTAGTGGCTGACACCTATAATCCTAGCTACTTAGGAGGCTCAGATATGAGGATTGTGGTTCAAAGCTGGCCTGAGCAACACAGTGCATGGGACTCTTATCTCCAACCGACCACCAAAAAGCAGCAAGTGGAACTGTGGCTCAAGTGGTAGAGTGGTAATCTTGGGCAAAAATGATCAAGGACAACCCCTGAGTTCATGCCCAAGGCTGGCATATTAAAATAATTTTTTAAAATGAAAATCAGGAGTTGGTGGTTTGCACTTTTAATCGTAGCTACTCAGTAGGGTTGACATCTGGAGAATCAAGGATCGAAGCCAGTATGACAGAAAATCTACAAGACTACATTTTTTCTTTCTTTCTTTTTTTTTTTTTTTTTTTTGCCAGTCCTGGGGCTTGGACTCAGGTCCTGAGCACTGTCCCTGGTTTCTTTTTGCTCAAGGCTAGCATTCTGCCACTTGAGCCACAGCACCACTTCTGGCCGTTTTCTGTATATGTGGTGCTGGGGAATTGAACCCAGGGCCTCATGTATACGAGGCAAGCACTCTTGCCACTAGGCCATATCCCCAGCCCAAGACTACATTTTCAAAATAATCAGCAAAATGCAAAGCTGGATATATGGGTCAAGTGATAAAAAGTGCCAGCCAACTGTGCAAGCACCAAGGCCTTGAGTTTAAAAATGAATTTAAAAAATGGAACATGTCTTAAAATCAGCACAATTAATTGGTTAGATCTCTTTAATTATATTGGAAGGACTATATATCACAAATTTGTAACTTCTAAACATTTATTTAAAATATTATTACTTTTGGTTAATAATAATTGAATGCTACCTCCTTTTTTTTTTTTTTTTTTTTGCCAGTTCTAGGGCTTCAATTCAGGGCCTGGGCACCGTCCCTGAGCTTTTTTTTTGCTCAAGGAAGGCTAGCACTTTACCACTTGAGCCACAGTACCACTTCCTGCTTTTTCTGTTTATGTGGCACCAAGGAATCGAACCCAGGGCTTCTGGGATGCCAGGAAAGCACTCTACCACTAAGCCATTTTCCCAGCCTACCTACATATTTTATATATCACCTGTAGTCAACTTAATAAAAATATTGTTAATTAAATAGTACATTTCAATTAATATTTGAATGAGTTAACAATGAACCATGGAGCATGAATTGATTGCAGGCAATAATCTTATTATTTTTTGTTGTTGGTCTTGGGGCTTGAACTCTGGGCCTGGGCACTGTCCCTGAGCTCTGCAGCTCAAGGCTAGGGCTCTACCACTTGAGTCACAGCACCACTTCTGGAGATAAGTCCTGTCTGGACTGGTTTTGAACTGTGATCCTCAGATCTCAGCCTCCTGAGTAGCCAGGATTACAGGCATGAGCCACAGGTGCCTGGCGATAATCTTTTATCTAGTTGAAGAAGTACAATAGCTAATAGCTTTAAAACATCCATGAAAAGTTTATATATACTTAATATACTGAAGCCTCAATTTAAGTACACACACACACACACACACACACACACACACACACACACACACACAGTATGCACTGGAAGAGTTAATATTTAGTATGGCCATTACCATTTTAAAATATTCTACTTTATCTGAAAACTGTATTGAGACTTTTGAGTACATCTTTATTTGAATTTCTCCCAATTCAAGTATTTATGACATGAGACATCTAAAAGGAAGAGGATTTGGCCTTTATGAATTAGCTAGCTAGTCTGTGCCTTTATTTTTTGCCAGTCGTGGAGCCTGAACTCAGGGCCTGAGCAGTGTCCCTGGCTTCTTTTTGCTCAAGGCTAGCACCCTACCACTTGAGCCACGGTGCCACTTCTGGCTCTTTCCATATATGTGGTGCTGAGTAATTGAACCCAGGGCTTCATGTACATGAGGCAAGCACTTTACCATTAAGCCATATTCCCAGCCCTCTTCCTATCTTTTAAAAAGAAATTTCCTCCTATCCTAATGAATCCCAGCTTTTAGTACTCAATCATTTCTTTGGTCAATAAGGTAAATGAAGAGGAGGAAAACCAAGACACAGGAAGTATTTTAAAAGAGTACCGTCCTGGTAAACTCAAACTTAGTTTTGAGGAACTAGAAAGGCAAAGAAGAGAAGATGAAAAAAGGAAAGCAGAAGAAGAAGCCAGGAGGAGGATAGAAGAAGAAAAGAAGGCATTTGTTGAAGCAAGGAGAAGCATGGTAAGACAGAACCTAACTAAAGTATGCCATTAACATCCAGCTTATCAGACTTGGAGGAATTCCCTTTTATTTCTAGGAATCTATGCCAAGGGTAGGAATGGCAAATAGGTCCCCCCTTCCTCCCTGTCCTGGGGCTTGTGCTTTGGGCCTGAGCTCCATTTTGCTGAAGGCTAGCCCTCTATCACTTGAGTCACAGCACCATTTCTAGCTTTTTCTGTGATTAACTGGTATTAAGTCTCATGCATTGCTTGGGTTGGCTTTGAGCCACAATCCTCAGATCTCAGCCTCTTGAGTAGCAATTATTACAGGTGTGAGCCACCAAGGCCAAGCTGCAAATAGGTTTTAAAGTATCGCATAGGTAACACCAGTTGAATATGTCTCAGTTTCGCATAGAGAGATTCTGAGTAAATTGGCATATCTAGCATAAGGCCTTGAGTACTGTCTTCTTTCTGTGGGAATGCAGCCAGTCCTCTCCACTTCTCCACCGTCCTCTTCTTTCTCTTCTCCCCTTTCTATGATGCCTTTCCTTCATTTCTGTCATTCTTTAAATTTAAATCTTATCCAATGCATATTAAATGAGTCATTTAATCACAATTACCTAATTCTCTAAAGTGCCCTCAACCCTATTCATGCATTCTCAGTTGTTACAAGAAAGAATCCCTTTTAATATGTATAATTCTGGCCAAAAACGATAACAGAATTGTTATCACTTAATAGGTAGTAGATGATGACTCCTCAGAGTTGTGTAAAACCATCTCTCAAGAATCACTTATACCAGGGAAACTGGAAATTAATTTTGAAGAATTGTTAAAACAAAAAATGGAAGAAGAAAGACGACGAACAGAGGAGGAACGAAAGCATAAACTAGAAATGGAGAAACAGGAATTTGAACAACTGAGACAAGAAATGGGAGAGGTAAGATTTGAAGACATACCCATTTATTAACTATTTATACTTAAGCTAGTATTTTACTTATATTTCCTTAGAGTAACTCTGCAAGTAGTAGTATTTACATAAAAGCTACTCAACCTACTCCTGTGAGAGACAACTACTTAGTGCAGGCCTCTGCTCAGCTACATGCATTTTCTACACTTCACTCCTTTCTTGCTTGTTTCAAAATTGTACATAGGTTTGCAAGTAATTGGCATATTACTTCCCTAAGTATTTTTTAGAACCTCAAATTCCTTTGGATTTATTAACAAGAGTGATTGCAAACTGATGTCCTGAAAACTGTAATTTACCCATTTGTATTATTTTCCAGAACTGGGGGTTGAACTAGGGTGTTAGACAAGGCAAATGCTCTACCACTTGAACACTACCCCTTTGTCTTTTTGAGATGTGTTCTTATGCTAAGATGGCCTTAAGCCCTGGATCCTCATCTCTTTGCCTCCCAAGTAGCTGTGATTTCAGGCATGAACCACTACTCCTACACTGATAAATTTAATCAAAATGTAACTATAGGAATACCATGGATGGTAATATATTTTAACAGCTTGGAAAGTTGCCTAGTTGGTTCTTTTTATTTTGGCACTGGGTCTCATGCATATTAAGCACATATTGAACTATGAGCCATACCTCAGCTTCATGGGCAAAAATTTGAATTTTACTTTACCAAGTTATCCTAAGATGAAATTTTGTTATTAAAGTATCTTAGTATGGTACTCTTTTGTTAAAACAAACATGCACTGACTACACAGAGCCAGCCTCATGAATATGCAATGTGTTCACTCATTGGACCTTGTGTTCAGAAGGATACTGCAAGATGAATTTCAACACTCTGAGGTGAACATCTTCATCCTATCCCTGCATGCACATTGGAAGGCTAGGGCAATGGCTCTTTAGTGGCCTCTTGGGTAATTCCAGGCTATATATAGGAACAGTCAGATTCCTGGACCTAGCTTCATAACATGGGGAAATGTCTTGGCCTATGAACTATGAGTCTCTAACAGGGGTTGTAGTCTCTTGGAAGCTGTCTGTCATATTTTGGGGCAGTAGGTTGTAAGATGTTTTACTTCTCTGCCCTGGCTGTGTATAGCTGGTCCTGAGAATACAAATGTATGAATAAAATACATAAAATGAATAAGCTAGAGCAAAGTATTACAAGGTCTAACCTCTCCTTCCAGGCCCCAAATAATAGTATAATTAAATGAAAATGTAGTGTATGCAAACACACTTCTAGTTTGTATTATTGAGATGTAATACCATGAAATATAATAGTATGTAACGGTCAAGACATTTTTATGCTGTCAAACATCCTACTATGTCTGGGAGTTTCCAAGCAATGCAGAACCCTAATTCCAAGAGTAGCTAATTCAGTCATTAACTTTTAGTGATTTAAAAACCAATGTGGTGTAGGGGCTGGGGATATAGCCTAGTGGCAAGAGTGCCTGCCTCGGATACACGAGGCCCTAGGTTCGATTCCCCAGCACCACATATACAGAAAACGGCCATAAGCGGCACTGTGGCTCAAGTGGCAGAGTGCTAGCCTTGAGCGGGAAGAAGCCAGGGACAGTGCTCAGACCCTGAGTCCAAGGCCCAGGACTGGCCAAAAAAAAAAAAAAAAACAAACAAACCAATGTGGTGTCATAAAATGTGCTAGTTTTTTGGTGTTTTATGAGTTCTAAAAAGGAGGTAGTCAACAAAAAGCTGGAAGTGAAGCTGTAATAGAGCACTTAAGCCAAAAAAAAAAAAAAAAAAGGAGATAGTAAAATGAATGTCCCTTACTCCTTGATCAAATGTCGTTACATCCACTGTGAATCTCACTTTTTTTTTTTTTTGGTGCCAGTCCTAGGCCTTGGACTCAGGGCCTGAGCACTGTCCCTGGCTTTTTTGCTCAAGGCTAGCACTCTGCCACTTGAGCCGCAGCGCCACTTCTGGCCATTTTCTGTGGCGCTTGGGAATCGAACCGAGGGCTTCATGTCTATGAAGCAAGCGCTCTTGCCACTAGGCCATATCCCCAGCCCCTCTCACACTTTTTAATTTTGCCCTTAACTCTAGATTTTCTCCAGAAAAAGTATATGAGGAGTACTTGTGATATTTAGGGTTTATTATAGCAAAGGCCTAATAACAGTGGGCCTTGGAGGAATGTCTCAAGTGGTGATATAGTCTGGGGAAATAAATCGGAATGGGAAATAGTGTAAAAATCGGGAGTCCAATTTTGATTGGCTCCTTTTCACCACTGAAGAATATGAGAATACACACACATATTTACTAGAGTACTGGGTGATGCCTAACTTTATAACTACTATAAAATCAAAGGTAGAAATACTGGAGATAATTAGGCTCTATTTAAAGATGAAGAAAATCATGTCTAAACAACTAGGCAGACCACACAGCACCAATGCCAGCACTATAGTTCATATTTTATTCATAGCCCAACTGGCTTTACCGTCCCATACCAAAAATCTTCCTACAAAACATCCTAGCAAAAATTAATTTTGCCATGTCAGTTTCAGTTCTAGCAAGTTATTATGGAAAAGGGAATTTTGGCCACACTTGAGAAAATATTTAAATGGGATATGTCTTTGTAGCATCACCTTTAATCAGTGAATTTAAAGTGTTTAAGGAAGAAGTGTTTAGTTTGGGCTTCAAATTAAGAAATGGGTACACACTTTTGAGATGGATTATCATGTAAACTATAACACTCCTTCAATTGTTTTTCAACCACAACCTGAAAAAATTAAAAGTTCTGACATTTTAAAATTATCATTGTATGTAGCCTGATGAAATTTGCTGTCTTGCTTCAAACCACGTGAAACTAGTCATGCCTTTACCCAGAATGTCTACAGTGTTCATTAGTCACTTAGTACTTATTCCTTCTGTTACTGAGTTGAATGTCTCAAGAGAGCAGTGATGTCATTAAGCGATCCATAGCATACTTACTAATGGGCCCAATGACCCATAGTATAGATGACCACTTGGATATGCCAAAGAGAAGCTATAGAGCTTTATGTAAAATTTTTTTGGGGGAATGGCACAGGCTGTGCAGCATGAATACAGGCCCTGGGCACCATTTCTTCAATTTCTTTGATCAAGTCTTCTGTTCTACCACTTCTAATCTTCTGGTGGTGAACTGGCGATGAGTCTCTTGAACTTTCCTTCCCTACTGTAATACTGAAAGGAAAATGCTTGGGGAGAGGAGGGCTTTCACTACAGACAGGACTTAGAAATGTCTTTGGGTGTTTTGGAACATCTTACACATGGATAAGCAGGTAACTGCTGTAGTTCACTGACATTAAAAAAAAATCTCAATTTTGAAGGAGGAGGAGGAAAATGAAACCTTTGGATTGAGCAGTGAGTATGAAGAACTAATTAAATTAAAAAGGAGTGGCTCCATTCAAGCTAAAAATCTCAAGAGCAAGTTTGAAAAAATTGGACAGTTATCTGAAAAAGAAATACAGAGAAAGATAGAAGAAGAACGAGCAAGGAGGAGAGCAAATGACCTTGAAATTAAGGAGCGAGAAGCCGAAAACTTCCACGAGGTATATTGCTTTTACACTTAACAATGATGGCATAGTAACAATTTAACTGGAATAACATAGACTCTGAACTTTTGGTACTTACAATTAACCCTGGTGTATATAATGATCTGGAAACTATAAACATTAACATTATAAAATCTGAAGAGCTTTTGAGACTTCCCAGTTTCAAACCAACTTTAGTATTAAAATCTATGGTTAAGTTACATGGTTCAATTTAGGCAAAAATAGGTCAAAATAACAATTGGCACGTTCTACTATTCCTTCATACTCTGCTGAAAGTCACAGCAACAATTCAGTGTAAGAAGCATTAGAATTACAATGTCATGATTTTTGAGCAGCTTCTCAGGTAAATGTCCCTTCCCACAATATTTGAATGACTGTGTTGGCTTGGACTGATATACACTATACAGGCACTGAGGAACTAAGAGAAAATAGACCTAATTTCAACACAATGGGTAAAAGGTTGCTTTTGAGCAAGTAGTAACTTAGGCACCAATATTATACCAACATCACTAGGGAACCAGATGCTGCTAGAAATCATTTGGGATAAAGGTAGTCTGAAATACAGGTTAGGCAAGAGCATTGTGTTAAATGTGATTGTAAAACAGCTGACATCACAGATACCATTCAGACCTCTGTGCAATTAATCACTAACCTTGCCTTCTTTTGATGTGTGTGTGTGTGTGTGTGTGTGTGTGTGTGTGTGTGTGATGGGGCTTGAACTCTGGGCCTGGGAGATGTCCCTGAGCTCTTCAGCTCAAGGATAGCCTTCCACCATTTGAGCCATAGTGCCCCTCCCAACCTTTTCTGTTTATGTGGTACTGAGGAATTGAACCCAGGCTTCATGCATGCTAGGCAAGCACTCTACCACTAAGCCACATTCCTAGCCCCAAATCTGACTATTTTCCTCTTTAGAAAACATCAATGTTCATTTTGTCTATATTCTTTCAAGGCCTTCTTTGTAACCTATATCAATTAATTCCATTTCCATTCCTTTGCACCTAACTTATACTCAACTCACTGAGTAGCTAGCTAAAATGCAGTTCCAACATTTAACTTTTCCACCAAATCTCAAGGAAGATATAATTAATATTCCAATGCTAGGGTAGCAATGCCTTTTTTAATGTACCAAAGAACAATACTCAACACAATTCCTTTGGTAGACTGGCTTTCAGGAAAAAAAGAGCATAAAAACCACTGGCTGTTCCATTTTTTTTTGTTCGTGTTACCTATTCAAGGTTCTCATTTCCTAAAAGCAGGTTTGAGAGAGCTACACAGTTGTGAAGTTTGTTAAACCAAAGCCAGTTCCATTATGTGTAAAATTGAAGTAAACTTAGTTTAGCCTCTTTACATGTGATAATGGAACATTCTAGTGCCACATATTAACGGTAACTGCAGCCAGGAATACTTCTATCACCTGAAAGTAAACGACATACAAAAATTCTGTGCATGCAATAATCGATCTCACTATTGATGAGCCTTGTAACAGAGCAAGCCAGTTTTAACATGGTAGTGTCCGTGATCAGAGGAACAATGCCAAAGTATAACAAAATTTCACGTCAAGCAGAGACCACTAGCTGACTGGCCAGGGCTGCTCCTTGGAGAGCGATACTTCCTTGATTTCACAGGCTACTTTTAAAGCAAAGTAACTGCAAACTGCACACTGGGGAAATTCCAGCGTGAGTTTCCCTGACTGGCTATTTTACCATTGCAGTTACCTGTTTTGGCTTTGATACCGGGAACTGACAGCAGATGGTCATTTGGCACTGATACAGGAGGGTTAATAATGCTCTACCCCTGGCAAGCCACAAATGGGTTAAGCAAGCTGTTTACAGAAGCAGAATTCTGTGTTCACACTGACCTAGTACCAACTTTTAACAATTACTACCATGTTCTCCCATTACCACTAAGCAAGCTTGAGCAGGCTAAACCAATCCAGCACTCAATCATAAGTCAGTCAACCCAACCCAAGTTACCATGGCATTTCTACTACTATCATGGTTATTTCTATAGTCTATTTGACTATGATCACTTTTTAATTGTCCGTTACCAAGGTTGCTATCTACGTACAGAGGGGACCAAGGGCTCCCTTGTCAGGCTACAAGAAACTAGTTTGACAGGTGGGGGTGCAGCCCTCAAGCATGGAGTCATCACCAGGGCTTAGAAGCTGTTATATAACCTTAACACTTCTTTCATTGGAACAAAGGTGCAGCACTTCAAAACTGTTGTAAATATTCCATCAATCAAGATTTCCTTAAGCAGCCAATTAAATTTAGATTGTCAACTTCTCATATTTAAAAAAAATTTGTCAAGGTGATGTACCAAGGGGTTATGCAAAGTAGTGAGTACATTTCTTGTCTAACTTGTTAACTTCTCATATTTAATTGGTTACCCTAAAGCAATTTCCTTTGAAGGATGAGGGTTATTTTTGCATACCCACCAAAGTCTAAAGCAATTTAGAAATCCTAGTACTTAAGATAACTATATACTGTTCACTTCATATTGTCACCAGATTGGCCTATTCTTACATTTACAGTATGACATGTTTTCAATCTCTCCTTTATTTCCAGGGCTTCCAATTCTTAACCTTTAACTTCACATTTAGACTGTCTTCATGAAATTATCGTCAGTTTTTCTGCCAATGGCATGATCTGTACAACTGTGGTATGGTACAAATGTGCATACCAAATATACTTTGCTCCTATATATGACATGACTATTAACACTTTAGGTCTTGGATTTAGAAAGCAAGCAACTTTACTTTCTTGCCCTACTTTCCTGAAGGAAGAAGATGTTGATGTAAAGCCTGCAAAAAGAAGTGAGGCTCCATTTACTCATAAAGTGAATATGAAAGCTAGATTTGAACAAATGGCTAAGGCAAGAGAAGAAGAAGAACAAAGAAGAATAGAACAACAAAAATTATTACGAATGCAGTTTGAACAAAAAGAAATCGATGCAGCACTACAAAAGGTACCATTATCGGGCTTACATATTACTTGTAAAGGATCCTCTTAAAACCTGAGGAATGCTTTAATAGGTTCCGAATCACTGGTATGTTTTATAAAGTACTGTGTAGCAAGTATATGTTCTGTATCTTTACCTTATAGAAATTCTATTATGTCAAACCAAATACACGTATTTCAATTTCCATACAGAAAAGAGAGGATGAAGAAGAAGAAGGTAGCATCATGAATGGCTCCACTACTGAAGATGAAGAGCAAACAAGATCAGGAGCTCCATGGTTTAAAAAGTCACTCAAAAACACATCAGTTGTAGACAGTGAGCCAGTCAGGTTTACTGTTAAAGTAACTGGAGAACCAAAGCCAGAAATTACATGGTGGTTTGAAGGAGAACTACTTCAAGATGGAGAAGACTATCAATACATTGAAAGAGGAGAAACTTACTGCCTTTACTTACCAGAAACGTTCCCAGAAGATGGAGGAGAGTATATGTGTAAAGCCGTCAATAGTAAAGGCTCAGCAGCTAGTACCTGTATTCTTACCATTGAAAGTAAGAATTAATCCAGCTTTTAACCTTATATTCTCTTAAATTTTTTTTATCCTTATGAGAGGGGGGAAAAATCATTCTTCTTCTTCTCTTTTTTAGCTGACGACTACTAGGCTTCCTTCTTCCCTTGGAAATTTCTCTCTCCAACTTTCTTACTACATCCATCTTTTCTGTGGCGGGGCCAAAAAAAACCCAAAAAACAAACAAAAAGGAAACCAGAAGTGCCACTGTGTTGACTTCATAATTCCTTTCCTTAAAGTCTTCAAAACACAAACTCATGCAAAGCCAAGCATCTCTTTTCTGAATGAGTTATCAGTTATAACCATGGTTTGCAATCGCAGTCAATAAAATGTACCTATGAGAATTGGGAAATGCATTCAAAATTTTTCTTTCATAACATAAAGAGGCTGTGTATGTACTTCCCATAGGCTTATAGCAGTATATCATTATTTTGCACGAAAAAATGACCATCTATGAGCTTTTACGTCTAAAATTAGCCTGCAGTACCTGGCACTGAACCTGAAACTGATCAATGAGTATACTTTTCTCCTTTAGTACTACATAAATTGATTGGTGTAGTTTCACAAGTTGTGGAACCAAAGAGTATCATTCTTTTCATGGGAAAGGAGAAACATGGAGAAAAGCGAAAATTCAAGTAGTTTTGCTAGACAAAATTTGATAGAAATCATTGTTGAGTGTTCTGAATAACTCATATGGCAAATTAGTGTTGATACTGTCTGAACAAATCATATTTTAGTGAGAAAACTTTGTATCAATAGTTTATAAAGGAAAAAATATTTTGTAGCAGAAGTTTCAAGATGTATGAGGATTAGATTTAGGAAAAAGTAGCACAGCTTTAGCTCTAAGTTTTAAATAACTTTGTAAATAATTAGCTATCATGTTTTATTATTGAGTTGTTTTGTATTTTCAATTTCTGGAAGACAATTTCATTTTACAATGTAAGCTCATAAAAAGGTTGTGTATTAAAGAAGAAAAATCTAAGTTAAAGATTCACATAATCAAATGATCATCTGTTGTCAATTAGAAAATGAAAAACCCTCAGTATTTTCTCACAGTAAAGTTTTCCTGAGTCAAATGTAAAACAGAAGGTTCCTTTCAATGAGCATATCTACGAAAGAAACAAAGCACTCACATTCTTATAATATTCATTAATGTACATTTATTTATTTTATTAGGATCATAATGAGTACACAGTTACAGCAATCATGTGCCCTTTTACAATGTCATAAAAGCAAACTCTAAACCACAGTTTGTAAAGTATTCAATTTACCTCAAGTCCAAGCTGCATCTCCCTAAGACACTGTTCCCATCACAGTAGCCATTTTAAGCCAATCTTCTTTTTACACACGGGTAGTTTCTGTAGAGAACACTTTTCTCAGGACGAAAATGCATCAAGCATGCATAAGAAAATATATATATATATTCGCAAATACATTTAAAGGCTGGCTTTAGGTGTATTACTGAAGAAAATAAAACCCTAGGGTTCATTTGCCTCTTTCAAGAACCAATTTAAAAGTCCCTCAAAACTTTCTTCTATTGTGTAAGAAGTGACTGATCAAAGATTATAAGTAAAAACTTTCTTTAAGTATTACTGAAATGCATTTTAAAATGAGGCAAAATTGCAGGAAACAAAAATAAGACATCCTCACTGCTTACTTAACTCAACATCATTATTCTAAACAGGCTAACTTTTATGTACAATTGGTTCTCTTGACAAAAGAACCAAGCAAATGAAATGTTATAACCTGTTAATATTCTCCTGCTTCTTTTTGAAGGTACTGTAACTCCTATCCAAACTCAGTCTTAGTCATTAACTACCAAGATATTTAAGAACATATGTTTAAATGCTAATAAATGATCAGTTAAAAAATATCCCGTTTTAGTATTGAAACAATTCCAACAATTAAACAACAAAACTATACTCACTTATGGAACATCAAACCATAGAATTCTAAGTACCACCATACTAAGATTTTTTTTTTAAAGCTCACCTAATTGTTACATAAGTGCTAAATCAGCTCAATTTCAATCTAAACTAACCATCTCTTCTACCACTCACTCCTAGCATCCACTGCATTCAAATCAACAGCTGGCTCACCTTTTCTGTTTTCCAGTTACTTCAAGGCTAAGATTAATGTCATTTAAAAATGCTTATATAGTCAGTGAAGGCTTATGGTAATGAAATAAAAATTCTCATGAGATAGAAACAATACCCCAATACCTATTAATATTTGTCTGTTTTCTTTTATAGAAATGCAAACTACAACTAAAACTCGACAGGCTCTTAATGTTAAAGGAGCACTTTTATATTATCAAATATAACATACCTAACTATCAAAACACATACACATAAATGTGGTGCATAACTTAAGAAATTTAACAGTTCATGGAACATTTAAGATCAACTGAAAAGCAATTTAAAATGAAGTGATCAAAAGCAGGTACATTACACCCTATACCATATCATGTATGGGAATACATTTCATACTTCTCAATTATGATTTGCCAATTTTACCTTCTACATTGAGCCCTTCTATGGTCCATGCTCATCGGCTCACCAATGGCATACACTCAAAGGATTCCTCTTTATGGGTAACTATCTCAGGACCTGATTTTATGAGCTATGATTTGGTGCTTGCAGCATCTTCAGCACTGTGTGTGAAAATGAAGGCAGTATTTTTGAATATTTTTCTTTGTTGTAAAGATAAGCAGGATTTTAAAAAAGGATCAGCACATTTTAGAAACTGAACAAACAAAAACTGATGACGCTGCTTTAATACATTTATCTTAAATCAAAATATGTACCAGTTAGTCATCTAGAGGAACACACAAACATTTTAAACTGGCATAAAATAAATGCAGCGTCAGTTATTAAAATATAAATCAGAAAAACACGGGTTGCTAAACAGACTATGAAAGATTATTTGCTATACAGTTAACATTTCACTGATACACATGCCCTATCAAAACATACTGCCAATATTCTTTTAATTTTTCCTTTTCAGCATGTATAAAATTTATGAAAACAATTGTCTAAGGAAAAAAAAGTAACAAACTGACCCCCAAATATTCTTACTGAATTAACTAATTAAAAAAAAAAGAAAGAAAGAAATAAGAAAAGGAAAAAGAAACCATAGGTTTGGAGGGCAAAGAAAATGTCCTATCATTCATACAGACTGTGAAGGCTGTTGAAGTTTCTAACAATGATTTCCTAGATCAAGAACTACGTAAATGTTCTTTCTCAACTGTTAACATTTCTACATTTGGGGAAAAAATGTAAAAAGATTTGGGTGTTGTTCAGTTACAGCAGCAATCTACTCATTTTCTTGTTTTAATAAGAAAAAAAATTAAAACAAAAAACCATTACCCAGAAATGTAAACAGTTGTTGGAACAACTTAACAGACTTTCCACTAAGATGGTAGCATAGATAACAAAATACATTTTAGGGAAGCAGTAGCAGATTGCTTTTGAGTACACAACCACAAAAACCTCACAGGGACAACATTAATGTACTGAAATATTAATTTATATATGTCCTTAGGTTGTGCTTACCTGTTGCTTTTTGCAGCAGAACCTAAGGTGGAAGGTCTGGGAAGGCACTGTGAAGTATAAATAATTGCACTGTTTGCAATTAATAAAGATTTTAAACCTTAAATGAATCAAAATCAACAGCCTCCAATTTGTGTTATGATACTGAATTCAACTGAATTATTTCTTCAGTTCAATTAATAAATGCACCACTTTCCTAAAAGGTCATCTATATAACAGTATCATGCAATACTGAAATTGTTCATGTCAATACCCTACTCTTAAAGATAACATAACTAAATTCCTATTAAACTTCAAACTACAACTACATATCAAGATCTAAATAAGGATAAGGGAAGTCACTCTAGATTACATAAAACAGTCAAAAACATTTCAAAACATCTACAATGAACTGTACTGCTATTTTCCACCCTATATGTATCTCAACATTTATGTCTTGGTACATTCTTTCTTTAAAGTATACTCAAAACAACAAATGGTGCTCCCCACCAATAACAATATATTTATGAAATGGTGTTAAAAGTGCTACATTGCTTATTATTTGCAAACAGAAAACCACTTCTGTCTTACACATTTCAAGTTTTTCATATTAAGATATGCATATTTTACATTGAAAAACAGCATTTTAGGAGCACCAATACTATTCAACTTTGTTAATGATCAGTTTTCTTTAGCAATAGCTAAAGCATATAAAAAATACTTACCCATTAAGCTCACTTTAATAAAAATACAGAACTATGTATTATTCTGTTAAGAAGCAGTTATGGTTTTCCGAGATATTAGCACTGTATTCCAACATAATATTCACACAAAATATGGCATTTGCATTATGTGGAACATTGACAAAAAGATACTGTTGCAGTTAATCAATTTGTCATTCTGATGTACTTACAGTGCAATGCTCCTTGAAGGAACACAATCAAGGATGATACACAGCACAGTCCTCCTCACCCCTACAGAGCTAGTTCTATACTGGCTGGATCAAACCTGCACTTCAACAGACAATGGCAAGACAGACTGTATTTGCATGTAGTCTAACATTAATTTGCAAAGAGCCAACAAATATGCAGAGTAAACAATGGATTTCAACAAAATATCAGAACTTCAGCATGAGTGTTAAAGATTAATAAAATGATTTCAAGTACACAAAAAATCATTTGATTCAATGACTGGACTTGTGCATTTATAAAACAAAACTTATCTATACTGCAAAAAGGAAAAGAAAAAAGAAAAAAGCTTGAACATTTCCATACCCCAATGGTTTCAATGGCAGATGCAATGTAGCTATCTTTTTTGCATACTATTCACTTTTCTAAATTTAGAAAGAAACACACTAATATTATATACATAGAAAGTTGCTTTACATGGAAAAAGCTGTTCTTAATAGACTACCAAATTCGCTATCTGAAAACTGTTTAAAATTAGTTATGCTGAAACCGTCTTGGAAATCAAGTAATTACCAAATTAAGAACAGAAAGGTTAACTGTTATAGCAGCAGTACAGGTCTGAAACAGTGGTCATGTATAAAAGGAAATTTCACTGTTAATGCAATGGAAGTATGCTAAAAGATCATTGTACACACATGCAGTTTTTAATCAAACAAAAGGAAAAAAAATGAAGATATCAAGATTACTTGTGCTGAAATAGCCAAATACAAGTGGAAAAGATTCTCCAATCTACCACTATACTGCAAGGGGGAAAAACATGCCAGTGTTTAAAAACTCAGCAATTCATGGGGAAAGCTTATATTATTTGTGTATATGTATCTTAATTTATCATTGCTAAGCAATTACAAATCCTTTACCCATATATCCAACTTACCGACACAGGAGGTTTCATATCATTTATTGTAAAGCACAAAACAGGCATTTTAAAAGTGAAAGTATACATTGAAAAAGTACATTTATATCACAAAGCATTGACCACATAATAGTTGCAAATACATTTGCTGGAATGTGTACATCTACACTAAATTCTAAAAACAAACCAATTTTTCATTTCTACACAGAAATATTAACCTCCTATCAGTAGTGATAGATATTTTGTACATTTTCAAAAAAAAAAAGAACACTACTTTAAACCAAAAACAAAATTAAGATCTTCATCAAGTCGTCTGCATCCATATATTTAACAAAGGTTTTTTTCCCCCACACAATGAAGCAAATACTGTATTGTCCACTTCTTATTATTGGCCCTGTGCAGAAGAGATACATAAGAAATACACAAAAAGTTAAAGAAAATCCTTTAAATGGAGCTAATTTAGGGGTGAATCCTTTAAGAAAGAAAAACTGGTTAATATAAATGGTGGTGGCTTCTTGCATGATTTGCAAATCCCTGGAGGGAAGAAAATTTATTTTTAAAATCAAAGGCATTGTAGAAATAATCAGCACTCAGATGCCAGAAGCATTATTTTAAAACAAAAGCCAGCAAAAATCCAAACAATATACCACAATTACTTCCTTTAGTTATATATTTCATCAGATAAAAACTTAAAAGTTAAAACATATGCATTTCCAAAGAGACAAAGTAAACATGCAAGAAAACATGATTAGCACGAACCATTATATTAGCAAATTTATTATACCTGAGGTGCTGGAGGATGCTGTGGCATTCCCTGGGGACTTGTCTGGGCATAGTAGGCTGCTTGCTGTCTATAATACTCTGCCCAGGCCGCACTATAATCTGGCTGACCACCTGGTGGAGCACCAGTAGGAGCAGGAACTGCTTGACCTTTAAGAAAAAAGAACTTTGTTGCTGTAACTACAATTAAAAGCCTAAAAGAATCTCATTTCTAGTAAAAACAATACCTTGCTTCTTGTAATATTCCTCCCAAGCCTTTGAATAATCTTGTGTCTGCCCTTGTTGACCTAAAAAAAACCCCCTAAATTTTAATATAACGATATTCACTGTAAGTATAGGTTATAATGATATAAACAGAGGGTAAGAATTAGTCCTGTTTATCTTTTACTTATTTTTGAGACAGCGTCTCCATATATAGTCCAGGCTATACTCAAACTCATCATCTTGGGGCTTGGAATATGGCCTAGTGGTAGAGTGCTTGTCTCAAACTAATCAAACTCTGTATTTCCAGTGCTGGCACTACCACATTCAATGTTTACTGTACATACTACTCATTAGTATCAGAAAACTACTTTGCAACTAGAGAGAAAGGAAAGAAAGGAAAATTAATATGCTGTTTCTTTGTTATGATAATTGGTAAAAAGGCTTTTCAAACACACATTTTAAGCAGAGTAAAAATTAGAAGATTCAGGCATATTTCTTGACTCAATCCCACAGTCAATCAACTTACGCTAAATGACTTTCAAAAGTGTTTTAAGTTGTATATAAACTTTCAGAGGGTAAACCGGTAACAGTAGAAGAGAGTATGAAAAGGGAGGAAATCCCCCCCTTTTTTGCTTTGTCCATTTGGACTGATGTGTTGTTTTTAAACGTTAGTCTTCAATGAACACTTATGAAAACGGAAACATGTAATGGTCATGATATAAAAGGCTTGATGAGTTCACACCATAATACTAAAATGACACAAAGAACAGTTTCGCTGAAACACAAAACAGCTTTTTCTGGGGGCTGGCGGCTCATGCTTGCATTCCTACCTATTCAGGAAGTTGAGATCTGAAGATTGAGATTCAAAGCAAGCCCTAGCATGAAAGTTCATGAAACTCTTATCTCCACAAATAGCCACTAAAAAAGCTGTAAGTGGAGCTGTGGCTCCAGTAGTTGACCCTAGCCTAGAGCAGAGAAGCTCAAGGAAAACACCTAAAACCCAAGTTCAAGCACAAGGACCAGCACAAAAACAAAACCAAACCAAAAATTAAGCTTTCAAGAACAGTAAAGTGATTTTTCTGCACCAAATGAACAGGAGCACTTAATGGGCATTAAGTTAAAACACACAAAAATAAGTACAGGACATTTTCTTGGAAGGCAGACATTTAAATAGTGGACATGCTGAAAATGTTGGATGTTTGGAATTATTTTGGCTTGGGTTTTGAACTTGTTCACTACTGGCACTATCCCACTGCAGTCACACCTCCAGTCTCAATTTTTTGTTGGCTAAGTGTGAGATAAGAGGCTCAGATTTTTCTGACTAGAGTAACTTTATAGTTTCAGAAAATAGCTTATTGTGGGGCAGTATTCCCAAAAGTAGCCTAACACATAAGCTTCTGCACAAAAAAACACCAAGATTTATGACTATTAGCCTTAGAAATGCACAAAACCCCTTTATTTTGGTACAATATTTAATGTACTACAAAAATTCTATTTTCCTGTGAATAAATAATTCTCCTCAAACAGTGTCAACCACTTAGTATTTTTCATCTTATAAGGAGACATGATCTGAAAAAGTTTCAACAATTAGAAAAATATCAGGTACCTAGATAGCAAGGACAAGAAAAGCAAATAATGTTTTTTTATGAACTGTACTTAAAACCAGCAAAAATCCTGAAGTGGAGGTGTGGCTCAAGATCCTGGTTGGAAGCCAGCCTGGGCAGGAAGTCTGTGAGACTCTTATCTCCAATAAACCAGTCAGAAAAAGCTGAAAGTGTTGCTATGGCTCAATGGTAGAGTGCTAGCCTTCAGTAAAAGAAGCTCAGAGACAGAGCCCAGGTCCAGAGTTCAAGTCCCAAGACTAGCAAAAAGAGCGCCTTTTGAATGGTTCATTTTCCATATATGCAAATTACATAAGCTATGGACTTTTCTGTTGTCACTTACCTATGTTGCAACAAAAATGCTACCACATAGCTAATTTTCGTTCAACAGTCTGTAATTTAACCTGAAGCCATTAGGTAAATACATTTTTTAATAAAGTATAGTAACGCTCAATACTATATATCTCACAAATATTTTGTCCAGTTACTCAATATTACAAAAAATTAATAAATGGTTTGAAATCATCTTTGATAGTAAAATGCTTTTACTACTAAAATTGCTACAATGTATACTTTCTAAGAGATTAGTCTTATTACATATAAAATAATTAACATACCCATTTTCTTGTAGTATTCTTCCCAAGCCTTGGTGTAATCAACCTGTCCAGCTGGAGCTGGATTCTGCTGATCTCCTTGTTAAACAAAACAAAAAGATTAAAAAATTATTTTCTGGTGCGAATACTGCACTTGCTCTCTCATTCAGCCTTTTCTCTCATGGTTGGCATCCTATCCCTTGAGTCATATCCCCACGTTTGGCTTTTTGCTGGTTGAAGAGTCAGAATTTGTCTGCTCAGGTCTCACTTTGAACCCTGACTCAGGATTTTTTAATAGGTATGGGCAATTGGCACCTGACAATTTAAATTTTTAAAAAGCAATGTGGACTATTGGAGTGTAAAAGTGGGCAGTGGCCTATCATGGTGCAGTGAGTTAAGAGGAAATGTTTTATGTGGTACTGATATCCCTGCTGATGCCAAAGACAAAATGGTGGAGGAACAGATCTGATGGGCAAGCAATAAAATATTGGTTTCATTGAGCAGTTAACATTAACTAAAGGATACCAGGGTTTCCACCATTTATAAATATGTAAAGTTGAAAGGTTAAAAAGAACTATGAAGTATTACAATGGAATTGCATGAATATAAGATTTCATGCAATTTTCAGATCTGGATGTCTATGTGTGGTTTAAGTGTGTGTGTGTGTGTGTGTGTGTGTGTGTGTGTGTGTGTGTGTGTGTAATATGCACAAAAACAATGACACTTCAGTCTGGCCTCCAAATACTATCTGTTTCTCACTCTCAGGGTTGGAGATTGAATCTAGGGTCGTGTGCATGCTAGGCAAGGAATCTACCACTTGAGCCATGCCTTTAGCTCCTGTCCTTTTTTGCTACTGCTTTACTTTTGTGATCTCTTCTTGAAGAAGAAAAATCAGGAATCCCTTGAAGAAATAGTGGGAAGCCAGAAGCACGAAATAAACCTTACCAAGCCAGATAATAAGAAAATGCTTAAGTAAAACTATACAGGAATCACCCCGAAAATATTCAACTGCTTCCAGTTTAGGCCAATCTAATGAATAACAGGAAAAAGTTAAATATAACCTACTAAACACAACAGGAATCCATAATGATGTAAGAACAGGATAAAATACCAACTAATTATCAGTGCAACAGATGTGGTATAATTAATAAGGCATACGTTTGGAAGACTGATAGGTAAAACCTTGATGAAAACACAGTGGCCTAATCTTAGTATAATCTTTCCCCCAAAATACTTCAGAGGAAAACCGTACAGAAAACTGAAAGACACCAACATGACCAAATGATCATGGTCATGGAAATGATTCCAGGGATGAAAGACTTCACATACAAGACACCTTAGTGTTTTGATCATTTGAGATTTTCTCAAGTAAGCATCACTTCATGTTCATATGAAAACGCTCAACAGGCAAAGCACAATGGTATACAGCTGTAATCCTAGCTACTCAGGAAGTTGAGGCAGGAGGATCTTTCAAGCCCAAATAATTGAAAGCAGCATGGGCAACATAGTTGGGACTCTGTCTCAATAAAGAAAAAGTAAAAGGGACCTAATATGCCCATACTCTTTATTTTAGAACATGAATGTATATGATCAGAAAGGATCCTGATTCAGAGGAAGAGAATATTGGGACAACTGGTAAAATCAGAGCTATATATATTTGGACACATTATGCTATAGTTATGATTAACTGATTTGGAGGACTCATGATGGTTATTTAATTTTGGAGCAGGAGATACTGAGTATTCAAGGGTAATATGCAATCATACGTACAGTTTAGTTTTCAGCAGTTCTTTTCAGAAACAATGGTTATGGACATATATGAGATAGCATAATAGGATAAATGAGGAATAAAATAGCTAGACTACTTGGGTATATTAAGAGGGCATTGTTCTTGCTCTTACAACTTACTGAAATTAGAAACTCACATAAATAAAAAGAAATTTCATTCATTAGTTATGCTCTTCATGTAAATAAGTAAATAAAGCTCTAGTTACCATAGTTACCTTGTCCGTTAGTTTGGGTTGCTGTTGGTGCACCCGCAGGAGCTGCAGGTGGTGGTTGTGCTTGTTGTTGGTAATAGTGAGCATAATAAGCAGCCCAAGCTGCTGAATTTGGATCCGTTCCTGTTTTAGCTAGAATAAATAAACACAAGCTCAAGGTTTACATCCGTACTAAAAATTAACTCACCCTCACAAAGTTTTAGTACATGGGCCCACTAAAGGGAAGCATTCAGTTTTTCTAATTTCTTAATTGTTATCACCAGTTTGAACACAGGAAGCCAAAGCTCAGAGAATTACCTAGGCTACAAAATTAATGAGTGGTAAAACTGGAATATGAACAGAAGACCTGGCTTAAAACATCCTGTCCTTGCCTTTTCTAAACTCACTAAATACAAGGTCTAAGGCAGGTAGTTGAAGGAAGAGATTTACAGGGTAGAAACAATTACAGCAATGAACTTTTTCCAATCTTATGTTCAGTGAAGAGATACAAATCTTAGAAAAAGAAAACAGATTAGTCACTTTTAATTCTATTTCACAGTATTTGTAATTTGATGCACCAGTCTTAATCTGGACTCCCTTGTTTATCCTTTCCATTTAAGCATAATCTCCCTTTTACTGCTATCTCTCCAATACTCAGGTTTGGGCTGGAACAAATAGTTGTATTTGTTCAGAAAAGACCATGCTCATGTCTGGGCTTTTGGTATGTCCAGTTTTCTTCTGCACTTGGCTCATCTTTATTCACTCCTCATAGAGCAATTGATGTATTACATTTTGAGACCTCTTAGTGAGAAACCACGTCTTTTTCTCTTTCTGATTTTGCCCCTTACAATAAACAAAAAATGTTACATAAAACTGTGCACATCTCCATTAGTCTGTACTCCTCCCATAGAATGTAATTTCTGCAGCCAGAGTGTCTATATGGGAACGATTTTCCACTCCTGAACAAACAGCAATTCTCAGAAAAAGAAAGTTTAAGGCGGTAAAATGTTAAGCAATTAGGTTGTAAGTCTCCAACCCTTTCTTAACTGCTCAATATATTGCTTTCATATTCATGCCTCAGTGGTGTTGTATCATTAGCTGTATATTAACAAACATTTGATATTTCCTTCAGATGGGGGGTCTCACTCTGTTGCTGGTCTCAAACTCCTAGGCTCAAATGATCGTCCCTCTTGCGCCTCCCACGAGTAGCTGAGACTACAGATAGATGTATGTCAACATGAACAGAATAAACATTAGCAAGAAATACTTATTAGGAGCAATTACTCATCCATGTGTAAATCATCAAAGACAGGCAGTCTGATAGCTACATGTAACTAGTATGTATTGAAAAATTTCTAACATTTTATCAATTTACTTATTTTGTAGCTAAGAAAACAGAGAGGAGTTAAAAAAAACTTCGACATTTCTTTAGTTTTTAAATTATAAGATCAAGACTGCTCTAAAGTCTACTTGATTCAAGGTATAAATTCTTGATTATACAAATATGTACGTATTATTTTCTTTTTGCTATTTTGTATTGAGACAAAAGTCTTGCTATGTTGCTGAGGCTGACTTAAAGCTCAAAACCCTCCCACCTCAGCCTCTTGAGTGCTGGGATTCAGGGGAGGACTACAGACAATAAATATACAATTATATTCTGAACAACACCTGACTCCAACAACTCTGACACGTTGATAAACCTGAGTTAAGTTACGTATCTGCCAAAGGCAAAGCTGGAAGTAATATTCATTGGACAGGTCTTACAGTGACTTTATTACCACTCCAACTAGAAAACATCACAATACAAAGAGTCACTTCATATTCCTTTTATTTTCCTCAATTCTATCCATTCAGATAGTGACATTCATGATACCCAATTTAATCTGCTTTAATTATTGACTCTCATTCCATTACTTATCTTACAAAAGGAAAAGAAAAGCCTTCCCATTTTTAATAAGATTAATTTTTAGATATTGTTATAAGTCATATTTTATACTACTTCGGTACCTTATAAGCTATTCTATTATTCTACTGTTAATAACAAAAGTGTAAAATTTGCTATTGGCACAAAGTCATCTCTGTAAACCCAAATTCTAGCACAACTCAAGTTATTTCTTGAATAAGTAAAAGTTGTGGTCATTTGATTGCCATGTTATTTTACAAAATGAATTACTGAAGAACAAAATTCCATTGAAATTTGATGTATTACAGTCATATTTAAATAAAACAATACCAAAATATTTAATTTAGTAGAACAATTTTATTTAAATCAGTTACGTTGGTTCTTCAGAATAAATATACTAAACTAGGTGCCTATTAATCCCAGTTACTCAGGAGGCTGAGATCTGAGGATCGTGGTACAAAGTCAGCCAAAGATTCTCCAATTAACCACTCAAAATGCCAGAAGTGGACCTGTGGCTTAAGTGGTAAGAGTGCTACCCTTGTGCAGAAAAGCTTAGCATCTAGACCCTGAGTTCAAGTCCCAGGACTGACACACACAAGAAAACAAAAGTTAACATACTAGATGTAGAAAGCAATTCACAATTTAAGGTACCTATTTTGAAACAGATTGTATTTTTTTTTCAAAGAAGGCCACTTTGTTGACCAAGATGGAAATAAAAACTATGCTATGAAAAAATACAAAAATAGGACACATAAAATCTAAATCTGAATGCAGAAAATATTTTATTAAATATATCCAGTATAGTTATTAAATCTGGACCTTATTTGTACTAAAGTTGTCCTATTAGAAGTACTAGAACAGTTTATAGTACAGATAAGATCAGAGGCTTTAAGAGCTTAATGACTATTTAATTCAAAATTTTATATACACTATCCTTCCATGGAAAAAGTCACACACACTATACATATCTAAAAGCACTGGTATCTAAAACACTTCCTCTTGCAGCTTTTAGCACTGTTGTATTAATTTATAAGTAAAACAAGCCAGAAAAATGGGACTACACAGGATACTCTTACAAACCTTGGTAAAAATAGTGGCTACACTCTGCTACAATCTGTAGAAATACAGCATCAACATTAGAAACATTAGGCAACAGTGTAGATGGGCAAATAACATAGATAATACACTAATGGTAAGTATACTTTACCTGGATCAGGAGGAGCCTGTTGTTGCCAATGTGGATATGCATTTCCCCACCCCTGGGGAGCATATGGAGCTGGGGGACCACTGAAAAGAAAATATGTACATAAATAATCATTTGTCAAAATCTAGGATCTTAAGGAAAAACCCGGAATGAATCCAGTACTTACTGAGGAGCTGGACCAGGTGGTCCTGGATTATAAGGTGCAGGGTTGTATGGTCCCATGGGAGCTCCAGGTCCTGGTGGCCCAGGAGGCCCATGGGGGCCTGGGACTCCATGGGGCCCATGGGGTACAGGTGGCCCTAAAGGGTTTACTGGGCCCTGTCAAATACCAAAAGACATAAAAAAGTCAGAAAAGGTGTGATAGTCAAGTTACCCAAAGATCAAGTATTTTTTTTGGCCAGTCCTGGGCCTTGGACTCAGGGTCTGAGCACTGTCCCTGGCTTCTTCCCGCTCAAGGCTAGCACTCTGCCACTTGAGCCACAGCGCCGCTTCTGGCCATTTTCTGTATATGTGGTGCTGGGGAATCGAACCTAGGGCCTCGTGTATCCGAGGCAGGCACTCTTGCCACTAGGCTATATCCCCAGCCCCTCAAGTATGTTTTAAGTAACAAGTTTCATTAGAGTTCCTTTCCTTATAATAACTATTGCAAAATCCCTACATTAAAAATTCATAAAAATCAGCTGCATTGAGGCTGGGAATATGGCTTAGTGGCAGAGTGCTTGCCTAGCATGTATGAAGCCCTGGCTGGGTTCAATTCCTCTTCACCACAGATATAGAAAAAGCCGGAAGTGGCGCTGTGGCTCAGGTGGTAGAGTGCTAGCCTTTAGCACAAAGAAGCCAGGGACAGTGCTGGGGCCTTGAGTCCCAGGACTGACCAAAAAAAAAAAAAAAAGGCTGAGATCTGAGGATTATGGTTCAAAATCAGCCTGGGCAGGAAAGTCCACAATACTCTATAACAAAACAAAGGGTTCCAATCATCTTTCATTTTTAACACTCACATCTACCAAACAAAAACCAAATAGAAAGTTAAAAAACTTTAGGGCCATATGCAGTAGGCACGCCTTTCTTTTTTGTGCCAGTATTTTTAAGGTTAATTGGAGAGGCAATATTAGGGACTTTTTTTTTTTGCCTGAGCTGGTTTATAATCCTCAGAGCTCTACCTCCTGAGTAGCTAGGATTACAGGCCTGAGCCTATAATATCCAACCTTGGTTATAATACATATATGCATGTGTATGTATGTGTGTGAATATATACATTTTTTTGGGGGGGGGGGTCAAGTAGAAGTCATTTCTAAAAGTCACAATTTTGAGAGCCAGTTCAAAAGCCATAAAGTCTAAATTTTCACAGTAGAGGAGATTGGATTTGGTTTTTAACTCTCCAAAGATACATACAAAGACCTTAATAAATTGACAATTTCCTCTATCAACACTTGTATGTCAGTAGGTAATGCTAATAGTCTATATACTCAAAGTAAGGTTAAACACCTCAAATTAAACATATAACTATGCATTTAATTATTGCTATTTTCCCTATGTTGTGTACAAGTGTTATCACAAAACCTGTGATTTTTCAAGTAGAAAAGATATAGGAAGTTAGGAAGATATGTTTCTGGAAAAGTTAAAAGAAAAGTACTTGTAGATGAGGAAGGATTGTTTAAAGTCTGAATCTAGGCATTTATTATCTAACTCTTTGAAAACAACTTTTTTAAGTATTTTTCCAACAATTATAATTTTGGTGGGTCTAGTTAGGTGAAATTATTTAAGGCACATTTTAATGCTGAAGAACAAATCTGGGTTCCTGAAAAAGTAAAGGCTTTAAATAGGTCACTTCAAATAAAGGGTTCAAAACTTAAATGGCTGTGCCCTAGGTTTTATAATACAATCTGGATTCCCTAAGCTCTGTATTAATAATAAAGT
This sequence comes from Perognathus longimembris pacificus, assembly GCF_023159225.1. Lineage (NCBI taxonomy): Eukaryota > Metazoa > Chordata > Mammalia > Rodentia > Heteromyidae > Perognathus > Perognathus longimembris. Next base: position 55,583,056 of record NC_063167.1, read on the forward strand.
GTTTTTGTGAGGCAATCTAGATCCCAATTGTCATCTGGGGGCTGGGGATATAGCCTAGTGGCAAGAGTGCCTGCCTCGGATACACGAGGCCCTAGGTTCGATTCCCCAGCACCACATATACAGAAAACGGCCAGAAGCGGCGCTGTGGCTCAAGAGGCAGAGTGCTAGCCTTGAGCGGGAAGAAGCCAGGGACAGTGCTCAGGCCCTGAGTCCAAGGCCCAGGACTGGCCAAAAAAAAAAAAAAAACAAAAAAACAATTGTCATCTGGAATAAACTGGGAACCAATAAAAGCCTCTCAGACTTAATTAAGAGTTATTGGTACTGGCCTTAACCTTGGGTATTCCGAATTAGGTTTGTCATTCTATGTCTAACAAATGAAGGCAAAGCATTTAAACTCCTTTAATCAAAGGTGAGAATTAAATCTGTGGCTCTTAAGTGCTAAAATTTTATTTCCTTTAAGTTCTATTCAAGCCCTAGGGGACATACCACAAATTGGAGGAGTGGGGGACATTAAAATTGACCAAAGCCCTTTAGGGTTCCAGACGATAAAACAGGATAGGTTAAAAAAAAAGGATAGGTAGCAAAGCAGTAAGAAAGTATTATTTTCAAGAAAAGTCAAAGGGCCAGACTGAAGTTAAAACCAGGAAGTAAACAGAAAAAAAGAAGATAAGGTCCTCTACTTAGCATATCGCTTTTTTAACCTAGTTACAGTATAAAGAAAAGGAGGGTCTACCTACTTCAGCCTTCTCCTTTTAAAATATACAGGCTATCTGAAATGTGCTTTACCCATAAATGTTAAAAACATGGGAACTTGGGCTGGGGATATGGCCTAGTGGCAAGAGAGCTTGCCTCGTATACATGAGGCCCTGGGTTCGATTCCCCAGCACCACATATACAGAAAACAGCCAGAAGTGGCGCTGTGGCTCAAGTGGCAGAGTGTTAGCTTTGAGCAAAAGGAAGCCAGGGACAGTGCTCAGGCCCTAAGTCCAAGGCCCAGGACTGGCCAAAAAAACAAAACAAAACAAAAAACATGGGAACTCTAAGCATGTGTAAAGGCAGCAGGGAAAAGGAAGAAGTCTTATTAGCTACCAGTGTTTTGGGTGGGTCTCACTCACCCAGGTTTAAAACAAAAGAAGTTACTAAGTGCATTCACTTAGCTTAAAATATCAAGGCTACTTTTCAGCAGGGCACTTGAGGCCCTTACTACTCAGGAGGCTGAGATCTGAAGATTACAGTTTGAAGCCAGCCTGGGCAGAAAAGTCCTCCGGAGACTCTTATATCCAACTACTCAAAAACTGGAAAAGGCCCATGGCTCAAAGTGGTAGGGTGCTAGGCTTGAGCAAAAAAGGCTCAGGGATAGTGCCTAGGCCCTGAGCTCAACCCCTATTGTGCCCTTTTTTTTTTTTTTTTTTGGTAATTCTGAGCCTTTAACTCCCACTTCCCACATTGATAAAAGAGAATGGTTCTCTCCATTTCTCCCTGCCATGCTAATATAAATTCTGGATAAAAGGTTAAAGTTAAAGTTGTACATGGTACTATATAGTACAATTTTGAATAAATGCTATGTTTATGCAATATGGACTAAGTATGAACAACAAGTTTAAGGCATACTCACACCAATCTTTTCTTCTATGAGTTGACGAGCATAGTCTATTTGCTGTGGGGTGCCACGAATTGTAAACAACTTCATATTAGGATCTGCATTTGGTGGAGGATTTCTCTGAAGTTCTATTCTTGCACCAGACTGTTGACTTATACTTTTTATGGTTTCACCACCTGAAACCAGAAGACAGTAATTCCCTAAAGGTTTAAATAAAGAAAGGTGCTACCCAAAAGAAAATAGTTGTCAGGAGACAGTGGCTCAAACTAGATCTATCTATTCAGGAGGCTGTGACTCCAGAATATTGATTTGAAGTTATAGCCCAGACAGTAAAGTCCAGGAGACTATCTCCAACTAATCACCAAAAAGCCAAAAGTGGAGCTCTGGTTCAGTGGTAGAGTGCTAGCCTTGAGCTCCCCCCCCCCCAACCAAAAGGTACCTGATTTCAAGCCCCAATACTTGGCCCTTCCTACAATTAATTCAATGATCCATTAAAATACAGTTTTGCCATCATCCCATCTGATTAATTAGGATTTTCCATTTTGTTTTAAACCAAGTCACAGTAAACATCTCATTCTCCTAAATACATTAAGCTTAAAGTTGTTTTTGTTCAGGAGCGAGGGTGGTGGTAGGTTTGAATTTAGGATTTTGCACTAACTAGGCTTTGCTTAGTTAGCTGAACTCTCAGTTGAGCAATGTTGTGGACCTTTCTGGCCAGGATAACTTCTAATTGTGATGCTCTAGACCTCAGTCTCCCAAGTAGCTAAAAGTACAGGTGTGAGCCACAGAGGCTCACCCAAGTCATTGAGTCAAAAGCTCCTTACACTAACAAGTGACTCCTTTCTCTAAAAGCCAGAAACTTCATTGTAACTACTATACCAATATGAAATATTTTCCAAAGAATTATAATAGCAACAGAAAAGTGTTCAGAAACATTAAATAATGTGGTAAACATTAAGAATTTAAAATACATTGCCTTTTCCTATTATTAATCCAGTTTTCCCAGTTGGCACGATGAAATTAAATTCCTGTAGTCCACCAGGCGGTCCCATGTTCCAGTTGCCTTGACCTCTACCTCTTCCTCGACCACCAGGTCCAGGTCCACCAGGATTACCAGCCTAAGGAAGGAAAAGGAGAGTGGGAATCTGTGTAGAAATCTTTTCGTAATAAAATGATTAAGGTCTCCCACAACTAATCTTCATATTCCTGAGTCATAAATTTAGAAATGATGTTAGAAATTCCTTGACAAAATTAATCAGGTAAAGATTTCCATTTTTGTTTTGTGTTAGTTTTGGGACTTAAATTCAGGGCCTTGGCACTCTTGAGCGATTTTTGTTCAAGGCTAAAACTTTTCTTCACCACTCGATCAACAACTGCAGCTCTGGCTTTTGCTGGTTAACTGCAGCCAACAGTCTCACAGACTTTTCTGCCTGGGATGGCTTTGAACTGTGATCCTGTGTAGTTAGAGATACCAGCGCCCAGCAACAGTTTCACTTATAAAAATACTGGAGCGAATATACACTTAGATATTCACTTACATAGCACTTTAAATATTCTAGGAATAATAAAGCACTTATTAAGCATACTTAATATAAAAATAAGGAAGCTGCTTTTTCAGATTTGATTAAAAATACCAATGGAAACCAAAATATCTATCCAACCTGAACACTTCGAAGAAGGTCTGTAATAATTTCTGCAGCATGTTGACATCGGTCTGGAGGTCCCGTTATTTGTGCTATTCTATCAGGTGTTGTTCCATCATCTATAAAAAACAAGGAAACAAGTTGATTTAATAGTAAATGTATGAATATCAAAACTAATGACTATCAAAACACAGTAGATTAAATATATTTATGCTAACCTGGTTTAAACTGAATTCGAACACCAGCGTCATTCTGTATTTTTTTGATCATCTCTCCATTTCTTCCTATTACAATGCCAACAGCAAACCTTGGAATGGGTACCTGATGCAAATTTAGAGTGCAAGTATTAAGAAAGACATTTCCTGAATATTAATCTACATTAAATCACAAAAGTATAAACAGCTATGTATGCCATGTAGTAGTAAAATACAAAAAATACTAAAGTAGAAAGAAAAAGGGAGACGGCCATCTATTCAAAATAAGAAAACTTTTTTTTTTTTTATTTTGGCTGGTCCTGGGCCTTGGACTCAGGGCCTGAGCACTGTCCCTGGCTTCCTTTTACTCAAGGCTAGCACTCTGCCACTTGAGCCACAGCGCCACTTCTGGCCGTTTTCTGTATATGTGGTGCTGGGGAATCGAACCCAGGGCCTCATGTATACGAGGCAGGCTCTCTTGCCACTAGGCCATATCCCCAGCCCCAAGAAAACTTTTTAAATAAGAGTAACATACAAGGATAAGGAATTTTTACTTACATCTATCCCTTCATTTCCTCCAATTCTTGACCCATACTCATTCCGAACTTCTCTGAAACCACCTTGATCACGAATTAACTCTAACACCATCTCCTTTGCTTGCTAAATTACAAAGAGTTACCCATTAAAAACAAATGTATGAAAACATTCCATTATCCATTCACATTTCCCCCAAACCCACCCAATCTCTAAAAGGACAAAGTGAAGTTTACTTGAACTTTATATGGGTCGCCTGTAATTCTAAGAGGCTTGTCAGCACCAGTGTTCTGAGGTCCATCTTGAATCATAACCATTTTAACTCCAGCCCGTTCCTGTTAAAAGACAATGAGTATTACCAAGATGGAAGAGAAAAACTGGCTTCAAAATATAGAAAAAAAAATCATTTTTACAATATATCAATACCTGAAGTTGTTTAATAGTCTCTCCCCCCTTTCCAATAACTAATCCTGCCTTGCTAGCTGGAATCATGATTTCTTGAACTGCATTTCCAGGTCCGTCACCATGATGAAAGCCAGGGGCTGGTCTTCCTTTCTCAACAATCTGGTCCAATAATCGTTTGGCTGACCTGTTGTTAATGAGTTAAAATTCCAAGAATAAAGTGCACCATATTCATTCTTTCTTTTTTTCTAAAAGTAGAATTTTTGACACGTCTAAAAGTGTCCAAGGGTCACTGAATTACTTCCCGCACCAAGGCCTACTTATGACAAACTACAAGGTTTAACGTTTTGGTTTAACTTTATTAAGCAACAATGGCATGTGTCAAAAAATAGCATTCACTAAGTGTTATTAAAAAAAAAAATCAAGAGGTGGGCGCTGATAGCTCATGCCTGTAACCTTAGCTACTCAGGAGACTGAGATGTGGTAAAGTCCTAGCCTTGAGCTGAATGCCCGACAACTGACCAAAAAAGAAAACCAAACCAACACAGTCTAAAGGCTATAGTGTAAGACAACAGGAATAAAACAGCAGCTTGGGGATGAGGTAGAAATCAAGTTTTTTTGTTATTTATTTGGTCCTGGGGCAGGACCTGGGTGCTGTCCCTGAGCTTCCTTTGCTCAAGGACAGTGCTTTACCACTTGATCCACAGTTCTACTTCTAGGTTTTTGGTAGTTTAGTGGAAATAATAGGAGCTTCAGACTTTCCCGCCCAGGTCGACTTTGAACTACAATCCTCACATCTCAGCCTCCTGAGTAGCTAGGACTGTTAAGTGTGAACTGGTAACTGGTGAGTATTCTATTTCTAATGTCATGGAGACTGGGACTAGAACTCAGAGGTAGGTAGAATGTACACTTGTTGATCCTCAGCAAATCACCCCCCCCACATTAAAAATATAGTTTGGAGGGCTGGGGATATGGCCTAGTGGCAAGAGTGCTTGCCTCATATACATGAGGCCCTGGGTTCAGTTCCCCAGCACCACATATACAGAAAATGGCCAGAAGTGGCGCTGTGGCTCAAGTGGCAGAGTGCTAGCCTTGAGCAAGAAGAAGCCAGGGACAGTACTCAGGCCCTGAGTCCAAGCCCCAGGACTGCCCCCCCCCCCCAAAATAGTTTGGAAACATTGGGCAATCACCGAATATTCACGTTTATAATTTAGAAAAATATTCAAGATGAAACTTTAGAGTATAAAACTTAACCTGGTGCCCAGTGGCTCATCCTATAATCCTAGCTATTCAGGAGGCTAAGATCTGAGGACTGCAGTTCAACACAGCATGAGCAGGAGTCTGTGAGACTCTTATCTCCAATAAAACTAAGTAGAAAAAGTCAGAAGTGGCACTGTGCCTCAAGAGGTACAGTGCTAGCCTTAAGTACAAAGAGGCTCAGGGACAGCATCCAGGCCCTAAGTTCAAGCCCCTTGACTGGCAATAAATAAAAAGTAAAATAAAACTTATGGTTACTGGGGCTGGAATGTGGCCTAGTGGCAAGAGTGCTTGCCTCATACACATGAGGCCCTGGGTTCGATTCCTCAGCACCACATATATAGAAAATGGCCAGAAGTGGCGCTGTGGCTCAAGTGGTAGAGTGCTAGCCTTGAGCAAAAAAGAAGCCAGGGACAGTGCTCAGGCCCTGAGTCCAAGGCCCAGGACTGGCCAAAAAAAAAGGAAAAAGAAAGAGGCAGATGGTTTGGTAAATACCTCTTCTAAGGAATTTTTTTGGCAAGAATTCAAGGTGACTTTTGTTTAGGAGGAGAATTCTAAAACATGTCTATATACTTAATAGAAATTACTTGAAAAAAAAAAACTAGCAATGCAGGATAGTTAGCTTAATTACAGTGATATTACCCTATCCAAATAGTAAAGAATAAAAGGGGGCAATGTATTAGTGGTAATGAAGCACAAGGACAATGTTCAGAATTTTATATACCGTTATCATATTTAGAAACTTCTTTTTTAACATTTGCATACTTACTGGACGGATTCAGGTGTTCCAGTTAACATACAAGACCTTTCCGGTAGGCCACCACTGTCTATGATTAAAAAAGAAGACTTCAGGTCAAGAAAAGATTAACCCAGTGTTATTATATGACTTAAAAGTAACCAAGTTTTCTAATCACTCTGACCACACCAAGAGAGGTATAGGGGTGTATCTAAAGAGAGTATAAAACAAGATTGGGTTTGATCTTGCTAACTACAAAACCAAACAAAGGGAAGGAAACCCCAAAGAAGTGTTACCAGGAGCTATCTGTATTTTGCATCCAGATTCCTGCTGTATGCGTGAGATCTGTTCACCTCCTCTGCCAATTACTAGTTAAAAAAGAAGAAGGAAATTATTTGCTAGAAGGTTACAGGTATGCTTTATGTTTTTTAAAATTTAAAATTAGGTCACTTACTAAATCCAACCATTCCATCTGGAACTTTGTATTCTTCTGTCATTACAGATCTGCTAAGAAATTACAGGAACATATACTTTTTAAAAAGGTAAGTGCACATATCTATGTGTTTATAAATAATGTCCTTATATAAGCAAATGGAAGTCTAACGTCCTAATGGAGTATAAACTAAGGGTCTAGGCACACAATATTCATGGCCGAAGTATGTCCTAATATCTGGTTAAGCTAAGAATCACAAATAAGGAGCAATGCACTTTTAGCTTATGCCTATAATCCTAGCTACTCAGTAAGTTGAGATATGAGGATCATGGTTGAAGTCAGCCTGGACAGGAAAGTCCATGAGACGGATATCCAAATAATTAGTAAAAACCCAGAAGTAGAGCTGTGGTTCAAATGGTAGACTCTCAGCCTTGAGCAGAAAAAGCTGAGACAGCACCCAGGGTCCTGAGTTAAAGTCCCAGGACAAACACTAAAAAATTATAAAGAACTGCAAATACATATCACACACAATCACTTGAAGAAGAGATGGTGAGCTGACATGGAGACATGAAGCAAAGGAGTTCAAGAGTACAAAATACGTCATTAAAAAAAAAAAAAACTTTGTGTATTCAATTTTTTTGCTCAAGGCTAGCGCTCTGACACTTGAGCCACAGCACCACTTCTGGCTGTGTTCTGTATACTTGGTGCTGGGGAATTGAACCCAGGGCCTCATGTATACGAGGCAAGCACTCTTGCCACTAGGCCATATCCCCAGCCCCTCCAATTTATTTTTTTCTTCATTGTCAAAGTGAAGTACAGAGGGGTTACAGTTCCATATGTAAGGCAGTGAGTACCTTTCTTCTTCTTTTTTTTTTTTACCAGTCCTGGGCCTTCTTAGGGCCTGAGCACTGTCCCTGGCTTCTTTTTGCTCAAGGCTAGCACTTTGCCACTTGAACCACAGCGCCACTTCTGGCCGTTTTCTATATATGTGGTGCTGGAGAATGGAGCCCAGGGCTGCATGAATGTGAGGCAAGCTCTCTTGCCACTAGGCCATACTCCCAGCCCCCAAACACATCATCTTATGTTATTCTAGTACACCTTAATTCTTCTAAAACATAGCTAAGTCTACCTATCTTTCCAAATTTAAGGATATTTAAATTTTCTTTAGTGCAGTTCTAGGCTTGAACTTGGTGTAGATGCTGTCTCAGAGCTTTTGTACTCTATCACTTGAGCAACAGTTCTATTTTTTTTTTTTTTGTGGTTAAGTTTCTTGTTCAGACTGGTTTTGAACCACAATCCCCAGATCTCTGCCTCTTGGGCAGCTAGGATTACAGGTGTGAACCACTGCCACCTGGCAAATGTCCTTATTTAAAAAACATTTTAGGTAGAACCTATACATATATAAACATGCAGACATGTCTATAATTACAACACCCTTAGTTGTTAATACAATACAGCTCAGTTGAGGCTTGCAAAGAAACATTAAAAAGCATTTGACTGTACCTTTGCTGTTGATGCATTGGTGGCATCTGGGTTCCAAAAGCTACCAAAATTAAATAAGAATCCAAAATTTTAATTAAATACAATCACATCAAACATTCTAAAAATCTTTCCTGAAGGCAGACAACACAATTGGGGAGAATAAAATTTTATAGACTATTCAAATCAGCATTAACAATAACAAGGAAGTCAGTGAAAGGGTAAATATATTAGCAATGGCATAAAACAGTTTTTTGGTTTTTTGTTTTTTTTTGCCAGTCCTGGGTCTTGAACTCAGGGCCTGAGCACTGTCCCTGCCTTCTTTTTGCTCAAGGCCAGCACTCTGCCACTTGAGCCACAACACCACTTCTGGCCATTTTCTATGTATGTGGTACTGAGGAATTGAACCCAGGGCTTCATGTATACGAAGCAAGTACTCTTGCCACTAGGCCATATTCCCAGCCCCCCCATAAAACATTTTCTTTAAGTGGTATAAGCATAGATTAAAAACTAGAGTACCTAAATAAAATGTACAGTAGCCCAGGAACGTGTATTTATAAATACACGTAGACATAAATCAACTTTTTACAAGACAAAAGGTATATATTTATAATGAAAACTACCAATTTATAATGCCTATAACCAACTAAACTTTCTACAAAAAAAATACAACCATAATTTAAAATAATACTTACAGTCATTTTGAGGAGCAACTTTCTTAGCATCTGGTTGATCTGCAAAATTAAGAGACTTTTAATTTTGTTTCAAAGTTAGTACAAAGCTTCCTCCCTCAAGCAAAAATAGCATTATAAACATTTAAAGTATGTGACAGAATCATTTGAATTAAAATAGCCAGAACTCAACCCAGACTCAATCTAAAGAAAAGTAATCTTTTCATTTTCTCCAAGTTAATGCACAGACATTTACAAGTTTTGATTTTTATCAAATCTGACCACTTTAGGATAATACAGGACAAGTTATTTAGCTCCATTACTAGCAAAAAATCACTTGCTAAAGGCTAATGATGCTTCTATTGTAGGTACTTTAAGAAGACTGGGGTGGGGGAGAAGACTACCAAATTGTAAAAATTCCATATATTAAAAGTTGACATGACTATGACCACAAAGCTATCCCCCCAAAAAAGGAAAAAGAAAAAAACTACAAGGCAGTCTGAATCTAAACTGTTTGGTTACATTTTACTATACTGAAACTTCAGAAGAACTCAAAAGCAACTATATAACCTACCTTTATATATAAATCCACTATAGATGAATACAATGCACTTTCATCAGACTATACTTGAAAAGTACTATTATTTTCCTCCCTACCACAAACTCAAGTGGCAAGTATACAATTGTTATGCAGTAAAAATTCACACACATAATCCAAAAAGATTACTGTGCCCATTTAAAAATCCACTGGTTTATTTCATGGTTACATACTAAACACAGGTAAAAACTCCTGCCTTTAAAAGGAGAGGGCATTCCCTCCCAGTGTGTGGTACTGCTTGGACTTGTCCAAGAACCATCTACACATAAAATAAAAAGAATATATACAATATCTGGAGCATCATTAGCTCATTTTTTTTTTTTTTTTGGCCAGTCCTGGGCCTTGGACTCAGGGCCTGAGCACCGTCCCTGGCTTCTTCCCGCTCAAGGCTAGCACTCTGCCACTTGAGCCACAGCGCCGCTTCTGGCCGTTTTCTGTATATGTGGTGCTGGGGAATCGAACCTAGGTCCTTTGTATCCAAGGCAGGCATCCTTGCCACTAGGCTATATCCCCAGCCCATTAGCTCATTTTTTTAAAAACTAAAAACCTTACTTATAAATGTGGAAGATACTTTAAAAGTAAACTAAGTGCACCTAGTGAGAAGCTACAAATACATTCTATAAGCTTGGTCAGAATAGAATCCTTAAAAAACAAAAACAAAAAAACCCTAAAACAAAAAAATGCAGAGAAGCTTCAATAATCATTTTTTCCAATACAAAGTACTATAATTCAGTTTTAATCCATGTCCAAGTTAAACCTGAAACACAAAACAAAGCCCTAAGGGAAACAATCAAGAAATAACATACAAATGGTAGTTTGAAAACACTAGTGGACTAGCACTTTAGAATTTTTATACAAATTGAAATCTAAAATGACAAGATAATGAAAGCATAGCACACATCCATTCAGGTATGAGCAGGTGAGTGAAGTGTGTCCTAAACCACTTAAATTTTGTGTTCAGAAGTATGAATAATCAAGTCTGTGCAAACTGTCAATCAGACAATCCCAAGAGAGGTAAAATGAATGGTTAATTTAGAAAAAAAACTTTGTGGTTCACTCACATTTTACTTACCTTGTTTAGGTCTCCCAGTTAATACAAATCTTACAATTTTAGGAATCTTATAGTAAAAGCAATGTCTAAATACACTGAAAATATTTCAACTAAATATGGCTATAACTTACCTCCATCTTCTAACGGTCTCTTTTGTCCTCCATAGCCATAGTCATTTGAATTTAACGACGTACCAGCATCACCGCCAATTTTTGCAGCAATCTTGGGGGAGGGGGGAAGAAAGTATACTCATTAAAGATAAAACAAACGTCTACATACTAGTTGATACAAAACTTCATTTTTTTTTTTACCCAACATGTGCATATACTAAGTACTGTTCAGGATTTGACTATAAAGCTAAAACTACAATTTTTATGACCACCAATACTTACACACAAAAGAGTAACTGGCTAAGAATCTTTAGAAGAGCAAATGGTTTTGAGGAAACCAGATCCTAATCCTACCTTTTCCACTATCTTCTCCCAAGCCTCCTCAGAAGATAGATGAGGACAGTGTCAAAGTTTTCTGCGATTCTAGCCACATGTAGTCAGAATACTTGAAATGTGGTCAATTCAAATTGGCATTTTAAAGGGCAAATGTGTGCTAGACATTGGAAAACTAGAACCTAAAAGAATGTAAAGCACTTAAAAATTTTTCTATTAGGCCGGGTGCTGGTGGCTCACATCTGTAATCCTGGCCTCTCAGGAGGCTGAGATCTGAAGATGCAGGTTCAAAGCCAGCCGGGCCAGTAAAGTTCCTGAGACTCCTATCTCCAAATAACTATTAAAAAACACCAGAAGTTGTGGCTGTAAGTGGTAGAGCACTATCCTTGAGCAAAAGAGCTCAGAGTCCCGAGTTCAAAACCCAGGACACACCAAAAAAAAGGTATAGTTAAAAATACTTCAAAACAAAGTTATCTTTGATATGTTAAGATATGGCTTAGTTGCAATTCTGTTAAGTAATGTCCTGAGAATATTAACAGGAATTAGAGCAACTCTAATGAAAGTAATACCTTGCATTGGACTAAACAAAAACCAAGAAAGAACAAAGCCTCAGGGTTGGGGTGTGGCTTAAGTGTACAGTGCCAAAGCCTAGAGTTAAAAGCCCCTAGGTTTCTCCAAACAAAAAGTAAAACCAATCAACCCTCGTTTTAAGGAGTGGAAAGTTACCCAAATGAAAAAAAAAAAAATCGAACCTTTGGTTATTGAAATTCCCTCTAGGGAATCCTGATGTGAATTAACCCAATTGCCTCACCATTTTACTGTTAAATAGGAAATTGGGCAGGGTAAGCATATATTCAAGGACTTTCTCAATTAAAAGCCTATTTTTATCCTTGAGTACCTATTTCAGTCTTCTTTCCTGACAGTTATACTAATCACCCCCAACACTACTTTTCCACCTTTACACCTCAAAAATCTATTAGACCACTTAAGTGGTAGTCCAACAGGAGCTTAAATGCCCTGACCAGAGTTGAGCAGTACTGATGTTTTTGAAAGGAAAAGTACTGGAGGCCAGAGTAAATAGTACCAAAAAACAAGAGAATGGTTTAGGGTCTGAATTTGTGGAGCTGAACCCCTTTAAACTCCAAGGAACTTCCAGAGAAAGTACACTTACATATGCCTTATTTATGGATAAAATAACCCAAATGGAAATCAAATACTTCATTCAAAAGTAATAAAATCAGAATACTGAATCAAGAGATTTAGTAAAATACACACATTTCATCAACAATTCTCCAAGATCAGTACAGAATACATTTGTAGGTTACTATGAGGACTAATTTTAAGAAAAATAATCCAGAAAGGCCAACTTTCCAATGTAACCAATTTTAATAGTCATATATGAATTATGGGCAGGCCCTTACTTTTATTTGATTTTAATCTACAGAAATAACACATTTTGCACTTGGATCTAGCTCTAGTTTTTGAATGAAGAAACATTTACTCCGCCCTCTTTCTTTCAAGCATTTCTAATTTCTATGACTAGTCTTCAAAAGCGGAATTAGAACTGAAAAACACCTTTTGGAGATTAAAAATAAAACCATGCCACTTGACTTTAGTGTGTTGATCCCCATGATCAAAAGAGCTGATGCTCAGGGGCTGGGAATATGGCCTAGTGGTAAAGTGCTCATCTTGTATACATGAGGCCCTGGGTTCCATCGATTCCTCGGCCCCACATATACAGAAAAGACCACAAGTGGCTCTGTGGCAGAGGGCTAGCCTTGAGCAAAAAGAAGCCAGGGACAGTGCTCAGGCCCTGAGTTCAAGCCCCAGGACTGGCAAAAAAAAAAACAAAACCAAACAAAAGAGTTGATGCTCAGAAGATTACCTAAATGCTAAAAAAGTCTATTTCCTAATGTTTCCTTAGGTCTTGGGGTTATGATATGAATTTGGAAGCTTTGTTTTTTGCCAAATTTTCTCAAGTATTCTATGCCTCATTTACCACATATGCATAAATGGGCAATAGTTTCTACACTTACATAGGATGATAACAAAATACGCTTAGCTAAGGCTCTACTATACTGCATATCTTAGTAAACTGTTAATTATGAACACATTAGCATAGTATATATAACACAATTCTAAAATCGGGTCTACAAGACTGTAAATATTTGATAAATGTAACTGGAGGCTGCTTAAGAAGATATACAAGCTTTCCATAGCTCTAAGGATGTGAACTACCTACATAAAACATGTATTTTCTACATAGTTATCTTCAAAAGGAAAGTTTATCAAGTATCTTCCAGAATATTTAATTCCATCTGTATACATGAATTTTTCATTTATGATTCAATTTCACCAATGATGAGTAACAAGGTCCTTATATATTTGATTTGTACATAAACATTAGAAATATACATGGGTTGTCTATTATCACAATCAAGGCTTGCTAGCTGAGCACTCAAAGTCTTGTGGAGTTTGGAACTTATTGTACCCTTTCTCACTTCATTTCCCATTCTCCTTTTCCCATTCACTTCTATGCACCCTAACTTCACTCTTGGGTTCTGGTCATTCCAACAATCCTCAAACCTTTGTACATTTTGCTTCTTTTTTTTTTTTTAATTAGCTAAAGCATTTCTCATCCTGCTTGCACAAACAACACTGCCATAGCAAGCTGAGACAATACTTCCCTGGTATCCAGTACAGAACCTGACTCAAGATATTACAAATGTTTACAGTATAAGAGGATGAATTAAGTGCATTTTTTCTTTTTTTAGTCCGTTGTGGGGCTTGAACTCTGGGCCCGGGTGCTGTCCCTGAGCTCTTCAGTTCAAGGCTAGAGCTATACTACTTGAGCCACCGCACCACTTCTGGTTTTCTGGTGATTAACTGGAAAAGAGCCTCACTTACTTTCCTGCCCATACTGGCCTTTGAACCGTGATCTTCAGATCTCAGCCTTCGGAGTAGGTAGGATTACAGGCATGAGCCACGAACGCCCAGCTTGTATTTTCTTTACTCTCTAACCAAGTATTAATCTGGTACTTTTGTTCATTTGTATTTGGTTCCTTCATAGTATCATAGAATCCCACAAATAAACTCACAAATTTAGTTTCGTGTATCTATATATAGTGTGGCACAAAATGAGCCTATTTAGACTACCGCTAACATTTTGGATTATAATCAAGAGCAGGTACATTTCTCCATGTGTCACCCAGTAGAAAAGGGTGATGTTAAATCATTATATTTACAAACTGAATTCTGACTCAGTAATGCTTTAAGTGACTGAAAGGAAAAGTTAAGTAGACTCCTAATATAATCAAAACTGGTTTCTAATTACCATTCGCTTAATAGTAGTCTAAAATGCCTTGCATGGTATGCGGTGTCCTATGGGAAAACGTTTTGTACTTTACATTCAGGTCCCTATCAATACCATACATTTTAAAATTACGAACACATCAAATGAAAATCGAAAAAGGCAAAAGTTCGGAGTTCAGTTTCCTGGAGTCCACGTATTCCCCCCCCCCTCCGCTTACAGTATTTCATCCGGGGTGGGGGGGGGGGGGCGAGAACCAAAAAGCCCGCAACCTCAGCGTACAAAAGAGGGCAGGTCTGACCAGTTTATGAACCGAGGCAGATTCAAACTGAAACCACGAGTATAAAGGGCCTGAGGCCATTTTGAGAAGCGAGGACTCGCCAATCGCGCCCAGAGGAAAAGTGAAGTCCCTTCCTTGAACACGTGAAAGCGATAGTCCCCTACAGCTGCTTTGATTTGGGAAAAAATAAATAATAAAAACATCCCCAAAGAGCCGGAAGTGGTTTAATGGGTGCTTTTTAAAAAGACTCCGGTAGAGACAACCCACAGTTACTACCTCCCAACTTTAATGCCCCAAACCTTCCATACTATTGTGTGCAAGCAGGCGCGCTTCACGCTGGGGGAGGAGGGAAGATGTTGGTTCCGAGTAAGGGGGTGGGGGAGCAAGGGTAACTTGCCGGCGGAGCGGCAGCGCCACGGGAGCCGGCCCGAGACTTAAGGCCGCGTCTGAGCGGCGGGCGTCGGGTCCCGCGGATCTGCTCTCGGGCCTCCAGTCGTCTCCGCAGCGCGGAGAGGCGTGCGGACACCCCGGCCAGCAAGGGCACTTCTGTTCCCCCGCTTCCTCACGCGCAAACGGGTAGCAGCGGCCTACACCACCGGCGCCCAATTACTGAGTCTGCGAGAGCCCGCCGCGCGGTCCACACTCACCTGCCGGGCTCGTTGCAACGCATCTTTGAAAGCATCGTTCACGCCGCCGCCGCCGCCGCCACCACCGCCAGCCGAGCCGGAGGAGGGTGGAGGCACCGTCGAGTAGTCTGCCATGGTTACACTCCCGTAGCCACCCGCCGCCCCCTTCACGGAGATCTCCTCTCTGCTAACTGCTAAGAAAGAAAGAAAATGGCGGCCGTCGAGGATCTATCACATTCTTGCGCGACCATCGTGCCGTAAAGGGGCGGGGAATGGAAGACGGAAATCCCGCGAGGTTTCTGAGGTGACCACGCTAGGGTGGAGGTGGAGACTGGGGTGGGACTGAAAAAAAGAAAAAGGAGAGGAGGCCGAATATCGCGAGGGCTGTTTACAGATCTCGCGAGAGGAAGGTTTATCCTGGCGCTTCCTCTCCGCGCGGTGTCGGGGGTGAAGTTGGGTAATTGTCTCTTTTCAATTGGCCAGTGAGGCTGTCGCGATTGCGGCGTCTGGGCTTGTGTGGCGGAAAGCCTGAAGAAAAAGGGAGCTGTAGTTTCTTACCTGTAGCCGCCTTGGAGAGAGAGTGCGGAAGGGTTTCTCCGCAGGGTCCTTCTGTGTATCCGTAGGGCAGGGCTTGACGCCGGCGGGCGTGACGACCACGCAACAGAGTCTCGTGGGCGCCGCGGCCCGGCCTGAGGGAAGCGCGCCCGGGCGCCGCGTGATGATCCGGGAAACGTCTGCCTGGCCTAGTGGGAGCCCAGCATGATTTCCAGGGTAGTAAAGTGCCCCTGTGTTCTACTAGACGGTCAGATTTGTGGATTTATCACAAGCGTAGGCGGCTCTTAGATCTGGAGCCGTGTTCATAGTTTTCATTTAAAATAAGGTGGGCGAGCAGACAAAAACAAAAAAGGGACTGCACTTGATGTTTTAAATTCAGTGTTGGTCAGACTGAGCAACGGGATGTCGTGTTTCCTTGGTATTCGCTGTCGAGGTCCTTATAATTAAACAGCATTCGTTGGCTTGACCGGAATTATCTTTGTGGCTACTTAAGACGTTTCTCCAAGCCACTAGTGGATACCCAAATGAACTAAATGATTTTTTTTTTTTGGTGGCAATTTCTGTTATGTACTGTATTTGCCAAACAATTTCAGAAATGTCTTCCCTGGCATTTTTTAAAATGTCATCTTAACAATAGTAGACCCAGGAAGGAATAGGATACTTAGATTTATTATTGTTTATAACTTGCATATATCATAGTGGTATTTTAGTTACAAGAGGTAAAATGAGCCTTGCCGACCCTGTAACATTTTTGTCTTCTGTGAGTTAGCCTAAGCAAGTAGTTTACCTATTGCTAGTTGTAGGGTGTACTTTAGTGTTCCTGGTAACCTTTAATGTGTCCATATGGTCAAGGCCCTATGCAACTCAGCTAAGTAAGTGGTTATATAGATAGAAATGGCCCGTGCTTTTTTTGTAATCACCTTAAGACTGTAGCTCGGATCATCGTTTCCAGCGTTTATAGCTGTCCCTTTACATTTTTGTAGGAAATTAATTTGTTAAATGACACATTTAATCATAGCTGTATTTACAAAAGCTATACAAGTCAAATATTGCTGAACCTTTGAACGGTATTTTGATAAAATGTGCCGAACAACTTTAAAACCAGCAGTTGAATTTTTATTTTTTGCCTTTTAATAGATTGATACACTAGTCAGATAACCAGCACAATTTACTGCAGAGTGATATAATTTGCCCGTAAACTTTCATAAATAGTATGGTTTGGTTTTCCTCCAAATATGGAAAGTTAGAACCTCTATTTTTTTGTGTATTTTCCTGGAAACAGGAATATTGTAAAATAAAAACCATTGAAATAGTTCTCGACTAGGATTTCTCAGCTTCAACAGTATTGCTATTTGAGGCCAGATATTTCTTTGTTTTGCTATGTAACTGTGTATTCTAGCATGCTTGGCAGCATCTTTGGGATCTACCCACAGGTGTTGGTAGCATCCTTATCCTCTACTAGTTGTGAAAACCAAAAAATGACTTCAAACATATATACAAAGTTACTTTTCATTGAGATTCACTAGTTATTTTATTTTATTTTATTGCCTGTCCTGCGCTGTGGACTCGGCCTGAGCACTAGTGGTCCCTGGCTTCTTTTTGCCAAAATTATTTTGTGTTGTCCATGTTTCCTTTTTAATGTCCTTCCATTAATAGTATAAGCTGGAGAGCAGGGACTTTGTCTCTATCGTTATCAATCCTTAGTATACCGATAACTATAGGTATTTATTCTAGCCCATAGTCTTGGAACTCTAGATATTTGTTGTGAATGAATTAATGTTTATTTTGTTTTGTTTTGTTTTGCCAGTCCTGGGGTGTTGACTCAGGGCCTGAGCACTGTCCCTGGTTTCTTTTTGCTCAAGGCTAGCACTCTATACCACTTGAGCCATACAGGCTACTTCCAGCTTTTTCTGTTTATGTGGTACTGAGGAATCGAACCCAGGGCTTCATGCTTGCTAGGCAAACACTCTACCATTAAGCCACATTCCCAGACTGAATTAACGTTTAAAAAAACAAACAAACTAAAACACTGCCTTTAAATTACAGTTGGTTTTAAATTTGGGCTTGGGCCTTGTCTTAGATTTCTCTCATCCACATGAAAATCATTACCTGCCTTGACATTAGGTGATTTGAGTTCTTCAGAAATCATAAAATGCTGTTGGAGGCATTTCTCTTATGGAACTCATCTGTATTCGATGCGCAGGAAAGGATAATCTATGTAGTTCACTGTAATAGTTATATTTAAATGTACAATTCAGAATCCTTTAGCATCAATTGTGGAAAAACTAATGGTCACTTTAACTGTTTTCTGAGTTCACACACTTCTTAATCCTTTGTACTTTGCTGATTCTTTTAAGTTTATTAAATCTGTCAGATTTTTTCTTGACTTAATTCCTGTTTTTAGTGTAAATCCTCTTAAAAGTAGGCATATCTTAGCTAAAAATCTAAACTTGGTTCATTATGCTTTGAAAGATTAGCTTACTATCCAGCTGATTTTCTTTTTTTTCTTTACTGTCAAAGTGTGATACAGAGGGGTTACAGATTCATATGAAAGGCAGTGAGTACATTTCTTGTTCTACTTGTTACCTCCTATCTCCTCCTCCCCTTCCCCCCCCCCCCCCCCGCCCAAGAGTTGTGCAGTTGGTTTACACCAAATGGTTTTGTAAGTGTTGCTTTTTGAATGGTTTGTCTTTTTGTTCTTTGTCTCTCAATTTTGGTATTCCTCTCCCTTCCCCAATTCTAATACCCATATAAACAGTATCCAGGGTACTCAGATGTGATACAGTGGTAGCGAGGGTACAGCCACATATAAGGAGTACAAGAGAAACAAAACTAAACAAACCAATCAGACAAACAAACAGACAAGGAAAAAGAGAAAAAAAATAGTACGAGTTCACATGGCATGTTGAAAATAATTGTAGCAGTGGTATAACTCTTGTTTCTGTAATGTGAAATTCATTTCACTTGGCATCTTCTTATATGATCATATGGGTGTAGCTATTGGGGTATTTTGATCTTCTACCATGACTAGCCTATTCATGTACTAGCTGTTCCCTATGAGGGACACCATAGGGTTTATATTTCTTTGGATCTGGGTTATTTCACTTAGTTTGATTTTTTTTTTTCCCAAGTCCTATTCCCCTACGAATGAGGCAGTGTCTTCCTTCTGATGGAGGCATAGAATTCCATTGTGTATATGTACCACATTTTCCTGATTCACTTGTCTACTGAGGGGCATCTCGGTTGGTTCCATGTTTTCCAGCTGATCTTTTTTTTTTTTTATTTTATAGTCACACCTATTAAAGAACTTTAAGGAATTGAAGATGTAGCTCATTAGTAGTGCACTTGCCTAGTGTGCACAAGGCCCTGGGCTCAATTCCTAGCACTGCAGATAATTTTAAATAAATATTAGAATAAAAATAACTTTTAGGATAAATTTTTAGAGTTATCTATATTTCTGTTATGGTTACTTCATTTTGTAATTGAAAAAAACCTTTTCCCCCACTTGAATAATATCAGTTCTTTTGATCACATTTATTTTATATCTCCTTGGGTCATTTTTTTAGGACTAGAAGTAGAACTTGGTGGAAGAGCATTTTGTCTAACATGGAGCAAGGACCTATGTTGCAACTCCAGCACCACACATGTAATTGTGTGTGTGTGTGTGTGTGTGTGTAAAACCTAACCTATTCCAGTGTTCTTAGTGGTTATTTGCAACAACAACATTTTGAAGGTAGGGCCTACGCTCCATGGCTCATGCTGTAATCCTAACAATTTAGGCTGAGATCCTGAGGATGGCACTTAAAGGCCAGCCTAAGCAGAAAAGTTCTCTCTAATCCATCTTGAAAATAAGCAACAAGGGGCTGGAGTGGCTAGAGTGCCTGCCTCGTATTCATGAGGCCCTGGGTTCAATTCCCCAGCACCACATATACAGAAAATGGCCAGAAGTGGCACTGTGGCTCAAGTGGCAGAGTGCTAGCCTTGAGCAAAAAGAAGCCAGGGACAGTGCTCAGGCCCTGAGTCCAAGCCCCAGGACTGGCAAAAAAAAAAAAAAAAAAAAAAGAAAGAAAATAAGCAACAAAACAAAAAACAGCTGGAGCTGTGGCTCCAATGGTAGGCTGCCAGTTTATCAAGCAAGCCAACTAGTGTGATGCCCTGAGTTTAAACCCCAGTACCACCAGAAAAACAAAAAAAAGTAAATATGCAGGTAGGTGCTAGAAATGTATTTCTGTGGTAGAGGACTTGGTTTGCCTGTTCAATAAAGTCTTCTTGGTTAATCCTGAAGTACAGACCACTATTCAGAACCTAAGTATACAGCTCTGTAGTACTATCACTTTGGAGTTGGAAGCACGAGGATCATAGATTTGAGACCAAATTCATTGGTAGTGAGCTTGTCTCACCAAACTAAACAACAACAACAAAAAAACCCAAACCACTGAGATACAAGGCTAGAAAACACAGATTTTTGCTTACTTTAATAACTTAGAGTTTGTTTCTAGTTGTTTTGAGTAACTCAAGGTCTAGAAACATTTCTGAACTGTTAAAATAATTACATGCATTAGGATATATGTGGGGAGAGTGATGGAAAGACCAACGCTGATCCAGATGCATCGTGCTCAGATTGACGTGTCGAATCGAAACCCCTTTGTACGACTAAAAGATAATTTAAAAAGTAACAATAATTAAATGGAGGCTGGCAGAGCACTTGGCAAGTATGCTTGAGGCCATAGGTTCAGACTGTAGCACTTCTGATAATCATACAGATTTGTGCACAGTAATTTGGAAGACATTACATTCTGTGGCTTCGCATCCTGAGTTCCTACATAAGCAAACTGAAATCTAATCACTCAGTCTTAACCAATCAGAAACTACAAAGAGAACCTCTAGGAATTGCCATGAAATGGTACTAATAAGGCTTCTGTCCCACCTTAACCAATCAGTTACTTGCTTTGCTTTGGTTCTGTGTTCATCCTGTGGAAGCCACTCCTCTCTACTCTTTCCCTTTCAATTTAGAGCTATTTCATGAAGTGATTTATGAATCATTGCTTAAATAACTTGCTTTACATATACACATAATGTATATTATATATAC
Source organism: Perognathus longimembris pacificus (assembly GCF_023159225.1). Classification (NCBI taxonomy): domain Eukaryota; kingdom Metazoa; phylum Chordata; class Mammalia; order Rodentia; family Heteromyidae; genus Perognathus; species Perognathus longimembris. The sequence continues at coordinate 55,603,960 of NC_063167.1, forward strand.
GTATACATCTATATGTAATTTTTTAGTGTAGGAAGTTGAACTTGGAACTTGCTTAGGCAGGCCCTCTACCGTTGGAGGCCTGCCCCCAGCCTTTTATGCCTTTGTTATTTTTCTTTTTTTTTTTTTTGGCCAGTCCTGGGCCTTGGACTCAGGGCCTGAGCACTGTCCCTGGCTTCTTTTTGCTCAAGGCTAGCACTCTGCCACTTGAGCCACAGCGCCGCTTCTGGCCGTTTTCTGCATATGTGGTGCTGGGGAATTGAACCTAGGGCCTCGTGTATCCGAGGCAGGCACTCTTGCCACTAGGCTATACCCCAGCCCTGTTATTTTTCTTACTTGTTTTGGTACTGGAGCACTTAGGACTTGTGCTTTTGCTTGGCTTTTTCACTTAATGTTGGCCACACCTCTTAATGTTGGTGCCACACCTCTGTTTCTTGCTTTTTGCTTGTTAATTGAAGATGAGTCTCACAGACTTTGACTGCTCTGGCTGGCTTTGAACCACCATCCTCAGATCTCAGCATCCTGAGTAGCTAGGATTATAGGCATGAGCCACTGGCACCTGACTTTCTTACTTTTTGAGTATTGTATATATGCCTCAGCCCTGGGACAGGATCCACCTGTTTATTGTTCCCATGCAGATAGAATGACAAGTGCACACCACTACATCTAGCTGTTGATTGAGATAGGTTCGTGAGTGTATGTCCAGGGTGACTTGGAGTTGAAGTCCTCCCAATCTTAGCTTACATCCCAGTGTACCCAGATATTGGAAGATGGGGGCGGATGTTTTGTGACCTTTTTGCCTGGGCTGGTCAAAGATGTACCTAATTCCCATCCCTCTTGAGTAGGGAAGAATATAAGTGTGAGTCACCGGCAACTAACACTGAAATTTTAAGGTATCAAAGCATTTTTGATTATTTTTTTCCCCTCCAGCATTGGGGATCAAATCCAAGTCCTCCCACACACTAAGCATGAGCCCTGCCACTGAGCTACATGCCCAAATGTGTGAAAAATTTTTAATTACTTTTTTTTTTTTTTGCCAGTCCTGGGTCTTGAACTCAGGGCCTGAGCACTGTCCCTGGCTTCTTTTTGCTCAAGGCTAGCACTCTGCCACTTGAGCCACAGCGCCATTTCTGGCCTTTTCTACATATGTTGTGCTGGGGAATCGAACCCAGGGCTTCATGTATACCAGGCGAGCACTCTTGCCACTAGGTCATATTCCCAGCCCTGAAAAATTTTTATTTTAACAAGACTTTCAACTGTTTGTATCCAAGGCCTTGACAGTGTTTCCTAACCAAGAACTGTCAATATAGATACCTGAGCTGTACTGAACTATATTTTGAGGAATCTTCCCGTTTAAAAAAATAGAAAATGAACTATATCATTTTTATGTTGTCCATCAAAGTTTGAAACTGCTTCTTTTGTACAAAGAGCTCTTAGTAAATATTTGAGGGACTAAAACTTAAGTGTTGCTTACGAGCTAGATTATAGTAAGTCTTCTGAATACATAGATCTTGGCCTCATCTTTTTCCTCTCCTGTTAAAAGAGGACTGCTCCAGGCAAGAGGCCCTGGGTTCCAACCCAAATCATTCCAAAAATATAAATAAAAAATAGCACTTAAGCAAATGAATAAGTAAAAGAGGGCTACTTAAAGACTAGCTATTACTCTGGTTTCCCAGTATTGTTTAATACTTTTATGTTAGTAAAAGCTTACTAAGGGATCTGAGAATGTAGTTCAGTAGTAGAATGTTTGAACTCAGGACCTTGCATTTGTTGGACTTGTCTCAGGAGCCACATCTATCTCTGCATTTTCCTGATTATTTTAGAATCTCTCAGACTTCTATACCCAGGCTGGCTTTGAACCCAGGCTGGCTTTGAACCATGATCCTCAGATCTCAGCCTCTTGAGCAGCTAGGACTTACAGATGTGAGCCACCAGTATTGGACCCCTCTTTTATGTTGCTTCACATAAATTAGTAGTCTTGTTTCATTTAAAAAATGTATTTGGAGGAACACTTGAGAGAAAAAATGAATTAAATCTTTTAGACAAAAACTTCTGGATCTATTTTTCTATGACTTATAATCATTGTTTATGCTACATTGTCTAACTGTAGCAACTAAAGATACAGAAATAATTTTTCAAGATAGAATGGCAGGTTTTTCTTTTTTCTTTAAGTGTATGGAAAGCTGGACTCTGATGGCTCAATCCTGTAACCCTAGTGAGTCCAGAGGCTGAGGTCTGAGGATACCTTCCTAAGGGGGTGGGTAGGGAAGTCCATGAGACTATTTCCAATTAACCACCAGAAAAGCAGAAGTGGCATTGTGATTCAAAGTGGTAGAGCCCTAGCCCTGAGCAAAACAGCTCCGGGACAGTCAAGGAAAGTGCCCAGGCTCCGAGTTCAAGCCCCATGACCAACCCCCCCCCCCAAAAAAAAAAAAAGTGAATGGAACTTAACATAAACTTTTATTTCAGACAGCTGTTACCTTTTTTGTGTTCTTTGGTTGATGTTGGAACTTGAATTCAGAGCTTGGGCACGTCCCCAAGCTCTTTTACTCAAGGCTATCACTGTACCTCCTGGATCCCCCGTGTGACTTCCAGTTTTCTGGTGGATAGTGGAGATAAGAGTCTCAGGGACTTTCCTGCCCGGGCTGTCTTTGAACTGTGATCCTCTGCTCTCAGCCTCCTGAGGGCCACAAGGGAGAGTCACCAGTGCCTGGCTCAGCTTGTATTTTTGAACCTTTAAAACTTTGCTCCTTAATTATGTACTTCAATGTAAAGATCAAACAATTTTCATTGGGGATTGGAGTAAAAGCTCAGTGGAAAAAGCACTTGCTAGAATTTGGTCCTCAGTGTTATGCCCAAGTCGCGAGAAGACCACCAAATAAAACCTTGCTTTTGCATTTCGGAACGTCTGGCTCTCGGTGGTCTTCTTGGTGGTCTTCTCGCGACTTGGGCATAACACTCAGGACTGCAAAAAATTTTAAAAAAAGAAAGATATTCATTGAAGCTTAAATGATGCACTGATACTCCCCTTTTTTTGTTGTTAGTTGTGGGGCTTGAATTCAGGGCCTGGGCCTTGCCCTTGAGCCTCTGTGTGCTCAAGGCTAGCACTCTACTACTTGAGCCACTTCCAGTTTTTGCATGGTTAATTGGACTTTTCTGCTGAGCTGGCTCCCAATGAGATTCTCAGATATCATCCTACTGAGTAGGTAGGATTACAGGCTTGAGCCATAGGTGCTGGCCAAATGATACACTCTTAAAAGATAGGAGCTACTTCCCTTATTCCCTTTGAGATTAATGTGTCTGGCCTGTAGTACTTACTAATCTTTTTATTTATTTAATCTTCTCAAAATGCTGAGCTTTGCGCTAGGTGCTGAAGATACATTAGTAAACACAATGAATATCCAGTCGTCATGGAGCATTTATGTTCTACTCTGAATGCTGAATGAAATCTGGAGTTACTGCAAAGATTTTCTGTTTGCTTTCAAACAAAATGTATAGTATGTACATACTGTAGTTTCATAATTTCATAGTTTTTTAGTTTATTAGGTAATAGATTAAAAAGAGGAACGGGAAAAGCTTAGTGATCAAATAGATCAAGTAGATTATTAAATATTTCCTTCTGTAAGTTAAATTATTTGAAATAATTTGATGAATGCTGGTCATTGTCATCCTGCTTGTCATTCTTTTATGATCTTATCTAGAGTATTTAAACACTATAAATCTTCAGAATTCAAACACAAATTTTCAGAATTAACGTTCTCAAGAAGATCTTTTACTCATTTAGCTTGTTTACCAAATACTACATTTTTTCCTCTACTCTTTAAGATTTCTTTTTTCTATCGATCTTATTACTTCTGACCTTACTCCTTGTCAGTTACTTCATTAGTTCTTTTTTTTGCCAGTCCTGGGGCTTGAACTCAGGGCCTAAGCACTGTCCCTGGCTTCTTTTTGCTCAAGGCTAGCACTCTTGTCACTTGAGCCACAGCTCCACTTCTGGCCGTTTTCTATATATGTGGTGCTGAGGAATCAAACCCAGGGCCTCATGTATACAAGGCAAGCACTCTTGCCACTAGGCCATATTCCCAGCCCCTTCATTAGTTCTTAACTGCTTGCTGTTCCCTTGTGCATTTCAATTGTTTCTACTCTTTTTTTTTTTTTGCCAGTCCTGGGACTTGGGATTCTGGGCTTGAGCACTGTCCCTGGCTTCTTTTTTGCTCAAAGCTAATACTCTGCCACTTGAGCCAAAGCGCCACTTCCAGCTTTTTCTCTTCATGTGGTGCTGGGGAATCGAACCCAGGGCTTCATGCGTAGTAGGCAAGCACTCTACCGCTAAGCTACATTCCCAGCCCCTCAGTTGTTTCTAAACTCTTTTTTTTTTTCCAGTCCTTGGCCTTGGACTCAGGGCCTTAGCACTGTCCCTGGCTTCTTTTTGCTCAAGGCTAGCACTCTGCCACTTGAGCCACAGCACCACTTCTGGCCATTTTCTATATATGTGGTGCTGGGGAATTGAACCCAGGGCTTCATGCATGCTAGGCAAGCACTGTACCTCTAAGCCACATTTCCAGCCCACCCATGCATCTTAAGCTTACCATTTTCTTTTTCTTTTTTTGTCAGTCATCAGGCTTGAACTCTGGGGCCTGGGCACTGTCCCTGAGCTCTTCAGCTCAAGGCTAGCACTCTACCACTTGAGCCACAGGCACCACTTCTGGCCTTTTCTGTTTATGCATGCTAGGCAAACATTTCCATCCCAGCTATTCTGCATAACATTTTCCAATGGCTTTATTTTCCCTCAGAATGCAAGTCAAACTATTCAGTGACCTAGAAGGGTCTATGTCATCTAGCCACCTATTATTTCTCTCATCATCAATCTCCAGATCCCTTCCTTCAATTTCCTCCTGTCATCATTCTGAATCAGCTACACTAGCCATCTTGCAGTTATCAAGGATGAGTGGAATCCCCTCATTTTCAGGCTTTTGAATTTGGCTTTTCTGTCACATACATGCATGGGTTTTCCCCTTTAAGGTTTTAGTACAAATATCATTTTCTCTGTGAAGGCATTTCTGATTACCAATCTAAAATTTTCAACCTACTTCCTTGTCCTATTTTATTTTTCTTAGATTATCACTGTCCAACAGAATTAAGAGAAAAATTTAAATTTCGCCTTATTCTAGAATACAAAACATGTGAGGCATAGATTTATATTTATACTATATCCCAGAACCTAGAAAGAGGCTGGGTGCTGGTGGCTCAAAACCATAATCTTAGCTTCTCTGGGAGCCGAGATCTGAGGATCCCATTCAAAGCTAGTTTAGGAAAAAAAAAAAAATCTGTGAGACACCTATCTCCAGTTAACCAGAAAGAAGCTGGTCAATTGAGGTGTAGCTCAAGTAGTAGAGTACTGGCCTTGAGCTAAAAAGCCAAGTGAGAGTGAGATGTCCTTGATTCAAGCCCCAGTACTGGCACAAAAAAGTTAGAAGAACCTAGAGAAGTATGCCTTAATATATAAAAGGTTCTAAATAAAATATTATGAAGAAATGAAATAAATACCATGTTATTTCAGCTGTACCCACATGAAATTTAGTAATCCTTGTTTCTACTCAATTCCTACTACCTATAAATGTTTTGTGACATCATCACCATTCTTAACAAACACCCTATTTTTTTTTTGCCAGTCCTGGGCCTTAGACTCAGGGCCTGAGCACTGTCCCTGGCTTCCTTTTTGCTCAAGGCTAGGACTCTGCCACTTGAGCCACAGCACCACTTCTGGCCATTTGATATATATGTGGTGCTGAGGAATCCAACCCAGGGTTTCATGTATACGAGGCAAGCACACTTGCCACTCGGCCATATTCCCAGCCAAACACCCTATTTCAACTTTCCCTTTTTTTTTTTTTTTTTTGGTAAGACAAAATTGACAGCATCTGTATACTTGGAATTATAGTCCTCTTGCGTTCAGAGTTATAAATACATTTTTATTTCCTTGTGCTCTCCTCAACTCCTACTCTTGGCATCAAGTTTTGTTTAAGACATCACTTCAGCAATTATTTATATATATAAATATATACATAATATATTTACTTATTCCTAGAGTTCATTCCTCTATTCCTAAAAGAAATTTAAGATAACGGATAGCTAGAAAGATGTTAGGAATGATTGGTTTACTTAGATGGTCTCTAATGACTTACTCTCTTTTATTGATTTTTTTGATTGATTTTATTGATCTTTTATTGATTACTCTCTTCTCTTGATTGATAGGATCCTTAGATGCTGATCATCTCAAAGTTTTCCATTGATTCTTTTCAAAAACCGTTCCTTTGCACACTTTATAACACCAATTGTATTATGACCCTTTCTAAACCTTTTATCTCCAGCAGCCAGGATTTCCAATCTCCACTTTAGAATTTTTTTAAATTGTGGATTATGGGACTTGATCTCTGTCGTTGGGCACTGTCCCTAAGTTCTTCAGCTCTACGCTTCCACTTGAGCCACAGTGCCACTTCTGGTTTTCTGCTAGTTAGTTGGAGATAAGAATCTCACAGACTTTCCTGCCTTGGCTGGCTTTGAACATCGATCCTCAGATCTCAGCTTCCTGAGTAACTAGGATTACCAGTGAGCCACTGGTGCCCAGCCACTTTAGAATCTTTGTACCATAGACTTCTTCATCTGTATTTAATTCAATTGAATGTTATTGTGCTAGGATGTTTTTTTGAGGGGGGGGCGTTAAAATGGAAAAATACGGTCTTACATTTTAGTTGGGAGACTTAGGCAGAGGAACAGGTAATGAGAAATGCAGACAAGCAATATATATATGTGTGTGTACATATATACATTGACACACACACATATTTGTGTGTGTGTGTGTGTGTGTGCGCTGTGGGCACAAGTACTTGGGTTTTAACTCAGGGCCTTGGCACTGTCCTTTAGCGTTTTTTTCTCAAGGCCATTGCTCTACCACTTTAGCCATGGTTCTACTTCTGGCTTTTTGGTGGTTAGAGATATGAGTCTCTTGGATTTGTTTGCCTGGGCTTGCTTGGAATCACAATCCTCAGATTTTAGCCTCATGAGTAGCTAGGATTACAGGCATGAGCCATCACCAAGCTACTAAGCAAAAAAATTTGTTTTTTTCCTAATAGAAGTAGGTGAAGGAATATTAATAGAGCCGTAGGTATATCCATAATGCTTACTTTTTTTTCAGACATGTTATTCTTATATTTGTTACTTTGATTTGTAACACAGCTCTGCATCCCTTTGTTCAATTCAGAAACTAGAAATCCTAATTTATATATCTAGTTGGTTAGCAGTTTTACAGATTCTGTTACTTTTTCTATTTCGTTGTATCATAGTTATCTTACTATATATTTGGTTCATTTATTCAGTAACGGTCCAGTGGTCCACTAAGTAGCAGTGTGTTAATAGGTTTCTTTGGCTCTAGGGAGGGGGGACAAAATAGGAACTCTCCTGAAGGTTACAACCCAGTGGTTGTAAACAATTTTGTAGAATAATAAATGATAGAGTTGAGAATAGTATGGATCCAAGGGAACCTGAGTCAAGATGGTAATCAGCACAGGTAAGAGTCTGTTTCAAAGCAGAAGTAAGGGGCTGGGAATATGGCCTAGTGGCAAGAGTGCCACTGGGTTCAATTCCCCAGCACCACATATATAGAAAACGGCCAGAAGTGGCACTGTGGCTCAAGTGGTAGAGTGCTAGCCTTGAGTAAAAAGAAGCCAGGGACAGTGCTCAGGCCCTGAGTTCAAGCCCCAAGACTGGCAAAAAAAAAAAAAAAAGCAGAAGTAAGCTAGATGAAGGATTCTTGGAGTAGAGAAGAGGATAATGTACTTATATAAATACAACCCTGTTGCTTTAACAATAACCAGTGTTACTTCAAAGGCACCTGACTTTGATTATTGTTTTTGTTTGTAGTAGAGGATTTGATGAGGATTGTTTGTAGAAGATTGATGAACACATGGCCTTTGGTAAGCAGATGCTCAGTTTCTTGAGCAATGCCCCCAGACCTCCTGACTTCTTAATATTATTGTTGCCCTAAAACAAAAGTTTTAATTGATCATGGCACATTTAGAAGACTTACAGTCGTTGCTTGCCAATTCTATATTTGTGTATTTGCCTACTCACTAAGATTTATTTTTGCTTCCAAATTGATACTCAAGGTGATCCGGGTTCATTTGCAGATATACATGTTTATAGTAGCAATTTGAATGTACAAACCTGAGGGTGAACAAGGTAGGGGGAGTTAGCATTCTTGTTTCAGCTGTTTTATGGTAAACAGATATCTTTTTCATAATGAAACATTATTATGAAACATTATTATTATTTTTTTTTTGGTAGTCTTGGGGCTTGAACTCAGGGCCTGGGCACTATCCCTGAGCTTCTTTTTGCTCAAGGCTACCACTCTCCCACTTGAGCCATAGCACTACTTTTGGCTTTTTCTGTTTATGTGGTACTGAGGAATTGAACCCAGGCTTCATGCATGCTAGGCAAGCACTCTACCTCTAAGCCACATTCCCAGCCATGACACATTATTTTTTTGTGTGTACTTTTCTTGGTGATTTCACTGTTTAAAATGGACCCAAAGCATAGTGCAGGGCACTGTCTAGTATTCCTAAGTATAAGCAGGTTGTAGTGTGCCTTGTAGAGAATGTATGTATGTTAGATAATCATGTTCAGGTATGAGTTGTAATGCTGTTAGCCATAAGCTAATGTCAGTATATCATTAATATATCTTTAAATAGAAATACATAAAAGAGGTTAAGTATTGATTGGTTTATAAAAAATATAATCAAAAGCTGTCAGGAACTTAACTTTGCATTTCCCTTAGAGATAGTAATTCAGAATTTGCTAATTCAGCATCCACAGCAATTTTATGGAATATAAATAACAAGAAAGGCAATAATGAGAATTGACTACTGTAAGGCTTAACTTTTAATTTTTTGTTGGTCGTAGGGCTTGAACTCTGGGCTAGGGCTCTGTCACTGAACTCTTCAGCTCAAGGCTAGTACTCTACCACTTGAGCCACAGTGCCACGTCCAGTTTTCTGGTGGTTAGAGATAAGTCTTATGGATTTTCCTGCCTGGGCTGGCTTTGAATCACAATCCTCAGATCTCAGCCTCCTGAGTAGCTAGGATTACAGGTGTGAGCAACCAAGCACCTGGCTTGTCAGGCTTAATTTGATTTGGGGAAATGGCCAAAGTCATTTATGACCAGAAGTAGTGAATTAGGAATAGTCAGACTGAACAAAATAGTCTTTCTTTCATTTTTATAACCCATGCACTACTTTTCCATAAACATCTCACCAAATCACCTAAATATTCTAATACATTCCCCTTTGCAGGCATGCCCAAATTGAGAGTCAGTCTAAAAACTTTATTTTCTGGGTAAAATTATAATAAGAACTAGTTTTGCCAGATGCAAAAAATTTTTATTGTCTTTAGTACTTCCTTTAATTGCCCTTTCCCTCCATCAAGAATAATTTGTGTAAAGCAGGAAGCGGCCGACATTTCCTGTTAAAGAACAAGACTGTAAATATTTAGGACTTTGTAGGACATGCAGTGTCTGCTATTCCTATCTGGTGGAAACAACCAATAGACAATAGGTATTATTTTATATTATTTTTCACATAAACCTCTTGAGAGCAAGGACTGTATTTTCACATTCTTACTGTTCATGACACAGACAATAGTATAGCACACTAGGATCTCTATAAGTTTTGCCTTGATGTACTGATTTAGTCTAGTTAATAAAAAAGTTGTATTTTAAAAATACTAAAAACTCAAAACCTATCCATTTAAAAATAAATTTTATTCGTAGATTTATATTTGTATTCATAATATATATTCTAATCTATGAATGTTTTTAGGTGGTCAGTAGTTTTAGCTCATTGTATTTGAAACGAGGAAGTCAGTGGCCTAGTTTTATAGTAATTAGTGAATACTATGGAACTATGGAACATGTTGGGTTATTTTTATAAACTACTTATTTTTGGTAGCTACCAATTAAATGTTTAGATCCAGTTTAAACCTTCTTAGCAGCAATTTAATTGTGCCTTCATAGACGTAACCTAGCGATAATTTGAAGTTAAAAAATATGGTGCTGATTTAAAGTGAACGAAAGGTTTATAGTTATAAACAATAGGAGAGCTAAACAAACATGCCTAGTGCTAAGTAATAGCAATCTTCTTCCCCTGACTTAACTCTTGTGCTACTATTTTTTTTTTTGGTCGGTGGTAGGGCTTGAACTCTGGGCCTGGGCACTGTCCCTGAACTCTATCTCAAGGCTAGCGCTCTACCACTTGAACCACAGTGCCACTTCCAGTTTTCTGATGGTTAATTGGAGGTAAGAGTCTCACAGACTTTCCTGCTCCAGCTAGCCTTGAACCTCGGTCCTCAGATCTCAGCTAGGATTGCAGGCACAGACCTGAGCCATAGGTGCCCAGGTGCTGCTTTTTATTTTCCTTTGTAAGACTTGACTTAGCACCTACAGGTTTTACTTAGGCCAAATACTTCCTTCTTTCTGACTGACCAGTTAAGGTATCTTCTTTTTCTATGTATGAGAAAAGAAACTGTATGGGCTGGGAATATGGCCTAGTGGCAAGAGTGCTTGCCTCATATACATGAAGCCCTGAGTTCGATTCCTCAGTACCACATACACAGAAAAAACTGGACGTGGCATTATGCCTTGAGGAAAAAAAAAAAAGGGGGGGCTGGAGATATGGCCTAGTGGCAAGAGAGCTTGCCTCGTATACATGAGGCCCTGGGTTCAATTCCCCAGCACCACATATACAGAAAATGGCCAGAAGTGGCGCTGTGGCTCAAGTGGCAGAGCGCTAGCCTTGAGCAAGAAGAAGCCAGGGATAGTGCTCAGGCCCTGAGTCCAAGCCCCAGGACTGGCCAAAAAAAAAAAAAGTCAGGGACAGCACTCAGGCCCTGAGTGCAAGCCCCAGGACTGGCAAAAAAAAACTTCTCTCTATACTTTTTCTAAGACTATTTCCCCTAAGTGTGTATGTGAGAGGTATGTTTGATATACTTAAGTTGATAAGCTGAAATGTGTGAAAAATTGAGTCTGATAATCTGTACTGCTTACATGAGGCTGTTAAGCCCTGAAATATAACTATTGGAATTGATAAGTTGTGTAAGTATAAAATATACACTGGGGAGCTGGGAATGTGGCTCAGTGGTAGAGTGCTTGCCTAGCATGCATGAAGCCCTGGGTTCGATTCCTCAGCACCACATACACAGAAAAGGCCGGAAGCGGCGCTGTGGTTCAAGTGGCAAAGTGCTAGCCTTGAGCAAAAAGAAGCCAGGGACAGTGCCCAGGCCCCGAGTCCAAGCCCCAGGACTGGCAAAAAATAAAAAAATAAAAAATAAATAAAATATACACTGAATTTCAAAGGTTTAGTCCTCCCAAAAGAATTTAAAGAGTCAAATATGGTGGTACCTGCCTGTAATCCAGCAATTTTGAAAGTGGAAACAGGAGAATCATAATTTGAGGCCAGCTTAGTCTAAAAATTAGTGAGGCCCTATTTTAAAACAAGCTGGACATGATGAAAATCTACATCTGTGGTCCCACCTACTCAGGAGGTGGACATAGGATTCTGGCAGAGTTAGTGTGAGACCATATCTGGAAAACCAAAACTTACAAAAAAGCAAAAGGAGGAGTTACAGGCTTTTTTGGGGGTGGGGGGTGGGAGTGTAGGCACAGTTTGAGGAAGAAGGCATAAAGAAGAGAATGATTGGGAGTGAATGGTCAATTTTGTTTATTTGTGCATATGAAAATAAAACAGTAAAAATATGTTATTTTTAATTAATTTTAAGGAAGAGGAATGTGATAATTGAGTGATAGAAGTAATGAGATTGGTTGGGATACATTGTATACGTGTGTTGAAATGTCACAGTGAAATTACTGTATACAACTAATATATGCTTTTAAAATAAAAGAGCAAAAGGAGTAGGAGCATACATGGCTTTAAGGGTTAGAACACTTTATAGAGGCCCCAAGTTTAATCTTCAGTACTGACAGACTGACAAACAGGAAATAGAGAATCTGGTTGGTCATTTGTATGTTGACTACATGCTACAATAATCATGTCTTATGCTTAATGGGTTAAATAAAAATATTAAAATTAATTTCACATGGATTTATTTTTACTTTTTAATAAAATCTATACAAATATTTAACTGATATTCATGGCTTGCATTTGTGGCTTGTTTTATATTTCTGTTGCATAGCACTGTCTTAGGCTATGTGGTCTTTGAACATAAAGTTACATAATCAAATACCAGTATATCAAGACCCAAGATAACTATGCCTGTAATCCTATCTACTTGGAAGAGGCTGAGATCTGAGGATTGTGATTTGAAGCCAGCCAGGATAGGCAAGTCTGAGGAACTTTTCTCCAATTAACCAGCATATGATAAAAGTATAGATGTGGCTCAAGTGGTAGAGCACCAGCCTGAGAGGAAAAAGCCATACAAGAGTGTGAGGCGCTGAGTTCAAGCCCCAGTTCCAACATGCACATACATTTTAAGTGATTCCAGAATGGTAGGAAAGTATATTAGCTGACTGTATGTTTATATTTTCTACTAAGCTTTTCAGTGACTTTTTGTAAAAGATAGTATTGAGAGTTGTTATTAGGAAGTTTATTAAAAGACATTTTAATAACAGTTAATGTTTAAGTATTAATAAGTAAACATTTAATAAATTACATTTAATATCAGAGTGAATCCATTCTGTACTCCCAAAAAGAAACAAAACAAAACTTAAGCATAAAGTTTTTCTGAACTCCAGTTATCTTCAGATAGCTCTATGTGTATAGAAATTTTATCAATTTGTTTAAAAGTTTATATAAACTTCTTAAAGGAGTAATCATATATTCTGTATCACTTATTTACCTCAGTCCTCACAGCAATCTGACAAAGCTGATATTAGTGTTCATTTGACATGTGGGGAAACAGGTGTGTAGAAAATGCCCCAAGTCACATAGTAACTAAGAAAGTCTGGCTCTAAAATCTGTGTCTTTAACTACTAAACTGTCAACTTACCTAGTGCCAACTTGGCAAAAGTAGTATCCACTGAACATATTTGTATTTGAGGTTATATAGTCAAATAAAAGGTGTAAAACAACCTGTTTATCCACTTATACCTGGATAAGGAAGTAGTAGTACAGAAGGGAAGTCATAATTTTCTAATATGAATCATAAAATTCAGGCCTGAATATCACTCATTTAATAATTAAGTATTGGGGCTGGGAATGTGGCTTAGTGGTAGAGTGTTTGCCTAGCATGCATGAAGCCCTGGGTTTGATTTCTCAGTATCACATACATAAAAAAAGCTGAAGTGGCACTGTGGCTCAAGTGGTAGAGTGCTAGCCTTGAGCACAAGCAGCTCAGAGACAGTGCTCAAATCCTGAGTTCAAGCCCCAGGACTGGCAAAAAAAAAAAAAAAAGAGAGAGAGAGAATTAAGTATTGGCAGAAAATGAATTAAATATTGTCAGGAAAAAGTAAGTTGTTTTTTTCTCTAGAATATTTTAATGATAGCCTGAATTTTGCTTTATTTGAGATAGAATATTGCTGTATTCCCCTGGCTGGTCTCAAATTTGTGATCCTCCTGCCTCAGCTGCCTAAATGTTGGGATTTCAGATACTATACTGGTTTCATGATCTGAATTTTAATAGTAATTTCACCTTAGGTTTTAGAAGGTATCCATCTTAATATGTGTTTACCGATTTATAAGAGACTGAGAAATTATTTGTGAATTGAAAGAAAAAACTTGCTGGGCATCTATGGTTCACACCTGTAATCTTAGCTACTTCAGGAGAAAGAGATCTAGAGGACCAAATTTCAAAGCCAGCCTGGACACAAAAGTCCACAAGAAGGGCTGGGAATGTGGCTTTAGGGGTAAGAGTGCTTGCCTAGCTTGCATGAAGCCCTTGGTTTGATTCCTCAGCACCACATAAACAGAAAATGCTGGAAGTGGCGTTGTGGCTCAAGTGGTGTAGAATGCTAGCCTTGAGCAATAAGAAACCACGGACAGTGCTCAGGCCCTGAGTCCAAGCCCCAGGACTGGCCAAACAAAACAAAACTCCACAAGACTCTCTCTTAAAGCTAAACTAAAGAAATGGCTTCAAAGGCTGGGAATATGGCCTAGTGGCAAGCGTGCTTGGCTCGTATCCATGAAGCCCTGGGTTCAATTCCCCAGCACCACATATACAGGAAACGGCCAGAAGTGGCGCTGTGGCTCAAGTGGCAGAGTGCTAGCCTTGAGCAAAAAAAAAAAAAAAGAAGCCAGGGACAGTCCTCAGGCCCTGAGTCCGAGCCCCAGGACTGGCAAAAAACAAAAACAAAAACAAAAAAGGCTCAAGTGATAGCATGCCATCCTAGCAATTGTGAGACCTTGAATTCAAATCCTGGTTCTGCCAAAAAAAAAAGAAAAAACAGAAGCAAAAATAGTAAACTTATTTGTACTAGGTATGAATGAAAGTCAAAAGTAAAAAATGATGTTAGTTGAATGACGTGATTTTTTTTTAGTTTAAATGCTGTTTTTAGTACCTGTAATTATCTAAATATATTTTCTTCAACTGTAGTTGCTTTAAAAAAGGATTCTTCTGTACAAAATTTTCTCTATGTTTATAAAAAAATAATGTTCCAAAAAATAATAATGTTCCAAGTTAGAAAGCTTTACTAAATGGTGTAAATGTCATTAGAATTTTTAGTTCTCTGGTCCATGTCTTAATAAAATAGTAACACATTTCCCTCTAATGTATTATTCATAAAACTTTGTTGCTATTAATTTTAATGAATTTTCAACTTTTCTGATATAGTTAGAAAGATTAAAGTCATTGCTTTAAAATTTGTTTTAATCAAAGATATGAATACCTTTACCTCAGTAAAAGAACTTGAATCGTGTACATTGTAAACATTTAAAAGGGGGGGGGAGATTGCCTCTGTCTTCTTACTTGTATACCCTCATCTCTTCCTTTTGTTGTTGTTTTTTGGCCAGTCCTGGGCCTTGAACTCAGGGCCTGAGCACTGTCCCTGGCTTCTTTTTGCTCAAGGCTAGCACTCTGCCACTTGAGCCACAGCGCCACTTCTGGCCGTTTTCTATATATGTGGTGCTGGGGAATCGAACCCAGGGCTTCATGTATGTGAGGCAAGCACTCTTGCCACTAGGCCATATCCCCAGCCCTTCCTTTTGTCTTTTAAACCTCCCTTTTTTTTCTTTTCTTTCTTTCTCATGCAAATGTAGTTCAGGCTGGCCTCAAATTCAACCCTCTTGCATTAACCAGCAGAGTATTGGCATTATGTACACTACCATGCCTGCTATGGTTTTTCTTTTTTCTTTTTGTCAGTTGTGGGGCTTGAACTCAGCACCTGGGTGCTATCCCTGTGCTCCTGTTATTTAAGGCTAGTGCAATACCACATTGAGCTATAGCTCCACTTCCAGTTTAGTGTTAGTGCTCTGTGGTCTCACTTGGCTTCTTCACTCAAGGCTGATGTTCTACCATTTGAGCCACACACACATACCCTCAGCTTTTTGCTGATTAATTGAAGATCTGAGTCTTTCAAACTTGTCAGCTCTCAGCCTCTGCAGTAGCTAGGATTACTAGCATGAGCTACCAGTCCCCAGCTAATAATTTTTTTTAATACAAACAATTTTATATTTTGTTAAAAAAATACAGCAGCCTTTAAGAAAAAAATATTATGTTCTAATCCTAGATAGTTTTTGGTTTCTTCATGCTTCCTGCCACATGTATACATATCTGTGACAGCAAATATGTAAGAATATAGTTGAATATGTTACATGCATCTACTATATAGTCAGGCCCTACTTAGGAATCTGAGAAAAGAGGATCATTTGAGCCCCCGAGTTTCCCCAGTCTGGATAATACAGCTAGACCTCATCTCAAATAAAAGGCAAGGGTTATATAATTTCTCAACAGTGTTTTAAGTAGCTTATAGCCTTGTTTTTGTTTATTTTAAAAATTCATTTGTTTTGATTTGTTTTCAGGGTACTAGGGATAGACCCCAGGGCCTCGCACATGCTAGGCAGACACCATGCCAGTGCAACATGCCCCTAACTCTTTTATGTTGCTGTTGTTCATACTTTATAAAGCATTTATTAAGTTTTGTACAATACCCCTGTATTGTCTCCTTTACAGACTTCCTGTTTTTGTTATAGGTATTTGTAGAGATGACAGTTCCCTTCACAATAGCAACAACAACAAAATATCGTATTCTTCTCATTCAATTCATGATCACCAAAATTAAATGTACACGCATTGTGTAATGGATTTTCAACATACTAGAGGGGACAGCTCAATATGGAAAAGAGAATGCAAGAGTACAGTGCCTCGGGGGAGGGGAGGCATGCCAATTCTGGGGCTTGAACTTGGACCTGGCTGCTATCCCTGAGTTGTTTGTTTGTTTTTTGCTCAAGACTAGTGCTCCACCACTTGACCCACAGCTCTACAGGCTTTTTTGCTACTTTACTGAAGATAAGAATCTCATAGACTTTTCCCGCCTGCCTGGCTTCTGTGATCCTCAGATTTCAGCTTTCTTAGTTGCTAGGATTATAGTAGTGAGCTCAGTAGTGGCCAGCTGACGCTATGTTTTTTTTTTTTTTTTTTTTTTTTTATAAGTAGTAGTCTTTCAGTGACTTTTGATGTTGACATTTTCTTGGAGGTTTTGGTTTTGAAAAGAATCTTTTGACATTGATATTTTTTAATGAGGCTAAAAGATATGCTAACTTATAAGCCCCTGAACATATAGAAGCCTAAACAGGTGTTATAAATTTCAAATTCCAAGGTGTTCATAAAGTAGAATTAGAATTTTGAGAAATAAGAAGTCATAGCTGTTAAAATATGCAAAGATGTACTGTTCAGAAAGAAGTGCTGAATCATCATTGCTGGCACATGAAATAGATATTTTCATTTTGTTAAAGTTAACACACGACCATTAGCTTTTCATTATATTCCAACATATATGTTCATTTCCTCATGAAGTACTTTTTTTTTTCAAGTTTACAGAGATTGAGGTATTTACAGTATGGGCTTAGTACAATACTTTTGACATTTTCTTTCTGTCACCCCATTGTTACATTGGAAATGGGTTCGGTAGGGGTCAGTAGTATAGCACTTGCTTAGATAAATGCGTGAGGTCCAGGCTTCAGGATTCCCTCTAGCACTGAAGGAAAACAAATACAGAAATGAGAATATTATTTGAAAATGAGAAAGCCTGGGAAATGAGAAAGACTTGGAAAATGAGAAAGGGCTGGGAATGGCTTAGCAGTAGAGTGCTTGCCTTGCCTGGGTTGATTCCTGAGCACCACATAAACAGAAAAAGCTGGAAGTGGCGTTGTGGCTCAAGAGGTAGAGTGCTATCCTTGACCAAAAAGAAGCCAGGGACAATGATCAGGCCCTGAGTCCCAAGCCCCAGGACTGGAAAAGGAAAAAAAAAAAACCATACAGGGAATAAGAATACATCAAAAGTATTTCTCATACTCATTGAAATTATGTTGTATGGGAAAATGTAGGCACCTGAAGGTATGTAAAACTAAATGCTTTTATTTAAACTTAATTAAAAAACAAGACTGCAGCATATACTCTTAAAAACCTTCATAGAAAAAGGATTAGGAGGGGCTGGGAATATGGCCTACTGGTAAAGTACTTGCCTCATATACATGAATCCCTGGGTTTGATTCCTGAGCACCACATTTATAGAAAAAGCCAGAAGTGGAGCTGAGGCTCAAGTGGCAGAGTGCTAGCCTTGAGCATAAAGAAGCCAGGGACAATGCTCAGGCCCTGAGTTCAAGCCCCAGGACTGGCAAAAAAAAAAAAAAAAAAAGGATTAGGAGGTGAACTATTATTTAACAAGGATTACCAAAATCTGATAGGATGATTTTTATTTTATTCTTTTGTTTCCAAAATCCTTGTCAATGATTATATACTTATAATTAGGAAAATGTGTTTTGAAAGAAATATTTCTTACTATTACTACCCCCTTTAAATAATATATCTAGATTTAAAGTTCACTCACTTAAAGCCTTACAAGGAATGAGTATGTTGTAATTTAATGCTTTTTCCCTAACTTTCTTGTTGTTCAAAAACTCTGTAAATAGTAACCATAGGTGTGGTGGTCTCATTCTGTTTTAATTGAGGTAACTTGAATTTCAATATGCCATTTGGGCACTAAGCTTTTATAAATGCACACTAGTTGGCTAGATTCATTACATATGTCACCAAAATTTTTTTTTTTACTTTGAAGTTTCATTTTATTTATTTTTTATACTTCCTTAAAGAAGCTTTAATTGTCTTTAATCACCACAAAGACAATTCTTTTGACAAGTGTGGAGTAGTTTATCAATTCCCTGATAAAATTACATTAACAGGCTATAGCTGTTCTCAATCACCCCCCGGGATATTCCCTTATATATAGAACTATTTACCATGTTCTCGTGTCACCAATTTTTTAGAAAGGACTTAAAATCACTAGTTAAAATTGTATTTATATCACTCATTCATTCACTCATCCATTTATTCATTCATTCATTCTTTTATTTATTTGGTTTGGACTGAGGGCCTGAACCCTGTCCCTGGCTTCTTTTTGCTCAAGGCTAGCACTCTAACTTTTGAGCCACAGCGCCGCTTCCAGCTTTTTCTGTTTATGTGGTGCTCAGGAAATGAACCCAAGGCTTCATGTATACTAGGCAAGCACTTTACCACTAGGCCATATTCCCAGCCTCTCCTAATCCTTTTTCTATGAAGGTTTTTAAGAGTATATGCTGCAATCTTGTTTTTTAATTAAGTTTAAATAAAAGCATTTAGATTTACATACCTTCAGATGCCTACATTTTCCCATGCAACATAATTTGAATAAATATGAGACATAACAATTTTTTTAAAAAGAAAAAGATAGTGAAATTTGACTTTCTCACATTGCTGATAGAGCCTGCTTCCCACCCCCAGCCCCGGAATTTTGAAAATGACGAATTAGTTGAAATTCCTGATTTAAACATCTCATATTTCAATATTGCATATTTTATAATTAAATAAGTTGAAATTAAAATACCGAAAATAAATTGAAGCCACCTCCTCCCCCATCCTGGGGCTTGAACTCAGGGCCTGGGCACAGTCTCTGAGCTTCTTTTGCTCAAGGCTAGTGCTTTACCACTTGAGCCACAACACCATTTCCAGCTTTTTCTGTTTGTATAGTACTAAGGAATTGAACCCAGGGCTTCATGCATGCTAGCTAGCTAGGCAAGCATTCCAGTGAGCCACATTCCCAGCCCAATTCCAGGCATTAATTGTACAAAAACTTGGTAACAGAATTTAATGTAAGCTGCTTAATGACTATAATAGTTATTTTTGTTGCTTTTTTACTTCCAGTGGGGTAAATATATAATTATTACATTATGTGCTGACATGCTGGTTTCTTAAATAGGAAATAAGAATGGTAGACTAGAAGGAAAATGAATAGTTAATCAAGGAGGAGGAGTAAACATAGCTCAGTACTTTGACTGGAGGCAGCTGGGAAAGTGACGTCCATTAGCATTTGCTGTTCTAGAAAGTACGGAGACACGTAGTGAAAATGGGAGGATCTAGAAGGAGGCCGTCTCTGGTGTAGTGTATATTTATCTGTGTGTGAGTTGTTGGGAAGGAATCAAGCGCGGAGACGCTGTCTGCTCACTGCCTTAAAGGCAGCTAGGCTGAATTGCTAATTTGCTTTAACTTTTAAAATACTACGCTTGCTTTTTCTCAGAATCATTGTCTTGCTAAGAGTGGGACCCTGTTTTCTTTTACAAAGGGAAATCTAAGTTTACTTCAAGGCATTCGAAATGGGGAAAGACTATTATGGCATTTTGGGAATTGAAAAAGGAGCTTCAGATGAAGATATTAAAAAGGCTTACAGAAAACAAGCCCTCAAATTTCATCCGGACAAGAACAAATCCCCTCAGGCAGAGGAAAAATTTAAAGAGGTTGCAGAAGCTTATGAAGTATTGAGTGATCCTAAAAAGAGAGAAATATATGATCAGTTTGGGGAGGAAGGTAAGTACTCTGTTTATTTCTTTCTGTCCCTCTTTGGCTCTGTTTCTTTTTTTTTTCCCTCCTCAACCTTTTGATTTTCATTAAATTAGATTCTAAGACATCTCAGAAAAGAAAGCAAATAAAAAGTAAAAATAAGCTCTCATCTATGATTGTTTGAGTAATACATATCTATGAATGAAATGTTCTTATTTAGCTTTGAGGGAATTTTAACTGGTTTGCATTACCCATTTCTACCATGAGATTTACTTGTTAGCATTTTGTATATTTTTTAAAAAAACACCTTAAATTTCCATACCCATGAATGGTGTCAGAAGTCTTATGCAACCTGTTTTCTAATTAATTTTCTGCCAGAATTGAGAATCTTCAGTCATTTCAATTCAAATTCTGGGTAGCTTATACTTTATTCACAAAAACAAAAAAGATTTTTTTTCCCCTTTTTAGAGCAAAGCTTGTTTTCTGAACAAGACAGAATCATCTGTCTTAGAAGCAGAAGCACAGGCATTTAGCTTCTAGTTGTTTTTGGCAGTCTGCCTGGAGAGGAAAGAATTTTCCTGATGTCATAAAATACCAGAACAAGTTTTTAACTCAATTGTAAACAGTAACTGTGTGCCAAGAAAATGAGATCTTAGAAATACAGTTTTTGACCTAAAATGGCTACCTAGTTAGAACAATTGCTGGTTTTATTTTAAAGGTAACTGTTCCTTTTGAAATTTGACTATCTAGGTATAGAGGAAAGCATGACAACTTTTTTTTTCCTCCCAGGCATACTTTGCTTTCTTGCATTGTGATACTAGAAACTAGTGAACATATTGGGGTAATTTAAGAATCTTCTCTTATCATTCAGAATTTTTAATCAAATTTGTCTACCATCTTCATATACATATAGCCTTAGAGTAAGACTATCTTAAATTACTAATTAACAACAATAAATTCCTATAGGCCCTAGGATTTTCCAATTTTAAAATCAAGACTAAGATACTTTTTCTTTTTCCCCCCAAATGTCTCTTAAGTTACTGTAGCTGTGAAGACATTTTTGTTATCTCTTTGCTTTGTTCAATGCATTTAAAAATAAAAAATTGATAATAGAAGTATATTCTGAAAATTGAGTCAAACAATGACTACTCAGTTTGATGAAGCAAATTAGAGGATGACTGTGTATGGAGAGTTTGGTTATTCCCTTCCTCCCCCGACTCCTTATAATCTTTGAGGAGTTAAGTTTATGTTACAGTGGGAATCTGCAATGCCAGATCCTTACAAAATAAATGCTGAAGAAGGCAAATGATAAGTACTTAAATTTTGTATGTTCCCCATGGCTAAACTATTAAGAATATCATCATTTGGTTTATCTCCAAACCTAAGTAGAATTTTGAGATGTACTGTAATTGACTACTCATCATAAAAGGTTTAGTTTGTAACTGTGTAAAGAAATCCATAATCATGGGTGATAATATAAATTCTCATGGAAAAAACAAACAGATATCCACTGTTTTAAAGTAATGTATTTGGCCCTATCATTTTGGTTTCTCAGGATTCAGGTTTATTAAGGATAATTGTCTTCAAATTTACATTTTTCTTGGTTTAACATTACATTTTTAAAATGCTTTTTTTTTTTTGCCAATCCTGGGCCTTGGACTCAGGGCCTGAGCAGCACTGTCCCTGGCTTCTTTTTGCTCAAGGCTAGCACTCTGCCACTTGAGCCACAGTACCACTTCTGGCTGTTTTCTATATATGTGGTGCTGAGGAATTGAACCCAGGGCTTCATCTATACGAGGCAAGCACTCTTGCCACTAGGCCATATTTTCAGCCCCTAAAATGCTTTCTTAAAATGCTTTTTTCCTCTAGTTTGATGTTTACTGGTCATTACCAGTGAGTGAATTAAAAAAAAAAATTCAGTGTCACCTATATACCCAGAATCCTTGTGTTGCCCTTTATTCTGAGTATCTCATAAATTCTTCAAAACAAAGCAAAACAAAATTCCATTTAAAGAACAGCACTTAATCTGTCTTGTGGAGACACTGGGTTCAATCCCTTGTATGTCCCTTAAAAAAAAAAAAAACCCAAAACAAAAAACAAGCTGGATACTAGTGGCTCATTCCTGTAATCATGGTTATTCAGGAAACTGAGATCTGAGGATTGAGGTTCAAAGCCAGCTGGGCTGGAAAGTCTGCGAGATTCCTCTCTCCAATAAACTAAAAAAAAAAAAAAAAAGGCAGAAATGGAGTTTTGGCCCAAGTGTTAGAGTGCTAGTCTTGAGCAAAAGAAGCCCAGTGCCCAGGCCCGAGTTCAAGCCGGAGCACTGGCATGTGCGTGTGCGCACACACACACACACACACACACACTTCCAAAAACAACAAATAAACAACCCCCAAAATTTGTAGATTCACTATGAGAGTGTGGGAAAACCTTTTTTTCTCTTAGCTTTGTTCTGTGCCTGCATATGCAATGTTGGTTCCTTAAGTTTCTCCAATCGCAATAAAACACTGACACTAATAATTTACTTGAAATAAGGAATAATAATGGCTAGATTCATGACCTGTGAAATGTATGAGTTAATGCTAAATTTATATATTTATGAATTAAGAGAACTATTAATTCAGTTAATATTATGAAATTCTCTAATAATTTAATTTTGTGTGTATGTCAGTACTGGGGCTTATATTCAGGGACTGGCCATTGTTCCTTAGGTTTTTCACTCAAGGTTGAAACTACTACTGGAGCCATAGCTCCACTTTGGGTGTTAATTGGAGTTAAGAGTCTCAGTGGGGCATGTTGTGGCTCACGCCTATAATCCTGAGATCTGACTATCTCAGAAGCCAGTTCAGGCAGCAAAAGTCCTTGAGAACACACACACACACACACACACACACACACACACGCACGCACGCTGTGGCTCCAGTGGTAGAGCACTAGCCTTGAATGAAATAGCTCAGGTACAGTGCACACATACACACACACACACACGCACGCTGTGGCTCCAGTGGTAGAGCACTAGCCTTGAGTGAAATAGCTCAGGTACAGTGCACACATACACACACACACACGCACGCTGTGGCTCCAGTGGTAGAGCACTAGCCTTGAGTGAAATAGCTCAGGTACAGTGCCCAAATCCTAAGTTCAAGCTCCAGGACCAGCACAAAAAAAAAGCCATGAACTTTAATGCTTGGACTGACTTCAAACCCAGTTCCTCAGATCTCACCTTTCTGAGTAGCAAGGATTAATTAATTACAGGCAGGAGCCACTGGCACCTGGCTAAAAAATTTTTTTTCTTAAAGTTTTACAAACTTTTAAACTTACTAGATGACACAGCAATTCTACTACTAGAAATATATAAAAGAGAAAATGTGCCCACACAATAACTTGAACCTGAGTGTTCATTGCAGCATTTATTTGTAATGGCTCCAAACTAAAAGCAATTTAAAAACTACTGCCAATTAGTATGGATAAAGTAGAATAAGTTAATGTAATGGGATCAATTTAGTGAAATATGCTATAACATGGATAAATCTCAAAGTATGCTGAATGAAGGAACTCAGATATATAAAACATTGCATATTATATAATTCTATTTGTATGAAATGTCTAGAAGAGGGAAATTCAAAGGCTGGAGGTAGGGATAAGAATTAGTTACAAATGAGAACTAGAGAACTCTGGAATGATGGAAATGTTCCATACATGGATTTTGGTGATGGTTGTACAACTCTATAAATTTACTATAATTGAATTCCATGTTTACAAATGGCTAAACAATCTGTTTTTAAGAAAACAAATTTTCTCCATTTCAGAAACAAAAACCATGAACCACAGACATTTAAAATTGGATTTTGCCTTCACCAAAAGTTTTACGTTTATTTCTGAATGATCACTGCATGTGAATAGAAATTTGTATTAAAGGATTAATTTTTTACATACATCCTCATTTACTCTAGCTCCCTAGCATTTCTTTTTGTTTGTGCTGTCCTTATTATATTGCTTATTGTTTAGTCAATAATTTTTCAGCTACTGAAAGGTAGTGTTTAAAGGTAGTGAGCAAACTTTATTCAGCATGTTAATTTCTATGTGTTTGCTCCTCTTAGTTTATATATTTAATCAGTGAGCTCTCTGTGTTCTAAAAATATGAAAGTCAATTGAAATTTTGTGAAGTAAATGTAAAGAATCTCATTCTATAACTCTCTGAAGTCATGCCATAAATCTGGATTTTACATTAGGTTTTCTTAGAGTTATTAATGTGCCTTTATTGATTTTTTTCTTTAAAAACCTAGTTCTTTTCTAGTGCTTTTTTTTTTTTTTTTTAATAAACTTCTAGTCAAGTTAACTAGTTAGCCCAAGTCATTCCTATGGGCGGTATGCAACAAATATATATTTTTTCTGGATCACAAGTTGGGGTGGATTGATTTGTTAATAATTTAAACATTTAAAAATAATTGTTTCCAATAACTTAAAAATTTTTTAAAACAATTTAATATTGCTTTCCTCTCCCCAATCCTGGGGCTTGCACTCAGGGCCTGGGCACTGTCCATGAGTTTTTTTGCTCAAGGATAGCTCTCTATCACTTGAGTCACAGTGTCACTTGTGGCTTTTTCTGTGTATGTGGTACTTAGGAATCAAACCCAGGATTTCTTCCATGCTAGGCAAGCACTCTGCCACAAAGCCACAATCCCAGCCCCAATATTGCTTTTTAATAATGTCGATTATTAAAATATTTAAGTTTTATTCTAGAGTGTATTTCCTGATCACACAACGTAATGATGGTGTCTAGGAAACATTTTGGATAGAAGGAATGTAGTTAAATATGAAAAACTACCTTGTCCTACTTATATGTAATTAAGAATTAGCAGGCTCTAGTGGTTCATGCCTGTAATCCTAGCTACTCAGGAGGCTGAGATCTGAGGAATGGTTTGAAGCCAGCTGGGGTAGGAAAGTCTATGAGACTCTTACCTAGAATTATCCACATAATAAATCCACATAATAAGAATGAAGACATTCTTATTATATTTCAAGTGCTAAGACAATACAATTGATGCCTGTATAATAATTCATGTCATATTATAATATTGTGAATTTTGATTAGATTTTTTTCAAGTCATTACTGAAACTGTTCTTTTGGGAAAGGGGCTTGAACTGGGGCTTGAACTCAAGGTTGCTGTTCTAAGCTTTTTTTTTTTTTTTTTGCTCAAGGCTACCACTTGAGCCACAGCTTCACTTCTGGCTTCTTGGTGGTTAATTAGAAATGAAAGTCTCACAGATTTTCCTGCTTGGCTGGCTTTGAACTAGGATCCTCAGATCTCAGCCTCCTGAATAGCTAGGATTATGGGGGTAAGCCACCAAGTTCCTGGCTGTCATTTATTTTTATAAGGAATTTCCCTAACACTTACTGGATATTGTACATATATCATTCAATATATGTATTTTGACAAGTCAGATTTTTAGGTCTCTTGTTCTCTTCAGATATTAATAGAAAAAAGTAAAAATTTAGACATCACTTGAGGCTGTTAGATGTTATATAATACATATGTATTTTTCATGGAAGAAGCTAAATACACAGTAAGAAATATATAAAACTAAGTCTTGAAAACAAAAAATTATGTACATTGGAATTTTACGAGGCAAGCACTCTTGCCACTAGGCCATATTCCCAGCCCCTGGAATTTTAAATTATTGTATATGTATAATGGGATTGTTTTTGCTTTGTTTTCTCTATATGGATACTTAATAGATTTTTTTTAAGTTTTTGTTTAGGACTTTAAGAATTCTATTTATTCAATAAACACGATTGCTCATTAGCCTTTTCAGCCCTAGATGTTTGAGCAATGCAAAAATATATGCATTTATTGCCCCTTAAATTACCTGCTGTTAGGTATATATGGATCTCCTAGTTTAAACTCTTCAAAATGTTCAGTTTTATAATTTAGGTTTTCTTCCTGTTTGCTTTAAAAGGAATTCACCTAAGGCTCTAAGCAATTTTGTTAATTGTATATAAAATTAAATCCATTTGAACACTGACCATAAAACCATCACTAAATTACTATACTGTTATTTTGAGAGTGTTAGAGCCTTTCCTTGGTACACAGTAGGAAATGCTACTTTACATACCACAACAGAGTAAGCAGTCTCAAGGATTACATCTCTTGATTTCAGTTTTTTTTTTTTTTTTTTTCCCCCTTGGTGACATGGGGTTTTGAAGTTAGGGACTTATTCTTGTTAGGCAGCCAACCAACCACTTGATCCACGATTTTAGCAAGTTTTTGCTTTCATTACTATTGGGGTAGGATCTCATGTTTATGCCCAAGCTAGGCTGCACCAATGTCTTCTTTACTTCTGCCTCCTATGTAGTCAGAATGACAGGCACATACCACCATGCCCATTTTATTGGTTAAGATGGTGTCTCGCTTTTTGCCTAGACTGGCCTCAAACTAGATCCTCCTGATTCTGTACCTCCAGAGTGGACCTAGCTTCAGTTTTGTTTTTATAAGCTTTGAATTAGTGCTCTGATGCATTGTATCCCTAGAAAGTTTACATCTATATTGAGAATGGCTATTTTAATATTTAAATTTGTTTTTCCTCTGTATATCCTCGTTAGGATTTTTCCTTTTTGCCACAGCAAGTTTTATTTAATTCTTAAACAGTAAAAGATGGCCTGAATATTTATGTAGTATGAATATGGCTTTACATATTCTTGATTGTGGGTTTGATTGTAATGGTACTTAAAAGATTTAAATTATGTATAATAGAAGGGATGAACTTGTTCACAGCATACTGTTTACATCCATGTGATTATTCCAATTAAACCCCCTCATCCTAATAGTGTACGCTAATTTTAAAATATTAAATTTAAAAGTTAGATTCTGTATTGATAATTGAAGTTTTTCAGCTGACATCTTCCTTCTTTTTTTTTTTATGTCCAGTATTAAGGCTTGAATGCAGAGCCTGAGTACTGTTCTTTAGCTTTTTCATTCAAGGCTGGTACTCTACCACTTGATCCACAGCTCTACTTTTGGCTTTTTAGTGGTTAATTCAATTTTTAATTTACGGATTTTTCTTGACTGGGATGACTTTGAACCTTGATCCTCAGATCTCAGCCTGCTGAATAGCTAAAATTACAGGCATGAGCTGTATTAGTGCTTGGCTTCCAGTGACATCTTTAAAAAACTTAAATTTATATATTTCAGTATGCCAACTAGTAGTTTATAAGATAAAAGACTCAATTTTATTTTATTTATTTTTAATTACTATGAAACAAAGATTTGGAAGTAAATTATTAATGCTAAGGATTCCGAGGAACTTTTTTTTTGGGGGGGTGCCTATCCTGGGACTTGAACTCAGGGCCTGGACACTGTCCCTGAGCTTTTTTGCTTGAGGCTAGTTGCTCGCCACTTGAGCCACAGCTTCACATCTTTTGGTGGATAATTGGATGATTACAGGCATGATCCACTGGCACCTGGCTGGGAGGTAAAGCTAATATTTGAGAGTTAACATTTAATTTAACAGTGGTTTGTGAGAAACCATATAGCTGTTTTGGAGTTAGTTATAATGACCTTTCTTCATTACTAATAATTACAACCTAACTTGGCCAAAGTTCATTAGGAAAGCCTATTATTTTTGAAAGTTTAACTGTCAAGTCTTGCAAACTTTTTGTTTCTTTTTCTTTTCTAATCTAATGATTATATCTTAGGGTTAAAAGGAGGAGCAGGAGGTGCTGATGGACAAGGAGGTACCTTCCGGTACACCTTCCATGGAGACCCTCATGCCACTTTTGCAGCATTTTTTGGAGGTTCCAACCCATTTGAAATTTTCTTTGGAAGACGAATGGCTGCTGGTGGTAGAGATACTGAAGAGATGGAAATAGATGGAGACCCTTTTGGTGCCTTTGGATTCAGCATGAATGGATATCCAAGAGACAGGAATTCTGTGGGGCCATCCCGTGTCAAACAAGATCCTCCAGTTATTCATGAACTTAGAGTGTCGCTTGAAGAAATATATAGTGGTTGTACCAAACGGATGAAGATTTCTCGAAAAAGATTAAATCCTGATGGGAGGAGTTACAGAACTGAGGACAAAATTCTCACCATTGAGATTAAAAAAGGGTGGAAAGAAGGCACCAAAATTACTTTTCCAAAGGAAGGAGATGAAACACCAAATAATATTCCAGCAGACATTGTTTTTGTTATTAAAGACAAAGATCACCCCAAATTTAAAAGAGATGGATCAAATATAATTTATACTGCTAAAATTAGTTTACGGGAGGTAAGTTAGTATTAACTAGTCTTGAGAACAAATAGATTTATGCAGCTGATTAATCTTAGGGAATTATCTGAGTAGGAACCTAAGAGCCAACTGTACATTATTTTATCAATTCTCTGAGGAAGTACTATTTTTTTCATGATTGCCATTTACATTATACACTCTAGGTTTACTTCTTATATTAACAATTTAAATGTTAATATTAGAGTAAATGGTACCAGTTCTTAAATTCAGTTATAAACCATGAAATGTGACCATATCAGTCCTGCACTTAAAATTCTTTAATTTTACAATATTTACAGAATTTAATTTACAGAAATTAAATCTTTAATTGCAGTAAAGGTTCTATCTAGCCTCTTCTGTAAAAATTTACATTTGAAATAAAGTGGAGAAATTTGATTTCTACCCCCTAAAATTTTTCTTTTCCCTGAATTGGTGCTAGTATCATCTTACATAATTCTGTTTCTTTGTCTGAACTCTTTGGAACATTATTGTTCTTTAACTTGCCCCATACCTACTAGTCCAGTGCTTGGCTCAAGCATTCTCTTTTCCCAGAAGGTAAAGGGATAATGCAGGTACCTTTTATTTCACAAAAGATCTCTGTCACCCTCTGTCCCAACACTGTATTATAATTGAGAGTTTGTGTGTATGTTTCTGTGACTTCCTTATGCATTCCTTGTTTTGAGGTCTTGGTTCATGTCAGGAATTGTGTGGCACTTTGTAAACATTTGTTGTCTAAAACAAACATGTTTAATAGTTTTCCAGATAAGTAGTAGTAGTGCAATTACTGTGAAGTTTCCAGTTTTAAATTTCTCTTACTGCAGTTCCTAAGTCTTGAATTTTTTTTTTTTTTTTTTTTTTTTTTTTTTGCCAGTCCTGGGCCTTGGACTCAGGGCCTGAGCACTGTCCCTGGCTTCTCTTTGCTCAAGGCTAGCACTCTGCCACTTGAGCCACAGCGCCACTTCTGGCCATTTTCTGTATATGTGGTGCTGGGGAATCAAACCCAGGGCTTCAAGTTTATGAGGCAAGTGCTCTTGCCACTAGGCCATATCCCCAGCCCCCAGTCTTGAATATTTCATTTCATTCCAAGACATTGTGGAAGATCTCCTTTACTTTTCTTTTTCTTCTCTTCCTTTTCCTTCCTTTTTCTTTTGTGATATTTCTTAATGTATTTCCTGAAAGGATTTTTCAAAAAGGGAAGAAATGTTAAAATTATTGTTTTTTGTAGGTTAATATTAACATTAATAGTATTATCCCTTACCACCTAGCAGTATTTTTACTTATATTTCTAAGCTTTGGAATTTGATTTTTTTATTTGACCCATTTTAGGCATTATGTGGTTGCTCAATTAATGTGCCAACAATGGATGGAAGAAACATACCTATGTCAATAAGTGATATTGTGAAACCTGGAATGAGGAGAAGAATTATTGGATATGGGCTGCCATTTCCAAAAAATCCTGACCAACGTGGTGATCTTCTAATAGAATTTGATGTGTCCTTCCCAGATACTATATCTTCATCATCCAAAGAAATTCTTAGGAAACATCTTCCTGCCTCATAGAGTGAAGAACTTTGTTATCCATATTTTGATAAGACACTGAAAATATAGAGACTGGCAGTTTACTGATATAGATGTGAATTCTGTATAAAGATGTGTAAATTCTTTTGAGGGCTCTTAAATTGCATGAATAAAGACGGGTCAAATATATAGGCAAAAGGGATTTTTACAGTTAGAGATAAAGTGATAACCATTCACTATATTTTATTTCTTTTCTCCTAAACCAGAAATTTTTAGTATTTTGCTTATGTGTAAAAGTTAATTTTGTAGAGTTAGTAGTTATATTTGTGGTAAAGTACTAGACAACCCAAATGCTTTATTTCTTACATCATTAGATGCTCACAATGATAGGTTCCCATAATGGATATTAAAATTCTTCACTAAGGTATACATGTAACGTATAAAGAATAAAGGCCCAAGTAATTTGGAAATGTGATTGTTAGACTGAAATCATATTCTGAGATGCTGTTATCCGTCTGGTACCGATAAAAGAATATACTGATACACATGTTTCACCATTTTGATTTTTAAAGTATGCTGTAGCATTTCTTAATAACATAGCTGTAATTTTCTTAAAGCAGACCTTTTCTTCATAAAAATAAATATGGCAAATTATCTCCTGTGGAAATCCCAATAGCCTGAATTACTGATATTTTAGAAATAGACTTTTTAAAATGCCATATGTAATTTTGTGCAAGTTGATTATATATATCTTGGACTTAATAAATTATAGGCTCATTTTATTATCCACTAGTTTAAAATAAATTGTTTAATAATAAATGTGGTTTTAGAAAAGTACTATTATTTTTTGGAATTTTCCAATTACACAGTCTTCTGTCAGTTACAATATGCATATGTATCTTATGTAATTTCCCTAAAATTAATGAACTACCACTATGGTGTTAAACAAAATATAGGGAAAAGAACACTAACTGCTGCTTATGGATAATATTGCTACTACTTATAATGCATATAAATACTTTACTTTTTCATGTGTATAGATTGCATTTCTTAGGTGTTTTAATTTTTTAAATATATTTACATTTAAAAATGTTTTTGTCTTCTGCTTAATAACTATTAAAATGATGTTTTGAAACAGTTTTTGGTTAAAAAAACACTTCTAGAATAATTTGCTCTTATCTTTCTCTTCTTTCTCTATCTCTTACTCTCACATACACGGTATATACTGGGTACTCTCACATACACGGTATATACTGGGTATACAGAGTATAGGGTATACTGGTTTACTGGGTCCTATAACATTTTCAGTAGAATATGAAATCTTAGAAACTCAACAGTTTTTAGATTATAGCTTTATTGACATATCACGTATTATAGAGTACTAAACACTCATTCAACTACAGAACTGTACCCCAAACCTTATTTTACTCTGTGTGTGTGTGTGTCTGTGTGCACGTGCATGTGTGCTAGTGTCCTGGGGCTTAAACTCAGGGCCTGGGTTCTGTCCCTGAGCTTTTGTGCTCATGGCTAGTGCTTTACCACCTGAGCCACAGCTCTACTTTTGGCTTTTTGGTGGTTGATTAGAGATAAGAGTCTCACAGACTTTGGACTGTGCTTCTGAGATCTCAGCCTCCTGAGTAGCTAGGATTACAGGGGTGACTCACTGGCGCTCAGCCGTTTACCATTTTAAGCTTCACAATTTAGTAGCTTTAGAATGTACACTGAATTATGCAGTCATCTCCATTGCCTAATTCCAGAGTATTTTATCATTCCAAAAAGAACAGTGTGTGTTAGCAGTCACTTCCTACTCATTCCTTCTATCCTCTGAAAAATTAATCTATGTGATGCATTTGTTTACATTGGCTATTTTCTATGAAAGGAATCAAAGTATAGTTGCATGTGTGCAACTAAGGATTGAACTCAGGGCCTTGGACTCTGACTTTTTGCTTATTTGTTTTTATTCTGCTTTTAAGATAGGGTATCACTAACTTTGTCTAGGCTGGATTGGAATTAGAAATCCTCTTGTTCTGAGTAGCTGGGGTTTCAGGTTTGTACCACCATGTGGCCTGCTTTTTCATTTTGATGACTTTCTTTTATTCAGTATAATGTTTTTCAAGGTCCGTTCAAGTCACACTGTATCAATAGTACTTCATTACTTTTTATGACATTATTGAATATGCTAAATCTTGTATTTGTATATTGTTTTGGCATTTGGGTTATTTCCACTTACTAGTTGTTATGAATCATACTACTATGAAAAGTTATGTGTAACACATTGAGACCAAAAGAGGATATTCTTAGGAGAGGGTCACAAAGGCACAATGCCTATGTACACCTGACCATATAATTATCAAAATGAAAAAAATAATGTGTAAGTTCTGGAGTAGATATAAGTTTTCAGTTTGTGTGAGCATATAACTTAAGATAGAATTGCTGGAAATAATCATATACTTCAGTAGCAAATGGGAAATGAGAAAAAATGCCAGAGAATTGAGCTAATCATTCTTGTTCTACCTAAATAATAAAATTATTTCCTTATAACTATGTTTTACTACATAAAAGGATGTTTACTGATGTGTGAACATCATGGTAACTTCCTCACAAGTTTGAAGACTTAGAGCTGAAAACAGAGTGGTGGGTGTAGTTTCTATCTGAAACCCACAATTACTTATAGCAATTTTCTTGATCGAATGTTTTAAAGGATTTAAAGATTAGATATGTGAATAATCTTTGTTTAAATGTATTTGAGGTAGAGAATCCTAGTAGTTAAATGATAAATTTACATAGCTAAGTTTACAAAAATGAATACAAATCTCTTAGAGAATACTAATAATGCCTTTGTATATACCTAGTGCCTAATTTTTATTTGTTGAATGTTGGATTCATATTAATAGTGAAAGAAAAGTTTTAACATTTATTTGACTTATGAATATACTTTCAGTTTTAAAATTTCTTTTTGCCAGTCCTGGGTCTTGAACACAGGGCCTGAGCACTGTCTGACTTCATTTTGCTCAAGGCTAGCACTCTACCACTTGAGCCACAGCGCCATTTCTGGCTTTTCTATATATGTGGTGCTGAGGAATCAAACCCAGGCCTTCAAGTATACAAGGCAAGCACTTTACCACTAGGCCATATTCCCAGCCCCTAAAAAAGTTATTTAGTCCAACCAGTTCTCGTTTTTGTTTTTTGTTTTGGCCAGTCCTGGGCCTTGGACTCAGGGCCTGAGCACTGTCCCTGGCTTCTTTTTGCTCAAGGCTAGCACTCTGCCACTTGAGCCACAGCGCCACTTCTGGCCATTTTCTGTATATGTGGTGCTGAGGAATCGAACCCAGGGCTTCATGTATAGGACGCAAGCACTCTTGCCGCTAGGCCATATTCCCAGCCCTCCAACCAGTTCTTACAGATTGAATAATTTTGAGGTAATGTAGATAAACAAAAGTGTTGTTAGAAAACTCATTGGTAAAGATGTTTGTCTATTTTTCCTGTAAGAAAAACCACAAGTTACTTATGTTAAAAAGGGCTACTCTAGACTAGGGTTATTGATGGAAGGGAAGCCTTTGGTTTGGCCAGCTCTTTAGTTTAAAAATGCTTTTAATTAGATTATTTCTAAGTAAGGCACGTGATCTGCTAACAAGTAGTTCACTTGTATCTGGTTTCTGAAAACATCTGCATTTTTCACCTCCACTTTAGCTCATTATTCTCACCTATTATACGAAGCCAGCACTCTACCACTAGGCCATATTCCCAGCCCACTCTTACCTATTATAAACCTCTGTTGGAAGCAAGGAATTGAAAATGTCCCTGCTTATTTTTAGGAAACTGTTACTTGAATGGTTATGATGGATGAAATGGTATTAGTATATGTGATTGGATTCAGTAAATGGCTTAGATGTGACTAATCCTGCATTCCAAGGACTATCTCACAGTTAAAGTTGAATAAACCTCATATTTAATCCAAAAACAATTTTTAGTCAATAATGTTTAATTATGTAGTTTACTGCCTATACTTCTGCCTTCATGTATATGTAATATATAATATAGTATATACAAAACTATATATAATTTCCCTTAGAAATTAGAAATATGTGGCTTGTTACTTTAAAATAAAACTTAAATTTTGACTGAGTAGATAAATTTTATACATTAAGTGTTTCAACCTTTTAAACATTTTTTCTATGATATTTTATGTTCATAAAACACATGATGCTATTGGAAAGTATTTTGCAAAGTATTTTCAAGAATTTTGAAAGTAAAATAAAATTAGGGGCTGGGAATATGGCCTAGTGGTAGAGTGCTTGCCTCATATACATGAAGCCCTTGGTTTGGTTCCTCAGCACCACATATATAGAAAAAGTCAGAAGTCGTGCTGTGGCTCAAGTGGTAGAGTGCTAGCCTTGAGCAAAAAAGAAGCCAGAGACAGTGCTCGGACCCTGAGTTCAAGCCCTAGGACTGGCCAAAAAAAAAAAGAAAGAAAATTGGAGGCTCAGTTGTCTGTAAAGTACAAATGCATATGGGGCTGGTGATATGGCCTAGTGGCAAGAGAGCTTGCCTCGTATACATGAGGCCCTGGGTTCGATTCCCCAGCATCACATATACAGAAAACGGCCAGAAGTGGCACTGTGGCTCAAGTGGCAGAGTGCTAGCCTTGAGCAGAAGGAAGCCAGGGACAGTGCTCAGGCCCTGAGTCCAAGGCCCAGGACTGGCCAAAAAAAAAAAAAAAGTACAAATGCATAAAAGAATTCTGAGAATGCTTGTGTCAATGACATTTTTCCCCAGTATGCAATTCATGTCCCATGTTCCTAAATTTTGACTTGGTCACATTCTTTTAAAGTTTGTTTGCCTGCTTCTTTTTATAATCTATTTAATTTAGTATATTTGTTTGGAATATTTTGTCATTTATGAAGATGCAGGTTATAAACCTACAACTTTTGAAACAATTACAAAGGTAGTTTATTGTTAAATAAATTAACATCAGTAATAATCCATAATTAGGGTTTACCTTTCATTAACAAAGATATTTTGTATAAATAATACAAATTAATTTTGAAAATGAAAGATGCCTAAGTTATGTGAAATTGTATCTGTAAAAGAGAAAAAGAGGGGCTGGGAATATGGCAAAGTGGCAAGAGTGCTTGCCTTGTATACATGAAGCTCTGGGTTTGATTCCTCAGCAACACATATAGAGAAGAGGCCGGAAGAGGCACTGTGGCTCAAGTGGCAGAGTGCTAGCCTTGAGCAAGGAAGCCAGGGACAGTGCTCAAACCCTGAGTCCAAGCCTCATGACTGGCAAAAAAAAAAAAAAGAAAAAGAAAAAAAAGAAAGGAGATGGTGAGAGAAGAAAAATACCTTTGGGACAAAGAATGGTAAACCATAAAAATTCATTGTAACTACATAAAATATATTCTCTTACTATTATCTCCATGTTGACTTCTTAGGGTTCTACCTAAAGCATTTTTTCCCAGAACAACTTAAATTCCTTATCATTTCCCTACCACAGTGCTTTCA
The DNA here is from genome assembly GCF_023159225.1 of Perognathus longimembris pacificus. Taxonomy (NCBI): domain Eukaryota; kingdom Metazoa; phylum Chordata; class Mammalia; order Rodentia; family Heteromyidae; genus Perognathus; species Perognathus longimembris. Next base: position 55,639,275 of record NC_063167.1, read on the forward strand.
GAAACATAACTCAGGTAAGGAAATCATATTTTACTGTGACTTTTCTTTTTTTTGCCAGTCCTGGGGCTTGGACTCAGGGCCTGAGCACTGTCCCTGGCTTCTTCTTGCTCAAGGCTAGCACTCTGCCACTTGAGCCACAGCGCCACTTCTGGCCATTTTCTGTGTATGTGGTGCTGGGGAATTGAACCCAGGGCCTCATGTATACGAGGCAAGCACTCTTGCCACTAGGCCATATCCCCAGCCCTACTGTGACTTCTATAAATTATACCTCCTCCTCCTCCTTCTCCTTCTTCTTGTTCTTTTTTTGCCAGTCCTGGGGCTTGGACTCCAGGGCCTGACCACAGTCCCTGGCTTCTTTTTGCTCAAGGCTAGCACTCTACCAGTTGAGCCACAGGGCTACTTCCAGCTTTTTCTGTTTATGTGGTGCTGAGGAACCAAACTCAGGGCTTCATGCATGCAAGGCAAGCAACTCTACCGCTAAGCCATATTCCTAGCCCCTAAATTATACTTTCAAACTTAGGCAGGCAACCTTGAAATTTTGCATAGCCAAATTCAGAACAATAATTACATAACAGGGATAGTTACATATTTAGTGTTCTTTTTCTCCTGGAATATCTGGTAAATAAATTTTGGAGAAAATTATTTAGAAGTTAAAATTGGAAATCAGGCTAATAAGGGAGCCTTAGTATTGTTTAAAAAGAACTTGCAGCTTATACAGGCTTACTTTCACGAAGTTTGAGGAAAATTATGTCATCTCTTGTCATGCAAAACCACAAAATTTGCATAATATAAACTATTGTTTAGAACTACAAACTATTATTGTACCAAGGTGGAGCCAAAATACTGTGATTTATAATATATTGAACATTTCAGAATGGAATTCAGATAGTTCATGTTTATTTACAAATATAATTGTATCAGATGTTGGCTGCAAGGAATTTATTTTCCTTATTTTTGAATTTTAAACAGTCATTTGCTTTAGTAAGATTAAGAAGATCAGCCATTTGTTAGGAATCCTAACTTTGTATTGTGAAATCTTAAAACTTTACTAACTCTTTAACACAAAACATTTTATTTTTCACAAGTTTTTTGGTTAGTCGTGGGGCTTGAACTCTGGGCCTGGGCACTGTCCCTGAGCACTTCAGCTTAAGGATAGTGCTCTACCAATTTGAAACACGGCACTATTTCTGTTTTTTTGGTGGTTAATTGGAGATGAGTCTCACAGATTTTCCTGCCCAGCCTGACTTTGACCTGTAATCCTCAGATCTCAGCCTCCTGAATAGCTAGGATTACAGGTGTGAGCTACCATGCTTGGCTCATTTGTTTTTTCAGTCTATGTAGCCCAAACTAGCCTAAAATTTGCTATGTAGACCAGTCTAGCCTTGAACTCACAGTTTTGCTTCTTCCCAAGTGCAGAGATGACAGACATATACGACTATAGCCTTGTTTACACTTATTTTTGATAGCAATAGTGGATTAAAATGTATGGCTAGGGGCTGGGAATATGGCCTAGTGGTAAGCGTGCTTGCCTCCTACACATGAAGCTCTCGGTTCGATTCCCCAGCACCACATATATGGAAAACGGCCAGAAGGGGCGCTGTGGCTCAGGTGGCAGAGGCTAGCCTTGAGCGGGAAGAAGCCAGGGATGGTGCTCAGGCCCTGAGTCCAAGGCCCAGGACTGGCCAAAAAAAAAAAAGTATGGCTAAAAAGATAAAGATAAAAATTATATACACATGTAAGTTCTATTTCATCAAGTTGGCTTTTAAATGTACTTTTTCTTGTTACTAAACATACCATTCATGCTTTAAAATTCCCAGGCACTGGGAATGTAGCTCAGTAGTAGAGTGATTGTTTAATATGTGCGAGACTTAGTTCAATCTCTAGCATTGCTAAGTAAATAAAAAATATATTTCCAGAGAAGTAAAGGCATGAACATAGAACAGCATATGCTTCTCATGACTGATTATGGAAAGGTATGGATTTAGTGCTGAGTACCAGTGGTTCACAACTGTAGTCCTAGCTGTCGGGGGTTTTCAGCCTCCCAAGCTCACCTGTCCTGCGGGAGAGATCGGAAAACATGCCCCACCTCGATGGGCCAAGAAGAGGAAAAGAGGGCTGACAGACTGCCACCCAGCACCCTCTTTTTTTTTTTTTTTTGCCAGTCCTGGGCCTTGAACTCAGGGCCTGAGCACTGCTGAGCACTGTCCCTGGCTTCTCTTTGCTCAAGGCTAGCACTCTGCCACTTGAGCCACAGCACCACTTCTGGCCGTTTTCTATATATATGGTGCTGGGGAATCGAACCTAGGGCTTCATTTATACGAGGTGAGCTCTCTTGCCACTAGGCCATATTCCCAGCCCCAGCCCCGCTCTTGACAGAGAACACACAGACAGCCTGGGAGCTAAGTGCTAAGACTTGTTTAATGGCAGCAAAAAGCTGTTCTTTTACATGGGTAGGAGGGCAGTGGAAGTGGAGGGGTACGTGTACCTATGTAGGGGCTGTGACTTGATGCCTGAGCTGTCCATCAGGGTGGAGCTCCGAGGGACCTCCCTAAGGGGCGGCCTACATCTAAGAGGACCGCCTCTGAGTTCACCACCAGCGGCCATCTTGGCTCACACACTATCCGAGGCTGAAAAAGAGGCGGGGCCAGCTAAAACAGCCTTGTAATGATGCAAGGCATCGGGCCGGGCGTGCCCCGCATTAGTTACTCAGGATCATGATTCAAACCTGGCCAAATAGGAAAGTCTATGAGACTCTTGTTTTTTTGTTTGTTTTCTTTTCCTTTTTTTTTTTTTTTTTTTTTTTTGGTGGTCTTAGGGCTTCATCTCAGGGCCTGGCATTGTTCTTGAGCGTTCTTTCTAAAGTCTAGCAGTCTACCACTTGAGTCACAGTGCCACTTCTAGTTGTTATTTATTGTTGTTGTTGTGGTTAATTGGAGAAGAGTATCATGGGCTTTCCTGCGTGGGCTGGCTTTGAGCCAAGATCCGCAGATCTTTTCCTCCCCAGTAGCTAGGATTGCAGGCATTAACCACTGGCACTTGGCTTCTGTGAGACTTTTATCTCCAATTAACCATCATGAAGCCAGAAGTGGAGCTGTGACTCTAGTGGTAGAGTGCTAGCCTTGAGCATAAAAACTTCTTGAGACAAAAGCTCAGAGACAGTGCCTAGCCCTGAGTTCAAGACCCAGGACCAATGCGGGCGGGTGTGCATGCACACACACACGACCTGGGGCGGATAATTTATTACAACAAACTGCTCTCTAAAGATTTAAAAGTAAAACTGTAGCAAAGGAGTTATCTAGTGGGTTAGCAGCAAAAAAAAGGAAAAATGGTTTTTAGGTGGTAGCTGGGGTTCTGTGCTCTTGGGCCCATCTCTTCCCAATCCTCTAAAAGCATCGATTCAGACGGGGCCTCATTTGTAGGCCTTTTCTTAATTTACCTTATCAGATAGAGAAGCAAGGATAGTGTGACCAAAGTAAATAGATAACAGCCCTTTTTTTCTTCCATGAAAGTGGAGAATTGAACTGCCCTAAGCTCTGCATACTGGCAGGATTTCTCATCCCGGTATCTTTCAGGGTCATCGTAAATGGGATATAATGCAGCAGCAGTCCATTTCCAGCCAAGTCAGCATGCTGTGCAGAGCCAGGCCTGCACCTTCCACTTGTGGTAAGCCATTAATGAAACATAGTTTCATACTTATATTTTATGTCATGCATTCTTCCAATAATAATGGCATGCACGTTTCAACTTTACCATTTAGTTGACCAAGTAATATTTGGCTGCTCTGGTTGTCTTAATTGCTTGGTGCTTCATGGTGAAGTGGTCAGTCTCCATGAGAGCCCATAAACAAATCAGAATGATGTGGACAGCTGAATAAGCTCCTTTACTCCAAAATTTCAACGCTGCTTACTCTTTCTCCTCTTGTGAGGTTGTCAGATGCTCCATATAGTTATGTCTCCCCCAGCACTTCAGGTACATTTGGGTTGAATTTTCAAATGAGCAGGAGGCTATCAGTTGTCTCACTGAGAAAGTGATTTCCAGGAGTGCTATGAACAGAGGGTGTAGTGCTGTTTAAGAAAACGCCAGCACTTCGGGGCTAACTTTTGATTTGGGAGAGAGGTAGAAGAATAGGTGGTTAGCCAATGATGAATGTGTACTACCCTAAGGTATTTATTTTCCTTCCTTTCTTCCTTCCTTCCTTCCACCAATCTTCCTTTCTTTTCTTTTTCTTCCTTTCTTCCTTTCTTTCCTTCCTACCTTCCTTCCTCTATTTTCTTTTTCTTCTTTTCTTCCTCCTTTCTTCCTTCCTTTTCTTTTCTTTTTCTTTTCTTCCCTCCTTCCTTCCCTCCCACCTCCTTCCTTCCTTCCTTCCTTCCTTTCTTCTTTCCTTCCTTCCTTCTTTCCTTCCTTCTTTCCCTCCCTCCCTCCCTTCCTCCCTTCTCTCTCTCTTTCCCTCCCTCCCTCCCTCCTCTCTCATTTCCTTTCCTTCCCCCCTCCCTCCCCCCCTCCCTTCTCTCTCACTTCCTTTCCCTCCCTTCTTTCCTCTCCACCTCTCCTTTCTCTCTCTCCCCTCTCTTTTTATTCCCCCCTCCTCTCTCCCCACCCCCTCTCTCCAGGGTCTTGCTATGTAGTGGCTATGTAGGGGGTGTAGTTACCCCCACTCTGGGTAACTTCTAAGAGACTGCTATCTTGCTTTCTGCACATACTCTCCAGTTTGATGATTAATAAAATCCCTGCTCGTGGGACCTTGGATGTCTGTTGCTGGAGTCAGGCGCCAAACCCCCTAGCACCCCAAAACCAGTTCTACACTCTTGTCTCCATAATTGCCTTGCTCTTGGCCATGGCAGGACTAGGTGCTTGGCTGTTTGCAACATCCCTCAACTATAATATTGTGGCTTTTATGGAAAATGAAACTTCTCTATCTACATCGTCGCTCTAACATTTTCTTATCACTGATTTCTTATTTGTGTATATATATATATACACACACACATATATATACACACACACACATATATATATATATATATATACACTCACCATCTCAACTTGTTTACTTACTTGGTTTTTGAAAAGAAAATAGAAGGATGACCAATCAAATTTCTATTTAGAGCCTAGTGATTGTGGCACATGCCTGTCATCCTAGTCACTTGAGAGGTTGAGATCAGGAGGATCATGGTTCCAGGTCAGTCTGGGCATCCATGTGAGATGCCTTCTCAGTTGCTTACCTGGGTGTGGTTGTGCATATTCCTCCTCCTCCTCCTCCTCCTCCTCCTCCTCCTCCTCCTCCTCCTCCTCCTCCTCCTCCTCCTCCTCCTCTTCCTTTTCTTTGTCCCAGGCTTTTCTGGTTATGTGATACTGAGGAATTGAACCCAGGGCTTTATGTATGCTAGGCAAGCACTCTACCACTAAGCCACATTTCCAGCAGAGTTCATTTTTTTCTGGAAGAAATTGTATCTTTTTTTATGTATGTCATTGCTACACTTTGATCTTTAATTCATTGTAATGATTATTTTTAGGTTAGTCCTTTTTATCAAAAATATTGTTTTGCTTATCTATTATTTTGGGCCTATATTAGAAAATTGCTTTCTGGGAGTGTGGCTTAGAGGTATAATACCTGCTTAGCAAGCACATAGTTCTGAGTTCAAACCCTAATACTATTAAAAAAGAAGAAATTAATTGCTCAACTCTGAAAGTCCTCAAAAGCTTATGTCACCAGTTATTGTTACCACCAATTGTACATATGATCTAGAATAATATGTGTCTTTTTGAATGTTTGAATGTATCTACTCTCTAATTCATTTACAGTTTTTCCATATTCATACTATAACAGAAAACTTAGGTTAAATTAGCTTATTTTTCATACATGTTCTCTCTCTGCAAGTGTGTGTGTGTGTGTGTGTGTGTGTGTCTGTGTGTGTGTGTGTGTGTGTGTGTGTCCTAGGGCTTGAATTTAGGGCCTGGGCACTGTTCCTGAGCCTCTTTGTGCTCAGGGCTGGCATCCTACCACTTGAGCCACAGCTCTACTTTTGGCTTTTTGGTGTTTAATTAGAGATAAGAGTCTCATAGTCTTTCTTGCCCTGGCTAGTGTCAGACCTTGACCCTCAGATCTGAGCCTCCTGAGTAGCTAGGATTACAGACATGAGCCACCAGAATCTGGCTTCACATGTGCTCTTGACTGTCATATTTTACTTACATAACTTTGGAGACAAGAAAAATCTGGACTCCACATCACATCACTTCCTCCAAGTACACATAGATGAAAAGATGCATTTAAATACTGTGTACTACTAATAATGACACCCAGTAGGTGCTCAATAAACTCATTACCTACTTAGTCTTGATTATCACTGTATTCTTCACACTCTAGTACTTCATCTCCTTTCCCTCTTTCCATTTTCCAATGATTTCTCATTTATTTAAACTTCAGCTAAGAGTTCTTTCCTCCCCCGTTTGTCATCTTCAGTTGCTCTTTGTTGCCATGCAACTATAAACCATGCTATCTTTAGTCCCAGGAAAGACTGTTTAACAAATCTATTTTCTTCTTACTGAATACATACATAATGGGGAAATATAAAAGAGGGTGTGATGAGAATGTTCTAATTAGTAAATTTATCTTATGATTCATTTGATAGTGGAATGCTTTTTTTTTTTTTTTTTTTTTGGCCAGTCCTAGGGTTAGGACTCAAGGCCTGAGCACTGTCCCTGGCTTCTTTTTGCTCAAGGCTAGCATTCTACCTGTTAAGCCACAGCACCATTTCCAGATTTTTCTGTTTATGTGGTGCTGAGGAATGGAACCTAGGGCTTCATGCATGCTAGGCAAGCACTCTACTGCCAAGCCACATTCCCAGCCCTGGAATGCTTTCTTATAAACAAGATAATGTTTTTGGCAGACATTTAAGGTTATATTAATTCTAGATTTTTTTTGTTTTGTTTTGGGACCTGAACTCTTGTTAGGGTGGTGTGCAAATGACAGTGGACCAGAACAGGAACCCCTTTAGGTATTGGTTAGGTATTGGTCTTTCTTTCCAGATTGCTTCTGAATGGGTGTTTCCTTCCTACAAATGGCTCAGATCTTTTTAAGGTGATTCTCACCCCAGAACTTTGTAGTTCCTCATCTCTTTGAATTTGGCATATTGGACTATATGTTATGACTAAATGATGACCACTATCTGCCCAGTCCTTTTATTTGTGGTTTCAGTATCAAGTACCTTACTCTGAGTGTACCCTCTGTTCTTGGCTGTCATTGTGCCCACTACACTTTGTTGCATACGTGAGGTATTACACTAAATGTGAGCTTGATATAGGCTTCCAGGAAAACTTCCACTCTCTAGGTTAGGAAAAATAGGACTTAGAAATGGAATATAGAAGCCAACCTTTCTACTCTCTGCCAAAACTTTTGCCCTCTTTTGACGTTCTATTGAACTCGGCTCAAAAACATTTTTAGTGGGGCATGGTGGCACACATCTGTAATCCTTAGTATTAGGGAGGCTGAGGCAGGAGAACTGAGAATTCAGTTGACAATCCTGAGACTTTGCCCCTCCTCCAAAAAAACACATTATTCTCTCCACTGACTTTTTTATTTTTGCATCCTTTTGTGTTCCCACATATGTTCCCAGGTAGTCATAATGGGCCTGTCATATATCGTACGATGACTCATGTCTTTTACCTTTCTCCATCGAACTTCTCTGAGCTCTTTGCACAATACACTGTAAAATTATTTGACTTTTACTTGATGGGAATTCTTTATATATTTACATTTTCCCCTCTTTCTTCCCTTCCAATATTGGAGTTTGAACTCAGAGCCTTTCACTTGCTCAGCAGGCACTCTACCACTTGAGCCATGCCCCCAGCCCAGTTTTTGCTGGTTATTGTTTATTTTTGCATGTGTATGCCAGTACTGGAGCTTTTTCCGCTCAAGGCTAGTCCTCTACAACTTGAACCACAGCTCCATTTCTGGCTTAAAAAAAAAAAAACAAACTTCTGGTAGTTAATTGGAGATAAGAGTTTCATGGACTTTCTTGCCCTGGCTGGCCTCAAACTTTGATCTTGGTCTTACCTTTCTGAGTAGCTAGGGTTTCAGGATTGAACAACTTACTTCTTCTTTTTTTGAGACTGTGTAGCCCAAGTTTGTCTTGAACTCTAAATTGTCTTGCTTCAGCCTCCTGAGTAGTACTGGGATTACAAGTACATACCACCATCTGGTTCTGCTCTCTTTTCAGACCAAAAAATACTATTTGGTGCCATATAAATCATAATTACAAAGACAAATTTGAGCCCAGAGACTCATTATTCAAATAAGCCAGTTATGTTTATATTACTTTTTAAGTTATAGAAGCATAAAACACACACAAAAAATAAAATTATTTTAAGGAATCTTTAGAACTCCCCTTCCCGAGTGCATCTGCTCATTTTAGAGAAACATGGAATGAGGGAAACATGAGGAGGGAAAATGAGAAACTGGATATGATGACTCATGGATGTCAGACCTGAATCACTTCAACCAGCAGGAAAAACAGAAGAAAAGGAAATCAATTTTGGAGTAAGGAACAATGGATCACACCTGTAATCTCAGCTATGGGGGAAACAGGTAGGAAAACTGAGGGCCCAAAGCGAGCCCTGGGCAAAAACTCCAAACCCTCCCAGAAAAAGCACAAGAGGCTTAATGATGGATGAGATCAATGTTGTGAAATTTCAAATTTCCTGGTGCACACACTCTTCCTGAGCTGGACATAGCAACTTAGCAGTCAGTATGTCTCATTATAGAGAGCAAATGGACTGAGAATGTGGATAAAGAAAAGTGTTGAACATTTTTCCTGGAGAGTAGCAGGAATTAGTGGGAATAAGTAGATAAAGAGACAAAATTCAAGAATAATGATACAATCAACACAAATGTACTTAGAATTCAAGCTAAAGACTGAAACAGGTTAGTGGTATGTGGTGATTAAGTGGTAAGCACAACTTCAGTGGAGTGTGGGAGCAAAGTCTGGTCCTCGTCTAAGGTCCAGGAAGGGAGTTAATGGTCAAGACTGTTTTGCTTTCTTGTGAAAAAATGCAGCCACAGGGAAAAGCCAGGATAAGGGACGGAAAATAAATTATATGCTGACCACCTAGGGCACTAGGTGGGAAGGAAGAAATGTGAATAGATGACTTAAAAATAAAAGAGATCCAGGCTGGGAAGATGGCTTAGTGGTGGAGTGTTTGCAGAGCATGCAAGAAGCCCTGGGTTTGATTCCTCAGCACCACATAAAGCCAGAAGTAGCCTGTGGCTCAAGTGGTAGAGCACCAACCTTGAGCACAGAGAGGCTCAGGGACAGAGCCCAGGTCCTGAGTTCAAGCCCCAGGACTGGCAAAAAAAAAAAAAAAAAAGAAGAAAGAAAAGAAAAAAGAAATAGAGATCCCTCACGATCAAGGGTCACAAAAAGATCTCATCAGAGCTTGGAGAAGGGAGAGGGGACTGTTCATTTTATAGTGTTTGGAAAGCAAAGATTGAGAGAGAGAGAGAGAGAGAGAGAGAGAGAGAGAGAGAGAGAGAGAGAGAGAGAGAGAGAGAGAGAGGAGAGGAGAGGAGAGAGGGTGTGAGGGAGGGGAGGAGAGTGCTTTGGGAGTACTGAACACTTAGGAGAGGAAGTTGCACAGGAAAAAGTGTTTTTAAAAAGGAGAGAGGGGCAGGTGCTGGTGGCTCATGTCTGTAGCTACTCAGGAGGCTGAGATCTGATGATTGTAATTCAAAGCCAGCCCCAGCAGGAGAGCCCAGGAGATTATTTCCAATTAACCACCAGAAAACCAGAAGTGATAGAGCACCAACCTTGAGCAAAAAAAGGCTCAGGAAGAGCACCCGGGCCCCAAGTTCAAGCCCTACAACAGACATTTAAAAAAAGAAAAAAAAAGTTTAGAGCTGTGGATATTTTTCCTCCCTATCCTAAGTAAGGCATAGAGGAGGCAGAAGTAGGTTGACTTTTCCTTAAATCCCTGTCCCGAAGGCACCCACTCCCCCATCATAGGGACACATAGACTTGGTTGGGGCGAAACGAATTTTAGAAAGACCCAGAAGGGCCAGCCCGGGAGCATCGAAGCTTTCACGGAAACCGAGGCTCCTTCTTTCTCTGCGGACTCCCGGCCAGGGAGGGAAGGCTCGGGTGTGCTCCGAGCAGGTGCCCGGTCCTCCAGGGGGAGGAAGGGGCCCCAGCCCGACGCTGCCAGGCGGAAGCGCCGCTGCCATTGGCCCGGCGGCGGCTTTTACCTGCACGGAACTCTCGGGGCCCCAAGTGCAAAGTCCAAGGCCCCGGCGCCCAGGAGCCGGAGGCTGGCCGCAGGTGAGCCGCGCCCTCGGCCAGGCAAGATGCCCCTGGGGTTGCGGGGAAAGAAGAAGGCCAAGTCCAGGGAGAATGCCCCGCTGGTGGAGGGCGAGCAGGCGGCGGGCGCCGGCGGGCACAGCCTCCCGGGGCCCCCGGCCCCCGCACGCAGGCTGGTCTTCCACGCGCAGCTGGCGCACGGCAGCCCCACGGGCCGCGTGGAGGACTTCGCCAGCATCCAGGAGCTCTACGCCAAGATCGCTGGCGTGTTTGATATCTCGCCCGGCGAGGTAAGGTCAGGTGCTCGGCCCCCTCCCTGCCGCATCGGCTCCAGGGGCCGGCTGGGCTGCGGGGGCCCTATTTGCCCAGCCCCGGTACTCATGTTGGCTGGAGTCAATCCGGGAGAGGCTCCGGGGAGGAGAGGGGAGGAGAGAGAGCAAAGTCACCGGTGATCACGGATCTGGTCCATGGGGGACTTTGGGTGACGTGATGACCGCTCTGTTAAATGAGTTTGCTTTAGAGGTCCCAGATTCAGTTCCTCCAAGGTGTGGATAAGCACCTGCCCACAGTCCAGATCTGGCGGGGCGGACACACGTCCTCCACTCTACCTGGACTTTACTCCAGACTGCCCATTTCCTCGGTAGGCGTGGGAGGGTCAGGCTGGTCATCTGACCAGGGTAAAGGTGTATATGTGTGTGTGTGTGTATCATAAATAAATATATATAATCCGAATATGTTAAATATTTAATGCATAATCTATCCATATTTCTGTGTGTGTGTGTGTGTGTGTGTGTGTGTGTGTGTGTGTGTGTGTGCTGGTTCTGGGGCTTGAACTCAGGACATAGGTACTATTCTTTAGCTTTTTGTACTCAAATTTGGTGCTGTGCCACTTGAGCCACACCTACACCTCTAGTTCTGACTTTTTGCTGGTTAGTAGGTGGTAAGAGTCAGACTTTTCGTCCTAGGCTGTCTTCAAACTGCAATCCTCAGCTCTCAGCCTCTAGAATAACTAGGATTAAAGACATGAGTCCCCTGTGCCCGACTCAAGGGAAAATAAATACTTAAAGTGCCTTCTGAGGACATCTAGATTAAGGGTGAAAATGGAAATGGCTTCCAGGTGGGAACGGAATGTGGTTCCCTTTGCCCTTAGTCCCGACATTTTCAACAGTACTCTTTGGGATCATTTCCAAGAAGTTTGAAAAGCTGGGTTCTTATTCCAAGGGGACTTATCTCAGGGAATCATACCTAGCTACCTGAGTCTAGTTATCACAGTTTTCATGAGAAAGGTCATCATATTTTTGAAAAGGGACTGAGGATTTAGATTGTGTGTATGCCTGGAACTGGAGTTTGATACAGGTGTGACCTTAAAAGCTGAAGTTTATGAGGGCTTTTGTGGCCATTTTATATTTACCCAAGAGATACAACAACTTGAAATACAAATGTAAGAGGTTAGCTCAAGAAAGCATTTTATCCCCATTTTTAGGAAAAGCAAGGAGTTTGTTGTGCTGGACTCCCAGGCATGCAGAGAGGGCTTTTGAGTGGCATAGAATGGCATTGGGTATCAATCTGTTCTTCAGTGTGTTTATTTTATTTTAATTCATTGTTTATCAGGTCTGTTCAAGTGAAATTGAGGTCAAGGCAAAATTCCAAGAAGAGACAAAAGAGCTTAAGGTGTAACTCTTTGTCCTTTCTGTGTTTCAGGATCTAAGGGGCAAATTGCAAACCCATTCTGTGATTTATTTTTTTTGTGTGTGTGCCAGTCGTGGGGATTGAACTCAGGGCCTGAGCACTGCCCCTGGCTTATTTTTATATATTTGTTCAAGGCTAGCACTCTACCACTTGAGCCACAGTGCCACTTCCAGCTTTTTCTGTTTATGTGGTGTTGAGGAATCAAACCCAGTACTTCACGAATGCTTGCTAGGCAAGCACTCTACCAATTAGCCACCTTCCCAGCCTCCATTCTCTGAATCATTTATATTAGCTCAAGATAGTTATGACTGTATTTTAGGTTTCAACTTAAAAAGCACATGTGTGGGGCTGGGGATATAGCCTAGTGGCAAGAGTGCCTGCCTCGGATACACGAGGCCCTAGGTTCGATTCCCCAGCACCACATATACAGAAAACGGCCAGAAGTGGCGCTGTGGCTCAAGTGGCAGAGTGCTAGCCTTGAGCGGGAAGAAGCCAGGGACAGTGCTCAGGCCCTGAGTCCAAGGCCCAGGACTGGCCAAAAAAAAAAAAAAAAAAAAAGCACATGTGTGGGCACATGGTTCTGGGGCTTGAACTCAGAGCCTGGGAACTGTCATCTGAGCTTTTTCAGTCAAGACTAGCATAGCATTCTACCACTTGAGCCACAGCTCCAAGTCCTGTTTTTTGATGGTTAATTTTAGATAAGAGTCTCAACTTTCCTGCCAAAGCAGGCTTTGACCCACAATCCTCAGATCTCAGCCTTCTGAGTAAGATTATAGGCAAGAGCCACTGTGCCACTTACAAAGCACTTTTGAAGGAATAATTATCTTTGATCTCTAGGTAAGGTAAATGAGTGGTTCAAGATCTGGGACCTACAATTTACATAGTAGTCAAGTGATCTTGAACATGTTTAACTTTCTCAGTTTCACCTGCCTGTAAAGTAAGGACAAGGATATCTGAAGAATATTGTAAAGACAGAGTTTTTATATACAAACCTAACAGATTAGATAGCATATTATCTATACTTTACAAATTATAATTGAGAATATTAAAATATATCAGTTAATCTAGGGACTAAGGTGCAGAGACTGGTCCTTGACCAAGGCTGTAAGAAAAAAAAAAATCAGGGCCGATATATGCTCAATTTATTTTCATGCTGGTCATGAGGCTTAAATTCAGGACCCAAGCACTGTTCTTGAGATTTTTTTCTACCACTTGAGTCTCAGCTCTACTCTGGCCTTTTGATGATTACTTTTCTGATAAATGTCTTCCAGACTTTTATGAGCAGGCTGGCTTTAAACAGTGATCCTCAGGGCTGGGAATATGGCCTAGTGGCAAGAGTGCTTGCCTCATATAGATGAAGCCCTGGGTTTAATTCCCCAGCACCACATATACAGAAAATGGCCAGAAGTGGCGCTGTGGCTCAAGTGGCAGAGTGCTAGCCTTGAGCAAAAAAGAAGCCAGGGACAGTCAGTGCTTAGGCCCTGAGTCCAAGGCCCAGGACTGGCAAAAAAAAACCAAAACAAAACGAAAAACAGTGATCCTCAAATCTCAGCCTCCTGAATTGCTCAGATTATAGGTATGAGCCACTGACTTCCTGCTCAGGGCTGATATTTAAACTTAGATCTTCTGATATCTAAGCTTGTGAGCTTGATAGAGTACGTAAGAACTTTAATTGACACTCATGTTACCAGCGATTCCAGTTTTAGTTTATTATTAAACCTACATGAACAATTTTCCTCATTATTATGATATCAATTTGAGCTCAAGATATATGGTTTTATTAGGCCACTTAGTCCCTCAGTAGCAAATCTTCTTCTTATTATTTTAGTGCCATTTTCTGGGGCTTGAACTCAAGGCCTGGATGCTGGCCATGTGTTTGCTTAAGGCTGATGCTCTATCATTTGAGACATAACTCCATTTCTGGCTTTTTGCTAGTTAATTGGAGGTAAGTCTCTCAGACTTTCCTGCCTGGCCTGTCTTCGAACTTCAAGCCTCAATCTCAGTTTCCCGAGTACTAGGATTTTTTTTGGCCAGTCCTGGGCCTTGGACTCAGGGCCTGAGCACCATCCCTGGCTTCTTGCTGCTCAAGGCTAGCACTCTGCCACCTGAGCCACAGTGCCCCTTCTGGCCGTTTTCCATATATGTGGTGCTGGGGAATCGAACTGAGAGCTTCATGTGTAGGAGGCAAGCACGCTTGCCACTAGGCCATATTCCCAGCCCCCCGAGTACTAGGATTATAGCCATGAACCACTGGCATCGGGCCCAATTATTATTTATTATTAATATCCCTGCTTCACAGAGAGGGAACTTTTTGGATACCAATTTTTTTTTTCTTCAAAATTATATATAGCAAATGGCACAGCCTGGATTTAAGCCCAGTTTTTTTCCCCTGGAGTCCAAAATTCCATGAAGCTATTGTTTTCAAGTTTTTTTTTTCCAGGGTGTTTTAGTAATAGTTTGGCAAGTCATGTTCAGTGTTTTCAGTTTCCAGTACATTGACTTTCAAGATAAGATTGCAAGATAATGAATATAAAAATGTTTTAGTGTGCTATGTCAGAGTTTACATTTATTTATATATAACCATATATATATATATATTTGCTGCTTGTGAGTATAATATTACTTAAAATTTTCTATCTGGATTAGGAAGAGTTAACTACATCCAGGATAAAGTATTGGCCATCATGTGTAGGATAAATATCTCAGTAGTAGATTTTGAAACAGAAGTTACGTATTAAAATCAAATGCATGCCAGTAAGCCAGGTATGCTGATGTATACCTATACCCAACACACAGGAGCCTGAGGCAAGAGGGTCATGAGTTTGAGGCTAATCAAGGCTACATAGTGAGACTCTACCTTCGAAAAACAAAACAAGAGCCCCAAAAATGCACTGTAGACAATTCCATTCTTTATTTCATTCTTTCAAGGGATAATGAGGAAGTAGTATTTTTGTTGTTTTGTTTTTTGGTCCTGGGGCTTGAACTCAGGGCTTGGGCCTGGTCCCTGCGCTTTTTCTGCTCAAAGCTAGAGCTCTACCACTTGAGCCATACACCACTTCCAGCCTTTTCTGAGTAGTTTATTGGAGAAGATAGTGTCACAGACTTTCTTGCCTGGCTGGCTTCAAACCACAATTCTCAGATCTCAATTTCCTGAGTAACTAGGATTACAGGCATGAGTCACCAGTGTCTGGCTAAGAAATAGTTTTTGAGATGCTAGGGTATACAAAACAAAAAATTCCCCACTTGGGGCTGGGAATATGGCCTAGTGGCAAGAGTGCTTGCCTCATATACATAAATCCCTGGGTTCAATTCCCCAGCACCACACATATAGAAAATGGCCAGAAGTGGCGCTGTGGCTCAAGTGGCAGAGTGCTAGCCTTGAGCAAAAGGAAGCCAAGGACAGTGCTCAGGCCCTGAGTCCAAGGCCCAGGACTGGCCAAACAAACAAACAAACAAACAAAATTTCCCACTTAAGATGATCCAGCAGATTGCTCAAACATCTTCTCTTCCATCTAGATGTTTGTTAGGACAACAATAGCATTATGTAAAGAGTTTTCCATCCTTTACTGAGGATAAAGGAAAAAACTGGACAGACTCAAGCAAACTTAGTTTCTTCAGCAAGGGCATTCCATCCATCCCAGAATTGTTTTTATGTTATAGTTGGGCTGAATGAGGATCTGAGAAGTTAAGCCGCTTACCCAGAATCTCCGCACTCATTTGTGACACAGGATTTGATTTGGGGTTTCCTGACTCCAATCTATTATATAGCAGCGGGGAGGTTCTTAGTAACTGCATTCAAATTCCAAATGTAAAACTGGATAAACTTCTTTTTGTTCAAATAGGCTCTCCCACCCCAATTCAACCACAAAAATATTGAATTGCCTCAAAAAGCTGCAACTGTGAAACTGACAGTTGTGAATCGCAACAATTCCCTCGTCCATGAAAGAAAAAGCTGATGAAGTGAGTGAATCATGGAGGACTGCAGTGCTGGCTGCCTGCAGTCTATTGTCATCATTACATTGAAACAGATGGCAAATTATGCAAAAAAATCTCTTATAGCTGATGTCTTTTTTTTTTTATAGAGCAACCAAATGAGCAATTCAGTAGCAAAGAAAATCTCATCTAAAACAGTTATAACATAAACATAGAGACATTGTTTTTCAGAAGGTTTTATATCACCCTCTAAAGCATTCAGGTTACATAAAAGAGTTGAGTCACTGTATATGACTGTGGCTCTTGAGACACAGACACAGAATTTTGTGTCTGGGTGCTCCTAGCTATGCAGGAGGCTGAGATCTGAGGATCCTGGTTTGAAAGCAGAAAAGTCAGTAAGATTCTTACCTCTAATACAAAAAACAAAACAAAACAAAACTGCTGCATATGGGGCTGTGGCTCAAGTGGTAGAGCTCCAGCCATAAGTAGAAGAGTCAAGCAAGAGTTCAAGCCTCATTATGGGACACACACACACACACACACACACACACACACACACACACACACACACACACTTTGTTGAAGAGGCATTTTGAATATTTACTGTGATAGATAGGCAAGTTGTTTGCATCATGACATGCTTTCCTAACTTAAATATTTGTCATAAGGAAAGATTGTGAAAAAAGATAATGAATTTGAAAGCTTTTTTTTAAATTAAAGAACATTTATTTACTTTGCACTAAGACTTTATCTGAGTACATAACTAAATTGTTACCAACCCACCCCATCTTGAAGGGTTAGTATGTGAATGTTATAACATTAACTAACAATCAACAACATCCATCTAAATCATCATAAAAATGTTGAAGTCAAAAAAAAAGAAAAGAAAAAGGAAAAAGATACAATGAGGACTTTCAACTGAAAAGATCCTCATATGTTATCTATTACATTTGATCTTGGCTAGAGTGTAACAAAATGGAAAGAGCATCACTGGAATACAAACTCCCACTATAGCATGTTGTACACACCCGTGTTCCAAGCCCACCTCCTGTGCCCTAATGTTTCCAACTCACTTATTTCCCAGCCAATTGGGCCTGCCAACAAAGGAGCACTTAAATCTTCTCTTTGTTATGTGTGGGTATCAGCACAGTGAACAAGACAGATCATTGATAAAAATCAAACAACTGACTGATATAATAGGTGATTGAGGGGCTGTTGGCATTCATTCTCTTCAGAAGTTCTTCATACATTTTACAAACATCTTCCATGTATTTATTCACAGATTCATAGCATAAGTTCTGCCTTCTGGCCTCTTGGTAGACTGCATGAGCAAAATGGTGTGCGACATTGTCCCAAAGCCTCCACTGCCACTACTGCCTCCAACTTGAAAGCTTTCTAACAAATAAATCAGTTTTTTTTTTATTTAGAAGCTTGACATGTGCAGAAATTAGAAACTCAATGTTAAGGTTTTTTTTTCTTTTTTGTAAAATGCAGAAATTATTTCCTTTGATTTGATTATGCAAGGTAAGTACTCTTTACTTGAAATGCTCTGGGACCAGAAGTGTTTTAGATTGTAGCTTTTTTTTTCTTTATTGGCATAGACATAGTAAGTGTCTTACAGATGGGACTCAAGTGCGAACCTAACATGAATTCCTGCTTCATATATATGGTGTACTATATATTTGGTGCACAACTGCATTTGTCAGCAAGAGATCTCATGAGGTCAGGTATGGAGTTTCCCACTTGTGTCATCATCTCAGTGTTCAAACATTGCATGTACTAGAACATTTTGGGTTAGGGATAGTCAGTCTGTATCAGTTTGTACTTAATATGGGATATGCTGTGCTACCTATTCCCATTTCTTCTTTATAACAAAACTCCAAGTTTTCTCTCTTTAGGAAGATGCAATTTGTTTCTCTATACTCAAAACCTTTTAAGACTTCCTACCTCATTTGGAACAGAAACCAAAATCCTTTGGTGAGCTACAGGCCTTGTTATTTCTCCAGCATCCTCATTTCTCCTGTTTCAGCCTATCTTGCTCCTGGCTATTCCTTGACTGCAGGAGGCTGAGGGCTTTTGCACTGGTCCTTGCCAGACCCTCTCCTATAGAATGCTCCTCCTTAAATCTACTCCAATTAGCTCTTCTGGTGAGACTGGCTTGCATGATCCCATTTAGATGTATAGCCATTATTACATTCCATTCTTTCTCTCACATGCTGATTTTATTGTCTGCTTTCCCCTATTAGAATGTAAACCTATAAAGGATTTTTTTAATTCACAAATATTTATTGATCATGATAATCTACTATGTTAGGCTCTAAAATGCAAGTGAAATGTTATCACACCTGCCCTCATGGAGCTTACAATCTAGAAGACAAGACACAGTAAACTAATACATAAATCACCGGTGTGGTAAAAAGACCACACAAGATATAAAGTGGGTGGTATGAAAGACGACACAGAAATTAGGAAACATCTGTGGGCATAGTTTGGTGATCAATGGCACATGCCCATCAACCCTGGGGTTTAACAAAAATGACAAAAAAATAATATAAAGGATTTTTGTCTTTTTTGTTTTTGTGTTTACTGATCTAAGCCCAAGGGCCTAGAGTTACACCCTGGAACTTTCCTGGAGTACAAAATATATTAGGAGAACAATCAAGACAAATTTAGTAGTTAAAATCCTATGTCTTGAGTATAAAGGTTTACTTCTGATCACAATAATGATATCTGATGCAGATACTAACATTTTTCATATTATGGGAGAAGAGACTTGCCTTGACTGGGGAAAGTTAGGAACATAACTCATCTCTGTGTGTGTGTGTGTGTGTGTGTGTGTGTGTGTGTGTGTGTGTATGTTTGCCATCTTGGGGCTTGACCTCAGGGCCTAGGTGCTGTCCCTGAGGCTTGTTTTTGCTCAAAAAGTTAGTGCTCTACCACTTTGAACCACAGCAGCATTTTTTTTTTTTTTTGTGGTGGTTACCTGGATATAAGACCCTCATGGACTTTCTTGCCTGGGCTGACTTTGAACACTAGTCCTCAGATCTTAGCCTCTCCAGTAGCTAGGATTATAGGTGTGAGCCACAGGTGCCCGGCCATCACTCCTACCTTTAAAAATTAAAAAAGAAATTGTATGGGTTGCTGCCTCTGAGGCTTCCCTGAAAGTCACTTCCCTTTCAACTTCTGGCACCAGCACAGAGCTCCTGTGGAAATCAATATTGTATATTTATTTGGCTCTTCTTCAGACTTCACCATTTTCCAGTAAAGTTGGTTAATTGGAAAATGGAACTGTTGTCTTTCTGGTTCATAAATGGGAACTTTAGAAAGAAAAGAGGAAAATGAAGTTCACTGATTTGCTCGTGACTTCCCCCTATTTAACAAGTAGCCCCTTCTCCCCACACAAAATGAGGGAATTGGAAATTTGATGTGACTGTTACTACTGAGCTCTATGGAAAATGAAATAAGCCTAACAGATGGAGCAAAGGAAGTATGAAAGAGACTAAAACAGCCCTGACATCTGTTGGTTGGCTGGACACACCATGGGAGGCCTTGATGTTTACCTGCTGCTCATAATCAAGTCCATAGAACATGGACCTCAGGAAAAAAACCTGTGTGCTTGTGTTCAACTCGCACCCTATGGATGGATTTACTAAGTTGCTTGGTTACAGGACTGGCCCTGCTTCCTGCCAGCATGGTTGTAGAGCAAACCCATACCTTCATACCACCAAACACTAAGCCAAAGTTCATCCTTAAACATCTTATTTATTTATCTTTAGGGATGGTGGTTGTGGTGGTCCTGGGGATTGAACCCATGACATTATATATATGACAAGCATGCTTCTACCCCAAGGAACATCCTTAATTCCTCATTCTAACACCTTCTTATGGAGACTCCAGATTCTCCTTGGAATCCAGTGTCCCTATAAAGTTCTATGTGTAGTTTATTAAAAAGAGCAAGATACTTGGGGTGGTAGATTCTGGTAGTCTTGGATAGGGACAATTGTCACTTCAGAATTATTAAAATACAGCGGGGTGCTGATGGCTCATGCCTGTAATCCTAGCTACTCAAGAGGCTGAGATTTAAGGATCACAATTCAAAGCCAACCTGGGCAAGAATCTCTGTTAGACTCTCATCTCCAACAAGGTACTCAGAAAAAGCCAAAGTGGTGTTGTGGCTCACATGGTAGAACACTATCCTTGAGCACAAAGAGGCTCTGGGACAGTGCTCAGGCCCTGAGTTCAAGCCCCAGGACTGGCAAAAAAAAAATTATGACTAATATGAGAAGAAGTGGACAATGTAGATGATAGTAAGATAATAGATGCTCTAGAAGATGTATGAATTTTATCCTGAAGACAATTAAAATAAGCCAGATATTTCTCAGAAAAGGGAATGAATGATGTGTGAATCATATTATATGAATTAGAACATATTCAACAATTCATATGCTGTGTTTTCTGTATAAATAATGACTGGCTTAAATTGAATATGGTGGCATTTTTTGGAATTGCACAGTACCACCTGAGAAGTCATAAATATGTTATGGTTATTATACCTCTGAGCATCAAATCTATCTATCTATCTATCTATCTATCTATCTATCTATCTATCTATCTATCTATCTGACATCTTTCTATTTTGCTAGTCCTGGGGCTTGAACTTAGGACCTGGGCACTGTCCCTGAGCTCTTTTGCTCAAGGCTAGCATTCTACTACTTTGAGCCATGGTTCCATTTCCAGTTTTCTGATAGTTGGAGATAAGCGTCTCACAGATTTCCCTGCCTGGGCTGACTTTAAATCATGATCCTTAGATCTCAGCCTCCTGAGTAGCTAGGATTGATTATAGGTAAGTCATCAGCACCTTGTCATAACCTTTATTTTTCTTACTCAGGGTCTCAGATCTTTTTTTTTTTTTTTTTTCTCAAGGTTAAGCACTCTGTCACTTGAGCCATGGCTCCACTTTTTGGCTTTTTTGGTGCTTAATTGAAGATAAGGGTCTCAGGGACTTTCCTATCAGAGCTGGCTTGGCACTGTGATACACAGATCTCATCCTCTTGAGTAGCTAGGATTGCAGGCATGAGCCAGGTGCCTAGCTGCCAGCTTCATTTTTATATAAAAACGAAAGCAAGGGAAACATGACTCATTTTGAAGAGTATGAGGAGAATCCAGCTACCTTTTAAATTTCATTGCTTCTAGGAAGGTAAGAAATGGACAAGACTGTTATTTCTTGTGCTATCCCTCCCCTAAAGGAACTGTTGGAACAACGTTTTGACTCTTAGGAGTCCTCTTTAAATCCCTGTTACTTGTTGTTTTTTTAAATTAAAAAATCTCTTTATTGTCAAAGTGAAGGACAGAGGGGCTACAGTTTTATATGTAACCCTGTTACTTCTTATACTGCTGACTGGCTTATCACCTCCCCTCATCTGCAGCACTTCTTCACATCCCTCACTTCTCCAGTGAACCCTGGAGTAGTGGCTCTAGCAGATTACAAAAGATGGAGACACTCAGGTCCTCTTGAGCAGTTTCTATTTGTGTTTATGTATGCCTGTTAGGGCTGTTATAAAGTTATCCTAGACCAAGTTGCTAATAAGCCATAGAAATTTATTTCTCATGTCCTGGACACTAGGATGTCCTAGGTCAAAGTGCTGGCAGTTAGGATGAGGTACTTTGCTGGTTCATAGATGATTGTGTCCTCATGGCAAAAGGGGCAAGGGAGCTCTCTGGTGCATCTTCTATAAGGTTCAACTTCCATTTATAAGGATTTCATCTTTACGACCCAATCACCGCCCAAAGATCCTACTTTCAAATACCATCATCGTGGGGTTAGGGTTTCAATACATGGATTTTATTGGGGAAGGGGGGGCGCGGAGAATATAAGCATTCAGTCCATAGAGCTATGTAGCAGTATTATTAGGATACGGAAGTGGTAAGGTTGTTCAGGATAGCTTATGCAACAACAATCAGGTCCCCTAGATAGCTATAATATGGTTTATCCTGTCTAGGTTAAAGCAGTAGCTTTTTTGCCTTATTGCCTTATCTGTGTGTGTGTGTGTGCGTGTGTGTGTGTGTGTGTGTGTGTGTGTGAGAGAGAGAGAGAGAGAGAGAGAGAGAAAGAGAGAGAGAGAGAGACTTGGATTTGACTCCTGATCTGATGCTGTTGTCTATTGGCTGGATCTACAACCTAAGCCATGTCTCCAGCACTTCTTGGTGGATTTTTGCCTCTCTAATGCTGTGCTGTAATTGGTCTCAAATCAAGTCTCTAGGAGAGAAGCTCGGGGACAAAGGAGAAAAAATAAAACAAGAAGCAAAATTACATAAAACCTCTTGTTTCCATATCTTGGAGTTTATTTTGATAAATATCATTTTATATGATCATATGCCCATAGTATTGAGCCTAAAAGAATATCCTATTTTGGTCCCACTGTGTGAATGTCTAGAGTCCTGTATAGTTTATTATGTCCAAGCTTTCTGTGCCTTTTGTCTTGCTTGTAAGTATATGTATTTGGGGGAGGGTAAAGGAGAGCACAAAAATGGTGGGACAAAGGGTGAACCAATTCAACAGTGATACTCATTAGACACTATGTTGAAAATAAGCTATACAGCTTTTGGGGGAGTGGGACTGTAAGGAAAAACTGAGAGAAAACTGGGAGGGGGTGACACTGTTCAAAAAGAAATGTACAGGGCTGGGAATATGGCCTAGTGGTAGAATGCTTACCTCTTATACATGAAGCCCTGGGTTCGATTCTTCAGCACCACATACATAGAAAAGGCCAGAAGTGGTGCTGTGGCTCAAGTGGCAGAGTACTAGCCTTGAAAAAAAAAGAAGCCGGGGGCAGCGCTCAGGCCCCAGGACTGGCAAAAAAAAAAAAAAAAAAAAAAAAAAGAAATGTATTCATTACCCAACTTATGTAACTGTAACCTCTCTCCTTGACAATAACAATAAAATAAAATTTAAAAAGTGAGAATCTCTGTTATATGGAGGTACAGTATGGATGGGACAGGACCTTCATGTCCGTGGCTTACCAGTTCAGCTCTGGTTCACTTTTCAGGGGCTGTGACTGGTATTCTAGAACTTCTAGAATGGCATAAAGTGAAACTGCAGAAAACATTCCATGGCCTGGCTAAAACACGAGCCTACACCTACTTCTCTATGGTTTTCCTGCATTATTACTATTATTCCCTTTATCTGGAGATTTTGTTCTTGTTGTTGGTCACAGGGCTTGAATTCTGGGCCTAGGCACTGTTCCTGAGCTCCTCAGCTCAAGGCTAGAGCTATACTATTTGAGCCAGAGCACCACTTCCAGTATTCTGGTGGTTAGTTGGAGATAAAAGTCTCACGGACTTTCCTGCCCAGGCTAGCTTTGAACTGTGATCCTCAGATCTCAGCCTACTGAGTAGCTACAATTACAGTTGTGAGCCACAGGTGCCTGGCTATCTGGAGATCTTTTTTCTGCTCTTTTCCTACTAAATTGTATGAATACTGCAGGAATCAAGAGTCAGTACCTGCCTGTGCCTTCTCTCTGCCTTGGGACTTGGTTTCATACCTCTCCTTTGAGGTTCCACAACCCTATCAGACTAAATGGTTATTGGTTTATTGCCTCTTTCATCCATCAGATTGACAGCTGCTCTGGGTAGGCACCAGGAGTTTATATGTAGAAAAACTTTTAATTTTAATTTTTAACTTTTTATTATGGAAACTTTATACAGGAAACCATAAAAATAGTGTTATTAACTATGTACCCAGCCTCAATTGCTTTCAACATTTTCTATTTCATCTTCCATTGAAGAAGTTTTTAATGGGCTGGGGATATGGCCTAGTGGCAAGAGAGCTTGCCTTGTATACATGAGGCCCTGGGTTTGATTCCCCAGCACCACATATACAGAAAATGGCCAGAAGTGGCGCTGTGGCTCAAGTGGCAGAGTGCTAGCCTTGAGCAAAGAGAAGCCAGGGACAGTGCTCAGGGCCTGAGTCCAAGGCCCAGGACTGGCCAAAAAAAAAAAAAAAAAAAAAGAAGTTTTTAATGATTCAATTTCCCACAAGCAGGGAAAACATATAAAACAAATATACTATTTAATGAATAGCGTTCTTGTGTGGGTCTGTGTGTGAGTGTGTGTGTGTGCACACGCTAGTACTCAAGCCTTGCACTCTTGCTTGGCTTTTTCTGCTCATGAGTGGTTCTCTATCACTTGGGTCACATTTTCATTTCTAACTTTTTGCTAGTTAATTGGAGATGAGTCTCTCAGATTTGTCTTCCTGGGCTAGTTTCAAACTTTGATTCCCAAATCTGAGTAGTTAGAAATTTAAGTGTGAACCGTACTGGTGCTCAGCCTAGAATCCAGTTTTAAAATAGAAGGTACATGTATTAATCCTATGTTTCCTAATTTTTTTTATTACTGACTTTGTGCCAGTGACTGGTGCAGATCTTGTAATATACTGTTGAGAAAAATGGACAAATCAGCATGGAGCTTGCATCCAGTTCTCTTTGCTATGAGCTGGATACTTCTTGAGTGACTCAGTAGTCACGTGTGGTTCTATTGTCTAAGCTCCTATAACTGTTTTGTTGTTTTTTGGTCAGTTGAGGGGCTAGAACTCATGGCCTGGGGGCTGTCCTTGGGCCATTTTGCTCAAAACTAGTGCTCTACACATCGAGCCACAGTATTACTTCTGGTTTTCTGGTGATTAATTGGAGCTAAATATCTCATGGACTTTTTTCCTGTCTGGGCTGGTGCTGAACTACAATCCTCAGATCTCAGCCTCCTGAGTAGCTAGGATTACAGGTATGAGCCACTAGTGCCCAGTGTGTGTGTGTGTGTGTGTGTGTGTGTGTGTGTGTGTGTGTGTGTATGTATTTATATCTATCTATATCTATCTTAACATCTGCACTGTAAGAAGAAAAAGTGATCTATACACTTTAGCTAGGCAGGAGGAAAAATGAACACTTTTATGCTTTTTGTTTGAAAACTCTTTGTCATTTACCTGATCACTTTTTTTTTTTTTTTTTTTTTTTGCCAGTCCTGGGGCTTGGACTCAGGACCTGAGCACTGTCCCTGGCTTCATTTCGCTCAAGGCTAGCACTCTGCCACTTGAGCCACAGCACCACTTCCTGATTTTTCTATATATGTGGTGTTGAGGAATCGAATCCAGGGCTTCATGTATATGAGACAAGCACTTTACCACTAGGCACTCTGCCACTTGAACCATGCCCTCAGCCCAGTTTCCATTTCATGCCTCCTGTTGGCTGAGTTTTTGGTTCTTCTGCTCACTTCACTGGCCCATTTTGGCTAAGTCTTTTCTTTATCATATTTTAGTTTCTTCATATGTAATATGGGATGGAATGGACTAGACCAGTGGTTCTCAAGGCAGTTTAATCTCAGAGTCACCTGGTTGCCCTTTAAAGAACTAAAATTTCTGGGTCTTACCCCTTTACATTTGGACTAGGGCCTGATGATTTTGAGAAGTTTCTCTGACTGTCATAGGTAGTAGTTATAAGATCCACCCCAGGGAGGGCTCCATGCAGATGCCCCTCACTTGTTTAAGTCTTCACCCATTACCTGCATTACCTTGGTAACTGGCACACCTGGAGGCTGTTACTTCCTCCTTATCTGAGGTCACATCCAATCCAACTGATGATATCTCCTGCTTTCCCTATACAATCTGGCTCAACACAAGTTTCCACTCTCTTTCCTTTTCTCTCTTACTTGCTTTCTCTCTTCTTCTTTCTCCTCTGTCTCCCTATACTTCCATCTTGTGTGGGCTGGCAATTTGCTTTCCCCCCAATAAACTCCTTGCTGCCCGAACTATGTGGTGGATTTCCTTTCTGGTGAACTTTACAGTGGGCCTACTATCTATAGGTAGATGCATGTTTGGGAACTAGATAAAACGAAGTTCCAGGTCCATCTCAGCTTGAATGCTCCTCTACAGTTTATGTATTTGAGTAAAATGCTCCAGTGTCACCTTTATGTTGAAAGTATTGATGCATTTGTGGAGATTAGAATGATAGTACTTTGTAAATGACTAGACCATTGGAATCTTTGAGATGACAGAAACCCTGATGACTTTAAGTTGTCAGTAACAGAGAGAAGTTTGGGACAGAGGGCTTCATACTGGTCTTGAGCCTGTTTGGGGCCAGGAATAAAGTGGTAAGGTATCTGCCTTTTAAGTGATGCCCTGAGTTCACACTCTCATACTGTTAACAAATAAAAACAAATAAACAATTACCCTTCAAACTGAAGTGCTAAGAGATCTTTCTATCTTTTAGAGGATTTTGAACTCTAAGAAAAAAATTTCTTTAGTTGTGAAGCTTGAACTTGCTTGGTAGGCACTGTCCCTGAGCTCAAGGCTAGCACTCCACCACTTGGAGCCACACTGCCACTTCCAGTTTTCTGGTAGTTACTTGGTGATTTGACTCTCATGGCTTTTCCTGCCTTGGCTGGCTTTGAACTGCGATCCTCAGATCTCAGCCTCCCGAGTAGTTAGGATTACAGGCATGCACCACCTGCATCCAGGTAAGAAATATTTTTGGAAAATAGAATCCCATGCATACAATTTGGGAAGACAGTAAAGCGAATATGAAGATGCTTTAGACTCTGAGGAATATTTTCTGTTTTCTAGACATTGGATGCAATGCTTGTGACTGTGTTACCACACAAGCTTTTTTATAGTTGCCTCAAAGCTTTTTGGATATAGTTAGGAGATCTGTAACCAGTTTCCTAAAGTTTATACCTAATCTAACTTGTCTCATCTTTTGATTTCCTGTTGGTATTAATTACAATCTGCCTGACAGATCTTCCTCTTCCTCCACATGTTGGGTCTCAGTGGGGATATCTGTAATCTCTGACTAGGTTCATTTACTCAGTGCAGCAGAAATCACATTCTAGAAAACAGAGACCTAGGGGCTGGGAATGTGGCTTAGTGGTAAGTGCTTGCCTAGCATGCATGAAGTACCAAATAAACAGAAAAAGCTGGAAGTGGCACTGTGGCTCAAGAGGTAGAGTGTTAGCCTTGAACAAAAAGAAGCCAGGGATAGTGCTCAGGCCTTGAGTCCCAAGCCCCAGGACTGGCAAACAAAACAAAACAACAACAACAAAGAAACACCACAGATCTACAGGGGACCTGCACAGGAAATGACATTATTTTAATTGAAAAGCAATGTATGTACAAGATAAAACTTTATGAAGTATGGATCATGAAGAACTATAGTTCCCTCATCCTCTTCCCAGAAGGATCAGCTGTGAACACGTCCTTGACTGCCCTTCCTGATTTCTGTGTCTGTGTGCCAATGTGTCATATGTATTTTTAAACCCAGCTAGGAGCATAATGTTTGACTGTTCTGTGCAGTTGGCAATGACAGAAGAGTGGATCAAGAAAAAAGACACGGTCTGGAAATGGCAGTCGCTGGCAGCCTTACAGTGCCCTGAGGCCAGTAGAGTGTCCTTGGTGCTAGGAGAGATGCCACTGTGTCTTTAATGGTGATGAGCCAACTTTTAATAATTTCTGAGAAGCTTTTTGTATTTCCTGAAAGGGTTTCTTGTTACCATTATGTTTGCTTCTCTGTGTCTCTTGAGGAACACCCCCATTAGCTGAAGTATACTGATCATTCAAAGAGAAGTTAGCAAATACTTTGACTAGATGTTTGCTGAGCGAGTCTCAGTAAAGAAGAAGCCAGGAAGGTGGATGGCTTGATCCCTGATCTGCATTCATATAGAAGAAATAGGCATTCATTACCAGTCTTAGAAACTCTGGTTGTGCTGCTTGGGGTGTGGCAAGGGTCTGAGGTTTGGGTAATAAGGATGTGTCCTAGGGAGTTGAGGCTTGGATATGAGTGAAAGGCAGGAAGGAACTTTAGATCTTGTCAGTAATAAGATGTTTGTTTTTAAAACCACATCTGACTCTCTGTTAGTGGCTTAACGGAGTAAAGAACGGAAGCGTTCAGAAAGCATGTTTGCTATGCATAAAAATCTCCCTGGAGATAAATCAAAGCACATGGAGAGAGAATGTTCCAATTTTGTTGTTGTATGGCTAAAATCCAGGATCTACAACTCAGTCTATAAAAGTCAAAAGTTCCTCAGTTACAGAGTGCAAAGTGGCCTTGAGGGATACAAAACAACAAAGTGGAGGAAATGGCTACTCTGTCTCTACTTTTACCATGCTGGGCATACCATGTTCATACAGTAGTGGTTGTGAGTCATGTCAATACTGTGTCCTTCACCATCCTGGGCCAGAACCTTAATTCAACCTCCTGTAGCTTCTCTCACATCTTATGCATGAGCTTTGTGTTCTGGATGTGGTTAGGTTGTTAGGTACTGGCTGCCTAATAAGGCTCATGACCCTTGACACTTTTCCTGAGTCTTCCGTCTTCTTGTACTCATTTCCTAGCTTGATTTTCCTCATTCTGTAAAGGTGAGTGGGGGAAAGGAAATGTATCTTAAGAGTTAAGAAGGGAATTATTGTTTAGTACCTACTGTTACCCTTCACCTCTGCGGAAGTGATAATTCTTGTAGAATCCCTAGAAATTAATTTGTACTCGACGCAATTAGACAAGTAAATAACCCAAATCACACAGTCTTGAGACATCTTTGATCCCAAATCTGTCAGAATTCAAAGCCAAACTCTCACCTCCTTTCCTCCCCTCCCCTCCTCTTTCCTTTTCTTCTTTCTTTCCCCTTGTTAGTGTTGGGGTTACAGGCATGTACCACTAGGTCTGGCCTTTGAGTCCCAGTTTTTTCCTTTATGCAAATGACTTGTTACCTTAATACCCCTGATTGTTCTCTAGTATTAAATAGACTCTACATTTACTATACCAAATGAACTATGCAACTTGTGGGAAGGGAAATGGGGAAAGTGAAGGAAATGGTGACATTGTCCAAGAATTGTACTCATTATCTGACATGGAATTGTAACCACTCTGAGGACTCCTTAATAATAACAGTAAAATTATATTTTAAAAAGTTAAAAAACATCAAATAAAGTGAACAGCATTTGCTATTGTCAGTCACAAGTGTCATCAACTCAAGTTTCTCAAATGATGAATAACTCTTGGTAGGGTTCTGCCTAAAATGGACGCAGTCTTTTCTTTATTTGAATGGTAATTGCAGCCCACAAAAAATTCAGAACAAACAATATTTTGCCCTAGTTGGGCACCAGTGGCTCACATCTGTAATCCTAGCTATTCTGTAGGTTGAGGATTGTGGTTCAAAGCAAGCAAGCTGGTAATGTGCTTAATGGTACAGTGCTTGCCTAGCATGCACAAAGCCCTGGGTTGGATACCAGTACCACATAAACAGAAAAAGCCAGAAGTGGTGCTGTGGCTCAAGTGGTAGAGTGCTATCCTTGAGCAAAAAGAAGCTCAGGGACAGGGAGTGCCCAGGCCCTGAGTTCAAGCCCAGGACGGGGGTGGGGAACAAGCAAGCTTAAAGTGGAACCATGGCTAAGCAGTAAAGTACTAGTCTTGAGAAAAAGAAGCTCAGGAACAGTGCCCAGGACCTGACTTCAAGCCCCATGACTGGCAAGAAAAAAAATTACCTAGAATACAGAATAAGGTTTAGGTGTAAATAATGGTAATGTTCCCTGTCCTCCCAGCACCAGTGTGTGGTAGAACATTTGAAAATCATATGGAATGCAGGACTGGTGTTCCCTGAACTTGGCTTTCATGGATTGTAGCTTATACAGTGTCTCTGGCTTCTTCCCTGTTTTTCCCCAATGTGACACAAAATCCCTCACAAATCTTTTGTTTCCTTAGAGGTTAGCATCATCCCAACACTTTCCTTCACAACCACACCTGGATATTCCAGATGAAGTAACTGCTCTACATGATGAAGATAGGAGGAAGACCTCTTGTTTATTTTCCTTTAATTTTTATGATCCATCTTACAGTACTTTTTTCAGTGCTAAAATTAAACCCAGTGCCTTGTGCATGCCAGGCAAGTCCTCTACCACCGAGACAAATCTTTAGCTCTAGTAGGCTTGTCATATGAAATAGAATATGGGGTTTGTTAAATTTCTGGTGTTTTAAGCTTTAGTCATATTTCAAAGTGTCCCTGTAACTTTGGACAGGTTTGCAGAGAAATTCAGTGGCTGGGGAATCAGGGTGGATGATAGATCCACACAGGGAATGAAGTCAGGTGGGAAGATGGGTTTCAGGGAAGGGTGGCATATTCTGGGTTTGATTCCCAGAGGTGCCACCTTCTGGTTTCACTTTGTCATTCTTAAAACATACAAATAATATATTCCTTGAAGGGTTGTTGTAAAAATATTAAGTGAATATTAGGTATCTGGGGTAGTGGTTCAACAAATACTAGCCTTCTTTCCCTCGAAATAAGATGCCTTGTACATGCCAATGGACATGTTAAATTGAAACCCTTTGTAAAACTATTTGAAGGTAATTAAAAGTAAGAGATCCTGGATGATGCTTATTTTTGTAGGCTTTCCTTATAATTTAAAAATTCTAGATCAGTACAATTTTTTTCTGGTGCCCATCTGGGGCTTGAACTTAGGGCCTGGATTCTTTTTCTCAAGGCTAGCCACTCTCAATGCCACTTCCAACTGGTATAATTTTTGTTCTTACATAGTATTCCTAAAGTCAGAAAGCAAAGAAGACAGATTTAACATCAAAACTATATTTATACATATGGCCCTCCAATTAAATTACCTGGGTATGCACTTCTCTGTTAGAGTAACTAATCTGGGTTTTTCTGGCTTCTTTAACAAAATTTAGTAGAAACAAGAATCTCAGTTTAAACTTGAGAAATAGCTATCAGCTTTGTGCATTTGTCCATGTTTATTGTCAAGCCCCAAATAACTCTTTTAAAATTATTGTTATTATAAAGGTGATCTACAGAGGGTTACCATCGCATAAGGCAGGTAAAGCACATATTTCTTTTTGGGCGATGTCACCCCGTCTCTTGCACTCTCCCAGTTTTCCCCTCCCATCTCTACCCATTAGTTGTATAGCTCATTTTCAATCTAGTGAGTACCACTGCTGCATTTGTTCGCCCTTTGTCCCTCCATTCCAAAATAACTCTTAAGTGGTACATGCACCACTTTTTATTATATTCTAGGCATAGAGAACTTTTGATAGAATTTGTCTCAGCATTTGCTGGGTGTGACACTACATGCTTCTAACACCAGCTATTTGGAAGGTAGAGGCAAGAGTACTGTGTTTGATGTCAATCTCTGCAAAGCTAGTAGTGTGTATCTATCTTAGAAACAGAGGGGCAGGCTGGATGCCCATGACTCATGCCTGTAGTCTTAGATACTCAGATGGCTGAGATCTGGGGACTGTGGTTTGAAGCCAGCCTCGTCAGGAAAGTCCATGTGACTCTTCCCACATTGCAAAACCAAGACAAACAAACAAAAAAACAACAACCAAATAATCAACCAGTCAAACAAATAGAACATAAGGATTTGTCTTAGTTTATCATTCTGTTATTCTACTTTCTCTCCCCCAGTGAACATTAGAGCATCTCTCCTCACACTAAGTTTTCTCGAATCTTGGTAATTGTGCCCAAGTCATAGGACACTCATATTTTCCCCCAAAAAGTCCAAGATATAGGAATTAGTTTAATGCCTTTCTCAACATCCTTATCACAGGGTTTTCTTTTTATTTCATGTAAATGAAAGCATGCTTAGTTGGGTCACCTTAACAGGAAATGAAGCATGAATAGATGAACACATAATTTATATTCCAACATAAATAAATACTTTATATTCCAGACATTTCAGAGAATGGAAGGGGTGTGGTATTTATAATTACTCTGTGAAAAGATATAAATTGGGATTTAAATTTATCCTAATATATCACCAAGTTCTCTTGCTATAAAAGTAAAAGGAAGAAAAAGGTGGGATGAGAACGTATGTGATACATTTACTAGTAACAGACAGCATGTCTCTAAGCCTTTTTTGGGGCAGTTGGGAGGTTTCATATCATAGGCATCTGCACATGGCAGTGTGTGTGGAGAGAGTGTGGGCTCCTAAAAATAAAAGCAGGTAGTGAGGGCACAGTGTAACTACTGAGCCTGGAGCCAGGGGACTGGAACTGCCCGTCCTGGTTCTGGCATAACAGGTGACACATTCCTGTGAGTTGAGGATGGAGCCCAGCAGTAGCTTGTCAGCTTTTTCGGGAAGCTTCCTGCCCGGGGCCTGGCTCTCTCCCTGCTCTCTTCTTCTTCTTCTTCTTCTTTTTTTTTTTTTAAATTTTTATTGTCAAACTGATGTACAGAGAGGTTACAGTTTCATACATTAGGCATTGGATACATTTCTTGTACTGTTTGTTACCTCCTCCCTCGTTCCCCCCTCCCCCCTCCCCCCTCCTCATTTCCTTTCCCCCCCATGAATTGTTCAGTTGATTTACACTAAACAGTTTTGCAAGTATTGCTTTTGTAGTCATTTGTCTTTTTACCCTGTGTCTCTCGATTTCGGTATTCCCTTTCAGTTTCCTAGTTCTAATACCAGTATACATGGTTTCCAATGTACTCGGATAAGATACAGAGATAGTGCAGGTACAACCACAGGAAGGGGATAGAAGAAGATCATCAATAATAGAAGCTACGGTTACACATTGCACGTTGAAAGTAGTTACAACAGTGATATAACAATTGTTTCCATAACATGGAGTTCATTTCACTTAGCATCATCTTTTGTGTTCATAAGGGTATAGTTATTGGGCTCTTGTGATCCTCTGCTGTGA
The DNA here is from genome assembly GCF_023159225.1 of Perognathus longimembris pacificus. Taxonomy (NCBI): domain Eukaryota; kingdom Metazoa; phylum Chordata; class Mammalia; order Rodentia; family Heteromyidae; genus Perognathus; species Perognathus longimembris. The sequence goes on from NC_063167.1 coordinate 55,671,871, forward strand.
CTAGCCTAAACCAAGTCCTTCCATTTCCTTATGAATGGGGCAATGTCATTCTTTCTGATAGAGGCATAAAATTCCATTGTGTATATGTACCACATTTTCCTGATCCATTCATCTACTGAGGGGCATCTGGTTGGTTCCATATTTTAGCTATGACAAATTGTGCTGCGATGAACATTGTTGTGCTGGTGGCTTTAGTGTGTTCTTGTCTGTGGTCTTTTGGGTAGATGCCCAAAAGTGGGGCTGCTGGGTCATAGGATAGCTCTATGTTTAGCCTTCTGAGGAATCTCCATACCACTTTCAGAGTGGCTGAACCAGTTTACATTCCCACCAACAATGAAGTAGTGTTCCCTTTTGGCCACATCCCCTCCAACATTTGTTATTGTTAGTTTTCTTGATATAGGACATTCTTACTGGGGTGAGATGGAATCTCAATGTTGTTTTGATTTGCATTTCTTTAATGGCCAGTGATATAGAGCACTTTTTCATATGTCTCTTGGCCATTCTCATTTCCTCATTAGAGAAGTCTCTTTTTAAGTCTTTAGCCCACTTGTTGAGGGGGCTATTGGTTCTTTACGGTTTTGTTTTGGAGGAATGTAATTTTTTTAGTTCTGCATATATTTTAGATATGAGGCCTTTGTCCATTGTATGGCCGGTAAAGATCTTTTCCCAATCTGTGGGCTTTCTGTTTATCTTGCGAGCTATGTTCTTTGCCCTGCAAGACAGGGATGTCTGCTCTCTCCCTTTCTCTTCAACATAGTACTAGAATTCCTAGCCAGAGCAATTAGGCAAGAAGAAAATATAAAGGGGATTCAAATAGGAAAAGATGAAGTTAAGCTTTCTCTCTTCGCAGAGAGATCCTATACCTGAAGAACCCCATAGACTCTATTCCCAAGCTACTAGAGCTGATCCAAAACTTTGGCAAAGTTGCAGGATATAAAATAAACCCTCAAAAATCAATGGCATTTCTATATGCTAATGACCCAAACGCCGAGGCTGAAATCAGGAAAGCAACTCCTTTTGCAACAGCCTCAAAAAACATAAAATACCTAGGAACCTTAACAAAAGAAGTGAAAGACCTCTATGATGAGAACTTTAAAAACATGAAAAACGAAATTAAGGCAGAACTAAGGAAATGGAAAAACCTCCCATGCTCCTGGATTGGGAGGATTAATATAATCAAAATGGTAATATTGCCAAAGGCTATCTACAAATTCAATACAATACCCATTAATATCCCAACACCATTTTTTAATGAAATAGGGGAAGCAATCCAGAAATTCATATGGAACAATAAAAGACCCAGAATAGCAAAAACAATCCTAAGCAGAAAGAACAGTGCTGGAGGAATGACAACACCCAACTTCAAGCTGTATTATAAAGTTATAGTAATAAAAACAGCTTGCTATTGGCACTGGAACAGGCCTGAAGACCAATGGAACAGAATTGAAGACCCAGAAATGAACCCACAGAACTGTGCCTACTTAATCTTTGATAAAGGAGCTAAAACAATAGGATGGAAGAAAGATAGCCTCTTTAACAAATGGTGCTGGCAAAACTGGTTCAACACCTGCAACGAATTAAAACTAGATCCATATATATATATCACCCTGCACCAAAATCAATTCCAAATGGATCAAAGACCTCGAAATTAAAACAGATTTCCTGAAAACACTAAAGGAAGGAGTAGGAGAAACACTTGGGCTCCTTGGCACAGGAAGGAACTTCCTTAACAAAGACCCAGAAATGCTACAAATCAAAGAAAGGATGGGCAAATGGGACTGCATCAAACTGCAGAGCTCTTGCTCTCTTCTAAGTGCTCTGCCAACCCCAATAGAGGACTCTCAAGGGTAGGGTAGCAAGCAGAGGGCAGGAAGTAGTTGTTGTTTGATGAGAACAGGGAGGAGGGAGCTAGGAAGAAACAACTTCAGGCAAAGGAGAGAGCCTTTCATTTAGGCCTGGGTCTGTGATAGAATTCTAGTTTTGGAAACTTCTTTTCACCTTTTCCCATTCTTTACTCCCATGGCTTTTATCCCCAGGGCGAGAGAGGTTTCAAAATGGAGCAAATTCAAGCTTGGAGGACTCATCACACACAACTCATATTAAGGGTTTTTTGTGTTTAGTCCATCAGCATTTCCTTTTGTATTTTGAACTTAATATATTTTTATTAGCTTTAAGTAGTTGTACAAATGGGTTACAATTCAACATGTCAGCTTATGAGGGCAATGCATCTTGATCAGTGTCACACCCTTCATCATTCTCCCTCATCCTCCCAACCCCACTCAAGCTTTCTATTCCACCAGCACTTTCTTTTTCTCTTCTTTTCTTTTGGTACAGGTCCTGGGCTTGAATTCAGGACTTGGATGCTGTCCCTGAACTTTTTTTGCTCAAGGCTAACTCTCTACCACTTCAGCCATAGCTCCACTTCTGGCTTTGTGGTAGTTAATTGGAGATAAGAGTCTCTTGGACTTTCCTACCTAGGGTTGGCTTCAAATCTTCATCCTTAGATCTCAGCCTCCTGAGTAGCTAGAATTACAGATATGAGCTACCAGTGTCCAGCTTAGGGCCTTATTTTTAACCCCACAAAGTGCTTATCTTTCTGTCAGAATTTCTATGCTACAGAAGAATAAAGAGTAGGCCATCTTCCTGCATCTCTCTGTTTTGACCCCTCAATGGCTCACTTTGCTTGCCTTCCAGTTTTCCATGACTCATGTTTTTAAATATCGCATGCTCTTTAGACACTCCATTCTAAGTTTTGTACATCAGCCTCAGGGCTAATAGAGCCAGGCTTTAAGAACTCTACTACCAACCAAACCTGATGGCCAGTGGAATTATTTGTTTACAAACTGCTTGTAAATCTGGAAAGCTTAGTCCACAAATCTCTTTACTAATAATGATAATCTATAATATTTATCATGTTTCATAAATGACACTCCTGTCCAGTGGATAAATGTCTGCCCCTCCAGTCACTCCTTGTCTGTTTTGGTTTTCTCCTACTGTTAGTGTCAAGAAGGAAGAGGCTTTAAAGAAGATAAGTGGTTCAGAAAGCTGGAAAATTTGACACAGCACCTGACAAGGCAGGAGAGCAATGATTTATAATGTCTTTTAAATTGCAGTCTAACCTTGTAGGATTATTTGGCTAGAAAATCTCAGATGTCTCCTCTGAGTGCCAGAATATTAGGGAAGAGGATGATATACAGAGCCCCAAACATCTGATTTATCTTACTTGTTAGTTTAGTGGCTGGGCATGTCCACAAAGGCAAGACTAAAACCTTTCCTTTTTTTTTTTTTCTTCTTTTTGGTGCCAATAATTGGGGCTTGCACTCAGGGCCTGAGCACTGCCCCTTAGCTTTTTCACTCAAGGCTGGCACTCTACCGGTTGAGCCACAGGTGCCATTTCCAGAATTTTGCTGGTTAATTGAGATAAGAATTTCATATACTTTTCTGCCCAGACTGGCTTTCAACTGTGATCCTCAGATATCAGCCTCCTGAGAAAATATGCAGTTTTGCCTTTCAGGGGATGCAAAGTTGATTCTCCCCCCACCCTCCAAAGAAGTTCTTTTGGTTATTCTGGAAAGTCATTTGACAGATGAAAATATATTTGACTATATCTTTCCTTTTAGTGGGGATAGAATTCTTTTGTCATATTATTTCAGTCATTCAAAACACTGGGAAAAAAGTAGTCATACCAGAGAAGAAAAGGGTACAAAGAATGGTTCACCTTTTATTTAAGGCTCACCAGTGCTGACCTAGGGCGACCAATTTAGAAGTGAATCATTTATAGAAAGTTCTACCCAGTTCGAGGCAAGGCTTTGTATAATATCCTCATGAAGGTCTAAATAGAGCATACAGTATCATATTTCCAAATATCTGTTGTGGTGCCAATTTTAGATCTTTTCCAAGCTGTGAAACTTGTTTCTAGGTGACTATGGCTATTGACAAGGTAAAGGCAAAGGCACTACATGAATGGGTAAAACAATGTATATTTAAAAAACCCATCTTTGGGATTTAGTGGAAGTTAAGAAGAGTGAGATTTTAAATGATTGTTTATAACACAAAGAAATGTGTGTAACTAGTCAATCTTTAAATTGTACACACACACACACACACATCTCACATTGTTGTTGTTATTGGTCATAGAGCTGGAACTCAGGGCCTGGGTGCTGTCCCTGAGCTCTCTCTCTTTTTTTTTCTTATTTCTTGTCAAAGTGATGTACAGAGAGGTTACAGTTTCATACATTAGGCATTGGATACATTTCTTGTACTGTTTGTTACCTCCTCCCTCGTTCCCCCCTCCCCCCTCCCCCCTCCTCATTTCCTTTCCCCCCCATGAATTGTTCAGTTGATTTACACTAAACAGTTTTGCAAGTATTGCTTTTGTAGTCATTTGTCTTTTTACCCTGTGTCTCTCGATTTCGGTATTCCCTTTCAGTTTCCTAGTTCTAATACCAGTATACATGGTTTCCAATGTACTCGGATAAGATACAGAGATAGTGCAGGTACAACCACAGGAAGGGGATAGAAGAAGATCATCAATAATAGAAGCTACGGTTACACATTGCACGTTGAAAGTAGTTACAACAGTGATATAACAATTGTTTCCATAACATGGAGTTCATTTCACTTAGCATCATCTTTTGTGTTCATAAGGGTATAGTTATTGGGCTCTTGTGATCCTCTGCTGTGACTAGCCTAAACCAAGTCCTTCCATTTCCTTATGAATGGGGCAATGTCATTCTTTCTGATAGAGGCATAAAATTCCATTGTGTATATGTACCACATTTTCCTGATCCATTCATCTACTGAGGGGCATCTGGTTGGTTCCATATTTTAGCTATGACAAATTGTGCTGCGATGAACATTGTTGTGCTGGTGGCTTTAGTGTGTTCTTGTCTGTGGTCTTTTGGGTAGATGCCCAAAAGTGGGGCTGCTGGGTCATAGGGGAGCCTGAGCTCTTTTACTCACTGCTCATACTTGATACCACTTTGAGCCACAGAGCCACTCCCAGTCTTTGAGTGGTTAATTGGAGCTAAGAATTTCATGGGAACTTTTCTGCCAGGGCTGCCTTTGAACTGTGAACCTCAGATCTCAGCCTCCTGAATAGCTAGGATTACAGACATGAGATATGGGTGCCTGGCTGGGAAGTTATATTTATTTAATTATTTAATTATTTATTTTTGTCAGTCCTGGGGCTTGAGCTCAGGTCCTGAGCACTGTCCCTGGCTTCCTTTTGCTCAAGGCTAGCACTCTACCACTTGAGCCACAGAGCCACTTCCGGCTTTTTCTATGTATGTGGTACTGAGGAATCCAACCCAGGGCTTCAGGAATGTGAGGCAAGTGCTCTACCACTAGGCCATATTCCCAGCCTGGGAAGTTATATTGAAACAAACAAATAACTATCCATTGACATTTATTCAGCTTAAAGTACAGTGCATTATTGCTATTTTGAGATTTGTATAATCATCGAATATATTTGACTTTTAGAGTCCATGTATATAAATAACTTCTTTTTGCCATCTTTCTCACAGTCCTTTTAGAAAGTGGGTGGTTTACGAAGTAAACATACTTTTTGTGGCTCCATGTAGAGCCACAAAACGGCATTGTCTCCTCCAAGTGGGAGTTGTAAATTCAAAGCCGAGTTCATTTGTTAAAATTTAAAATTATCTTTAAGAAGTTGTAAAGGGGTTTCAATTCAAGTGTAAATTTATGTGTATAGTGCATTTTCATCAATGCCATACCTTTGATGAAGTTCCATCAAAGTGACAATATCATGAATTAGAGATTACCTCAGAGTCTAAATTCTGGTTATGATCAAGTCATTAACTCTGTGACCTTAGACAAATTACATAATGGCTCTGAGTTGATTTTTTCATATGCACAGGGCATAGTAATACTTTACTTACTTTTAAGGCCAACTCATAGGATTGGTGAGTCGCTAGGCAGTAACTTGTAGGGAAAAGATTGGAGTCAGTCAACAGGTTCATGACTCCTAGTTACACTGAATAAGTGCTGCTAATCCATACATGCCATTTTTTCTTGCTAAGCCATTGTTTTCTGGGCTATAAAAAACAGGTAGGGCTGGGGACATAGCTCAGTGGTAGAGTGTTGGCTCGCATGCTTGAGACCCTGGGCTCACTCCTTACCACAAAGAAATAAAGGAAGAAAGAAAAGTAAGGCTACACAGGTTGGTATCTAAATCCTTAGAAGTATGTTGAGTTCCAGGGTTGTTTTTTAAAATGTTGGAATATTTATCTATGCACCATGAAGTGTCTAGAGCCTAGGGGCCAAGTCTTAGCAAGAAATTAATTTCTGTTTTATGTTTACCATGTACACATAACCACAAGACAGTTTTACATAATTTCATTAAATCATTTTGTTCAGGAAACAAACTTACCTTTTATGGAATATTCCACTTGTGGCATTATGATGATACACAATGTTTTAGATTTTTAGAACATTTTAAATCCAGGTGTTCAGATTGTAGCAGCTCAACCAACAGTGGTAGCTTTCATCTGAAATGGTCATAAGGTTTAAATGAGGTAATATGCAAGTAGCTGGAACACAGTGGTCAACCTTGGAACTGATTTTCTTGGTACTTCTGCATACCACCATCCCTCAGCCTTTTGCTTTCCCCGTAGTTTAGTGGATGTGGCAGCCACATCCCAACTCTGTAACCCAGAATGATGAGCAGTTACATCTTTCGGTGGACAGAGTGGAAAAATAGTTGTCAGTTATAAAAGTTTCTTGATACAACATATTTCCCAAATATTTTGGGGGAGATTGTATAGCATATTCTGAGGGTTGTGTTTTGTTTGTTTTTTGATACTAGTGCTTGAATTCAGGGCCCTTGGCTTTTTCTCTCAAGACTGTTACTCTACCACTTGAGCCGCAGCTCCACCTGCAGCCTTTTGCTGGTTAGTTGGAGATAAGAGTTTCACAGAATTGTCATATCTGGAGTGTTTTTGAACTGAGATCCTCAGACCTCAGATCTTAGCCTCGTAAGTAGCTAGGATTACAGATAGGAGCCACTGGTACCCACTGTGTTGAGTTTTTGAAAGAGTGCCTCCCTCCCCATTCTAGGTTTGATCTCTGGGTTGGAATGCTTGTTCTACTACTTAAACCACACTTTTCGTCTCCCCTTACCTCTTTTGAAAGAGGGCCTTGCTATGTAGTCTTGGCTGGCCTTGAAATTTTCTCCTGCTGTATCCTTCCAGATGCTGGGGAATATAGGCATATACTACCATGTCCACATTTCTTATTGCAAGGGTTTTGGGTAAGGTAATTCTATTTTCTGGCTTGGCTTGGGCCTGGTCTCTTTTGTTTAAGGATTTAGGGCAAGTGGGTAAACTTTTCTTTTTTTTTTTTTATTTTTATTTTTTTGGCCAGTCCTGGGCCTTGGACTCAGGGCCTAAGCACTGTCCCTGGCTTCTTCCCGCTCAAGGCTAGCATTCTGCCACTTGAGCCACAGCGCCGCTTCTGGCCGTTTTCTGTATATGTGGTACTGGGGAATCGAACCTAGGGCCTCGGGTATACCGAGGCAGGCACTCTTGCCACTAGGCTATATCCCCAGCCCTAAACTTTTCTACTCAGTAATTATTTTGCTCTTAGATTCAGGGTGTTGTCATTACTGCTATTTTAAGGGCAATTATCTAGATGGAGGTAAAGTAAATTTTTTTCCTTTGAGGAAAAAGTCTTTGAAACTCAGAAAATAAAGACAACCCAGATAAAACCTAGTCATTAACAACAAAAGCATAATCCAAGTGGTTTTCTTATGTATAGTAACTCCTGATGAAAGTTAGGTTTAATTACTAGGTTTATTATTAAGCATTTTCTTCAAACTTTTTTTTTCTGTGACATTGGCCAATGTTTCTATAATGCTTATTTAAGACAAAGTATACAAAGTAAGCAAGGTTCTTGGGAAGATGGTTATAAGAATATAGTCCTATAAAATATTTTGTAGTGCTGTTGCTTTACTTAAGCATACTTGCTTGAAAGGTAAACGTCCCATTTGCTTGCATTTAAAATCACATCCACAAATGGTGCAGTTGTGGCTGCACAAATCCATAATTATTTTTCAGATATCTTTAGGAAACGTAGAATCATTGGCCTGCTCAATTCAGAACAGAAAAGAAAGTCAGAACTGGATCCCCTGGAGTTTTTAGAGATTTTGATGTGATCTGTGGTAGCTCACACCTGGAATCCTAACTATTCAAGAAGCTGAGATCTGAGAATTGAGAGTTAAAGGCAATTAACAAGCAAAAGGCCAGAGGTGGAGCTGTGACTTGAGTGGTAGAGCACTAACCTTGAGGGGAAAAAGCCAAAGGACGGTGTTCAGGTCCCATGTCAAGCCCTAATGATGTGTGTGCGTGCGTGCGCATGCACACATGTACACACCCACCCACCCACTTTTGATGTGGTTTTGGAGAGATTTGTTAATCCGTTTATGGGCATATCTTTTTTTTTTTTTAATTAAGTTACTACATATACTTCACAGTACACATTTTAACCTTCACAATGATGAAAATCTTCATTCTACTTTACAAAGTTTATGAACTCTATGAACCTTAACAATAAAACCATTTCTTCTAATTTGGGTGACATGTACATTATTTTCCTTTTGTTTAGTCACATCTGTTCCCTCTTTCTCCCACATTGCCTCCTTCCCATCACTGCCTGAGTTGCTTAATTCACTTTCATCAATGCCTCATGTAGCTGGTGGTATTTTCATCCACTTTCCACTCATTCTAGCCTTCCTCCCAGCTTCCCTGGGTGTGTGCTCATGTACATCCCATATATGAAGACTCTATGTTCATAGAGTCATCTAAAAAAATAGGACATTTTCAGAAGAGGTCCTTTGTTTCCTTATCTTTGAGGTTCTAAGAGGTGCTTGGGCTTGCTATTTGGTGCTTTGCTCCCATGGCTGTCCTTTTTTTTTTTGGCCAGTCCTGGGCCTTGGACTCAGGGCCTGAGCACTGTCCCTGGCTTCTTCCCGCTCAAGGCTAGCACTCTGCCACTTGAGCCACAGCGCCACTTCTGGCCGTTTTCTGTATATGTGGTGCTGGGGAATCGAACTGAGAGCTTCATGTGTAGGAGGCAAGTGCTCTTGCCACTAGGCCATAATCCCAGCCCTATCTCATTGTGTTTTATTTTATTTTATTTTATTTTTTTGCCAGTCCTGGGCCTTGGACTCAGGGCCTGAGTACTCTCCCTGGCTTCTTTTTGCTCAAGGCTAGCACTCTGCCACTTGAGCCACAGCGCCGCTTCTGGCCATTTTCTGTATATGTGGTGCTGGGGAATCAAACCGAGGGCTTCATGTATACAAGGCAAGCGCTCTTGCCACTAGGCCATATCCCCAGCCCCTCTCATTGTGTTTTAAATCTAACACCCACATATCAGTGAGACCATGTGCCATTTGTCTCTCTGTTCTTGGCTTATCTAACTCAATATGATTTGTTTTAGTTCCATCCATTTCCCAGAGAATGCCATTATTTTATCTTTTCTAATGGCAGTGTAAAATTCCATTGTATATAGGTATCACATTTTAAAAATCCATTCATGTGTAGTGGGGCCTCTGGGTTGTTTCCATATCTTGGCTATTGTGAATAGTGCAGCAATGAACATGGAGGTGCAGGTGTCCTTGTCATATCCTGGTTCCTGTTATTCAGGGTAGATTCCTAGGAGTGGTAGGGCTGGATCGTAGAGTATGTCTATGTTTACTTTTTTTGAGGAACCTCCAGACTGCTTTCCAGAGTGGTTGTGCTAATTTACATTTCCAGCAATGCAGTTGGGTTCCTCTTTCTCTGCATTATGGGCATATCTTTTGAAGCAGTAATGACAAATCAGTTATTTAGAGCTATTCTCTAAGTACATTTGTTGAATAAATAATGCTGCCATCAGAGGAAAAGCAATAGTAATTTATACTAATGGCTCAGATTTTTACCATCATAGTTATGTAAATTTCAGTGATCAAAGTAGTCATAACTGGAGAAACGAATTAACATATACAGAGCAAAGTCACAGTTGAAATGTAGATGTGCAATGTGCATATTGTCCATTACCTTTCAATAAGCAAGTTAAAGGATAATGTAAATTTATGAGAGAAAAAGATAAAATCTTAATATCTTCTGCAAAAGCCATGAAATTTAAGAATCTTCTGAGCATAGGTGTAAATATTATTGTTCAAGAGGTGCTTTTCCTACCGGAATCATGATAAAAGCCCACGTTGCTTTTTAGTTTATAAAAGTACTTTTTTGGGGAGAGAGTTGATACTGGGTGAGCTCAAAGCCTCATTCTTGCTGGGCTGGTACTCTACTACTTGGACTATGCTGATAGCCTATAATGTGCTTTTTATATATGATTTCTTTTTGAACTTGTGCAATGACTAGCTTTACTAATACCAGTTCATGTGACAGGCCAAGAGGCTAAATAACTTGACTAAATCCACTTAGATTGGAAAGACAGAATTGGGACTAGATTCTAGGCTACTATCTCTTATCTATTATTTTCTTTTATTGCCCTTAACACTTTTTTTTTTTGAGGATTGGGAATGTGGCTTACTGGTAAGAGTGCTTGCCTAGCATTCATGAAGCCCTGGGTTCAATTCCTGAGTACTACATAAACAGAAAAAGCCAGAAGTGGCACTGTGGCTCAAGTGGTAGAGTGCTAGCCTTGAGTAAAAGAAGCTCAGGAACAGTGCCCAGGCCGTGAGTTCAAGCCCCATGACTGGTAAAAAAAATTGTTTTTAGACAGTGTCCCACTCCATGGCTGACACTGGCCTCAATCTTGTAATCCTTTGCCTCTTGAGTGGTGGATCACAGGTGAGCACCACCACACACAGGTTGCTTTTCCTTCTGCCCTTCTGTTTATTTACCATTAGGAAGATAAGATAACTCTTATCTAGACATCCCCTCATTTTGGCTGATTTTATTAAAGGAATTTTTTCTTACCTTTTTATTTTTATTAAGTAGTTGTACAAAAGAGTTGTATTTCCATAAGTCAAGTTATGAGTATACTGTTTCTTTGTCAGTGTTACCACTTTCATTTTTCTCCCCCCCTCTTGTTCCTATCCTCAAATTACAAAGTTCATTTTTGGCATAAGGTGCATTGAATATAATGACTACATTTGCTCACCCTTCTTCCCTCCACTCCTATGTACTGTGTACATAGTACATGTCTAGTATAAGTTTTGTCACATCAACAAAAAGCTAACTAACTTATCCTCTAACATTCAAAATGTTTTAGGCCCATTATTACTTAAGTGCAAGAAAAATGATTACAGTGGCTAGTTCCCTGAGTGGACAGGAGAAAATAGTAAGACACAAACCATAACATGGACATTTTTTCTTTTTATGATAGGCATACCTAAGCTATCCTGGCTGTGTGTAAGCCACCAGATTTTGGAAACAATCTGATCTGAATGATAACCTCCAGAGGTAAGGTGAGGTACAGGTGAAAGAAACATAGATGTCACAGAAGAATAGCAGGGAAAACAAAAGGCAACAATAGAGAGCAGGTTGAAATTCCTCCTATCTAATAGTAAATAAAAATATTGCTATGAAAGTAGACAGCCCATCTGAAAGTTCTTCTGTACTTGAAGTGCTCATAAACACATGAGAGCATTTATTCAACATAACAGTAATCATACATGGCAGTAGCTTTTCTTTAAACATATAGTACACATGCATGCACACACATTTGCACCATGATAATATATTACTAGCTTCAATTTATGTGCAAACCCTTTTCAATCTCATATTTAACTTATAGGAAGAAATTCTTCTCTCTAATTCAACAGGGTAGATATTTATTTCACATCTCCAATGTGCTTTTGTAAGAATGAACTACGGCTGGAGTGTGTAGCTCAGTGGTAGACACTTGCTAATCATTCACAAGGCCTTGGATCCAACTCCTGGCACTACCAAAACAAACCATTTTTATGTGATTTATCACTGACTGATCTTAAATTGAGAATGCCATGTGCTTGTGTATCAGATGGGGTGTTTTCAGCTGCAAGTAACAAACACAAATTGACTAACAAACAAAAACGAGTAGACTAAAATAAGATCATTTATTATTATTATTTTTGGCCAGTCCTGGGGCTTGGACTCAGGCCTGAGTACTATCCCTGGCTTCTTTTTGATCAAGGCTAGATCTGTACCTTTTGAGCCACAGCACCACTTCCTGCTTTTTCTGTTTATGTGGTGCTGAGGAATCGAACCCAGGGCTTTGTGCATGCTAGGCAAACACTCTACCGTGAAGCCACATTCTCAGCCAATATCATTTATTATTTTATATAAAAGATACCAACTGATTTTTCTTTTCTTTTTTTTTTTTTTTTGGCCAGTCCTGGGGCTTGGACTCAGGGCCTGAGCACTGTCCCTGGCTTCTTGCTCAAGGTTAGCACTCTGCCACTTGAGCCACAGCGCCACTTCTGGCCATTTTCTGTATATGTGGTGCTGGGGAATCAAACCCAGGGCCTCATGTATGTGAGGCAAGCACTCTTGCCACTAGGCCATATCCCCAGCCCCTGATTTTTCTTTTTGGTTTGCCATTCTTAGCTCTGACATCTTCTTCAGCTGGAGGAGATAGTTGTGGAAATTTCTAGACCAATTCCAGATAAGGCAACATCCAAAAGAAAAAAAAGAAATGGTTTCTTCCACTGTTTCTGTCTTTCCCTGCCTCCCTCCCTCCTTTGTTCCTTCTTCCTCTTCCTTTCTCCTTCCCCCTCCCTCTCATTCCCTTCCCTCCCTCTTCTTCTTTCCTTCTTTTTTTGGTGTTACTGGGGCTTTGAACTCAGCCCCTTGTACCAAGTGCTCTACTATTTGAGCCACACTCTTAGCCTTCTTTTGCTGAGTTTTTTAAAAATTTAATTTTATTGTTAAGATGATATGATTACAGTTACATACATAAGGTAGTGAGTGCATTTTTTGGTCAAACTTGTTACACCTCCCTCATTTTCCCCCCATCTTCCCATCCCCCTTATCCTCTCCCCCTACCCCCCAGTTGTACAGTTAATTTCCAACATATTATCTTGTGAGTATTGCTGTTGCATTGGTTGGCCTTTTTTCCTTTGTCTCACCATTTTGATGTTCCCTTTCCCTTCCCTAATTCAGATAAACATATATACAATACCCAGGGTACCAAAATCAAATACAGTGACAATAGGGGATAAACCATAGGAAAGATAAATGAAAGAAAAAAGAAATAATTTCACACTTGCTGTTATTTTTCCAATAATGTTTTATGTTTTTGCATGGGAATGGTCTTGGTTGATGACCTTCCTTTATATGGTCTTCCATATAATTAAGATTACAGATTATTCCACCAGGCCAAGCTTGTTAGTTGAGATAGGGTCTTACTAACATTACCCTAGGCTGCCCTTGAACTTCCATTCTCTTGGTCCCCATCTCCTCAGTACTGGGATTGCAGCCACATGTGGCCATGCCTAGCCTCTTTCAGTGTTTCTGTCTTAGGAATGCTAACAGTCTCTCCTAGAGGATTCCTGGAATGCATATTGTATTGGCCAGCATGGCCACATCCCTTCTCCTAAATCATTGTCTAGATTAGCTAATAACTTAGGTCTGAAATAAGACATATAATCACTTTCTTCCTAAGTACAGTAAATGGAAGTTCTAGATATCTGAGAGTTGTGTTCAGAAGGAAGAGGAGAGTTTTTAGGTAGGATAGAGAATGGAAGGGGAGGAGGCATGTCACTCCAACAGCTTCTTTTCCCCAGAAGCCCTAGTTGAGTCATTCTTGATTTCTCTGGACTAAATTGGGTCAGGAATGAGATATTTATTGATTTAAACCTAATCAAGCTTCAATCTTCTTGGAACTGAGGGTAGGGCTACTCCCACTCTCTGATGTAGCTTAAGAAGGAAAGAAGCTTTCAAAGAAATACCTTGGGGAAGAGGAATAGCTAGCATAAAGATTGATAACCAGCCACAACAATAAAATATCCAAGCCTTCATTGTGTGTCAAAAAGCAATAGCTCATTGTGCTGTAGTGAGGTGTCTACCAGGTTGGGGGTCACTTGTGTATAGGGCTGTGATGCCCATTATCCAGCACAGAACTTGGTAAAAAGCAAATGTCCAAGGAGTATTTGGTGAGTAGATGAGTGAACACAAACTGCTAAGTATTTAGAAGGTGTTTTTCAGTTCAAAAATAAATACAACTGGGTGCTGGTGGCTCATGTCTGTAATCTTAGCTACTCAGGAGGCTGAAATCTGAGGAGCGTGGCTCAAAATCAGTCTGATCAGGAAACTGTGAGACTCTTTATCTCCAATAAATGAGCAAAAAGCTAAAAGTGGAGCTGTGGCTCAAGTAGAGTGGCAGACTTGATCAGAAAAAATTCAGGGACAGTGCCCAAGCTCTGAGTTCAAGCCTCAGAATCAACACACACACACACATACACACACACACACACACACACACACACACACATCTGTGAAGATGTATTTGAATTTCTAGGCCTTTATGACACACTGAGAGATAGATACATTGATAGCTGTGTTGTTATTGAATGCTGGGTGCATATTGTCAAGGAGAGAACTGATCTAATGTCCTGGAACTTTGGTTCCCCTCTGCCCTGCAACAGAGGCTCTTACTCTCCCTCCCAAGGGCCATCACATATCCGCAGGTTTCCGTCATCACTCTCCGAGGAGGGCTCCTCCAGCCTTGCCTGCCAATATCTGCTGCCTAGAACAGACTATTAGTCTGCAGTGGGGAGGAAGGGGGGGGGGAGGGAAGCACCATGGGAGGAGGGTTCTACCTGCAGGAAACGTAGGATTTGCTCTGCACTGTAGTGTGTAATTATAAAATAAAGAAAAAAAAGAAGGAAGCAGTTTGGTGGCTGAAGGCTCAGATTGTGACAGATTTCCACTTTGGGGGGCTTTCCTCCTATTCTGCTATACAATCACTGTGTTTTAATCTTTTATTTTCTATTTAACTATAAAGTTCCTTAATGGTAGTGGTGTTTGGATATGCTATGAATATGATTGACAGATTCACAAAAAAAGAGAAAGCTGTTTTTTCTTCTACTCATTGTGATTTTGAAAAGTTACTTTTTCTCTGTGTATTTCTATTCCCTATGTCCATGCATAATGGACTAATTTTGCAATTAGAAATAGAAGCCATTCATGGCTTAACTGACTTTTTATTCCCTAGAAGTGATAGTTTTCTCATTAGGATTTTGCAAAACTCACTAACTTCAAGGCTTATTATGTTTTTCCAGTGCCAGGAACACAGGGAATTAAATGAAGACTAATGAAAACCAGGAAGGGAAGAGGAAGGGTTGAGGGCATGGGTTGTTCTGAACCCTGTGGACTTTTCCCTTGCTTCCTCCCTAGCTCCTTTTACATCTCTGGGGGGTTGGCTTGAGCTCTCAGGACTACCATGAGCCTTTCACTGTATAGTAAAGAAAATTGTATTTTGTAAAGCACTTCTAATTCAAGCATGCTTTAACATGGCCTGAGAAACCATTTGATAACTAGTAATCACATGCTCTTTTTGAGCTTCATGTGAATTTTGGATGTGTTAAGGGTCAGTGTTCTGGTGCAGAGATGGAGATTGAGGGCTGAAGTGGGGCTCTGGGAGGGAGGAAGGAAGGTGCTGTTTGGGTGTGGTCTGAGTCCACTGTGATTAAAGTCTTGGTCCTCAGGCTGGCACTTTGGGGAGGTGAGGGTGTATTGAAAGATTGGGGCCAGTCCTTGCAAGGGATTGTGGGATCCCAGTCTTTTTCTGACTTCCTGTTTGGTTTTATAAGTTCCCTATCCCTACGTGTTCACAGCAGTGTACCTCACTAAAGGTCAAGCAAATGGGGCCACACATGTTGGACTCTGAACCTCCTCCTCCTCCTTCTCCCCCTCCTCCCCCTCCTCCTCCCCCTCCTCCCCCTCCTCCCCCTCCTCCCCCTCCTCCTCCCCCCTCCTCCCTCCCCCTCCCCCTTCTTTTTCTGTCCTGGGGCTTGAACTCAGGGCCTAGCACTGTCCCTGAGTTTCTTTTGCTCAAGGCTAGCACTCTACTTCTTGAGCCCAGAACTACTTCTGGCTTTTTCTCTTTATGTGGTATTGAGGAGTCGAATCCAGGGCTTCATGCATGCAAGCTCTCTACTGCTAAGTCACCTTCCCAGCCCAAATCATCTTCTCTTTATGTCTTTGGTGCCTCAGGTACTTGGTTGCAGTATCCTCCAAGCTGATGAATACAGAAGAACTAACAATATCTGGGCTCAATAAGGCTTTGAAAAACAGAGTCAAAATTCCATTTAGCCACTTGGCTAAAATAGGCATGTTAAATTTTTCTCCTTTGATTTGACATATAAGATATTTTTAGGCAGTACTGGAGTTCGAACGCAAGGTTTAGTATTTCATGGGCAGGAGCTCCACTGCTTGAGCTCTGCCTCCAGCCATTTTTCTCTGGTTATTTCTGAGATCAAGGCTTGTTTTTTGCATGGTCTGGTCTGGACCTATTTACATTTCCTATGGTAGCTGAATAACAAGCATACCACAACACCCAGATTTATGTGTTGAGATAAGTGTCTCATACACTTTTCTGCCTGGGCTGGCCTGGAACCTTGATCCACACTCTCTCAACTTCCCATAGAGCTGACAGGTGAGTGTCTACTTTTTGTTTGAGATGAGGTTCTTACGAAGTTTCCCCCCCTGAGTTGTCCTGGAGACTCAATCTTCCCGATTGCTGTGATTTTGTTTTTAAAGATGGGTTTGACAATGAGGAAGATATTTCCCTGTTGGATATTGACCTAAAACATTTCTTTTCATTTCCAGATCTTATATTGCACTTTAAACACTCCTAAAGTTGACATGAAAAGACTACTTGGAGGGCAATTAGGTCTTGAAGATTTCATATTTGCTCACGTGAAAGGATTAAAAAAAGAAGTGAATGTGTATAAATCTGAGGATTCACTAGGACTCACCATTACCGACAATGGTGTTGGCTATGCTTTTATCAAGGTAAGTTAAAAAAGAAAAAACAAACCATGGTGACCTAATTGAGTATAAAATTTAGGAAAACTGATCACATCAATGTAAATTAAAAATGAACTGGATGTGATGATCTATGTCTGTAATTCCAGTACTTGGGAAGTGGAGGCAGAAGAAAGTTTGAGGTTGGTCTGGGCTATGCAGTGAGACCTGATCCCAGCAAAACAAATAAAAATCAAAAGAAAGGAAGATCAGAGATGATCTTGGGTGTGAGAGCTGGATCTGCCCAGCCATGATGTATGAATTGGTAATGCTTAACCTTAAGAAAATGGAGATCCAGGTAGCTGGATCATCTCCGGAGGATGAGATTTGAGAATCCCAGTTCAAAGCCAGCTGAAATAGTGAAGTCTACAATACTTACCTCCAACTAACCACCGAAAAGCCAGAAATGGAGTTGTGGCTAAAGTGGTAGAAGGATAGTTTTGAGCAAAAATGATAAGGAACAGTGCCCAGCCACTGAGTTCAAGCCCCAGTACTAATATAACAACAACAACAACAATGAAAAGAAATAAGAAAATAAAAAAGAGAAAGAAGGATAGGGAGGAAGAGAAGAAAGAAAGAAAGAAAGAAAAAGTGTTTGAAAGGCATCATTTTTGTTGACCCTTTCCTTGGATTTCTTTCTCTAGCTGAACCTCCCACTAGAATTTAGGATTTACTGAGAAGGATAGCTGGTCGTGTCCCTGTAACCTGCTGTAAGGCTGGAGCTCCAGCAAAAGACCACTTCTTGGCTGATCTCTAGTAACTTATTGTTACTTCTTAAAAAATATTCATTTAGGTTTTTTTTTTTTGGCCAATCCTGGGCTTGGACTCAGGGCCTGAGCACTGTCCCTGGCTTCTTTGTGCTCAAGGCTAGCACTCTGCCACTTGAGCCACAGCGCCACTTCTGGCCATTTTCTATATATGTGGTGCTGGGGAATCGAACCCAGAGCTTCATGTATGGGAGGCAAGCACTCTTGCCACTAGGCCATATTCCCAGCCCCTCATTTAGTTTTTGAGATAAGCTTATTTACTTATTTTAAAGTATTTTTCTTATTAGTAGTTGTACAAAGGAGTTGACATTCAAGACTTACTGTTACTTCTAACTGCACAGGTTTTTGCCAACCTTATTTACTTCTTTAAAAATGTTATTAAAAGATCAGAACAATATACTTATTTTACTTAGACATAAGAGTGATGTGAAACTGAAAAGACAAGAGAAAAATGTTTGAAATAGTATAGAAATGATAACTAAAGAGAAAGAAAAATAGATATTTCTTTAAAAAGAATTTTATTGTAGTGAGTACAGCTGTCCCTCATGTCTGTGGTGGAATTTCTCCCAAGTCCCTGGCATGCTGAAATCTATAGATGCTTACTTACTTAATATAAACATTACTTAATATAAACATTATAGCATGGTTATATAATTTATGCACTTTGTCCTGTACATTTTAAGCAGTCTCTAGATTACTTAAAATATCTAATGCAATATAAGTGATATGGAGACATGAAAAATGTCCATGTATGTTCAGAAAAGGTGCAACATTTTACATTTTTGCTATGCTGCCCAGGCTGTCTATGAACTCCCTGGTTCAAGTAATCCTTAGGGCTGACTAGAGTAATAATAACAATTGGCTTATATAGAACGCTTACTATATAGTAGACACTTTGCCTGCATTTTCTCATTTAATTCTACAGCAGTTCTATTTTTCTGATAATATACCTTTCCTTTTTATTTACTTTGATGTTGCAGTGTAACACATTTCCCTGTAAAGCTTAGTGAGTACTTATGCATTAACACCTGTGTAGCTACCACAGGATTCATGGAAATCGCATTTCGACCACTCTGAAGGCTTTGCCACCAACACCTTTTGTCCCAACATGGCCACCATTTGGTCCTCTCCTACCACAGGCTTGTTTTTTGAAGTATACATAAACACACATTATGTCCTCTGCTGTATCTGATTTCTTTTCAACACAATGTCTATGGGCTTCACCTGTGGTGGGCCGTATTAGGAACTTCTGTTTTACAGATGTAAAAACAGAATCAGGAAGATTCAACCACTTGCCTCAAATTATGCAGCTGGACAAATTCATGATCTGAGTCTATGAAATCTGACTGCAGAGCTAGTGCTCCTAGGTGTGCTCAGCTAAGAATCACTGAAAGCTTCAGGCAACATGGTATCTATATGCCTTTGTTTTCTCTAAACCCTGATTTGGTGACACACTGTCATCATTAAAGCAATATTCCTAGGGAAGTTATCTTGACTGTAAACAGTATTGCAGTTTACCCCTAGAAGTAGTGGCTATTTTTAGTTCTGCCAAAGATATGAGTGTGCTTCTGGTTGAGCATGTGAGCTAATGGAAAATGTGTGAGTTGAGACAGTCATGTGGGCTAATCCCAGGGAAGCTCAGGACATGAGATATATCAGCAGTGCCTTTTGAATGTCAGCTGAGGAGGCTTGAGAAGGTTTGCAAACGTGTGTGGAGTTTTTAGACGTTGACCTGCGATGTTCAGAGATTGTGTTTCTACTTTTTAAAATATGCCCTTTCAGATATGTGCCCACCTCAGAGAACTCATCACCAGCTCTGGGAAGACAGGGCATGTTGACAGCAAAGGAGAAAGAAGGGCCAACGTAGAAGTCACTTTATTCTATTCTATTTTATTTCAATTTTTGTATTGTTATTATAAAGATGATGTGCAGAGGGATTATAGTTCTATAAGTCAGGTAATGAGTAGATTTCTTTTTGGACTCCCCCCTCCTTCCCTGACTCTTTCCATTTTTTTCTTAAGGTCACATTAAAAGACAGAGTCTTATAATATTGTGGAAATTCTTGATAATATTTTAAAGAATATATGGTTAAATATATGTGGGTTTAAAAGTAATTCTCTATGTTTCATATGACTGTGAAAATGCATGATTTGTAAACAGGAGCAAGATGCTACTGGGTCTACCTTGCTCTACCTCTTGTTATAAGTCTGTATTTAAAAGCTCATCTATCAGAGGGAATGTTTTGCTTTTAGAGATGGGTATTTTCCTTTGTTTCATGTTTGGAGAAATGCTTGATTTGAAAGCATTGTGGTACTGTTCTAAGAAGCAGCATAGGGGAAAGATGTGGCTGAGTTCAATTTGTTTTTACTTTTTTGGTGTTGATACTGTAGATTGAACTCAGGGTCTGGGCACTGTCCCTTAGCTTTTTTGCTCAAGGCAATTGTTGCACCACTGGAACCACAGCTCTACTTCTGGCCTTTTGTTGGTTAGAGATAAGCATCTCACAGACTTTTGTGTCTGAGCTGGCTTTGAACTTCAATTCTCACATCTCAGCCTCCTGAGCAATAAGATTATAAGCATGAGCTACTGGCACCTGGCCAAATCATTTTACTACTTGAAATAATTCTATATTTAAGAAAGGTTACATGTACAAAATAATAACATACAAATTTATCATTTACCTAAATGTCCAATTGTTATCATTTGTTACATTTGCCTTGCTTTATTAATCTCATATACATTTATGTATATATGTTATAGTCCTTTCACCATTTATATTTGAGAGTATAATTAGTAAGGACAGAGTGTTCTCTTATATCTGACTATAGTACAGTGACTGAGTTCAGACAATCCAGTACTGATACTTTGAAACTAACCTGTAGGCTAGATTGCACTTCTATCATATATCTTAGCTAATGATGTCCATACCTCCACCCCATTACAGGTCTGATTTAGGATCATAGTTTTCATTTAGCTGACCTGTCTTTCTCATCTTATAAGTCCTTAGCCTTTTCCAGGACATCTCTTGATCTGGGGATGTGTCCTCATATTGAGAGGCAGGTATGCATTCTGGGAGGGAAATAAAAGGGCCATTTTCTAGCCTTAGTTTATCACATCAGCAGGGACATGACATTGACCTGCCTTGTTATTTGTGATGATAATTTTTATCACTTGTCTAGGGTAGTGTCTAATGGTATTTTTTACTTCAAAGTTACTATGTTTTTTTTTCTACCTTTAATATATTGTTGTGAGAAGATTCTTTAAGATTATGAAAATGCTTGTTCCCCTATACTCCACTGAGCTGATATTTACTGGACTCGCTTGCCTGAATCAATTTTTCTTATAATTGCTGAAAAATGATGGTTTTTCCACTAGCTTCATTTATTTTTTGTGCCAGACCTGGGCTTGAACTCAGGGCCTAGGCACTGTCTCTCAGCTTTCATGCTCAAGGCTAGTGCTCTGCCACTTGAGCCACACCTTCAACTCCAGCTCTTTGGTGGTTAATTGGAGATGAGAATCTCATGCACTTTCCTGCCCAGGCTGGCTTCAAACCACATTCCTTAGCAGCTAGGATCTTGAGTAGCTAAGATTATAGGCATAAGCCACAGGTGCCTGAACACATTCATTTTTTATATATTACTTTTTTTGGTTTAAAAATTTTCCCTATTAAATTAACTTATTTAGAGACAAAGTCCTGCTATATAGCCCAGGCTGGTCTCAAGCTTCCTATTCTCCTTCCTCAGCTTCCTAACAGTTGGAATTATAGGCATGCACCACTTCACCAGGTCCTTTGGGTTGGTCTTTACACATGTTTTGATTTGCTATTTTAATACTATAAGCACAGGACTCCACTCCAAGTGGCTCTACTGCCACAGACACAGACAGTCACAGACACAGATACACACACACACACACACACACACACACACACACACAGAGGGAGAGAGAGAGATAAGTGAGGGAGGGACAGTGTAGAGGAAGGAAGGGAGTGGAAGTTTTTCCAAATTTTATATCAGCTCTGTTTTAGAAGTAGTTCTATTATTATTACTATCATCTTGGCCAAGCCGTGTTATATCTGTTTTAGTTATTGTTTATTATTGTTTTATTTATTATTATCCTTCCTTCCTTCTTTCATTCCTCCCTTCCCTCCTCTCTCCCTCTCCCTCCCTCCCTCCCTCCCTCCCTCCATCCCTTCCTCTCCTCTCCTCTTCTCTTCCTTTCTCTCTTTCTCTCTCTCCTCCTTCCTTCCTTCCTTCCTTCCTTCCTTCCTTCCTTCCTTCCTTCCTTCCTTCCTTCCTTCCTTCCTTCCTTCCTTCCTTCCTTCCTTCCTTCCTTCCTTCCATCCTTGTAGTACAAGGGTTTGAACTCAAGGCCTGATATTCTACCACTTGAGTCACACACACTCAGCTCAGTACCTTACGGGAACAATGAATATTCCCCTCCTAGTTTTATTAAGAAGCAGTGAATGAGAGATCTAACAGTTTATAGTGGTGTGTGAATATTAGTTACTATGAACAAGGGTTGAGGACAGTGTTGGAAAGCTCAACGGTGCAGGTCTCAAATCGCCAAGTGTGGCTACAGGGCACCCGGAGTCCTGTTCTAGGATTTAGGAACTGGGAGGATGCCACCCTGGAGTAGTGCTTATATTTGTGGTGAGGGCATAGTGCTAGAAATGCAGAGGGTGAGTATAATGGAGGCTTCTGTATCATCATGGCTGAAAATAGTTGGGAACCTCTATGTTGAATTCCTGTCTTTTCCCAAATATCCAGTAAGCTGCCTTCTGTTGTAGCCTCAGTGTCATAGCCAGATGAAAGTCTCAAAGGGAGTGAAGAATAATGTAAATGATTGAATAAACCTGGTAATAGCATGGCTATCTTTTTCCATGCATTAGTCCTTCAGATTTCAATCACAACTCTTAGCAATATTATCAATCTCTGTCCAGTTATTGCATGATCGTGAAAATACATTGGACTTCAGAAACTTATCTCCATTGCTCATTCATTCATTTAACATACTTAGGAGGCTGAGGCTAGTATAAACTAATCAACGCCTACTTTATTTATGAATTGGGCCCACCTCCTGGTGTTCTTTAAGTTTCTTATGTTGATTTTCCGTTCTCTTCTTTCCAGAACTTTATCTGCTGCTAGTTGCATTTGCTTTCACTTTTCTCCCCGGCTACCTGGATTCTTATCCTGCCTTTTATTGTCACTTTTGCCTTTTCTCCATCAATCTGGGCACTTTTCTGCGACCTGTATAGCTGTTCATAGACTTGGGCAATGATAGATGGCTATTATTCTGACTTGTGATTTGCTGGTAAGGAACGTGCATGTCTTTTAAGTCTTCTACCTAATTAACTTTATGTAATGCTTATTCAAAATAAAATAAAATAATAATTCTTAAAAACTGAAAATACATGGTGGGACATTGACATTTGCATGATCCAATTGATCAAATAGGTTAAAGGTATATTAAGAGGTGAATTAGAATAAAAAGAACAAAGTTGAAGGGCATATGTGGATTTCAAAAACTCTTTGATGACTTAAGAATGGTTATATAGCATTATTATAGGTTTCTTCTTCTTCTTTTTTGGTCTTTGATCTGCTATTTTATCTTGCTTCTTTTTTGTGTGTTTATGTGCCAGTACTCAGGACCTTGTGCTCTTGTTTAGCTCTTTCTGCTCAAGGCTGGTTCTCTACCATTTGAGTTACACCTGTACCGCCACTTTTTTTTTGCATTAATTGGAGATAAGAGTCTTAGATTTGTGTACTCAATATAGCTTCTACTCAGATCTTAGCCTCCTGAGTAGCTAGGATCACAGATGAGAGCCACTGGCACCTAACCTTAATCCTGTTTCTTATTCTGGGATAGTTCAGTACTGAGTGGCAAGTTATGGTCACCTCCTAACTAATGAACATTTCTAGATTAGGAACTTTATGGCACCTTATAATTAACTGTAATAATAAGTAACAATCTCTGTTGAAGTAAGCATTAATAGATCATTTGCATATTGACATGTTAATGGTCAATGTGTAATTAAATATAACAATATACATAAAACTTGGGGATAAAAATATCTTGTGACTTTTGGTACATAATCATATAATTTATCATTTTAAAGTGCCCAGTCTTTTTCGATTTGTCTTTTCTAACATGCTGATGACAATATTGTAGAGATAGTGGGGTAAGTACCATGGGTCAACTTGACACTTGATGCATGGTTCCACGGATTAAGATGTTACACCTCTACACTTCAAAGCTGGGAAGCATACATGATTTCATGACAAAGCAGTAGCAGCTCCAGTATGTCTAGCCTGCCCTTCCTTCCCAGGAAGGATTTGGGCATCCTGAGGCATACTGTGGCCTTTGTCCTGCCTCACTTTCCATCACTGTGGAGCAACTTGTACATCCTGTTATCCTGGCAGGGTTTTCTGGAGTTCCTGTGTTTAAAATTCTTTCAGAAATTCTTGGTGCCCTGGTTTTCACCTTATTTTGAACCTGCAGGACAGAGGCATTGTGGGGAAAATTTAAGAAGCCTACCATGATGGCATACATCTTTAATCCTAGCATTCAAAATGGAAATGTAGAAGGACTGTAAACTCCAGGGTAGTCTGGGCTATATGGTAAAACCCTGTCTCAGCTTCTACCCACCCTCATCAAGAAGGACCAGCTAAGGTGGGGTGCCACTGGCTCATACCTGTTCATAATCCTAGCTACTCAGGAGGCTGAGATCTGAGGATCAGGGTTCAAAGTGAGCCCAGGCAGTCCATGAGATTCTTACCTCCAGTTAACCCCCCTCTCCCCACACACAGAGTCACAATCGCCACAATCATTCATCACCCTTAGAGACTGCCAAATTAGTTGACCTTATTTTCCTGTTAGTTATTGGTCTTCTTATCTATGATCATAACATCCAAATCTTTTGAGTTATAATGAAGACTTGGAAAATGTAGCCAGTAGAAAAAGTTCAAGCTCTGTATGTTTATTGTGGGCATTGTGTTTAAATGATTCAGTGCCATTTATCACTGTGTGAGCATTGGGCTAGGCACAGGACATATAAGGATGAACACACAATCGCTGACCCCAAGGTTATTAATGGACAGCAAGAACTAAATGAACAATCGTACTGTGCTCTGTTGATTCTTGTTGATCTTCCTAAAGCTCAGTCTTTCGTACCTGTGATGTGAGAGTCTCATAAAAGTTTTAGGGTTCAGTGAAAAAAACAAATGTGAAATGCTTAACTTAGAGCTCAATATGTAGAGCAAAAATTACCCAGGAAGATAAGATTATCACTGCACTCATTCTTTGAGGAGTGGGTTGGGAGATGTCAAGAAAAACTTCCTAGAGGAAATAGTCACTTTGAATGACACTGCAAACGACAAATGGTTATTCTTTTTGCTTCATCTTTAACTGAGCATTGTTTTTCATTGCAAATGTCAGTGTATATGTATCTGCATGTTCACATACATAAATACCAAGACCAAGAAAATGTCACACAACTGTATTTCATACTATATTATCACAATTAATTATTTTTTTTTCTTTCAGAGGATTAAAGATGGTAGTGTTATTGACTCTGTTAAAACTATCTGTGTGGGAGATCATATTGAATGCATAAATGGAGAAAATATCATTGGGCAGCGTCACTATGAAGTTGCTAAGAAGTTAAAGGAATTAAAAAAAGAGGAACTCTTTACCATGACATTAATAGAACCTAAGAAGGCATTTGGTAAGTTGTGTGTGTGTGTGTGTGCACGCACGCGATCACAGTATGGTGTGGTGATTATGAGGTTTATAAAATACATTTCCTCTGGTTTATCATTTTCTTCATTTTCTTTTTGTGCTGGGTTTGAACTCAGAGCCTGTGCACTCTCCTTCAGTTTTTTTTTTTTTTTTGCCAGTCCTGGTGCTTGAACTCAGGGCCTGAATACTGTCCCTCGCCTCTTTTTGGTCAAGGCTTCTTTTTGCTCAAGGCTAGCACTCTACCACTGGAGCCACAGCACCACTTCCAGCTTTTTCTATGTATGTGGTGCTGAGGAATTCACCCCTGGGCTTCATGCATGCTAGACAAGCACTCTACCACTAGGCCACATTCCCAGCTCTCCTTTAGCTTTTTGCTAGTGCTCTACCACTTGAGCCATACCTCTGCTTCCAGCTTTGTTCTTTGGAGGTAAGAGTCTCATGGACTTTTTAGCCCAGGTTGGTTTCAAACTGATCCTCAGGTTTCATCCTCTTGAGTATCTAGAATTGTCTAAGGGAAATACAGTACCTGTGCTTTTAGTATATCATCTTATCTAATGTATCACTTTAGAATACAGAAAATGATAATCTTATTTATAAGAAAAATAGCAATTAAAGGGAGAAAAAAGGAAAAATTGCCTTGACATTGGCATTAACGTTTTCTTTTTTTCTATTTGTCATGGAGCTTGAACTCAATGCCTGGGCACGGTCCCTGAGCTCTCTTGCTCAAGGCTACTTGTCTGCCACTTTCTGATGACTAATTGGAGATAAGAGTTTCACAGATTTTCCTGCCTGGGCTGGCTTTGAACCTTTATCCTTAGATCTCTTAGCTTCCTGAGTAGTTAGGATTTCTGGCGTGAGCCACTGTGTGTGTGTGTGTGTGTGTGTGTGTGTGTGTGTGTGTGTGTGTGTGAGTGTGTGTGTATGCATGTGTGTGAGTCCTGGGGCTTGAACTCAAGGCTTGGGTGCTGTCCCTAAGCCTTTTTGCTTAAGTCTAGCACTCTATAACTTGAGCCACAGCTGTCTTGCTTTTTTGGTGCTTAATTGGTGATAAGAGTTTTGTGGACTTTCCTGCTGAGCTGTTTTTGAGCTGCAATCCTCAGATCTCAGCCTCTTGAGTAGTTAGGAATGCATGCTTGAGCCACCTTGGCATTGACATGTTCTAAACAAATATTTGGAATTATAAACTGTAAGACTGTACTTGAGGTAGCTATTTTAGTTTCTGAAACTAGCTTGTATACTTTTCATTTTGCTGAACTGAATTTTTTTTTTCATTGAGATCCTTAAACCACAATGACTGTTTAGGGATCTCAGCAGCAAAGATTTTTAGTTTCCCACAGAATTGGTATTTAAAGTGGTGTGTGTTCTATTTTAAGGACTGTTTTCACCTATACTTTTCCTCTATTGGCTTTTAGAATTGGCAGCCTGGGGCAGGATGAAATTACTCTGTCTTTGGTGTGACATCTGTACTTGCCTGGTTTTAGCCATGGCAGCTGTATTTCAACTGTTGTTGAAATCTCCAGGGCCATCTCATCTACACGAGAATGTGCCAGCCTCTCCTTCACTCCCCAGCACTATTTTAATAAGCCAAATAAAGGCCTAGTGTTCATCTGTGTTAAAATATCTTTAGCAGAATCATCCCAGGCCCTCCCTGACTCACCAGTGACCCCACCCATGCTATGTCCCTTCCTTTGCTCACAGGACACGAATACTTCTTCTAGTTTGTCTTTTATCTTTCATGTTATTTTCTTATGGTGGTTCATGAAAGAAATTGCATTTTTCCTTTGTTAGCCAATAAGAGACAAATTCGAGCTACCTTTGAGGCATTAACTTTTCTCTGCTCCCACATGGTTCTTTGCCATTGAATGGAAGTACAGCACAGATTACATATTAGAGGGGAGGTGGGGGCATTTCTACAGAAGTTGTCCAAAAAGGATACTTCTACCTGTGCTGCAGATGGACCACACTAGGCCCCACCCCTGTTATTCTCCCTTCCCCCAACACATACACACACAGACACACATAGACACACAGACACAGACACACAGACACACAGACAGACAGACAGACAGACAGACACACACACACACACACACACACACACACACACACACACACACCAGGCTTGGAAGTATGGCTCAAGTGGTACAATGCCAGTGGAATAAGTGAGAGGTTCTGGATCCTGAGTTCAAGCCCTGGTATTATAAAAAGAAAGAAAAGAGAAGAAAAGCCTGCTTTTCTTTTTGCATCTGGGATAAGGCAAGATTTGTTACTCATTTGCTAAACTCATCCTAGTGTTTAGCTCTTTGCCAGGGAGGGAGGATACATCAAGAGTTTTTTAGAGGTACCAAATCTGATTACACTTCCTTCAATTCTCTTTGTTTCTTTCTTATCTTTTGCTATGTCTACTTCCTTTCTTCCTATGTTTTCTAGCATTGTCAATGACTTTTTTGCAGGTCCTCAGGCTTAAACTTGAGCCACAGGTCCATTTCCAGCTTTTTGATAATGAATTGGATATAAGAGTCTTATAGATGTTCCTTCCTAGGCTGGATTTGAATTGATATCCTCAGATCTCAGCCTCCTGAGTAGCTAGGATTACAGGCATGAGACACTAGTACCCAGAAAATTTATTTATTATTATTTTATTATTATTATTTTGAGACAGGGTTTACTATGAATCCCAGGGTGGCTTCAGACTTGATATTTAGCTTCCCTTGAATTTGTAGTTCTTGTCTTAGTTTCCCAAGTGCTGGGATTACAGAGTTACAACACTGCATGTAGCAAAGAATTTGCCATTTTGGATTCTTACTAGGAGAAAGAACCAATCTAAGTGAGGTAGGATTTTCTCTGAACTAGTATAGCCCACTGTGGCTGAAGCTAGTCATTTCAAGGATCTAAGCTGTCACAAATGGCCATAATGTGTCATGTTTTGGAAATTTCCTACCTACATCCTTAAAGATTTAGCCACGGGATGCACGTTCACTATATCTCAAAATGCAAGTGTGCATTGTTTTGCAGTGGCATAACAAGAATTGCGAGCATGACTTTTTTTATAGTGGGCAAAGTATCCTTACTGCATGCTTCCATTTTTATATTTTAGGCTTATGCTCTAGGGGCCAGTGTATGTAACAAGATTCTTTGAGACTTATAGAACAAATACTGTGTAATTTAAGGACAAGCATTTGTTGGAAAACTGCTAGGGAGGTCTCAAACAAAGATGGAGTTTATCAAGTGTTGGGGAGAAAAGAAATCTTCAGAACCTTTAATAACACTTGTTTAAAGGACTTCCTCAACTTATTTTCTGTCACTCAATTCAGAATTTAAATTCCTAGGAGAGAAGAGAGAGCTGATTAGGTTAGATGCCTGTCTTGACAGTGGGGAGAATAAGTTACATAATGGATAGGCTTACCGAGATCACACAGAATGGTGAGGGGGATGTTTCATTTTAAAATTTTCCTAAGTTGTTCCACCTCATGTCATAGGTACGGGAGGGCTGGTTTCCTTTTGACTTTGAATCCAACTGTAGTGTTCTCTTGGGACTGGAACAAGGAGGAGCCAGCATGTTGGATAATGCAAAGGGGAGGAACTATAGTACTGAGGAATAGGAAGGAGAGAGGCTAGCATACTGAGGAATGTCTACATATGGAGGAGATGGCCTTGTAGATGGCCTTTATACAAGCATAGAAGAACAAGTCACTTGTCCCAAGAGCAGATGCTCCACTGTAATTTTCCCAGGTTGGCTTTGGGTTCTAAGGGAAGAAAAAAGGCCATTATAAATGTACCTTAGGATCTTCTGTGCTGCATACATTTTAAAACCAATTTTTTTTAGCCAATGGATCTTAACCAGTGTGTTTAGAACACAAAGTAGAATTCAGTTAAAAATATCACTGTGAGCTGGGTGCTGGCAGCTGATTCCTGTAATCCTAGCTACTCAGGAGGTGGAGATCTCAGGATCATTTCAAGTTAGCCCAGGGAGAAAAGTCTGTGAGAATCTTATTTCCATCTAACCAGCAAAAAAATCAGTAGAGCTGTGGCTAAAGCCAAGAGATAGCATCATGGACATGAGTAAAAGACCCAGTACCAGCGCGTACACATGCACACATGCACACACACACGCACCCACACCCACACCACATGCATGCACGCAAACACGCACATACACAAATCCTAGTGCTTTGTTTCTAGGAAGCACATTGTTTGTTACAAATGTGTTTCAGGGTGACATTGTCCACAAAAAATGTACTCTTTACCTGAGTTATCTAACTGTTACTCCTCTGTACATCACCTTATAATAAAACAAAAATATTTTTTTTTTAAAGCACTTATTGCCTGGCTCCTGTGGCTCACGCCTGAGGAGGCTGAGATCTAGGATCACAATTGGAAGCCAGCTAGGATAACAAAGTCTGTGATACTCTTATCTCCAATAAACTACTCCGAAAAGGTTGGAAGTGGTTCTGTGGCTCAAGTGGTAGAGTGCTACCCTTAAGCACAAAGAGACTCATGGCCAGCATCCAGGCCCTGAGTTCAAGCCCTGGGAGCAGCAAAAAAAAAAAAAAAAAAAATCACTTAGCATAACAAAGCAAATATATATGTGTTTTAAATATATATAGAAATATATTAAATATATTAGACATTATATATTTAAAAATATTTATGGTTCTTGATAGTGGAGAGAGCAGGCTACATAACTAACAGGCCCACCAAGATCATACAGCGCAGTGTGAAACACTATTTGAAACACATTTGTATTAAATAACTAAATATGTATCTTTGTATTTGTATGAATTTGTTGGTGATAGTATTTCATGTATTTCTTACTGTGAATCATAACAAAACAATTGAAAAGGACTAGTGGAGAGGACTTCCCTACTAACATTGGTAGTTTAGTGGGAAATCTTTCCCATACCTCCCATGGTTTCTCTGGCTTTCTGATCCAGACTTTCCTTCTTCCAGCCTTGTGTTGCTGGCAGCCTGCCCAGTCCTTATCAAGTATTGGCTGGAATGTCTCTAGAGGTATTTTTTTTAGGGCATGGCTCA
Organism: Perognathus longimembris pacificus; assembly: GCF_023159225.1. Lineage (NCBI taxonomy): Eukaryota > Metazoa > Chordata > Mammalia > Rodentia > Heteromyidae > Perognathus > Perognathus longimembris. The sequence goes on from NC_063167.1 coordinate 55,702,388, forward strand.
CTTCCTTTCTCATTTGCAGTAAAAAGGAACATATCTTCACAGTGAGCTCAACCCTGAAGGTTGTCCTGTAAACCTAGATTTTTCCCAAGCCTGTGAAAATCCATTCTTCCACTTATATGACTTTAAGACCAGACCTATCCAACTCATTTATTTTTGTAGGAGACCTGTTAGCTATAGAGAAATGAAGCTTTGACTCTGTTTTGCTGAAATAAGTCTTGACTTCATTTCTCCTGGAACTTTGTCTAATTTGTGACTTTTGCCCTGGATCAAAGAAGGTTATGGAAAGAGACCTGAAATATTTCTGTGCCTCACAATCAGAAAGGGAGTTGAAAGAAAAAGTTTACTTCCTAAGAGATTTGTTTTAGGGGCTGAGTTTTGCAACAGGTCAGTCATGTCTCCTTTTAGAGGGTCCATTTCTGGGCTGTGTATCCATGAGAATAGGATGTGAAGTATGTGGAGAGCATCTCAATCCTTTGAGTCATTCACAGCTGGAAATCTCAGGCCTTATCTTCCCCATTCATCTTAAGTGATGGATATACTCCTTTTAAAGGCTGAGTCTATTTGATGGAAGCAGATGCAATTTGGCTTCTAAGTCTTATTAGGCTTTTAAAGACAGATTCATGCTATTTCTGGTGAAAATAAATTTCATTAACATATACATTTATTACCTTTTCATATAGTCTGATTTCTATAGAATATGCTGGACTTACTTCTATAGAATATGCTAGGTAACTAGTATGAATTATTGTCATGAAGTGTATAGGCTCTGCCAAGTACCAGCTGTGTGATAATGGGTTAGTCACTTAATCTTTCTGTGCTGTTGCTTTCTCATACAAAAATTAAAGAGGAAAATAGAGTGTATTACATAAAGCTGTTGTGAAGATTAAATGATCAAATGCATGGACAGCTCCATAGAACAATCCCTGTCACATAGTGAATTCTCAATAAAAGTTAGTTATTAGGCCGAGTGTCAGTGGCTCATACTTGTACTTCCTGCTATTCAGGAGGCCAACATCTCTGAGGATTGCAGTTTGAAGCCAGCCCAGGTAGAAAAGTCCATGAGACACTTATCTCCAATTAGCCACTAAAAAATCAGAAGTGGAGCTGTGGCTCAAGTGGGAGAGTGCTAGCTTTGAGCACAAATGTTCAGAGTCAGCTCCCAGGCCCTGAGTTCAAGTCCCAGGACTAGCACATATATACACAAAAAGTTAGTTATTAGTCATCACGATTGAGCTTTTTAAACCTCAAATCTGAAATGTTTCTACATCTCAAATTTCTTGAGCACTGGACCTGATGTTGTAAGTGGAAAATTCCACATCTGATCTCATGTGATGGCCAATGTCAAAACCCAGGCTCAATACAAATACTGTATGAAATGACCTTCAGGCTGTGTGAAACATAAGTTAATTTTGAGTGCAGAATTGGGTCCCTTTCTAAGATGTATCATTATGTATATGTGAATATTCCTAAATCCTGAAACACTATTAGTCCTAAGCAGCTCAGATAAGGAATGTTCAAAGGGGTCTATCTTTATGAAGGTGTACCTTTTTCTTTAAGGAATGGTTCTAGAAATAAAAGAAATGCACATGAGACAGGAAGATGATGTGGGTGAATTGATGATGAACAAATATGAGTTTAGAACTCTGGTGCTATGTCAGATTCTGTTAAGATAGATGCTAATATCACATCTCATATCAAATAATGAAATACGTCAATATATCGTAACAGCAGCTACTGTTTACTCTTCTAAGTGTATTCTAAATAGGAAATCGTTCTTTACCATCATCCTGAACAAAAGCAACTCGCTCAAGGTCTTAGGAAGTGAAGGAGGGAGATCTGTAGTCAGCCTCCAGTGCCACCTGGCTGGAGGTTATTTGGGTGAGTCTATGCATTTGTTGTCTTCAGGGAGCTTGTGTTTGTATAAAGAGATAAGTATCAAGTTACCATAGCTCATGCCTATAATCCTAGCTGCTCAGAAGGCTGAGATCTGAAGATCACAATCCAAGGCCATCCTGGACAGGAAAGTCTGAGACCCTTATCTACAAGTAACCCCCAAAAAGCTGGACAAGGAGATGTGGCTCAAGTGGTAAAGCACTAGCCTTAAGTGGAAAAGCTCAGGGACAGCATCCAGGCTCCCAGTTCAAGCACAACTACTGGCAAAAAAAGAAAAGAAAAAGAATCAAGTCATTCTATTAGTCACAGCTATTGTTTATTGAACACTTACTAGGGGATTTAGTGAGACAGTGAAGAGTGTAGACTGATCCAAACTGCTTGGTTTGATTCTTTCCTTTTCTGCTTATTAGCTATATGAGCTAGTATGTTACTTAACTCTGCTTCTTTACTAATCCATAAAGCATTGTGAAGATTAATGAGCTAATATATGTACCATGCTTAGAATAGTGCTGGACACATACTGTCACATAAATGTTAGCCATTGATGCTTGGATTGGCACTATGATGGCCCGATTTAATCCTTATGCTGTTCCAATGATGGTTTTTCCAGATAAGTAAGCTGAGGCCTTGAGAGTTAAATAAGGTCACCCAGGGTGGACTGAAAGTATAAGGCTATCACAGCAGCCTTTGAATGATTTTTGTTGTGTGGTACTTTCTCTTTGGAATGTAATTCAGACTGTGATTTTGACTGTAACAGAGTTAAAGCAAGTGTAGTTTATCAGAGAGCTGATGGATCCATCATGATTGGGAGGGGTCCTGAGGCTTGTAGAGTAGTGGGGCAGGAGGAAGTAAGATTGAAATGGAATTTTCCCAGAGAGAAAGCTGGGGGACAGATTGTTTTGAACAGATATGGCCAGTGTCTTCCAGTGAGAAGTAACAGGACATCTGTGAAAGAATGACCTAGGGATGTTAGAGCCATGATAGATGTGCCCTTGGCATCTGAGGTAGAAGACTTCCCTCACCCTGGGCTTGGCCTGCAAGTGGACACACTGGTTTGGACAAAGAACTTTAGGGTAGGGTCTACTTGTGGTATGTGGAATGCATTTTTGGTCTGTAAACCCTGGGCGGGAGAGAAAGATTTCTAAAACAGAGATAAGACTGAAAAATTCAGTGTGATATTAATAGGGTTTCAAGGACAGATCCAATTTGATGTCCTTCTCCCTTGATGTACTAAGGATGGAACTCAGAGCCTGGAGATTGCAAGATAAACACTCCAGTACTTGAGCCATACCTCCAACCTCCTTTGTACCTTGATTATTTTTCAGATTGGGCTTCTATTTATGCCCAGACAGACCTGTATTTCATTCCTCCTATTTCCTGCCATTGTGCTTCCCCCATAGCTTGGTAACAGGTTTATGCTGCGGTATCCAGCAATCTCTCTCTTTTTTTTGGCCAGTCCTGGGGCTTGGACTCAGGGCCTGAGCACCATCCCTGGCTTCCCGCTCAAGGCTATCACTCTGCCACCTGAGCCACAGCGCCCCTTCTGGCCGTTTTCCATATATGTGGTGCTGGGGAATTGAACCGAGAGCCTCATATGTAGGAGGCAATCACTCTTGCCACTAGGCCATATTCCCAGCCCCCCAGCAATCTCTTGAACTTTGCATTCCTGGATTGGCCCTGAAGCCTGTTGCCCCTGTCTCTGCCTCCCAAGTGGCTAGGATTACTAGCTTGAGTAACTGTGCCAGCTCCAATTTGACATCTCTTATATCTATAATTGTAGAGTTAAATTTAGAACCTGCTCTGGAAATTTAAATGAGTATTCAGAGAGAAGCAGGAGTAGGCTGGACTAGGTGGGAAAGATTACAGGAGAAAATTGCACTTGCATTTGGCCTTGGAGGATTCAAAGGAAACTACATACCAGGAAGGAAGGTTTCCTCAGGGAAGCATTCAGGACAGTGAAGAGACTAACTCTGCAGGAACTCTAGCAACCAAGGCTGCAAAAGCAACTAAGGGCCACATTAGGAAGAGCTCTGAAAACTAGGTGGATTGTCTGAGCCAGTTTTGAGAGTCTGAGAAGGACTCATTTGTATACTAGAATTTAAAATGATGGGATGAAATAGAATTTTGGGAATGAAGATCAGAAGAATGATGTGGTTCTATCTGGCTAAGGAGCAACCATGTTTGCTATTACTGTAACAGCTTTGGAGGAAATGACAAGGGCCAGGACTAAGAGTGGAAATTCCAAGGAAAGGAAAGGGTCTGAGAAATTTTGGAAGGGTAAAACCGGGTTGGAGATAGATGGATGATACTGAGTAAAGGGAAGAGGTAGGAGACTTCAGAAGCAAATGTCACTCTTAAGATCTCTGTCCAGAAGCCTGGTATGATAATGATACTGTCATTATAAATGAGGCAATTGGAATGTGAATCAGCTTTGGGAAAGTCAGGGAGAGAAGTTCAGTTTTTAGATTCATTGTGTTTTATCTGACAGGGACAGTCTTTTAAGTATGCTTTAAAGCATGTACAATGACAAGTTTGGTGATGGAAGGTCATGTTGTATAATCATCTTTTTGCATAATAGGGTTTCTTCTGGCCTATATCAGCTAGACAGTGGTTTGGTATTCCTACAAAGATATGGTGGGGGAACATGATTGAAGTGCTAATCTTTTTTTCTCCCGATAAATTATTATTAGTCAAGTGCTAGTGGCTCATGCCTGTAATCCTAGCTACTTGGGAGGCAGAGATTTGAGGATTACAGTTTGAAGCCAGTCTGGGCAGGAAAGTCTTTTTTTTTTTTTTTTTTTTTTTTTTTTGTCAGTCATGGGGCTTGAACTCTGGGCCTGGGTGCTGTCCCTGAGCTCTTTAGTTCAAGGCTAGCACTCTATCACGTGAGCCACAGTGCCACTGCAGGAAAGTCCTTGAGACTCTTACTTCCAATTAACTACCAAAAAGCTGGAAGTGGAGCTGTGACTCAAGTGATAGAGTGCTATCCATGAGCAAAAAAGCTGAGGGACAGCCCCTGGCCCTGAATTCAAACCTCGGGACTGACACAAAAATTTGTTATTAAATGTATCCAATTGTTAATTGATAAAAATGAATTTATTATGATTTTTAATAATAAACTATAATGTATTTTGAGGAGCATTTGCAATTAGTAGCCATGAGTAGATAGTAGCCACTAGTTTTCAGCTGTTCTTAGATATAGTAATTAAGATTAAGAAAGGCTTAAAATTGATACCGAATGCAAGTGAGTCATTAATATGACTGACTAGCATAATGTACCCTACTAGAAAAATAACAGTTATACCAATAATAAGTATTCTACTGGAGAGTACTTTTACAGTGGGAATTTTCATATAATTATAGGAAACTGGATCTAACAAATTATATCTAAAACTGTGGCTAGTGTGTAGTTTCAGAAAAGTTAAACAGATAAGCAACTCCATTCATGTATTAAGTAAAAGTCAGATTATAAAACAATATAGAGTAATATCCTGTTTTTTTTTGTAAAGCTGTCTTTAAATGTAGAAGAAAACAATTTGCAACGTGGGTAAATTAAAATGTTAAGTCATTACCTTTAGATGGGAAATTAATGAAGTATTTTTAAGTTTTTGTGTTTTTCAAATTTCAGGTAAAAAAAGAACGTATGTATCGCAATAAAAAAACAATTATTTGACAAGACAAGGCTAGAATTCCAGGAAATGGAAGAAACCTATTTATTTCACATATGATAACCTTATAGATTTCTACAATGTGAATTTCCTCATTGAACAATTTTCTTTAATGCTTGTGTAGGGGGTTCCATGTTAAAAATATGACAGACTATCACATTTTATTAACTCTTTATAATGGCAGGTTTGCTTTTAAATTCTGGGAGAAAAAAATATAATAAGCCAGGATTAGAGGTGAATGATAATTTTTATGCTTTCAGTTTCTATGACAAAATTAAATAAAGTACTTTAGTTCTAATTCCATTCCATTCCCTCCCTTCCTCCCTCCCTCCCTCCCTCCCTCCCTCCCTCCCTCCCTCCCTCCCTCCCTCCCTTCTTCCCTCCCTCCCTCCCTCCTTTTCTTTCTTTCTTCTTTCATTTTCTTTCATTTATTTCTTTGTCAGTCCTGGGGCTTGAACTCAGGGCCTGAGCACTATCTCTGGCTTCTTTTTGCACAAGGCTCGCACTCTACCACTTGAGCCACAGCACCACTTCCAGCTTTTTCTGTTTACGTGGTGCTGAGGAATCAAACCCAGGGCTTCATGCATGTCAGGTAAGCACTCTACCGCTAAGCCACATTCCCAACCCCTCTAATTCTTTTTTAAAAGATTGATCCTGCACTTTCCCCAGTTACAGTCTTGAGGTTTGTAATCATTTTTTTGCACCACACTTGCCTGTGGATGAAAGCTATGAATCTTCTCCCCAGAGATATATACTAACTTTTGTCTGACATCAGGGGGTATTAAGGACAGGGTTTTTTCTCATATGATGTCTTACTTAAAGAACAGATTGCAGGTGCTGTTATTCCACTTCTGAGCTTACAAGACACTTTGGGTCGCATCAAGGGAACAATTCAGAGCCAAGTTTGTGTCGTTCCCCCCCCCCCCCCCCGCTGCTTTCTGCCCCACTAATGAAGTTTGAACTCAGAGGCTCACTCTTGCCAAGCATTTTACTTGAACCACATCTCCAGCCTGGCCTTTTGCTGGTTATTTTGGAGATGGAGTTTTTCAGACTATTGTGCCTGGGTAGGCTGTGGCCATGATCCTTTAGATCTCAGCCCTCAGCCTCTTGAATAACTAGCATTACCAGCATGAGCCACTCGTGCCTGCACAGCTTTGTGTTTTTATAGGTTCATTTATATGATAGTCACTCTTTTGCACCAACAGACAATGAATTAACATCCTCATGGTGGTGGCATCAGGAGTTCTCTTCTTTTCCTTGTTTTTTATCTGCCCTAGAACCCTACTAGTTGTTCTACAGAAATGTTGGGGAGAGGAAGGGACACATGGAAAGTGAATGTAGCACTTTAACTTCTGAGACACTAATCTAGATCTTGTCAGCTATTCTGAGAAGCATATTTATATGTTGGGAGTGGCTTTAGGGAAGGTGGACATGAACTTTTTATGGACAGTGCTGGTGGTACCTATCTAAGCACCAGAATATCTTTTTGGATGGATTGCTTCACTTCTTGGACAGAATTCTGGATCTGTGGGACATCTTTCAGATGGGGACAACAGAAAATCCTTCTAAATTGCTCTGGTAGAAAAAGGGAATCTTCTAATCCATAAAATCATGAGTGGTACTGGTATTAGAAAAGGGTTCTGTATGTTCCATATAATGTAATCAGGATCCAGTTTCCAGCCCTTTCTTGCTGGTCAGGTGCTTCATGCATCAGCATGATCATTCTGATGCTGCTTCCCCCCACCCCCCAATCCTAGGGCTTGGATGCTGTCCCTGAGCTTCTGTGCTCAAGGCTAGTGCTCCACTACTTTGAACCGCTGCTCCATTTCCAGCTTTTTTTGATAGTTAATTGGAGATGAAAGTCTCATTGACTTTCTTTCTCTGGTTGGCTTTGAACCACCATCTGCAGATCTCAGACTCCTGAGTAGCTAGGCTCACAAATGTAAGCCCCCAGTGCCTGGCTTCAGGTGCCATCTTAAGGTGAGTCCACACTGTGTCCCAAGGCAACTGCCAGGATAATCTTTTTCTTTTTCTTTTGCTAGTCCTGGGGCTTGAACTCAGTGCCTGGGCACTGTCCCTGAGCTTCTTTTTCTCATGGCTAGCACTCTACTCCACAGCACCACTTCTGGCTATTTCTGTTTATGTGGTATTGAGGAATTGAACCCAGGGCTTCATGTATGCTAGCCAAGCACTCTACCACTAAGCCACATTCCCTGACCCAGGATAATCTTTAGAGAAACTTTATAGTGAAAATCCTGAGATTCATTGACTTAATTGAATATAGTCACATGCTCACCTTTTGAACAGTCACTTGTGTTAACAAAGATCATTTGGCTTGACTTATTCATATGTTCCATCCCTGAAGCTGGGAACAATTCACTTCAGTTAAACCACAGTAATCCTCAAATGACCAATAGGTATTAGAAAAATGATAAACTTATATTACCAGTTGGCAAGTCAAATTTTTTAATAGAATGCAAACTCAAATAGTGATAGACCTGTCTGCCTACCTTCCTATTCCAGCTCCATCTACTTTCCAGGTGTTTGTGACCCTAGTGGAGTCATTTTGCCTCTTCATGCCTTAGTTGCTTACATTGTAAAATTAGGATAATTAACCATCTTTATCTCCCATTAGTATCATGGATGTTTATAACCAGAGCATATAAAGGATTTATCTGTTACCTGGCTCAGTTAAGAAATTACCTTTAAATTTGCCTTTCCCAGATAATTTACATTATTATCCCTAGGAAAATCATTATGTATGTGTACATGTGTGCATGTGTGTGTGTGTGTGTGTTTCTTTGAAAAAAATGTCATTCAAATAATAACACTAGTATAAGAAACAATGTCAGTACACCGGTGGTTCACACCTGTAATCCTAGGTCCCCAAGAGGCTGAGATTGGGAAGATCACAGTTCAAGGCTACCGAATGAAAAGCTTGTGAGACTAATAGTTATCTCCACAAACAGCTGGACACAGTGGCACATACCTGTCATTCTAGCTATATAGGGATCTGGGATCCTGGGATGGGGAGGATCATGGTTCTAAGCCATCCTGGACAGAATGTTTACAAGATCCCAGTCTCAACAGAAAAAAGTTGTACGTGGCAGAATGTACCTATCCTCTTAGCTATAGTAAGAATTGTAAAATATGTTTATTGTAAAATCAGAATCAATAGAGGCCAACAATGCAAATTTTATCTCAGAACATTTCTCCTCAGTTCCTGATCTAGCTGGCTCCCTATGTTCCAGCCAGTTCCCATTAGTCTTTCTCCAGATTTATGGTCCTTAAATGGATATTATACCATCATTCAAGAGCCTTACAAAACTGTCCACCTAAGGAGAAGGCTACAGGAGCCTACAACAAGAATACGAGAAGCATCTATGTGTCCATTCTGTTATGTACCCAGTGATTTCTTGAGCCTTATACAGCTAGGAGGATTGCTGTACAGATAGTCCAGGAAAAACCCAATCTTAAAAGTAAGGTTTGAAGGTGTGTGGCTCATGTGACAGAGTATCTCTACCATAAAGCCTTGAGTTCAAATCCTAAGACTCAAAAAAGAAAAGAAAATAGAAACAAATATGAGATGAATCCATTGATCCTGTTAGTACCTTGTAGAAATATGTCTGTTTCCAAAAGAGATGTAAAAGTTGAATTTTTATAAGAAACCATCTCATTTTTAAAAAGTTGGCAACTAATTAAAAAACTGAAAACATTATACTATATATATACATATATGTATATATACATACATATACACACATATATACATATGTATACATACATACATACATACACACATATATACATATATATATGTATATATATATGGATTCTATCCAAATGTGAACTCCCTTTTTACAGCCTTGGCCTAAGGGAACTGTCCTTCAAGCCCAAATCCTTTGATCCAGTGCCATGAACACCAAGCTTCTCAGGCATTTAGTGGGAAGGGAATTGCAAGTGAATCATTCCCCTGAGGGCTAGAGAACTGATGAACTGAGATCACCCAGTTGGGAGGGACTCTGAAACTCTACCCCTTGCTTCTAGAATCTTTGACCTTGCCAAACCAGTGGTCTAGGACATCTCTTCTTCCTTCTGTCCCCTCCCATTTCCTACTAAGTTTTGCTATCTTTCCTGTGGATGATGGGGTCTCTACTTGGACATCAGTTTTTCCAGGACATCTCAAGCTCCTGAGGAGTCATCTAGACCTCTAATACCTGTGGCTTAAGAGGTTAATAACATGGACTTTAGAATCATGGCTCCTGAGCTGATACCCTGGCTCCTTTGTCATGTTGAGTCCTCATGTGTAATGACTGTTTGCTCCTTGGTTCAAGCACCCAATGGGCTGGTGTGTGGAAGAGTGCTTTATCACTGTGTAATATCACTTCTCTGGTATCTTCTCCTTGTGAATTCATTAATGTGGATTCATCTGTGAGATTCAAATCAGTTCTGGGAACCCTGAGAAGATGTTTCTGGACTGGGAACTGGGAATGCTGAGGTGGACACATGCCACAATGTTCTGCCTGAGCTGCCAGCTGGCCACCCTTTCATGCTTGTCCTGGTGCTGTGAAACTTGAGATGGAAACTGCCGGATTGTTGATTTTGGTGAGGTAGCTGAGTTCACCCTCCATGGGTGGCTAGGGAAGGGCCTGTACTTTTCTTTTCCAGTATAGAGTCATGATAGGTCTGGGTTACTTGTCATGAAGCTCTAATAGGGGACAAAGTGACTACAGAGTCCTGGGATTTCACTCATTCTCTGATTATTTACTAGACCCCTCCTTTTAGCCTTTAAATCATCCAAACAGCAAGATGCACATTAAAGGGTGTGCATCAGGAGGAGCTGGTCTTCAACTTGTCCTCCTAGGGGAATCTGAGTGGCACACTGGGAGTGTAATCTGTTGTTGCTACCACATTCTAAATCAAAGAGAGGAAGCATATTGTTTTATATAAGAGAGGGATAAAGAGGAATGAGGCAAAATAGAAAAGAGACCTTTTCCCTTAATAGTTGAAGAATGACTATTGCATATTTTTCAGAGGAGGAAGAAGCAAGGAAAAATGGGTTTGTTAGGAAGGAAGTAGAAGAGCAGATTTCTGTCTCCCAAGGTTGAGTGGTTCTGTGTTGTCATCTTCATCCTTCCTATTATCCTCTGAGCCCTCATCTTCATCACCATCATCACCACCACCATCATCATAATTGTTACTAGGAAGCAGGCTGGTGAGCTGAGTACCTTCCATACATTTAATCTTCTGAATGCTTAAACAATTCTGCACTTAGGTGTTATTCTCACTTTACAGATGAGGACTTCACTTCTCAAGTTGTAAATTGGAGGACTTGCTTTGATTCCAAAGACTGGCTGCCTTGTGGATAGTGGTATAGATCTGATGAAAATACTGATTTTCTCACAGAGCAAGCCATTAGATATTCACCATCAGAAAGTATTTGAGTAGCCAGGGGTCACAAACTCAAACCTGCAACCCTAGCTACTCAGGAGGCTGAGATAGGAGGATTGTGGCTTGAAGCCAGTCCAGGCTGGAAAAATCTGAGATTGATCTGCAGTTAATTACCAAAAATCCAGAAGTAGAGCTGTGGCTCAATTGGTAGAGTGTTAGCCTTGAGAAAAAAAAGCTAAGAGACAGTTTCCAGTCCCTGAGTTCAAGTCCAGGACTTGCGCACATGTACATGTGCACGTGTATGCGCGCGTGCACACACACAGTAATTGAGAACATTTCTCTCAGGCACTATGTACTCCCATTTGAAAATTCAGTGTGAATGTAGAGATAATCAGACTTCAGTAGTAATGTCTTTGCAAGGGCCAGATGATATATTTGTGAAAAATCAGGAAAAGGGGTCTTTTAACTGAAAGCTAATGACAAATATCAGGACAACTTTTATTTCACCAAAATGCCCCTGATCCTTTTCACATCTGCTTCCTTTTCTTACAGGATTTCTAGCTCATGGCACTCTATACTTTGCAATTATTCTAACTCTTTCCCAGGGTTACACAGGTACTGAGAAGTATGATCTTTAGCACTCCATTCTATTATCTGGGATCTTTGGGCCATCTCTCTCTCCTTTTTTCATTTTCTCTTTCTTTTTTATTTTCCTCTTCTGCAGTCTGAAGCATTGAATCCAGGGCAGTTCTATACATGCTAGGCAAGTGATTTATCTGAGCTACATACTCCCATGCTGGGCCTATCTCTGGCTCCCTGAGCAACTGTTGGGTACAGCTGTGTCCATTTGGGCCTACCTGTGTTTTCTGTTACTGTTTTGTGCTCCAGACCAACTAGGGCCCTCATGCCATTCAGAAGTGAGACTGCCTAGCCTCCCATGGCATCATTCTTTGCTTCTGAGAAACTAGAACACATTGTATATATTCCTCCTGAAAACAACTCTTATGACTTCTGTCTGTGCTCTTTTCCCTAGGGCTCAGGCCTAGGACTGGAGGCAGAGGTCTTTCTACCTTCTTCATTCCCCCATCTTCCTGCCTGAGCTTCACCATGTAGCAAGGGAGTTTAATCGATTAAACTCCCTTTCATTTCATTTCTATATTAATATTATTGAAAATGTTAAAATAGGGACTCAAAAATGATGAATGAATATGCTTTATTTCAACTTAAAATAATTTAATTCTTTTACCACTCTTAATGTAAAAAGGTTCAGAGGATACAAATTAGGTTTTCATGTTTTCCTTAAACAGCCTTAGTGTGTATTTGTCAGTTCATTTGTCCTCTCCTCTCCTCTCCTCTCCTCTCCTCTCCTCTCTTCTCCTCTCCTCTCCTCTCCTCTCCTCTCCTCTCCTCTCCTCTCCTCTCCTCTCCTCTCCTCTCCTCTCTTCTCCTCTCCTCTCCTCCCCTCCCCTCCCTTCCTTTCTTCTGTGTCTCTCTGTCTCTCTCTTTCTCCTTTTCTCACTTTCTGTTTTGTGTCAGTATACTGGGGCTTGAACTCAGGGCCTGGGCACTGTCCCTGATATATATATATATATATATATATTTTTTTTTTTTGGCCAGTCCTGGGCCTTGGACTCAGGGCCTGAGCACAATCCCTGGCTTCTTCCCGCTCAAGGCTAGCACTCTGCCACCTGAGCCACAGTGCCCCTTCTGGCCGTTTTCCATATATGTGGTGCTGGGGAATCGAACTGAGAGCTTCATGTGTAGGAGGCAAGCACTCTTACCACTAGGCCATATTCCCAGCCTTCCCCTGAGATTTTTTGCTCAAGGCTAGCACTATACCACTTGAGGCACAGTTTTACTTATTATTATTTTTTTGGTGGTTAATTGGAAATAACAGTCTCACAGCTTTCCTGACTGGGTGGCTTTTAGCCCCTATTCCTACCTTCCTGAGAAGCTAAAAAAAAAAAAAAATTCACAGATATGCAAAATGATAGATGTTAAAGAGATTTTCCCCCCCAATCTCCTAGAGTTATTTTCCCACACCTGTTTTTACTTTTTGTAACTCTTAAGGAGTCATTCCAAAGCAGTCAGCTTTTTTTCATAGCAGCAAAGTGTTCACATTCTCATTCATGTCATTTGCTAATGACTTAGTTCTTTTTGGATGTTGCTATTACTTGAATTGGTAGTGGGGCTTGAACTCAGGTCCTGGGTACTGTCCCTTAGCTTTTTTACTTAAGGCTGGCACTTTTCAACTTGTGCCGCAGCTCTACTTACAGCTTTTTGGTTAATTGGAGCTAAGAGTCTCATGGACTTTCTTGCCTAGGATGGCTTCAAAACCATGATCCTCACATCTCAACCTCCTGAGTAGCTAAGATTACAAATATGAGCCACCAGCATCTGCCTCAGCTCATGGGCTTTTAAATTAAGTCACATGATTAGAGTGAAGGATATCACTGTCACAAAAGATTTGGGGACACAGATGTCAGGGCCTCACAGTGGAATGGAGAGTTCTTGTGGGGTAGTGAATCAGCAGGCTGAAGGCTGGTCACCAGCAGTCTACATATGAACCACAGTGTCTCATAACAGCCTAGGAACTGCCTCATGAAGACCAGTTTACATGAAGTGACAGGCTTGGCCTGTTAGGGCTTGGCCTAACTTGGTTAGACTTGCCGAGGCAGTCCATATCTTCAAATTAGATGTCATTTTTTTTTTTTTGGCCAGTCCTGGACCTTGAACTCAGGGCCTGAGCACTGTCCCTGGCTTCTTTTTGCTCAAGGCCACTTGAGCCACAGCGCCACTTCTGGCCTTTTTCTATATATGTGGTGCTGAGGAATCGAACCCAGGGTTTCATGTTTATGAGGCGAGCACTCTTCCCATACCTTCAAATTAGGCCAGATTATTAACACTCAAAAGTCTTCAGAACATTCCCCAAACAAGCAACCTGTTCTCCACCCTTTCTCCCTGTGGGTGAACAGGATCATCCTACTTGTAGAAACAAGTTGACTTATGAACTTGAATCATAGGATTATGGGGAATACTGGGTTCTGTTTCCTTAGAGGTGAAAAACTGCCTTTCCGCAGGCAGATCCAAACTAGTCTTTAAAATTTAACTTCTGCTTTGGCGCCACCAAGTGGTTCTCAATTAAAAGCCAGCTGAGAAGAAAGGCAGAAAGAACACAGAGGACTTTCAGGATAGTAAGTTCCCTGTATCTGTAGGATACTTCAGTTGTGGATATATATCCTTACACATTGTTCTCAACTCACAGAATGTACAAGACTAAGAGTGAATTGTAACACTAGCTGTTTACTTTGAGTGATAGTGACCTGTCAGTATTGTTACACCAATTGTAACAATCTCGTTCCACAGAGGAGGGGAAGTTGATCATGGAGGGGATAGTGCATGCACGGGTGCAGGGAGTATGTGGGAATTTTGTGTGTGTGTGTGTGTGTGTGTGTGTGTGTGTGTGTGTGATTACTAGGACTTGAACTCTGCTTGGGCACTGTCCTTGAGCATTTATGCTCAAGGTGAGTGCTCTACCACTTGAGCCACAGTTCCACTTCCAGCTTTTTTTGGTGGCTTATTGGAGATAAGAGTCTCACAGACTTTCTTTCCCAGGCTGGCTTCAGATCACCATCATCAAATCTCAACCTCCTGACTAATGTGAGGAATTTTTGTACTTTCTATTCAATTTTGTTATGAACCTAAGGCTGCTCTAAAAACAATTTTCCAAGCCGTTCACTGGTGGCTCACACTTGTAATCCTAGCTACTCAGGAGATTGAAATCTAAGGATTTCAGTTCAAGCTAGCCCCAACAGGAAAGCCTGGGAATAACAGGTGGGCAGGTGAACTTATTTTATTTTAGGTAATTTTCTATGGAAGTGTACCATTCACAAGATCTCTGTAATGGCTATAAATAGTTTGGTCATGGAAACTAATTCGCTTTCACAACAGTTTATTGAATTATTTCTGATTACATACACCTTTTAAAAATATTCCTTATATTTTTAGAAATAGGGCCAAGGTCCAAAGCTGGAAAGTCATCAGCGGAAAAAATTGGCACTGTGAGAGGGACACTTCGTCTGAGATCCGGAGGCCCTGCCACGGTTGAAGAACTGGTATGATATCAGGATTATTCTTTACAAACACAAGGGAGAGTTCATTTGATTCTCATTCTGCTAGCCTAGGGGCAGTTGTTCAAGAGAGCTCGAAAGGAAAGTAAAATCACTCATTCTGATCAAAACATACACTTGTCATTCATTGCCTACTTAATATCAAAACCACTGAAGACACTTAAGAAGGAAACTAAGTACATAAGAAGAGATTATCCATCTATAGGAATTTTCAGTTATCTCCAAATGACTTTTTCTAGCATCTATAGTCATCAGTACTCTCTAAATACTTTACACAAATAAAGCAAAGCTCTCTAAGAGCCAAGAAAAAGTCTCAGAACTAGATATGTTAGGTGATTTTGATTGATGCTTATATTCATGAAGCCAAAACTCCTCAGGTAAAATATCTAGTAGTCATTATTGCTTTTTCTTATTCATGCCACATCTGCCTCCAGCAGTAAATGCTGGTGAATCCACCTCAACAGTTTACCAGAATCTGACAACTCACCACCTTGTATGACTCTGGTCCAGGCATCTTTGTGTTATCTTGGATATGGCAATCACCTGCTCAGTCTCTCTCTCTCTCTCTCTCTCTCTCTCTCTCTCTCTCTCTCTCTCTCTCTCTCTCTCTCTTTTCCTCACCTTCTTCCTCATCCATCTACGCTTGGCACACAGCAGAGATTCTCCATCAGAGGCCCAAGTGAGCAGGTGTTAATTTTCTGTTTCCTGCTAGGGGCTTCCTGCGTCACTAAGGATAAAAATGAAGATCTTCAGACTGACCATTGTGACTTAACTCCACATTTCTTTTGTTTATTTATTTATTTTTGCCAGTCCTGGGGCTTGAACTCAGGGTCTGAGCACTGTACCTGGCTTCTTTTTGCTCAAGGCTAGCATTCTACCACTTGAGCCACAGCACCACTTCTGGTTTTGTCTATATATGTGATGCTAAGGAATCGAACCCAGGGCTTCATGTATATGAGGCAAGCACTTTACCACTAGACCATATTCCCAGCCCCTCTTTTGTTTTTTAAAAGCGTGCTTAAAATATACAACATTTATATGAAAAAGTATTTGCCAGTCTTTTGATTTGGTCAACTCCACATTTCTTATCTGACTTCATTTCCCACTACTTGCCTCTGGCTCTTCTGTTTCAGCCACTTGGGTCTCCTCACTGTCCCATAATCCAGGTGTCTCCCTGCCTCAGAGTCTTGGGATTGCTTCTACCACTGCCTGAATTCTTAGCCTGTATGGTGGTTCCCTCATCTTTTCCAGGCTTCCATCCCTGTATTACTTTACCTAAAACACTTTTCCTGGGTAATCCTTTGCAGTCACAATCTCTCTGCCCTCTCCACCCCCAAATCTTAATTTTATTCAATGCACTAAACACAACAGGACTCACTATAGTTTAATTTGTTTAATTTAATTCTACCCATTTTCTTGCTTACAAGCTTTATATATATATATATATATTTTATTATCAAACTGAATTACAGAGAGGTTACAGTTTCATACATTAGGCATTGGATACATTTCTTGTACTGTTTGTTACCTTGTCCCTCATTCCCCCCTTCCCCCTCTCCCTTTCCCTTCCCCCCCCATGAGTTGTTCAGTTGTTCAGTTCATTTCCACCAAACAGTTTGTAAGTATTGCTTTTGTAGTTGTTTGTCTTTTTTTACCCTGTGTCTCTTGATTTTGGTATTCCCTTCCAATTTCCTAATTCTAATACCAGTATACCCGGTTTCCAATATACTCAGATAAGATATAGAGATAGTGTAGGTACAACCACAGGAAGGTGATACAGGAATATCATCAATAATAGAGGCTACAGTTACATATGGCACATTGAAAGTAGTTACAACTGTGATATAACAATCGTTTCCATAACATGGAGTTCATTTCACTTAGCATTATCTTATGTGTTCATAAGGGTATAGCTATTGGGCTCCTGTGATCCTCTGCTGTGACTTGCCTAAACCTGTGCTAATTATTCCCTATAAGGGAGACCATATAGTCCATGTTTCTTTGGGTCTGGCTCACTTCACTTAGTATAACTTTTTCCAAGTCCTTCCATTTCCTTATGAATGGGGCAATGTCATTCTTTCTGATAGAGGCATAAAACTCCATTGTGTATATGTACCACATTTTCCTGATCCACTCATCTACTGAGGGGCATCTGGGTTGGTTCCAGATTCTAGCTATAACAAATTGCGCTGCGATGAACATTGTTGTACTGGTGGCTTTAGTGTGATTATGTTTGTGGTCTTTTGGATAGATACCCAAAAGTGGGGCTGCTGGGTCATACCGGAGTTCTATGTTTAGCCTTCTGAGGAATCTCCATACTGCTTCTCCGTGTTTGATACATAGCATCTGATGTGTTAAAGGAACTCTTTTCTTTTTCATCTTTTGGCTGAATTATTGAACAAAACAATGTATTTATTTTAGCTTGAGAACACCGAGGGATTCAGTAACTGACTATGTCTGACTAGGTCAGCATTTGAATGGAAAACCCTAAAAGGAGAAGAGACAAATGGAGGCAGGAAGGGGGAAGAACAGCAGGGGTGGAGTGGACAGTGGTGGTGAGGAAGTCATTTCTTCCCTAGACTGAGGGAGGGTTGGGAAGCTATCTGAGGCCAGGAGCTCTTGTGGGCAGTGCTCAGGCACTACAGCCCTTCTAATCTCTCTGTGTATGTACTGCATTTGGGACACCAGTGTGTTTGAACAAAAGAGTATGCCTCAGGTGACCAGTTAAGAGGCGATTTACACAGTGCTATCTCAGAGCTTGTTGAGTGACAGTGTCCATGGGCCATCACAGGGTAGTTTGTTAGAGCAGACACTCAAGGAGCATGAGGCTATGATTGTTCTTGGGAATATTTAAATCACCCAAAACATTGGGTGTTACGGGGAATCCAGAGAAGACTTTTTTTCTTTATTGTCTACGTGAAGTTCAGAGGGGTTACAGTTTCATACGTAAGGCAGTGAGTACATTTCTTATCCAACTAGTTAGTTCCTCCAGAGAAGATATTGAGTCAGGTACCTTGGACCTGGAGTAATAAAAGCATAGGTCTGGAGGCAAATGGAAACTGAGATGTGGTAGAGCCACAACCATTTGAAAATGAGCTATGATGAGGCACGGGGAGAACCAAAGGGCAGCAACATCTGCTCAGTGGGAGCCTTCACTTCTTCTATGGCCCCACACACTACCTGGCACATTGCTGAAGGCCGTTGCCATTTCTTTAATGAACGGACAAGCCTCAGAGGGGAGAAAGGAGTGAGGGAATGGAACAGTGGACAGGAGCCTGAATTGGGGGAAGTTGGTTGGGAGAATGCCAGCCTTGCTTTCTGCTATGGGTTACAGGGGAAATTAAGCAGACTGAAAGACCTTGCAGTTTGTTGCTGGTGGTTCATACCTGTTATCCCAGTAACTTGAGAGACTGATTTTGAGGACTGTGGTTCAAAGTTAACTCAGCAGGAAAATCCATGAGAATCTGATCTCCAATTAACCAGCAAAAAGTCAGAAATGGATCAGTGGCACGAATGGTAGAGTGCCAGCTTTGGAAGAAAAAGCTAAGAGTGTGCCCAGTCCCTGAGCTCAACTCCTAGCACTGACACATAAAGTAAGCAAGTAAGTGAACAGACAAAGATAACAGCAAAAACCTTAACTATGTACACACACACACACACACACACACACACACACACACAACCTTTGCCCCCCAATCCCCCCTGAAATCAAACCCAAACCAGTTTGCCTAGCAGGATGACAACCAGGTCCCTTCACGAGGAGCATCATCTTCTAAGAGTTGACAGAGTTCATGCTTGTTAGCACCTGTATGGATGAGATGCTGGGATGGAAAATGACAGTACAAGATCTTTCGTGTAGTGTAAGAAAGAGTTACTCAAAGAGAAACATAAAAAAGAAAATCCATCCCTATTTGTATAGCCTGTTTAATTAAGTAGGTCAATTAAAATTAGCTCATAATTGAAGGGAAAGAAGCTAGTTTGGTGCAAATATTGTTTGATACCCATGACTTAACAATCTAGTTTCAAACATAGAAAGCTTTAAAGGATTTATAAGATTGGAAACAAATCATCCCTTATAACTTGACACAAATTCAGGAGACTGAAAGATATCCCACTTGCATACCATGTACTTTATATCACTGCAAAGCCACATAGTTCATGAGCGGTGATACAAAGATGGATAAAGACCTGAACAAAAGGAATACCAGAAAGCTGGAACATGTGTTATTAGGAGCAGGAAGGTCACATCAAGGGGGCAAATGAATAGAGAGGAAGGGTGGGCAAATATTCATTGTACATATGTGAAAATAAAGCCAAGTAACGAGGGGATGAGTTGGGTTGGGAGAGAAGGGGCAGAATAATGCAAGGGGTGACATTGATCAAGATGCAGTGTTCATGTCATAAATTGATATACTGAATTGAAATCTCTTTGATTAACTACATAGAGATAAAAATAAAGATGAATAAAGAGGCATGAACAGAGCCATTATGAGCCAATAGAATAAGCCTAATAGAATGAAGAACAGGATACAGAGTGCCATGAAGAAGGAGCCGATCCATGGTTCTCAGGAATCAGTGAGAGTTCCCTCTAGAAGAAAGGACTGAGTTGGGGCAGATGGGAAGAAGAGTGCTTTAGACATGAGACTTTGATGGATGTGGGGAGCCTGGAGGCTGTCCATGAGATTAGAGTTGAGTGGCTGGAAATACCTAGTGAGGGGATAATGAGGCTGATGGAAAAGTCTGAAGTCAAGACAGGAAAGGCCCTGTGGACAATGGGTGAACCACAAACAAATTGTGAGGGGAGTAGCAAGTCAATTTTATATTTTAGTAAAATCCTTGATCAGGCTAGATTTGAGGGAGTGTGCAAATGTCTGTTCATAATAACCAAAGTGAAGACTGGACCCAGGCCAATAGTGGATAGAGAAGAGGTGATAGAGCCAGAGCTTTGTAAGAGGCACAATGGTAAAATGTCAGTGGTTGTTTGTGTATGAGTACTAGCTGTCACAACTTCCAATATGACTGGCTGGATCCTAAAGTTAACACATAAGCTCCTTGGAATGGCCTGTTACCTTTTATTTCACCATACACTGTACCATAAAAAAGAGGGCTATGTTATGTCCATTACTGTTTTTAAGGCTTAGATTTTATAAATACGAATGTAAAGGGGCTGTTGCTATAGCTCTGTGGTAGGTCACTTCCCTAGCATATACTCTATTACTGTGGTAATACACGTGTGAAGTTTATAAAAATACACAGAATAAAATTAAATGAGCCAGGTACTGGCAGCTCACACCTGTAATTCTAGCTACCCAGGAAGCTGATATCTGAGGACTGCAAAGCCAGCCCAGGCAGGAAAATCCAAGAGACTGTTTTCCCCACTTAACTACCAAAAAAGCTGGATATTCCAGGTTTCCGGTGGCTCAAATCAGTAATCCTTGCTACTCAGGAGGCTGAGATCTGAGGATTGTGGTTCAAAGCCAGCCTGGCCAGGAAAGTCTATTAGACTCTTATCTCCAATTAGTTGCTGTGGCTCAAAGCACTAGCCTTGAGCTGAAGAGCTCAGGGACAGGGCCTAGGCACAGAGTTCAAGCCCAATGACTGACCAAAAAAAAAAAAAAATAGGTGGAAGTGGAGCAGTGACTCAAGTGGGAGAGTCATCACCTTGAAGAAAAAAGCTACACACACACACACACACACACACACACACACACACACAATTAAATGAAATTTATTCAGGGTGGATATTTCTAAGTGTTTTACTATTGAGGTGAGTCATCAAGACTTTGGAGACCCTTGCCTACACAATAAAGACCAAAATCCATCTAGTGCCATTCAGATGCCCTTGCATCTATTTGTGCCACATGCACCATTTGACAGGCCCTTAAATAGACTGACCTCACTGAAGATTTCCGCATTTGTTGTCTTCTACTTGAAGTGCTTCCTGCTTTTATTAGACATTCAGTTGTCTTGGAAAATACAATTATGAAGTTATCTTCTTTTTGAAGACTTTCATGACTGCTTAGGAATATAAAATTTGTGCTTCTCTACCTTCAAAACTGTTAAGTAGTCATTTGTGTTTACAGTTCTCTATCTGGATATTTAGTTACTTGAAATTATGTCTCTGACTTTTCTTTTTTTGAATTCCTAACATTTAGTGCTGACACTAAAAAGATGTATTTTTACTCTACTGGTTCATATTTTGTTACAAAAAGTATTCTAGATATATTTCCACTAAAATTTGCTTACGTATGTGAACTTGCTCCACATTGAAATTTCACCTTTGTGTGACAATCACGAGATGTGTCTGACACTCAAGAGATTTAATTATGAAAATGTAACATCTTATTTATTTCTTCTTCGTTAAAGCCCTCTGAAACCAAAGCAAAGGCCATCGCAAAAGTTGATGATCTTCTTGAATTGTACATGGGAATTCGAGATTTTGATTTAGGTAAGATTATCCTATTTTAAAAAGCGTTTTTGATGTAAATTCATATCTTGTGTAGCCAATTATCTTTTCAAGATAATGAGTACTTGTGGAATAATAAAAAGAATAATGAACATGAAGATTAGTAAAGACTACAAGTACATGCCTGTAATCTTATTTACTTGATAGGCTAAGAATGAGAAGATCATTTTTTGAGGCCACCCCAGGCAGAAAATGTTGCGAGACTCATTCTCAATTTACAACTCGATGAGATGTCACACATCTGTCATTCTGGGTTCATAGGTGGCTGAGATCAGGAGGATCATGGTTTCAAGCCAGTCACCCACAGAAAAGTGTTGGAGACACCATCTCAATGGGAAAAAAAGCTGGGATCAGTGACCAGTGTTTGTCATCCCAGATATATGATAGGAAGTATAAGCTAGATAACCTGGGAAGGAACCAAGACCTTACTTGAAACATAACCAGTGTAAAACAGGGCTGGAGCTATGACATAATGGCAGAGCTCCCACCTAGCACATGAGAGTCCCCAACTTCAGAACCTCAGTACTGAAACAGCAAAAGAGATAGTGAAGAATAATAAAAAGATCTGCGCTTCCCTACTGATGAGGTATTAGTGGTAACTCAACTTTTTTTCCCCCCCAGTCCTGGGGCTTGAACTCAGGGCCTGAGCACTGTACCTGGCTTTTTGCTCAAGGCTAGCATTCTACAACTTGAGCCATAGTGCCAGTTCTGGCTTTTTTCTATATATGTGGTGCTGAGGAATTGAACCCAGGGCTTTGTGTATACGAGGCAAGTACTCTACCACTAGGTCACATTCCCAGCCCCTGGTAACTCAACTTTAAAAAGTTCTATTTAGTTCTTAATTTACCCACTGTGAACAATCTTTACCTTATTTTGTGGATTTAAAATATATGTGAAAATAATTTCGTGATGCATGTGAAAGGTTTTATTACTTGAGATACCATATTTACATTGAATTGTTGTTACATTTATTATAATATTAAAGTTATGCACTATTTCCCAAGGTTACTAAAACCCTCTGAGAAATGAATCCTACATTTGAAAGGAAGGTCACACTTGGCATATGACTGAAAAGAGCTGTTGAGCAATTCGATAATTGGATTTCAGTGCACTTTTTTTTTTTTTTTTTTTGGTAATAGTGGGATTTGAGCTCTGGACTTTTTACTTATAGCACGCTATACCAGTTTTTGATATAGTTATTTTTCAGAGAGGGCCTTTGGAATTTTTTCCCCCATACTGGCTTTGGACTTTGATTCTCTGGCTTACACCTCCCATATAGCTGGCATGTTCTACCATACCAGGCTGTTGAGGGCAACTCTCTCCAATGTCCCCTCCCTCCTACACCCTGCCTTGCCTTGGGCCACGATCCTCCAACTCTTTACCTCCTAAGCAACTGGAATCACAAGTGTACAATCCTGCAGCGCTGCAAAATTTCTGTTTTTTTTTCTTTAAGGTTAACATTAGTATGCCAGAATCTTATCAGTCAAAACAACAGTTGTTGGATCTTGAACTCAAATAAAGGAAAACTACAATTTTCTTCTATTCTTTTTTTTCTCTTTCTTCTCGCTCCTTCCTCTTCCCACTCCATCTTTACTTACTTATTTATTATATATTATACTTATTATAGATTTTTGAGGCAGGTTCTTTGCAGCTCAGCCTGGCCTCAAGCTCATGATCCTTTACCTCCCAAATACTGGGAATTACAGCAGTGCATTACTATGCCTGGCTTGGGAATCAGTTTACAAATGTGTGGATTTGGAATAATCTTCAACTATACAACCTGACAGTTACTTAAATCTAAGTAGGAAATAATTAAATCACTTAATTTTGCTTTTTTATTATTGAACATGCAGATGTATAGGGTAGAGGGTTGGATAGTAGTGCAGATAATGAGTTTAAGAAATAGTTCCTTTATATACTTGTATTAGAACTAGGGAAGTGAAAGGGAATATCAAAATCAAGAGACAAAGGATAAAAAAGACAAATGACTCCAAAAGTAATACTTGCAAAACCATTTGGTGTAAACCAACTGAACAACTCATGGGGGGAGAAGGAGAGGGGGAGAGGGGAAGGGGAAACGAGGGAGGAGGTAACAATACAAGAAATGTGCCCAAGGCCTAACTTATGAAACTGTAACCTCTCTGAACATCACTTTGACAAAAAAAAGGAATAGTTCCTTTAAAATGAATTTTCTTTTATTCTTGGAAATGCAGGCCACTAAAGCTCCTCAAAAATCTATTTAAATTAGTAATCTTTCTGTAATCATCTGTAGCCAATTTCTTCAATTGACACAAAATTATTATCATTTCACTTGGGTAACAAGATCAACCACTCTGGGAGGCAAGGGTAAGCAAAGTAATTATTTGAAGAATGTCAATGATTGTTAAAATAGGATTATTCAGCTACAATTAGTGGGAAATATGTCACAAATGTGAGGCTAATTTAACAGATATTTACTTGTGTGTGTTCTCCATATTTCTTGTTATTTCTAAATGCAAATCACACTGATATCACATTATTCTGGAGTTGATAGGGCATGTAGCATGGTAATGAGATGACTTAAATACTGTTCTCAAAAGGGGTAAGGATATCTTTATTATGTGAAAATGGGAAATAGGTCAAGTGAATTTTTTCAGGATGTAACTCTGAAGATAAATACTTCATTTGCATGTTAAGTTAAAATTGTGATTTGTGATATTTTAACCAACCAATGTTAACATGGTTAAGATCTTACTGATGAAAAAAAGAAAGCCTAAATTCAGTGGTAGTGGGAACTTAAAGTATGCTGAACAGTGGTACCAATTTCAGTTTCCTTTATAGAAAATGGAAAAAAAAATACTTAATAGAAATTTTATCAAATAAGTTTCTTCTGAGTGTTTCAGGAAACTGTGTAAGTCCTACATTTAATGGTAGTATATTCTAATGATACCAGATTAGGAATTAGAGCTCATCCTGGCATTTTTGGAAACTTTGAGTTTTTAGAAATCTAAAAATACATGGAAAGGAAATTTGAATGGTATTCACTTTTTTAATTTTTATATTTTAAGTAGTTGTACAAAATGGTTTAATGCAGCGTCTGATTATGAATACAATGCATCATGATCAATATCACCTCTTTCATCATTCTCTTCTGTCTTTCCCAACCCCATCCAAACCCTCAAGTTACATAGTTCAACTTATTACATAATGTGCATTGAATACAATGACTATATTTGTCCGGCCTTTTCCTCTCCATTTGTCTGCCTGAATCGTAGCTTCTAAGCCATTTTGGTCAAATAAAACTTTTTATAGCTCTTTTAAAAAAGTCTATGATAATGATATCAGTAGTGATATAATGTAATCATCTCTTTTCAATCCCTTGATTTCAAAACAAATAAAACTGACCACATTAAAAAGCCAGTCTTTGTCAATGAAGTGTTGGAATAGATTTTCATTAAGAATTATCCACTACGGTTGGGGATATAGGTCAGTAGTAGAGCACATACATAGCATTTGCAAGGCTCCTAGGACCACAAAAGAACCCTAAATCTTGCACTGGCTGAACTCAGGGTGTTCAATTCCTATGAGTTTTTTGAAATGCACTGGTAATTACAAAAAAAATCTTAGGGAATGAGAAGACTTTCTATAGAATGAGGTACAGTTACAGATTTCATGATTAACAACAGCAGTAACTAATGTTAATCTGTAATTTGTAGATTTGGAAACAGATACACAGTTAATAACTTGCTCCAAATCGGTGAGGACACCAAGAACTAAGATTTAGTTCTATGACTTTACTATTTTAGGTCATCAGTTTATTTTTTATATCTGAAAGTTCTGTTCAGGCATTTTAACATTTAAAAGAAATGATATGTTTTTTTTCACTGTTTAAGTAATTTTATTAAAGCAAGAATTTTATAATCCAAATTATGTTTCCTTACACAGTTATTAATTCTGTTACTTAGAACTGACATCCTGAGCTATTCCACAGTAAAGAATTACAAAATTAAAGAAAGGAATGCTTTAAATTTTTGTACTTTGCTGAAAATTCTTTTTCCCAGGGTCCATAAAACATTAATTTGTTTTTATATTTTACTATTTTTTGTAGGTTTTTTTTGTTTTGTTTTTAAATCAAGTAATCTAGGACTAGCACTGTTTGCTAGACCTGGCATTTGCTCGGTACATAAGGTTCAAAGTTTCCTTCCCTTTTTAAATTTATTTTATATTTTGCAATTTTTTTCATAATATTTAAGTTATTCAATGATTCGATATTTTTCTTCGGTGAAGCACAAGTTTCTTTTCATGGTCCCTGATCATTTTTTTTTATAATTTATTTATTTTTTTATTAATTGAACATAAATTTTTTACAAGGTGTTGTGCAAAGAGGGTGCATTTACATAGTAGGGCAGTGTGTACATTTCTTGTGATATCTTACG
Source organism: Perognathus longimembris pacificus (assembly GCF_023159225.1). NCBI lineage: Eukaryota > Metazoa > Chordata > Mammalia > Rodentia > Heteromyidae > Perognathus > Perognathus longimembris. The sequence goes on from NC_063167.1 coordinate 55,728,351, forward strand.
ACCTGTTTTTCCATCCCTGATCAATTTTTTAAACAGTTGGAACACCGGTGGCACTGTTGACTGCTTTCTGGGCAGCCTCTTTAGCTTGGTGGGCTTGTAGTACAGCTATTGCTTCTTCAACTTTATAACGCAGACACTCTGGAGATATGTTGTTCTGTGTCACCCAAGGAGTTTTGTCATAAGCAGTAATGGAACAGTAAAATGACAACATTATTCTGAGAGTGGCCATGAGAGGTCAGCACTAAGCTACTATATATAGTATAAACATTATTTTTGTAGATAGCATTCACTTATTCTGTATTATTAAAATATACTTTAGCTCTACTACACTCAACAGACAAATAGAAATTTTAATATGTATCTTATTTTACTCTGATGCAACTTTCTAAAAAAAACTTTGGTATGACATTTTCTTTATTAAACTTTGAAATGTAATCTTTTGTCAGAAGGGTTACACTTTTCATATTTCCTGTGATGATACTTAAAACTATGTTTATAATTTAAGGATTTAGCAAAGTTTATAACATGTACAAGTATACATTACACTCATAATTAAGAATTTGCATAGTGCATTGCTAGTTTTAAAAAGATCTATGACAAATTGAGTTATATGACATTATACCCAACACAATTTAGATCATGACTTATTGCGGGCAAATGCCACCTTAAAAAAAAATCAACATGTAGCAGGGTGCTAATGGCTCACATCTGTAACCCTAGCTACTCAGGAGGCTGAGGTGAAGTTTGAAGTTTGAAGTCTGAAGTTTGAAGTTTGTAGTTTGAAGTCAACCTGGGCGGGAAAGTCCGTGAGACTCTTACCTCTAATAAAGTACTCAGGAAAAGCACTGTGGCTCAATTGGTAGAGCACTAGACTTGGGCACAAAGAGGCTCAGGGACAGCGCCCCGGCTCTGAGTTCAAGCCCCAAGACTGGAAAAAAATAAAAAAATTAATATTTAGACTTTATTCATGCAATCTTCATCATTACTTCAACCAGCAAAAGAAGAGTTATTAAAGTTTGAGTCCTGCTTCAACCTCTGATTTCACGTTAGCCTGAATTCAATGGTAGTGTGAACTTAAAGTATGGTGGACAGAGGTATCATTTTTTTTTTGTAGAAAAATGAAAAATCATGGATATAAAAAGTTTCTTGAAACTAAATGTAATGTCTACTGTATAATAGTTTTTATTCTCCTCTACTTGCAGAAGTTACTATGTACAACTCTGTGTTGCCCAGGTTGGCTGCGAATTTGCTATATAGTTCAGGTTGGCCTTGAACTTATGAGGTTTCTCTTCTCAGCCATCTAAGTACCGTGATTACAGGTATATCCCACTATGCCTGGTTCCAGATCCCCTCTTTTCCTTAGCTTTTAATTTCTGATTATACCACAAAACATCTTGAAAAGCAAAAGGTAGAAAATGTCTGTTGAGAGGCACAAAAGTAGTGAGTTCACAGGAATATGAATTCTGATAGAGTATTCTTTTATTCACATCTTATTATGGGGAGCAGGCTTTTGTTTTTTTTTTTTTTTTTTGCCAGTCCTGGGGCTTGAACTCAGGGCCTGAGCACTGTCTCTGGCTTCTTTTTGCTCAAGGCTAGCACTCTACCACTTGAGCCACAGTTCCACTTCCAGCTTTCTCTATATATGTGATGCTGAGGAATCGAACCCAGGGCTTCATGTATACAAGGCAAGCACTTTACCACTAGGCCATATTCTCAGCCCCCAGAGCAGGCTTTTAACTAGTTTTCTTACTAATGTTCCCTTTGATGACTTTAAGTGGGGGAGATATTTTGAAACTATGCAAACTAACATTCCTCATGAAACGATTCCCTCTCTCCCTCCATCCCTCCTCTTCAAGCAATCAACAATTATTTTTATAGTGGATGTATGTTTCTCCTGTTAAAACTAGATCTCCACTAGTAGTTCTATCACTACTTTTCTGCTCATTTTATCCTTGGTTTGGTCAGTGACACCTCTTTTACTCTGCCTTCTTTGCCATTGTTACTTATTTATCTTTTTTGTACTTTGTGGAACAAAATGCTCTTGGTTCCTGCTTCACCTTGCCTGGTCCAGCCCGGAATCAGCTATTTCTCTGAGAAACATCAATTTGTTTTAGTGCAGAATGGTATTTAGGAATTAAGATCTGATTGCTTTGTTGGCTTATTGGTATTGGGGTGTAAGCATTCCAGGACTCAGAAAAAAGTGGAAGAAGAGGGAGTGGAGGAGGGAGAAAGAGAGGAAGGGAAAGAGAAAGAGAGAGAGAGAGAATATACATTTATATCACTTAATTGAAACACACACACACACACACACACACACACACACACTGACTATCCCTCATCTGAAAGCCCAAAGTCTGATATGCTCCAAAATCAGAAACTTCTTGAGTTTCCAGACAACTTAAGTAGAAAATTCCATACCCAGTAATGTAATGTAATGTAATGTAATGTAGTATAATCAAAATGCACGCATATGAAAATGTCACATAAATTGCCTTCAGGCTGTGTGTATGAGGTGTATGTGAAATGTTATTAAATATTGTGTTTAGTCTTGGGTCCCAATCACAAAGTAATTTCATTTTGTTTATAACAGAGATCCCAAAATCTGAAGAAAAATCTGAAATCTGAAGTACTTTTGGTCCTAAACATTTTCCATAAAGGAAACTCAAATCTGCATTTCTATGGGTATTGATCATCCCAATTCCACAAGTTCTTTTTGTTTTCTCTCTCTCCCCATTGCTCTTCTCTGACAGAGACTGAGAAGAATACGCTTGACATCCACACACCTGGGTTTAGCTGCTCTTTAATTCCTGCTCCTTCTTGCCTCTTCACTCCCTTATCTCTCTCCCACACTAGGCTACCTTCAACTTCACAAGAGCACTGATCCCCGAAAACACATGGCCCTCCCATGCCCCACCTCTGCATTGACTGTGCAGCCTTTCTGTGAACCTCCTCTCTGCCTTTCCTCCCAGCCTGTCTTCTGTTGGTATTGAACCACTGGAAAAAGGAATGGCTCTTTTCTGCTGGACAGCTAGACTTGTATATCATTTGATTACTTCATCTTTGACCTTGGAGGCAAGAATAGGCTGGAATTTTAGTATTGGGTTTTGTCATTTTCCTTTCTTTATGCAAAGTTCTTCAGTGTCTCTTTCAGATTATTAATGTTTATAGGGAGGTGAGAAAAAACAAACAGCCCAACACAATGGCATAGGAAGTCTCCATGGGCATCTGGTTTGAAGGCATGTGCCAAGGAAATACATACTCCTAAAGATTCTGGTCCCTTGATGTAGACTATCAGGAATTGTATTAGAAAGACAGATCAACAGCACCATCTTCACTCACTTTGCCAAACTGGAGAGGGGCTCAGAAGAGAAACCTTGAAGCCCTGGGTGGAGAGATATTTTTCTATCAACCTGGAGTTGGAATTGTGCTCCGCCAACTGTAATCCTTTTCTTGTTTTCCTTTGGGGAAGGAAAGACTGCATCCTATTGTAACAGAGTGGGAGTGGGGAACTAGTGGAATGAGGGGGGGGGGCGAGAAGAGATTATGGGGAGATGGAAAGAGTAGTGTGTTCTTATTTTCGGGGGAGGTTAGCAATACCATTGTGGAGATTCTCAACTGATAGGCTCCAAGATCGGGGAAGCAGTGGGAACAGCTACAAATCTGATGCCTTGGGCAGATGGTTAAAACATGTCTTATCTTCGTAAGCGAAAGTGGGTTTATTTTGCACTAGAAATAATGTAAGTATGCATGTTAGTTTTAGAAAATAATTTGTTAGCACCATTTTCTCAAGTCCTCTGATGCTATCACATTTATTGTTATGTCTCACCACTTATCTTTGACAGCTACTACAATGTTTGAAGCTGGAAAGGACAAAAGTAATCCAGATGAATTTGCTGTGGCAGTTGATGAGACTCTTGGAGACTTTGCATTCCCTGATGAATTTGTCTTTGATGTTTGGGGAGCCATTGGTGATGCCAAAAGGGATGACCATCTCTGAAGAAAGGAACCATTGTTCTTCAAAAAGAAGCCTCCATAACAACTCTCTTAAACATCTTTATGAATTTTGGTGTAGTTTTATGTGTATGGGAGATAATCTTAGAAATACAATTTTGATTTCTGGGTGTTTTTAAAATGCTGTTATTGATGTACTGTGGTGAAGATAAATTTCCTAAATTATAATCTTTATTCTTTAATTTGAAGTTTTTATTAATCAAATTTTGTTGACAAGGTGTTATGCAAAAGGGGTACAGTTACATAATAAGGCAGTGAGTACATTTCTTGTGATATCTTACACCCTCATTTTTCTTTCCCTTCCCTAGATCAGGTAGGCATATATACAATAACCAGCGTACCAAAATCATGTACAGTAACCACGTAGCATACGCCAAAGGAAATTCACCTAGAACTTTAAATGTAACGTCAACAATAGAATCCTGTGTCCTTCTCTTGGAGTTGTTTTTGCTTATCCTCGTCTTATATGATAATATGTACATAGCTGTTGAGCTATTGTGATCCACTGATAGGTCTATTCTAGACCTTTTTATGTTTAGTAGTTGTTTGGTTTTAGATACACAATATAAGGTCGCTGACCCAAACCTGTGGAAATACCATTTGATAAGAAGTTTTTTGTTTTGCCGACCTGGTCTCTACTGTTTCCCGCCACCAACCCCCCCTCCCCCCGAGTCATATATCAAGGAGACCATGTCCCTTTGTTCTCTGTGTTCTAGGCTTGTCTCGGTCAACATTATTTGTTCAAGTTCTGACCATTTCCCTGCGAATATCAATATTTTATCATTTCTAATCGCTATGTAGTATTCCATTGTGTACAGGTACCCCATTTTTGGATCCATTCATCTGTAGTGGGGCATCTGGGTTGTTTCCATATTTTGGCTATTGTGAATTGTGCAGTGATAAACATGGGTGTGCAGATGTCTTTATGGGATCCTGAGACCTGTTGTTCTGGATAGATGCCTAGGAGTGGTATGGCTGGGTCATAGGGTATGTCTATGCTGAGCTTTTTGAGGAACCTCCATACTGTTCTCCAAAGTGGTTGTACTAATTTGCACTCCCACCAACAGTGGAGAAGGGTTCCTCTTTCCCCGCATTCCCTCCAGCATTTTTTGTTGGCTGAGTTCAGAGTATAGGCCATTCTAACTGGAGTGAGGTGGTATCTCAGGGTTGTTTTTATTTGCATTTCTTTTACTGACAGGGATGTTGAACATTTCCTCATATTTTTCTTTGCCATTTTTATCTCTTCCCCTGTGAAGTCTCTCTTTAGCTCCTTTGCCCATTTAATAATTGGTTTACTGGGTTTGGAGGGGGTTAGTTTTTTGAGTTCTCTGTAGATGACGGGTATTAGGCCTTTGTTGCTGTGCTGGTGAAGATCCTTTCCCATATGGTTAGCTGTCTTTCTAGTTTGGTGGCTATGTCTTTAGCTGTGCAGAAACTTTTTATTTTGTAGTAGTCGAGTCTCTCCCATATTTGTCAAATCTCTCCCATATCTGTTGTGCCCCTGGGACTATATTCAGGAAGTTCCTACCTGTGCCTATATAAGTTCTAGCATCTTTCCTACTTTGTCCTTCAGTAGTTTCAAGGATTCAGGTCTGATGTTGAGGTCCTTTATCCAGTTTGAGTTGATCTTGTTGCATGGTAATAGACTAGGGTCTACTTTGAGTTTTCTACGTGTGGCTGCCCAGTTTTCCCAGCACCAGTAGTTGAAGAGGCTATGTTTTTTCCATTGTATGTCTTTAGCTCCTTTGTCGAATATCAGCTGACTGTAAGAATGCAGCTTTATTTCTGGGTCTTCTATTCCATTGCTCTTCAGGTCTGTTTTTATACCAATACCAGGCTGTTTTTGTCATGATGGCTCTATAATAGAGCTTGAAGTCTGGTATTGTGATTCCTTCTGCGTTGCTTCTCTTTCCTAGAATTGCTTTGGCTATTCTAGGTCTTTTGCTGTTCCTATGAGTTTATGGGTTGTTTTCTCTATTTCAATGAAGAATGTAACTGGGATCTTGATAGGGATTGCATTGAATTTGTATAACATTTAAAACTCCATTAGAGGGGCTGGGGATATAGCCTAGTGGCAAGAGTGCCTGACTCGGATACACGAGGCCCTAGGTTCGATTCCCCAGCACCACATATACAGAAAACGGCCAGAAGCGGCGCTGTGGCTCAAGTGGCAGAGTGCTAGCCTTGAGCGGGAAGAAGCCAGGGACAGTGCTCAGGCCCTGAGTCCAAGGCCCAGGACTGGCCAAAAAAAAAAAAAAAAAAAATAACTCCATTAGAGGGGCTGGGAATATGGCTTAGTGGTAGAGTGCTTGCCTCATATACATGAAGACCTAGGTTCGATTCCTCAGCACCACATATATGGAAAAAGCCAAAAGTGGTGCTGTGGCTCAAGTGGTAGAGTGCTAGCCTAGAGCAAAAAAAAAAAAAAAAAAAAAGAAGCCAGCGACAGTGCTCAGGCCCTGAGTTCAAGCCCCAGGACTGGCAAAACAAAACAAAACAACAACAAAAAAACTCCATTGGAATGTATTGTGCATGTGTGTGTGTGTGTGTGTGTGTGTGTGTGTGTGTGATTAGAAGAAGAGTGAAAAGAGGTAAGTATGGTAGAACCAATTGTGTGTTTTTCAGTTCTTAGAAGTTATTATTTCTTTTTCTCATCCATATCTCCTATAATGTTACCCTCTGTAAGTCTGTCAGGGTGGGTTTTATATTCTTTGTAGTATTTTTTGTTGGACAGGTATTTACTTAAAAAAAAAAGCTATGTTGGGGAACTTTTTATTTTGAGGGGGAAGAGTTAAACAATATTTTCAGGCCTGCTGAACTTTAGAGAAGATTATATCAGAAACAGACCCCCCCTACCACAGTGAAAATGAAAAAGAAAGGCAGAGTTGCACAAAATGCTTTAAGTTATTATCTTAAAGTTCTAACACATGCCCCCTAAACCTGCATTATGGAGAAATAAAGGGGACGGGAGTCTTATTGCTTAGGCTTGACTTTTTGCAGATGTGGGGACATGGAAATGAATGGTTTTAACATGGGTCATTAGTAAGGCAGAGAAGGTTGTGACCAAGCCATCTTAGATGGAAAATGCTCTGAGCTGCCATAGTCACATGAAATCCTAAACCTGGAGGTTAGATTCTAGGAAATCTGAAAGGACACCCTTTTCATGTGGGATTATGGCTCAGACAGCTCTTGTTTTTTGTTTCCTTTTATTGCCAACTCTCTATTGCCATATATATTATGTAATGCGATAAAGAAGATATCCTTTCATGAATTTGGAACCTTCACAGAAGCTGTTTTAGTCATTTATATATAATAATATGTACTAAAAATATAATATATTAATGTATAATAAAATTCACCTATAGAACACTGATTGTTCTTTAAAGTTTTTTATTTTACATTTTTATTATCTTTAAATAGTTGTACATAGGAGTTGTCATTTAATAAAAGAGTTTATGAATACAGTGTAGCTCAATCAATGTCAGCCTTTTCATCATGGTCATCCATTCCTCCCCTTCCCACCCCTTCCTTCACTCTTCTTGATTTTATAGGATATACATTGGACTCTTGACTGAATTCTCCACTCTTCTCTTCATTCGTTTACAACTTCCCCCTTAACCCCAACCCACACCTTTCAAGTACCCTGTTGCAGGTATTTATTTTGTTGAACTTAGACTTTGCCTTTCTAAGCAATTGAACTATTTGAGTTCTTTCTTGAATTTACCTAGAACATGGATTGGTTGATTGCTCTTGCCCATCATTTGCAAAGATAGCCGAGGCTGTAATTTGTTGATCCTTGTTTGGTGGATTTCATTTGGAATATCCAAAAATATCTACTAGACTTATGACTACCTCATTTAGGAAGCTTTTTTTTTTTTTAAAGATGGCATTGTTTTATTTAATTTTTTCCCCCTTGTATTGTCAAAGTGAAGTACAGAGGGATTACAGCTTCATATGTAAGGCAGTACATTTTTTAAATTAAATGTTTTTCTTCATTGTCAAAGTGTGGTACAAGGGGTTACAGATTAATATGTAAGGCAGTGAGTACATTTCTTGTTCAACTTGTTACCTCCTCCCTCATTTTCCTCCCACCTCCCTCTCCCCTTTTCCCTCTCTCCCCCAAGAGTTGTATAGTTGTTTTACACCAAATGGTTTTGTAACTATTGCTTTTGGAATCATTGTCTTTTTATCCTTTGTCTCTCAATTTTGATATTTCCTTTCCCTTCCCTAGTTCTAATACACGTATATACAGTATCCAGGGTATTCAGATGAGATACAGTGATAGTAGGAAGGGAATATGAGAGAAACAAAAAAAAAGGTATTATTTCACATGGCATGTTGAAAATAATTACAACAATGACATAATACTTGTTTCCATAATGTGGAGTTCATTTCACTTAGTATCATCTTATGTGTTCATAAGGCCATAGCTATTGAGCTATTGTGCTCTCCTGCTATGACTAGCCTAAACATACTTATTAGTCCTATGAGAGAAACCATAGAGTCCATATTTCTTTGAGTCTGGCTCACTTCATTTAGTATAATTTTTTTACAAGTCCTCCCATTTCCTTATGAATGGGGCAATGTCATTCTTTCTGATAGAGGCATAGAATTCCATTGTGTAAATGTACCACATTTTCCTAATCCACTCATCTACTGAGGGGCATCTGGGTTGGTTCCACATTTTAGCTATGACAAATTGTGCTGTGATGAACATTGTTGTGCTGGTGGCTTTAGTGTGTTCTTGCTTGTCATCGTTTGGGTAGATGCCCAAAATTGGGGCTGCTGGGTCATAGGGGAGCTCTGTGTTTAGGCTTTTGAGGAACCTCCATACCACTTTCCAGAGTGGTTGAACAAGTTTACATTCCCACCAACAATGTAGTAGGGTTCCCTTTTGGCGACATCCCCTCCAGCATTTGTTATTGTTAGTTTTCCTGATAATGGACATTCTTATTGGGGTGAGGTGGAATCTCAATGTTGTTTTGATTTGCAGTTCTTTTATGGGTAGTGATGTAGAGAACTTCTTCATGTGTTTCTTGGCCATTCTCATTTTCTCTTCAAAGAAGTCCCAAAGTCTTCAAAGAAGTCTTTAGCCCACTTGTTGAGGGGGGGCTGTTGGTTCTTTGAGGATTTGTTTTGGAGGAATTTAATTTTTTGAGTTCTGCGTATATTTTAGATACATTTGTCTATTGTATGGCTGGTAAGATCTTTTCCCAATCTGTGGGCTTTCTGTTTATCTTCTAAGCTATGTCCTTTGCCTTGCAGAAGCTCTGCAGTTTGATGCAGTCAAAGTTGTCCAACTTTTCTTTGATTTGTTGCATTTCTGGGCCTTTTTAAGGAAGTTTAGTCCTGTGCCGAGGAGCCAAAGTGTTTCTCCTAGTCCTTCTTGTAGTGTTTTCAAGGTATCTGATTTTACTTTAAGGTCTTTGATCCATTTGGAATTGATTTTGGTTCAGGGTGATATATCAGGATCTAATTTTAATTTGTTACAGGTGTTGAACCAGTTTTGCCAGTACCATTTGCTGAAGAGGCTATCTTCCATCCTACTTTTTTAGCTCCTTTATCAAAGATTAAGTAGGCATACTTCTGCAGGTTCATTTCTGGGTCTTCAGTTCTGTTCCATTGGTCCTCAGGCCTGTTCTTGTGGCAATACCAAGCTGTTTTTTTTTTTAAATTTATTTTTTTTATTACTATAGCTTTGTAATACAGCTTGAAGTTTGGTATTGTAATTCCTCCAGCACTGTTCTTTCTACTTAGGATTGTTTTTGCTGTTGGGGGTCTTTTATTGTTTCATATGAATTTCTGGATTGCTTCCTCTATTTCATTAAAGAATGGTGTTGGGATATTGATGGATATTAATAGCATTGAATTTGTAGACAGCCTTTGGTAATATTGCCATTTTGACAAGGCTAATCCTCCCAATCCAGGAGCATGGGAGGTTTGTACTTAGGAAGATATTAAAAACAAAACAAGCTGGTGCTGGTGACTCATGCCTGTAATCCTAGCTGCTCAGGAAGCTGAGATCTGAGGATCGTGGTTCAAAGCCAACCCGGCAGAGAAGTCCATTGAGACCCTTATCTCCAATTAACCACAAGAAAACTGGAAGTGACATTTTGTCTCAGGAGTGCTAGCCTTAAGCTGAAGAGCTCAGGGACAGCACCCAGGCCCAGAGTTCAAGCCCCATGACTGATTAAAAAAAACAAAAACACCACTTTTTTTTTTTTTTTTTTTTTTTTTGGTGCCATTCCTAGGGCTAGAATTCTCAGGGCCTGAGCTCTATCCTTGAGCATTTTTGCTCAAGGCTACAACTCTACCACTTGAACCACAGCTACATTCCTGTCTTCTTCTTCTTCTTCTTCTTCTCCTCCTCCTCCTCCTCCTCCTCCTCCTCCTCCTTCTCCTCCTCCTCCTCCTCCTCCTCCTCCTCCTCCTCCTTTCTTCTTTTCTTTTGTGGAAGTGATTAATTAGAGGCAAGTGTCTTAACATGATTTCTTTCCATCACTGGTTTTGATTAGTGATCCTCAGATATCAGCCTCCTGAGTAGCTAGGATTGTAGGCATGAACCTGGCTCCTGGCTACAGTTGATGTTTTTAAGCATAAAAAAGTTTTTAGATGATGTAGGAATGCCATCAAAAACATTTTTAAGGGCTGGGGATATAGCCTAGTGGCAAGAGTGCCTGCCTCGGATACACGAGGCCCTAGGTTCGATTCCCCAGCACCACATATGCAGAAAACGGCCAGAAGCGGCGCTGTGGCTCAAGTGGCAGAGTGCTAGCCTTGAGCGGGAAGAAGCCAGGGACAGTGCTCAGGCCCTGAGTCCAAGGCCCAGGACTGGCCAAAAAAAAAAAAAAATTTAAGTTGAACAGCAACAAAATGTAATTTTTTGGCACTAGATGTTAGATTTGGAATGTTTCATTATAATAATTGTTTTTTTTTTCCCTTTGGTCAGTCGTGGGCTTAAACTCTGGGTCTGGGGGCTGTCTCTGAGCTCTTCAACTCAAGGCTAGAACTCTACCTCTTGAGCCACAGTGCCACTTCCAGTTTTCTGGTGGTTATTTGGATCTATGAATCTCATGGACTTTCTTGTCTGGGCTAGCTTTGAACCATGATCCTCAGATTTCAGCCTCCTGAATATCTAGGATTACAGGCATGAGCCACTGGTGACTGGCTTAACAATTACTTTAATTGGTTGAGATGGGGTCTTGCTATGTTCTCTGGCCAGCCTCCACTGGAGTAGCTGTCACTATAGGTGCACACTGTTACGGGGTTAGAAATGTTATGGTGTTCAAGGGAGGGGATTCCCCATCCTTCCAAGAGTCCACCACTTAGAGAGTCTCAAGCAAAAAGATGGATTTATTGGGGAAGCAAAAAGGAAACTGACCGGCCAGGGACGCAGCACACAATTGGGAGCTGCAACTGCCACAGTGAAAAGTGGGCTGACCAGCCAGGGACACAGCACAGACTGGGGAGCTGCCACTGTGACCCCAACCAGTCCTCAAATTGGGGTTTATAAAGGTAAAAGAACAGCACAGATGTAGGAGATTGATGCAGGGAGCAGAGCATGCAACAAAGCAAGTGTGGCACAGATGTAGGAGGTTGACACGTTGGTAGAGCAAATAAGTTAAGCAAGCCAGTTACAGAAGCAGAATTTTGGGGTCAGGTTGACCTAATCTATTGCCCCCAACATTTCCTACTATATTTCCCTAGTCAAGATGGAGTCAGCTCTACAACACACACAACTAACTGTGCCTAGCTGATCCATTGTGGACTATTGATGCATATTCCTTTGTCCATCTCTCCTGAGTATGAAGGAAGATTGAAACTTGGTGCAGTTTCCCTAATTTACGAGATATCATCATCACAGTGCTCTTTCTAGAACTTTGATGTGTAAGGTATCAATAATCCATGTACAGCTGTAACTGATTTTGCCCATTAGAGTTCAAAAGGCCATCAACATTGCTAAAGGCTTCATGATGGCTAGGGGCTAGTAGGATTTTCTTTGAAATGTTCTTATCTCTTTCCTAAAATGCTAAAATGATAACCAGGTTAGTTCTTATGTCATTTTGAAAATACACCTATTTGTGAACTTTGTGCCTTTCTGCAAGTCTCAGTGCAAAGAAAGGAACAGTATTTATTTTTAGTGCAGCCATTTAGGAGTGGACTATTCTTTTGCTGCTATTCTGGGTAAAATCATTTTATAAGCATTCTATATTACTTCTAGATGTGTGTGTGTGTGTGTGTGTGTGTGTGTGTGTGTACACACATGCACATGCGTGCCAGTACTGAGGCTTGAACTCAGGGCTTTGACATTGGCCTTTAGCTTTTTTTTTTTTTAAATTCACTTTTATTTCATTGTAAGGGTGATGTACAGAGGGGTTATAGTTACATAAGTAAGGTAATGAGTACATTTCTTGTTGCACATTGTTACCCCCTCCCTTGTTTTCCTCCTACTTTCCGTTCCCCTGAACTTCCCCCTCCTTCAAGCTGTAGAGTTCATTTCCGACTTCTGGGTATCGCTGTTGCATTGGTTCAGGCTTTTTCTTTTGTTTCTCCATTTTGTTATTCCCCTTCCTTTATCCAAATCAGGTAAACATAAATACAAGACACAGGGTACCAGAATTAAACACAGTGACTACAGGGGATAAACCAAAGGGATAATTAAGGAAAAAGAATTTCATACAGTACATTAAAATCAACAGCATCAACAAACACCTCTTATTCCATATCTTGGAGTTCATTTTGATTGGTGTCATTTTATATGGTCATATAAACATACCTATTGAGCTATTATGGTCCCCTGCCAGGGCTTTCCTAGTCAAATACTAATTGTCACAAATGAGGGAAACCATGGAGCCTATGTTTCATTGGGTTTGGCTTACTTCATTCAATTAATATGATTTTTTCCAAGTCTTTCCATTTCCTTACAAATGGGGTGATGCCATTTTTTCTGATGGAAGCATAGATTTCCCTTGTGTATATATTCTACATTTTTTTGACCCATTCATCTACTGAGGGGCATCTGGGTTGGTCCTATATCTTGGCTATGGTAAATGATGCTGTAATGAACATAGATGCACTGGTAGTTTCAGTAGCTTTGGTGTGGCCTTGTTTGTGATCATTAGGGTCAATGCCCAGGGGTGGGATTGGTGGACCACAGGGAAGCTCTATGTTTAGTCTTCTGAGAAACATCCATACTGCTTTCCAAAGTGGTCAAACCAGTTTACATCCCCACCAACAGTGTAGCAGGGCTCCCTTTTGGCTACATCCCTGACAGCACCTATTATTGTTTGTTTTCTTGATAATGGCCATTCTAACTGGGGTGAGGTGATATCTCAATGTAGTTTTGACCTGCATTTCTTTTATGGCCAGGGGTGTTGAACACTTTCTCATCTGTCTATTGGCTATTCTTTCCCCTCCAGAGAAGTCTCTTTTTAGTTCTTTAGCCCACTTATTAATGGGGTGGTTTTTTTTTTTGAGTTCTATGTTTATTTTTGATATAAGGCTCTTGTCTGTTGTATATGCCCTTTAGCTTTCTTGCTCAAGGGTGGTGCTCTACCACTTAAACTACAGCTCCACTGCTAGCATCATTGGAAATTAAGAGTCTCACAGGTTTTCCTGCATGGGGTGGCTTCAAACTGCAAACTTCAGACCCCAGCCTTCTGAGTAGCAGGGATTGTAGGCTTGAGCCACCAGCACCTGGCTTGTATAGCTTTTTACAAGTAAAATGTAAATGTCTTGTGATTTTCTTTCCTGGCAGTGTTTGTTGTTAGCCTTTTATGCCTTTGAGGGAAAGGGGGTGAGTTTTTGGATGACTCAGCTTCTGCTTCTAAAGAGCTCCCAGAGTTCACTGGGAGAGAGTTGGAAAGAGAAAGCCAAAGGAAGAATGTTTCCAGGTGTAGACTAAAGACTATGAAAAACTCTGTGTGTGTGTATGTATGTGTGTGTGTGTGTGTGTGTGTGTGTGTGTGAGAGAGAGAGAGAGAGAGAGAGAGAGAGAGACAGAGGGAGAGAGAGAATGGTGTGAGCATTAGAGAAGAAAAGAGAGTGGTGACTTCAGGTGCCTAAACAGCGGACTGTGCCTTATTTTCCCACAGGTATATTGGGGCAAAATGGAACATTCAGTGTGATGGGAACACAGACCTTCAGGATTCCAGATCTTTCAGCATGGTGCAGAGAGAGCGTGACGCACATGGAGGCATTCCTGATCACTGTATCACTTGGGGTTCTCAGAGAAACAAACAATAAAACATGTCTGTGTTACTGTGGTTTGACTTAATGGTGCTTGTGACTCTGCATTTTGTTTTTTGTTTTTTGTTTGTTTGTTTTTTTTTTGGCCAGTCCTGGGCCTTGGACTCAGGGCCTAAGCACTGTCCCTGGCTTCTTCCCGCTCAAGGCTAGCACTCTGCCACTTGAGCCACAGCGCCGCTTCTGGCCGTTTTCTGTATATGTGGTGCTGGGGAATCGAACCTAGGGCCTCGTGTATCCGAGGCAGGCACTCTTGCCACTAGGCTATATCCCCAGCCCCATGACTCTGCATTTTGAATCTGGATCATTCTCTCTGTAGCAATACGTGGTAGGATTCTTTCTCCAGATGCTGGTCAGTAGCAACAAAGCAACTCCTAGTCAGCCACACAACATTAAAGATAAAGGACAGATCCTTCACAGTGCATTGTGTTGCCAAGCAATGAGATTAGGTATGTATTGTAAATGGTTAGATATAATAAATGCATTTAAACCTAGAATATTTTCTCTTTATGATGGATGTAACCCCACTATAAGTAGGGGAACACTTAAAAATGTACGTAAATATGCATCCATGTCTGTGTGGATGTATAGGTAATAAGAATTGGCTCATATGATAGGAATGCTGAAAGTCCTGACAGTTTGAGAGCCAGGAAAGCTGATTCTACTTGAGTCCAAAGGCTTGGAGCTTGAACTCAGGGCCTCATATTTGCCAGATGGAGGCTCTACCACTTGAGCCACCCCCCTAGCCCTCTGGTCTGGTTCTAAATGTCAGTAAACAAAAAGCATCAATGTTAGTGTCCAAGAGCAGGAAAAAAATGAATGTCCCAACAAGCAGAGATTGTGAACTCACTCCTATACCTTTTCATTCTTGTCAGGCCTTCAGTGGATTGGATGACAGCCATCCACGCTGTGAGTAAGTGCTTTCCTCAATTCAGTAGTTTAAGAGCTGATTTCTTTTGAAAACACCTTCTCAGACACACCCAGAAATAATGTCAAGTAGCTACCAGGCATCCCTGAACCAATAAAATTGATGATCTAAAATGACAAGCCACGCACTGTTGGCTCATGACTATAATTCTAGCTACTCAGGAAGCTGAGTTCAGAGGACTGTGGTTCCAAGACAATCTAGTCAGGGAAGTTCATGAGACTCTTGGCTTCAGTTAACCACCAAAAGAGCTATACATGTTTCTCAAGGGGAAGAACACTAGGCTTGAGCAAATAAGCTCAGCGACAGCACCCAGGCCCTGAGTTCAAGCTTCAAGTCTGATGTGTGTACACATGTATGGGGGCATGTGCTCATGCATGTACACACACACACACACACATACACACACATTGTTACAAGCCCTGAAGTCAAAACTTGACTCACTCACTGACCAGAATCTTCTAGCATTCACAGAACCAGCAGTTTCTATCTCCTATTCATTCTTATCCTTAGTGCTAGAAACTCAGTAAAGAAATGTCACCCACCAGCCTCAACCTTTTTGGCTTATCTGTAGATGCTCCATTCCTAGGCCTTATTTTGCAATAATGTGACTAAGGATTGAAAAGAGAGGTGGCCTTTGAATACCCAGTCAAAAAGGAAGCTGAGAAGAATTTGCAAGAGGTCCTTGCTCCTGTTACAAATTAATGGGACCCCATTCCATCCCTCCATCTCACTGCCATATTCCCCAAGTTATGAATTCTCATTCCATGTAATTCTTCTCTTCCAAGCTGCTTAATCCTTGTCTTTTAAATTTTTTTCCAGTTCTGAGCCTAGAAAGCTGGGCCTGTATACTGTTCTTGAGCTTCTTTTGCTCCAGGCTAGCACCCTACCACTTGAGCCACAGTGCCACTTCTGGCCTTTTCTGTTTATATGGTACTGAGGAATTGAACCCAGGGCTTTATGTATGCTAGGTAAGCATTCTACCACTAAGCCACATTCTCAGACCAATTCTTGTCATTTTTATTTGAAACTTATTGATCCTTTTAAATCTGGATAGAAATTGTTCCTTTGTGTACATGCAAACTATGTTTATTCAATAGGTGGTATGTTCCTGAAACTTCTTTCTACTCAGATTGGGGGTGCTTTGAATCTCTTTAACGACAGGCATAGGATATGTGCACTGCCTTCCCACATCTCACCATCTTTCTCCATGAATCCAAAGTCTATGAAAGTTTTCACTTGCTATTTTCTCAGCCTTGAACATACTTTCTCCTAGTCACATGGCCAGACCTGTATCAGCCTTCACTTATCAGTTGAAATGCCATCTGTTTAAAGAAGCCTTACTTACCTTCTTTCTCTCCTTGTTCCTTGTGGGCTTTAACTCAGACCTTGTTCTCATTCAGATTTAGCACAATGTATATTTACTTTGTTAGTATGCTCATAATTTGTCCTATTCTCCACTTCTGGGAGATGGAATTGTCTTTCCCTTTAAAAAAATGTTATTAAGTAGTTGTACAAAAGAGTTACAATTTGGTTCTATCTCGTTACATCTTCAGCACTTAACATGGAGCTTGCTGTATAGTAAACACTAAAAATTAAAAAAAAAGATGGACAAAGAACATCACATATTTGCTGCTTGCTGTATTCCCAGTGGCAGGAAATGGATCACCTTACCTAATCCTTAGCAGCCCCTTGAGGTAGGTAATCATTACACTCCACAGTAAAGTAAAAGGAAAACAAACAAACCACAGGTTTTGAGAAATTAAATCACTTGCTTTAGGCACATATTTGGTTAGAGGCAAAGAGAGGATTTGATCCCAGTTTTGAGTTTAAATTCTGAGCTCCCTGCAAAGTTAATTCTGTTAATATGTCACTGGAACAATGTAAAATGTGCTAGTCACCAGAGGAAATGGCAGAGATTGTGAAAGGCAGGAGGACAAGGTTATGGATTCGATTCACCATTTGCATCGGCCTGCATAAGGAATGGTTCATCCGAAGCCACACCAAGAAATACATTTAAATGATTCCATGAACAGTTTTATGATAGGTGCTATATGTCCAAAGATTTTTAGTGATTATTTAGGCTGAAGAATTAACATTAGCAATAATTAACTCTGGATTTTTTAACAGTGTAGTCATTGGTGTAATAAATTCTTGCTAGAATCACTTAAAAATTAAGGAAAGAAAAGGTCTTGATCATTTCTTTGAGATGGGCCTGCCTTCACAAATCTTTTGAAGCTTCTTTTGGTTAAAGCAAATTCACGGTTTAATTGATTTGACTTGCGTGGTGGGTATTTTGATTTCTGGGCTTATTACTGTTTTAGCTTATGCTTAAAAAACTCTAAGGACAATATCAGTGTTTGCTTATAATGAATGAGAAAGAGAAAGAAAGAAAATGTGGCAGGTTATCATCAAATGCCTTTTGGTGTCATTCACTGTTTGACTATGGGGTTGATATTGGAGGTTTATTAGACCATGGAATTTTATCACTAACCATGTTTAAAACTGAGATACTTGGGTTCTAAGGAATTAATTGGGAAGTTATATTACTTTAGAAGGCCCCTTTCTGGGCTCAAAACTCTATTTTGTATGCTGAAAGGGTGAGTGTATAGGCATATTTATGAATTCCTAGTCCCTACTCAATTTTTTTCCTACTCACAAACTGGTCAATTTTAACAAAATAACTTGTGAGTTAATGAACAAGGAATATTTGAAAGGGCTTTTCTCAATATTAAACCCCAAATAAGACTGGAACTGTGTTGATTTTAAAAAGTAATCAATCGTATTCTTTTCCAGTGGATCATACATTCATGTCTAATGGGGATATGTTTGTTGCATTCCAATTTAAATGAGGTATAGGAAAATTCTGAGGTAGGAACCTGGTTTGGCAGTGTTTTAGAATGAGTATTCTAAATTTTAATGGACTATTGCTCTCTTTTTCATGTGTCTTGATAAGCATCACTAATCACTTGGGACTAACTTTAAAAAAATAAATGAACTATATTTCAGACTATTCCTTCAGATAACTTAATGCTTATTTCAGTGAATGAAAGAAATTCTTACTGTCTTATAACCCTAAATCAGGTTGATTCACTGGTAGCTCACACTGGCTGATTTAGGCTATTTCTTTTTTCTACCTTAGCTGACCAGTAGGTGGCACTATCTATCCTGGCTGCTACCTTTGATTTGCCTCTTGTGAACCTGAAACAGGTCCAGTCTGTTTTTTGAGTTAATCCCACTAGGGAGAATCTCTTGGTAGCTAAGACTGTCTTAGATATTCATGTTCTTTTCTGAACCTTGGAGATTGTGTTATGTGATCACAGAGGGTATTAAGGGGAAGTGACTAATTCAACAAAAGTTCTTGGAAACCTCAGAAGCAACGAAATGACTGAGCACTGAAGTGCTACAGAGGTAATTAAGGTTAATATTCTGTGAAAGTTAGAGTTGACTTCATACCAAGAATACATTTAAATAAATACATTAAAAACTTTAAAACTTAAGTAATCACTTAAAAACCTTTAGATAACATTTAAACATATAATAGTGAATTAAATTGTTGTTTTCGTCAATCAATAAAACAAGCTTCTTTGAATTTAATAATCAGGATTATGGGTATAATTTACCGCATGAAAAGACAATTTGCTAAGATAGAATTCTGGCTGTACATTGATTTGCATACTATGGTGTCATCAGCTGTCTGTTGAAATAACCTCCTCTTCTTTTGGATATTTTTTACATGTAGGCAATTTACCAACACTATTGAGATATAACATTGTGTATTTACCATAGGATTTTCCCTTTGTGTAATTGTGTATTAGTTCTATTATCCATTGATGCTTCTTGGGAGAATCATTAGCTATAGTCAATTGACATTTGTTGGAAACAAGCAACATTGAAATTGTAATGGTTTCCTGTAATTATAACCATATAGAACTGCTTCCTTCTAGACCATACTTGCCAGTGCATGGTCCATGGCTTCTATGAATGATTTCTGGCTTCTGTGTGAGGAGAACTGACCATGGGAGAAGAGCCGAGTTAGCAGTCAGTATCTACAATGCAGACATTTTCTCTGGGCTTTATAACTGGCCTCAAGGTAATAGAGGCTCGCAGGAATAGCATAGAAACAGAAACAAAAGACAACTGGAAAAGACGAGTAAATACCTTTTAGAGACTTTCCTTTCACTATACCTATGGGAAAGCCCTGTTGTGCGCATTGATCTCACTTAAATGAATTTTTTTGTGTTACTTTGATAATAAGAATTTCATAATCCTTTTTTTTTGTTTATTTGGTTTGAGATTAGGTCTCATACTCATGACCTGATGATTTTGCTTATTGGCATGTATTCTACCAACTGAGCCATACCTTCAACCCCAAAGATTTCATAATTTCTAGCATTCAGTAATTAAGTCCAGGGGTAGCATGGACAATTAGGTGACACATGTCAGGCATTAAAGTATTGTTAGATTCATTCCCATCACTGATTTGTGGCTCTTTCTTTCTTTCTTCTTCTTTTTTTTTTTTTTTTACAGCACTGTTTGTTTTCTCTGTCTATATGGTTTTATGAGGGTTCCTCCTAATTTAATCCAAATATCCCAACCAAACATGGGAACTAGGATTTCAACAGCCTGTAAAAGACTGTGTCCCTGATTGACAGTCACAGGAATCTGCCCATATGCCCCATTTTCTATGATTCTGAAAGAAAACGACATCGCTTCAAAGGCAGTCTTCACCATCAGTCTTAGTGCTCTTGATAGACAGTGCCTGTCCTGTGCAAGTCCTTGGATCATTCACTGTACCTGGGTTCCTCCAAACTAAATTCTGTGTAATGAATCTTATTAGTCATTCAGTTATAGAGAACAGAGTCTTCTCTCTTTTAAGAAGAAAGGGAGTACATACAGATCAGTGAGTAGGCCTTAGAGTTGTTAGCCCTAAGGTTGTTACCAAGTTAGCAGAAGCAGCTTCTTGGTCATGGCAGAAACTCCTTCATCTTAGTTAGGAAGTGAAGTTCTGAGAATTCATCCTATCATTTTTAGTCTTCTCTTAAGTCCTTCTAACAACTCTGCAATTTGTTTTCTTTTCCCATTACTACCAGTGTGTGTTTAAGTCAGATCAATTGTTATGATTTTGATATGGTGTGACTCCCCTAGGAAAGTCATATGATGAAGGCCTCATCCCCAGGTGCTGGCACTACTAACAGGTGATTGGATCATGAGGGCACTAACTTTATCAGTGGGTGAACCCATTGGTTAGGAGCTATTAGGAGGTGGAGCCTAGAGAGAGGAAGCTTTCCATTTGAGGGAGGCATTGGAAAGATGTACCTTGTCCAAAGCTCTCTTCTTCCTCCATCCTCTTTTCTTACACTGTCTTCTATTCTTCTTCCTTCTACCCATTCATCTTCTGCTTCCTCCTCCTCATTTTCCTCTGGCTTCTCCTATCTCCACTTAATCGCTCTGTTTCCCAGATGCCATAAAGTGGCAAACTTTTGCTCTATCACGTTTTGCTCTATGCTGCTCAGAAACAATTGCTTAAACCACTGAAACTGAGCCAAAATAAATCTTTCCTTGTTTTAAATTGTTTTCTCAGGTGTTTTGTCACAGTGACAGGAAGTTGAGTGATAAAGTCAGTCAACTAAAACTTTCCCTCTATCCAACTACCCAATTTTTTTTGGCCTGACAGATACTAGGTAGCCAGAACATGTCTATATATATTGACACATTATTTTTACCTTATGTGCAATCTCTTGACTTCTACTTTTACATAAAATCAGTACTTTCATGGCTCAGAAATAGCTAGCATCCTTTTTGAGGCCTAAGTGAATGTTTGAGAGGGTAACTATTGGATACAGGATAAGACAATGACCCAAGCAGATATCATTGACTGCAGATAAAGACATCTATGCCAGAGGACTTATTTCTGGAAGCCTGCAATAAAAAGTGAACTTCAAAGAGACTTTTTATTTTATTACTTTATGTATCTAAAAATGTTCTTTATGTATTTGTACAAAAGTGTTTTGCCTGAACATGTCAGTTTAGGAGTAGAATGCATTGTGATCAATGTCATCCCTTCTATGGTTCTCTATCTCTCTGAATCCCCATCATTGCCTCAGGTTACCTGATAATTGTTCAGATGTGTGGTATGAGAATGGTATACACCATTCTCTGGTGAGGAGCATTTAACAGGGCTTCTTTAGTCTGAGTCTGAGTGGTCAACCATCCATTATGTTTTAATTGCAGTGCTATTTTACTTGCCTTCTTGGATGATTGAAGTGTTGCAATTTACTAAATAACCAAGAAGAATCCCTTTTCTTATACAAATGATGGTTCACTTGAAAGAATTATGTTAGGGAACTTCATTATTACAGGGTATCTCAGTGTGAAGGGTATAGGTAAGCCATAGTAAGGGACTAATATGCTGTTAACTGATTTAGATGAGCAAATGACTTTTTTAAAATTTTTGCCTTGCTCCTTGCTATGCTAAAGAATTTTCCAATTAATTTCATATTTACTTTCCAATTTGGATTGTAGAAGCTATACTGTATAATAGTAATACTTTATTCTAAGAATTGAATGTTTATTCTTTAATTATTTTAGTCAGTGACTTTTCATCATTCTGTCCCTGAAAATTTGGTTGTGGAAATTAGTTAGTATTGTCACATAGATATTTTCACTTTTGTTTTGGAAATGCAGACAATGTGGTCCTTCAAATCTCATACACTGAGAAATTTATGCTGCTGTAAAGCTCTTGACTCTAAGACACAGTAGCAATGCTAGTAAAAATACTATTACTGTGACATATTACTGAGTAACTTGCAGTGAGTTATTGTTTGCAAGAAAAAAATATATATTTGCTTAACTTCATACTATTTGAATTTATATACTTTTATATACTTGAATTTATATACTTCACTCAAAAAGAAGGGAATAGAGTCTAGGGTATATAGGAGAAACTGTTAAGGCTAATTGGAAAGAATGATATGCTAATGTAGACTTTGAAAATGGTCCCTGAATGGTACTTACCTTTGTATCCGTGCTTCTGTGTACTCTTCTATGCTTCAGTGTGAACTGGACTGCTGGAGCCAGCCAGCAACGAAAGGGAATCCTGATCGAGGGGGCGAGGATAAAAGAAAAAAAAAACAAAAACAAGACAAGAGAAAAATACAAGAGACAAAAGATGGTGTTCGGGAGGTCTGCAGCTCAAGTTTGTAGCTCAAGACTGCAGCCCCATTTATTCTTAACTTCCAGCTTACATGCAGTTTGGGAACCAGGGAATGGCATAGGGTTACTAAAGTTTAAGAAAATAAGAAAGCTTTTAAGTCGGTAAATAACAAGAGGCAGTAAAACAAGACAAGGCTGAATGGTTAACATAAACCAGGCTCCTATGGACACAGCAAAACATCTTGGTAAGTGCTGTCTGTCAATTAAGCCATATCTTAACACATTCCTTGAGACAACAACAAAGCCAGAGGTCAGGATAAATTTTACTGCTGGCTCCCTACACTGGACTGAATGACATAGTTTTAGCCAATAGAATATGTCATAGGTGATGAACTATTCTGGGATTAGGTTATAAAGTGTTGTAATATTTGTGTGGTTAGCAGATCTCTTGATTTTCCTAACTTACTTGCAGTGATGAAGTAAGGTGTTATGTGGCCATGGTCATGGTAATGAAGGCAATGTATGGCCACCAACCAGCAAAAATCGTGTTCTTAGTGCAGTAGCCTGTTGTGCACAATTGGAATGCACTTGAGTAGGGAGTCCTTCCCCAGTGACACTTTCACATGACATAGACTGTAACGGGTCAGTGTGTGGAGGGAAGAATGGATCATGAAGTGGAAGATCTACAGAAGATGGGCTGAGACTCCAATAATGCTGAGATAATAAATGTGTGTTGTTCTAAGCTGCTGAGTTTTAGAGTCACTTGTTATTCAGCAATATTAGATAATACAGATTTGACTGAAAAGAAGAGGTAAGAACAAATTTAAAGACTGTGTGAAAGAAGGTTATATTAAAAATTACAGAAAATATCTCAACTTTTACCTTTTCAATTTCCCCTCCCTCCTTTTCTCCCTTTCTTCCTCTCAATGTTTTCCCCTTTCTCCCTCCTTCCTTCCCTATCTCCCTTCTTCCTCCCTCTTCCTTCTTCCCTCCCTTCCTCCCCCCTCCTTTGCTCTCTCTTTCTTTCTTCTTTCTTTCATTTGCTCTATAGCTAAGGCTGGCCTCGATCTTATGATTCTCTTTTCCCCCAAAGTACTGGGATTCCAGGTGGATACTAGTAGGGCTGGATTTCAGGCTATGTTTTGCTGAATGGATAATAGTGGGATCAATTTTCTTCCTACAAAGCAAAACACAACTGGCATTTCTGCAACCTTCATTTTCATAGAATTCCAAATTTCCTGTACTTAAATGCAGTGTTGTGTCTAGTAATAGAAGTTGGGTTAAATAAATTGTAATATGTCATACAATGGACAATGTCATAAAATGCCACCATTTTAAGATGGAGAAAAATATGAAATGAGAAATGTCTGTACTGTGTGGTTAGGCTAGGAAACAGATTACAAATCACAGCTGAGTAAAAATATGAATAAAGTAATTATTATTCACTCTATTTGGATAATGAGATCATATGTGATTTTATTTGTTTCTTGAGCTTTTGGACTAAAAATATTATTTTACTAAATAGATTTATCTCTGGGATGAAAGTTATGAGTTCACAGAAGACATAATTCCTAAAGCTGGTTCTTCCAGATGGACTATGCATTATCACTACATAATCTCATTGAGGCCATTTCGGAACTATGTTTCTGAAAGCCTTAGACAAATGAACCAGTGACTTACTAGTAGTAGCAAGTTTCAGAAACCTTATCATTTAAATAAGACCTTGGACCTCAAAGATAAAACACCTTTGAAACTTAGCTGCTATAAGCTACTGAAAAATATTAGCGCAGGACCTGACTGTAGAAGCACTGGAAGAAGCAAGGTTCCAGTGGAACAGGCACAAGTTTGGACAAAGACATGCCTGTGACATTTTTGGCTCTTTGCCTTTAAAAAATCTTATCTTTTTCTCTAACTTGTCTAACATAAATTGAAAAATAGATGCTTAAATATTAAAAAAGCAACTATCAGACTATCCCAAATAACTCTCTTCCTGTCATTAAGTACGTTGCCACTTTTTGGCAACCCATTGTACATAAAGTTGCTCTTAAGAAAGAGCAGGATTCAGGTTTTCTTCGTTCATTCCCAAGTATATTTCACTTAGAAATTCAAAAAGAACGAATGTACAAAATATGGTTAGTCATGCATCTGATGATGTGCTTTGCCCTAGAATCTAGATGTGCTAATAATGTCTCATGCAGTCTTAAAATGCTTGATAATGGTTTGATAATTTCATTAGGAAGAATGGTTAGAAAAATGACTAGGTGATATCAAGTCCCAAGGTTATTTTTCTCTGAGCATACCTGAATTCTAATGAAGTCTCCTTTGTATCTCTGCTTCCTAATGTAACTCTGTGTCCATGCATGAATTGTGCTAATTCATTCTGACAAAACACAGGAGTTTGAAGGATCTCAAAGCATCTCTTGTAGCTGCAAAGGTCTAGGCTCTTCCTGTGCCAATGGTTCAGTCTTGCTCTAAACATTTTGAGAAGAAGGCTTTGTTTCATCACCGCTTCACATGGCTAGATGGTGGATATATTTGAGCTTCTTCCAGGAAATGTACTGTATAAAGACAATTGGTTCCTGGATTTATATATCTGTGTGAAATTTTTTGTGGCTGTGTGGGAATGCCTGACATCGGACTGTATCAGAACCCCCATAATGCTACATATAAATCAAAGCTGGTCTTACGTTTCTAACCACACATGAATCCCAGTGTGTATATATATAAAATGACTTTCAAAGCTGAGAAACAAAGTCCAGATGTTTGAAGGTGAGAGAATATTAGAAAAGGATAATTGGAAGTGAATATTATTTTTCTCTAGTTCCTTACTAGCTCTTGATGTTTCTAAATATCCATTTTTTGGAAGTGCTATTGCCATAGAAAAATGAAGTATTCCTCGAACTAAGTAGGCAAAGTAGGCCTTGGGAACTGGATGTTAGAAAAGAGAAGGTTTTGGAGTATGGGCCTCTGGACATAATAAACTAGCCACATTAGATGTCTGTATATTGTATGTCCATTTTCCTTTGTTTCATCCATCAAATTAGTTCTCTAAAATATATATTCTTTTAGCTTCAAATATTTTTTGAGCATCTCTTATTAGATTTTCATTAGATGTTATGCTAGAGTCACAAAGTTGTAATTCCTGTTCTCAGGGAAGACCAACCTGGACACATTAGCTCCAACCCAGACAGCAAAGTAGGACTAGGTTTTCAGTTCCCCCATCTCTCTTGTCCTGGCATTATGTATTAGCTGCTGTTGGAATTGAATTGTTCTTTTTCATTTTCTCTCCCTCAACTTGGGCATTTCCCCCCTTTCTCTTGTCTGTTCATAAATGAGAAAAATACTTTATACATAAGTAAAATTTTTTATCAGAAATGATCTGAACTCTGAAAAAAGAACCCATAAATGTCACTTTTATGTCTCAATAAGTTTAGGTGTTCCTTGAGGACATTAGTCATTGCAAATCTACATTTAAAGCTTCATTAAAATGTAATCTCTACATTTTAGACTTTCTTTTTTTTTTTTGGGCAGTCCTGGGACTTGGACTCAGGGCCTGAGCACTGTCCTTGGCTTCTTTTTGCTCAAGGCTAGCACTCTGCCAGTTGAGCCACAGCGCCACTTCTGGCTGTTTTCTGTATATGTGGTGCTGGGGAATTGAACCTAGGGCCTCATGTATAGGAGGCAAGCACTCTTGCCACTAGGCCATATCCCCAGCCTCCTTACATTTTAGACTTTCTTGTAGCCCACATGTCTCCTTTCAGTGACTACATTTGAAAATAAAAGCTACGTCTCACTGATCTTCTAGTTGCTATAAAGGGAATTGTGAAAAAGTACTTCTATAAATTACAGATTAGTAAAATATATAAATTGTGAAGTTACAACAAGAATAAGAAAGAGTTTAGAGAAAGTTTTTTTTTATTCCCTTTGGAAATAGGGTTCTGGTCTTCAGCCTAGCCTGGCTTTGAATTCTCTCTCCTTTTCCCTGAACCTCCTAAATGCTGGGATTACAACATGTGCCACAGCATCTGCCTTAGATTCATTCATTTAAAAATATACATAGTGTCTTAATTTACTAGCTGTGTGATTTTCAGAACATTTCTCCATCTTCACCACTGATATTAACTTCTTCTACATAGGGTTGTTGTGAGGTTAAAGTGATGTAGAGCAAGGGAAGCAAAGCGGAACCATGTTACAACTGTTTTGGGCCCTTTCTAATGCCCAGCATCCTATTCACTCAAGAGCCCAAGTGATGTCCTGTGTAGATGCTATCAGTAAGGACTGACTTCAGCAGACTAAGCCCAGCCTTCTCTGATGATGCTGACAGCTTTCTGTTTCTCTCCACACCCATCAGAATGGGCTCATGTTCTGCAAATACTGGTTCTTGACTTTTGCAGTATAAAGATTCTTTTTTCTTTCTTTTTCTTTTGTCAGTTGTGAGGCTTGAACTCAAGGCCTGGGTGCTGTCCCTGAGCCTTTTTGCTCAAGGATAGCACTCTACTACATTCAGCCACAGCTCCACTTCTGATTTTTACATGATCAACTGAAGACAAGAGTCTTCCTATGTGGGCTGGCTTTGAACTGTGATCCTCCAATCTCAGCCTCTTGAGTAGCTAGGATTATAGGGGTGAGTCACCAGTGCCAGGCTCTAAAGATTCATAAAAATGTAAAACTTTGAATAGAGAATAATGGCAACAAGATCACCCAAAGATTTAGGAGTATTTTAAAATGATTTTATGTAAGAAATTAAGATATTGCTAAAAAATCTCCACATTTCTCAAAATCACTATACAGAATTGTATGATTGTGGTAATTTCTTTTTCCTGAGGATTTCAGATCATCTGTTGCCCACCAAGCAGCCTTTTTCTGTCTTGCTGGCTCCAATATTGGCAAAGATATTCACAAATAATTACAGTGGCTTCTAGGTTTTAGAACCTAACAGACAGATTAGCATTACTGCAAACATTTCTATTAATAAATTTTATAGAGGTTAAACTTTATCTCTAAATTAACAATGCTTATAGTTTACTCCAGTTAGAAAAAAAACCCATATATTTTTGGTGCCAGTCGTGGGTTTGAACTCAAGGCCTGGGTGCTGTACCTGAGCTTATTTTTGCTCAAGATTAGTGCTCTACCACTTGAGGCACAGCTTCACTTCCAGCATCTTGGTGATTAATTAAAGATGAGTCTGGGGGCGGGGAGGGGAAGGAAAAGGGGAAGGGGGGAAGGGGGAATGAGGGAGGAGGTAAGAAACAGTACAAGAAATGTATCCAATGCCTAACGTATGAAAACTGTAACCTCTCTGTACATCAGTTTGTCAATAAAAATTAAAAAAATAAAATATATAATAAAAAATAAAAGAAAAAGATGAGTCTCATGGACTTTTTTACTTGGGCTGGCTTCAAACTGAAATCTTCATATCTAAGCCTCCTAAGTATCTAGGATTACAGGTATGGACCACTGCATCTGACCCAGAACAATCTTGTGCATATTTTTATTTGTTTTAAATTCATCCCCACTGAATGTCAAGCATGAGTTTTTCTCTTTATTATCTTCCAGACCTTACTGAATAAGTTTGGAATACATTACTATTTTATAGACATTGATTTTTTTGTACTTTTGGCTTTGAACACTCAATACTGAATAATGCTGATCTATCTCTGGAGTTTTATCTACCAGTGCACTTATAGCACGAGTGTGGGAACACGGTAGATGGTCAATATTTCTCCTACTCAGTTTTCCTCATATCAATGATATTTGCTAATGGCATCAAAATTAGAAAGGGAGAAAACTGCCCATTTTCTCCTTGCTGGATTATGTAAGGGTGAATGCTGACATGTTGTTTTAAAATACTCCATTTACAAGGGAATATTTTACAGTAAGGAAGATTTGAAGATTTCAATCTCTTCTAATGAGTGAAGTAAGATAGTAGCTCAGTGTCTAGCATTTATTTTTAGCTTTTTGAGGCAGAGTCTTGATATGCAGCCCAAGCTGTCCTTAAACGCATGGTCCTCTGCCTTAGTCTTCCAAGTACTAATCAGCATCAAGGTTCAACATCTTGTGGCCTACATCTCTTTGCTGTTACATTCATTTTTTTTTCTGACTTTACTTCTGGGTTTGGCCACAACTTGGACATGAATAGCACAGTTGAAATACATGAAATCACAGTTGAGCTCTGTGATTTGGTTTTCTTCTACTGCTACCAAGTTCTATGTTTTATGGGTAGGGTCAACATTGCAGGTTGGCCTTCCAGGTATCTCTGACGATCCTGCACCAAAAAGGCATAGTAGACTACCAGGACAGTATACTGGGTAAAGGACACAACTGTCACTCCCTGGTCTGTAGTCAACAAAACAAGAAGGCTTAATATACAAACACAACCAAGTCCTGTCCAAGAAAGAACCCCCATTACTTCTTTCCTAGACAATAATAGTTTTTGTCTTGGAGGCCAAAAGTAACTTCCTATTGCATACCAGTGACCCACATGAGACAAGAGGGTCTTACGCCAGGGCCATGGGGCCTCATCCACATTGTCTTCTCAGGTATCTGGGTACTACTCCAGGAAGAGAAAGAAATGGCCAAAGGCCAGCCCTCTGTGGATAATTTTCTGGTTCCAGGCACAATGGAAATGGGAGCCTCTTGTTCAGAAATTAAAAATTTCAGAAAAACTATGTCAACAGAAAGTTAGACCAAGTGAAGGGCATTTCTGAACATAACAGCCTAATGCATCTGCAAAGGCCACAAACCCAGGAAATCAGTCCATCTGAGAGTCTATTTTTTCCCCCTGGAGAATCTCAATATTATTCAAAAGGATTGTATAAATGATCAGGTTAGTTTAAGTTTGAAATGCACTGCACATATGATATTCTCTCTCTCTCTCTCTTTCTTTTTGCCAGTCTTGGGGCTTAAATTTAGGGCTTGGGCGCTATCCGTGAGCCTCTTTGTGCTCAAGGCTCTACCACTTGAGCCAAATTGCCACTTCCAGCATTTCCTGAGTAGTTTATTGGAGATAAGATTCTCACAGATTTTCCTTCCCTGGGCTGGCTTCAAACCGTGATCCTCAGATCTCAGCCTCTTGAGTAGCTAGGATTACAGGCATGAGCTACCAGCACCTAGCTTATATGATATTCTCAATCTACCAACAAGTGAAGGCTTCTGTAAAATCGCACATTAAATTATGGACAGCCAAATCATTATTGAGATGAACTTGTATCCTTCTGTTAAGACATTATTCTTTCTTTTATAGGAATTAATAACTAGAAATGTTCAAAAATTATTAAAGATCATTGAAGTGAAATGGAATGAATTGAGTGGCAAAATGGAGATTTATGTTAAAGGGTAACCATGTTCACACTCTTTAGAAAAGTTAAGGCTAAGTCTGAATAATTGAACTTCAAAGTGAGATTTGCTTTAAAATATGCATAAGTCCACAGATCAATGTATGTCCTATCATTGGTAGGAATGGTCCTGCCTTCCTAAAGTGGATTTTAGATAATTGGGGATGTTTTGGCTTGTCTGAGGAGGACTAGAAGGATTTGGTGGACAAAGACTGGAATTGTAAAAAAAAATTGTAATTTTCAGGACAGGTCTACATAAGGAAGAACTGTTCCATAATATTCACAACTTTAATGCTTTACAGTCTCTACTTGGGCAGATGGAAACTTGCTTACAATTTGGAATATAGAACCTAGATACAGTTACATATAAACACACAATAGATTTTGTATGACTGTACAATAGACTGAATTTTCCATGGCTAGCATTTGAATTGATGGGAGAGTTTATTTGTTTGGAACTTTACCAAGAGTTGTTCTCGGTAGCCACACTGCTTTAGCATTCAAATCACCAGCACAACCCATTTACATCAGGATGCATTGGTAGATGTCAAATCCTACTGAGCCATGTATGTGCCTGAGAGGCACACACGTTATTTTACTATAAATATCATCCTTTTAATTTCTCCTTTGTATTATGGTTACTTTTTTTCAGTTTTACTAAGAAAATCCTATGTGTAGGCAGTTTAAATTTTATTTTCATGAATTTCATTTTAGGACAATTAAAGGAGAATGAAAAAAACATTTACTATAGAAAGGTGTGTGTGTGTGTGTGTGTACGTGTGCACATGCGAGCACCATTACCATGCTATTTTTGTTCTCCTGGCTCTGTTGTAAAATTTGAAGTCTGATATTGTGCTACGTCCATCATTGTGCTTTTTATTCAGGATGACTTTACTATTTCAGGTCTTTTATGTTTTCATATAGATTTTAGTTCTGGCTTTTTCATTTCTGTGAAGAATGACATGGCGACTTTGATGGGCTTTGCACTGAATATATAGATTGATTTTGGTGGTATGGCTATTTCCACATATTTATCCTGCCAATTCATGCACATAAAACCTCCTCCCTTTTTCTAGTTCCTTCTTTCATTTCTTTCTTCAAGGTTTTGTACTTTTTCCTATAGAGGTCTTTTCCTCCTTAGTTAAATTTCCACATAGATTTTTTTTTTGAGGTTATCATGAATGAGAATGCTTTCCTGATTTCCTTTTCTCAGCTTGTTCATTTCTGGTATATAAAAAAGCTAACGATTTTTTAAAATTTAATTTTATTATCAAGGTGATATGCAGAGGGGTTACAGTTACATATGTAAGGTAGTGAGTAATTTCTTGTTAAACTTGTTACCTCCTCTTCATTTTTCTCCCACCTTCCCTCCTCCCCAGCCCCTGCCCCCAGTTGTACAGTTAATGTCTAACATACTGTCTTGTGAGAAGCTAAAGATGTTTTTCCAGTCCTGGGGCTTAAACTCAGGGCCTGAGCCCTGTCACTGGCTTCTTTTTGCTCAAGGCTGGTACTCTACCACTTGAGCCACAGTGCCACTCCCAGGTTTTCTGTTTATGTAGTGCTGAGGAATGAACTTACTAGGGCTTCATGCATGCTAGGCAAGCACTCCACGCTAAGCCACATTCCCAGCCCTAGCTAAAGATTTTTGTATGCTGATTTTATATCCTGCTACTAAAAGAACTTATTAGGTCTGTATGTTTTTTCTTTTGGTGGAATCTTTGGGGTTTTTGAGTATAGGATCATAACATCCACAAATAAAGATAATGAGACTTCTTTGATCCTTAATTCTTTTTCACTTGTTTCTTATTGCTCTCTACAAGTTCTTTTTTTCGGGGGGAGGGTCAGTTGTAGGCTTGAACTCAGGGCCATGGCACTGTCCTTGAGCTCTCTTGCTCAAGCTAGAACTGGACCATTTTGAGCCCCTGGCCTGTTTCCAGTTTTTGAGTGGTTAATTGGAGATAAGAGACTCATGGGGACTTTTCTGCCTGGGCTTGCTTCCAACTGCAATCCTAGATCTCAGCCTCCTGAAGTAGATAGGATTACAGACATGAGCCACCAGCATCTGGCTTGAGTCCTTTTTTACTTTTATTTTTAATGGCACCATTAATTCACTCATGAGGCAGAGCCCTCATGATCTAAACATTCCCATTAGTTTCCATCTTCTGGTACTGCTGCATTTGGGATTAACTATACCGAACATACATTTTGGGATACACATTTATATCATTGCTTTCCATCCCTGGGTCCAAAATGCATGTTTTTCTCACATGTAAAATTTGTTCATTCCATTTGAATAGCCTTGAAAAATTGCTCCACTGTCATCTTAAAAGTCAGGTAGGGGTGAAACTTTTATGGTCCATCAGAGGTGAATTGTTCATCTGCTGTGAATCTATGCGTCAAATAAGTTCCCAAAGCACAGCAGCAGAACAGACTTAGAATAAAGAATTCTCATTTCAAAAAGAAGCAACAGGAAATAGTAAAGGAGTAACAGGCCCCAGGCAATTTCAATACCCAGTAAATAGACTCAAGTGACATTCAGTCTTAAGACTTGAATATAATCCTATAGAGGTCTTTACCTCCTTAGTTAAATTTCCACATAGATTTTTTTTTGAGGTTATCATGAATGAGAACACCTTCCTGATTTCCTTTTCTCAGCTTATTCATATTCCACCAGACATACAGTGTTGGGAGTGGGTGCCAAGATCTTGAGCATCCCTACCCACTTGCTGTAGATCTCAGTGTATACAATCACTTGCCCGTGAGTTTTCCAGGCTGACATTGCATGCAGGTAGCTCTATGGGGCTGATGGAGGAGTCCCTTGAGACCTTTCAAATCTGGTATAGAAATAAAACAGGAGCCCAAATTTATTTTCCTAAATTATTTTACTTTAACAAGAAGAAAAAGTAGCTTCATGATTCTTTTCTTTTTCTTTCAAATTTTTATTATCAAACTGATGTACAGAGAGGTTACAGTTTCATACCTTAGGCATTGGATACATTTCTTGTACTGTTTGTTACCTTGTCCCTCATTCCCCCCTCCCCCTCCCCTTTCCCTTTCCCCCCATGAATTTTTCAGTTCATTTACACCAAACAGTTTTGCAAGTATTGCTTTTGTATTTGTTTGTCTTTTTTTTTTTTTTACCATGTATACCACAGTTTACCAGTATACATGGTTTCCAATATACTCAGATAAGATACAGAGATAGTGTAGGTACAACCACAGGAAGGGGATACAAGAAGATCATCAATAATAGAAGCTACAGTTACGCATAGCACATTGAAAGTAGTTACAACAGTGATATAACAATCGTTTCCATAACATGGAGTTCATTTCACTCAGCATCATCTTATGTGTTCATAAGGGTATAGCTGTTGGGCTCTTGTGATCTTCTGCTGTGACTTGCCTAAACCTGTGCTAATTATTCCCTATAAGGGACCCAGCAGCCCCACTTTTGGGTATCTATCCAAAAGACCACAAACAAAATCACAGTAAAGCCACCAGCACAACAATGTTCATTGCAACACAATTTGTCATAGCTAGAATCTGGAGCTTCATGATTCTTATGACCCTTTGTAGTCCTGGCGTGTTTCTCCCTTCCTGCCCTCCTTTTAAGGTCTAATCATGTATTTGTTACTCTTAAAGACTCTTTCTTTTTTTTTTTGGACTGGGCAAGACTCAGAAGCAGAAGCTCTCAGACAGAATAGCCTTTGTCTTGGCTGTGTTCCTGGCATTTTTCTTTGACTTCCTTCATTCTCTTGGTCAAAAGCTTAGCATACTCTGCAGCCACCACCTTGTTTTTCTTAGTATGCTGTTTCTTCAGAGCAATACCACAGAGTGTGTGTTGCAGGACAACAGGAGTAACAAGATGCTGAATCTTAGGAGTTCTGGTCCTGGGTTCTTTACTTTCTTTGTTCAAGGGTTTTTGGACAACCTATTGGTGGACATAATCTTCCTTAGAGAGATTGAAAAGTTTGATGATTTTGCTAGCCCTTTTTGATCCCAGACAATGGGTCACAGTTGTATCTATCAGTCCAGGAATATCTTTTCTTCTTCTTCTTTCCTCCTCCTCCTCCTCCTCCTCCTCCTCCTCCTCCTCCTCCTCCTCCTCCTCCTCCTCCTCCTCCTCCTCCTCCTCCTCCTCCTCCTCCTCCTCCTCCTCCTCCTTCTCCTCCTCCTCCTCCTTCTCCTCCTCTTTCTCCTTTCCTCCTTCTCCTCCCCCTCCCCCTCCTTCTTTCCTCCTCCCTCTTCCTTCTTGTTCTTGTTCTTGCTGTTGCTCTTTTTGTTCCTCTTGTTCTTATTCTTGTTTTTGTTGTTCTTCTTGCTCCTCCTCCTCCTATTCCTCCTCCTTTCCTTCCTGTGGGTTTTGGGGCTTTGACTCAGAGCCTGAGCACTGTACCTGAGCTTTCTTGCTCAATGCCACTGTTCTACCATTCTATCTCTACTTGGAGATAAGAGTCTCAAGGGCTTTTCTGCCTGGGCTGGCTTTGAACCATAATCTTCATGTCTCATCCTCCTGAGTAGCTAAGGATTACAAGTATGAACCACCACTGCCTCGCTAATACCACCAAAAAGCTGGAAGTGGGGCTGTGGCTAAAGTGGTAGAGCATTAGCCTTGAGCAAGAAGGCTCAGGGACAGTACCCAAGCCCTGAATTGAAGCCCAGGACCAGCATCAAAAATAAATAAATAAATACATAATAAAAATGCAATTGAATTTTTTGCTTTTGGTGCTGGACATCAGATTTGCTTACATATGCAGTCCCTTGAGTATGTTGGTCAAGGGCTCTATCACTGAGCTCCACTCCTTGTAAATAATCATATTTTTTGAGGAATCTGAAAAACAGTTTAGAAATTCAACTGGGAAGCTAGATAAAAAAATGAATAAATTGTGAAAAAAGAAAATTTAAGAAAGTGTTATAAGAATTTGAAGATGAAGAATTATTAAGGATTTTCAAAGAACAACATTGAAAAAAAGATACGAGAGCAGAAAGAGCTAGTTAAATTTAAAAGTAGATGTCAGGTAAGCTCAGTCTAAAGACCATTTCTTCTAAATCTCTTAGTATAATTGGCCAAAAATTGACACAGACTCTCAGCCTGAGCCACATGTTCTGCATCAGACAAACTTCAAAGACAAGGGGAAAATCATCAGAATAACAATATAATACTGAACATTGTGGCATATACTTGAAATTTCAGTGCTTGGGTGGCTAAAACAAATCATCAGTTTGAGCACAGCCTGGGCTACAGGGCAAGTTACAGATCAATCTGAATTATATAAGATTCTGTATAAAAACTGCCAACAAAATCGAGTCACTTCTACCAGACCATTAGAAACTAACTAAAACCAAAAGGGCAGGAAGAATGGTTTCTTATGCACGGCTATTGCACCCCGGCAATTTAGTTAGATAAACCTATGTAGTTATAAAATCTATCTAATGACAATATATGAATCCTTGTAATCTTGGTTTTGTATTTTGCAGGGGGTAACAACATTTAATCTCTAGTATCAGTTTTTTTATTTGTTTTGTTTTTGTTGCTAGTCTTGGGGGCGTGGACTCAGGGCCTGTGCACTGTCCCTGCTTCTTTTTGCTCAAGGCTAGCACTCTATCTCTTGAGCCACAGTGCCACTTCTGGCTTTTTCCTATATATGTGGTGTGGGGAATCAAACCCAGGGCTTCATGTATATGAAGCGAGCACTTTACCACTAGGCCATATTCCCAGCCCCATCTAGTATCAGTTTGAGATAGCCAAGGAGTCTATGAAACTTTTCCTTCTGTACAGCTCATTGTAGTGTGTCAGATTCTAAACATACTACCTTAGAGAAAAGATTAACAATTGAAAAAACCTTAGGAAGAGGATTAAGATTCTTCAAACTCCAGGCTTAGTTTAGCATGCAGCTGTTCTTAATATCTTGGGGGTCTGAAGGATATGATCTCTCTCTCTGTAAAGTCATAGATCACCCAACAAAAGTTAAGATATCCATGTCACATTGTAACTACAGGATCCCCCCACACTTTTTTTTGCCTTTAAATGTTCAGAGAAGTTGCACCTTTGTGTTGATTTCCTAAGGGTATCCTCCTTTAGTCTGACTGTTAGTATGTGAATGACTGGAGTCCTATATGAATTATCATGTCCAGTTATATCTTAAATTTAGCTTCCATGTATGAGAGAAAAGATGTGCTATTTGGGCTTATCTCACTTAACATGATTTATTCTAGGTCTATCCATTTTCCTGAAAATGATATAACATTATTTTTTTGAATGGAAGGATAAAATTCCCTTATTTTATATATACAACATTTTATTAATCTCATCTGTTATAGGGCATTTGCATTTACATTAGTTATATAGAGACTTTTTTTTTTAAGGGACAAAGGATTTATTTTGATTCATTACTTCAAAGGATTGTGTTCTCGGTTCCTGAGACCCATGCACTGGACACAACATGACCACAGTGGGAAAATGGAGCAGAGAATTACCAGCCAGGAAGAATTAGCAGCCAGGAAGGAGGCTGAGGGAGACGCTGAAAATGACAGAGAGAAGGGAGGGAGGAGAGTGGAGGGAGAGGGAGGAGAAGGGAGAGCAGAAGAGATTCCTGGTAGAGCCTTCAAGTACATACCCAAAATGACCTGTTTCCTACACCCAGAATTCTACAAGTGTTCCACAACAGCCCAGTCCACTGGGGACAAAGTTTTAAAAGCAGGAGTCTACTGGGAATATTACATTATCAAAACACAAAAACATGAATATATTATATTAAGCAAATTAAAAACACACTAGATACACAGGCACATGTGAAACATTTTTGAAAATGCTCGGTATCTTGACATTTGGTCATTTATTTCTATTTTTAAAAATATACAGGCATCTTACAGCAAACTATAATGCTAACTAATATACTTTCTAAACACCTTCTGTTACTTTTAAATATATGCTCATCAGTAACCTGAATATAGGTAATTTGAGAAGGTATATTGAAAAGCACACTTTTTCCACATTATTGAAAATATTATACCAGTGACTACTTACATAAAATCGGTAAACTCTTTCATTAAGGAACTTCTCATTTTGTTTCTTTTCTTTTGTTGATTCCTTGGACTTGAGCTCAAGGTCTGTGTGTTGAGCCTGAGCTTCTTTGCTCAAGGCTACCACTCTACCCCTTGAGCCATTGTTTCCACAGCTGACTTTGGGGGCAGTCAGTAAGAGTCTCATAGGCTTCCTGCCTGGGCTGGCTTCAAAGGATAATCTGTTCTCAGCCTCCTGACAAGCTGGGATTACATATCTGAGACACTCGGGCCATGCACTTTTGATGTGAATGATATATGTTTCCATATATTTTATGTAAATTATCTCAGGGCTATCATGATGATTTGACTTAGAGGAGCTCCCACCATTACTCTGCCCAAAGGAGATGTTTAAGGAGAAACATCAGGAATATTCTGAGGGCCTGGCCAACAGACATGGTAACACCCATGTACAGAGGAGGACTGAGGAGCCCCAAATGCCTTAGACTGCATACCCAGGCACTCACCTTTGACATAGTCGTGGCATTCCTAGACACTTGGGAAGGAGAGAAAACCCTGTGCTTTGTTTCTCAGCACATTTGGGGATTTCTGCTAACATGAAGAAGTTGGAAATTATCTCAGTGGAAAGGATATTGAAGGAAGGAATGGCACAAAGTATGGGCTGATTATCTTCCCACCTATGAAGGAGTTCAGATCCAATGTTCTGGTTTAAACTTCATGATAAAAAGTAAAACAAAATAAATGTCAGATCTTCTCAAACTAGTCTCTCAATTATTTGAAATCTGTATTCCTAATTCTACTTGCAAATTAGGTTCTGTCTGGTTGACCTTTAGTTTGGATTGCATGTCATCCAAATCTACATGTGATGATTCCTTATTAATTTTATGCAATCTCACTATTGTACATACATATTCATACATATATATATATATAGTTTAAAGACACTTTGACATCCAATAAATCAGAAATGACTCCACCTTCTTTTTAAGATCAAGCTTCCTCAGTGAATCTTACTGTTGAAAACTACATCGTTATCCACTCAGAGATTTTCATCACTCATGACACTAAACATCATATACAATATGGAACATTACATATACCACAAACTTGGCTGTTAAATAAAAAAGCTATCAATTATAAAAGTTCATCATTCATTTAGATGGAATACTT
The DNA here is from genome assembly GCF_023159225.1 of Perognathus longimembris pacificus. Taxonomy (NCBI): domain Eukaryota; kingdom Metazoa; phylum Chordata; class Mammalia; order Rodentia; family Heteromyidae; genus Perognathus; species Perognathus longimembris. The sequence goes on from NC_063167.1 coordinate 55,766,214, forward strand.
AGTGTTTTTAGAACTTGTTACTTCAGGGTTTTTTGCATGCCATACCTGGTGCTTAGATGAGTATTTGTTCACAAAATTAAAGACAAATGAGGTATGTCAAGTGACATGCTCTCCTATTACTTACAAATACATTGTATCCCAGTGCTGGTGGCTCATGACTGTAATCCTAGCAACTCAAGAGGTTGATTATCTAGGGATCAAAATTGAAAGCCAGCCAGGCCAGTAAATTCTCCAGTTAACCTAGAAAGCCAGAATTGGGGCTGTGGCTCAAAGTGGTAGAGTGCTAGTCTAGAGAAAAAAGAGCTAAAGGATAGTTGACCGCCCTCATGCCAAGTTCAAGCCAGAAGACCAACAAAGAATCAAAACACACACACACAAACATCATAGATGGAAAGATTTCTCCATTAAGTATGGATTAGGAGTTTCCTTCCCGCTAAGGCCCTTAGGGTATTTGAAACTAACATTGTAACTACAGACTCCTACATTCGCTGTAATCCAAGCAGATTACACACATACATCTTTAAATGTGTTTGTGCATAGGGACTGACTAGCCTAACTGAGTGGGTCTCTAGATGGCTTTTCTTGTTCTAGTTCATCATATTCAAATTTACACTAACGGTTGAGTCATAGTCATAGTTCTTATGTGCATAATATACAAGCAAGATATAATACCCCACACAGCTATATTCTTTCCCTTTTGTATTCCCACATGACATTGAAGGGATGACTATAGACAGAAGGATTTCTCACATGAAAAATGTTCTTGTGGATTCTCATCAGTGTGCATCATTTGATTCTGTATAAGAGAAGTAGATCAGTTCACAGCTTTCCCATGAGCAACACTCACGGTTTCTCTCCACTGTTTGTTCTTTGAGGGAGCCAACTCTCCATGATGACTGAAGGCTTTCCCAGAGCTGCGATGTTCATAGTCTTTCTCGCCCGTGGATAGTCAGGCCTAAAGCCTCTCACAAAGATGGTTTCTATCGGTGGTTTCCATCTAGTATATGTCCTCTCGTGTTGTCTTAGATGAGTTGATTGACTGAAGACTTTCCCACACAGATGAGACTCCTGAGTTCTCCCTCCAGGAGGATTGCTTTTACTTTCTAAGGTTACAGGGTGTAGCAAAACCTTCCACACACAGGTTGCATTTGTGTGATTGCTCTCATTTCTCATCCTGGCAAGGTTTAAATGAGATACTGAATGATTTCACTCACTGATGACACGCATCATTTGTTTCCTCTAGTGTGTACTTTCATATGGTGAAAAAGGCTGGAGGCCAAACAGAAAACTTTCCCACAGAAGTGACACTCATAGGGCTTCTCTCCAATGTGTTCTCTCATGTGCGGCACGTTGAGATGACCCAATGAAGGCTTTCCAACAGGTGTGACAGTCATAGGGCTTCTCTTCAGTGTGTATTCTCTCATGTGCGGCACGAGAAGATTGAAGAGTGAAGGCTTTCCTACAGGTGCCACACTCATAGGGTTTCTCTCCAGTGTGTATTTGCTCATGTGCAGTGCAGTGAGATGACATAGTGAAGGCTTTCCCACAGGTACGACATTCATTGGGTTTCTCTCCAGTGTGTATTCTCTCATGTGTGGCACGATAAGATGGCATAATAAAGGCTTTCCCACAGAAGTGACATTCATAGGATTTCTCTCTGGTGTGTGTTCTCTCATGTGCAGCACGGTTAGATGGCACAGTGAAGGCTTTCCCACAGAAGTAACACTCATAGGGCTTCTCTCCAGTGTGTATTCTCTCATGTGTGGCACGAGAAGATTGCAGAGTGAAGGCTTTGCCACAGGTGTGACATTCATAGGGTTTCTCTCCAGTGTGCACTATGCTATGTCTCTTAAGGTCACATGGCCATTTGAAGGCTTTCCCACAGATGTGACATTCATGCTGTTTCTCTTAGTGTGTGTTCTGTTATGTGTCTTAAGGTCACTTGGCCTTTGGGAGGCTTCCCCACTGGGAGGACACACCTGTGCTTTCTCTCTGGTATGTGCTCCTTCTTGACTTCCAGAATGAGACAGCTGAGTGAGTGCTTCCCACACACAGAGGGGACCTTGATCTGCCCCTCCTCCAGTGGGCATGTCTTCTTGCTGCCTGAAGTGACTTGGCTGAATGGCAGGGGAAGTACACAGGTGGCTGTCATCAACTTCCTGTCTAGTGTCTGCTCCATCCTGCCAACTGAGCTCCCTGGGTTGACTGAGTACATGCCCCAGGTCACTATCCTCACACGCCTTGTCTCCATCGTGTGCAGTCGTATGGTGACTGAACTTTGAAGGAACAAAGGCTGTCCTACACAAACTACAAATGTGATTTCCCTCCAGTGTGAGTTACATTTTGTTTACAGCATTCATTGCTTTCAACAAAGACTTTAGCACATAGACCACAGTCACACTGTCTGTTTTCCTTGAGAGATTTACTGCAATGTCTAATGTCTAATGCCATTGCCATTTAGATGATCAATTTCTTTGTGTTCCAGGTGCTCAGGAGTACGTGAATATTCATGGTAGTTCTCTCCCTGGTGTAGGCTAACACAGGAGATGTCTTCTGTATCCTTTCGCAAACTGTGTCAATGAAGAGCTGTGAGTCTTCCTTTTTGTAGAGTCACTCCTGTCAAGTGAGTCTTGCAGACAAAGAGATTTCTGCAATGACGGGGTCACATGCACCTTACTGCTAACTTGTTGTCTGTAAAGACAGCCATCTTTGCCATGTGGAATGGAAATGCCGATGGACTCCAGCAGACAGGCAACCTCTGACATCACATCTCTCCACAGCTTCCTCTGTGTTGAGTTCATCAGGTCCCACTCTTTGGGGGTGAAGTTCACAGTTACATCTTCAATGTTCAGAGGTTCCTCTTACTTGGTTTCTACAAGTTGACCAAAGATCCGGAAGGACACCCACGGAGGCCTCAGTGTCAGCTCGGGCTCTCACCGCAGGAGGGGCCCAATCCAATTCCTCTGGATTCTCCTCTAGGCTGTCTTTTGCCTAACCTGGTGTCACTAAACTCTATATAAAGGCTTTATTGTGATGTTTACAATGTGTATATAGTATACTTTAATCAAATTCACCTTATTCATGTTTATCTTTCTTAGCTCCTTTTTTTTTTTTTTTTTGGCCAGTCCTGGGCCTTGGACTCAGGGCCTGAGCACTGTCCCTGGCTTCTTCTTGCTCAAGGCTAGCACTCTGCCACTTGAGCCACAGTGCCACTTCTGGCCATTTTCTGTATATGTGGTGCTGGGGAATCGAACCTAGGGCCTCATGTATACGAGGCAAGCGCTCTTGCCACTAGGCTATATCCCCAGCCCCTTAGCTCCTTTCTTGTTCTTCACTCTCCTTTAAAACAGATTTTGATGGGGTTTATTATGTTATTCTTTATATACGTATATAATATAATTTACTTCCATAATATTTATTCCCCAGTATCCTCTCCATTCCCCTTTCTCCACCCTCTGGTTCTAGAACTAGTCTTGTCTCTGAGAAGAGAAATGTAGGGTTTTTGTTTTTTTTTTGCGGGTGCTGGGGCTTGTTTGGGCACTGTCTCTTAAATTCTATGTTATTCCAGGCTAGCTGTCTGTCAATTGAGTTACATCTCCATTTCTAGCTTTTTGGTGGTTAATTGGAGATAAGAGTCTCATCAACTTTCCTGCCCAGGCTGGCTTCAAACTGTGATCCTCAGATCTCAGCCTCCTGAGTAGCGAGGATCACAAGTGTGAGCCACTGGTGACCAACCTGTGACTGATTTCACGTCAACCTCTTCTATCAAGGAGGAATTCAGCATTTAACTCCAGTAAACCATTGTCCATAGAAATTTACCATGACTCCATCTTGACCAACTAGAAAGCAGATGGATCTAGAGTGTGATCTTTATAGTAGCTATTGCTCTACTATGCTGTTTTTGTGGATGGCAGATGCTCTCAATACATTAACTTTAAAATTTTATACTTCCTAGTATTTTTACGTTTTCTTTTCTTTTTTCATTTCTTTATTGTTAAAGTGATGTAGAGAGGGGTTACAGTTTCATACGTGAGTACATTTGTTATCCAACTTGTTACCTCCTCTCTCATTTTCCCCCATCTCCCCCCTCCCCATTTCCTCCTCCCTCCCATCAGTTGTATAGTTGGTTTATACCACATAGTTTTGTAGGTATTGGTATTGCATTGGCTTGTCATTTTATCCTTTGTCTTTCAATTTTTGTATTCCCTTTCCCTTCCCCAGCTCCAATTCACTTATATACAATATCCAGGGCACTAAAATCAGTTACAGTGATATCAGGGGTAAAGAATTCTGTTTTATCCATACATAGGAATCACTGTTTTTTTTTGTTTTTTTTTTTAAAGATGGTTTTAAGTATTTTCTCTTTCTTTTTAACTATTCAGAATATTTTATATTCATATAAATTCACACATCTATAGCAATAAGGTAATGGAAACAGCATTATTTTTCACTATTGGAAGTAGTAATTTTACAAACTGCTTATTGTGAAAATTAAAAAGAATTAAATATTTTTGCTGCCTTTTCTTTTTTTTTTTTTTTTTTTTTTTTTTTGGCCAGTCCTGGGCCTTGGACTCAGGGCCTGAGCACTGTCCCTGGCTTCTCTTTTTGCTCAAGGCTAGCACTCTGCCACTTGAGCCACAGCGCCGCTTCTGGCCGTTTTCTGTATATGTGGTGCTGGGGAATCGAACCTAGGGCCTCGTGTATCCGAGGCAGGCACTCTTGCCACTAGGCTATATCCCCAGCCCTTTTTGCTGCCTTTTCAATAGAAGCTATATCCCAAGCCAAATTTAGCGCATGAGAGAAAATACTTTAGGAGAAAAATAGTGTTTGAGGTAGGAATGATAGAATTGGGAAAGTAACCATTTTGCAATCTCTGAATAGAATATTTAGTTCATATAAGCATCATGAACAGATGGTGAACCACGGGTAAAATATCAACTGGAATCTGGACATCCACAATTATCTGCCACAGATTATTTGCTGCTTAAAATTAAGAAAGTAAGTATTGCATTGAATTTGTAGATATCCTTTGGCAATATTGCCATTTTGACTATATTAATCCTCCCAATCTGGGAGCATGGGAGGTTTTTCCATTTCCTTAGTTCTGCCTTAATTTCATTTTTTATGTTTTTAAAGTTCTCATCATGGAGGGAGGAGGTAACAAACAGTACAAGAAATGTATCCAATGCCTAATGTATGAAACTGTAACTGCTCTGTATATCAGTTTGACAATAAAAAAAATAAAGTTCTCATCATAGAGGTCTTTCACTTCTTTGGTTAAGGTTATTCCTAGGTATTTTATGTTTTTTTTTTTGAGGCTGTTGCAAAAGGAGTTGCTTTCCTGATTTTGGCCTTGGTCTTTGGTCATTAGCATATAGAAAGGCTGTTGATTTTTGAGGATTTATTTTATATCCTGTTACTTTGCCAAAGTTTTGGATCAGCTCTAGTAGCTTGGGAGTAGAGTATATGGGGTTCTTTAGGTATAGGATCATGTCATCTGCAAAGAGAGAAAGTTTAACTTCATCTTTTCCTATTTGGATCTCCTTTATGTTTTCTTCTTGCCTAATTGCTCTGGCTAGGAATTCTAGGACTAAGTATTTTCTCTTTTAGTGAAAGAATAATTGTTTTCTGCTCCTGATTTGGGAAGCCTGTCAATTGAATTTCCCTCCAAACATATTTCCCTTGTCACTTTTCTTTTTGTGTGTGTGTGTGTGTGTGTGTGTGTGTGTGTGTGTGTGTGTGTGTGTTTTCTTTTTTGGTACTGGGTATCGAACCCAGGACGTTGCGCTTGCTAGGCAAGTGCTTTGCGACTGAGCTACATCCCAGCCTGTCACAAATAGGGAAATGACTTTTGAGTTTCTTTCCTTTCTTGATAGGACCAATGGCTCAATCTCAGAATAAAGTAATCATAAAAATTGAGCTATCAATCCCCTGAACTCAATTTAAAAATAATTTTTATTATCTTTAAGCAGGTAGGAAAAGGAGTTGTTATTCACAAGGCACTTTGAATATAATGCATCTTGATCAATGTCACTCCTTTCAACATTCTCATCCCTGAACTCCTTTTTCTTGAACTCAGAGCCTGAGCACTTTTTTTGCTCAAGGCTAGGTCTCTACCACCTTGAGCCACAACTCCACTTCTGTTTTTAGGTAGTTAGTTGGAGGTAAGAGTCTCATAATCTTTCCTGCTTAGGCTAGCTTTGAACTGCAATCCTCAGATGTCAGCCTCCTGACTAAGATTACAGATGTGACATTAGCGCCTGGCCCCTGCATTTCTTTTAAAATAGAAAGGGAGTGAAGTCATATAAAGGAGAAATGAGGCAGCATAAATACATAAAGAAACAGGGAAATTTGGATTAACAAACTGTTGGGGCCTCTGAGGACCCCCTTTCCCCTACCTCCTGGGGAAAATGCCTGAACCCTAAAAACTATGAAAGAGCACTCGGCCTTGTCTTCCGCCAGCAGAAGGCAAAAGTGTACTCTCATGGATTATGCTAAGTTGAGGAAAGGTTGCCGACGCCTCCCCTCCCCCCCTCCCCTCATGTGTCAGGAGCGACGGCAGGAAGAGAGACATCAAGGAGACACCTTGATGGTTGAATGGGTCTCAGCCTCCCAGAGGGCAGGGAGAAGGATTTATTACGGTGACGGTGACAGAGGCGGGAAGGCGGGAAGGGAAGGACTTGGCTAATTGGCTGAGCCGGGCTGTCTTGGCAAGAGTGGCATCCTGGGACTCCCCCCCACAGGCTGACGTCATGCCCCAATAGGACTGCCCCTGGGCTCTGGCGGCGCCATCTTGAAGGCATCCATGTGTACCCAAGATAGAGATGGGAGGCGGGCCGAGCCAGAACTACTCCCTCCGGCTCCAGACCCGGAGTAGGAGTGGCTTCCGGCCATACGGCCCCAGGACAGGAGGAGGGGAGGGTCAATCGGGGACCGCCCCTCTACGTATGCAGTCAGCATCTCCACAACAAACAACAAAAGTACCAAACTCATTACACAGTAGACATTACAATGATGATAATAAACAGAAGGCTAATGAGGAAATAAACCTTCTTCCAGAAGCCAAAACAGCTACCTCTGCTCCCACCATCTTTTTATTTTATTTTTTAAAATTTATTTTGTTTTTGTTGCCAGTCCTGGGGCGTGGACTCAGGGCCTGAGCACTGTCCCTGGCTTCTTTTTGCTCAAGGCTAGCACTCTAATTCTTGAGCCACAGCACCACTTTTGGCTTTTTTCTATATATGTGGTGTTGAGGAATCGAACCCAGGGCTTCATGTATACGAGGTGAACACTTTACCACTAGGCCATATTCTCGGCCCTCCCACCATCTTTTAGATGTTAACTTACAACAATAGGGAGACATAAATGTGTTATCTACATCTGTGCTCACCTTTGATGCTAAGAAGCTGTTCTAGTAATGGGTAGAGACAGAATTGGAAGATATATCTGGCAAAGGGAAGTCTTGAACTCACTATGGTCCCTTTGTTTTGAGCAGGCCTAGAAAGTATCTCCATATTTTGAATAATAAGCAGCATCCACCTAAGAAACCCAGAACCATTGTCTAATGATTAGGGGTTGCTAGGTGACATGATCTTGAGTGTTTTCCCAGCTCAAAAAAATTTATAATAAAGATCTTGGGTAAGAGTCACCATTTGAGTATTTTCTCCCATTTTTTGCATGAGAACTAGGAAATATTTCTCTTTTTTCCCCACTTTTTTCCTACTTTATCTTGTCATAAAATAAATGCTTGTTAAAACGTGTGAAATGGTCCTTGTTGTTCAAGTGTGCAGCTCAAAAACTACCTCTGATTTCATATGAAAATTGGAAAGTGAAGGAATCTTATGGTTCCTCATCTAGTGACAACAGGACACCCTGTGAAGGGGTTCAATCTTTTACTACTTTCTGTAGCAATCTTATTCAACTTGCAAGACTTGTTCCCACATTATAATTTCCTTTGGCTAGACTCAAATAGTTAAGCCTAACCTATCAGATAGAGAATCAAGGGGATTGGTCAATATAGGATGTGTGGCCCACCCTACAACCATGTCTGTGCTGAAGTCCCTTAGAAGCATTTTAGTTAGAGGTCTGTGACTTGGTAGTAGGCCACAGAAGTCAAAGAACAGAGAGGGAGGTACTGGGTACAAGGTCTTCCAGCTTGAGCTGGAGAGATATGACTGTGGTGGGAAAGCAGGGAGAGCATATGTACAACTAGTAATCATCAGTTGTCCTCGGGAGCATGCCTGGCTTTGGAGAATGGACTGAGGGAGTCAGAGGTGCTTCAGGGAGACCATGAGGAACTCCTGCAATCCTCTGCCGCCAAGAGAAGGTGATACTGTGGACAAGGTGGAAACAGAGAGAAGTGAATGAGTTCAAAACATTCTTAGGAAGGAAAATCTCAAAAGTTAGTAACAGACTGAAAAAAAACGGATAAGAAACAACAGTTCATGAGGTCTGGAGAGTAAATCAGATGGTGTTGTGCCAAGTTGCAAGACCACCACCAAAAAGACCACTGAGACTCAGACATTTCCGAAATGCAAAAGCAAGGCAAGGCTTTATTTAAGCGAGCTGCAATTCGGGCCTCGTCCTACCCACCGACACAGCGGAGGTTAGGAGGAAGCCCTGAGCTGTGATTACACAGGGCTTATAAAGGCAAAGAACAAGGTTACAACAATCAGGTGTGCAAGCAAGATTAGGACACAGGTACAAATCTGATTGGCTCAGGGTTTAATTCTAAAATGGGGTTTACGTGTCTGGCACTTCAATGGTTGTGAAAAATAATAGGACAAATATAGCTGATATGGTTGTACAACCTAGACTAAAAATAAGTTTTCTTTTGAAGAAGGAAATTTTGGAATCCAACATGTATACATCCATTTTTTTGATATGGTTGTAGAACTTTTTGTTTTCTTTTTTTGCTGGCCCTGGAGCTTGAATTCAGGGCCTGGGGACTGTCCATCAGCCTCTCTGTGCTCAAGGCTAGAGTTCTACCACTTGAGCCACAGTGCCAGTTCTAGCTTTTTCTGAGTAGTTTATTGGAGATGAGAGTCTCAGGACTTTTTGGCTAGGGATGCCTTTGAACCCTGATCCACAGATCTCACCCTCCTGAGTAAACCACCACTCATGTGTTGAAGAACTATTTTTTTAAAGTAAAAGTTAAAAAAAATCCCTTATTTTTAAAATTAAAAAATAAACCCAGGGAAGATGGCGGCACGTGGACTGGGTGTGTGCACGTGAGTCCGCCGGAAGGAGCCCTCGGTGAAGGATAATGCTTTCCTGGTGAGTGCCTGAGGAAAGAGCTTTGTCCACCATGAATGTCACTCCGATGGTCAAGAGTCATGGGATGAAGTTTGCCGAGGAGCAGCTGCTCAAGCATGGATGGACTCAAGGCAAAGGCCTGGGCCGGAAGGAGAATGGCATTACTCAGGCCCTCAAAGTGACCCTGAAGCAAGACACTCATGGGGTGGGGCACGACCCTGCTAAGTAGTTCACAAACAACGGGTGGAATGAACTCTTCAACAAGACAGCAGCCAATTTGGTAGTAGAAACTAGATAGGATGGAGTACAGATAAAGCGCCTTTCTGAAGAGACTTCTAATCGAAAGTGCTCCAAACCCAATTTACTGTATCAGAAGTTTGTGAAGTCTGACAGATGAAATGCTGCTCCAAGCTTGTGAGGGGCGAACAGCACACAAGGCTGCCCGTTTTGGGATTACAATGAAGGCCAAGCTCACTTGGCTAGAAGCCCAGGAGCAGGCCTTCTTGGCTCCTCTTAAAGGCCAGGGCACTGGGGGCTACTCTCAACCACAGACTGACAGCAAACCTACCCCAAAAAAGAAAAAAAAAAAGGAAGCAGAAAGATGAAGAAACTATAGCAACTGAAGATTCAGGTGAAGAGTACCTTGAACAAATCAATCAGAGCTTCAGGAAGAACAACAAGAAGAAGAAACAACATCAAGAACAATTCTTAGAGGAAGGAGAAGGAATAACTGTAGGGTATGAGGAGGAAGAGGCTGAAGGAACAAGTGGGCTTGAGAAACTGAAGAGCAGAGAACAATCCAATGGGTTCCTCAGGAAAAAGAAGAAAAAGAAGAGGCAGCACCTTGTAGAGGAGGAAATGGTAGTCTTCAATGATGGAGAAAGAGGTGAGGAGGCTGCAGATAGTGTTAGTACAGAAGAGGTAGAGAGCAGCACACACACTGATGTGTACATCAAAAGCAAAAAGAAGAGCCATGGTAAGCAAGAGGACTTGAACACAGAGGAGGAAGGAGGGCTGGAGACTGCTTTAGATGACAGGACTAGGGAAGCAGAAAGAGCTAGAAGTGATGGTAGAAGCAAGAAAAGCAAGAAGAGAAGAAGAAAGCAAGAGGAAAAGCAGGAGGAAGTTTTGAGCATAAATCATGAAGATGAGGATGATAGAACTAACAATGTAAAGAGCAGAGGTAAAAGACAGTGGTCACTTCTAGAGGAAGAGAGAGCTAGAGTCAACAGCGACCAGAGGGCCAAAAAGAAAAAACTCAAAGAGAGAAACTGAAGGTCCAGTCAAGGTGGGGCTCAATCAGTTACTTTCCAGAGAAAGCTGGGTTGAAGAAGGACTTCTGACACCCATCTCATTTCCCAAAGAGGAATCTGAATTCTGGAACTCGCAGTCTGCTGAGAAGACCAAAGTGCTGTGCCTTTGCTGAGAAGTTCTGTTCTTAGCATGTCCCTTAACAAAGAGCCAGGAAGCTAAAAGACAAGGCGTGCTGGGGGCTGTGGGAAGAATACAGATAGGGGTATATGCATATACAGGAACACCCATGTTAAAGAAGCTGGAAATATACACTTTGTGTGAAATGCATTCATTTTTTAATATTCTGAAGGCTAAGGAAAACATGAATTCAGGTCTGTGGACAGCTGATAGGCTGTACCAAATGATTATTAATAAATGAGAGCTTGGGTTGTGTAAAAAAAAAACAAACCCAGAATTCCTCGGCATTAGTGTTACCATCAGGCATTCTACTTAATAACAAAGCACTGACATCTACTTAACATACATTCTCTTATTAGTAACATATTCAAGGTACTCCCTTAGAAACCAATCAATACCATACCGCTCACCTACTACATAATGAAGCAAAACTGCCCAAGGTACTGATGGCTAACAAGCAAAAGAATAAAGTAAGAGACCAAGTTTTGGCTAAGAAATTTGGTATGCTATTTTACCCTCCATCACGGCTGTGCAAAGAAAATCTTCCCTCATGACTTAACTCATTTCAGTTAAATTTGATAGATTTCATATTTTTACATTGCTTTTCAAGTTTGCCATCTGCTTCCATCAATCTTAATCACAAGCAACCAAATATCCTGATTTGCCTGACACAGTGTAGAACTATTTTTGAAGACATATCAAGTCTCAGGTTCTGGGTTTGTAAAACATGGTTTAAAGTAAAACATGGAGTAATAAAGGGGTGAACATGATCAAAATATATTATCTGCATGTAAGGAAATACCACAATGAGACCTTCCACATTGTACACTCAATATGCTCTAATAAAATTGTGAAAAATATTGCATGGGCATTAAAGGCAATTATCATCAGAATGATTAGGTTTTTCTCCAATAAGGTAATTCATACTGATAGCAAAAAGTAAATTGCAGTGAGATTTGATTGAAATGAAATCTACCTGAAATGAAGTCTACTGAACTCTACTAGAAAGTGATTAAAAAAAGAATCAGTCACATGCCACAGAGAAACTGTGTGTGCTTGAAAATAATGTGTTCTTCTTATTTATTTATTTATTTTTGGTAGAGGAGTGCCAAAGTAGTGGCAAAGAACGTAGGGCCACTATAGATTTTGATTTATTTGTAAGTCTAGCTCCTAGACTCTTTCTGTGTTAGATCTTGATATATACTGATGACTAAAGTAGCAAGTTTCATCATGGCGAGGGTGTAAAAGACAAATTCACATGCGAATTAGTCTTTGTAAAGAAGAATAGTGCTTTGTTAGCTGAATGTGGTGGCTCATATCTATAACCCCAGCTAAACAGGAGCCTGGAGATCGGTGGTCTGAGACCAGTGTAGAGAGATAGTTTTGTGAGACTACCTAAAAAAATAAGATTGGTATAGTGGTACATACCTGTAACCTTGGCTAGATAGAAGTTGAAAGTAGGAGGATAATGGTCTAAGGCTATCCTAGGTAAAACGGTGAGACTCTATCTGAAAAATAACTAAAACAAAAAGGCTGCATGTGTTGGTAGAGTACTTCTCTAGCAAGAGCAAAGCCCTAAATTTTAAACTCTAGGATCACAAAACAAAAGTAAAGATACAAATAAAAACAAACTGAGAGCCAGTGGCTCATATCTGTAACCCAGTAGCTACTCAGGTGGTTAAGATCTGAGAATTGTGGTTTGAAGCCAGCCAGGGCAGAAAAGTTCCTGAAGCTTTTATTTCCAAATAACCACTGAGGTGCCAGACTTTGAAGTCAGGCCCCACCACGTGAACCCCATTTTAGAATCGAACCCTGAGCCAATCAGATTTGTACCTGTGTTCTAATCTCGCTTGCACAGCTGATTGTTGTAACCTTGTTCTTTTTTGCCTTTATAAGCCCTGTGTAATCACAGCTCGGGGCTTCCTCCTAACCTCCGCTGTGTCGGTGGGTAGGACGAGGCCTGAGTTGGCAGCTCGTTAAATAAAGCCTTGCCTTGCTTTTGCATTTTGGAGTGTCTGAATCTCGGTGGTCTTCTTGGGGGTGGTCTTGCAACTTGGCAAAACATTTGGGGTTTCGTCCGGGATAGCCCCAGAGACCCCAAGATCCCAGACTCCGAAGGTAAGAAAACAGCGCTGTTCATTTGTCTTGTCCTGTAATTTGTCTGTTTGTCTGTTTTGCTTTTGCTTATACTTGTAGGGCGCGAGTCAGTTTGGTTTTTGGCTGGAACTGACCAGGAGGGCCTCCTAAACGAGACTCAACCCGCCCACCTTGTACTTGGGTCTGCTCCTTCTGCTTATCTGGCAGGAGGTTGTGGGCCAACTTGGGTCCACTCCTCCTGTACCCTGGCAGGAGGTTGTGGGCCAACTTGGGAGATCTCCAACTCGTAACTCGGGTCCACTCCTTCTGCACCCTTGCAGGAGGTTGTGGGCCAACTCGGGTCCACTCCTTCTTGCAGGAGGTTGTGGGCCAACTCGGGTCCATTCCTTCTGCACCCTTGTAGGAGGTTGTGGGCCAGCTTGGGAGATCTCCAACTCGTAGCTTTTCTTGTTCTCAGGCCTGTGTGTTTTCCTCCTTTTTTATTGTTTTGTTTTTTGTAGCCTTTTGGACTGAACTTCTGATCAGAGCTATGGATAACGTTCTATCTTGAGGACCTCCATCTAGCCCCCTAGACTTGATCCTAGCTCACTGGAGGGAGGTTAAGGAGATAGCTCAGAACCAAGGTGTGGCCCTTAAAAAGGAAAAGTGGATCACCCTGTGCAAGTCAGAATGGTTCACCTTTGAGGAAATTGAGGGAGCTTTGACATAGGGAGGAAGCACGGAGGAGGAAATGTTTCCCGCTCCATACTCCCCATCCCAGTTAACTCTACAAGAGGAGGACTCTGAGGAAAATGTTTCAGCTGTGCCCTCCGCTCCGGAGGGTCCTGCCCAGTCAACTCGCCGGCGCCGACAGCCCAGGACACGGACGCATCAGCCCCAAGTCCTGACCCGCAGCCGCCGACGGGGTGGATGTAGGGCCAGCCCAAGCCACCCACAGGTGGCAGGGAGTGACCTCACCATGCTGCGCTGTCATCTCTGTGTTGTTTGTAAGTCTAACAGTCTCTTTTGTGTCAAACCTGCATAGCTCATTGGAAAGATGTACAGGCGATGGTTCACAATCAGAGTGTGAGTGTCCACAGAAAGAACTCTAGGCGGACCCCCACCCAGCCTTTTTAAGCAGAAAATTGTTTGGTGTGCTAAAATGTTTTACTAAGACTAAAAATGTTTTACTAAAACTATCAAGCCCTGGAAAATGAGGCTGGAGAATGCTAAAATCATTTGTTAAAGGTTTTTGCCTTAAAATGTACGGCCGATGCTTATTCAGCGCGCTTTAAGATATTTTGAAAATGTATGTGTGTGTGCATGTGTGAGTGTGAACATGTTCAAGACTGCAGTATGATGCAAAACTAAGTTTAAATTCAAAGGTCTTCATGCCATGCAGTAACTGGGACTGAAAAAAAAAAAAAAAAAGAGGCTCTTTTGGAACAAGCAGCCCGTAAGCAAAGGGTGGCACCTGGTTTCAGATTGCCTGTGAGCTTCAGTTTTTCCGATGCAGATAAAAGCTAAAGTGTTGTGTTAGTGTTAGAAAGGCTTTGGAAATCAAGAATACATTTTTAGATAAGAAATTTGGAAGTAAAATTGTCCTAAATAATTATTGCAAAGTGAGAAAAGGAGAATTATGGCTACCAAAATGTTTAATTGCCATTCCAGCTTCTTTGTAGGTTTTTTGTAACAGTTTCCAGCAGGCCCACAGAGAAGCACAGGTGATTCCTACAAGTTTGTCGAGATATAATACTGACCCTTAATAAGTTCCAGGTAAGAGAGCATGCTTAAAAACTACTTCTGTGTGGACCACCTTGTTGCTTATAATTGGAGTAAAGTGGCCCCTTATAAGACTCATTGATCTGAATCTGCGGTTCGAAGCCAGCCCGGGCAAAGAAAGGTCCCTGTGAGAGACTTGTCTCTAATCAGCTAGCAGAGTGCTGGGAACGGAGTGGTGTGGAGCTCAAAAGTGGTACGGTGCTAGTCTTGAGCTGGAGAGCTGAGGGACAGCACTCAGGCCCTGAGTCCAAGTCGAAAGTCACTCCTCCTGGGACAAAAGTGATGGAGCATCCAGAGGCAGTAAGCCACTGCTTGGATGGCAGAGATGGTGTCAGATCCTAGAGTCACTACTGTTGGCCTTTCAAAAGTTAAAGCCGGGAAGTCCTAGAAGAATAGTTCATAAGCATGCCTTTCCAATGCCCATGTCTGTCTACTGGGCACAAATTTGCTAGTCATCTGTGATAGTGGTTAGTAAGGGTAAGTTTGTCAAATGAGAGGATAGATTAAAATCTCACCCCCCCCCCCCCCCCCCGCATTTACTCAAAGCCCTGACTGGCAGTGAGAATTTTAAGCTCATACATCTGTTTAGTAAAGAAAGCTTGTAGACCTGAGATTGTGTCCTTATTGAGATCTGTTAAAGGCCTGTCAGCTTGCCAATGCCCCCAATCAACAAGTTACTAAAGGAGCTCGCCTCCGTGGGGATAGGCCAGGCGTGTATTGGGAAGTAGATGTCACAAAAATCAAACCTGGAAAATTTGGATACAAATATTTGCTAGTTTTTGTAGACACCTTTTCAGGATGGGTGGAAGCCTATCCAACAAAGCATGAAACTGCGAATATAGTGGCTAAGAAGATCCTGGAAGAAATCCTACCCAGGTATGGCTTCCCATCCACCATTGGGTCGGACAACGGACCGGCTTTCGTTTCAAAAGTAAGTCAGGGAATAGCCGCTGCACTGGGGAAGGATTGGAAATTGCATTGTGCTTGTAGACCCCAGAGTTCAGGACAGGTAGAGAGAATGAATCGGACTCTAAAAGAGACCTTAACTAAATTGGCCTTAGAGACTGGCGCAGACTGGGTGTCACTCCTTCCTTTTGCTCTGCTTAGAGTAAGAAATTCTCCCTATCAGCTTGGCTTTACTCCTTTTGAAACAATGTACGGGTACCCTCCGCCCATTATCCCTAGCCTTCAGACTGAATTGCTTGCTGATTTGGATGATACTGAATTTTTGTGTAAACTTGATTATTTGCAGCTCGTGCACAAGAAAATGTGGCCCCAACTTAAGGCATTATATGATTCTGCTTCTGTCCCTACCCCCCATTTATTCAGGCCAGGAGATTGGGTGTTCGTCCGGAGGCATAACCCCAAATCCTTAGAACCACGATGGAAGGGACCCTACGTGGTGCTACTGACTACTCCCACCGCCCTTAAGGAAGATGGCGTCACCACTTGGGTCCATTGCTCCCACGCCAGGCCAGCTGAACCTTTTGCCCTGGACGACGACTACTGTAGTGGATGGGAGGTCTCCAAGCACCCAACTCAGCTGCTTCGCCTTCGCCTCAAGAAAAGAAAGTTAGACTGAATATTGTTATAATTTTCTTTTTGCCTTCTTTCCTTACTACCCTGGCTAGTGTTGATGTTATTTTGGCATCTCACTTCAAAGTGAGGTGACCCCCTTATTTTAGGTAGTTTTGGGCTTGCTCAGGAATACGGGTATAGCCACCCGACCCTAGGAGCACAGTTGAGAAGTTTATGTATTCTGTTGCTTACATTTGGATACTAAACACTATACAGCTAATGGTAAGTCTGTATAGCTGAAAGTTAATTTTCAGTTTGCAATAATCCTGCAGTCCCTTGGAAAAGTAGACTAAGGTTATAGGTTCCTGGCTAGGTAAGGTCTACGCCCCTGAGTCAGCCTGAAGAAGTTACAGAAGATGGATGATCTTCACCCATCAGCCCCCCTTTAAAATCAAGGGACCAGAGTTGTTTTTGGGAAGATGAGGCAGGATAAACTAGAGACATGCAAAACAGAGATACAGAGACTATTCTTGTAAGAAATTGTGACAAGCCCTTTGGTTACTACATTGGGCCCTACTGGCCCATGCCTTACCTCTATGTCATCCCCTAGACATGCAAGCCATTGAAATGGACAGAATGGAGCCATGATTGGCTCCTAAGGTACCAAAAAGAAAAAGGCGGAAATGAGGTGCCAGACTTTGAAGTCAGGCCCCACCACGTGAACCCCATTTTAGAATTGAACCCTGAGCCAATCAGATTTGTACCTGTGTTCTAATCTCGCTTGCACAGCTGATCGTTGTAACCTTGTTCTTTGCCTTTATAAGCCCTGTGTAATCACAGCTCGGGGCTTCCTCCTAACCTCCGCTGTGTCGGTGGGTAGGACGAGGCCCGAGTTGGCAGCTCGTTAAATAAAGCCTTGCCTTGCTTTTGCATTTTGGAGTGTCTGAATCTCGGTGGTCTTCTTGGGGGTGGTCTTGCAACTTGGCACAACAACCACCAAAACGTTTGAAATGGGGCTGTGGCTCAAGTGCAAAAAAGTGAAGGGAGAGTGCATAGGCTCTTGGCCTTGGAGGAGAAACTTTGCCAGGCTGGCCCATACAGGACGAGGAGGGGGCTGCTGCCCCAGGGTGACACTGGGGAGATTGAAACAGAAGAGAAGGCTTGACATGGGAATGAGCTAGCACAGTAAGTGAACTGGAAGGTCAGTATAGCTGGAATGCTTGAGGTAACAAACATTTTTTCATATGGCTGGCAATAAATCAAGGCAGTCATATGGTTGGGGAGAATTGATTGGAGAAGAGACAAGTGATAGTTAACCCAGAGCTCACTTAGTAGCACAGATTCATAATACGAAAACACTAGCTTTTCCTTAAACAGCTTTTACCAGGCTCTTGCAAGTTTTGTCTTTACTCTTATCTGCCATTCGATCAAGGAAGTAGTTGAGTACTTTCTCTAAGTAAGCTTGACAAGATTATCTGAGAGGGAAAGTGCTTTCTGCTTAATCTGGCTCAGTCATCTGGTTTAGGAGAACATTGTGTGGTTTGTCCAGTTATTTGCAGGCTTGGACTACTTTATATTCACAACTAATGAGATAGTTTCTTTGCTTGAAAAAGCTAGGTGGGAAAAGGGTTACAATTTTGCAGTCATCGGTGGTTTTCATACAATGTTCTCTTTGCTTAAATACTGTCATTTAAAAACATTTCAGAGATTATTTATGAAGATTTTTCTAATTATTTTGTCTCTATGAATTATTACAATGTTATACCACCATCCAACCAGAGTTATTACATTTTGCTTTGCTCTATCTTAACTGTTTTCCTTTGAGGATTAGATTTTTCCCCCAAGCTTTTCCTCCCTCCTTCTCTTCCTCTCTCCCTTTCTCTCTCTGTTTCTTTTCTTTCCTTCCCTTCTCTTCTCTTCCCGTTTCTTCCCTTCCCTTTCATTTTTCTTGGTTTGAATTCAGGGGGTCTCTTTGCATGCTCAATTTACTTGGTGCTCTACTCACATAAGCTACACTTCCATACCTGCTTTTTGTTGTTATTTTGTTCTTTTTTGTCTTTTTTTTTTTTTTTTTTTTTGGCCAGTCCTGGGCCTTGGACTCAGGGCCTGAGCACCATCCTTGGCTTCTTCCCGCTCAAGGCTAGCACTCTGCCACCTGATCCACAGCGCCTCTTCTGGCCGTTTTCCATATATGTGGTGCTGGGGAATCAAACCGAGAGCTTCATGTGTAGGAGGCAAGCGCTCTTGCCACTAGGCCATATTCCCAGCCCCTTGTTGTTATTTTGAAAACAAAATGCTATAGACTTTTCTTCCCTGTTTTTTTTTTTTTTGGCCAGTCCTGGGCCTTGGACTCAGGGCCTGAGCACTGTCCCTGGCTTCTTCCCGCTCAAGGCTAGCACTCCGCCACTTGAGCCACAGCGCCGCTTCTGGCCGTTTTCTGTATATGTGGTGCTGGGGAATCGAACCTAGCTAGGGCCTCGTGTATCTGAGGCAGGCACTCTTGCCACTAGGCTATATCCCCAGCCCCTCCCTGGTTAGTTTTGAGCCACAGTCCTCTGTATCTCAGCCTCTTGAGTAGCTATGATTACAGGTGTTAGCCACCTTTGCCTGGCTGATCAGACTTTTGTTTTGAAGACATTTTTCATTCTTTACAGAGGGTATGCTTGTTAAATTTAGGTATATTTATATGTTCATGGTGGAATCCATTTAGATACCACTACAGTGTGGATGAGTGGTACTGTGGAAAGAGCAGTGGCATTAGAATTGGACAGAGCTAGCTAGGTGTAAATTCCAACTTCACTACTAATTTATCCTTGCCCTCTTTAGTTATACACACTTCCAATCTTAGTTTTTCATCTGTAAAATGAACTAATTATCTCCAATAAGGGAAACCATAGAGTCTATATTTTTTTGGGTCTGGCTCATTTCATTTAGTATGATTTTTTCCCAAGTCATTCCATTCCCTTACAAATGAGAAAATGTCATTCTTTCTGATAGAGGCATAGAATTCCATTGTATATATGTACCACATTTTCTTGCTCCACTCATCTACTGAGGGGCATCTGGGTTGATCCATATTTTAGCGATGACATATCACTTTTTATCAGAAGGCCTTGCAGCTGGTCTGGACTGCAAAGGGAAACCTCTGCCAGTGTTTAAACAAAAGATTCCAATCTTGGAGAAGAAAATGTGGTCGAAAGCTAAATTATAAAGTACAATCTAGAGATAGAGAAAAAATAAAAAAGAAAAACCAGGGTATTCATTATGAAATGTTGATTAAGAAATTTTCATGTGTTGAGCAACTTAATAAACAGATTCACTGAAGTGGGGGCATAGTACCCTAGGGAACTGAGACTACAAGGCAGTATGGTAAGTGTTGTCATATCGGGGCTGAGGAGAAATGAAATTGGAAGTGAAACGGGAGGCAAGAAAGGTACCAAGAAAGCCAAACCCCAGCCAAGAACGAAATGAAAAGCACAACAACTAGCAATAGGAAGGTAAATTGCAGGTGGAATTGTGAAGACTGTGTTCTGAAGAGAGCAAGGGGCAAAGCAGGCAAGGTAACAAGGCTGGGTGTGATAGCTCCTGTGTGATGCTCTCTGGCAGGCTGGACACTTGAAGAGTGATGCCACCTGGGCCAACACGACTGAAGACCTTGGCCTTACTTTCACCTACTTGAAGCATCTGTTGTACAGTTCTGGTGACTGGAAATAGTTCTTATGTAACTTCTGCTGGGTGTAGCTGGGATCTGGGTAAGATTTGGCAAGGAGTAATAAAAATTCCTATTCATCTTATTGGGCGAAAGAAATACCAATACATTACTTACTTATTTATATTGTTAGTTTTGTGCTGGTAGTAGAGCTTGTACTCAGAATGTTGATGTCTCCCTTAGCTTTTGTGCTTAAGGCTGGCACTCTCCACTTCTGGATTTTTTCCTGGTTAATTGGAGAGAATAGTCTCTTGGATTTGTTTGTTCAGGCTTGCATTGGACCTTAGTCTTCACATCTCAGCTTCTTGAGCATAGGGTTACAGGCATGAACCCTACTTATTTTAATTCTAGATGCTTTAGATGTATTTTGGAACATTAAAAAACTTGGCTAAGTATTTTAAATCATAACTGGAATTTCATCAGAGATTCTTTGTTGGATGGGGAAGTAGGTACTCAGAGGTATAGTCAATACATTTATTCCATTCCCTTGTACAGCAATGTTTGGCTGAACAGCTGTAGCATGAATGTATATACAGCCCTTAGTTTAGTTCTGCTTATTGCCATTCAATTTACCTTTTCTTTGAAATGTTATCTCAGGGATCTAGCTCTCTGATTGGCTCTCTGATTGGGAGAAGATCCAGCTGAGCAAATAACAGTATTGACCATCTTTCTCTGTATCTAAGGTTTATCAAGTTGATTTCTTAGAATCACTTGAGAATATGTAGTAACACAAACTCATGTTTGTATTATGATTTTGGAATTACTGCATTCCAACATTTTTCAAGTATCATAATTCTTGGAAAGTGAGGACACTTTCTGATTTCTACATTTTGTAGACACAAGCAGTTCAATCAGTAAAAACTTGAAAATAATGCAGAGGAAACTTATTAGTTGAATCATTAAATGTATCTTAAAAACTACCAGGGTTCCTTACACAACTAACGTATACTAAAAACAATGTAAAAAAGGACACTTAAGGAAACAAATATGGATTGTTAAATGGTTTAAAGCCTAAAAAAACGTCAAGGGATTGAAAAAAGTCATCATTTACTAAACAGATGAAGTTTCATTTCTCACTTGGTCATCATAATAGGCATCCATTAACCAATTAAAAACACCCAATATGACCACCATGCTAGTAGACTTAGATGTGAGGCTTGATGGGAGCAGTTCCTACTGATCTCCTTCTTTGCCCAAGAACAGAGAGGGAACATCTAGGGGGAGGGGAGGCGACTGGTCTCAGTGTCTCTTCCTAAACTCATTGATATTTACTCTTGAGAGGCACTTTGAAGTTTGAAAGTGGGGGACATCTTAATCTGTTAGAGATGATCCATAACCCTCTCAGCACCTGCTTGTGCTAACAGAAGAATCTCTCTAATTTTCAGTATCAGAGCTCATTTGATGGTGTCATACCCTCCTTTGATAATCTCCCCACCCCTATTTTTGGTTGGTTGTGAGGCTTGAGATAATCTCCTTTTCAGTTAATTTAATGTCAACTGATTGGGCACCTTAATCACATCTTCAAATTCCCTCCACTTTGCCACATAAGGTAACCTAATTACATTTGGGATTATAGATCATAGTCACAAGGACTATGCATACTTCTGGGCCGGGAGCAGAGCTCTGTCTCAGAACTTTGCCAACACCACTGTGGGACCATTGTCAGTTCTCTATTCCTGCTAATGTCTATTTCTCCCTTGGGATCTGGAGTCTGGAAACTTGGGACACTTTCCTGCTCCATTTAAAGACTGAGTGGACAGACTGGGCTCTTTCCAAACTGGTCATGTCACCATCTTTCCTTTCCAGGACCTAGGGAGCAAGGGCTTTCTCACTGAGGCTCAAAGGGAGAACTAGCTCTCTTTGTTTGGAAGCTTCTGGGAGAAGGGTGTAAAGAATAGGATTCATATTCTGGTTTTGCTCTGAAGCCTTGCCACGTCCTCTAATCTACAAAGATTGTATTTTCAGGATGATGGGTGAAGGATAAATAGCCTTCCAAATCTATCACTTTTTCTGGAGGCTATCACTTTTTCTGAAAGCTCTGGAAGCTTTCAATCTAAAAATTAATTAATGACTTTTGTATGTGTTTGTGTTTCAACTATAGCTTCACCTTTCTGGTGGATGGAAGAAGCCAGGATTGGTGGGAAAGCCAGGGTGGGAAAGACAGGGCCATCTCATATCCCTGAATACACACACACACACACACACACACACACACACACACACACACACACTTTCTATAGCAGATTCTATAGTAGATTTTATAGCAGTTTCCATAAGAGTATGGATTTCTTGAATCATTCCAAGAACGTGTTAGTTGCATGTTAGTTTTTATGCCTCATCTACTGTATCGTTTATCTATGAGCAGTTTTCTCTTCTTAGAACAGGTAAAAATGATGGAGCAGGGTAGACTGAAACATTTCTAGAGGTTAGCAGAAATGTTAATTAAATTTTCCCTTACTTAGGCAGTGTTTTAGAGACAATAAAGGCCTTGTGTTTGTAGTAATTAAGAGTATTACTCAGCTGAAAGAATTGCAAGGCAACATACACACCCAAATGAGTAAATATAGAGTGGTGAGGGGGTTGGAATAAAAAAAATGGCAAAGCAAGTGTCCAAAAAGCAGATACTATTTTTCATCAGAATAGTTACTTTAGGGTAACTTTACCCTCAGCTACTAACCACCATTACTCTCCATTCCCAACATTCAATACCTAGGCTTGATTGTCCTATAAACAATTTGCTAATCTGTGGCATTAATGCAACTCATGGAAAGATTTCCAAGGAAAACATTGTAACCTTGTTTGGTCTGCATTCTCAAAGCCAGATGGGGACATTCTCAGGTTGCTAATCGACCAGCAGAATTTCCAGGGTATATGCTCTTCCTTTTCCATTTTCTGTCTTTCTTCACATTCTTTCATCCCATTTCTAAAACTATAGTTAATTCCAGGCAAAGTTTTTCTGCTTTCCACATAAGTCATTTCAGTACACTAACTTCTTTCTGATTTAATATATATAAAATGTTGAATATATAATGAATATATATACATATAATGAATATATATATGCTGAATATTTGTGTGCTGGTACTGGGCTTTGAACTCAGAACCTTGAGTTTTTCACTCAAGGTTGTTACTTTACAATGTAAGTCACACCTCCACTCTTTGTTTTTCTTTTTTTTTTCCTTCCTTCCTTCCTTCCTTTCTTCCTTCCTTCCTTCCTTCCTTCCTTCCTTCCTTCCTTCCTTCCTTCCTTTCTTTCTTCCTTCCTTCCTTTCTCTCTCTCTCTCTCTCTCTTTCTTTCTCTCTCTCTCTCTCTCTTTCTTTCTTTCTTTCTTTCTTTTTTTGTACTAGTCCAAGAGTTTGAACTCAGCGCTTTTGTGCTGTCTCTGAGCACAGCTTTATTTTTGGCTTTTTTTGTGCTTAGTTGGACATAAGAGTTTCATGGACTTTCCTGCCTGGGCTAGCTTACAGCCTTGGTCTTCAGATCTCAGCCTCGAGTAGCTAGGATTACAGATGTGAACCACAGGTGCCCAGCTTTCTCTTTTTGATTTTTAAGCTACTCTTTTTTTATTCCTTTCACTTTTTTTTTTTGCTTAACCTGTTTATGTGTAGATGTTTGTAACCTCAGCACTTAACATGAATCCTTGGAATATGGTAGCTGCTCAAAAATGTGTTGATAGTCTGAATTCATCCAACAAATATCCATCTACTTACCTCTCTGTCTCTGTCTCTGTCTCTCTCCCCAGTAGAAATGGCCACTTGGATGGTAAGGGTGCATCTTGTTTATCTTGGCTTTCATGGCACATTTACAAGTGCCTGGCATCTAGTGGGTTCTCAAGCAAAGATTAATGGATAAATGAATTATACACATGAGTTTATGGATGGACCTCAGCATACTGTAAAATAATAAGCTCTGGCGACACAGTTTCAGAATATACTATCTCAGAACTAGGATAAATAGAGGCTGCCAAGTTGGGCTTGGGATAATTGCTGGGAAATTGGATGGAAGAGGGATGCAAATGAGGAACAATGTTTGAGATTACAGGAGAGTGCAATATTGGTAGTCTTCACAAAGTGGAGCATATTTTTGATTCAAAGCACAGGACAAATGTATCTTTTCTTTTTCTTGGGATGAAACACTAGCCTTAAATGTTTTCTTGAAAGTCCTTATGAAATCTCACCGAAATAGCCCCAGGGAATTGAAATCTGAGCTGCCCTCTGAGTCAGACAGTTGGAATAATGCTTGGGATCAGTACTGTTTGTGCCACTGCTGATGTGGTAACCACTTCAGGATATATCCCTATTATTCCCAGGATAGACCTTAATTTACTTCAGCCAACAATAGGCAAAGACATGATGAAGACCAGAGCTTGTTCTTTTCGTAGTGCTGTGCTCAGGTTGAAAATAAAATGAAATGATGAGGGTATTTTTTTCTATCTCTGCTATCTTTCTTCAAATTTATGCAGACACTCTTTCATCCTTTCCTGCAGATTCCTATACATTTTGCATATTGCCATGTTGAATCTTATAGAGTCAAAGCTTCTCTCATATTTCCATGCTGATTAAGGTGGGGGGCATATTTTTATTATTGACAATCTAGACTTCCAGATTGATAACATATCCATATGTAGACTGTATCTCAATTTCTTTGAGATAGTGCTATGTGCTGGGAAGGTAATAGTGTGATAACCAACGGGGCAGGAATTCCTGTCCTGTGCTGCCACGGTGACACTTCCAAGTGGGCTGGGATACTGGAGGGGGCGGGGCATCAGGAGTGGGGGCAGTGCAGCCTAGGGACGTCCCTCCCCATGCTGGCATCACTGCCACAGTGGCACTTCCCAGTGGGCTGGGCTGCTGGAGGGGGTGGGGCGTCAGAGGGCCAGAGTGTGGATATACAGGCTGCCTGTGCTGAGCAGAGAGGAGGGAGAGAGGAGAGAGAAAAGTGGTGAAAGGTGCCTGCTGGAGGAGCAGAGTGATGTCTGAACCTGCCAAAAGGCTTGAGGCCTGTGGAGAAGTCCGGAGCCCTAGGCCCCTGGAAAGGCCCGAAGCCCAAGGAGAGGACCGAGGCCTGTAGGAAGGAGGAATAGAAAGAAGCTCACTCCTCTGGAGATTTGGAAGTCAGGGCTGCTCTGGATTCTGGTTAGTTAGCCCAGGACAAGGTAGTCATAGGCCGTAGTGGAGGCCATTCTAGTTCTGGGTATTGGGTGGTAAATAAAGCTCATTTTTAAATAAAACTCCTTTGCCACCTTCAGCCATGCTGGATTTTCTTGGTCATTACAATAAGTTTTAGAATGAGACATAGCTGTTGAACTTGTGTTTTTGTTGATTAGATGATAGGCCTTGAGCATATTTCTTTACATCTCCCAACTTGAAAATGTGGAAAATAACTTCATCATAGTGTAATGACCTGAGAGAGAGAAAATCCACAGAGACATGGCTAAAGGTGGCAAAGGAGTTTTATTTACAACCCAGAACCCAGAATCAAGAGCAGCCTCAACCTCCAAACCTCTGCCGAACCTCCAAGGGAGCAAGCTTCTTTCTATTCCTCCTTCATGCAGGCCTCACCTCTCCTCAGAACTCAGGCCGTTCTTCAGGCCTCAGGCCTTTCAGCAGACCTCAGGCCTCAAAGCCTCTCTGCTGCTCTCCTCAGCTCAGCTCCATTATGGTCTCTGGCAGGCACTGCTCCCTGCTTCCCTCTCTCCTCTCTCACTCCTTACCCCCTTCCATCTCTCCCCCCCTCACCTACCTCTCAGAACATGCAGCCTATAGGCTGCCATGCTCCACTCCAATGGCTCTGATGCTCCACCTTCAAGGTGCATACTGTCTAACCACCTCAACAATTCCAACTGCTCCTTAAAGCTCTGCCCCCTCCACCAGCATGGCACACGTGGCAATGACACCAGCACTGGCTGGTACTTCCCCCACCCCTCAGGTTATCACAAATAGGAATTGCTTTGGGTTTCAATAAGTTAAAAGGCCTTCTTGAGAAAGCATTTAGCTATCACTGAAGTTCAAAATTGTTTCTTTAATGTTATTTCCCTAATGTTATTGGCCTGGTTCATGGCCAATATTAACATCTGTGAATGGAGAAAAAATAGAAATGAAGGATTAAAATGTGTGACAATAATAGTAATATATTGTGAGACAATTTTATCATCTGGAAATCACTTTGAGTAGCTGCAAAGAAAATCATAGTAGGGCTGGGTATATGGCTTAGTGGTAAAGTGCTTGCCTTGCATACATGCAGCCCTAGGCTCCATTCCTCAGCCCCACATATATAAAAAAAGCCAGAAGTGGCGCTGTGGCTCAAGTGGCAGAGTGTTAGCCTTGAGCAAAAAGAAGCCAGGGATAGTGCTCAGGCCCTGAGTTCAAGCCCAGGACTGGCCAATAAAAAAAAGGAAGTGACGGTAAAATTTAATACTCAACTAGGAGTTGATTAACTTATCAACCTGACAGCTGGAAATCCATAAATCCATCCTGACTTGGTAGTTGACTGATAAGACACTGTATTCAATAAAGCCTCACTTAACTACTTTTCCCATTGTGTAGGATAGTCTTTCTTCTTATTTTAGAGCCTTAAATCACTTACTTGAGATAAAAAAACAGTACATTTAACATGTTGTCTCTAACATACTCTTTTTGCTAGCCCATCCTCCTTATTGTGGCGAGATCAATCACATATATTTACCTGTTCAGAGATCTCTACTGATAGCCTGGTGTCTATTCAATCCATTCTGACCTGGCACTCAATGTCCTTTACAAAATATCTTCAGATTCATAGAATAGTTAATGAGTATTTACTGAGTTCCTACTATAAATCAAATTATTGGTCTTGGAAGCTTGGAATACAACAACGAAGTGGACATGGTCTCTGCCCACACTAAGTGGGTATTCTAGTTCTATGGTTCTCAGAGTGATGCCAGGAAGCTTCAAGGGTCTTTGAGACTTATGCCAAGTCAAAATTCATTTCACAGGGCTGGGGATATAGCCTAGTGGCAAGAGTGCCTGCCTCGGATACAAGAGGCCCTAGGTTCGATTCCCCAGCACCACATATAAAGAAAACAGCCAGAAGCGGCGCTGTGGCTCAAGTGGCAGAGTGCTAGCCTTGAGCGGGAAGAAGCCAGGGACAGTGCTTAGGCCCTGAGTCCAAGGCCCAGGACTGGCCAAAGGAAAAAAAAAAAAAAAGAAAAGAAAAATTCATTTCACAATATTTGTCATTTTACTTACTTTTTTGTACATGTAGAATGAAGCTTCCATGTGATATCACATACTAAATGTAGAAGAGAAAAACCAGTGGTCTTCCACGAAGCCAGACATTAAGGCTGGTTGTGAAGATGTGAAGCAGTGCTCCTCGAATTATTTTGTTTGAAAAGTTTGCTTATGAAAACATGGGTAATTGTTAATTTGTCATCTCTGTTGTAGGGAGTACAGCTGACTCCATCTTGATTAGGGAAACATGGTAGCAATTTTTAAAATGAAGTTAAATATTAGGTCAAACTGACTCCAAAATTCTGCTTCTGTAAATGGCTTGCTTAATTTGTTTGTTGCTTGCTCTACTCCCTGCGTCAGCCCCCTACATCTGTGCTACATTTTTACCTTTATAAACCCCAACTTGAGGACTGCTTGGGGTCACAGTGTCAGAGCCCAAGTCTGTACTATGTCCCTGGCCAGTTAGCCTGCTTTTCACAGTCGCAGCTTCAGCTCCTGAGTCTGTGCTGTGTCCCTGGCTGGTCAGTTCACTTTTTTTTTTTTTTTTGGCCAGTCCTGGGCCTTGGACTCAGGGCCTGAGCACTGTCCCTGGCTTCTTCCCACTCAAGGCTAGCACTCTGCCACTTGAGCCACAGCGCCGCTTCTGGCCGTTTTCTGTATATGTGGTGCTGGGGAATCGAACCTAGGGCCTCGTGTATCCGAGGCAGGCACTCTTGCCACTAGGCTATATCCCCAGCCCAACTTTTTGCTTCTCCAAGAAATCCATCTTTTTGCTTGAGACTGTCTCTGAGTGGTGAACTCTTGGAGGGATGGGGAACCTCCTCCCTTGAACTCCATAACAGTCTCTACCCATATGGCTAGAAAAACATGATTCCTGCATGTGGCTGTGAGTTTTTCTATGACAGTGGTATTTGAATCAGAATACTACGTAAGGAAATCTTTCACCAGTGTAGGCAGGCATCACCCAAGTTACCGAGAGCAATATAGAAGAAAATGGTGGAGGAAAGATGAATTCATTCTCTCTTCTGGAACTGGAATACCCATCATCCCATACTTGGAAAATGAGAATTCCAAGTGATTAGGTTTTGGGATTCAGGGACTTAGAATTGTTTTGTGGCCTTTAAAATATTAGTAAGTTCTTGGGGAAAGCAAAGGAAGGGGTGATATTGCCTAAAAGGAATTGTACTCATTACTTGACATAAAATGGCAAACCCTCCATACAACACTTGAATAATAACAGCAAAATTATATTAAAGTTAGTGAGTTCTTACTGTGTTGTCGAGTCTGGCCCCAAACTCCTGAGATCCTGTTTTGGCCTCCCAAGTAGCTGGGGTGATAGGAGTGCATCACTATATCTTGCTCTCTCAGACTTTTTGACTCAGAATCAGCTTCCTGATTCTTCTTGATTGTCTTTATCCCAGTTCCCATGCCTTTTAGTTCTGTTTTTCTACAGAACTCTGACCAATAAAATGTTTACATTAACATGTAGTGAGTTTACTCTGTTATGTAAACATTAACTAAACAATAAATATTAGAAAGCATTTCAATTTACATGTTTAATACAGAAGGGAGGTAGATGAATGGAGAGAGGATGGTGGGAAAATGCAGTTATAATATTCAATAAAACTAGGAAAATTGTGAGGATAAATGGGGTTAGGGGATGGGGAGAACAATTAAGAGTTATATTGATGAAGATGCATTATATTTATAAACTTGTAAGTCTTCTGTATAACTACTTAAAGACAAAGATTTACTTAAAAAATAAATGCCTAGTACAGTAACTATTTGTGACTATGGTATATATAAACATGAGCACACTGGGATCTTAACAGTTTTTGTAAAGTCATCTAGAGATCGAGAATTTTTTTTTTTTTTGGCCAGTCCTGGGCCTTGGACTCAGGGCCTGAGCACTGTCCCTGGCTTCTTTTTGCTCAAGGCCAGCACTCTGCCACCTGAGCCACAGCGCCCCTTTTGGCCATTTTCCATATATGTGGTGCTGGGGAATCGAACCGAGAGCTTCATGTGTAGGAGGCAAGCACTCTTGCCATTAGGCCATATTCCCAGCCCCGAGATTGAGAAATTTAAGAAGCTGTCTTTCAGTTATCCTCGAAAATAGACAATATAGAGTGAATATAACACTGAATGCACACACATATATAATCTAATCTCAGGTAGTGACAATGTCGTGAAGGAAAATGCATAAAGATAAGGAAATAGATCAACTGGCTACATCTGTTCTCTGGTTAAACTGAATCACCTACCAGTTCCTGTACACAATTCATGTTTTCTCACTTCTAACCTTTTGCAATGCTGTTTTTAAAACCTGATTTGCCTTTTCCTCTTTTTTTTTTTTGCCTATCTGGGGCTTGCCTTCAGGGCCTGCGCATTTCCCTGAGCTTTTATGTTCAAGGCTAGTTCTCTGCCACTTGAGCCATAGCTCCACTTCCAGATATTTTTTGATAGTATAGTGGAGATAAGAGTCTCACAGGGGGCTGGAGATATAGCCTAGCGGCAAGAGTGCCTGCCTCGGATACACGAGGCCCTAGGTTCGATTCCCCAGCACCACATATACAGAAAACGGCCAGAAGCGGCGCTGTGGCTCAAGTGGCAGAGGGCTAGCCTTGAGCGGGAAGAAGCCAGGGACAGTGCTCAGGCCCTGAGTCCAAGGCCCAGGACTGGCAAAAAAAAAAAAAGAGTCTCACAGACTTCGAACTGCAACCCTCAGATCTCAGCCTCTCAGCTCCTCAGCATCTTTTTCTTTATTTTCACCTATCAAAATTCTGTTTATCTTTCAGGGCTGTTAAATGTCAGTTGAGCCATGATTCCTCCCCCAATTTTCTTCTAAAAAAAGTGATTTATCTCCCTTTGATTGTTTTTATCCTCATGATAACATTTTGTTAGATTTTTCATATGAAACTCATAATGTTCTGCTTTTTATGAATTTATAGTTATGTATATGTTACTTATATCATTCTCGAATTTATGATCCTTCTTAAATTTGGGGATTATTTCTCTTGATATTGAACTTTGTCTGCATCAGTGAGACTTAGCTTTAGCAGCAATATAGCCCTCTCAATAACACATGAGTGTGGTTCTCATATACCCTGCAGATGGCAGAACTGTCTAGTGCTGGGGTAGTGACTGTTGCTCTAAAAGTCCCCAGAGATGCAGATTCTGCTCTGAACTGGCAACTGTTCCTCCATCCCAAGTATGGCCCTCAACATTAAAATAGAAACTTTTTTTTTTGTGGGTTAAGGGGCTGAAAAAAGGAAGGGAGTAGGATAAGGGGCTAACAGTATGTACCAACTCTTCTTGGAAGTTGTGACACTTCTATTCATACCCCATTGGTAGAGGTTACCCACATGTGCACATCCAGCTTCAAAGAAGCCTGGGAAATGTAGTCTTTATTTTTAGTAGCATGTTAGTTTTTCATCATTGATAAACCACTTGAGATAATCTGATTTTTAAAAAAGAAAAATGTTATTTTTACCTCATAGTTTCAGAGGTTACAGCTTATGATTGGCTTGCTCTATAGTTTTGGGTCTGTGGCAAGGCAGATGATCACAGAGGGAGCCCATGATGGAGCAAAGCTGCTCATCTCATGGAGGCTGTGAAGCAATGAGAAGAAAATGAAACAACCAGGCTCCAATATCCCCTTCAAGAACCCACTACCAGCCACCTACATTCTTTCCAGGCTCCTAATGTCCTCATTACCATGTGAGTCTTTGGGGAACATTGAAGATCCAAACCATACCAGTATGGGGCTGGGAATATGCCCTACTGGTAGTGTGCCTGCCTCCCAAACCATACCAGTAGTCTTGTGCTTACCTACTAGTGCTTACACATACTAGTGGTGGGTGGGGGTGAGGGAGAAATTTCTATTATCTGTCCAACATGTATCGCATGAGCACATATTCCAGGTTAATGCTTAAGACTGACTTTTAGCAGGTAAGGAATACTGAGCTTTGTTCTTATTACCATTATTTATTGGACACAGAAAGCAATGGGAATTTTATATATCATATATTTGTCTTTAAAGGAGGTACTAGAAATGGTTAGGAAAGTATATAATATATTTTTTAGACAAGTATTACAAGCCTCCCAAGTTGACTTGTTCATAGCTACACATCTTAAAAAAAATTAAACTCATCGGCTTGTTTTCATCATATTAACTTCTTCTGATCACCTAAGTTCTTGACCGGCATTATCCCCAAGCTTCCTTGTTCTGTGTACCCTCAGCTCTTCTGTAGATTCATGATCACAAAGAAAAGTACCTTTCAGGGGCTGGGAATATGGCCTAGTGGCAAGAGTGCTTGCCTCCTACACATGAGGATCTCGGTTCAATTCCCCAGCACCACATATATGGAAAACGGCCAGAAGGGGCACTGTGGCTCAGGTGGCAGAGTGCTATCCTTGAGTGGGAAGAAGCCAGGGATGGTGCTCAGGCCCTGAGTCAAAAGGCCCAGGACTGGCCAAAAAAAAAAAAAAAAAAAAAAAAAGAAAGGTACCTTTCAGAGCCAGACTTACCTCATACCTATAATCCTAGCTACTTAGGAGGTGGGAACAGAAGGATTATAGTTCAAGGTCACCTCAATAAAAATCATAAGACCCTATCTGAAAAACAAATGAAAGCAAAAGTAGCTGAGAGTGTGACTCAAGGGGTAGAGTATTTGCTTATCAAGTACAAGATCTTGAGTTTAATCTTCAATATCTCTTAAAACCAAAAGAAAACCCTTGGAAGAAACTTCTGGTGGCTGAATCAAGTTGTTAAGTCTGTATGTCTGTTCCACATAAAAGCAGATTAGAGACTATTTTAAGGTGCTAAAAATCTAAAATCATTGGTGCATCAAACTTAGATCTGTATGTGTGTATCTGTTTCTTAATTTCTTCTTATAGCATACAGCCTTATTGAGAAAAACTTTAAGTAAATTTTGAGTTTGGATCTTATTTCTGCAAAATATTTTCACTGGGGTTTACAGCAGTATCTTGTGCTCACTTCTGCCCTCTCCTTCATCTTCCCACAATACTGTCTATTACTGGCCTTCCAAATTGGGGGAAAAAAAATCATTCCTCAGCAAAGTCGGATTGCTCCATGATTGAAATTATATGTTATAAAAATCTATGTGGTCATACTAAGAAGCTCATAGTGTACAAGTATAGATACTTTTGGCTTTAGGTTAGTGGGGATTATCCCAAATGTTAATTCTCTAAAGAAGTTGAAAAAAAAAGAGAGGAACTTGTTAGAAATGAGATTTACTATGTATTACTGTTATTTGATTTTTAAAATTTACATATGTCTTGGTCCTCTTGGATTATATATTTCCTTTTTTGTTTTATTTGCTAGTCCTGGGGCTTGGACTCAGGGCCTGAGCACTGTCCCTGGTTTCTTTCTGCTCAAGGCTAGCACTCTGCTACTTGAGCCACAGCGCCACTTCTGGCTTTTTCTATATATGTAGTGCTGAGGAATCGAACCCACGGCTCCATGTATATGAGGCAAGCCCTCTTGCTACTAGGCCATATTCCTAGCCCTGGATTATATATTTCTTGAGGACTATAGTCATGTCTGACACGTGTTTTTAAGTTACATAATGAAACAAATTTGCCAATAACTGAGATAGACTGAGACAATAAAGCAAACATGTGATTTGTTTTATTATAGCATGAGATTGTTACCAAAGAAATGGTTATTACTTTTCTTTTTTATTAGTTTACAGACTGGAACTTCCATTTGGTACCTTATGCTTTGGCTCATTGGCTAGTGCTCTATCAACTGAGCTACTCCTCCAACTCCAAGACATGGATGCTGCACAGAACTTCATTCATCTTTTGATTCACTCAGCTTGCACATACTTACTGAGCTCTAGTAAAGTGCCTAGCACTGTGGTAGATATGCAAAGACAATGGTGAGCAATATTGGGATAAATTTTGTTTTTCTGAAAGTTAGAGTCTTGAAGAGAAAGATAGACAAAGAAGCAATCACTGAAAAATAGGATCTCTCTCTCTCTCTCTCTCTCGCTCTCTCTCTCTCTCTCTCCTCTCTTTTTTGCCAGTACTAGAGCTTGAACTCAGGTCCTGAATTCTGTCCTTGAGCTTCTATTGCTCAAGGTTAGCACTCTATCATTTGAGCCACAGCTTTACTTTTGGCTTTTTTGGGTGTTTAATTGAAGGTAAGGGTCTCATGGCTTCCAACCACAGTCCTCAGATCTCAGCCTCCTGAGTAGATATGATTGTAGTCATGAACCAGCAGTGCCTGGCAAGTATGATTTTCAGTGGACTTTTAGGTTTTGTGACCTCTAGATCTCTGGGGAAGAATATTTGTTTTTCCTATTCATATAACTGGCTGTTGCCAACTGCACTTCTTTGAAAATGAAATGAAATTCTGACTTTTCCCCAGAGCTTGGTTGTTCCATAATTTAAAAACAATTATTTTGACTTTTTTGTGTAGTAAGAACACTTAAAACAAGATCTTCCTTCTTAACAATTTTAATTGAACACTACAGTATTGTTAATGATAGACACACTATTACACAGCAAATTTCTGACATCTTCATCTTCTTGTATACTGAATCTTCTTATGTTAAATAGCAACTCTCCTTCTTTCCCTTCTAGCCAGCCCTGAAAAACCCACCATTCTACTGTTTGCTTACAATTCTAGATATTTGGGAAGTGAAATTGCATAGTATTTGCCCTGAAATAGAATTATCATATGATCCAACAATCCCACTTCTGGGTGTTCTTCAGAAGAATTGAAACAAGGATTTATAAGAAATAAGCGTATTTGTTGGTGGATACCTTGAAATCCACCATCAAATAAAAGGATAAAAACATATATGGAGCTGGACACTGATGGATCATGACCGTAATCCTATCTACTCAGGAGGCTGAGATCTGAGGATCATGGTTCAATGTCAGCATAAGCAAGAAAGTCTGTGAAACCCTTATCTTCAATTAACCAGCAAAATGACAGCAGTAAAGCTGTGGTATAAGTGCCAGAGTACTAATCTTGAGCATAAAACTAAGGGACAGTGCCCAGGCATGAGTTCAAGCATCAGGAACAGCACACAAAAACAAAAAACAACAATAAAAAAACCCCCATCCCCCCAAATAAAACACACAAAAAATCCAAACCAAAACAAAAAAACCCCAAAACAAAACAAACATAAAACTAAGAAAACAAATGTATAGTACACATAGAATGGAATGTTATTTAGCTTTATCAAAGAAGGAATCTTGTCATATGTCGCAGCATGAATACATGGTGACTGTGTCATGTTCTGTTATCTTAACAAAATAACGGAATCCAAGTGCTGGTTGGCTCATGCCAGGTTTGTTTCTTTCTTTTCTTTCTTTTTTTTTGGCCAGTCCTGGGCCTTGGACTCAGGGCCTGAGCAAAGTCCTTGGCTTCTTTTTGCTCAAGGCTAGCACTCTGCCACTTGAGCCACAGCGCCACTTCTGGCCGTTTTCTGTATATGTGGTGCTGGGGAATTGAACCCAGGGCCTCATGTATACGAGGCAAGCACTCTTGCCACTAGGCCATATCCTCAGCCCTCATGCCAGGTTTGAAGCCAGCCAGGGCATGAAAGTCCATGAGACTCTTATCTCCAATAAACTACTCAGAAAAAGCAGGAAATGGCTCTGGGGCCCAAGTGGTAAAGTGCTAGCCTTGAGCTAAAGAAGCTCAGGGACAGCACCCAGGCCCAGAGTTCAAGCTTCAGGCCTGGAAAACAACAACAGCAATAATAACAAAACTGAGCAGAATGAGTTATTTCTCATGAAGACTGTGATCTCCTTAAGTCAAAGCCATTTCTAAGGAGCACGCTGCAGTTGAGTATCAAGGTTGTACTCAGGTTGTCAAGGGAGAGACAATGAATGTTAGAAAGTTCGGTAGCTTAACACAGTATTAAGGCTGGGTTTGTAGCTTAGTTGGTAGAGTATTTGTAAGGTCCTGGGTCTGATCTTCAACAGTGTAAAAAAACAACAACAAGGGCTGGGAATATGGCCTAGTGGTAAAGTGCTCGCCTCATATACATGAAGCCCTGGGTTCAATTCCTCAGCACCACATATATTGAAAAAAGCCAGAAGTGGTGCTATGGCTCAAGAGGTAGAGTGCTAGTCTTGAGCAAAACGAAGCCATGGACAGTGCTCAGGCCCTGAGTCCATGCCCCAGGACTGGCAACAAAAACAAAACAAATAAACAAAAAAAACAACAACAAAAAACGACTTTCTTTTTTTTTTCATCTTTCATTCTTTCCTATTTCCTTTCTCACAAACCTAGAAGACATATTTTCCTGGCCAATAAGTCTTTTTATAGACTAACAAAAATAATGACTTTTGTGGTCTAGTTTTTACCCTAATTGTGTATTAATAATATACAAGAAAAAGGGTTAGATTAGAAATGAAAAGATATTTCTTTTTTCTTTTTCCTTTTGTCAGTATTGTGGTTTAAACTCAGGCCCTGGCTATCCAGGCACCCCTTGCTGAGCCATACCTCCAGCTGTTTACCACTAGTTATCTTTTCTTAAAAAAATTAATTACTTACTTATTGTCAAAGTGATGTACAGAGTGACGTACAGTTACATACATTAGGCCATGGGTACATTTCTAGTACTATTTGTTACCTCCTCCCTCATTCCCCCCTCCTCCCCATTTTCCTCTCCCCCCATGAGTTGTTCAGTTGGTTTACACCAAATGGTTTTGCAAGTATTGCTTTTGGAGTCATTTGTCTTTTTATCCATTGACTCTCGATTTTGATATTCCTTTTCACTTCCCTAGTTCTAATACCAGTATATACAGTATCCAGGGAACTCAGATGAGACACAGTGATAGTTCAGGACAACCAAAGGAAGGGGATACAAGAGGATCATCAACAAAAGAAGCTACATTTTCACATGGCATGTTGAAAGTAATTGCAACAATGATATAACAGTTGTTTCCATAACATGGAGTTCATTTCACTTAGCTTCATCTTATGTGTTCATAAGGGTATAGCTATTGGGCTCTTGTGATCCTCTGCTGTGACTAGCCTAAACCTGTGATAATTATTCCCTATGAGGGAGATCATAGAGTCCATGTTTCTTTGGGTCTGGCTCACTTCACTTAGTATAATTTTTTCCAAGTCCTTCCATTTCCTTACCAATGGGGCAATGTCATTCTTTCTGATAGAGGCATAAAACTCCATTATGTATATGTACCACATTTTCCTGATCCATTCGTCTACCGAGGGACATCTGGGTTGGTTCCATATTTTAGCTATGACAAATTGTGCTGCGATGAACATTGTTGTGCTGGTGGCTTTAGTGTGTTCTTGTTTGTAGTAGTTCTTGTTTGGGTAGATGCCCAAAAGTAGGGCTGCTGGGTCATACCAATGGTTATCTTTGAAATAGGGTCTCACTTTAGTCTTCCCCTCCTTGCTGGGACAACAGCACATGACATCGTAACCCTAGCTACTCAAGAGCCTGGGATCCGAGGAACATGGTTTCAAAGCCCAGGCAAGAAAGTAAGCGAGACTCTTATCTTCAATTAACCATCTTCTTTTCACTAGGATGGTATATCAGAGATATTTTGTGCTCAGACTGCCATTAAACCATGATCCCCCTAATTTCAACTTCCCAAGTCATTTAGGATGATGAGCATGTGCTATGATGCCCATGTGCTATGGGCTGAGATGGGGTCTGGAGAACTTTCTGCCTGGACTGGCCTAGGAAAGTGGATTCTTCCATTATGAAATTTTGCCAGTAGCTAGTACTCTAGATGTGAGCCACTGGTACATTGCTTCTGAGTAATGTTTTCCCCTTTCCATCAAAGACACTAATTTGATGAGTGTCCTGATACAAATCACTTTTCTGTGTCTTAGTTGCTGTAACATGAGAAAGTAAGTTATGTAACTATGATGACATAGCTTTCCACGTGGGGTGGAAAAACTTGAGTGACTTTGGATAAGTCAGTTCATACATATAATGGGAACTTGTTGGTTGCTTTTTTATGTTTATTTATTTTTTGCTTCTCCAACAGCCTTTGTTTGTTTTTTTGTCTTTAATGTTATGCTCTATTTTGCTCAGACATCAGCTGGTGTACAATGGATGCCACATCTGGCTCCAGAGGTGGATCCTGACTGGCTTAAATCAACCACAGTTTCCTGTTCCCTGAGAGAGTCAACTGCCGCATGGATGAGTATCAGCCTACTGTATTTCAGACCATGGAGAGAAGAGGAAATTCCTACAATGGGGACTGGTGGGCTCTTGTGAAGAGGCTTCTTTTGACTGAGCTGGCTGAAAAGCTTCTCTTCTGGGTAAAGAAGAAGGAAGAAAGGCAGTGAGATTTGGAATCATGGCTACCCTAAAGGAAGCTGAGAAGAACAAGCTGTCAATTAAAGGGTGGAGTCCAGACAGTCTTGTATAAAATAACTCATACCCTGGTGACTCCCTGAAGGTGTGGTACAAACCATGCCAGAAGCAACTGCTGAAACTTTAAAAACTTGTGAACCCACAAAGCAGTAGACTTGTAGGTTCAAGTCAATTTAATTGATTTTTTTCTGTTGCTATAACTCAAAGCTTTATTCTTTTTGAGGTTTCCTTAAATATATTTCTTTATTTTATTTGTTTTGTTTTTGTTGCCAGTCCTGGGGCGTGGACTTAAGGCCTGAGTACTGTCCCTGGCTTCTTTTTGCTCAAGGCCAGCACTCTACCTCTTGAGTCACAGTGCCATTTCTGGCTTTTTTCTATATATGTGGTGCTGAGGAATCGAACCCAGGGCTTCATGTATACGAGGCAAGCACTCTACCACTAGACCATATTCCCAGCCCCCATTAAATATATTTCTAGTAGTCTTTTATCCACATGCAACTAATATCTTGCTTATTGATTCATTTAAAAATTATAATAAAGGGTACATTGTCTAGAAAGAAATATACTCATCACCCGATTTATGTAACTATATTCCCTCTGTACATCACCTCTATAATAACAACAAAAAATAAAAAAATTGTAATTCACTTCTAACTTATCAACCATAAAAAGTTGAAAATAAGACAAAAATAAGAGTCAGTCCTAACATACAGAAAATATTCTATAAATGTTAAATGGAAGAGGCCTTGGCCTTCATTAGCACGATTATTTAGCAGGCAAGTTGGCAGACAATGTCGATGACAATACTGATAGAGACGGGAGAGTGGAAACACAAGGAGCATGAGGAAATCCATACATAAGCTAATGGCCACAGGGAGTGGGGCAACTGTGAAGGTCTAAGAGAAGTTGAACTAGACTATTTGTGTCTCAAGGTCATTAGAACCTGTTCCTCTATTTGTCTGTTCTGCTCCCTCCACTTTTACTCTGGCTCAAGCTTTGTTTTTGTCAAAACACCATTACCCTAGGGGGGAAAAAGCATGAAAAGGCACTGCTTGTTCCCAGACTGGTTACAACCCTACCTTTCTAGCAATTTGTTTTTCCTGGTAAAGTAAAACCTCTCTTTCCTAATTATGGGTTGGGATTTTGGTAGCTTTGAGTTTCTGTAAATTACCACTGATTTTCAACCAGCTCTTCAATCTTCAAAATATGATCCAGAAGAGCATTGTGAGCTCCACCAGACTTATCTGTGACTAACTTCTTAGTGGAAATCAGCTGTGGTATGCCTCACCCTGATGCTTTTATTGGGCATTTCTTTGGGAAGCCAGAACTCAGACTCCCATGCAGCACCAACCCGTACTTGAGAATAGCTGCCTGTTCTCATGTGTATAGATTGGTTAATTGTCACTTCTCCCAAGGGTTCTCCAAACTGGAAGTCAATATTAGTTCCAAGAGGCATAAATTGAAGTCCTTAATCTCATTTTGCTCTGTTTTTTTTGTACCTTAGAGCAAGCATATTCTCTTGCTTTTCTTTCATTCTACAGACTTGAACCCTCTTTGTTTAAATGTAAACTCCTAGAGGAGATATGATATCATAGATAGCTCTGCATATAATGTATCCTGAACAATACCAGTAGATTGTTGAAAGAGAGATAAAAAAGTTCTGAGTTTGGGCTAGAAGGTCAAGAAGTATATTACTTTTCTGAGAAGACTCTGGTGATTGGGTGGAAGGACACAAATATCCTATTTGATGATTTGAAGAACACACTAATGATCATCAGACTCACTGTTCTGAGTTTGATATTGACTGAATTTGTTGACTGACAAGAAAACATTATCAACAAAGAAGTGCTTTACTGAGACACTCCTCCCCCGAGTCTGCAATGTTGTTCAAGGGTTTAAATGAAGTAGTGCCTGTGAAATGTGTAGGATAATACCAGGCGTGTGTGTGTGTGTGTGTGTAGTATATACAGCAATCAAATATATATATTGCCAATCCTGGGCCTTGGATTCAGGGCCTGAGTACTGTCCCTGGCTCCTTTTTGCTCAAGGCTAGCACTCTGCCACTTGAGCCACAGAGCCACTTCTGGCCATTTTCTATATATGTCATGCTGGGGAATCAAACCCAGGGCTTCATGTATGTGAGGCAAGCACTCTTGCCACTAGGCCATATTCCCAGCCCCAGCAATCAAATATGTATGCCAGCTATTCTTATTATAGAGATGCTTGGCTCTGTGCATGGAGCTAAAATTGCTCTTTCCTAAAAGCTATAATCCTTTCATTTGTTTACTGATCCATTGATGTATTTAACAACTATTTGTTCTCATGGATTCCTGAGAGCAGAGGCTGTCCTGACTTGTACATATTCTTTCTTCAGGGCTATCACACATTATAATGACAATAAGAACAAGTTTTAAGAAATAAAGTCTAACACACATGTCATTTTCAACAATTTAATTGGTCAGGTAGACATGTAATGTTTGTGAACACAAGTAATGTGTATTTTAAAACAATGTATATTTCAAAATTATCTGGGGCAATAGTAGTGGGGTTTGAACCCAAGGTACTCTACTGGTACTCCACCATTTGAGCCATGACTGCAACTCTAGAACAGTAGTTCTCAAATGTTAATGTGCACAAAAGGCAGAGTCTTATGGTTTGGATCTTAACAGTCCTTTAATATCCCATGTGTGGAAAACTTGGTCCCCAGGTGATTACCCTTGTGGGAGAAAATAGCATGTTTGGGAGTTATGGTCTAGTTGGGGAGAGTAGGTCATGATGAGAATGCCCTTGAATAGGCTGGTGGGATCCCATAGATTCCTGTATCTCTTTTGTTTCTAGGCCCCAGTGTTAGTAGTTTTAATTTACTGTGTTCTCCTTGCTATGAAGTTTGTCCTTGTCACAGGCCTAAAGCAAAGGAGCTAATGTAGTATGGACTGACTTCTCAGCAGCTATGGGCCAAAATAAACGTTTCCTTCATTTACCTCAAGTATTTTGTCGGAGTTATGGTAAACTAAAAGTAATCCTGTTCAGAAATTCATCTTAGTCCTAGAGATTCTGAACCAGCCAGGCTAAGTTTTTAATAGGCCCACTGAAGTGATTTTGATATTGGTAGTTCTGATATTGGTAGTTATGAGTTACTGTATTAGTTCATTTTTTGGCAACTACAATGCAATATCTCAGGCAAGCTAACTTAGTTCACACTTTTGGGAGTTGAAAGTCAAAGGTCACATATCACATTGGTGAGAGCATGATGGCAAAAGTGGT
Organism: Perognathus longimembris pacificus; assembly: GCF_023159225.1. Classification (NCBI taxonomy): domain Eukaryota; kingdom Metazoa; phylum Chordata; class Mammalia; order Rodentia; family Heteromyidae; genus Perognathus; species Perognathus longimembris. The sequence goes on from NC_063167.1 coordinate 55,806,798, forward strand.
AGCAAGTGAGGTCATACTGCAAGCCAGGGAGCTATGGCATGATCTGGGTATAGGGACTGGCTTTTTACCACCACTTGCTTTTATGAAAACTAACCCAGGGTCTCATGAGAAGTACCTTAAGTACTTTTGAAGACAGAGACTCCAATATTCTAAGTACTACTCACTAGACCTGCAGCATCTCTCATCACTGCTACCCTGGGGATCAAACTTCTAACACAAGAACCTGTAGGGGACCAGCTATGGAACCAGAGAAAGCAAATCAAACAAATCTAGGTATCTAGAGAGAAGGTTGACTTTATATATCAACCTCAAGAGCTGTAGCATTTCTTCAACAGGTTACAAAGCTCTGTATATTTAGGAAAATTTGACAGATGCTCTGCGACTATGCCAAAGAGAATCTGAAATTACTGACTAGATGTCCTCAAGATGAAAAGATGAAAACTCTGTAGAAAAGTGTTTTACAAGGTGCTTTCTCTTTCTCTACTTTGTATATGTATGTGTCTATGTGTGTACACATGTATATGTATGTCTGGGATATGGGTGGATCTTCTTAAAGTATGATGATTCTAGGCAGAGCTCAAGATGATTTAACAACTAAAAATATGAATTTTTAATCAGGAAGTAATCTCTGAACAGCTTATTTGAGTTGCTACATGTTTTCTGACTTAGCCTAGGGGTCAGATATTCTCAAGATTTTTAGATTTCTGTCCTGTAGCAAACTGAAAAGGTAAAGCTACTCTTGATGGCAGATATATGAAAAGTGGAAGGTCAAGATTATATTTAGCAGTGGGAAAAGTGAGAGATACAACAATGATGAACAGATACTCTTCCTCGAAATTTTTGAGAGCAATAAGGTCAAGCAGGACACTGGTGGGGAAACACTGACAGGCTAGAGAAAGAAGGGGTAAAGTGTTTTTATGGTCATCAGATTGCATCCCTAGCAAGACAGGGCGGCATCTTCAGGGACTGGTTGGTAGAGGAGAGGATAATCCAGGACACTTTGATAGGAATAATGCTTGACTCCTTGTGACTCTCTTGGTGGTAGCTTTGAGTCCTGTTAAGTAATATATATGTAATATATATGTATATATATATAACATATATATAGCTATGGAATATATGTGTATATATATAACACATATATGTATATATAACATATATATACACATATATTCCATAGCTATGTCCTTTGTATTCATTATTTCAAAATTAAATCATTTTTTCTAATTGATCTAGTAAGAAGGAGGTATGGGGATTGAACCCAGGCAATCAGTTTCAGAGTCAATGTGCCTAATTACTGTGCTATATGGTTTTCCTCATGTGCCTCAGTACAAGAGAGCTTTCCCTTTACCAATATGCAGATCATGCAGCTGAGACATTATCCATCTTATTCTCAAGCATGTGCTGTGCTTACCTGGTAGGTCAAGAAGAGATTACTATGAATAATTACATAGAAAATAAGTCTTGAACATTCCTTTTCTATGGCAGACCCATAGAAGCTATTCTAGACGTGCCCACTTGTATAATGAGTGAAAGAGTTATATTATGGTTATCGTGGTACAAGGGTGTTAAATTAGACCTTTGTGACTAAGAGTTCTCTGACATATAGGGTTAATAGGGCTGTATACATGCAAGCCAGAAGAAGGTGAAGGACCAAGTCTGTGACAAATTCCACAAATCAGCAGCATGGCCAGATATTAGTTAGAAAAATGTCAACTGTTACTTTCAACATGCCGTGTGAAACCGTAGCTTCTATTGTTGATGATCCTCTTGTATCCCCTTCCTGTGGTTGTACCTGCACTATCACTGTATCTTATCTGGGCACATTGGAAACTGTATATACTGGTATTAGAACTAAGAAAGTGAAAGGGAATACCAAAATCCAGAGACACAGGATAAAAAGACAAATGACTACAAAAGCAATACTTGCAAAACTGTTTGGTGTAAACCAACTGAACAACTCATGGGGGGAGAGGGAAAAGGAGAGGGAGGTGGGGGAAATGAGGGACGAGGTAACAAACAGTACAAGAAATGTATCCAATGCCTAACGTATGAAACTGTAACCTCTCTGTACATTACCTTGACAATAAATAAAAAAAAAAAGAAAAATGTCAACTGGACCTAACCAGCTAGGGTGTTTTATAATAAAAATGTTGGGAAGCAGAAAGGGAAATCTTTTACATGGAACCTAGTGTTGACCATAGATAGGGACATAGGATGAGAAATTGGCAAAAACTTGGGATAGGAAGTTCATAAAGCAGTCTTTTCCCCCCTTGTTGTAGGGCTCGAACTCAGGGCCTGAGCACTATCCCTGAGCTTCAATTGTGCTCAATGTTAGAGCTCTACTACTTGAGCCACAGTCCCACTTTGGCCTTTGTTTGAGTAATTTATTGGAAATGAGGGTTAATGGCCTTTCCTGCCTGGGCTGGCTTCAAACCATGATCCTCAAATCTCAGCCTCCTGAATAGCTAGGATTACAGATGTGAGCTGGCACTGGCTGGTTTTTGGTTTTTGGTTAATGTTTGGTTTGAAAAGCAGAATATAAACTTGATCCTGATCTTTAACATACTGGAAAGGAAAAAAGACTTTTTTACACTTATTACTTAGCTTGAAACTGTGAGTTAATAATGGCATTGTCTTATCTTTTCCCTTTTTCTGGTCCTGGGGCTTGAAATCAAGGCCTTGGTGCTGTCCCTGAGCCTCTTTATGCTCAAGGACAGTGCTCTACTATTTGAGCCACACCACACCACTTTCGGCTTTTTCAGAATAGTTTGTTGGAGTTAAGGGTCTGGTGGTGGTGGTGGTGGTCAGTTCCTCATGCCAGCAAGGGACCTCCAAGGTCCCGTGAACAGGGCTTTTATTGATCATCAAACAGAATGCAAGGTAGCAGCCTCTTTGAAGTTACACCAGAGTGTGTGTGTGTGTGTGTGTGGGGAGGGAACAATCCTAGGATTGGTGATTTCCTATAAACAGGAGGTGAAGATGAGCAGCAAACAACCATAATTTGAATAGCTGCCTGCCTGGCTCCAAGGTCTAGCTAGGGAAATTTGGATGCCAATTAACTCACACCTAGGGTGGAATCTGTGGTCTTTGTAATTGCTTCTAATGCTAGGAGCAATGGATCTTTCTCAGGCTACTCAGCCTTCTAAGAGCCAGAGAATGACATTCCAATTCTCTTTGGCAGGTGTCATGGCTCCTCACTTACAGGTTCCCACACCTCTTCTGCTTTTTAGTAGTTAATTGGGAGGTAAGAGTCTCATGGACTTGACTTCCTGGGGTGTCTTTGTACTGTGATCCTCAGATCCCAGCTGTTTGAGTTGCTATGATTATAGATGTAAGTCTGGTTAATGGCTTTTTCTTCTTGATGCTCAGGCCTCTAATTTAGTTTAGTATACCTTAGAATTCTTGTATTCTCAAGGGCATTATCTCTGGGCAGGGCACTGTACCCCTGAACAACTTATACAATGACAGAGTCTATAGATGGTTCGTGTTATAAGTGGAACTATTTAGAATAGTCTGATAAGATCTCTGATAAACTTTCTGTATAACAGCCATAAAAATGGAATTTCTTTGAAAAATATAACCCAAATGTTTTGTTGAAAAACAAAATATGGAGTCTCCTGTTATTATACCCTTCCTGAGCTCAGGCAGGGTCTGGTTTGAAAAGAAAGCCAACTCTCCCCGATTGATTTACTTGTATTTTTGTGTCCATGAATAATTCAAAGTGAACCACTTATTCTATACTTCTGCTTGAAAACCTCATGTTTGACTGTGGGGCAAAATAAGCTATTTAAACTCAGGGTCTTATGCTTGATAGGCAGATACTTTACAACTTGAGCCATGCTGCCAGTAGTTCTTTCCTTTTTGCTAAAGGAAATAGGATATAATAATAGCAGCTGACTCATAAGGTTTGGGAAAGTGGGATGCTTTCTGAACAAGAAGCCAGCAACCAGGAATCATAAAAGACAGAATGGGGCTGTGAATATAGCCTAGTGGCAAGAGTGCTTGCCTTGTATACATGAAGCCCTGGGTTCGATTCCTCAGTACCACATATATAGAAAACAGCCAGAAGTGGTGCTGTGGCTCTAGTGGCAGAGTGCTAGCCTTGAGCAAAATGAAGCCAGGGATAGTGCTCAGGCCCTGAGTCCAAGGCCCAGGACTGGCAAAAAAAAAAAAAAAAAAAAAAAGAAATGAAAAAAAAAGAAACACATAAAAGACAGAATGGCTGCATTGGATGAGTGTCACAGGAGTGCATGGCTTTTGTATGCCCAGGTAATCCTTTCTGTCTCTCCCACTATTTGTCAATTCTCCTGTCCATCCTGGGGATACTTCCATGTTCTAACATTAGAAAATCTGCTTGGACATGAACTTGGACATGAAGTCCAAGCTCAAACATGCTTAAAAGTCGGAAAAATGTCTTACTAAGCCTCTATAGATACTTTCTTGTCATTCTACAAACAATACTGAATAACTTCTATGCACTGACATTGTATTAGGTGTTACAAATAATTCAGAAATAAGTTCAAGCATGAAGGAGGACTGCCTATATGATCTCCAAATACGACATCACTTATATCTGGAACTTTAGTACTTGTGGGTTTTAGCATCTGAGGGGTGGCATGGTAGGTAGGTAAAAGGGTCTTGGAACCAATCTTCCACAGATACTGAGGGATGATTAATTTTCTTGTAGTGATTTTTGTGTTGATTTTGTTGCTTCATAAGATTTTCAAACTATTTTGAAAAGATTAGCATGAGTCCCTAAGACAGTTTTTGGAGGGGTCCTAGACAAGGATGGATTTTGTCACTGTGAGAGGAGAAGGGGGAAGGGAACCCAGTGAGATGTGAAGTCATTGGAATCTTGAGGGAAGTGGCTACTGACCATCAAGCAGAGTTATTTTCTTGTGGATCTCAGTCCATGTGTAGGCTCTTTATGGTGGGACACTCAGTGCCCTTTGCCCTAGATGTGACCTTCAGTCGTGGTTGCAGTTTCCCTCTGGCACTACTCAGTCACAGATGACAAGGGGTAAAGTGAAAACCAGTGGGAGATTCAAAGGCAAATATGTTTTCTCAGCTCAGAGAACTTCCCTCTATCCCTCTGTGGCTTTGTGCGCCACTCACAGGGAATGTCAGTAGCAGTGTCCTGGAGAATTAAGAGCCTTTGAAGTGGCTGATGTGAGTAAGGAGCACATTCCCTCACGAGGGCAATGCCCCGCTTGCCTTCACCACTTCAGTAATTTCCTAGTTTGTCTCATTGTCTCCTATTCCCTCTCTTCATTCAGAGTTCATTATGGTGACAACTGCCAAACTAATGATTCTCAAGCAAAGCCTCAATCAGAGCCCCTCATGTTCCAATCTCTGTATGGTAGGCTGCTGAGGGCTTACTAGTGCTCTCGCCACAATCAGCCTGCCAAAGTCAGGTTCTGCTCACCTCTCTACAACTTTGCTGCTTTAAGCGGTTAAATTCATGGTCACTTGTTATTTAGCAATGGATAAGTAATACATTCCCTCAACTCTTCATTAGTTTGTAGGTAATAATTCCATAGGTACCTCATTATATAAACTTTTTGCTACTACTCCTTTATGTCATTTAAAAGAAGGTGTTATGGATGTTTTCCCATGACTGATTTATGATATGAACTTTTTTGTGTGAACCAACTTTAAGAAATCTCAAGGATACAATGATTCTACCATAGTGGTATTTCCTCTGCAACCCGCCCCCCCCCCACCCCCCACCAACTCAGGCTATTAGCTCAGTGATCAAGGGTTCTGTACCAACTTGGTAACAGAAATACTGAAACTCAAGTGCTTGTAAGTCAGTAGCATTGAAATTTGGCTCTTTCAGTTATTGGTCATGTGCTGGGGATGGGTTACTCATCCCTTACAAATTTTAACTCTTTTGTTTGTAAAATGGGCACAGTGTAAGCCCGTAAGGCTTGGAGATGGGTATGAGATTCTATTCAACTTCTTTATACTCTTTCTGATATTTTGCCTCTCTATCTCTTTCTCTTTCTCCCTCTCTATGAGCATACTGTTTTATAGACAGACACTAAAAGACAGAGTAGAAAAGCCTGTTGGGTTTCACCATTCATTTCTTTTGTTAATTTACCTGTCCTTAAAGCTATAACTCACTACTGTACAACCGTAAGAAACAGCCAAGGACTATGTTCTGCTCTAAGGAGATGATATTGAATAGAAAACAGGATACATTCTCATTTTTGTGTTATGCCCATGTTCTCTTTTGCTGATTACTAGGGTGTAGCTCCTTTAGGAAGTGGTACCATTCTAGTGGATTTTATAAAACCAATGAAGGAATTTTTCCACTGTGACTGATCCTCAGAGGAAACAGTAGGAATGGGAAGAAGAATATGTATTTTTTTTTCAAGTTGGGGCACATGAGTGACAGCCTTGTTACTTGTGGTGTCTGGGAATGTTTCTGTAACAGAGCCTATAAACACAACATACATGACTGCTTTGTAGGATGGAAAAATCAATGACTGTACTGGAAAAGCCCATTGTTGAGCACAAATACCACAGCTGCTGTCCCTTGCATGGCATAACCCTCAGCTTGATGTAGGGGCCATTGAAGATGCTCAGTTTTTCAGAAAAGCAGCAACAAAATAATCTATGCATTTTTTCTAATTCTTTCCCAAATATGTAGATGAAAGCCAGTTTTGTGTGGTTGAATTTGGCTGCTGCTATGTCAAAATTTTACAAACCTTAAGACAACTGTTTTTCCCCCCAGAAAAACCAATGAATTTCTAACGTTTCACTTGGGAATTATGTTTGAATTCTGAGTACAGATGTGTTTGATTCTTCTTCATAGTTTCCCATGAACACAGATGTTTACTTTGGAAAGATAATAATTCTAGATACCTCCTGGACTTTTACTCAAGCTTTTAACAAGAATATTGTCTTGGGCAATTGAGCAGCTGCAAATGTCTTTTACACTTTTTGGAAAGTATTTTTTAAAAAAATTATTATGAAGGTGTAAGCCTGCAGGTATGGTGACATTTTGTTTTAGTGTTAAAGTCTTGACTCTTTGAAAAGAATCAGGTTAACTTTTATATGCAAAGGAAAAAGAAGGAGAGAGACTGGACACTGGACACAACACTAGTGTAGGTGGCATTGCTTTTATAGATTACATACTGTCACGGTAAGATGAGGAGGAAATTGAAATAATAAAATGTCATTTTTATTTTACAACAGAGAGAAATGAGTTGGTCTATGATTTTTTTCCTCTCAGATAATCACCAGTTAATCTCCTTATTCTGTAATAAATAAGAATAAAATACAATAAGTAAGAAAATTATACTTCTTTTGCTGTAAAGTTGTCTAGGCACTAAAATAATTCAAGTAAATTCAACATCTTTACAATCAGTATTAAAACATCTGGATTAATTTAATATAGGATTATAGGATAGTCTACAGATGCTGTCTTTCTAATTTCTCTGTTCTCTTTGCATCAAGTTACAGAAATGAAAATATCTTCATTTAGTGATCGAATTCATATTTTTCAGGAAGATTTCCCCTCCCTCCCTCCCTCCCTCCCTCCCTCCCTCCCTCCCTCCCTCCCCCCTCCCCCCTCCCTTCCTTCCTTCCTTCTGTTATTGAGGCAGATCTTTCTGTGTAGCTCCACCTAGCGATGAACTCATGATCCACCATGTTAGCCAACAATCTTACACATAATGGCCCTGTGTCTCTAAGTGTATGTAGAAAATGAGAACAAGATAGAGTGCTTGTAATTATGTTAGCATTTTTTTGGTCTTTTTTTTTTGCCAGTCCTGGGCCTTGGACTCAGGGCCTGAGCACTGTCCCTGGCTTCTTTTTGCTCAAAGTTAGCACTCTGCCACTTGAGTCACAGCGCCACTTCTGGCCATTTTCTGTATATGTGGTGCTGGGGAATCGAACCCAGGGCTTCAAGTATATGAGGCAAGCGCTCTTGCCACTAGGCCATATCCCCAGCCCTATATTAGCATTTTTGAACTACAGAATGTGACCTTGATATTTTGGGATGTGGAGAAATTTTGGCTTGACATCCCTTAATTGTGTTAATGAAGTTTTCAGAATAGAGTAACCTGCCTCTTTCTTCTATACCATGTATAGATTGTCTGATAAAAAGCTTTTTTCTTTATTGACTTTTTGTGATGATCCTAAGGCTTGAACTCAGGGCCTGGGCACTGTCACTGAGGTTTTTTTTTTTTGTTGTTGTTCAAGGCTAATGCTCTACCACTTGAGCCACACCTCAATTTCTGGCTTTTTGCGTAGTTAATTGAAAATAAGAGTCTCACAGACTTTCTTGTCTAGGCCAGCTTTGAATTGTAATTCTCAGATCTCAGCCTCTGGAGTAGGTATAATTATAGGCATGAACCACCAGTGGACAGTGATAACTTATTTTTAATACAAATATTCTTGAACTTTGATTTTTCTTGTCTTATTTTAGCAAGTTCGAGATTATGACACCAAGCACAGTTAGAAGTCAATGCTATTATATCTGTAGATGGGTGGATGGTGGATCAGGAAATCAATGGTTGCAAATATAGATTTAGTGAAGATGGTAATGACTGAGGTCAGGAAGTTCTGGGCTGAAACCTGGCTTTTCTCTGTAATGTCTGAATGACTGGTAAAGTTACTATTGCTTTGTACTTCCTCAGTGTGGAGACAATGACTACTTTGTTAGGCTATAGTGAGGATTTGAGATAGTTTATTCAAGCCTTAACACATGATTAAAACTTTTCAGTAGATATTTTTCAAAAGTACGTTCTTATATAAAAATTTGAGAACAGACAAGAGAATAGAACAGTACATAATCTTAACATTATTAATTTCATAGTGGGTAATATTTTCTCCACTTATACCTTCAGGGTTCATTAGTCTGAATCTTCTAATCATTCAGTATTTGAATACATCACTTTCAATGATTGCATAGTATCTTATTGCATGAAGGCATCATAATTTATTGAATATTGTGTTTGTTTTTATCATTGCAAACATTCTTGTATTTGTGAAGTTGTTGTCCTAGAATGGATTTATAAAAATGGAGTAATTACATAAGAATGTGTACTTTAAAAGATATTTAATGCAGTTTGCTTAGTTATCTTGCCAAATTTTGTACTACTCTGCATCGCACCATGAGTATACGGGAGCAGACATTTTCCTTTACCTTTTTGAACCTTTGACAGGAAAACGTAGAATATCATTTGACTTCACATTTGTAAAGTACTAGTGAAATTAAATTTTATTTATGGATCTTTCCCATTGTTTCTCTGTTTTTGATTTGTGTTTGTATGTCCTTTATATTTTGAATGATATGGTGTTCAAAAGGCCCTTTTCTGTCTTAGAAACATGGACCTTTTATCACTTAGGAGGCTGAGGCACAAGGATTATTAGTTTGAGACCAGCCAAGCTACATTCTGAGACACTTTCTCAAAAAAAGAAAAAAATTGAGACAAACTTTTGTTCTTTTCTTTCTTTTTTTTTTTTTTTTGGCCAGTCCTGGGCCTTGGACTCAGGGCCTGAGCACTGTCCCTGGCTTCTTCCCGCTCAAGGCTAGCACTCTGCCACTTGAGCCACAGCGCCGCTCCTGGCCGTTTTCTGTATATGTGGTGCTGGGGAATCGAACCTAGGGCCTCGTGTATCCGAGGCAGGCACTCTTGCCACTAGGCTATATCCCCAGCCCCTTGTTCTTTTCTTTCTTTGTTTCTCTTTCTCTCTTCCCTTTCCTTCCTTTCTCCCCTCCCTTTCCACTTCTCCCCTCCTTTCCCTTCTTCTTGTTTCTTTCCTTTCATTTTCTTCCATTGGGTCCGGACTGCATCTCCTGAATGCTGGAACTGTAGTATGTGGCATTGTCCCTGGCTTATCTGGAAATGTTTTGTCTGGCAACCACATCCATCTGCCCCCAGTATAACATCCATTTTTTTAAACATTGATATCAAGCCATATTTTCTTCAAATTCAAAAATACTTCATGTCTGCCTTTAAAGAACTTCTCACTCTAAATATCATTAAAATGATTATTAATTATGATGTAGTGATTACTTCACTAGGGTCTGCTAATATCAATCAGTTGGCACAATATTATTTTATTCCTACAGTTCCATTATTTATGTCTTATTTTTTATTTCTTAAATTAAAAATTAACAGCAAAACAGACATCTTATTGCTTTTTATTATGATGGGAATACCTTTATTTTCTGCTAGGATCTGATTCATGTTTTGGAAAGGATATTCTTTGTTCTAAAATTATTATAAAATGCAGAATGCACGTTGAATTTGATGAAGGATATTAATGAAGGATAAAATAAAATAAGAGCAAAATCACAAGTAGAATAAAGATACTGATGTATATCTCATGTTTTGTAATCCTTATCATAAACATCTGAAGTAGATGCTTTCCTGTTAAGCATTTTACATATGACTGCACTTGGTCCCCTGATACACTTCCAAAATTTTGTTTTCACTCTGGGGAACATACCTTATGGAGCTTTATATTCCCAGAACTTACACTGAGTTAGCTCCTCCATGATGGTTCATGTATGACAGCCCTTCCTCAAAGTGTTTCATTTCTGTTTCCTGGAGATATTGCTTCCCCCTTTGCTTTTCCCCTGTGTGTTCCATGACCTTGGCATTTTCTCTGGTTCTTCATCCTCTTCAGTGCTTCTTTTGTCAGAAGTTTTGACCTATCCCAGTAGATCCCCCAACTTGGTGGGGCCATTGGCTGTGAGAGGAAGTGACAGCAGTAACTGCAGGAGAGAAAATTGTGACCTAAGTGCTAGCTTGAGGCTGTGCATCTGCTTTCTTCCTCAGGGGTTAGCCCTCTTGTCCCATTCTCCCAGTTCCACCCTAAAGTCCCTCAACATCTTATCCATGCTTCTGTCATAACATTGGCTATTCTCTCCTGGATTTCTTTCCCTGTCTGTGCTCCTTCCTGTGAGTTCCTCAAGGCAAAGGACCATGTCCTCTGTGTTATGTAACTCTGTAACTCCAGTACAATCACAGTGACCTGTACACAAGCAGTTCTTTCAAAGAATATATTAAGTCGACAAAACAAAAGTTTTCTTGTTGATAGACAGCAGAGCAGTGTTTGTAGAATATTTAGGGGTATAGAATGCATTTGTTTATGGATGAAACAAATCTTTGTGGACTGACTTGGGAACTAGCTCTCCAGGTACAACCTACTTCCAAGGGGAAAGGATTCCGGGATGCTCATGTTTACTTTCAGCTGTAAAACGTTCAGGCTGTTTCCAAATTCTGAAAGATTTGTTGTTCTGTAATCAAGTTGGCATAATTCCTTAGGCTTGGTGGAAGTCATCTTCCCATGGGAGAGCATTTTGGCTGCCTTTGAATAGAAGATGTTGGAACTGCACTAGTAAATTTCAGAGTGAGTACAATTTGCATATGAAATAGTTTATTCCCATAATTTGGACGTTCCTGACTGACTAAAAGGCTCCAAAGGTAGAGCACAATCCCCAATCATTTCCACAAAAGTACTGAGCCATTGCCAAGCCCTGACCCTTTAAATGTCTCAAGTAGTACCCAGAGAGTTTGGGAAGGAAACCTATCCCATTTGCTAGTAGTATTGTTTCACAATAGGAATAGTGATTCTACAAAGTGGGGGGTAGGATATTGAGATTATGCAGTTGGCTTGTTTTTCTCATAAAGGGCACCTTTAGTTTCTTCTCCCCAAGTGTGAAATTTTTTGGCAGTGATGTAGCATGGGTGAGAGCAACTGAGTACAAGTTTCCCAGAATGTCCATTGAAGAGTGATTCACCACTCTTCCTGGTAGAGGATGGAGGAACATCTGTGCATTTTCATGTTTCTAGTGTATCAAAATTCTGTGATAGTTTATAGGTCTTTACCATTTGTTTTTAATGTCTATTGCAAAACTTTATCTTCTGGTTTTTTCTTTTGCACTATGGGTTTCAGTGTTCTTGGCATGCCCCTACATACCATATCATGTATAGCATCATATACCAAAGTTATTATATTGAAATGATATAGGGTAGTGAATGTTTAGAATAAGGCATACTATTTATATACAGAAGTTAGGATGCTTGCTTATGGTGCCTTTAACCTTGTGATCACTGGAATCATCACCAAGTCACCCCCACCCCCTGCCCCCACCATGTTTAGTCTTTAGTTTATTTGTTACCTACTCCCTTATCCCTTTCTCTCACTTCTACCATGGTCCAAACTGTCATCATCTCATCATCTCCCTGCCTCTCATCTTTTGATACTGATACCAGTGCTTCAACTCAGAGCCTCGAGCTCTTGCTCAGCCTTTCTTTTCTTTTCTTTTTTTTTTTGCTCAAGAACAAGTGAGCCTGTATCCAAGCTAGCTGGTTAACTGGAGATAGAACCCCTAGACTTTTCTACCTAGATTGCCTAGATTGGCTGAACCTCTATCTCCATATGTCAGCCTCCCGACTAGCTAGGATTATAGGCCTGAGCCATAGGCTCTTGGTTATTATAATCTCTTAATGAAACTCTTGCCACAGCCTAGTTGATCTCCCTTCTGATTTGTCTTCAATATACTTTTGAGCCCTGTCTCTTGCCCCGTAATTGTCCCAGTAAGCATGTAAAAACTGAAGAAAAATTATGCCATTACTGGGGAAAACTTTCAGAGAGCTTCCCATTTCACACAGAATAAAAGCCCCATCTTTAAAATGGCTGTAACAGTCTTACACTACCAAGACTACTGATATCTCTCAACTCATTTCTTTTCTTGCTTACCTGTTATAATTATGTAGGTCTCCTTACTGTGGTAGTTTTTAACAGCAGCCACAGGTGCTTATTACGATACCTTTTTCAGTGGAGATCCTTGCTACTTGTATCATTATTTTGATTAGTGAGAACATTTCCTAATAGTCTTTTTGCCTTGCAGTTTCTACTCTATATCCAGAGTAGTTCTTGTCAGGACCTTATTTAGCGTTAGCGCCTCTAGGTTTAAATATGTCTAATTTCCTTTCTTGCACCACAGACTTCTCCCATAGCTTCATTACTTATTCAACTTGCATCTCTGTGGGTCTGTCCCCTCCCCATTTTTCTTTACTCTTTAGTCTTCCAGTCCCTGAAATGTGAATCTATTTTCTCTATTATGCATACAGGCTATTTGAAAAATCTTAAGTTATTGTGTACATTTTGTCTGTATACATTTGTGGTTCTCAAGTCTCCGAAAGGCTTTCAAAACTGTTGAAAAGCCTGGTTGTCCCCTCTCCTAATTGTCCTGTGACTATTTTAAATTTTTGTTACTTGCCCTAAGCTCTTTCTCCTTGTTTTGTGTGGATAGGGTTGTCCTATCCTTTATGAAAGTAACTTCTGGATTCTGAGGGTTAAAAGCATCTAGCTTCCTGTCCTCATCCCATCTGGCTTTATAGCCTTACTTCAGCTTTCTTTCAGTTTCTGAGAAAGACACAATCTCCCATTTCTTCTGAGGTATTGACTCTTTCCTTAATTGCTTCCACAATTCAAGCAATCATTTCCCATTCTGCTATATTTTTAGGTCTTTCCGTGGACTCATTCAGTATTGCTAATAAATGACATAGTTCTTTTCCTTTTCTTTCTTTTTTTAAAAGCAAAACCGAATTCTAATTCCTATGATAACACAGGAGCAGTTTTACAGAGACTAAGCTGCCTTAACAAGAAAAAAAAAAAGACCTTCAATCAAGGCTGTGAAAAGAGATCTATACTTTTCTTCCCTCCCCCCTTCTACTGCAAATCAGGAGAAAAATAGACAAATTAAAGAAACATGCCATAATGTTACCAGCTATTTGTTGGCAGTGATATTTTTTTTCTTCTCTCTCTGGCTGGAGAAGAGGGTAGACCATGCTGCTGTCCCTGAAAGGGATAGTCCCTCCTAGTTTGTTCTGCAGTGGCCTCTACTGGCTTCATCCACTGCTGTGTACTCACACATACTTATCTTGGTAAAGGCTGGCCAGAAAATGTAGACTCCCATCAAGACTGTGGCGCTTATAAGAGTTGCTGTTTTTCCTTCAATCATTTATAGATGGCTCATAATTTTAATGAAATCCAATGATTCTTTTTAAGTGCTTTCTAAAATTCTTAAAAGGACAAAAAGTCCCTTATGTCATGTTTTTCATGTTTCTCCATTGCAAGCAGATGCAATCAAGTGGTTATCACTTGTAGTTATGATGTGTGCATGTGTCTTTGCTCACAAAGGGGGAACTGGAGGGAAGACACGTATAACCAGTGAAAATGAAGGAAGCATTGCTCTATTGTTTTGTTTTTTTTTAAATTAATGACAGTATCACATTTATATCCGGATTTTTTTTTTTTCCAGTACTGAGGTATGAACTCAAGACCTGTACTCAAGGGTGACGTTTTACCACTTAAACAACAATGCCTCCACTTCTGGGTTAATTATGGGTAAGAGTCTCATGGATTTTTCTGTCCAGACTGGCTTTGAATTGTGATCCTGGGATTTCAGCCTTCTGAGTAATGAGAATTACAGGCATGAACCATTGTGCTTGGCTTGATTCTAGGAAGGATAATGGCCCCAAAAGAAACCATGAATATGTTACCTATTCCAGAGATCTGTGAATATGTTGCCTTACACTGCCAAATATACTTTGCTAATGTGATTAGATTAAGATGAGTTTTTAAAAAATTTTTTATTGTCAAACTGATGTACAGAGAGGTTACAGTTTCATATGTTAGGCATTGGATACATTTCTTATACTGTTCAAGGTGAGGTTTTTTTGTTTTTTTTTTTTTGCTAGTCCTGGGTCTTCAACTCAGGGTCTGAACACTGTCCCTGGCTTCTTTTGTTTTGCTCAAGGATAGCACTTTACTACTTGAGCCACAGCACCAGTTCTGGCCTTTTCATATATGTGGTGCTGAGGAATCAAACCCTTGGTTTTATGTATGTGAGGCAAGCACTCTACCACTAGGCCATATTCCCAGCCCCAAGATGAGTTTTCTTTATAGTACTGTTTTTAGTTTTCTTTTCCTTTCATTTATTCCCTTCTGTCACAGTTTTTTATTTCTGTACCCTTTGTCTTATATATAAGTTTATCTGATTTGGGGAGGGAAAACGTGGGACTAAGGGTGAACCAATTCAGCAGTGATATTCTCTAGACACTATGTTTGAAATGAATTATACAATTTTGGGGGAAGGGTACTGGGAGAAGGAAAAAGGAGAAAATGAGGGAGGGAGTGACACTGTTCAAAAAATAAATGTACTCACTACCTGACTTACATCACTGTAACTCCTCTGTACATCATCTTTACAGTAAAATTTAAACAAATAAAAAGAGTTTAGAGGAAAGATTATCCTGAATAAATTGGGCAGGCCCAAATTAATTATTAGGATTCTTAGAGGATGAAGGCAGTTGATAAAAGTGAGAAAATCAGGCCTCGAAGTGTTGGCTCACACTTGAAATCCTTGCTACTCAGGAGGATGAGATATGATGATTGTAGTTTGGAGCCAGCCTGGGCAGGAAAGTCCATGAGGCTTTTATCTCCAACAGACTTCAAAAAAGTTGGAAGTAGAGCTGTGGCTTAAGTGGAAGAGTTCTGGCTTTGAGCAGAAAAGCTCAGAGACAGTGCCTAGTCCCTAGTTGAAGCCTCAGGACTAGCACACATGCACACACACACAGACACACATAGACATACACAGACACATACGGACACACACACAGGAAGGCAAAGAGATTTTATAATGGAAATAGAATTTAGTGCCATGTCATTGCTTGATGAAGCCATGAGCCAAAGAATGTGGGAAGCCTCTAGAAGCATCAATGAGAAACCCAAAGCAGACAATTCACTGTGTTCTGCAAAAGGTGTACAGCCTTGTTGACACCTTTCTTTAGCCCTCTAAAGCCTATTTATCTGGAACTACATGATAAATATGTTTGTGATACCTTAAGCCACTAACTTTGCAGTGGTGTGTTAAACAGCAGTGGGCAATGAAAACATTGGGCTCTTAGTACAAAAAACAATGTGGTGAGGTGCTGGTGGCTCATGCCTGTAATCCTAGCTACTCTGAGGAGTAGATCTGAGGATCTGAGGATTCTAGATCTAAGGACCTCAGTTTGAAGCCAGCCCAAGCAGGAAAGTATGTGAGACTCTTATCTCCAGTGTTCAGCTGACATATTCTTGTTTTGCTTTACATTTATACTTGTGTCTGGCCCTGTGTTCTCATCTGTCATCCATATTTTATATATATATATATATATATATATTTTTTTTTTTTCTTTCTAGAGCTGGGGACTGAATTCAGGGCCTTGCGTCGCCAGGCAAGTGCTCTTCCACTGAGCCAGATCCCCAGCCCCACATCCATATTTTAAACAGGAATTTGTTGAACAGCTACTCTGAACCAACATGCAGGCCAGAAATTAGGGATGCAAAGACAAGTGAGACATGGTCAACTTTCTCAGGGCATTCATAATGTAATGTGGAAGACCAACACAGAGCCATTTATAGCTGGGGCCAATCATCTTGTTTAACTAGATGGACTTCAGATATTGGACTTGTATGTTTTACTATGCAGGAACTTAAACCATCAGTAGCAAAATGAAATGTTGTAACACTTATGATACTTAAGAAAAACATTGCTTCAATTGTTCTGCCTACAATTATATGTCTCTGGTATGACTCAAAACCTACAGGGCTCTTTAATGACTCAAAGGTAAAATGTGGATGGGACATGGAGAGTAGTAGTTTGGGAAGTTCCCTTCCAACAGGTCAAATAATATGAGAACACATTTCTGTAGGCAACTGAAAAGTGGGCAAAGCTCTCTTTCCTTAATTCCTCTACCAGATTCCATCAAATTCCTGTACAACTGCTCATCCTTCCTGCTTTCCAAGGAGAAGTACTTAATCTGTAGGCAGAAATTTGGGCTGATGATGCCTCTAATTCTTGTTTAGATTTAATTTCTTTGCTATATCTCTCAGAATCTAAGTCATAGGCAAATCACTTAGATCTTTTTTATTCCAGGATTCAGACCTGTACTGCTGATGCACCATAAAATCTAAAGCCAGACTTTTCATTGGATTTCAAGGTACTCAGAAAGAAGCTAAAAAACTTTTTAAAAATACATTTAAAATTGTTGTAGTAAAGGTTATGTACAGAGGAGTTACAGTTATATAAGTAAGATAAAGAGTACATTTCTTTAAAAAAGTCTTATCCCTGTTTCTAAAGATTCACAACTTGGTAGACAAGACAGATAGCTTTAATAACAAGGTGGTAAGTAAAATGATGTAAGTCACAGATGCTATAGAAACAAGAGGTAATACCTTTAGCCAAAGCATGGAATGAGGGTACAGAGAGATGAGCTTTAATTTGGGGCTTGGAAAGGAAGGTGAGGTTAGGTCCAATTTTATTGCTCTCTGCTGTAACAGGTGACTGATTTCTTTTGTGTCTCTCCATAGTGACTCTGAATGGTCTGTGCACAACAAGTCAGTGGTCTGATAGAATGAAAATATTACTTAATATTGGATTAGATGACCTAAATCAGTAGTTTACTTAGAATCTTTTACTGGGTCATGTTCAAAGCCGAATACCTTTATTTACAAGTTATTGTCCTTTGAGGCACTCTGTTATCTTTGTTTGAAGTTTCTTTGGTATAAGTTGGTTATCTGATGCTTAGAGTGGTTAGATGACCTTGCTAATCTGAACAATTATAATATCTCCCTCACCTCCCCATCTTTATCTCTATTTTTCCGTCTTATCTTCCCTCCCTGTCCTTCCTTCCTTCCTTCCTTCCTTCCTTCCTTCCTTCCTTCCTTCCTTCCTTCCCTCCCTCCCTCCCTCCCTCCCTCCCTCCTTCCCTCTTTTCTTCCTTTCTCTTTTTCTTTTTCTCCCTTTCTCTTTCTTTCTGGTTTCTGGAGACAGTCTCGCTATGTAGTAGCTCAGGATGGCCTTGAACATTCCATTGTTTTTTGTATTAAAAAATGTAACCCTCAATCCTCTTGATTCAGCACTGTAAAGTAATTATGACGATAAGGTAATTGTTAATTTCCAAATAGTTAGTAGAGAGATTTTGAGTTTTATCCAAACATCAAGAAATGATAAATGATTGAGGTAATAGATATTATAAGTACCTTGATCTTATCATTACATATTGTATGTATACATGTGCTGAAATGTCATGTTGCATCCTAGAAATATGTACAACTACTGTGTCAATTAAAAACATATACTTAAGGGGCTGGGGATATAGCCTAGTGGCAAGAGTGCCTGCCTCGGATACACGAGGCCCTAGGTTCGATTCCCCAGCACCACATATACAGAAAAACGGCCAGAAGCGGCGCTGTGGCTCAGGTGGCAGAGTGCTAGCCTTGAGCGGGAAGAAGCCAGGGACAGTGCTCAGGCCCTGAGTCCAAGGCCCAGGACTGGCCAAAAAAAAAAAAACAAAAACAAAAACAAAAAAACAAAACAAAACATATATTTAAGAGAGTTTCTGTTTGGGGTGTCTGGCTTATTGAACATTTTCTTTTGTCTACACTGAGGCTTAAACTCAGGGCTTCATGCTCTTGCTTAGCTATAGCTGGTGCTCTACTAGCTGAGCTCCACTTCCACTGAGCTGAGTTGCTAAGCGGCTGAGCAGCTTTTTCTCTAATTGAAGACAGCAGTTTTGTCTACTTGAGCTGCCTTCAAATCATGATCCTCAAATCTCAGCCTCCTGAGCATCTAGATTTTATGTATGATCTGCTAGCTCCTCGATCGCTATTTCTCTTTGGCTCCACTTTTAATTTTTAGTATTTATATATTTTTGAAAACACTAAATATTTTTAGTTATATATTATTTTTGTAAAGGTGATATACAGAGGGGTTACAGTTAGGTGTCAGATATTTCTTTGAACAATATCACCCCTTCCCTCACTCTCTGAGTTTTTCCCTCCCATCCACACCCACAAGTTATATAGTTTATTTTCAACTTAGTGCCTAATAAATATTGCTTTTGCATTTGTTCACCCTTTTCCCCACCTTTTCTGTGACTCCTCCTAACCCTTCCAAAGATGGATAAACTAACAAACAAGAAAAAAGGAAAAGAAAACAAAACAGCAACCAAGACAAAAAGCACTTTCATTTCCATTTCTTGGAATTCACTTAGATAAATATTATTTTATATTATCATATGCATATAGCTATTGAGCCTTTGTGATCTTCTCTTAAAGAATACCTTCTTTTGGTCTTACTCTGCGTGAATGCCTTGAGTCGTATGTAATTTATCATCTCCCAGTGGGATTTTTTGTTGTTGTTGTTTACTTGTAGATTTATAGGCACATTCTAGTTACCACAAATGAGAGAAACTATGCAAACTATATTTCTTTGTGTCTGGCTTCCTTTGTATAATATAATTTTTTCTAAGTCTTTCCATTTCCTTATGAGTGTACAATATCACTCTTTTGACAGATAAGTAGAATTCCGTTGTATACACAACCACATTTTCTTGATCCATTCATCCATTGAGGGGCATCAAGGTTGATTCCATAACTTGGCTATGGTAAACAATGCTGCAGTGAACATGGTTGTGCTCATAAGTTTAGTGTGGCCTTGTTTGTGTTCTATTGTACAAATGCCCAAGAGTGGAATTGCTGGGTCAGAGAGTAGTTCCATATTTAGTCTTTTGACGAACCTCCATACTGCTTTCCAGAGTGGTTGAACAAACTTAATTCCTACCAGCAGTGTAGTAGTATTCCCCTTTGGGGAACTCCATTTTTTTTCAATTTACATAATTCCTGTTACTTTTTTTTTTTTCTGCTAGTCCTGGGGCTTGAACTCAGGGCCTGAGCACTGTCCCTGGCTTCTTTTTGCTTAAGGCTAGCACTCTGCCACTTGAGCCACAGTGCTACTTCCAGCTTTTTCTATATATGTGGTTCTGAGGAATCGAACCCAGGGCTTAATGTATATGAGATGAGCACTTTACCACTAGGCCATATTCCCAGCCCCTCCTGTTACTATTATATAGGTGATTAGTGTTTCGTGCTGCCTGCTTTGTCTTAGTAGAGGATAAAATTTAGTTTCTGATATTTATCTGGTATGCCTTGTTTGTATTTTTCATGTAACTGAGCAATCTTAGGAGGGGCCAAAATATCTTCTGTAATTTCTAATTAATTATTCTTTCTTCTCAATTAACCTTGAATTGCAACATGAACTGTTTTATTGCAGCTGTACTCTGTTGTTGATAGCAAAATGCAACAGGTATTGGTTGACTAGATATAGTTGCTCGGCCTTGACTGAGAGCAGCTTTTTCCCTGGCTTGTGAGCTCAGCTCCCTTGTGATCACTGTGAGCTCTGAATATGTGCTTGTGGGTGCGGGTGTGCTTGCGGTGTGTGTGTGTGCGTGTGCGTGTGTGTGTTTGTGTGTGTGTGTGCCTTAAATACCTCTTCTCCTGTTTTCTCAAAATATCCCATCATTATAATCTTTTCTTTAGGATTTAGGTATTTTCTAAGATGATTCAAAGGAAACTCAGTCACACATGCCCGTAGTCTCAGCTACTCAGGCAGCTGAGATAGGAGGGTGCCTCAAACCCAGGAGTTTAAGGCCTTTTTCAGCAATATAGTAACATTCTATCTTAAAGAAGAAGAAAATTAACAAAGCTGTGAAAATGGCCTTGGAACATTATCTTTAGTTACTTGAGGAGTTTCTAGTTTTCTTAAAAAAATACAGTTTATGTTAAAATAATTTTTATTAATTTAGAGAAGACAATCAATGTCCATGAGAAAGCGGACTTTCTTTGGGCTTTTCTTTTGTGGTCATTGTGAGAGATTGCTTTTTCCTGTACTTAGGTTCACGTTCTTCCTCTGCTCTAAAATTAGACTGACATCTAACCTTGACAATCATAGTATGTTTTATTTTCCTGAAGGGGGAATAACTTATAATGCTGTTTAGTTTTGTACTATTGGTGTGTTGGTGAATTTTTAAACTGTGTGCTAACTACAATAAATTATATGAACTGACAAAATAAAAAAGAAGAAAAGTGAAAAAAAAGGGAGAAATCCTAATGAAATTTCCTTACCTGGAGGAGATATAGCTATCTTTCATTAGCAGAGGGAATGTCTTATAAAGAATGATGTATCTCGATTTTGGTGTTCCCTTTCCCTTTCATAATTCCAATACACAATTCATGGGAGGAAAGGTTAATGGGGAGGGGGGAGGCAGGGGAAAATGAGGGAGAAGGTAACAAGTTGGATAAGAAATGTACTCACTGTGTTACAGATGAAACTGCAACCCCTCTGTACTTCACTTTGACAATAAAATAAATTTTTTTTTAAAAAATGATGTATCTTGGAGAAGGGAGAACTGGGGACCAATAAAAGCTCAATAAGGACCTTGGATGCAAGGCTTGAAGGTTCTGTTTGTGTGGCTATCTGGGTATCCAGAGAATAATATGCAGATCCCAAGTGCTGGGGGCTATAGGGTATTACTGAAAGAGGGAGTGCCAAAGATCACAAGTTACAAGGCCAGAGCTTGGTGTATCCTGCCCACAGCATAGTTTGTACCCATTATGAGGTCAGGACCACAATGGAAACTTAATAAACACAGGGTCAACTCCTTGGCTTGTGAGCGTTACAAATGCCAACTCTCCATTTTAGGCACTCAGGAATAGCAGGATCAAGGTCATTCTAGAAGAACTAAACAACAAGCTAACTGTTAGTTTGCTTGGCACTTAACCCCAAAACTTATTGGATTTGTTGTGCATTAACAAGTTACAGTAATAGTTTGCACATAGCACATCATAGTTGGTAAACCATATTTATGTACACTTTTTCAATATTCTGATAAAGATGACGATTCAGTTGTACTTTAAAGACTGGAATGGTGGGATTGGAGGAATTGTCATGTCTGGTAAATGGTAGAAGTTAGGACCAGAATCTAGATCCTCTTGGCCTGTGTGATCTTCTGTATAACCTGCTGCTTGCAATTTTTCCTGGAATTGTGGCTCAGATTCAAGTTGCCCAGGGCATCTCATGGCCTTGCTCTTCTAACAGTAGTATTTCCAATGACTTGCATTTAATTGTGACCTTGTGAGAATTAGTTGATTAAATAAAGGTTACAAAGAGTTGTGACAAAGTAAATTATGGTTTTTGTTTATCAAGTCCAGTAATTATGGAGGTTAACATGGTCATAGCTTAGGTTATGCTATTTCTACTTTGTCCATTTGCAGAAAAAAACCTGATTAGAGAGGGTGGAGAGTTTTGTATGCTTATAGAAATTCAAAGCCCTGGCAACAAACAGTACAAGAAATGTATCCAATGCCCAACGTATGATACTGTAACCTCTCTGTACATCAGTTTGAAAATAAAAATTTGAGAAAAAAAAAGAAAAAAAAAGAAATTCAAAGCCCTGAGGTCTCTTGACCATGTTGTGCCTCTTGAGTCCCTGTATTCACAGAGGAGAACTTCCCATGGGGGTTTGTGGCACCTAGGTTGAAACTTGACCATTGCCAGCAAATGTTCCCTAAGATGCTCCATAATCAT
Source organism: Perognathus longimembris pacificus (assembly GCF_023159225.1). Lineage (NCBI taxonomy): Eukaryota > Metazoa > Chordata > Mammalia > Rodentia > Heteromyidae > Perognathus > Perognathus longimembris. The sequence continues at coordinate 55,829,242 of NC_063167.1, forward strand.
GTGGATGGATCCTGTCTCTGCCTCAGCATGGCACCAGATTTGCTGATTTCAAGTCATTATCATTAATTACTAATTGGTATCACTATCGAGACCATCTCTCCCAGACATAGGATTACATACACACTTTGTATATGATCTCCAGTTCTGCCAACCATCAGGTAAAGTAGTCATTGTCATCTTCTTTTCACTGGCCCTAGGATGAGGGTGGCTAAATAACTTATGTGAGTTTTAATATTAAATTATTTAAAACTTGATTAGTTTGACACTTTTCAATGTTTTTTTTTTTGGTGTGTGTGTACTGGTCTTGAGGCTTGAAATTAAGGCCTAGAAGCTGTCCCTGAGCTTTTTTGCTCAAGGCTAGTGCTCTACCACTTGAGCCACAGCTCAACTTCAGCTGTTGGATAGTTAACAAGATAAGGAACTCTCAGACTTTCCTATTTGGGATGGCTTAGATCTCAGCCTCCTGAGTAGCTGGGATTAAAGGAGTGAGCCACTAGCTCCTGGCTCATTAGTTTCCTTTTTTTTTAATATAAAGTGGTAGCAATGGATAATTTATTTTAAAAATGTACCAAAATCAATCAATTCTTCTCAAACATCCATGGCTGATAAGACCTTTCCTAGTTAATATACCTAATTATTGGGCTTTTTTTTGAGCATTTTACTATTTCCTGTGCCTTCTACTCCAAGAGTGGTATGTGTGTATTTATAGCTGGGAGCATTTCTCTAGTGGAGACTCACTGTGGAGGAGGAAGGTAGAAGAGTCCTGTGGGGCTCTGACCTTACCCAAGTCCATTTAAGCACCTTGTTTTGGTTGGTTGAGCTTTTAATTTTCTCTATCACTGTGGGTCAATGGATTCAAGATGTTCATGCATCTGATGACAGCTTTATATTCAAAAGATTCATTTATCTTAGACAAAGTCCTTCAAGGAAGCATCCTTGCTCTTTAGAGCCTTCTAGTTGTTTACAATAACTACAAGCCTGGTTTCTTATATGAGTAATTTCTTTCAGGAAGTGACTTCAGCCTTTGGGAACATCTGGCTCAATACACCATCAGCACATCTGGGCTTAGGGGAAATAGTTGGCAGGGATGCAGTAGTGGAGTGGAGTTGACCTGGAGTTGGAAGACTGAAGTTGGACTTCAACTCTATGGGAAACCAGCTATATGGCCTCAGCTAGGCTCAAGGTCATCTACATACCTCCTTGATTTTCTTAATTTGAACTTGTATATGCAGTATATGAATCCTCTACCTTTCTAGAATGGAACTTAAAAAAACTTCTGCATGAAACATACTGTTTTTTCTAACCTACATAATGTGAGCATGCTGTTCCAGTGTTTTTGTTTATTGAATAATTTTCCTTTCATATTTTTGGTTGAAAGAATGGGAAAGATTGGGTTTTATCTAGTGCAGATAAAAAAAACACAAACAAAAGCCCAAACACTTCATTTTTGCTCTTCTAAAATCATTGCTAACATTAAAGATCATATATTGCAGCTATAGCCCATGTATACTTGCAGGGTAATTGGGAGTATGTTTAGAATTGTTCCATCTCAACATTAACAGATTAAAATAGACTACATCATTATGCTGAAATCTCACAACCATCACTGGTTCTCCTAGTTCTGTCCACAGTTGTGTGGCTCTGACCATTTCGGTCTCCCAGCAGCTCTCTTATCTTCATTTCCATAGAGTACCAAATGTTTGCATTTCTTACTCTGCCGATTACTTTGGTTTGGATATAAAGTGTTACCCTAAAGGGTTCATATATTGAAGACTTGACATGAAACTGGTTAAGCTATTGATTTTGTGATTGGATCATTAGGGTGATAACTTCATCAATGGATTAATCCAGGGAAGAATTTATAGCTAAATGGATTATGAGTAGGTGGAGCCTAGCTGGAGGAGTGGGTCATTTAGGGGGATACCTTATTTCTTGCCCCTTGCTTATTCTCTGCTTTGTTTGAAGTAGTTGTTCATAGTTTTGTAATATTATTGTGATATATTAATATACAAATAAGAAAATTTGGTATTTCTGGTACTGAGTGTGATGTTTAAAAATGCATGAATGTTAAAATTTCTCAAATAAAGGCTAGCAGAAACAAAAAACACCCCTACATAAATGCACCAACACATAATTTTAAACAATGAAATAACTGATTCAAGGAAATAATATAAATTTTTCCTTAAAATGCATAGAATTATGAATACTTCTTAAATCAGCATGAAAATAGTACAATGAGCATGCTAATATGGGTGTAATTTATAAAATAACATCACCCAGACAATATGCTAAGAGAAAGCTATGCCATCGCTCCCCATCTTTCTTTGTAAAGAATTTATTCTTTGTAATAACCACCAGGTGGGCCCCTTCCCTGGCAACCAAGTGACTATTAGATGTCCCTAGAGTTTGGGCCACCTCCCAGGAGCCTCTGCCCTGTCTGCCCCTTCCCATCCCCCATGATAACAAGGCCTGAGAGAATGCCATCCAGCTGCCATGTCCCAAAGAAATGCAAGAGGACAGGAATCCACTTCTGTAGGTGATGGCTGCCAGGTTTTTAGATAGTAATTACCTCAAACTCATCATTTGCAACAGTCTGGAGAAGAAAGGGAAGGAGGGCTTGGTGCCCAAGCCTGCAAGCTCTTGGTGGTGCAGGATATCGGGCAGTGGTGGCTTGGTCTGCTCTATGGTGGGGTTGTCTAGGGAAGCAGGCACCCCAGCCTCTCCTTGGGCATGCTCCACGTCGTCGTCAAGTTGTACTACTTCAAAACCTTGCTGCTCCTTTATAACGTCCATTTTTGCGGGGCCCAGGAGTTCTGAGGGCACCTCAGCAGCAGGGGTCTGGGTGGCTGCCAGAATCTTGTCCCAGCACTCAGTGCCTTCACCTGAAAAGTGGAGCAGCAACAACTGCCTCTCCTTTTCCTGTCCTTCTTCTTCTGAGACAGCCGGTGGACACATTCACCTTTCTCTAGATAGAGCTCATCCAGGACTTCCATCTGTTCTTTTTTTTTATTGTCAAACTGATGTACAGAGAGGTTACAGTTTCATACATTAGGCATTGGATACATTTCGTGTACTGTTTGTTACCTCCTCCCTCATTCCCCCTCCCCCTACCCTTTTCCCTCTCCCCCCATGAGTTGTTCAGTTAGTTTACACCAGTTTTGCAAGTATTGCTTTTGTAGTCATTTGTCTTTTTATCCTGTGTCTCTCGATTTTGATATTCCTTTTCACTTCCCTAGTTCTAATACCAGTATACACAGTTTCCAATGTACTCAGATTAAGATACAGTGATAGTGCAGGTACACACAGGAAGGGGATACAAGAGGATCATCAACAATAGAAGCTAATGGTTTTACATGGAATGTTGAAAGTAACAACAGTGATATAACAGTCGTTTCCATAACATGGAGTTCATTTCACTTAGCATCATCTTATGTGTTCATAAGGGCATAGCTATTGGGCTCTTGTGATCCTCTGCTGTGGCAAGCCTAAACCTGTGCTAATTATTCCCTATGGGGGGAGACCATAGAGTCCATGTTTCTTTAGGTCTGGCTCACTTCACTTAGTATAATTTTTTCCAAGTCCTTCCATTTCCCTACCAATGGGGCAATGTCATTCTTTCTGCTAGAGGCATAAAATTCCATTATGTATATGTACCACATTTTCCTGATCCATTCGTCTACTGAGGGGCATCTGGGTTGGTTCCATATTTTAGCTATGACAAATTGTGCTGTGATGAACATTGTTGTGCTGGTGGCTTTAGTGTGTTCTTGTTTGTGGTCTTTTGGGTACATGTCCAAAAGTGGGGCTGCTGGGTCATAGGGGAGCTCTATGTTTAGCCTTCTGAGGAATCTCCGTACTGCTTGGCAGAGTGGCTGAAACAGTTTACATTCCCACCAACAATGAAGTAGTGTTCCCTTTTGTCCACATCCCCTCCAACATTTATTATTGTTAGTTTTCTTGATATAGGACATTCTTACTGGGGTGAAGTGGAATCTCAATGTTGTTTTGATTTGCATTTCTTTAATGGCCAGTGATGTAGAGCACTGTTTCATGTCTCTTGGCCATTCTCATTTCCTCATCAGAGAAATCTCTTAAGTCTATTAAGGCTATTGGTTGAGGATTTGTTTTGGAGGAATGTAATTTTTTTAGTTCTGCATATATTTTAGACATGAGGCCTTTGTCCGTTGTATGGCTGGTAAAGATCTTTTGCCAATCTGCGGGCTTTCTGTTTATCTTGCGAGCTATGTCCTTTGCCCTGCAGAAGCTCTGCGGTTTGATGCAGTCCCATTTGTCCACCCTTTCTTTGATTTGTAGCATTTCTCGGTCTTTGTTAAGGAAGTTCTATACTGTGCCAAGGAGCCCAAGTGTTTCTCGTACTCCTTCCTTTAGTGTTTTCAGGGTATCTGTTTTAATTTCAAGGTCTATGATCCATTTGGAATTGATTTTGGTGCAGGGTGATATATAAGGATCTAGTTTTAGTTTGTTTCATGTGTTGAACCAGTTTTTCCAGCACCATTTGTTAAAGAGGCTATCTTTCTTCCATCCTATTTTTTTTACCTCCTTTATCAAAGATTAAGTAGGCGTAGTTCTGTGGGTTCATTTCTGGGTCTTCAATTCTGTTCCATTGGTCTTCAGGCCTGTTCCAGTGCCAATACCAAGCTGTTTTTATTACTATATCTTTATAATATAGCTTGAAGTTTGGTATTGTAATTCCTCCAGCACTGTTCTTTCTGCTTAGGAGTGTTTTTGCTATTCTAGGTCTTTTATTGTTCCATATGAATTTCTGGATTGCTTCCTCTATTTCATTAATAAATGGTGTTGGGATATAGGAAAAGATGAAGTTAAACTTTCTCTCTTCGCAGATGACATGATCCTATACCTAAAGAACCTCATAGACTCTTAGTTTTTTTTTTTTTTTTTTGCCAGTCCTGGGCCTTGGACTCAGGGCCTGAGCACTGTCCCTGGCTTCTTCCCACTCAAGGCTAGCACTCTGCCACTTGAGCCACAGCACCGCTTCTGGCCGTTTTCTGTATATGTGGTGCTGGGGAATCGAACCTAGGGCCTCTTGTATCCAAGGCAGGCACTCTTGCCACTAGGCCATATCCCCAGCCCCAACTCATAGACTCTTAGATTCTTAAGCTCTCTTAGATTCTTAGACCTCATAGATTCTTAAGCTACTAGAGCTGATCCAAAACTTCGGCAAAGTTGCAGGATATAAAATAAACCCTCAAAAATCAATGGCCATTCTATATACTAATGACCCGAACGCTGAGGCTGAAATCAGGAAAGCAACTCCTTTTTGCAATAGCCTCAAAAAACATAAAATACCTAGTAATATCTTTGACCAACGAAATGAAAGACCTCTGTGATAAGAACTTTAAAAACATGAAAAATGAAATTAAGGCAAAACTAAGGAAATGGAAAAACCTCCCATGCTCCTGGATTGGGAGGATTAATATAATCAAAATGGCAATATTGCCAAAGGCTATCTACAAATTCAATGCAATATCTATCTGTTCTTTATAGAAAACTAGGGATGCTTCAGTGGCACTGGTATGTGCTGACAGCTGTTGGGGGTCATCTCAGGCACCTTCTTGGACAGGCTGTGGATGAAGCAGAGTTTAAGCTTTTTCTTGGGCACCTGTGTGTCTTGCTTTCTGTCCCCAGAAACTCTGTAGTTCCAGCTCTTGGTAAAGAAGGCCCAGTGCTCCAAGTTTCTCTGGCATTGGGCTCCCAGGTTGGCCAGGCCCTTGTCACAGGCCTGCTGCTCCTGCAGCTGCTGACTGAGCTCTTCACCTTCTGTGATTCAGCTACTGATAGTGCTCCAAAGTAAAAATCCTGCATGGTGTCTGGGTTGTTGGCATCCTCTGAGACAATCATGTCAGGTGGAGTCACCTTCTCACCCATTTCTTCTTCTTTGTCCAGGTCCTCACCTTCCCTAAGGGAGGACAGGAAACTCAGCTAGGTCGGCAGCTCCTCATTCTCCTGTCTTGTTGCTTCCAGGCACTTCAGTGTTTCCTGTAACTTTTAAGGTACTGTCTGGCCCCCTAACTTGGTCTGAACCTGCTCATGATCCAGGTGCTCCAGTAGCTGGGTCTGCTTCTGCAGGTGCTGCTTCAGGGCCTCTTTCTCGGAGGTCAGCTGCTGATTGGCCGCTATGTGCTGTTCACAGGGGGCTCTGAGCTTGCTTCTCCAGCTGGGCCAGGGACAGGTCATGCAGCTCCTTCAGATTCTGGGTCACATGGTTCTTTAATTCAGTCATCTCTTTCTGTTCTTTAAACTTATCCTGTAGTTGGTCCAGTTTCTCCTATAGATGTTTCTTCCCCTGCTGCACCAAGTGCAGGATGCTGGTGAGCTTCTCCTCACTGCTCTGCCTGAGGAAGGCATTCTGCATCTGGGTCAGCTGATCTTTCAGCTCTTGGTTGTGCATAAGTGTGCATCTTATGATCTCATGTTCCTTTTCCATTGTCTCATGAATCTTGTGCCCATCCTCGGCATGCTGATCCCATTCTTTGGCCTTTTCCTCCAGTATCCACAACCTCTCCTGCCACTCCAGGTTCTGGAGACTGAGGCTCTGGTTTTCCTCTTCCTGGATGTGAAGCTGTTCCTCCAGGTTCTTGAGCCTGGGCCTGCAGCTGCTGCTCTCTGGGGGTGGCAGCTCTGTCAGCGGCTTTTTCAGTCTTACCTGTTTGCTCTCTGGGTCCAACACCTGCCTTACCCTTTGCTCTTTCTCCTCTCTCAGTTGGCTCATCTGCTCCAAGAGCTTCTGGAACTTCTTCCACATGGAACTCTTCACCTTCAGGTCCTCTGCAAGGTTGTCTCTCTCTCCCCAACTTTAATGTTGTCACCAACTCTTTCATGCTGTCTTGTTGCCTTTCCAGCTCTGCCTGCTCCATTAGTGCTTGTTGTAATTCGTGAATTTTGATCTTCATGTTGGCTTTCTATGTCAGGAGCACTTCCAGCCTCTCCTGCAGCTTGGAGTTATCTTCTTCCAGGTCTTTATAGCTTCTGGCCTTTTCTTGGCGCTATAGCTTCATGGGATTCAGGGATTTAGTCAGGTCTAGATTGTTCTTCTCAGTCTCATTCTGAATGGTGGAGGCTACAGTCAGTGTCATCTCTAGCTCTGTCATGCACTGCTGTGAAGCCAGTAGGTGGCTGGAAAGATCCCCATGTTCCATTTCTCTTTCTTTGCCACCCACTGCATGTGGACCAGGGCAGATGGTAAATCGATTTTCTCTGAAACAAACACCTGTATTGACAGCTTGTGGAGCTCCAGCTCTGCTTTCAGTGCTTCTTGCACACAGGCCATCTTCTCATTCTCTTTCCCCTGTTGCCCCTTCAGGTCTTTCCTTTCTTGCTTCATTTGTTTGCTCTCACTGCAGAGCTGCTGGTTTGTATTTGGCTGGCATCCAGGGCAAGCACCAGGTGTTGGTGGCACGTTTCCAGGTCCTCAGTGTTATTGGGACTTGTGACAGTTTTTTTTTTTTTTTTTTTGACAGTCCTGGGCCTTGGACTCAGGGCCTGAGCACTGTCCCTGGCTTCTTCCCGCTCAAGGCTAGCACTCTGCCACTTGAGCCACAGCGCCGCTTCTGGCCGTTTTCTGTATATGTGGTGCTGGGGAATCGAACCTAGGGCCTCGTGTATCCGAGGCTGGCACTCTTGCCGCTAGGCTATATCCCCAGCCCACTTGTGACAGTTTTGACCCTGGCAGCATTGACTGTGTCCAAAGATGGGGAAAGCTCAGGTTCAGTGTAGGCTTTGGCTGCATCCTCAATTGAATTATAGTCCCCAGTGGAGTTTGTCTGGGGTTACTTTCCTTTTTAGTTTTCTCCCAGTTCTTGGATTCTGCAGGTCCACCAGGACAATTCCTCTGCTGGTATTCTTGCAGTAGTTTCTTTCCTGCAGCTATTTTTTTTTCCATCTCACTTGTTCAGACATCACAGCACTGGGGTGGCAAAGGCTGGGGGGGGGCACATTCCTAGGCTCTTTAAAATCACCTCTGTTCTCACAATTACCACCAATGATGTCTGCTTTCTATTATATCTCCAAAAGCACCTCTATTCTCTTATTCACCACTCAGCATTTCTACCTCCCTCAACTGCTGGTAGTGGTGTGAGCCAAAAAAGGGGATACCAGTGCTACTAGGTAGCTTGGAATGTGGGTGTGGACACAATTCTTATATCCTATTGGTCAGAGTGAAATATTAGAAACAGGGGCATGCCAGGCTTTATAAAAAAAGTAATAATTACTTATTTATTGTCAAAGTGATGTATAGAGGGGTTACAATTTCATACGTTAGGCCATGGGTACATTTCTTGTACTATTTGTTACCTCCTCCCTCACTTCCCTCCCTCCCTCCCCCTTTCCCTCTCCCCCCATGAGTTGTTCAGTTGGTTTACACCAAGTGGGTTTGCACGTATTGCTTTTGGAATTGTTTGTCTTTTTATCCTTTGTCTCTCAATTTTGATATTCCCTTTCACTTCCCTAGTTCTAATACCAGTATATACAGTATCCAGTGTACTTAGATGAGATACAGTGATAGTGCGGGGACAACCATAGGAAGGGGATACAAGAGAATCATCAACAAAAGAAGATACAGTTTCACATGGCATGTTGAAAGTAATTACAACAGTGATATAACACTCATTTCCATATCCTGGAGTTCATTTCACTTAGCATCATCTTATGTGTTCATAAGCATGCCAGGCTTTTGTGATCCAGAATGGGTGAAGTCACACTGACAGCTGCTCCTGCAGTCCCTCCCCCATACAGCCCTGTCTAGTTTGGTTGGAGAAAGGTGGAACTTGCTTTTGTGGGATAGGTGCACAGTTTTACAAGTCACCTTTCCAGGTTCCCATCACACAACTGTGGTAACCAGTTTCTACCAGCTTCCAACTGTCCTTCAACAAGTGGCACCAAGAAACACAGCTATCTGCCCACATCCAATATCTTCAGGTCTTTATTCCATGCAGAATTAGCTCTACTATTCTGACTATATTTGCTAACTACTTGTATTTTGGTCAGAGAATGAGGTTCATAATGACCTCGATATACTCTGCTGTTCCAGATGCTTTGGGACTGGAGGGTGCAGGGACATCATGGGTCCAGGGCTCCTCTTCATGAGTTTCTGCCATGCACACCTAGGTCATGCATAGCCATGCTACGTGCTCTACACACTTTGACAGGTGATCTCAGAGGATTCAGAAACACAATCACAGGAGGGATGAGAATATCTGAGAATTCTGTGCTGCTGATGTCCAGGAGTATGTGAAATCCACACCAGCACAGGAACAAGAACGATAAATGGGAGATGATGGAAAACAAGTGTTAGCCAAGCAGTCAGTTAACATCCACATCCAAATGACATCCAGTGTGTCCAGAATCCAGGCTCTGGGGCAGCCCTCTATCACTGCAGAGCCCTGAATATTTACTTCAGCACTGGAGTAATTGGCTGTCCTCCAGTGATTGGCTGAAATGATTGATGAATTCATTTTGTGTGGCCAGCTTTTCAATGAAAAATGTGTGCTGGTTGTGGTGGTACACACCTGAAGTTCTCTCTGTTCCAGTCACTTCTTTGGATTAAGGCATTGTCTCTAGGAGGCCACTGTCAAAAATGCCTGTTACTGTGATGTGGGGTAGGAGCCATTCCTCAGTCACTCAGCTAAGATGGCAGCCAGGCCTGAGCCGATCAAAGTGAGTTAGTGACTAGTGCACAGAAGGTTCTGCTCAAGGGCAGCCCAGAGTACAAACCCTAGAAGGCCTTGCCCACAAGTGGAAATGTTTCCTAATTTTCAGCTGAGATGGACCTCACATCATCCCTTGACTTTCTTTCCTTATCTGCCCTTCTCCCTTTCTTCTACCTCTGCTCCTCCCCTCCCCTTTCTCTCTTTTCTCTCCAACATTTCCTTCCTTTCTTCTCACCTTCCCTCATTTTCTTTCCCTCTCTCCTCTCCTCCTTCCTCTCTCCCTTTCCTCCTTTCATTTCCTTTCCTTCCCTCTCTTCCTCCTTCCCTCACTCCCTTCTTTCCTCCCCTTTCTCTTAACTAGAACTTCTCCTAAAAGATTATGACTATGGTTCATAACTCTAGTCTATATCAGAGTCATCTGAAGGACTTTTCTTCTTGTCAATTTATTGTACAAGCCAGTTAAATTCTTCTCTAGTTAAACTTCCTTCTAGGATTCATCCAAGGTGAGGTTGGTGAACTGACCTTTAATTAGGGGGGAAAGTGGGAAGATGCTTAAAGTTGGGAGAAGTTGTTGTTGTTTGTCTTGGGTCATAGGGCTTGAACTCAGGGCCTGGGTGCTGTTCCTGAGCTTTTTTGATCAAGACTAGTAGTGCTTTACCACTTTAAGCCACAGCACCACTTCCAGTTTTCTGGTGGTTAATTGGAGATAAGTTACTCACAGACTTTCCTGCCTGGGCTGCCTTCAAACCATCATCCTCAAATTTCCTCCTCCTGAGTATCTAGGATTGCACCTGGCTACAAGTTTTTGAAATACAGTTTCTTTCACAGTAATTGGTTTTCTCTATGGAAAGATTTTTACTGACCTGTCTGTAGTTAATGCTACACAGCATCAAGCATGCAAGCATAGAGATTATTCTGAGTGCAAGCAAGATTCTCTCTCTTTTCCTTTGCCGTTCTCTTTCCATTGCTCAGATAAAATTCAAATTTTCGAATGAGGCCTTCAATGCCTTAAGTGCTGCTGCTCTAGCTCCCCTTCTGACCTTTGGCTTGCCATGACTCTTTCTTCACTGTGTCCCAGTCACAGTGGTCTCTTAGTACCTGTCAAGCTCCTTAGTCTCAGGGCGTCTGCAGTATCCTTGGCTTGTCCATGGCTTCTTCTTACTTCCTGCAGTTGTCTGCTAACATATCTCAAAACCAGGGGGCTCTTCTGCCATGTCTGCTCTGTAAAACTATACTACATGTACTTACTAGCACATTATTAATCATTTTTATAATTATTTTCTTATTTCTTTGTCTCTGTACATTACAGTGTAGATCTTTGTCACTTTTTTCTGGCTTTCTACTCCTTTCATATTTCCTCTAACAGTATCTTGCACCTACTATGCCTGATACATTGTTTATTGAAGAAGCCATACACATTTATTGAAAATCTGCACATGCCAGAGTCATTGTTACACACATCTGCAGGTTATATTAGTTATGTCAAGATTCTGAACAGCAGCACACTGTCTAGAAAAATAAACCATCATGTGGTCACGTTCCTCATATCTCTCTGCTATGTTTCTCCCTTTTGGGTGCCACAGAGTTTCATTGCTGTACTCAGGAGTAGATCAGTGTTTGTTGTGAAGAGATAGATGGTAAATATTTTAGCATTTATGGTCTGTTCTATCTCTGTGTCAGTTGCTCAATTCCACATGGTCACTATAGCACAGAAGCAGCCATTAAGTAGTATGCAGAGGAATCAGAGTGGCTATTCCAAAAAAGCTCCTGTGCTCACATAACTAATGCAAATGACTGACTTCACAAATCAATTCCAAATTCATTTTTTAGAGCATAATATGATGGTACAGTAATTCACCATGTTGAGGTAACACTAATGGAAAAAACTTCACTTGTTATGACTAGGAGTGGAATTTGCATCATCAAAGTGTCAAAGGGAGATCATTAAGGAAGCAAGAGCATTCCCAAGTGAACCAATTGTACCTATTATGTTTGAGCAGGGCCACCATGTGCTTCAGTAGAGTGACAACACAGAGCAAATGATTGAACACCTAGTCATCCTAACTTCCATGTCTTTCATGAGCAGATTTCATGTACTGACCAGTAATGACTTCCCCCAATGCGACATTTGTAGGGCTCTCTTCATTGTCATATGACTGGTAGTGCTAGAAGGCTACAGTTCAGGCTCAAGTTCCAAGTTGTCTGCCTTCTCGTTTATTTGTCATAGCCTTTATTTGCCTGTAAAAGCTATATTTAATGAGCATGCTTGAAAACACTGCTATATTTGTAGATTTGTGGACTGACTTTTGGACTCAGCATCATTGCATTAAATTAATTGTTGGGTCACAGGGAGTCATTATGTTCCATAAGTTCATTGTCTTATGCCAGCTCTACTAATTTGAAACATACTGATCTCTGGCAGGGCTAGAACATGTTTTTGGCTACTCACCATGTATGTGAATATGTATAGTATTTCCTTCACTTACAAAAATATGCTAAGGGGAAAAGAACTGATGAATCAGAGTATTTTACAAAACCAGGTTTCCACATATAGGTTATAAAGAAAGGTTCATCATCACAGAGGCATTAAAGAATGTTGTATTCTGCTGATCAAAATTAGAACCATATTTATGAAATGTTCCACCACTCTTCCAGGATTCCAAGTTCAAGCTGGACTTTGTGTTACTTAAGAAAACAATTCTTATTCTTTGTGAGTGATAATCAATTTTGAAAGTTATGTCTCCTGATAAAATTTTGAACAATAATGCAGTGACATGTTAAAGGTTTGATTTTTTTGGTTTGATACAGAATGGAATTTCTGATCAGAAGAAGGCTAAATGCAAAGAGTTCAAGTACATGTTTGGTTTAAAAACATGGGACTAGAGTGGAAAATTTATTTTGGAACATTGTCTTGTCCAATCAGAAGGAAAAATGGGCAAAGGTAGAAAAAGCATTTTATGGAAGGAAATTACTTTGTGTAAATGAAATAATGACTCCAAAGAGCTATAAAGCTATCTGTTGGTTTGATCATTTTTTTCCCTTCAGCATGTTGCATTAGTTCCCTGCTAAGAAAAATATAGTTTAAATTTTATTGCCTGTAAAATAAATTTCTGTGTGCAGAGGACTAATCATACATTTCAAATCATACATTTCAAAGTTTACCTGTTAGATTGATTGCTACCATGTTTCATATGATCACTACTTCCTCTTTTTTCTATTCTTCTTCCTGTTCTCCTTTCCCTCTCCCTTCACATTCTTCTGCTTGAATGTTTTGTTAAAAACAGTAACACTAGACAAGTACATTAGATACTTAGTTTTAAAATAAAATTTTGATAGAAATAAATGACTTACATAAGGTGGTCATTGAATGCAATGGCAAATATTGGGAACATGTGGTCCTCCTATTTGTAGAACAAAATATATTCCATAAAAACGGATTGCTTTTCCTGTTTTTATATCCAAGTCAGCTTTATTATGTTTATATCAGCAGATGGGTTTGATTTGAGTGAATTTTCACTTTGGACCATCTCATGTATTTTCCTAGGTGCCAAAAATGAGAGTGAGCTCATAGAAGAGATTACATAAATGCTGCTCATTAGGGTTATTTGAGACCTTGAGTTGAGATGCCTAGTGGATGATACAATTAGGAAATACACAATAATTAAACAATATCAAAACCTTACCAATTCTGTTTTTCATGTGTCTGGATACTATGTAAAAGCTAAATTGAGTATTTTCACTAACATATTATTACTCAAAACTTAAATCCTAAGGCATATTTTTAAGCCAACTCTAACTTTTCAAATTATGTATATTTTAAATAACGTATTATCTCCCCCCATCATGGGGCTTGAACTCTGGGCCTGGGTACTTTCCCTGAGCTCTTCAGCTCAAGGCTAGAGCTCTATACCTAGAGACACAGAGCCACTTCTGGTTTTCTGGTGGTTAATTGGAGATGAGTCTCATGGACTTTCCTGCCTGGGCTGGCTTTGAACTGTGATCCTCCGATCTCAGCCTCCTGAGTAGTTAGGATTACAGGTGTGAGCCACTGGCGCTTGGTTATTTCTCATTTTTATCTAGAATTTAATGGCATTTTACTCTATATTATTTATCATTTCAACCTTTGAGATAGGTTACCCTGGTTACATTTTTATAGGAGCCCCTAAAAGTTAATTCACTTAGTGGGTTAGTGGGAAGTAAAATTAGATCTGGAAACTATACACTCAAGTGACTCTGGAATTATGATTCTCAACACATATTCTGTGATTTATCAAATTTTCAGAATGAATATGAGTTGGTAGCTTTTCTAATCTAGCTTTAGTCTCATGAAAACATTCATAGTAAATAAAATACTGGATTATTGTCATAGACAGTTACCGAACGTAACATGCTACTAGAAGTTACAATGAAGAAAAGCTGACACACAACCATCCTTTTTCAAAACAAAGAATGGTTCCAGTGAAACTTTCCACATTGAAAACTATTTGTTGCATCCCGTTGCTCTTAGATTTAAAAATACTCATGATATACATTCTTCACTGCCTCTGATTCTTACTCTCTCCCTTTGGTCATGGGAGGGACAGCTCTCTGCTCCCAGGAAGCTGGGTTGGCCATGTGACTTGCTGTTGCCAACGAAACACAAGGAAAAGGAACATCTGGGTGGAAACAGATGAGTTGGCTGTGTTTCCTCTGTATTCTTTCTTTCACTTTGGCATTGGTGTAGGTATATGTTGAGTTGGAGATGCCATTAAACTGAAGCAGCTGGAATGCCCAGCTAACACATGGAGGATAGCTGCCCTGGAGAGTGACCAGGCCCAAGACAGACTCTGCTTGAACAAGAAGTAAACTTCTGATGTTTTATGTCTCTGAGATTTTGGAGTTTTTTGTTCCTTCAGGAAACTAGCGTATCCTGACCAATTCAAGATGAAACTGTACTGAGAAAACAGGTTCTTTAATTCCAGAAAGGTTCCAACTGAGTCTTGGAATGTCATTACCCCTTCTAGGCATATTGTTTTCTTCCTCCAGCCTTCCCCAAATCAATATTTTTAATAGTGTAAATGTAATTCCTTAGAATTATTGCATATAAAGTTTTAGAGTATAAAATCATGAAGGAAAAATTGCTTGGAATATTTTAAAATTAGTTTTTCAGTAAAGCTAAGCCAATTAGTTTATTTGAGAATTTGAAATATAACCTAACCAATCTGTCACACTTTACCATTAATTATCAACATCATCATTTTAAAGAATATATATCTGCATATGTATATATATATGCACATCTTAAATGTACTGAATACATCTAGATATGTACATATATGTATACATGTATGTATATGTCTCTGTATTTGTGTGTATACACATGCATGCACACATGTATTTTTCTGAACATGAAAAGTGACAGTAAACATACTATGCATTCTTTTCATATGTGGATTAGTTTGCAAATCACTTTTGCTATGCCATCTCTCTTTTCAGAAGACATAGTAAATGAGTATGCAAGCTTCATTCTTCTTGCGATCATATTTCAGGCAACATATTTCAGTAACTTGACACATAAGAAGGACTTTAGAATGAACTGATACAGGTGTGTCCTTACACAAAGTGAAAGGTACAGTGTTGATATCCACAATTCACTTCCATTCATTTTGTTAAAGTATCCAGAAAGAGAGGCAGCTCAGCCCAACCTACAGATAGATGCATGTTTGCAGAGAACCAGGATAACTTTGTGGATCATAAGGAAAGCATTGCATTTGGAGTCAGATGATATGGGCTCATATTTTTGCTACTCAATTCACTACCTTGATAAAATGAGTTGACTCTTTTAAGATACAATTTTCCCATGGAGAAATAGGGCTAGGTATCTGTCTCATGGGATTTACTTGGAATTCCTTGAAATTATGCTTTTGCAGTATACACACATTTATCTGTCTGTTTGTCTAAACATACCAGTTTTTCTAAGGTTCTGAGTGAAGAGCTTGCCTTATTCTTAAGGAGGAGAAATAAGTGGAAAAGAATTACTCACTAAGATTCTAGACATCAGATTAGAGTGAGCAGAGTTTTGGAGATTTACCTCCACTTATCTCATTTTGATCATTGTGGATATTCCAAAGGGCCAATTTTTAAATGTAGAGAACAAGAAAGTGGGTATAAGTCATCAATGATGATATTTGCTAATGTTTGTAGACTACATGTGGTTTTCAAAGTCTGTTGTGGAGACAAACAGTATGATTAGCTTTTTGGTGGCTTTAAAGAATTCAGAGCTATGTGACCTGAATTAGGTCAAATGCTTCCTTTTCCTCAGAGCCAGTGGCTATTTCTGATATATATGTTTTCCAATCTTTGCTTGTTTGAAAAAGGGTCTATGTAATCCATGCTGGCCTGGAACACATGCTTCTCCTGCTTTAACTTCCTTAGGGCTGGGATATCAGACATGCACCATTATACTTATTTATGTTATTTCTGACTTCTGTTTTGCTCAGCACTCCATTCTTGGCTTACAGGTTCTGGACACCTGTTTTTTTTTTTTTCTCCCCCCACTGCTCTTAATCAGCTGCATTTATGCTCATACTGCCTACTGAACTCAGATGTTCCTTCTCCCTAACGACATACCTGTGTTGCTCCTTTATGAAGAAGGAGGTAAATGGAACCCAACACCAGAAGCATAGTACTAGTGTACCACTCTGGTATATTCAGTTCTGCTTCAACCCATGTGTGCCACAGGAAGCTGTGAAAAAGAAGAACTTGAGAGCCTACTGACCCTGAAGTGTGTGACTTCTAGCTTGTTCACAAGCTAGACATTTGCTAGTGTTTCCCTGAACATATTATCTGACTCCTCTCTCAAAATGTCATCCCAATAACAAAACCATGATCTGAGTACATGCCTTCCTTTTCCAGAAAAGGAAAAGAGTCTTTCAGTACTACGCTGACTTATTCTGGATTCTATCTGGCAGCCCAGAAATCAAATGCTGGCTATTTAACTAAAGTCTAGCAATCTCTGTCCAGGAGCCTGGTTCCATCCTTTGTTTTTATGGTTTTGAGTCCTTTACTTATGTACAAGATTTGAAATCCTCTAAGGACTAAGAAAAAAAGGGGTTAAAATGTTGCTGTATATTATGACCCAGATGAATGTCCTTCAGAAGATATTTAAGTGAAGTGGAATTTCTTCTAGCTGAATTTTAAAAATGAGAGAGGGCATATTTTATGAATGCAACTTTGCTTAAAAATTGATGCATGCAAGTTATAGCTCAGTAGAGCTATGGATAGTTCTGTTGTCAATCAACATTCCATAACTGTAACAAAGTACCGAAGACAATCAACTTAAAAAGAAAAAAAGGGCTATTTTGGCACATGATGGTGGAGGCTTCAGTCCATGGCCTGTTAGTCTCATTGCTTTTGGGCCTGTGGCAAGGCAGGGCTTTATAGTGGAGAGCACATGGTAGAGCCATGCTTCTTATCTCATGGCAGCCAAGAAGAAGAAAAAAACAAGAGAGAATTACATAGATGAACATTCTATAATCTCCTTTGAAACCATGTCCCAATGACCTAAATTCTCTAGACCCACTTCCATGTTCACCGTTTTTTGATAGCACCAAGTGGAGGACATACCCTTTTAACAAATGAGCCTTTAAAGGACATTCCAGTCCTAAACTACAGTAGTTGGTCATTCATCAGAGTTCTCACCAGTCTTGAAATTTATGCTGCCTTGCAGTCACCTTTGCTTGAGTCATGACCCCTAGAAGCTAATCTAGTCGTCTCTGCAGCTTTCATCCTCATTGCAAAACTGTTCTCAACATATTGTCTTCAACTCATGCTTGCTTACATTTCTGACACTGATTATGCTGACCTTTTCTCCCTTTGAACAGCTTGTCTCATCTCTCTAGCAGTCTCATTTGAGCATTAAAAAAATCCATTTTTATTGTCCTCTTGTTTGTGATTTCCTCTCCCTCTCTCATATATGAACATTTGTTTTAGTAGTGGCTTAATAATTATTTTAATTCAATTTTCATTTAAGCCCATCATCTTTATAATTTTGGGATACACTCATATTATTTATTTATTTTTCTCTCTTTCTATTGTGGATAATCCATTATTGGTAAGTTTGTATTGGGTGCCAGAATCTAACGACCACTGTTGTTAGATTTGGTCAAATTCTTTTAAATGGTGTTGGAATTTGCTCTGCCAAGCCTTGGAATCATTTTGATTGTTTGATCATTTTTTATCATGGTTTTAAACTTTTTTAGGGCAGATCCAGAAAAGTATTTAGTCTAAGGAAAATTTTGTCTCACTACTAGGACAGTATTTTTTTTTTTTTGAGGATTCTACCCAACAGCCTAAGTAATATTAGGATGATTTTCCAATCTGGCAGGTGAGAACCAAATATATTCCCAGCCCTGTGTTAGTTCAGAGAATTATTTGGCCTTCAGTCTGTTGTTTTTTTTTTGTTCGCCCTGAGCAGTTTCCTTTTAGGTATGTCAAGATATTCTTATTTTGACTTTCAAGATTGATGATTGTGGTACTAGTGGTGGTAGTGTTGGTGGTGGTGGTGTTGTGTGTGAGCCTTACTGCATTCTCTGTGTGTCATTCAGTCATTCATTACCTCATGTTCAAGCTTCCTTGACTTCCTCATGCTTTTTTCTTTTCACCTCTGCGTCTTTGACTCAGAAATATTATTTGACCTTGGGTGGGTCACTCTCTTTCAGTTCTGCAGTGAGGAAAATTTTCTAGGCAGTAAGTAGGACTCATCTCTTTGGTTTCTATTTACTCAGGGGTCATGATTCCTGTAGGATAATGTCTGAAAACTACCTACTCTCCCACCATGCTCTGTCTGCTTGGTCTTCTCATTTTTTTTTTTTTTTTTTTTGGCCAGTCCTGGGCCTTGGACTCAGGGCCTGAGCACTGTCCCTGGCTTCTTCCCGCTCAAGGCTAGCACTCTGCCACTTGAGCCACAGCGCCGCTTCTGGCCGTTTTCTGTATATGTGGTGCTGGAGAATCGAACCTAGGGCCTCGTGTATCCGAGGCAGGCACTCTTGCCACTAGGCTATATCCCCAGCCCTCTTCTCATTTTTTTAAGGCAGAAAGGAATATTGGTCTCTGTTAATCTGTTTTGTTTTGGATGCATGCTTTTCCACCAGTATCCTTAGAAGTTATTACTTCTCAAACATAAAGACTTTCCATGAAAATAACTTGTTACCTACCTTTTTCCAGGTCTAAAGTTCCCATAGTAATTTTTATTTTCATTATAAATGACCTTAAGATATGGTGATTGTTTTGAGGGAAATCTGAAGAAAAACTGACTGAAAGTAGGAATGCAGTTTTGAAAGTCCTTGACTTATTCAAAGATAAATCTCTGATCAGTTATTCGTTTTCACTGCAATTTTCCCTAAAGGTCCAGATTGGTCCTAAAATCTGTTGCTGATTAAATGTATATATCATTTTAGTTTATTCAATGTTGTTATTATAATCTATTAAAAACCCACAATGCATCCTGTCAAATGTGAAATTATTTTCATGTCTTTTTCATTTCATTTCATTTCAAATCATTTCCAATTTATGTGTTCACTGGCTGTGAACATACTGAAATGAAGTATCAATTCCAGGGAAGAAGCTTTCTAATGACAGTAGTCCCATATTAATTGTTATTCTGAGTCTGTCCACTTTGACCCTGGAACAGGGAGTAATACAGTGAGAGGGTCAGAGGCAGCATTCTCACTCCAAGGTGCAAACAGTGCAGATGGTGTTTTGAAACTAGAGGGAAACATCACTAAAGATCGAAGTCTAATGAATATCCACATAGCACATATCTTTTTAGGTTGAATCATTTTTAGACACAAACTTGAGAGAATGAAATCTTTCTGATTCAGCTGTATGTTTATATAGAAATTTCAAAGTGGAAAATTTACTTACAATTTTGAAGAAATTTCAGGCTAGAAAGAGATTGGAATTTCTCTGAAGAATTTTGACACGGGAATGATACATTGGCCAGACTCACCCACAAATATCTCATTTTGTTATTTATGAAGTGTCCTGAGGATTCACTGTGTGATTCACAATGTCCATACTAAGCTACAATTAACCAACCAACTAGCCTTAGTTTCTCAGAAAAATGACTCTTCTGAGTTGATTGCCGTTTGGGGCATTTATTTAATGTTATGCAGTATATTATTTATCCTTTGATCTATAAAACAGTATAGGATAGAGGACAATACTTCATGATATGATAAAAGTTGGCCTTTAAGATTTGGTTTACGTTTTCACTGCTAAATTAAGCTTGAGCCTTGTTTTTCTCTTGACCTTACAGAAAGGATTTTTTTTTTTTCCTGTCCTGGGGCTTGAAAACTCAGGACCTGGGCTCTGTCCCTAAACCTCTCTGTGCTCAAGGCTAGTGCTCTACCATTTGAGCCACAGAACCACTTCCAGCTTTTTCTGAGCTGTTTATTGTAGATAAAACTCTCATAGACTTTCCTGCCCTCGTTTGCTTTGAACCACGATCCTCAGATCTCAGTCTCTTGAGTAGTAGGATTACAGGTGTGAGACACCAGCACCCGGACAAAAAGGATTCTTTTCCACTAGTGATTCCAGTTAAAAATTTAGATCTGCTTTTAGTACGTATGACCTTTTTGTTTTGGTTAAAAAGCACTAGAGGTCCCTATCTATTGTTTGGTGTGGGTCTGCTGAGCTTCATTCAATTTCATTTATATCCTGACCTATGTCTTCTGTCTTGATCTCATCTCTGGCTGACCAGCATTGACCTATAGTCCATTTCTTCATCTCATCTCTCTGTCTGCTTGCCTTTTCCAGTTTGAGTGGTAGATCCATTGAACTCCTTTGACTTTTCAACCTTCTGCATCAGTTTCCAGTTAATGATTGGCTTGCTCTTGGCATAGAGCAGATGACTTTCCTGGTAGTGGTGTTTCATGACCTATCTTTCTACCCCACTGACTGCTGCAGAAATAACTGTGTACCTGGGGGAAGTGTCCATAGCACGAACCAGGTAAATACCTCTAGCTTCTTTCTTCCAGAAGAAGAAATATCCTTTGTGTTGCTCACGGTCTTAGTTTGCATTTCTACTTGTAAATATGTTGGGGCACATACATTGTATTTTCCCAAGGACTTACAATCCGGCACTCATGAGCAAAGAGTGGATTTCAACTCATGGCTGACAATCTCACAAATCTTATAGCCTATTTTAGTTAGCTTAACACTGCTATTCTCAAACCATCAGCTTTCATTTAAAAATTAGTCTTCCTTCAAGCATCATACCTTAAATATTTGATTAATTAGAACACTGAAAAGATTTGGTTTAAATATCTTCTTTTTTTAGAACCCCCACCTAACAAAATAAATCTTAAAATTGAATCACCAAGGATGTCATTAGGATAAATAACTGATGAGTAGTTCATTGAACTACCCATTATTATTTATATAATAATTATTAATTATATTTATATATTTTATATAATACACATAATATATACACTATAATTGTTAATTATTATTAATTATTATTTATATAATCATTATTAAGATTAGTCATTGAATTAATAAAGTTATCCTTATAAAGAAGGCAGAGCATGAGATTATAGAAAGAGGCATATATGACTTGTTGTAAGAAAGACTAATCCTTGATCTAGAATCAAGTGCTTTTGTTGTCATCCAAGGTTTTGTCTGGGTCTGGTGTAACACTCTACAGAACAAGTCAGTAACAAGTATGTTTTAAATTACTTATAATTTAGTACAATTACTATTCTGGAAAAATATTCTATGTTATTCCTGTGGAATTTTTTGTAGCTCTTGCAAATCATTAAGTATCTCCATGAAAATTAGAATTTCAGTTTGAGAAACTTTGGCAAGCACTTTGCACTGATTATGGAATTAGACTGATGTTTATCTGAAGACTGACTCTACTTTGTTCTAAAGCATATTATTCAATATCTTTAAATTTTGTTCCTTCTAGATCCACATTTGAATACAACATGGGAAAATAAGATCATGCATACCTAGCAACTTATGAAGAACCTGTTTCAATGCACTTCTCAACTCATGATTGGAGATCATAAAATCTTCTTGATGTTGGAGCCTGTTTGCTTTATTCTTCCTTGTTTGTTCAGCATAATGCCCAGACACCTAGGAGGAACACAATAAATAGTTATTGAGCTTTGTGCAAGAGTTTATCATTCAGTGATGCCAAGATAGAATATTTTAACATATACATAGAAGCTTAAAACAGTTCTGGGAATACATCAGTTCTTCATAAATATTTCCTAGTCTCTCAGTTTGACAAATGACTTCACGTAGTGCTTACAAAGTGAGGACTGACGAGAACACGAACTGTTTAAATCAAAGAATAATTTTATATCAGCTATGGTATCTCCTCTGCTAAGAAATACCTAACAATTACTGATATAGAAAAATTATACAGACAAATAAATAGATAGCAAATGCACAAGTCAAGAAATTGAACTTCATCATCCTCTCAGAAGTCTTTCTCTGTGCTACACTTCAGTTCTTTCTCTCTCCTAAAGAAACTGCTGACATTCAATATGCAATCATTTCTTTGTATTTATTTTATAGCTCTATCTAGAGATAGATAAATAGATAGCTAAATCTTGGCAAAACAAAAAAATTGATGTATTTTTGAGTCTTTAAAAAAAACACAAGTTCTTTTTTTATTCCTATCTCTAACTTGCGAATTATCCTTTCAGGAATCTGGCCTATTTTGTTTGACCTCCACATGGCACCATGTGGAGTTTACTGATTGCATGGTAAACTTCAGGTGAAATTCTGCCTATTCCTTTTTTCCTTTGCAAATTGGATCTAGATCCAGAGAAATGACTCTAACTCTTTGGCAAGACTACAGGTGGTCCTGTTTTTGTGTGTTTACTTGTTTTTGAGACAGTCTTGCTTCGTAGTTCAGGTTGGCCTTGAACTTGAGATCCTCTTCCCTCGGCCTCCAGAGTGCTGTTTTTTTAAGTTTTATTTTATTTTATAAGGAGGTACATTGCATCCAGTTTGATTTTCTTTGATGTTAGCAACCTTTGATGCTCAATGCCTTAACTTATTAATTCAAATGGATATTCTCACTTTGTAATTTCATTTTATTTTCAGAGTTGAATGCTTTTATAAAGAAAATTTTCTCCTCTCCAACTATTTAGTTGCCTTGTGTTCTAATTTAAATAGGAAAGGCAGAGCACTTACTTTGATCTCATATCAAGGATGGATACTCATTAATAACAATTATTTGAAATAATAAATTGGTTCCCTATTGTAGGGGACGGCTATGCCTTTAAGACCTGGGGTGGCTCTAGCCACTCCCACCTCCTTCCCGGTTAAACCCGGAAGAGAATCCATGGCCAGCACGTGTGTCAGGATGGTGCTGGCTGAGCCAGAGGCGGAGGCAAGAGGTCTCCGCCTCTGTGGGAAGTTCTGTGACATCACCGTGATGGACACGCTCGTTAGCCTATCCTTGGCACCTGGACAGTCCCTCTCCTTTGCTCCTCACTGCCGGTATAAGTGTATTTGCCCTCCCCCTTATTAAACCAGAACACCCCTTGAGGGTTCTCCGAGAAGCCCACGTGCCTGTGTCTTCCTTGGGAAATATAGCGAGGGGGCAGGACATTCTCGTGACCACACCGCTGATGGAGGCTGAACGTGGCCTTCGCTCCTGCAGTTAATCCCTACTGGCCAGGGGATGCGTTGAGGGCGATAGAGGACCACACAGAAGGGGCAGATAGGCCCAGGACCTCCACGTGGATGGAGGTAGAGCTAGCCCAGCACCCTATCATGTTGTGAACTTAGAAACAGTTATTAGAGTCATGTCTTTAAACATATGTGAGAAGTTCCAACTCTTCCCAATTCTTTTTTCTTTTTCTTTTTTGTGGTAGTACTGAGGCTTGAACTCAGGGTCTAGGCACTGTTTCTGAGCATTTTTGCTGAGTGTTAATGCTCTACCCTTGATCCATAGCTCCAGTTGTGTGGGTTTTTTTTTTTTTTTTTGGGGGATGTGTGTGTGTGTGTGTGTGTGTGTGTGTGTGTGTGTGTGTGTGTGTGTTTAATTGGAGATAAGAATCTCACAGATTTTCCTGCCCAGGCTGGCTTCAAATCACGATCCTCAGATCTCATGCCTTTTGGGAAGCTAGGATTAAAAGCATGAGCCACTGACACCAAGGTGCAATTCTTTTCTTTATGGAAGCTCAAGTTGTCCCATCTTTGGCTAGTAGTATCCTCTTCAAGTTGACTAATGTGCCCATGTTGTAACAAGGTTTTAGAGGGAGGAACATGTCACCCAAGCATGTAAGAACCCATTCATTAGGCTTATGAACCAGAAAAGAATCCTTGACATTTTTGTTGTTTTTGCCCATCATGGGGCTTGAATTCTGGGCCTAGGTGCTGTCTCTGAGTTTCCTTTTGCCAAGGCAAAGGCTCTACCACTTGAGTCACAGCACCACTTCTGGCTTTTTGAGTATTTTATTGGAGATAAGAGTCTCATGGAGTTTCTAGCCCAGGCTAATTTTCAATCACAGTCCTCAGATCTCAGCATCCTGAGTAGCTAGGATTACAGGCATGAGCCACCAGTGCCCAACATTAAGTGGATTTTTGATTTTTCTTTATACCTTCCTTGGTTTCTGATAAGATAAGACAGCCAATATTCTGCATGTACATTTTCTACCTTAGATTTGGAGTCAGAAATTTCTTCAAGAAATAGAATTTTTCTACCAACTTGATCAGTTTCTAGAAGCATTCAGTTAGTAGATACATGCATATGTGTGTACAAAACATAAAGATGTATGTATATACATAATGTTTTTGTAAATTAAACTATATAATGGGACTATTTCAAGATTACTGCTTGTTTTCTGCACATAGCATTTTGTCTGAATCTACTGGGTAAGTGATGAGCCTTAAAGGCTTAAAATACATTATATAAAAATGTATAGCAATACTCTAATATATGCATAATGCTATGAGTAGGATATCATTTCTCCATACTTAAAACTTCCTATTTTCAAGTAGACAATGTAAAATTAAAGGCTGTTTATAGTAGGCTATTTTTTAGTTTTTGATCAAATTAACCTTTGTATTTAAAAAAATGATAATGTATATGCTATGATACACAATAAATAGTGGTGTCATAATTTTTCTGAATGCTTGTTTATTTTTCTGTGCCTGTTGAGCTCACTGGAGTCCTTTTGTACTATTCAGACAGAAATTATGACTAAATGAAGAGTGACTTCTCTAGTCCTGGGCCCTTGGGTGTCAAAGGCTTATGGGTTGATCTGACTTAGAGGCTCATAGCTCACAGCATGAGACACTTAACGGTTCCAAGCATTAAAAGCCAGGACTTCTTGCACTATATGCTCAGGGGAAGGCTCATTGCTCTGGACCAATGGACCTGTCCTTTGTAGTTAGTGAAATCCTTGGCTTTTAGCAGCAGCTAGAGCCATCAAGATTAGCACCAGTTAGGACGACAGTCTTTGAGACTTAGATGTTATAACCCTCAGCCTAAAGGACTTGGCACTCTCTGGAAATCATCTAAAGACTTTGGCACACGACCTCTCTGTGTTTGGTTCTTCATAGTCTGTTATCTTCTCTGCTTTCTTTTGCCTTCTCTAGACTTTTGTTATCTTTTTTTTTTCTCTACCACTTCTTCTCCTCACTGCTTCTACCCCTGGCTGCTTTCTAGAACATTCCAGCCACACTTAAGCTGCTTTTGTTATTGTTGCTACCATTACTGTTGCTCTTCTTAAGCTGCAACTGCCAAGGTGGCCTGATGCCTCTAACTGACACTGATTTGCCTGTCCATTTATAACAAAAATCACAAGCAGGCAAAGAAAAGATCACCCTCAAGAAAACTTTTTAGAGAGTCTAATGTTGCAAAAGTCTGAAAAGGCTAGGAAAGCACGGTCATAGCATCCAAATATAGTTGTAATTTCCATCCATGACAGCACAGCTTCTAATTCTTATCAAGGCCTATCACAGTCAAACACATATACAGCCCTCCCATCTGTCAATCATAAGATTTTTTGCCTAATCCCTAGGGAAATGTCCTTCCTCCCAGTTGAAGACAGTATCTGCAAGAGCCAGGAGCAGAGCTCTGTGTAGTAGCTGGACTCAGGGTCATCTAAGGTTCATGCATGAGGGTTTCCAGCTCTCAAGCAGGCCCTGCCTGCAACAAGGCCTGATGCAGGGGTCATGTCATTAACAGTCATAGTTACCATGTCCCTTGGGGGCTGGTATGCAATTGTTGCTGAACAGTTCCCTGCTCAAGGCTGTGAAGTATAAAAGAAGAGTAATCTGCTAATATATCAGCTTTATTCATTCACAGAAAAGCATCAAATCATGTTGACAGAGGATTTCATGAAAGCTCAACTGAAAATTAACATTTTAAACAGCATATTGCATTAACAGTGCTTAATTCTCACTTATGCTCATTACAGACAGCTGGGTCATGGTCCCTCCTTTATATATTCAGTGTACTGTGTTTGGCAGGCACTTGTTACATGCTCACAAACAATTGTGAGGTCAGTATTACTGATAGCAGTCTACTAATGAGTGAACTGGTATAAAGTGCTGTGTTTCCTTGGACTCATCTGAAGATCCTTATTTACAGGCATTAATATTAATTTTGCAATCTTTAATGAGTCAATTGGATCTAAAATAGCAAATTGTAAGTTTTTAAAGCTTATTGGAGGTTTTACCTTCACTTCAGAAACAACATAAAGAAGCTCTGAACGTTATTACCAGTATTTGTAATTTTCCTAAATACAGCCTATGAGTTATACATTGTATTTCCACTATCTCATAAAGGCTAATTTGGTAAAATAGATGATAGCCATGTATTTTAAGACTGACTATAATTAAAAATCAAAAGATAGTGTGATGACTAAATTGAGGTAATTACAAATTAGAGTTAGAAGCATACTACCTTAACATTCCATTAGATGACTGTTAACTCCTAAAAGGGTTTT
Organism: Perognathus longimembris pacificus; assembly: GCF_023159225.1. Taxonomy (NCBI): domain Eukaryota; kingdom Metazoa; phylum Chordata; class Mammalia; order Rodentia; family Heteromyidae; genus Perognathus; species Perognathus longimembris. Next base: position 55,855,892 of record NC_063167.1, read on the forward strand.
ACATTCCGCAAAACCATGTAAAATTAGCGTGTTAGACACTAGGAAAGTTTTTACAAATGATTTTTTCCTTCTCCTGATTATTCAGACATGATAGATCTTTGTGAGTCTTGCTACTAAATTATTGAATTTGAACTTAAATTATCTCCCTGTCTCTTTTGAGTAGATATGCTTGCTGTTGGTTTGTCATAAACTGCCTTGATTATATTCAGGAATGTTCCCTGGAATCCCAGTATTTCCAGGGCTTTTAGAATAAGTGGGTGCTGGATTTTATCGAACGCTTTTTCCACATCCACTGATATAACCATGTGGTTCTTTTTTTTTTTCTTTCCAAATTTTTATTATCAAACTGATGTACAGAGAGGTTACAGTTTCATACGTTAGGCATTTGATATATTTCTTGTACTGTTTGTTACCTTGTCCGTCATACCCCCTCCCACCTCCCCCTTTCCCTTCCCCCCCGCCACCCCGGAGGTGTTGAGTTCACTTACACCAAACAGTTTTGCAAGTATTGCTTTTGTAATTGTTTGTCTTTTTTTTTTTTTTACCCTGTGTCTCTCAAATTTGGTATTCCCTTTCAATTTCCTGCATCCAATACCAGTATACATGGTTTCCAATATACTCAGATAAGATGACAGAGATAGTGCAGGTACAACCACAGGAAGGTGATACAAGAACATCATCAATAATAGAAGCTACATATACACATGGGACGTTGAAAGTAGTTACAACTGTGATATAACAATTGTTTCCATAACATGGACTTCATTTCACTTAGCATCATCTTATGTATTCATAAGGGTATAGCTATTGGGCCTTGTGATGCTCTGCTATGACTTGCCTAAACCTGTACTAATTATTCCCAATAAGGGAGACCATAGAGTCCATGTTTCTTTGGGTCTGGCTCACTTCACTTAGTATAACTTTTTCCAAGTCCTTCCATTTCCTTACAAATGGGACAATGTCATTCTTTCTGATAGAGAGATAAAAATCCATTGTGATATGTACCACATTTTCCTGATCCATTTGTCTACTGAGGGGCATCTGGGTTGGTTCCATATTTTAGCTATGACAAATTGTGCTGCGATGAACATTGTTGTGCTGGTGGCATTACTGTGATTTTGTTTGTGGTCTTCTGCATAGATACCCAAAAGTGGGGCTGGTGGGTCATAGGTGAGTTCTGTATTTAGCCTTCTGAGGAATCTCCATACTGCTTGCCAGAGTGGCTGAACCAGTTTACATTCCCACCAACAATGAAGTAGGGTTCCCTTTTGGCCACATCCCCTCCAACAATTGTTATTGTTAGTTTTCTTGATATATGACATTCTTACTGGGGTGAGATGGAATCTCAATGTTGTTTTGATTTGCATTTCTTTTATGGCCAGTGATGTAGAGCATTTTTTCATATGTCTCTTGGCCATTCTCATTTCCTCATCAGAGAAATCTCTTTGTAAGTGTTTAGCCCACTTGATGAAGGGGCTATTCGTTCTTTGTGGTTTTGTTTTGGAAGAAGGCAATTTTTTTAGTTCTGCATATATTTTAGATATAAGGCCTTTGTCTGTTGAATGTCTGGTAAAGATCTTCTCCCAGTCTGTGGGCTTTCTGTTTATCTTGCGAGCTATGTCCTTTGCTGTGCAGAAGCTCTTTAGTTTGATGTAGTCCCATTTGTCCAACCTTTCTTTGATTTGTAGCATTTCTGGGTCTTTGTTAAGGAAGTTCTGTCCTGCGCCAAGGAACCCAATTGTTTCTCCTACTCCTTCCTTTAGTGTTTTCAGGGTGTCTGTTTTGATTTCGAGGTCTTTAATCCATTTGGAATTGATTTTGGTGCAGGGTGATATATAAGGATCTAGTTTTAGTTTGTTTCATGTGTTGAACCAGTTTTGCCAGCACCACTTGTTAAAGAGGCTATCTTTCTTCCATACTATTGTTTTAGCTCCTTTATCAAAGATTAAGTAGGCGTAGTTTTGTGGGTTCATTTCTGGGTCTTCAATTCTGTTCCATTGGTCTTCAGGCCTGTTCCGGTGCCAATACCATGCTGTTTTTATTAGTATAGCTTTATAATACAGCTTGAAGTTGGGTATTGTAATTCCTCCAGCACTGTTCTTTCTGCTTAGGAGTGTGTTTGCTATTCTAGGTCTTTTATTGTTCCATATGAATTTCTGGATTGCTTCCTCTATTTCATTAAAAAATGGTGTTGGGATATTAATGGGTATTGCATTGAATTTGTAGATAGCCTTTGGCAATATTACCATTTTGATTATATTAATCCTCCCAATCCAGGAGCATGGGAGGTTTTTCCATTTCCTTAGTACTGACTTAATTTCGTTTTTCAAGCTTTTAAAGTTCTCATCAAAGAGGTCTTTCACTTCTTTGGTTAAGGTTATTCCTAGGTATTTTATGATTTGGGGGGCTATTGCAAAAGGAGTTGCTTTCCTGATTTCAGCCTCGGTCTTTGGATCGTTAGCATAGAGAAAGGCCGTTGATTTTTGAAGGTTTATTTTATCCTGCAACTTTGCCAAAGTTTTGGATCAGCTCTAGTAGCTTGGGGGTAGAGTCTATGGGATTCTTTAGGTATAGGATCATGTCATCTGTGAAGAGAGAAAGTTTAACTTCATCTTTTCCTATTTGGATCCCCTTTATATTTTCTTGTTGCCCAATTGCTCTGGCTAGGAATTCTAGTACTATGTTGAAGAGCAGGGGAGAGTGGACATCCCTGCCTTGTTCCTGATTTTAAAGGGAATGGCTTTAGTTTTTCACCATTTAGAGTTATGCTTGCTGTTGGTTTGTCCTAAACTGCCTTGATTATATTCAGGAATGTTTCCTGGAATCCCAGTTTTTCCAGGGCTTTTAGCATAAATGGGTGCTGGATTTTATCGAACGCTTTTTCCGCATCCAGAGATAAAACCATGTGGTTCTTTATCTTGCTCCGGTTGATGTGGTGGATTACATGAATTGACTTGCGTATATTAAACCAACTTTGCATCCCTGGGATGAATCCAGTTTGATCGTGGTGTATGATTTTTTTGATGACCTGTTGAAGTTGATTGGCCAGAATTTTGTTGAGAATTTTTGCGTTATGTTCATCAGGGAGATCGGTCTGTAGTCCCCTTTCCGTGATGAGTCTCTGCCTGGTTTTGGGATGAGGGTTATACTGGCTTCATAAAATGAGTCTGGTAGTGAACGTTCTCTTTCACTTTCATTGAAGAGTTTGAGAAATATTGGTGTGAGTTCTGTTTTGAAGGCCTTGTAGAATTCTGCAGTGAATCCGTCTGGACCTGGGCTTTTCTTGGATGGGAGATCATTTATTGCCATTTCTATTTCAATACTGGATATGGGTCTGTTTAGAAGGTTTAAATCTTCATGGTTGAGTTTGGGGATATGAATTTTTTCTAGGAAATCATCCATTTCTTCCAAGTTCTTGAATTTGTTGGCATAAAGGTTTGCAAAATAGTCCCTTATTATTTTCTGAATTTCGGTTATTTCTGTGGTGATGTTACCTGTTTCATCTCTTATCTTGTTTATTTGTGTGTGCTGCCTTCGTTTTTTGGTCAGGTTTGCCAGGGGTCTGTCTATCTTGTTGATTTTTTCAAAGAACCAACTCTTTGTTTTGTTGATTCTTTCGATGTTTTTTTTCGTCTCTAATTGATTTAATTCTGATTTGATTTTAATTATTTGCTTCCGTCTATTGACTTGGGGTTTGGCTTGCTGTTCTCTCTCCAGAAAATTAAGGTGCTTCCTTAAATTATTGAGTTGCTGTTTCTCCAGTTTGTTGGTGTATGCACTCAGAGATATAAATTTTCCTCTGAGTACTGCCTTTGCTGTGTCCCAAAGGAGCTGGTACTTTGTGTCCTCAACTTGGTTGAAGTCCATAAACATTTGAATTTCCGTTTTAATTTCTTCAATGACCCACTGATGGTTCAGCAGTGTGTTGTTTAGTCTCCATGAATTGTAGGATTTTCTGTGGTGGCTGTTTGAGTTGAGCTCTAATTTTATTCCATTGTGGTCTGAGAGAATGCAGGGAATGGTTTTGATACTTCTGATTTTGTACAGATTTTCTTTGTACCCTAAGATGTGATCTATCTTGGAGAATGTTCCATGTGCTGCAGAGAAGAATGTGTATTCTGTTGTTGCTGGGCGTAATATTCTGTAGATGTCAGTTAAGTCTAGTTGGTCTATGCAATTATTAAGATCTGTGGTTTCTTTGTTCAGTTTTTGGTGTGTTGATCTGTCCAGAGGTGATAGTGGAGTGTTAAAGTCCCCAACTATCAATGTGTTTGGGTCTATGAGTGTTTTTAGAGTCAGTACTGTTTGTTTGATGAAGTTGGGTGCTCCTGCATTTGGTGTGTAGATATTTAGAGTGGTTATATCTTCCTGTAGGAGAGATCCCTTTACTAATATGTAGTAGCCTTCTTTGTCTCTTCTTACCTTTTTAAATTTGAAGTCAATTTTGTCTGATATTAGGATTGCAACTCCAGCCTGCTTATGGGGGCCATTTGCTTGATAGATTTGATTCCAGCCTTTCACTTTTAGAAGATGTTTACTTTTGCTGGATAGATGTGTCTCTTGGAGGCAGCAGAAAAATGGATCTTGATTTTTTTTACTTTGTTTCTTTTTTTAAAATTTAACATATTTATTAATTGAACACAAATTTTTTGGACAGGGTGTTGTGCAAAAAGGGTACAGTTACATAGTAGGGCAGTGTGTACATTTCTTGTGATATCTTACACCCTGTTTTTCTTTCCCTTCTCTAGGTGTGGTAGACATATATACAATATACAATGTATCAAGAACATATACAGTAGCCACGTGGCCACGCCCAAGAAAATTCACCTAGGGCTTTAAATGCAATGTCGATATTAGACAATATGTCGACAGTAGTCTTATATGAACGTGCATACATAGATTCTGAGCTATTGTATTCCACTGAGAGGTCAATTTTTGACCTTTATGTGTTGAGTAATTGTTTGGTTTTACTTACATACTGTTGGGTCGCTGCCCCAATCCTGTGGGAAATACTATTTGACAAGCAGTTTTTGGTTTCACAGACTTGGTCTCTACTGTCTCTCTGTCTCCCTTTCTTAACAGTCATATATCAGGGAGATCATGCCCCTTTGTTTTCTGTGTTCTAGGCTTGTCTCGCTCAACATTATTTGTTTGAGTTCTGACCATTTCCCTGCGAATAACAATATTTCACCATTCCTAATCGCAATGTAGTATTACATTCTGTATAGGTACCATATTTTTTGGATCCATTCGTCTGTGGAGGGGCATCTGGGTTGTTTCCATATTTTGGTTATTGTGCCACGATAAACATGGAAGTACAAATGTCTTTTTGATATCTTGGGACTTGCTGTTTAGGATAGATGCCTAGGAGTGTTATGGCTGGGTCTTAAGGTAGGTCTATATTGAGCTTTTTGAGAAACTTCCATATTGTTCTCCAAAGTGGTTGTACTAATTTTCACTCCCACCAACAATGGAGAAGTGTTCCTCTTCCCCACACCCCCTCCAGCATTTGTTGTTGCCTGAGTTCAGAGTATAGGCCATTCTAACTGGGGTGAGGTGGTATCTCAGGGTTGTTTTTATTTGCATTTCCTTTACTACCAGGGATGTTGAACATTTCCTCATATGTTTCTTTGCCATTTTTATATCTTCTCTTGTGAAGTCTCTCTTTCGCTCCTTTGCCCATTTCCTAATTGGTTTATTGGGCTTGGAGGGGCTTAGTTTTTTGAGTTCTCTGTAGATGACAGATATCAGGCCTTTGTCTGTTGCTGTGCTGGTAAAGCTCCTTTCCCATATGGTTGGCTGACTTTCTGTTTTGGTGGCTATGTCCTTAGCTGTGCAGAAACTTTTTAATTTGTAGTAGTCCCATTTGTCGAGTCTTTCCCCTATTTGCTGTGCCCCTGGGACTCTATTCAGGAAGTTCCTTCCTGTGCCTGTAAGTTCTAGCATCCTTCCTACTCTGTCCTTCAGTAGTTTCAAGGATTCAGGTCTGATATTGAGGTCCTTTATCCATTTTGAGTTGTTCTTGGTGCATGGTGATAGGCTTGGGTCTACTTTGAGTTTTCTGCATATGGCTGTCCAGTTCTCCCAGCACCAGTAGTTGAAGAGGCTATGTTTATTCCATTGTATGTCTTTAGCTCCTTTGTCGAAGATCAGCTGACTATAAGAGTGCAGTTTTATTTCTGGATCTTCAATTCTAATCCATTGGTCTTCTGATCTGTTTTTATACCAATACCAGGCTGATTTTGTTATGATGGCCCTGTAGTAGAGCTTGAAGTCTGTTATTGTGATACCTCCTGAACTGCTTTGTTTGCCTAGAATTGCTTTGGCTATTCTGGGTCTTTTGCTGTTCCATATGAATTTATGGATTGTTTTCTCTCTTTCAGTGAAGAATGTGGCTGGGATTTTGATAGGGATTGCATTGAATTTGTATAACAATTTGGGCAATATGGCCATTTTCTCTATATTGATTCTGCCTACCCATGAGTATGGAAGGTCTTTCCATCTCCTTGTGTCTTCTTTGATTTCCCTTATTAGATTTTTATAGTTTTCATTAAATAGGTCTGTCACGTCTTTGGTTAAGTTGATCCCTAGGTACTTTATTCTTTTTTTGGCTACTGTAAATGGAATTGTTTCCCTAATTTCTTTTTCTCTTTGTATATTGCTGATGTACAGAAAAGCTGCTGACTTTTGTGGATTGATTTTGTATCCTGCTACTTTGCCAAAATGGTTTATTAGGTGTAGGAGTTTGGAGACTGAGTTTTTTGATCCTTCAGATATAAGATCATGTCGTCTGCAAATAGGGATAACTTGATTTCTTCCTTGCCGATGTGGATCCCTTTGATTTGCTCCTCTTGCCTTATTGCTATGACTAGGGATTCCAGCACTATGTTGAAAAGAAGTGGGGAGAGTGGGCATCCTTGTCTTGTTCCTGAATTGAGGGGGAATGATTTCAGTTTCTCTCCATTTAATATGATATTAGCAGTTGGTCTGTTGTATATGGATTTTATTGTTTTGAGGAATGTTCCATCTATTCCTGTTCTCTCCAAAGCTTTTAATAAGTGTGGATGTTGTATTTCGTCATATGCTTTTTTGGCATCGACTGAGATAATGTGATTCTTGATTTTAGTTCTGTTTATGTGGTGAATTACGTTGATTGATTTATGGATGTTGAACCATCCTTGTGACTGTGGGATGAAGCCTACTTGGTCATGATGTACAATTTTCTTCATCAGTTTCTGGATCCTGTTAGCTAATATTTTATTGAGGAGCTTTGCGTCTGTGTTCATAGGTGATATTGATCTGTAGTTCTCTATTTTTGTTGGGTCTTTGCCTGGTTTGGGAATGAGTATGATATTAGCTTCATAGAATGAGTTTGGGATTTCTCCCTCTGTTTCTATTTCACATAAGAGTTTGAGGAGTATTGGTATTAGCTTCTCACTAAAGGTTTTGTAGAATTCGTTGGTGAATCCATCTGGGCCTGGGCTTTTCTTTGTTGGGAGGTTCTTGATTACCTCCTGTATCTCACTGTAAGTTATTGGTTTATTTATTTGATTTATTTCTTCTTGGTTCAGTTTGGGCTCTTTATACTTCTCTAAGAATTGATCCATTTCTGTAAAATTATTGGTTTTTAATGAGTAGAGGTTCTGGAAATAGCTCCTTATGATTGTTTGAATATCGTGTGTACTTGCTGTAATTTTTCTGGTGGAGTCCCTGATTTTACGTATATGAGTCTCTTCTCTTCTTTTTTTTTGTAAGTCTTGCGAGGGGTCTGTCAATTTTATTTATTTTCTCAAAGAACCAGCTTTTAGTCTTATTTATTTGTTGAATGGTCTTTCTATTTCCAATCATATTTATCTCCTCTTTGATCTTTGTGATCTCTCTCCTCCTAGTCGATTTAGATTCGGTCATTTCTTGTTTCTCCAGTTGTTTTAGTTTCATCGTGAGGTTATTCACCTGCTCTGCTTCCATTCTTTTAATGTGAGTGCTGAGGGCAATGATCTTGCCCCTCAGTACTGACTTAGCTGTGTCCCATAGGTTTCTTTGTGATGTATTTTCATTGTCATTGTGGCTTATGAATTTGTTGATTTCATCTTTAATTTGGTTTGTGGCCTAAGTGTTGGATAACAGTGTGGGGTTTAGCCTCCAAGAATGTGTACAGCCTTTGTGACGGTAACCGTTGTTATTGAGGGTTACCTTTAATCCACTGTGATCAGATATAATGCATGGGATGACGTCAATACTTTTGTATTTGCTGAGGTTCTTTGTGTGGGCTATGACATGGTCTATTTTGGAGTATGATCCATGGGCTGCTGAGAAGAAGGTGTATTGGGTCTCTGTAGGGTGGAAGATTCTGTATAGGTCTGTCAGATCCATTTGGGATATGGTGTTACTTAGGTCCTCAGCTCCCTTGATGATCCTCTGGGTGTTGGATCTGTCTCTTGGAGAAAGTGGGGTATTAAAGTCACCCACTATAATTGTGTTTGCGTCTATCTTGTTCTGTAATTCTGTGAGAATTTGCTTGACATATTTAGGGCCTCTTTTGTTCGGTGAGTATACATTTATCACTGTGATGTCTTGATTCTGGATTTTTCCTTGTATTAAAATGTAGTGTCCTTCTTTGTCTTTTTGAGTTGATTTTAATGAAAAGTCCAGCTTGTCTGAGCTCAGGATGGCTACACCTGCCGTTTTGGTAAGTGAGTTTGCTTGGAAGATCTTGCTCCATCCTTTCACTCGGAGCCTGTTTTTGTCCCTTGCTGTAAGGTGTGTCTCTTGTAGACAACAGATGTCAACTTTTTGTTTGCCAATCCATTCTGCCAGTCTGCTCCTCTTTATCGGAGAGTGTAAACCATTTATATTAAAAGAGATCAAGGATAAGAGTGTTTTTTTCTCCTTCCATTTTCTTGTTGGGCTGTTTTTCCTCTTTTTTTTTTCCTTGTCTTTAGTGAGCTGTTCTTTCTGTTGGGCTTTGGCTATTGTACTTTCTTTCTGTTTCTGTCTGTGTCTCTTGTACGATCTCTGTTAGGTGGGTTTCCCCTCTTAGAATTCTCTGTAGGGCTGGTTTTTTATTCACATACTCCTTTAGATCCTCTTTCCTATGGAAAGATCTGGTTTTCCCTTCGAATGTTAACTCCAGTTTTGCTGGATATTTGATCCGAGGTTGCATATTGTTAGCCTGAAGTACTTGGATGGTGTTCTTCCACTCACTTTGTGCTTGGTAGGTTTGTGTGGAGAGGTCTGCTGTTATTCGAATCCTCTTCCCATTGTGGAAAATTTATTTCTTTGCTTTGGCTGAATTCAGAATTTTCTCTTTATTCTTGAGATCTGAAGTCTTGGATATTATGTGCCTTGGGGTGGCTTTTCTGGGGTCTGGCTTGCCAGGTGTCCTATAGGCTTCGGTTAACTGGATGGGGTCCCTTGTGAGATTGGGGAAGTTTTCTGCAATAACTGTATTGGAAATATGATAAGCTCTCTGCTCTGGTATTCGGCTCCTTCTTCTATTCCAATTATGCGCAGATTATATCTCTTGTCTTTGTCCATTAGTTCCTGGATTAGTCTTCCCTGAAGCTTTACCATTTCTTTGAGTGTGGTAATTTTCTGGTTGTTGTCGGCTGCTCCATCGTCCAAGTGAGAGAGTATGGATTCCATATGGTCGATTCTTTGTGCTGTGGATTCAATTGCGGAGTTTATGGATGTCAGAGAGCTATTTATGGTTGTCAGATCAGCTCTGATCGTGGAAATTTCTTCCTTTAAAGAGTTGTACTTTAAATCTATTTTTTCATGCATTTCACTTCTCAGGATGTTAAGGTCTTCTTTAAAGCAGGCTTGCATTGTATCCATTTTTGCTTCCGTTTCTTTCTTGGCTTCCTGGATGTCCTTCAAGCATTCCCCTCTAAACTCCTGGAATTGTTTCTGATTTCGATTCTGATGATTTCCCTTATTTCTGTTAACATGGCCTCATTTGCTTTTTTATTCTCCATCTCCTCTTCAGTCTTGCTGCTTTTTGGAGCTGGCAAGTTGGCTTGCTCTTTAATGAACTGTGTTATATTTCTTTGTGATTTGTGCTTCTGGGGATCTGTGGGTGGCTTCTCTGGTTTTGTTTTGTTTCCCACTGGTTCGCCGGTGGGAGCCTTGTGTCCTGGTGTCCTGGTGTCCTGGCTCTGGATTTGGGTTTGGCTTTGAACCTTGCTTCCCAATGGGTGAGCATGACATTCTTGGTTGTTGCTGAGGTGGTCACTCTCCCTGCTCTTGGGGGCCTGTAGGTTCTGTGTCTTTCTCTGTGGGACAGTGTCCTGGCACTGTGCTGTGCTGACCCTAGTGTGCCCCTGTTGGGGGGTTTGCTGGTTGCTGATTCAGCATGGCGTGGAGGCTTATCTCTTCTTTGGTTCTTTTTTCCACTCTGTATCTTGGTCAGAGCAGTTCACCTCTCAGGCAGTTCACCTTCCTGTATGGACTGCTCTGGGGCAGATGTTGTTGACGTGCGGCCCACCCACTTGTGCAGAATGCGCCAAACTGAGTGGGCACGGGTTGATGGACAGCTCTGCCCTCCTGTTTAGGCTCACCTAACAGAGCGGGTGCTGTTCCTGGGGGCCCCGCCCACCTGTGCACTGCGGCTGTGGCCCCATCCACCTGAGCGGGGTACGCCTACCAGAGTGAGCCCTGGGTTGTTGGGTTGTGCTTGCGCCCTCCCGTGAGTCCGCTGTGGGGGGCGGTATGTGTGGGGCCCAGTGGGATCAATGGTCCATGTGCGAGTTACCACCCTCAGACTGCGCCTCCTCTGTGAGGGGGGCGTGTGATCAGGTCCAGGTGTCCCTGCTGTGCTGGTATTGCCCACCAGCACCTGTGATTTTAGTTGTAAAAGTCCATGAGGTCCAGGAGCCTCAGGTGGGGCTTGCACTGCCGGCCATCCCCCGGTCCCTGTTGGGAAGGGGGCAGGGCTGATTCGGCCAGTTCAGAATCTTGGGCGGCCTTGGGGCTGCTCTGCCCTTCCCCTGCTAAACTCCTGAGAGTTCCCAGCGCCTGATGGGAGCTTCCCGCCTGATTTGGGGGTTCTTTGTTCCCTCGGGGTGGGGAGGGGGAGGGAGGGAGATCTAGCTTCTTTGAAGGGTTTGGAACTCTGATCGCTGATCTGCTGTTGGGGGAGGGGGTAATGGGGGACTCACTGGTCCTGGATTGTGTGTGTGTCCCGCGTCGCCCTTGGTCCTTTGGGTGTGGCAAAAGGTCGTGGTGGCGTCCCGGCTCTCTCCTTGTGCACCACTGGGTTCCCCAGCTGCTTACGTCTGTCTGTTCCCGGTATGGGCCCGAACTTCCCGTCGCCACTGTGGCCGTATGTCTTGGTCCGCATTCTCCCTAGTGTCTGTGGAGTCCTGCTGTCTGGACTGTGCGCTTCCGGCAGTCGGTCTGCCGATCACCGGGTCCCCTTTCCCAGCCTGGCCCTGTTTGGGCCAGGGTTGGCTGGTGTGGGGAAGGTGCCCTGTAGATTCTCCAGCTCCGTGTAGGTTTTCGGCTCTTCCTTTTTACTCCTTTTTGTTTTCCTGCATTTCTCCACTGCTTCTGGCTGCTGGTTTTGCTAGATTCTTGATGGGGTGTTGGGTGCTGGACTTCCCAGCAGGCTATTCAGTTGGAGCGAGTCGGGTACCTCCCTACTGTGGTGGCACCATCTTCCTCTCTGGATCTTGATTTTTGATGCAACTTATGAGCCTATGTCATTTGATTGGAGAATTAAGTCCATTAATGTTGAGAGTTAGGATTGAGAGATGATCGTTTGTTTCTTTCATTATAACTATCTTGTTAAAAGCTGTGTCTTCCCATTTCTTGTTCTTATATTCTGGTTTACTATTTAGGATTCATTTCTCTGTCTGTATTGGGATCTTGATTATTTTCCCTGTATAGTACATCTTTGAGGATTTTCTGTAAAGCTGGTTTGGTGGAGATATATCGTTTCACCTTTTCCTTACTGTGGAAGACTTTTATTTGACCTTCGGCTATGTATTAGAGTTTAGCTGGGTACAGTATTCTTGGTTGGTAGTTATTTTTCTTTAGTGTTTGGCATACCTCATTCCAGGCTCTCCTTGCTTTCATGGTCTCTGCTGAGAAGTCTGGGGTAATTCGGATTGCTTTTCCTTTATATGCCATTGTTTTCTTCTCCCTAACAGCTTTAAGGATTCTTTCCTTGTACTCTATTGATTCTGTTTTGATCACAACGCATCGGTGGGATGTCCTGTTTTTGTCTGTTTGGTTTGGGGTTCTAAATGCTTCTTGTATCTGTATAGGCCCATCCTTTTGGATATTTGGGAACTTCTTGGCTAATATTCTGTTAAGTAGGTTGCCTATTCCATTAACTTCTTTCTCCAGGTTTTCCTTAATACCTATTATCCTTAAATTGGGCTTCCTGATTGTGTCTTGGATCTCTTGGAGTGATCTGTTTTGTCGATTGGATTGGTTTTGTATTGATTTTTGATCTTTCTCCATAGATTCTAGGGAATCTTAAGCTTCTGAGATTCGATCCTCTGCTTCAGTTAGTCGAGATTGTAGGCTAGCTACTTGATTTCGAATCTCTTTTCCTTCTGACTGGTCTTTCCTGATGATTTCCATGTCATCTCTTAGGTCCTGTATGGACTACTTCATTAACTTCATTAATTTGGTTTTGAGTGCTGTCTCTCAAATCTTTTACCTGGGTAGCTATCTTTTCATTTGACTCTTGAATTTCATTTATCTTTCTATTTGTCAAGGCCATGAAATCGTCTATTACTTTATGGAAGGATTGCTGTATTGATTCAAGCTTTTCATTTATCATGTTTATCAGTAGACTTTGTAGAGCATTTTGAGGGTTCTCTTCTATGTCTTTGATTGACTGCTCTGCTTCCTGCTTGTTTTGAGTGGGAGATAAGACTCCATTGTTTACCATCTTTCTCGTGTTTCTTCTGCCCATTTGGATTGGGAATGCCAATGCAACTGTGAGCACCATTTAAGACCCAAAGCAGACTTTACCAAGCACTGTTGTGTAAATCTCATAAGTTCACAATTATAAACAGATGCCTTGTATACCTGTATATAAAATTAGATTTGGTGTTCCTAAAGAATACAATTTCAATATAACAACCAATCCTGAGCCCTGTATTCAGTAGTTACTTATTTACTGTTACAACCCTATGAACAATTCTTGTTCTTATATTAAGTTCTTTTTGGACTGGCTTTCTCTATGAACCCCTTTGATTCACTCGGATTAAGCAGAGATACCCTCTATCCAATAACTAGGAGTCAATGGAATCTGGAGGTCCTGGCAGTAAGTCAGGAGGGTAAGTTAGAGGTATTAAAGAGAATATAATAAAATGTATGGGGTGATGATTTTGGTCTAGTTTCAGTGATGTGGAAATGTGGAGGAGAGTAGAATCAGTAGAAAGAACAAGGTTAAAATGATAGACAATGGAGAGTTAGCAGTAAAGAGTGGAGGTGTTATTCATTGGAAAGTATTTTTTAAAGAAAGAGAATGCAAAGAGAATGCAAAGAGAGAAATAAAGAAAAAATACTGGAAGACAGATGCACAAAACAGAGAAAAATTATTTAAAAAAATATAAAGGAAAAAAAAAACCCCAGAAAAATGAACAACCAAAAAAAAAAAAAACAAAAAACACCACCAAAAAAACTTTGATAGAACAGGTAAAAATGGAAAACAAAAAAAAAAGACATTTCAGAAATGAAAATATAAAAAAAAATAAAGAAAAGAAAGCTTAAAAAATGTTTGTGAAAATAAATGGAGTCTTCTTTGCGTGGGGTTTCTACAGTCTCTTGGGATGGTCTGCAGTCTATTTTGCCACTTGGCTGGTTTGACTTGCTTTCAGTTCACAGGGGGTGGATCTGCTCTGACCCTCTTCTCCTGTTAATGAAATCCTGGGTCTCTGTGGTTCCCATAGCTTTCAGGTAAGGCCTGGGCATCCACTGTAGATGGGGGACGTGAACAGTCTCGGGAACCATGGCTCCTCCTGTCTGCTGTGGGGCCACTGCCTTTCATGCCTGGCTTTGAATAGGTTGTGGACTCAGCAGGGCAGGATGCCTCTGGCCTGGTTTACCCGGATGAGAGTTGCTTTCCTGGGGGAGGTTCCTCCCTCCTGGGTGGGGCAGCCTCCTGGGCAGAGCTGGGTATGGAATTCAGCTCTGTTTCGGGCTGGGAATTGGGCTTCCTCTGTGACGGGACCGTTTATCTGTCTCAGGAACTGTTTGTTCTCCCGTCTGGCTGTTCTGTGCCACTGGTAGCTGCTCGCTGCTTTTGCTTTTAATTTAGGAATTCCAGTGGGCAGGGTGGGGCACCTCTAGCTGAGCCGAGGCCCAGAACAAGCCCCCTGCCTGGGCAGGGGTCATTCTTTTGGGCAGAGCTGGCTCTCACTGGTCGGTCCCTCTTGCCCTTCTCAAAGATGGCTGCTTCGTCCTCGCTTTCCCCAGGCTGGCTTTAGTTCCAGTCTGGTCTGATCCTATGCCAGTGTCAAAGATGGCGCTTTGCTCTGGCAGTGGGGAAGGGCTACCTCCCAAAAGCTGCACTATGGGCATGAGTGAGAATGTTGTTTGTGGGGTACTCACACTTTCTCTGCAATTTCAGCCCGTCCATGCTCAGCCTGCGATCCGTGTCTATACGCCACTGTCTGGAGGATTTCTCCCCAGTCTCCATTGAGTGCTTTAGCTGTGGGGAGTTCGGGGCATTGTGCCGGCGCCGGGTCGCCGCCCGGTGCTCAAATCTGTGTTTTCAGACCAGCAAAGTCGATTTTTCCTTCCTTGCCAGAATCCCTGTACTGTTTTAACTTACTTTGGCTGTCTTTCTAGGAGTAAAAGTTTCTCTGGGATGGGAAAACTGCAATGTTGGAGGGAGCTCAGCTAGGGCTCTGCTGCTCCTCCACCGTCTTCCTGGAAGTCCCCTACAGTTAACTCTTATAGTGAGCTTGCATTGATAGTCAGAAAGACATCTGTTCTTTAGTTATGTTAATAGGAACATAGGAATTTTCTCTAGATTTAGGAGCAAAAAATTGAATTATGTGCCACCAGAAGCCTTTGCTTCCTTGGGTGCCCTTTGAATTAATGTAATTTAAATTAACTTTGAACTTAAGATCACATCAGGGGGAGACTCAAAGCGTTTTTACTTTAGTTTCAAGTGATTTTGTTGTAGGCTGTATCTAGACAGTGATGTGTTCTATTTGATCTTTATAGTATTAGAAAAACATGAATTATTGGCTGCTATGTAAAGAATTGAAAAACACTCTTAACTGTATTTGTGGCATACCTTTTTTTTTTTTTTTTTTTTTTTTTGCTAGTCCTGTGGCTTGGGACTTGGCCTGAGCACTGTCTCTGGCTTCTTATTGCTCAAGGCTAGCACTCTACCTCTTGAGCTACAGTGCCATTTATGGCTCTTTCTGTTTATGTGGTGCTGAGGAAACAAACCCA
Source organism: Perognathus longimembris pacificus (assembly GCF_023159225.1). Lineage (NCBI taxonomy): Eukaryota > Metazoa > Chordata > Mammalia > Rodentia > Heteromyidae > Perognathus > Perognathus longimembris. The sequence goes on from NC_063167.1 coordinate 55,871,318, forward strand.
GGGCTTCATGCATGTGAGGCAAACACTCTACCACTAAGCCACATTCCCAGCCCCTTCTGGCATATCTTGAAAAATCAAGCCACTTGAAATCATAAGAGCCAAACTTTTTTGGGGGAAGGGGAATCACATTTTTGAAGTCACAATACTGACTAGAGGTGAACACTAGAGTTACTACAGATTGTCTCCTTGACATTGAGATTGAGCATGTTGCCATTTATCTACAGTTAATCTTGATTTTCAACTTGATCTAAAGAAGCACATAGGGGATTAGCACACACATGTGTATATCTGTAAAGACACTTCTAGAAAGGAATACCTAAGAATGTCCTTTCCCTGAATGTGAGCTGCACAATCTTATAGGCTGGGTGCCTGGATGGGATAAAAGGGGAAAAAGGGGCTGGGAATAGGGTCTAGTGGTAGAATACTTGCCTTTTATACCCCAAGCCCTGTGTTCTATTCCTCAGCACCACATACATAGAAAAAGCTAGAAGTGGCACTGTGGCTCAAGTGGTAGAGTGCTAGCCTTAGAAAAAGAAGCCAGGCCCTGAGTTCCAGACCCAGGACTGGGCCTCACATAATCTACCACATGTTCCCACTGCCATGATAATTTGCCTACCATGGGCCCAGAGTCAGTAGAAAACAGAAATATGAGTTGAAACTTTTGAAACTTTGAACAAAACAAATAATACTTCCCTTTAATTTTTTCTCATGCATTTGTCACAGTGATGGGAAAAATGATTCACATACCCACACACAAATCCAGACACTGCTTTGTTCATCTTAAAACAAGATACACTAATGCTTTTATTGTTCTGTCTTTTCATGCCTCTACATATAAATATTGTGGTAAAGTAGTTATTAATAATGTTTAAAAATGAATAAAAAGTTAAATTCATATGCAAGGATTAGACACTAACTTTTGAAAAAAGAAGAAGTAAAGACAATGTATCTTAAATTGTTCTCATAGATCAAGGTTGGTAAAGACATTTATATTCTTTTTTAGCACTGTTGCTAGGTTGTACAAACTATCATGGGACAAACTTTGCTCAACATCATAAATACTCTGGTAATAACTGTCAGCACCAGGAATTTCTAGCAAAATAGCCTTGTTTTCTAACAAAGATTAAAACAGATTGATTTGTAGCTCATACTTTTAAAGAAAGAATTTACTTCACTTGCCAACTTAACAACTTATCCAGCTGCTTTTGATTCAAAAAATTCAAAATTGCTGTTGTACCAATTCTTGACCCCCCCCTTTTTTAGCACCAGAGGGAAAAGAGTGGATAATGTGATAAAAATTCATATATTTTTGAATTAGAAGTTTCCAAATGCTCTTTCTTCCTTTTCTGTTTGAATCTTCCTCAATTTTGCCTCTTTTTGTTTTGAACTGTGGATTGGACATGTTGCCTAAACTCAAAACTCTGTTTTCTTATTTGTGAAATGGATATAATCAAGAAGAATATTTAAGTCATGCTGGTGTTGTCAGATTTAAATGAAACAATTACATTAAGTACTAAGTATATTTCCTGCCACATGGCCAACACTTCATAAACCAAGACGATTTTGGCACTGGAATTATAGCTGGGGTAGTATGGACATTAGAATTGAAGAAATAAATATATTGTGACAGAACAACGATATGGATGGGCTGCATATATTGACATGGAAATCACCAGAGATGATGGCAGGAGAAAAAGTGGGTTGTTTGCCAACCTACTGTAGTAAGAGAGGCAAGATCCTTCATGGATCAGGTAGTTTTGCCTGAAAAAGGAAGACAAAAATTCTAGACAGGAGGGTAAATCAGAAGATGGCGACATTGCCACAGGCAAGCTCACTAGGTGTCTCTGACCATACAGAGATTTAGGGTCACAGGACACACTTTATCTTGAGACCCACACCATTTGGTCTCTAAGTAGATAAAAACTGAGCTTACTACAGAAGAACTAACTTACTAAAAAGGCAAAAGACAAAATAACGAAACAGTGAGCGGACCCCTGAAGTCCCGTTGCAGCAGCAGCACAGCTGCTCGCAGCTCTGCAATCCGCGTTCCCCCCTGGTAGTGCGGGGAGACCCAGAAAAAAATCAACAACAATACCTGGAACACCATCAAGCAGGTTTCAATCAGAGGATCATTCAAAAACAAAAGAAACTCGCAGCCCCAGACCCGCGGAAATCAAGGAGGGGAAGCAGTGAAGTTCCCAGCTTCAGAGAGTGGACTCCTTGCCGAGTCCGCCCACCGGCTGTTACAGAGGACTCAACCTCCAGGAAAGTATTGAAGAGCACACACCGCCCAGTCCCTGCATAGGGCCGCCTCCGGGCTCCACACCACAGAACGAGCTCGCAGGGGCCTCTCTGCCTGCTACCACTCACGCATGCTGCCCTGCAGGCGCGACCACCACCTCCTTCGCTATTGCCAGGGGTCCTCTAGGCACCAAAGGCAACAGCTGGCCATATCAACCCAGAGAGCTAGGATCGCTTTTCCCGCCACCGCTCTTTTTTTTTTTTTTTGGCCAGTCCTGGGCCATGAACTCAGGGCCTGAGCACTGTCCCTGGCTTCTTTTTTGCTCAAGGCTAGCACTCTGCCACTTGAGCCACAGCGCCACTTCTGGCCATTTTCTGTATATGTGGTGCTGAGGAATCGAACCCAGGGCCTCATGTATACGAGGCAAGCACTCTTGCCACTAGGCCATATTCCCAGCCCCCCGCCACTGCTCTTACCACTATGCCTGCAATCACTCACGCCACCACTGTGCCAGCCATCAATCTCATTGCCCAGTACTGCGGCCTCTGCTACCACTATAGCTGCGTGCATTATAGCTACCGCTGCCGAAGGTAGGTGTCCATCTCAGTGTCCCAGAGTGCTAGGGCTGCTTCTCCAGCCAATGCACCTGCCTCTTCTCCCCACCCTGGGATTCACAATCACCACTGTGGAGTCACTGCTCCCGAGTGAGGCCACCGGGGCTACTGTGCCTGGCACAACCCTTGCTGCCCTGCGCTGACACCAGCACCTAAGGCAAGAACCCTCCCCAACGTCTTGAGCACTAGAGATGCTTCTCCTGCCAACCCACCTGCTGCTGCATCACAGGGTAGGGGCCCTCCCCACCACATAGCGGGCCCACTGGGCAACAGCAATTGATGCCAATCTGGCTGCTGGGATCTGCTGCCCCCCTGCACCCACCATTGCTACCATGGTTTCACAGCCAAGAACTCAGGGAAGAATCCATCCTACTGAGACCTCACTCAAGGGCCACCTCTCCTGCCACTGGCTTGTCTCACTGACTCTGCTGGCACTGAAGAAGTTTTTGTTCCTAACTTTAATTTTTCTAATTTTTTCATGATTTTAAAATTTCTTCTTTGCTCCTCTTTTTGTTGTTTTGTTTGTATTTTTCTTCCTTTTCTACTTTATCTTCCCTCATTGTACACCTAAATCCAGACTCTGATTACTAAAAACCTCTATCTCTCAAGCTCATTACCCTCAATTTCAGTATTATTCCTTTATTCTTTAAAATTTTTTCTTTTTATGGTTTTATATTTCTTTTATTTTTTCACTTGTTTATTCTTATTTTTTCTTCTGTTTCCTTTCTGTTCCTTTCATTCCCCTCATTTTCTCTACTCTTACTATCTCCTCCTACTTTTACTTATACTTCTTTTTTTTTTTTTTGGCCAGTCCTAGGCCATGAACTCAGGGCCTGAGCACTGTCCCTGGCTTCTTTTTGCTCAAGGCTAGCACTCTGCCACTTGAGCCACAGCGCCACTTCTGGCCATTTTCTGTATATGTGGTGCTGGGGAATCGAACCCAGGGCCTCATGTATATGAGGCAGGCACTCTTGCCACTAGGCCATATCCCCAGCCCTATACTTCTTAATTTTTGGTCCTTCACTCCTTCTTGGATCTTCGTCGTTCATTGATCCCTAGTGCTGGTTGTCTAGCTAGACTGTGTCTGTATTCAATTGATTATGTCAAAGGGGTTCATCGATTAATCTTTTCAGTACAGATTGATTTAAACAAAAGGACAGAGTTGTTCACTAGTTATGACTATATATAATCCAACATCTGAATCACAATACCTCTTCCCCAACAAAGAAAAGCAGAGGTAGAAAGAGGAATAACTACCCACCATTTTGAACCTTACTACCGGGGCAATTACAGGACTCAGAGTTGCTTTTTGTATTAAAACTGTGTCCTGTGGTGGTGCATTTGATCTGTTTTTATATCCAAAAAAAGGAGGTAGTGAAATTACCTATCTATGATTGTGAACCTCTAAGGTCTGTGCAACTACAGGGCTGGGGAAGGTTTAGTTTGTGTCTTAAAATTGTGTTGTGGTGTGCTATTGGATTTGCTTTCTTGTCTAAATGGGCAGAAGAAGCACAAGAAAAATCGCAAGTCAGGCAATCTCAACTCCCATTGAAAACTAACAGGAAACAGAGCAGCCAATCAAAAACCTAGATGATAGTCCTCAAAATGCTGTATAAACTACTGGCAAAAGTGATGAATGAAAAGATTGAAAGTCTTCATACAGTTATCTGTGAGAGTGATGAGGCCAACCAAAGAATAATAGAGTACTCATGGATTCCACAAACAGAAAGCTCAATGAATTCCAACAGAAGGAAAAGGAATCCAGTGAAAGGATAGCCACTCAGCTAAAAGATTTGAGAGAGCACTCAGAACCAAAATAACAAAGAACTCCCTACAAGATCTCAAAGAAAACTGAAGCAGACAGATGGAAGCCATAAGAAATGACCAACTAGAAGGGAAGGATATAAAAAAAAAACCACAAAGTAGGTAGACTAGAAAGAAGATTAGATGATGCGGTGGATATTCGAATCTCCAGAACTGAAGATAGTCTAGACTTAGTGGAGAAAGAACAAAAAATTATTAAAAAAAAAAACCAATCAAAAAGCAAGACAGATAGCTTCAGGAGCTTCAAGATATAATCAGGAAGCCTAAATTAAGGCTAATAGGTATTGAGGAGAATCTATAGAAGGAAGTTAATGGAATAGGAAATTTGTTTAACAGAATACTAGCAGAGAACTCCCCAAATTCCCAGAAAGATAGGCCCATCCAGATACAAGAAACTTTTAGAACCCCAAACAGACCAGATCAGAATAGGACATCCCACTGACACATTGTAATCCATAAAGAATCAATAAAGACCAAGGAAAGAATCCTTAAACCTGCCAGAGAGAAGAGAAAAATCACATATAAGAGAAAAACAATCAGAATTACTCAACAGAGACCATGAAAGCAAGGAGAGCCTGGAATGAGGTATGACAAACACTAAAGAAAAATAACTACCAACCAAGAATACTGTACCCAGCTAAGCTCTCATTCATCGCCGAGGGCCAAATAAAAACCTTACACAGTAAGGAAAAATTGAAACAATATATCTCCACCAAACTAGCATTACAGAAAATTCTCAAAGATGTTCTATACATTGAAAACCAACAAGAACATGACACTGGAAGAGAAAAAGACCCTAAATAGAAAAGCAGGTGATTAGAGCAAGAATTGACAGGGCACAGCCCTTAAAAAGATTGATATAATGATAGGAACTAACAAATACTTTTCAGTCTTAACCCTCAATATTAATGGACTTAACTTTCCAATTAAATGACATAGACTGACAAATTGGATCAAAAAGCAAGGTCCATCTTTCTGCTGTCTTCAAGAGACACATCTTTCCCACAAAAGCAAACATTCTGAAAGTGAAAGCTGGAATAAAATCTATCAAGCAAATGACTCTCATAAAGAGGCTGGAGTTGCAATCCTAGTATCAGACCAAATTGACTTCAAATTAAAATTAGTAAGAAGAGACAGAGAAGATCATTACATATTAATAAAGATATCTCTCCTACAGGAGGTTATAATCATCCTAAATATACACCAAATTCTGGAGCACCCAACTTTATCAACCAAACACTACTGACTCTAAAAACACACATAGATCCAAACACATTGATTGTTGGAGACTTTAGCACACCACTGTCACCTCTGGATAGAACAACATGCCAAAAACTCACAGAGAATCCTTGGAATTAAACAATTGCATATATCAACTAGACTTGATATCTACAGAATATTCCATCCAGCAACACAGAATATACATTCTTCTTGGCAGCACATGAATCACTCTCCAAAATAGATCATATTTTAGGACACAAGGCAAATCTGTACAAATTCAGAAATATAGAAATTATTTCCTGTATTCTCTGACCACAATGGAATAAAATTAGAGCTCAACACTAAAAGCCACCACAGAAAATTGTCTAACTCATGGAGAGTGAACAACACATTGTTAAACGACCAGTGGGTCACTGAAGAAATCAAAATGGAAATTCAAACGTTTATGGTATTTAACCAAAATGAGCACACGAAATTCCAGCTCCTCTGGGACAGAGAAAAGGCAGTACAAAGAGGAAAATTTATAGCTATAGTAACTTACATCAACAAATTGGAGAAATCTCAATCCAACAACTTAATGATGCCCTTAAGCTCCTTGAAAAAGAATAACAAGCCAAACCCCAAGCCAATAGATAGAAACAAATAATTAAAATTAAATCAGAAATAAATGATTTAGAGTAAAAAAAACCCCACAGAAATGATCAACAAAACAGAGAGTTGATTCTTCAAAAAAAATTAACAAAATTGACAGACACTTAGCAAATCTTACTGAAAAAAGAAGAGAGCACACTCCAATAAACAAAATTAGAGATGAGAATGAAAACATCATGACAGAAATAACCAAGATTCAAAATATTATGTGGGAATCTTTCTCAAACCTATATGCTAACAAATTCAAGAATCTGGAAGAAATGGACAGATTTCTAGCAAATATTGATATGCCCAAACTTAGTCAAGAAGATGTAAACCAACTAAATAGACCCATATCAAGTAATGAAATAGAAACAGCAATAAGAGACTTCCCAGCCAAGAAAAACCCAGGACCAGATGGATTCATAGCTGAATTCTACAAAGCCTTCAAAGCAGAACTCACACCAATACTCCTCAAACTCTTTAATGAAAGTGAAGGCAAAAGTTCACTATCAAACTCATTCTTTGAAGCCAGCATAATCCCCATCCCAAAACCAGACAGGGACTCATAAAAGAAACAGAACTATAGAACCATTTCTTTGATAAACATTGATACAAAACTTCTCAACAAAATTCTGGTAAATTGACTTCAATAACTCATCAAAATTATACACTATGATCAAAGAGGATTCATTCCAGGGATGAATATATGGTTTAATATACGCAAGTCAATTAATGTAATCCATCACATCAATAGGAGCAAAGACAGGAACCACATGATCGTCTCCCTATGTGCAGAAAAACATTTGACAAGATCCAACACCCATTGAAAGGTCCAGAGAAACTAGGAACCCATGGAACATTCCTGAATATAATAAAGGCTGTGAATGACAAACCTACAGCTAGCATTACAGTTAATGGTGAAAAGTTAAGGCCATTTCCTTTAAAAGCAGGAGTGAGGAGGTAACAAACAGTACAAGAAATGTATCCAATGCCTAATGTATGAAACTGTAACCTCTCTGTACATCACTTTGACAATAAATAAGAAAAAAAAAAAAGAAATTCACCTTTAGTCCTAGTTGAAGAGGCTGAGCCAACCAAGTAAGCTGAAAGCAGGTTGAAATAGAGCTACTTGATCTTTGCAAAATAAATGGTGACCAGCCTAAAATTTCAGAGATAGAGTAATTTACGGTAAATTAAGTAGTTAAATAAGTTAAATACAAGTCACACTCAGAACCAAGAATTGAATAGAGTACTTTGCTTACCTAAATGGCATTGCTTCGTTTACTGGAATTGTCATTGCTATTTGTAATCACTAGCTGCCAATTCTTCTGTATGTCTGCTTGTACTTAAACACAATTTGCCTGAGCACTTAGGTGTGGTTATGTCATTTTTACCTTTAAAAACCCAGCCTACTAAAGTTCCATCCTGATGTTCACCATCCTGATGGTGAGGGACAGACACTGCATGCAGCAAAATAAAGGCTCCTAGCCTGATTGTGTACTGGTGACTTTATTATTGTGGGTTTGAGTCCCACCTGGTTGGCTAGGTTGCTACAGAAATATCCAAGGTCAATCTACATAACCACCTAGGAAAATTGTACTGCACTCATGATAACTCAAAGTGTCTTGCAAGCCCAAGGCTTGTCATCCCAGCTAAGAAGGAGGCTGACATATGAGGATGCCCATACAAAGGCACTGGAAATCCCTGGACCTATAATCTTGCATGAATAACCAAGGAGATAGAATTTGTGCCTTGGCCAAGATGGTAGAGCACCAGCTTTGAGTATAAAAGCTAAGGAACAGTGCTCAGGCTCTGTGTGCCAGGCTGTGTCCAACACACACATGAAAGAAGTGTCCTGAAGGCCAGGAACTAAGATAAGCACAGGGGGTGATGCCCAGATAAACTGGGGCCCTGGGTGGCCCTGACATCACAGATGCCAATGTGAGGTAACAATAACCATGACTGTATATATACTGGGTGGTGACAGGTGGACTCTCGTAGGTAGTTGGGAGGTTGGAGTTTAGTTGGTTGGTTACGTGGTGATTTGTTGGTTTGTGGATTCAGTTTGGTGATTTGGCATGGATTTTGGGGTTTGTGGATTTGGATTGAGATTTGGCTTTGACTTCTTGCCTTTGTGTTTTTTTTTTTGCCTTTTTTGTTTTACTGTTTGCTGTTTTACTGTTTTAGCTTTTTTATATTACATTTTCCTTTATTTGTTTCACTTTTATTATTTTAGTTTTACTTTTATTATACTTATATTTTCTTTGAATTAATTTTTTTTTACTTTCCTTGTTCAGAATTAGATAGCATTTAGGTCTCTTGTTCATTTTATTACTATTATTATTCATCTATTCTACATTTACATTTTAGGTTTTGTTATCCTAGGTGTTTGTTAGATAGTAGTTACATTTTATTATTCATTCATTATATACTTACATTTTAGTGTTCATTAGAGTTATTATAGGCTTTGTAGCGATTTTAGTCCTTTATTACATATTATATATTTTATTTCATACCATTTCATTGTATTTTATTTCTGTGCATTTTTTTCTTTTACATTCCATTTCCTTGTTTTTTGCTTTTTGTTATATTTGATTACCTTTGGTTTCATTTTCCTTATTTGTTCATTTATTTTCTCCCTAGACAGCATTGCTAGGGTGTGTAGGATGACTAGCAAGAGTAGAGAGGCGAGGTCCCCGTGGGGCTTTTGGGGCAGTTCCTCAACCAGAGAGCTACGCAGGGCTCACTACAGGGTGCTGAGGACCATCAGTTGGGGGGCTTTGCCTCCATCAAGTTGGCCAAGCACCTGCCCACGGACTCCCTGGTGGCCTTGAAAATCTTGGACAAGAGGGACAGAGCCTTAGAAGTGGACATCCTAAAGTTTGTGGAGCACCAGAACATCGTCAAGCTGTTCGAGGTGGTAGAGACACTGGGACGGTTGTACTTGGTGATGGAGTACATAGATGGAGACCTAGCCGACCATGTGCAAAAGGTGTACAGGATGGAAGAGGAAGAGGCCAGGCCGATATTTTGGCAGATTTTGAGGGGCGTCAAATACTGCCATGGCAATGGAATTGCTCACAGGGACCTCAAGGCAGAAAATATCCTGCTGGATAGCAGAGGCACAGCCAAGCTCTGTGACTTCGGGCTGAGCACACGGTTCCTGCCACGGCAGCTGCTGGACATGGAGTGTGGGACAATGGCCTAATGGCCACCTGAGATGTTCAAGCAGCAGAGATACCAGGGCCCCAAGCTGGACGTCTGGAGCCTGAGTGTGCTCCTTTATTACATGGTGATGGGCTACCTACCCTATTACAGCAGGTCACGGGTTGTACTCAAAGAACAAGTACTAGCAGGAATCTTTAAAGTCCGAAAAAGTTTCTCCCCTGAGCTTCGAGGGATTTTGGCATATATGATGAGGGCCAGTCCTAATCTGAGACCATCTGTTTGGCAAGTAATGCACCACCCCTGGTTCAGACACCATGAGGCAGCCATACCAAGTCCCAGGCAGAAAGTTCAGGAGCAGTCAGACCCTGCCATCCTGCAGATAATGTCCACATACCTGGGATTTGCCCCAGAGGAGGTGCGGGAAGCCCTGTCTGTCAGGACATTTAATGCTGCCATGGCTGCTTTCCAGATTCTGCAGCAGCAGCAAGACCTGGGCCAAGATTTGACCCACCTGGTGAGGCGCCCCCTTCCTGGGCCTCCACCTTGTCCCTCGCCTATGCACCCATCCTGTCGAAATGTGCCCTTCAAGAGAGCCAGTGCTCCTGTGCGCCAGCCTGCTGCTGGCCTGCCTGCTGAGAAGCAGCAGGAGGAGGGTGGCAGGAAGGACGCCAGGTCTGTGTACCTCCCCTCTGTCCTCTGGAGCCCCAGCACATCTGTCACAGATAGGGGAGACTGAGGACAGACAGCCTCCCCCTGCTCCAGCAGCAGCAACAGTGTCCCTCCCCATGGGCCAACCCAGGGAACTGACCTGCCTGGCCCCTGAGCAGGAGAAGCAGGTGGGCAGCAGGGCTGATTCTCTCCCCTACATCTTATATAATTCATGGACATGGGGCACAGTGGGGGAGAGGGGTATCAGCTTGGCTGCCCCACATCCGGAAACCTCTGCTCAGGAGTGGAAGGACCCAGGGGAGACAGAGGAGAGAAGTGAGCCGGCCTCCAAACCAACTGCAGCAGAAACACCCACCAGGGGCACAGAGGTGGCGATGGGGGGCAGCACCCTTCCTTCCTTGGAACCTGCAGGTGCAGAAACTTCCATAATTGGGAGAGGCAGGCATTGGAAGAGGCTGAAGAAGTGTATCACTAATTGTTTGAGAAAAATCTGCTGCTTCTGTCTTCCTGGTTGAGAACTTTAAAGAAAGTGTTTCATCCATTGAGAGGCAAACAGCAGTGACTGCCTGGCTACAAGGAGCTCAAGTGGAGATGCAGAAAAACCATCACCGTGCTACTCATTCAAAGACATGCTATGCAGCCTGAACATGCCTGGAGACCAGCGTCCTCTGCTCCTACCTCAAAGAACGTTCATACTTCACATACTTCTTTTCCTTATTTTTCCTACACGGTATGCAGTTTCCAATATTATTCCTATGATTTCTCCCCAATTTAATAAATTGATATTCCTGAGAGATTGAAAAAAAAATCAGGAGTGAGAGAAGGATGTCTGCTCTTCCTATTCCTCTTCAATATAGTACTAGAATTCCTACCCATAGCAATAAGGCAAGATACAAATATAAAGAGAACCCAATTAGGGGGCTGGGAATATGGCCTACTGGCAAGAGTGCTTGCCTCGTATACATGAGGCCCTGGGTTCAATTCCTCAGCACCCTATATACAGAAAATGGCCAGAAGTGGCGCTGTGGCTCAAGTGGCAGAGTGCTAGCCTTGAGCAAAAAAGAAGCCAGGGACGGTGCTCAGGCCCTGAGTTCATGGCTTAGGACTGGCCAAAAAAAAAAAAAAAAAAAAAAGAGAACCCAATTAGGGAAAGATGGTAAAATTGTCTTTGCAGATGGCATGATCCTGTGTTTAAAGAACTCCATTCCCAAGTTACTTGAGGTGATCCATAACTTTGGCGAAGTAACAGGATATAAAATTAATCCTAAAAAAAACCCCAATGGCTTTTATGTATGCCAACACTGTGAACAGCAAAGCTGAAATCAGGAAAGCAACTCATTTTTCAATATCCTAAAAAACAAGACAAAACAAAACAGGAATAACCTTAACCAAAGAAGTGAAAGACCTTTTTGATGATAACTTTAAAAACCTGTAAAAGGAAATGAAAACAGAACTAAGGAAGTAGAAAAACCTTCCATGCTCTTGGATTGGGAGGATTAACATCGTGAAAATGGCAATACTGCCAAGGACTACCTACAAATTCAATGCAATACCCACTGATATCCCAACACCAATCTTTAATGAAATAGAGGAAGAAATTAAAAAATTCATATGAACAATAAAAGATCCCAAATAGCAACAGCAAGCCTTACCAGGAAGAATACAAATATTAGTATACAACTTCAAACTCTATTGCAAAGTGATAGAGGTAAAAACAGATTGGTATTGACACAAGAACAGGTCTGAGGACCAATGGGATAGAACTGAATACCCAGAAAAGAAGGAAAAAGAACCTGCGCACCTATAACCACCTACTCTTCAATAAGGGAGCCAAACAAATAGGATGGAAGAAAGACAGCCTCTTCAACAAATGGTGCTGGCAAAATTTGTTAAATATCTTTAAAAAACTAAAGCTAGACACTTATATAGCACCCTGTACCAGAATCAATTCCAAATGTATCAAGGACCTTGATGCAAAAGCAGATACTCTGAAAATTTTGCAGGAAGGAATAGGAGTAACACCAGGGCTCCTTGGCACAAGCTGAAACTTTCTTAATAAAGACCCAGAAACACAACAATCAAAGATTGGACAATGGGATTGCATCAAACTGCAGAGCTTCTGCACGGCAAAAGACACAGCTTGCAAAATAAATAGAAAGCCCACAGATTGGGAGAAGATCTTTACTGGTCATACAACAGACAAGGGCCTCATACCTAAAATATACTTAGAACTCAAAAAATAAGCGTCCCCCCCCAAAAAAAAATCCTTAAAGGAACAACTGTCCCATTAATAAGCAGGCTAAAGATTATGGAAACGAGTGTTATATCACTGTTGTAACTATTTTCAACATGCCATGTGAAACCGTAGCTTCTATTGTTGATCCTCTTGTATCCCCTTCCTGTGGTTGTACCCACACTATCACTGTATCTCAACTGAGTACACTGGATACTGTATATACTGGTATTAGAACTAGGGAAGTGAAAGGGATTATCAAAATTGAGAGACAAAGGATAAAAAGACAAATGACTCCAAAAGCAATACTTGCAAAACCATTTGGTGTAAAACAACTGAACAACTCATGGGAGAAGAGGGAGAGGGGGAGGGAAGAGGTAACAAATAGTACTAGAAATGTACCCATGGCCTAATGTATGAAACTGTAACCTCTATACATCACTTTGACAATAAATAAGAAAAAAAAAGATTTAAAGAGACACTTCTCTGAACAGGAAATGAGAATGGCCAAGAGACACATGAAGTGCTGCACATCCCTGGCCATAAAAAATGCAAATCAAAATAGAATTGAGATTCTACCTTACCCCAGTAAGAATGGCCATTATCAAGAAAACTAATAAAAACAGTTTCTGTTGGGGATGTGGCAAAAAGGGAACACTACTACATTGTTGGTGGGAGTGTAAGCTTGTTCAATCACGCTGAAAAGCATTTTGGAGGTTCCTCAAAAGGATAAACATACAGCTCTCCTATGACCCAGCAATCCCACTTCTGAGCATTTACCCGAAGGATCACAAGCAAGACCATACTAAAGCTACCAGCATAACCATGTTCATAGCAACATTATTTATCATAGCTAAAACATAGAACTGACCCAGAGGCTCCTCAGCAAATAGATGGTTCATGAAATTGTGGTATATATACACAATGGAATTATATGCCTCTATCAGAAAGAATGACATTGACCCATTCATAAGAAAATGAAAAGACTTAGAAAAAAATCACACTAAGTGAAATGAGCCAAAACCAAAGCAACGTAAGTTCTGTGGTCTCCCTCATTAATGATAATTAATATATGTGTAGCATAGTCCTAGAAGATGACAAAAATAGCTCAATAGCTATGTAAAAATGATCACAGAAGATCACGCTAAGTGAAATGAACTCCAAAATATGGAAACAAGTAGTTTATCATTGTTATTTTTAATGTACTATGTGAAATTATTTCTTTTTTCTTCTGTTTGTTTTCCCTATGATTTAGCCCCTGTTTTCACTGTATTTGATTCTGGTACCCTTGGTATTTTACATATGTTTGTCTGAATTAGGGAAGGGAAAATGAACATTAAAATGGTGAGACAAAGGATAAAAGGTGAACCAATGCAACAGCAATATTTACAAGACAATATTTTGTAAAACTATAAAACTCGGTGTGTGTGTGTGTGTGTGTGTGTGTGTGTGTGTGTGTGTGTGAACTGGGGAGGAGGGATGGTGAGAGGAAAAAAGGGTGGGGGTAACAAGTGGGCCAAGAAATGTACTCACACTTAATATATGCAACTGTAACCCCTCTGTACTTCACATCGACATTAAAAATGAAAAAAAACACAACAGACCTCAAAAAAATTCTAGACAGCAGCATGGGGGAGTAAGGAAAACCTGGCCTACTTTTAATACATATGGGAAGAAGGGTTATTGCCCTCTGAGAAGCTGTGGGTAGATTTGTGTTTGAGGTACATTTACAATTCAGGGAAAACAAGAAATTGGAAGAGATTGAACATGTAAAGTTCTGTGTAGTTTTTCTATGATGCATCAAATAGCTTTTAAGAGAAGGGAGAATTTTGATCAGCTAGGAAGTAAGAAGCTCCTTACAAGATGAGGATGAGGCGGAGGGGAGTAGAGCTTCAGGAGGGAGTTATAATGTGGGTGATGATCAAGAAAAATAAGGGTGGGAGGGATAAGGCTTCCAGAGAAAAATAAAACTCTTGTTTTTTCCTTTTTGGTTCCTTTCAAAATGGTGAAATCAAGCTGAGAACAAATGAAGGGGAGAACCGGGAGAATACAGTCAAGAATTCATTGTAAGTGGTGCTGTGGCTCAAGTGGTAGAGCGCTTCTCTTGAGCAAAAAGAGCTCAGGGACAGCGCCCAGGCCCTGAGTTCAAGGCTCACAATCTAAAAACAAAAAATTCATTGTATGCCCTACAAAGTTAAGAAAAAGTGAGGGAAGGCATGGGTTGGGAGGGGTAGGTGAAAATATTGAAAGAGGTAACATTGATCAAGATGCATTGTGTTCATGAACTCCTTTGTTAAATGGTAACTCCTTTGTACAATTTATTTTTATTTTTATTTCATTTTATTTTATTTTTTTGCCAGTCCTGGGCCTTGGACTCATTGCCTTAGTACTGTCCCTGGCTTCTTTTTGCTCAAGGCTAGCTCTCTGCCACTTGAGCTACAGCACCACTTCTACCACTTCTGGCTGTTTTCCATATATGTGGTGCTGGGGAATTGAACCCAGGGCTTCATGTATACGATGCAAGCACTCTTGCCACTAGGCCATATTCCCAGCCCATGTACAACAATTTAAAGATAGAAAAACCTTAACAAGGAGGTAAGATCAAGGCTACCTTGAGCTTCAGGGTATGGGTATGGTGGTTACAGTGTTGGCAGTACAGTAGGTTGTCAGAAGCAGTGAGATGTTCCTAAGTTATTTAGGTCTTCTTCCCTTTTATTGGAAGTCACAAGATTTAGAGTATCTGGACTTGGAGCCTTCAGTCCTACCTAGCAGCAAGGACCAGCAGGAAATCAGTTGGTGGAGGCTGATAGCATTTTCAAACTCTGCCCAGCTGTTCACCTCCCTGTTTGGGAGGAGGAGCCTGTAGAAGCCATGTGATTTGGAGTTTCTGTGAGATGATCCTCATGTTCACCTGAGAGCAAACACCCATCAAGATTCATTTTCCAGAGGCGGGCCATAGTGTTTTCAGACTTTGTTCAGAGGTTCACTGGTCTTTAAGAAGAAAAGGAGGGAAGGAGGATCTTGTTTCAGGGGTTTCAAACCCACCTAGCAGCCAGAGGTAGAGCATGGAGCATGAATAGTGTGCCAGTCACAGGCTTGGTGGTTTGTTTTTGCCACAAACCTTGGGACGTGGGACTTACTCCTTGCCAGGGAAGGCAGAGAGCCTCAGCAACACTCTGCTTCTGGGGTTCCCCTTGCCTGAACTTCTCTGTGTTGCCTCATCAGACCTCCTGATTCTTCAGGACCACCTGTCATTGCAGTCTCACATCTCCATGCTTTGGCAGGGTTTCCCAAGATTTTTGGAATCATTATTCTTTGTTTTCAAGCCCCTAAAGTAGTTGAGACTCAAACAATAGGCCCTATCTCAGGATGGCATCTTGTTATAGCTTTCAGAGACAAAGGAAGTGACAAGGTCTTTCTTCAGTGTGGCTAGCCTTCCACACTGGAGCAGTCACTGTCTCACTGACTCCACTGGGTTTCTGGCTTTTGGGAGTGTAGGCTTATCCTGCAGTTAGCATTACCAGTCTGCCACCAGGGATATTCACCTTACCTTGTGGTTTGTATCTGTAGCTTTTCTTCCTTCTCTTACGAGTTGGGGATAGGACTTGGAATTGTTTGATGCTTGTTTCCATAGCCTGTTTTTCCTCTGCTTTCTTGCTGTCCTCTATATATTTTTTGTGATTCCTGATCTTCCTTTCTTCTGAGTACAGTCTTTTTTGTGTATCTGACACTTCTTATTCATGGAGTAGAAACAGTGGAGGTTTCTAACCTACCATCTTCCCTGTTACCTCACTATTCTTACAATTCTGTAGTGATTGGTATGATAAAAACTTTTATTCCTGACTGTGATAGGCTGCATGTATCTATTTTTTCTCCCATAATTCTCTTTTTCTTTGATGAAATAACTAACTTATTGATGCTATTGATATTCAAAGAACAATTTGGCTTTGCTACTTTTTCCTCTTGACTCTTTTCTATTTTGATGTGTTCTGTTCTTACTCCAATTAATTCCATTTCATTTATCCTTTTTTTTTTAGCTTCTTTCCACAGACCTTGGGTCATTAATCTTAGACTTTATTCCTTTTATTTTTGTGCCACTCCTGGGGCTTGAACTCAGTGCCTGTGTAGTGTCCCTGAACCTCTTTTGCTCAAGACTAGTGGTCTACCACTTGAGCCACAGCTCCACTTTTGGATTTTATGTGTGATTAATTATAGATAAGAGTCTCATGGGCTTTCCTGTCCATGCTGGCTTTGAACTGTAATCCTCGGATCTCAGCCTCCTGAGCAGCAAGGATTGCAATCGTAAGTTACCCATGCCTGGCTGTGATTTTTTTCTTTTTAAAGATACCTATTTTGTCCCACTCAGACTGTCTTGCACTCAAATATAAAATACATCACAGGTATCTCATCATTTCTTCCCTACTTCCTCTTCAGCCAGATCAATGATGTACCTTTTGAAAATATTCCATGTTTCAGGGGACCTCCTTTAGCTCTTCTTTCATGCCCCTAGTCTTTTGTCTTATACAACTCCAAGATCTTCCTTTTGTAAGTCTTTCCAGTAGTGTATCTTCTGAAATAGGATTGTAACATGCATTGGTGGCTTTGCTAACTGAAAAAGAACTACTTTCCATGGTCTTTACTGAAATTAGGAAGGAAAAAGAAGATTAACAGAGGTAACTGCATATTAATTACTTATTTGCCCTAGTAAAGAAACAATAACATTTATTTGGTTAATTTAACTTGTCTGAGTTGCTGTAAGTCTCAAGAGAAAGAAACAACATTTTGAGTTATGGAGTCAGAACTACTTCTATTATTCATGTCAGTTTATTTAAAATTAATTTTGTGTGAGGGTTCTTCAGTTATTAATATTCATTTTAAGTTCATGTCATTAACAAGATAGAACCAAATAATTTACTTTAATGATGAATGACTATTCCTAGTTGTGAAATGAGCCTAAGTTCCTTATGTGAAATTTTAATGAAAAGTCTATTAAGCAGTCCATTCACATTTATGCTATATGACATTCCTCAATACAGGGCACTGGGCAAAACTCATTATCTCCCAAAAGTTTGAGTGGTTTGAATAGGTGTCTTTTATGGGAATGAAGGTAATTGTGATAGCATATAAATATGGATCTTCATATGATTTTAAACATGCAAATGGACTGGTATAGCTAGCTTACAGCTATAGAAAGACAGATTCCTTCCCCACACAACAGAATTCTTGAAATTAGAAATTATGAACACTTAGGCCTTTGTAACTGGGAACATAATCAGTTGGGGGTACAATCAGAGTTCATCAGTAAGGCCAGACTGCTACAGATATAGTGAGAATAAGATATTTCTTTATTTTAGGAATTAGGCCATACACAAATATGGGGAAGGTAAGAGTGGTGCAGAATAAGCCACTTTTGGAATGAGTGGAAAAATCATAGCTTACAGTCCATTCCTTTCCATGTATACCCAATTGTTACTATGAGGTATCAAACTGAGTGCTTATGGAGAGGGCCACTTGTTCAAGCAAAGGTTCTGCTTTTAGGTTCCGGGCTATTCTTGGTCGACAGAGCTGTACTGCGGAAGAGAAGTTGGAGGATATGTAGGCAAGGGTGATTTCTAAGCTGCAGTCTCTGCATTTATGCCTGTGTTGACTGTGGTCAACTTCAACAGTCATGGCTCCTACTTTACTTCTTTTTTATATTTTATTGTATTATAAAGGTGCTGTACAGAGGATTTCAGTTACATAAGTCAGGGAATGAGTACATTTATTTTTGGATCGTGTCACCCCTTCCCTTGCTCTCTCCCAGTTTTTCCCTTCCTGTCTCCAGCCACAAGGTCACTTTATTTCTAACTTCCAATTCTTGTGCAAGTTCCCTTTTTCCTGTCATACTGGGAAGAGAATTCTGGGGGAATGGGATATTTGTATTTTAATTGAGTCAATAGCATAATATAACATAGCCTACCACTTGGTAACTTGCCATTTTTAAGCATCTCTTTTTATCATGCTTCATATCCAAGTAAATTCAAGAGCAAATATTCCTTCCAGTTACCATCATGTGGCCATTTTTCATTTAACCCAACTTTAGCTGATTTTGGCTTCATCAGAGCACACATAAAGTCCCACTTGATGCATTTCTGGATGATGTCCACTTCTTTTCTGCTTGAGTCATCCTTTCTCTGTTTCCCTGAAGCATACAACTTATCCTAGTTAATACATGTTATTTCCCATCTAGGAAAGAGGGAGGACTGGGAATATGGCCTAGTGGCAAGAGTGCTTGCCCCGTATGCATGAAGCCCTGGGTTCAATTCCTATTACAGGTAACTAAGAGTGAAAAAATCTGGGTGCCGGCTGGGAATATGGCCTAGTGGCAAGAGTGCTTGCCACTCATGAAGCCCTAGGTTCGATTCCCTAGCACCACATATATAGAAAACGTCCAGAAGTGGCGCTGTGGCTTAAGTGGCAGAGTGCTAGCCTTGAGGAAAAAGAAGCCAGGGACAGTGCTCCAGCCCTGAGTTCAAGCTCCAGGACTGGCAAAAAAAAAAAAAGACTACATAGGAAAGAGGGAAAGAAACAAAAAAGAGCTTATAATACTAGTCATGATTTTTTCTGTGTTGCGATTCCTCAAACACAACTTAGGCATTTTACACACACTCCTTCCCATTCCTATTATACAGTAGTGAATCAAGTTCTTGATAAGCCAGGTAAATTACTTCAATTATCTCCATTCTATGATGGTTTACTGGCATGAGAAATCTGAAGTATTCACATGGCAGTCTGAGCTTCTGCTCTTAAGAATATCATTGCTGTATTGATTATCTGGTAGAGGTAACATTCCTTTTTGGGGACTTAGGTATCCAAAACAGTAAAGCTGCAGGAATACAAAAGTTAGTGGATCATCAGATGAAAGTGAGAGGAGTCATTTCATTCTGATAACTCCATTTTTGGAACTCCTGAGTCCTGGCTATATAGAATGGGGCCATAGAGTTGTGACTGATCTTGGAGAAAGTACTGCATACTTAACCACACCACATGAGAACAATTAAGTGCCACCATTAGCCTGTACTGTAAGTCTTCAAAAGAATTACTAAGACTTGGGTTGCCAATCCATGGAAGACTAGAAGGGCAAATGCATATTCACAAAGCCAATTATAGTGACAGCAGAGTTCTAGTCTTTCTTACATAGAACTGGGCCAAGGTAATTAACCTGCTAACAAGTGGAAGATTACTTTAATTGGGAAATGGTAAAGAAGTAAGGCCTCAGTGCTGGTTTCTGCTATTGGAAGACTTAGTATTTTGGTAGCTGTGATAATTAAATAAATCTCAGTAAGTGAAATAGATATAAGGACAAGAACATTCAACAGATTAGTAACTTCTTTTTTTTTCAAATTTTTATTATCAAACTGATGTACAGAGAGGTTACAGTTTCATATGTTAGGCATTGGATACATTTCTTGTACTGTTTGTTACCTTGTCCCTCATAGCCCCCTCCCTCCTCCCCCTTTCCCTTCCCCCCCCGCCCCCGGAGGTGTTCAGTTCACTTACACCAGTTTTGCAAGTATTGCTTTTGTGGTTGTTTGCCTTTTTTTTACCCTGTGTCTGTCAAATTTGGTATTCCCTTTCAATTTCATACTTCCAATACCAGTATACATGATTTCCAATATACTCAGATAAGATTACAGATTACAGGAAGGCGATACAAGAACATCATCAATAATAGAAGCTACAGATACACAAGGGACGTTGATAGTAGTTACAACTGTGTTATAACAATTGTCTCCGTAACATGGAGTTCATTTCACTTAGCATCATCTTATGTGTTCATAAGGGTATAGTAATTGGGCCTTGTGATGCTCTGCTATGACTTGCCTAAACCTGTACTAATTATTCCCAATAAGGGAGACCATAGAGTCCATGTTTCTTTGGGTCTGGCTCACTTCACTTAGTATAATTTTTTCCAAGTCCTTCCATTTCCTTACAAATGGGACAATGTCATTCTTTCTGACAGAGGCATAAAACTTCATTGTGTACATGTACCACATTTTTCTGATCCATTCCTCTACTGAGGGGCATCTGGGTTGGTTCCAGATTCTAGCTATGACAAATTGTGCTGCGATAAACATTGTTGTGCTAGTGGCATTACTGTGATTTTGTTTGTGGACTTTTGGATAGATACCCAAAAGTGGGTATCACAGGGGAGTTCTGTATTTAGCCTTCTGAGGAATCTCCATACTGCTTGCCAGAGTGGCTGAACCAGTTTACATTCCCACCAACAATGAAGTAGGGTTCCCTTTTGGCCACATCCCCTCCAACAATTGTTATTGTTAGTTTTCTTGATATATGACATTCTTACTGGGGTGAGATGGAATCTCAATGTTGTTTTGATTTGCATTTCTTTTATGGCCAGTGATGTAGAGCATTTTTTCATATGTCTCTTGGCCATTCTCATTTCCTCATCAGAGAAGTCTCTTTGTAAGTGTTTAGCCCACTTGATGAAGGGGCTATTGATTCTTTGCGGTTTTGTTTTGGAAGAAGGTAATTTTTTTAGTTCTGCATATATTTTAGAGATGAGGCCTTTGTCTGTTGAATGTCCGGTAAAGATCTTCTCCCAGTCTGTGGGCTTTCTGTTTATCTTGTGAGCTATGTTCTTTGCCATGCAGAAGCTCTGCAGTTTGATGCAGTCCCATTTGTACAACCTTTCTTTGACTTGTAGCCTTTCTGGGTCTTTGTTAAGGAAGTTCCGTCCTGCGCCAAGGAGCCCAAGTGATTCTCCTACTCCTTCCTTTAGTGTTTTCAGGGTGTCTGTTTTGATTTCGAGGTCTATGATCCATTTGGAATTGATTTTGGTGCAGGGTGATATATAAGGATCTAGTTTTAGTTTGTTTCATGTGTTGAACCAGTTTTGCCAGCACCACTTGTTAAAGAGGCTATCTTTCTTCCATACTATTGTTTTAGCTCCTTTTTCAAAGATTAAGTAGGCGTAGTTCTGTGGGTTCATTTCTGGGTCTTCAATTCTGTTCCATTGGTCTTCAGGCCTGTTCCGGTGCCAATACCAAGCTGTTTTTATTACTATAGGTTTGTAATACAGCTTGAAGTTGGGTATTGTAATTCCTCCAGCACTGTTCTTTCTGCTTAGGAGTGTTTTTGCTATTCTAGGTCTTTTATTGTTCCATATGAATTTCTGGATTGCTTCCTCTATTTCATTGAAAAAATGGTGTTGGGATATTAATGGGTATTGCATTGAATTTGTAGATAGCCTTTGGCAATATTGCCATTTTGATTATATTAATCTTCCCAATCCAGGAGCATGGGAGGTTTTTCCATTTCCTTAGTTCTGACTTAATTTCGTTTTTCAAGCTTTTAAAGTTCTCATCAAAGAGGTCTTTCACTTCTTTGGTTAAGGTTATTCCTAGGTATTTTATGTTTTGGGTGGCTATTTCAAAAGGAGTTGCTTTCCTGATTTCCACCTCGGTCTTTGGATCGTTAGCATAGAGAAAGGCCGTTGATTTTGAAGGTTTATTTTATATCCTGCAACTTTGCCAAAGTTTTGGATCAGCTCTAGTAGCTTGGGGGTAGAATCTATATGATTCTTTAGGAATAGGATCATGTCATCTGCGAAGAGAGAAAGTTTAACTTCATCTTTTCCTATTTGGATCCCCTTTATATTTTCTTCTTGCCTAATTGCTCTGGCTAGGAATTCTAGTACTATGTTGAAGAGCAGGGGAGAGAGTGGACATCCCTGCCTTGTTCCTGATTTTAAAGGGAATGGCTTTAGTTTTTCACCATTTAGAGTTATGCTTGCTGTTGGTTTGTCCTAAACTGCCTTGATTATATTCAGGAATGTTCCCTGGAATCCCAGTTTTTCCAGGGCTTTTAGCATAAATGGGTGCTGGATTTTATCGAACGCTTTTTCCGCATCCAGAGATAAAACCATGTGGTTCTTTATCTTGCTCCGGTTGATGTGGTGGATTACATGAATTGACTTGCGTATATTAAACCAACTTTGCATCCCTGGGATGAATCTAGTTTGCAGATCAGTAACTTCTTACCAGAGGATGTATTGATTTGCTATGAACAGAAAAAATGCACTCTACTCCAGTTGAATCTGAGGTTGCCACTAGATCAAGTTTATGAAACTTTGTCTTCTATACAAACCAAAGTACGTCACTTGAAGGGTGCTGAGGTGAAAATCCTACTTGTGAGTCCATCATGTCCTTATGAGGCAAATAACTGAACTTATAAGGTAAATTTCTGAACTTCTTTCAGAAATCCAGTATTAAGTTTTAGGCATTTGCTTGATTTTTTCCTACCTTATTCGCTCTTACTTTTATTCCTGTCATAACAATTTTCTCTCATTCCCGGGTCCTAGAACCTAGGGAGGCATTCTTTTTCTTTTATCTTTTTCTTTTTATGCGGGGTTTGAACTTGGGGCTGTCTTTGAGGTCTTTTTGTTCAAGGCTAGTGCTCTACTACTTTGAGTCACAAGCACATCATTTCCAGTTTTCTGGTGGTTAATTGGAGAAAAGAGCCTCACAAACTTTCCTCCTTAGGCTTGCTTTGAACCATGATCCTCAGATCTCAGCTTCTTGAGTAGCTAGGATTATAGGCTCGAGCCACAGGTGCCAAGTGGGAGGGATTTTCTAAGTTCTGTCACTATGTCTCTTCCAACTGTACTACAAAGACTGTAGAGATAAATCACAGGGTGAGATTGAAAACCAACTGCATTTGAACCATAAAACCCATGTCAAAACTCCCTTAGTGACTCTTATAAGTATCTCCTTTAATGAGTGGACTATCCCAGCAGTTGAAATCTCTAGGAAGTGGTGCTTTATATATGGCCAATGTCCAGTACTTCCTTAAAAGTCTGATCATATCTTCTCTTATTATTTCTTTTCCATCATTTCTCCTTTTGAGGAAGGATAGGAGAAGGTGAAGAGTATAAACTTTGAAAATGCAAAAGGGTCCTTCCTTAACGGGGAAGTCTGACTGACTTATATGTGTAAAAATGATTGTAAAAGTCAATAGCTATAGATTTAAAAAAGACAGAGAGGACCTCTGCTCTCAGTATTACAATATGAAGGCCCCAGACATTAGAAATCAGTTCTGGAAGAGATCTAGAAATATAGTAAAGAGATCAATAGAAATGAGATAGAAACTCAGGGTTTAAACTTCCCAAGTCACTGCTGGCAACTATGTCATTCATGTATGAGTGATAGGAGAGGTTAGTGGAGACCACAGAATCTACTTGTGAAAGGTAAGGTGATGTAGAACCAGACTGTTAAACATCTTTCTCCCTCCCTCCCTCCCCTCCCTCCCTCCCTCCCTCCCTCCCTCCCTCCCTCCTTCCCTCCCTTTCTTTCTCCCTCCCTCCCTCCCTCCCTCCCTCCCTCCCTCCCTCCCTCCCTCCCTCTTTCTCTCCCTCCCTTCCTTCCTTTTCTCTCTTTTTCTTTTTCTTTCTTCTTTCCTCCCTCTATTATTACTGGGTTTGAATTCAGGGCTTTGTACTTGTACTTGTGAGGCAAAAACTGTAGAAAACATCTCGACATTTCCTCAAAATGTTAAGGACAGTTATCATCTGACCAAGACATTTTGCTATTATTTACATTGTTATTTAAGCATGATGACAAGAGCCCTTTGAGTGACCTCTTTAAAGTAGTTCAAAACTTCATTGACAACAGTTGAGTTCCAGAATTAGTTTCAGTTCTGGAGTCTCATTTTAAATGTCAATTATATGAAGACCAAAAAACTTGGCAACTTGTAAATTATGGCACAATATTAATGAAAAGGATGAAGACATTTCTGGAAAGAGAATGGTTGACAATATTCACCCCAAGAAATGTCTGAACGGTCTAGTCTGGATATTCTCTGGCTCTTGATTCTGGTATGGAAGTGAGAATGATGTTGGCCAAGTGATGTCAGGCTAAGTGATCATAAAAACCAGTCAGTGTCTTTTGGGGAGAAAAACTATCTGAAGAAAAAAAAAGAATTTCAAAATGTCTTTAAGGGCTTGCCAGTGTTTTTTCTGACACTGCTGATATTTGTTTCTATGGTTGTCATAACTTTCTCTATTGTTGGAGATAGGATTTCAAAACATCACTAAATATTTTCCATGTTAGGAAATCAAAAATTGAAACTTAGAATCAAAGTTATAATTATTTATTTTTGAAGGTGTATATATGTATATGAAATTAATGAAAAATCATACAATGATATTATGTGTCTAAAACTTTATTATTCATGTATGGTATATGCTATATATTTAAACCAGGGTTTCTATGTTAGGAACCAAAACTTCTTTTGAACTAGAATAGCCAGGTAAAATTCTTTTGAATTGGTAGAGTACACAAACATTTTTGTTATGGTGCAATGTCACTTTTATTAATGGTTGTTTGGTAGTGGGATTTAATATTTGATCCTTTATTGATTTGAACTGGGTTACTTTGATAGAAAAATATTTTATGGCTTGTAATGTTTAGCAAATTCTTAGTTTTAGTTTGTAGATACTTAATATGTGAAGTTGTGTTTTACATTTCTTTGGGCTTTGGTTTTGAGGTAACTCAAGTGAAACAGAAGAATGTCATTGATTTCAAGTATAATAATCTCTGCATAATATTTCCAGTTACTACTTTAATAAATCAAAATATTTTACACTAAGATGCTACTTTACTATCAAGTCTGAATTGTTTACTGATAGTAATACTATTATAGGTAATAATGAGCACCCACATACATACACATACACATAAATGATCAGCTATGTCAGCATGTAGAGTCTTTGAAGAGCTTTCTGGCAAGTGTCAATATTTTATGATATTTCCATGTACAAATTGAGAAACTGTTGAAATGAAATGCAAAGAGGAAAAGTATTCCTAAATTAATCTGAGGCAATAGATTTTTCTGTGAAATTCTTTGAAAAAGAAATCTAGGAATACTTATTTAAAAAAGAACATAAATAGAAAATGTAAGAAGATTGGATGGATAATGTGTGTTACCCAAGTGAAATACGCTCACATTAAAAATGAACCTTTGGGCCAAGTGTAGTGGTGTATACTTGTAATTCCAGATATATAGAAGAGAGAGGGAAAAAGATCATTTCCAAGGCTGGCTTGGGGAAAAAAGAGGCCTTACCAGAAAATAAACTAAAAAAACCAAAGGGCTTAGGGCCTGTGACTCAAATGTTCACCAAGTATGAGGCCTTGACTTTGAACCCAAGTCCTGGCAATACATATGAACATATACACACATACATGTATTTGTCCTAAATACAAATACCAGTCTTCATTAGACCAATTCTACCTTTTTTTTTCTCTCTTCTCACTTATACTTTGCTCTTTCCTTTGTTTTCTTTTTACTCTCTTCCTTCTTTCTCTGTTACTATGCCTTTTTCCTGATTGTGTATTCTTTCTCCTTCATTTCTTTTTCCTCTCTTCTCTGTGTCTTTCCCTTTTGTCAGTATCTCCTCTTGTTTATGTTCTCTTTTTCCTTTCTCCTTTTTCTTTCTTTTCTTTATGACTTTCCACTTTCCACTCTCCCTTTGTTTTTCTTTGAAATATCACATTCTCTTTTCTTTCCTACCTTTATTTTTATTTCTCTGCTCCAATTTTCTTCTGTTTTTGTAGTAATAGCAAGGAGACAGTCACCCTAGCCTTATTTACTGGAGTAGCTGCAAAGTGGGTGTGGCAGTCTACTTTCCTAGGCATGTAGGCAGTTCATAGGAAAGGATCTCCTCCAAAGAATGAAAGTTGAGACACATTGACTTAGTTTAGTGGGCAGTTGACAAAACATAAAAGAAATGACTCAGTGCTCACATGTACTTTTGTCTATTGTATAAAACCTTATATGTAATATTATGATTCTTCTATTCATATTTTCTTCAGAAATTAACTCATGAAGAGATATTGACTTTTTTTTTTTTTTTTGCCAGTCCTGGGGCTTGAACTCATACTGTCCCTGACCTTCTTTGTGCTCAAGGCTCTTAGACCTCTATCACTTGAGCCACAGCATCACTTTTAGGTTTTTTTTTGAATAGTTTATTGGAGGTAAGAGTCTCATGGACTTTTCTGCTTGGGTTGGCTTTGAACCTAGATCCTCAGATCTCAGTCTCTTGAGTAGCTAGGATTACAGGTATGAGATAATGGCATCTGTTTGATTATGGTATGTAATCTTTCTAATATGTAGTTGAATTTGCCTTGCAAATATTTTATTGAGGGTTTTTTATATGTATGATCATCAAGGGAACTAGCCTATAGTTTTCTTTTTTGAAGTTATGTCCTTATCTGTTTTGGCATTAGTGTAATGCTTCATATAATGAGTTTGAAAATGTTCATTCCCTTTTAATTTTTTAATGCATGTTAGTTCTTTAAAAGTGTGGAGGATTAATCAGTGAATATGTATACTCTGAGCTTTTCCTTCTTGGAAGATTAAAAAAATTATCCTTCCAGTCTCATTGCTTGCTATTGACCTGTTTAAAATTTTATATTCTGTTTGCTCAGTTTGGGAGATGATACATTTAGAAATTCATCCATTTCTTTTAGAATTTCCACTCTATTACAGTATAAGTTTTCAAAATCTTGCCTAATGATCATCTTGATTACGATACCATCTGTTGAAATATTCCCTTTTACATTTCTGATTTTACTAATTTTCATTTTTGATCATTTTGTTAATTAGTTTGGCCGAGGATTTGTCAATCATGTTTATTTCAAAGAACCAGCATTTTTTTGTCATTGTAAATTATTTTATTTTTTTCAAATTTTTATTATCAAACTGATGTACAGAGAGGTTACAGTTTCATACGTTAGGCACTGGATACATTACTTGTACTGTTTGTTACCTCGTCCCTCATATCCCCCCTCCTCCCCCTTTCCCTTTCCCCTATTAGGTGTTCAGTTCACTTAGACCAAACAGTTTTGCAAGTATTGTTTTTGTAGTTGTTTGCCTTTTTTTACCCTGTGTCTCTCAATTTTGGTATTCCCTTTCAATTTCCTAGTTCTAATACCAGTATACATGGTTTCCAATATACTCAGATAAGATTACAGAGATAGTGTAGGTACAACCACAGGAAGGTGATACAAGAACATCATCAATAGTAGGAGCTACAGATACACATGGGACATTGAAAGTAGTTACAACTGTGATATAACAATCGTTTCCATAACATGGAGTTCATTTCACTTAGCATCATCTTATGTAGACCAGCATTTTGTTTCACTGATCATTTGTATTTTTCTTTTATTTTTTGTTTCATTAATTACAACTTGGAAGCTTGCTTTCTACCACTTGGTCTGCAGCTCCACTTCTGTTTTTTTTTTTCTGGTTAATTGGAGATAAGTGTCTCTTTCTTGCCTGGGTTTCCATTTGAACAATCCTCAGATGTTATCCTCGTGAGTAGCTAGGATTATAGGTGTGAGCCACTGGTGCTCCCTTTCTCTTTCTCTCTCTCTCTCTCTTTAACATAGGCCATAAACTTCCATGATAAAAATACTTTTTATTGTATCTCACAATGTTTTATTTTTATTTTCATGAATTTTTATATCCACCTTGATTTATTCAGTAACTGAGTGGTAATTCAAAAGTGAATTATTTAATATCAATGCATTTATATATTTTCTGCAGTTGCTCCTACTGTCGATTTCCATTATGGTCTGATTAAATACAAGAAGTTATTTCAATTTCTTGGTATTTGTTAGAACTAACTTTATATCTGAAAATATGATTTATTCTGGGAAAATTCCATGGGCTGATACAAAGAATATATATTGCAGATTTTGGGTGGAATAATCTGTAGATGTCTGTTAAATTTATTTGATATATGGTGCCACTTACCTTGGATATTTTTTCTTTCTTTTTTCTTCCTGAGTGATAATAGAGCATTGATGTCACTACACTCATACTGGGGTCTGTAGCCAGTGGTCTTCATTTTAATGAAACTGAATATAGTAATATTTGTGACATATATTTATAAGTGTTATATCTTTTTGAGGGATAACAATATTGATAATGAATATGAACTGACCTTCCTTAACTCTTGTTTGTTTTGAAGTTTATCTTCTCAGATATAACTCCTCAGGAAGTAATTTTTCAGTTCAATTTTCTTGGAATATCTTTCCCCATCATTTCAATTTCATGCTGTGTGCATTTTTGCCATTGCGGTGTATTCTTTGCAGACATGAATCAGTTGACTCTCATTTTAAAAATACAATGCAATAGTTTGGAGAACTGAGATGATTAATATTTATAGTTATTACTGAAAGGCATACACTGTGACTCACCAGGAAGAGTAGCTGCTCTCTCACTGTTGGGACTCTATTCCCCAAAGATGGTATATCCTACAAGTCCACGGTTTGTAAATTTATCCTGGAACTATGTCTTATATCCTCAATGTTAAGTACAGTTTCTGGAATGTAGAACTCCATAAATACTTATTGATTAATTTTCCTCCTGGAGACACCATATTTTAATCCATTCTGTAATTGTTAAGCACTTCCATTAGCAGTCCACTAAAGGCAGCAGTACTTCCTGTGTAAAAGTTTTTCTGGTTGTAGTCACAGTGCACTCTTTAATCAGCTCCTTGAGTGTAAAGCTTCATGTTCACAGAGATAACATTCAATTATATCCTCCATGAAGACTGAGGATGGAAAACATATTTATTTTCTAGTACTTGGTAGACATTTTAGCCCCAGGTAAGGGCTTGCTCTGATCATTTTGTTTATTTTTTTCTAATTATTTGAACACATTTTGTTCTTTTCTTCTTCTGTTGTTTATTTTTGTGGTTTACTGTTTTTTTATCCTTTTCGATTTCTCTTTTGTGTGTATACTATATTAGTGTGATTTATACTAGTGTGGTTACATGGTAGTAGTTATTTTTCTTTCTCTTCATAATGTAGGGCTCTCTTGAATAATTGAGATCTTACTTTTTTTTTTTTTTTTTTCCAGTCCTGGGCCTTGAGCTCAGGGCCTGAGCACTGTCCCTGGCTTCTCTTTGCTCAAGGCTAGCACTCTACCACTTGAGCCACAGCACCACTTCTGGCCATTTTCTGTATATGTGGTGCTGGGGAATTGAACCCAGGGCTTCATGTATACGAGGCAAGCACTCTCGCCACTAGGCCATATTCCCAGCCCCTGAGATCTTACTTTCTAAAATTGCAATTTAATTCTATCTCAGAACTTCCAGTTCTTTGCTCAATTTCTCTTTCATATCTTGCATTGTTTTCCTAATTTCATTTAACTATTTATATTCTTTTGGATCTCATTAAAAAAATTCCTCTTAATCCTTCTTTCAAACTTTTTAAAATTTCTGGATTTTTTTGTGAGACAAGGAAATTGTTTTTTGAAACTGTCATTTGTCATGTAGTTCAAGCTGTCTGGAATAGGGCTGTCCTCCTGTATGAACCTCTGGAGTGCTTTGATTACAGGCATGCTCTGCTGTGTATGGCCCTCTTAGTTCTTTATTAGGCATTTCATTCTATTGATCTCCTTGGAATGTGTTGTCACACAGAGTTATTGTTTCCTTTTGAAGGTGTAATGTTACCTATCCATTCACATTTCTCATGTTTCTACACTGAGATCTGTGTAGCCAGTGGATCAAGTACTATTTTCATGGGGTGGCAACCTGTTATAATTTAGATAGCAAATGTCCCCCATAGACTCATGTGTTAAAGGCTTGGTCTGTAAGTGGTGGTGCCAATTTTGAAAGTTTGGAAACTTTAGAAGGTAGGGACCTAGGTAGAGGAAATATGCCACTGAGATTTGGCTTTAACAGGTATGTTATCTCTGGCTCCTTCCTGTCTCTGCTTCTAACCATAATGTGAGCAGCTTTGCTATTTCATAGCCTCTGCCCATCATGATCTATCTCACCATGGCCCAGAAACAAGGGTAATAACCATGGACTGAAACCTCTAAAACAGTCAGAAAAATGATTCTTTTAAATTGTTTCTCTTAGGGGCTGGGGATATAGCCTAGTGGCAAGAGTGCCTGCCTCGGATACACGAGGCCCTAGGTTCGATTCCCCAGCACCACATATACAGAAAACGGCCAGAAGCAGCGCTGTGGCTCAAGTGGCAGAGTGCTAGCCTTGAGCGGGAAGAAGTCAGGGACAGTGCTCAGGCCCTGAGTCCAAGGCCCAGGACTGGCCAAAAAAAAAAAAAATTGTTTCTCTTAGGTGTTTGTCACAATGATGAAAAGTATGGTAAGGTAACAGTGTAAGGTAACGATGATAACCTTCCAACTCCAAGATGTGTATCCATGACTGAAGATGTGGATGTTCATTTTTCCTTAATATTTGTTTTTCTTCTAAACATGTATCTTAGAGTGTCAGTTTGTTATGTAATGTTGACTTTATTCCCAACTGTAGCTAGTTTTCATATACTTTGGTGGCTGCAATTAATGGCTTTGGACATGGTGCAGACCATGGTAGAGTCCGTTTTGCTCACTGTCTTTATATGCTAAACAAAAAAATGAGGATAATGACGGCTGAGTCATGTGTGGTACAGATATCAGTGGTGGTGAAGTACTTGTTGTGTTGCCACTCCTATGATGGGAATAGTAGCCTCAATCCAGTGATGGAAGTTTCCTCCGACACTGTTGCTTCTGGCTCCTTAACTAGCAAGGGTCTCTGGTACTGGCAGCTCTAGCAGTGAAAATGAACCTGAAGTTCCTGTTCTTTGATTACACAATGGTACAGGTCTGGATATTGCATGGGGAAGATTAGAGGAGGATGCCTTGGAGAAGGTGTGGTAATGCCTCTTTGGTAGCTTACATATCCATCCCTGAGAACAGTGTATGGTCAGATTTGTGAGTAGAGGTGGTAGCAGAAACCCCATATGTGGGATGACAGTAGAAATTCCAATGTTAAGTGGCAGTTCATCTCTTTCTCTTCATTTTTATCACTTGACTCAATACACATTCATTAGCATAACTTCCATTCCAACTTAGCCTGGACTCAATGATCAATTATTTCAATTATTCCCAAATATCATCTTCAATTCCCTTAAAGCATTTACTGTTAATCTTACCTCTTTTCCAGAGCTCTCCAGATCCCATGATCCCAGATCCATGATCTGCATTCTTGACTAATGCTTCTGGGATTCTCAGAAGTACTCAAGACAGTTGTACAGTGACCTTGTGGGTGTTATTACTAGTACAAGTATCTAAAGCTCAAGTGGGCCTCTGATGATGCTTAGTTGTCCTTTTTTTCCCATCCACAGCAGGAAAACAGGGTACCTTTTCTACTTTTATATGACCTTTATAAAGTATTCTTTCTTTTCTCAGTTCCCAGCTTCATTTTCAACCCTTATATGGTAAGAGGTTACTTCCTCTGGGACTCAGAACTTCCAATGGACTGTAGTGTTCTCCTTGTTCATTCGTGAACTTAAATATACTCTCCCATCTTTCCTTCCTTACAGGAAGCACAGGAATGGTCAAACTCAGGGACTCTGAAGTCAGTATGAACACCTCAGTCCATTAGTCATGTGGTCTTTAGACAGATTTCTTACTTGTTTGAAGTTTCTTCTCTGTGAAATGGTGTCAGTAACAATAACTTACCCACAGACTGAAGATGAAGAGTTAATTGAGGCAATGTAAGTGTCAAAGAAGCATAGTGCCTAGCACAAAGAAAGCAGACAAGTTAGCAAAGACGGTCTCTGTTGTTATTGATTTGATTATTTAGACTACTAGAAAAATGCTTTAGTCTTTTCATAGTTGGCCTTATTTCTCCCTTCTAGGGATTTTGAGTAATAATGGACTATTATTTTTATGTACTGTCATCTCCTTTTGAGCTTCAAAACATGCTTAGTTAGCTCCATATCCTAAAAAGGTCTTTACTTAGATGTCTATTTCTCTATAGTCCTTTTCTGAAACTCGATTCTGCCTCATTCTTGCCATTCCCATTATTACACAAAAATGGTAACTTTAAGTAGTTCCTAAACTATTCATGGGATTTAAGCTGAGGAATCATAGTGGGTAAGGTACCTGTGGTAACATGCCAACTCCAAGATGTTGTGGCTCCATGACTGAAGATGTTATTTTTCATTAGTTCTTCCTCATCATGGAAGAGATTTTACATGCCAACTACTTCTGTGAATCCTTGTGGAAATTAGGTCATAGTAGTTTTTCCATAGGTGAGTTGAAAGTCTCCTTAAAGATTTTCTGGTACAAGATATTCATGATACAGTTGAAGAAATTGTCTTGGAAGTGATCAATGATTTTTCTAATCAATAATAAAGTCAGACCCCAGGTCTCTAAAGACTAGCAGATAGATAATAAATGTGGATCACTGACTTTATCATGCTTTGTATCAATGGACATTTACAAACATATGTCTGCAAGAATTATTTACAAAGCCTAATGAAACCAAGTACAAAGATAGTTTTTATGAAATGTTACTGATATTGCCTCAATCTTATTCTTTTTGTTTGTGTTTTTTCATATCATTTGAGTTCATGCAGAAGCTAAGCTTTGCTTTATAGATAGTTTGCTTTATAGATAGTTTATAGATAGATATCTATCAGATAGATAGATAGTTTGCTTTATAGATAGTTTATAGATAGTTTGCTTTATAGATAGATAGAGCTTTTCTATATCTCGCAACCTCTATATTGTGGCAACAAATTGCTCAAAAGGTGGATATATTTGGATTGATATTAATATGTAAGGTCATTAATTTTGTATTAAACAGTGATCTACCTGTTATGAGAGTGGGAGCTATTCCAGCATCTGTTGATTAAAGCTACAAAATTCAGTTAGACAAGACAAATAATTTTAAGACTTTTTTTACATCATGGTAAAAAACAGTTATTTATATTGTACATCCACCCAAGTGTTGGATTATATATGTGTATGACCAAACTCATTACTATATTTATATCTGGATGTATTTCCAGATAATAAAAATGACAAACATGCACAGACACTTCTCATATATTATGCCACATAATTCATGCTATTCTGAGAAATATAGCATCAATTTATTTTATTTACGTATTTGATCAATTTTCTTTTTTTTTTGGCAAGTTTAACTTGATAAATTATTTGTGGAAATAAAAAGGCTAGTTTTGATGAGAATTGTTTCAATTCTTTCCTTGTAAACACACACAAAAAAACTTAATAGGAATTTTAAAGGTTTCAGGCCAGAAAAATGCATGACTAACACTTACAATTCTTCTCAATTAGACAAATCAAATTGAAGGTAAGTGTTAAAATACCTTTCAGCCTGAATATTGATCCAACTATACATCCTGTGTTCCAATTGGCTTTTGATTTAAAAAAATTAAAAAGAAACAACTCCTATAAGGTTTTTGTAAGAGGTATCACACATCTAGAAGATGATGAAAATAACTTAGTCCCCTTCCCACCCAAAAGACACTTTTTAACCTTTAAAGCGTAAAAAGCAATACAATATCTTATACAAATTAACCAGTGTTCTTACTAAAGTAAAGCAGTTTGGACTAAAGATGTTACACTAAATTTGTGGTGAAATACAAGGCACAAGAATCTATGCATTTTCATCTAACCAGTCTCAAAGGTTACCATTTAATTCTTGGCAATACATTTTGGTACTTGAGTCATGAATTGTGGAAAACAAGAAGCAGTATATTATAGTAACAGGATTTGTATTTGACCAACAACTGTAATGTTGGATACATGTCTTCTATGAATCTTGTGATTTGTTTTGTCCTTGGTCACTTGTAGCAGATCCTTGATTTGAGTCTTCATGCTTTCTCCGTCTGTCTCTGACATTTCTTCATCTTCCTCATCACCGTGTAGGTCTTTTGAAATTAACTGTCTAGCTAGTTTAATATTCAGTCCTTTATTGTAGTGGAGCTTTCTTTTCATTTCAAATTGTCGCTTTTCAATACTTGCAAAACTGTTTGGTGTAAGTGAACTGAACACCTGGGGGGGGGAAGGGAAAGGGGGGAGGAGGGAGGGGGGTATGAGGGACAAGGTAACAAACAACACAAGAAATGTATCCAATGCCTAACGTATGAAACTGTAACCTCTCTGTTCATCAGTTTGATGATAAAAATTTGACAAAAAAAAAATTGTCACTTTTTTTCTTGCTCTTCAGGCAAGAGGTCATTTTCTTTTTTGGCCAGTCCTGGGCCTTGGACTCAGGGCCTGAGTACTGGTCCCTGGCTTCTTCCAGCTCAAGGCTGCTACTCTGCCAGCTGAGCCACAGCGCCCCTTCTGGCCGTTTTCCATATATGTGGTGCTGGGGAATCCAACCGAGAGCTTCATGTGTAAGAGGCAAGCACTCTTGCCACTAGGCCATATTCCCAGGCCCTTCATTGTTTTCTTGTTCCTGAACCCGATACTTTGGCTCTAAGCCTTCAACAGCATCTAATTTCTTAGCTAAGATATCTGGAATCATGGCTTCATTCGCTTCTGAGTCACTATACGCATCTTCATCATCACCTATCATACTATGGTAAGGAGTGCTTGGTTCATCTATTTTCATTAAACCATAGTCTTTGTCTGCTGGGTGATACGTAGCCAGGATGTTCATTTCATCCTGCTTCTGAGACTTTTTACTCAGTTCCTCGTCCACGTTCGGGCCGGGCTGCTGGTCTGAGGCCACCACAGCGAGAGCTGGGCCGGTGCGAGGCCGTGGACACCGCCATGGCTGGTTGCTCGGGCGGTCCGCTCAGGGTTCCTGCTGCTGCTCCGGGTCAGGAGCATGAGGGTCGGGCGTGACCAAGACCCTAGAGGCAGCCTCAGAGCCCGTGGCTGCGCAGAGCGACTGCCGGCGTCGTCCAACCACTGCGACGCCACGGCCCACGCCTCCGGCTCTTTACCCGCTGCCCACACCGGAGGCCGAACTAGTGCCCCAGCGCCCGAACTACGAGGACGCCAGAGCCAAGCAGGCCCGCCCTCCCCTCAATTTTCTTAATAACATTTTGACATCACCATTATTCCTTTCCCCTTATAGATGAAGGAATCTCACCTAGGTTACAATATTACCTGTCAGGCATACTCCCTCTTCAAGAAGTCTTACTCTTCTCATCACATGGCCACCAGACACCCACGCCAGTTTATTCTCTCTTCCTCCTCACGTGGCGGTTCTCCATTCCTCTCAGGAATTGACTTTCCATACTGGATACTCTGCATAGATGCTCTATTTATTACCTGTGGGCTTCAATGTCTCACACCAGTCTACCACTTTTAGTGTATTCCACTTTTTGCTTGGGCTTTGACATGTAACTTAGAGTCCCTTCTCACTCCCAGTCTAGCTGTGTCCCCCATTCTATCTTCCCTTAACCTAATCATCCTTCCTATTTTCCCCCTTTCTATGGGGATTTCTTTCTCTTTTGCCATGGCAGAAGAGATAATCTTCTTAGGACCACCATGGCTGCCTCCTATTTCAGCAAAATATCAGTTGTTATGCTCCTACTAATGGCTTTACAAGCAGAACTGTTCAGGAAGAAAAGAGAAATATAGACAATTATACTCATAGCTATGCATCTCTAATCTTAGTTTCCAATTCCAGAAATAACAAACAGCACAACTGGCCAGCTCATTGAATTATTTGTCATGCTAGTTCATCTTGCTTTCTTATGAATTCTTCCTTGTGATTTGCTTGACCATGACCTTTGCCCATTAAACACATCTCTGGATTACCCCTCTGGGACCACACCACCACATCCTTGCCTGGCTGGGCAGTTCAGGTCAGGCTTCCTCCAACTCAAGATGATTCTGCAGCAACCACAACCATCCTAAATGGAAGAAGATAGCTGACTCATCCCGAAGAGAGTCATCTCTGAAAGGTGGTTCTTGAAAGTCCATGTGTGGAAGACATTACACCAGGAAAAGGGGATGAAAAAGAAAATGAAGCTGGAGTTACATTTCTGTGCTTATATTTAGGGGACCAAGAGCAGGAATTAAAAAAGAACACAGGGGTTTACAAAAGAGAAGTCTTGGAATGATCTGCAGCCTAGAAAAGCTGAAGTAGTTGTTTAAGTCGGATAACTTCTTTTTAGGGATAATTTGACTCCATACTATATCCCTGAAAAATTTAAGTTAGAAGTTAGAAGTTACAAATCTGGAGTAAACTAAGACACATGACATTGTATAAACAAACATTTGTTACAGTAAGAATGACTCAGTAGGATGAATCAACCCAAGTTATTCGTGTATGCAGCCTGTCAGATTGTCTGACAACCATTATGCCTGACTTCAGAGGTCAGGGCACTCAAAGTGGGGTTTCCCTCTTTGTTTCAGTTGAAGGATTTTTTTTTGGTGAATATTGTTTTCTGAGAATAGTAGCAGTCTTACTGCTTGGGGAAGATAGCCATTGTTCAAATGGAAAGACATTTTTTCATGTAGATGGAAAGAATCTCTTGAAATACAGGTAGTGCGACTGTCCATCCTATTCACTATATATATATATACATATATACACATATAAACACACATATATGTTTGTATGTGTGTATGCATGTATATACACACTCACTATATATGTATGCATATATATGCATACATATATGTGTATATTTATATATACATACACACAATCACTGTATATATATGTATATACATTCACTGGTATCCCTGGTATATTGAACATGATCAGGAAGTACTTGAAAATGAATTAATGGAGATTGACTGGTATTTCATTTGTAAATTATCTTATGATGGATGGTGAAAGAAGCTACTTCAAAAACTTTTAGATAGTAGTGGGAAGCTAGTCACAACTTAGAATGTTTCCAAGATAATCATTAGGGAGCATCTTTATTCAGAATATTAAAGATTTTTTCCTGTAATTATGCTTTATTTACAATGCACTTGTGCCCTATACATGAGTGCTAGCTATTTTGTTTTTACAGTATTTTAGTTTGAATATTTTCTATCAAGTTAAACAGTATTTCACATAAGAAACAGGTAAAAGGATAACAGCACAACATGGTAAAGTCCTTTTAGAAGCAAGTAGGTATTGTGTTGCAAATACTTGAAGTAAAAAATGAATCATCAGCTTTTGGGGCCTTGAGATGAACTATATTCAGAAAAGCAATTGTATCAATTGATTCTTCCTCTCATGTTACAGAAGTTCAAGTAACTGATGATAAAACCATAACCACTTAGGAGAATAACTAAAGTGAGTAAGTAGTTCAATAACCATACTTCTTGACAGCTAAATGAGGATTGTTATAATGATCTTTCTCATGACAAAAATTTCCTCAGTTTTACATTCACTAGACAAAAATTACTTTAACTTTTGAAAATGTAAGAGAATTTTTTTTTTTGGGCCAGTCCTGGGCCTTGAACTCAGG
The DNA here is from genome assembly GCF_023159225.1 of Perognathus longimembris pacificus. Taxonomy (NCBI): domain Eukaryota; kingdom Metazoa; phylum Chordata; class Mammalia; order Rodentia; family Heteromyidae; genus Perognathus; species Perognathus longimembris. The sequence continues at coordinate 55,909,181 of NC_063167.1, forward strand.
GCCTGAGCACTGTCCCTGGCTTCCTTTTGCTCAAGGCTAGCACTCTGCCACTTGAGCCACAGCGCCACTTCTGGCCGTTTTCTGTATATGTGGTGCTGGGGAATTGAACCCAGGGCCTCATGTATACGAGGCAACCTCTCTTGCCACTAGGCCATATCCCCAGCCCATGTAAGAGAATTTTATGTAAAAAAAAGATAGATACTAAAACTTAGAATATACCATATATCTAGTCATAATTTAATCTTAGAAGATTTATCTTGCTGAAGTGAAACATGGGTGATGATTAATGGTGTGTTCTTTTGTTTAAAGAATCTGTAATAAATACCCTCATGGTTACCAGATAGGGCCCAAGAGCAGACTGGCTTTTTAGAATGAATTTTAAGACTGTTAGTATTCTCAGGACATAATATCTACCCCCAAAGTTAAAAGAGAAGAAGTAATCCTCCCTTTAACTGACTGTAGGTTATATTGAGTAAACAAAAGAGAGCTTTAAAAGCTTTAAAGTCTTCAATGGGCTTCTTTTTTTTGTGTGTGTGCCAGTCCTGGGCCTTGGACTCAGGGCCTGAGCACTGTCCCTGGCTTCTTTTTGCTCAAGGCTAGCACTCTACCACTCGAGCCACAGTGCCACTTCTGGCCGTTTTCTATATATGTGGTGCTGAGGAATCGAACCCAGGACTTCCTTCATGTATATGAGGCAAGCCCTCTTGCCACTAGGCCATATTCCCAGCCCCTTCAATGGGCTTTTTTTGGGGAGTACTTTTTGGATAGCTTAGCAACATAGAAGCTGCTAATTTTTTTTCCAGTGGAAGAAGAAAGACTGTTCAGTGTTCAGTATTGATAACTGAGTCTTTTCAACTGATGTGGTCTATGGAAGGCTGCTCTGGAAGCCAGTCACAAATCTGGACCAGAAGCACAACGGCAGAGGTTGGATCCTTTTTTAAAGCTGCTACCATGGGTGTTGAAGAGAGCCCAGAGCATGGGAAGAGCTCTTCCCCTTGTATTACATTTCATGTGTAAGCCTCTTTCTCTATCAGACATTGGCTCAGGGAGTTAGAGTGCTCCTTGTCTTCTTTTTAGGTTCAATGACTATGTAATATGGGATAAGTTCATTTCTTGGTAAAATAAAAGAACTAGCAGGTAGGTTCTGGTGTCTCACACCTATAGTCCTAGCTACTCAGGAGGCTGAGATCTGAGGATTGAGGTCTGAAGCCAGCCCAGGCAGGATTGTCAGTCAGTGAGATTCATGTCCAATTAATCAGTAAAAAAAGACACACATAGAGAAGCTTCTCAAATGGTAGAGCACTGGCCTTGAACATAAAAAGCCAAGGGACAGTACCTAGGCCGTAAGTTAAAGCCCCAGTACTGCCACTAAAAAAAGAGAACTAGAGGGGCTGGGGATTAGCTCAGCGGAAGAGCGCCTGCCTGGTGAGCGCAAGGTCCCAAGTTTGGTCCTCAGCTCTGGAAAAAAAAATATAAAAGAAAAAAAAAAGAGAACTAGAATAAATTAATTTTAAGGTTTGTTCTAGCCTAATATTCAGTGAAACAAAATAAACAGGCAACTGACCTCATAGTATTTCTTTTTGACTGAGAAGTCTGACACAACTAATCAAATCATTTAGATTGGTTCATGTCTGTTGAGGCAAACAGAGACATTTGTTTATCATTTCCATATGGCCTGTTAGTAGCCATCAAGAGGCACTTTCCTTGGAAACTTCCCCTCAAACTATTGTAGAGAATGGAAAATTGAAGGAGTCTGTTTCAATGAAACAATTGTGAGGGTGATTTTCAAACATGTGTGAAAACTGATTTATCGTGGCTTCTATCATCCACTCTACTTTCATCCTTCATCAAAGATCCAGAATGTCTTCACACACATGAAGACTCCATCAAGTATATTTTATTTAGCTTGGATGTGCTTTCTGGGAAGTGCAGAATAAGAGGTTCTTTCAAATTTGGCATGGCTTTATCTGTATTTTAGCTCATAGCTGCTCCTTCTTACTTCTTCCTGCAAATGAAACATTCATTTTATTGCCTTCGTGACAATTATTTTTTCTCTTTGACACTCACTCTTTAAGTGGTGTAGACATTTTGTATTGGGAATAATGGACACAGGCAGATGGTCTCAGGACTGTCCAAAATGGAACATTAGATTTCAAAAAGTTAAATTGAGCTGGGGGGACAATTTCACTGGAGCTAGTTTACGATGAGGACTGGAGTCATTTTTCTTTCACTGAAACACTTAAAATATACTTTCGGGAAAATCCAGAAAGTTTGTTTGTTGTTACTAAACAATGGACATTTACAATTTACTGCTTCAGATCTAACTTATGATAGAACACATCTTAACTGCTTAAGTGAAAGGGAACGTTCAGTTTTATGTCTTAAAAAGGAACAGGGCTCCTGTAAAGTGCCTATTGGTGCATAAGTTAATTTCATGACACCCTTGTTTTTAGGTGTCTTTGATACTTCATGATTGTTGAGTATTTTCAGATGGCCAAGGGTTTACTTACCAAAAGCCTTGCTATAATGTTGTTCTGCGTTATGTTAATCTTAGCTAGTTTAACAAGTACCTACTTGTTAAACAAACATTAGTTAGTTAACAGGTAAACATTTCATAGATTCAGCAGAGATGATGGTTATGTTTCTGATAGCTGTAGTTTAGATGTGTATGTCTTCTCAGAACACTTGTGTTGAAGGCTGTCTCCCAGCTGGTGGTGTCACTGAGAGATGATTGGCTCATGAGGATGCCATTATCATGTGTAGATTAATGCACTGATGAATTGATAGCTGAATGGGTTATTAAGAGATGGGCTTTATTGGAAGAAGTTGGTCACTGGAGCATATCTTATCTCTGGATCTTTCTCATTCTTGGCCTCTGGTTCCCCAGGAGGTAAACTATTTTGACCTACCATGTGCTTTTGATATGATATTTGTCCCACAATGGGTCCAGAAGAAATGAAGCCAAGTGACAATAGACTGAAACTGAAAAGTGAAACTGAAATTGTGATCCAAAATAAACCTTTTCTCATTGAGTTGTTTTCTTATGTATTTTGCCACAACAACTAAAAGCTAATGCACTGATTTACTTAGTTCTTTGTTTTGGGTGTTCTGACATACCACTTGATTTCCCAGGAAAGATACATGGACATTCAAATATTTACTGCTTAGTCATTTTGTCAATATCAGGATCTGTGGCCATTAAAAAGACACTACCACTTGAACCTTGTGCTTAGTCTTTTTTTTTTTCCTCTTTAGTTGCTTTTTGAATTCCATCTTGTGTTTTTACGTTTACCTGGGTCAGCCTCAGACCTTGATCCTCTCTTGCCCATACTTCCTGTGTAACTGGGATCACAGGCACACATCACCATGCTTAACTTACTGATTGGGGTGGAACCTTGGTAACTTTTGCCCAGATTGGTCTTGAACCGTGATCCTTCTGATCTATGTCTCCCAAGTAGCTGGGATTACAGATGTGAGACACTGCTCACATGGTGTTTGCCCCATAATGTGCCCAGAAAAAAATGAAGCCAAGTGACAATGGACTGAAACCAAAATATTTTCTAAGATACTAGAAAATATTAGGTAACCAGAAGTCCTCCAGCAATGAAACCACAGATCATTTAAGAATCAACCCATACATGAATGCTGTCTTGAATGCTGAAGGTAGAAGTCTCACTAGGTTCTTACACTGTGCTAATACTAGGGCAAGGAATGCCTAGACAATATTTTGGCCAATCTGTATATCTTGAATACTTTAAACTGACCCCATGAGAATGAAATTTTAAAGTTCACAGTGCTAAGAAGCCACTAATTTCCCTACCTGTCTTGGCATCAATTGTAATAACAGACTAGTTGATGATCAATGATATGATGATAGAAGAGCTATATTCTACATTAACTGCTTCAGATGTGACTTTTGAATGCACAGCTAGCTAGCTGGCCTCCTCTGAAGCACAGATTCTTCATTAGAAATCTCATTGTACCTGGTCTAAAACTTGATCTAATATATGGTACACTGGACCATAATGTCTATGCTGCAGTTTTTAAAGAAAATAATAGATCCTAACTCAATAATATCTTGCCAGTTTCTCACTATTATTGACACAAATCACCACACACCAACTTAGTGGGTTAAACAATACAAATCATTATCCTCCGTTTTTGGATGTTAGCCAAAATGTTCCCATTCAGTTAAAGATTCAAGGTATTATCAGGGATGCATTCTTTCTGGAGACTCCAGGACACAATCTGTTTTCCTTTCTCAACTTCTAAGTGCTACCTTCATTTCTTGGATTATGGCCTCCCTCCTGGCAGGACTGGAGTCAGCTTTCTCAAGCTGCATCAATTTGGTCTTCTGATTTTTATCATTATGACTTCTCTGATTCTTCTAGCTCCTCTCTTATAATGACTCTCCGATTACACTGGGTTCACTTCAATAGACCCTCTACATTGAATGCTTTTACTCACAACTGTAAAATTTCTCTTACAGGTTCTGTGACATAGGATGTAGCCATGTGTAGGGGTTATTAATTTGTCTACTACACCCTGCTGACATTCAAAATAATTTTCTTAATAATAAAGTCCTATAGTAATAATGAAATACATGGGCTCTGAATCTGAAGATCATGATAAAATCATGGCTCCTTGCCTATCACCTTGTAAACCATATAATAGGAAAATGAAATGATAAATGCATACCTTGCAGAGTTTCCGAGGATGAAATAAAATAATGGATAAAATGGGCCAATTCCATTCATGGCATATGAGACACTAAATAAATGGTCTCTGAGAGAGCCATCAATAGACTTTTCTTTTTTTGTGTGTGCTTGTCCTGGGGTTTGAACTTAGTTCCTGGTTGCTGTCCCTGAGCTTTTGTGCTCAAGGCTAGTGATCTATCGAAGTATAGCTCCGCTTTTGGCGTTTTTCTGATTAATTGGCAAAAAGAGTCTCATGGACTTTCCTGCCGGGGAAAGTCTAATTCGCAAATCCCAGCCTCCTGAGTAGCTAGGATTACAGGTATGAGCTACCAGCTCTCAGCTACCCCCAGATTTGTTTTTATAAGTGCTTATGATTCCACATATTCACACAGTTCTACTACTCATATAAATATTGGTGAATGAAGACTTAATTCAGAAAAACCCTTATCCAGAGATGATGCAGCCCATGCTGGACTGTCTGCAAATGCAAAGAAGAAAACATCTCACAAAAACATCAGAACAGTGCGGGCCCATGTAAGCCTGTTCCTGCCCGTTATGGGCAATGTAGGCTTAAGGTCCAGCAAAGATGTATAGAGAGCAGCAGCTTTATCACCCTGTGGAAGGGGACTATCCTGCACCATATGTCCATAAATCCTCCTTTATATCACATAAAGTGTGATAGATTTGACTGTGCTTGTGATTTTTACTGCATTCAGTGTCCTTCCTGACAATCATCTTGCCACATCTTGAGTCAGCGATACATGCTTTGCAGATGCAATAACTGGCAAAGCAGTGGGGTGTGTGTTTGTGATGGAGAATGGGTCTAAAAATGAGTGAATAGGGACAGTTTTAGCACCATCAATGTCATGAACACATGGTTTTACAATACCTATGAGTAAGATCCTGTCTTGTACATGTACCTGCTGGTAGATGATTACAAACAAGGAAACTTTATCATTCTTGGTTGTAACGATTCTGTTCCAACAGAAATGGAACCAGGAGAGGTTGTGATAGCCTGAGGAACAAATAACATACCAAGGAAAATGGTTTGAAAAGGATTGGCATGATCATTCATCAAGTAGAAGCCAAACCATTCAGCTATTTTATCAAATTTGGTGATTTCTATATTTATATCTATCATTAGGCAAAACATCTAAACTTTATCACTACCTTTGCCAAATTTGTGGAACTATTAAATGCATAATTTGTAGGCATAACGACTTGATTTCTAGTTTCAAGAAAACTTAAATGTCTCTGTGAGCCCCAACCTGTGCTAGTGGGACAGGTTTGGTTCTGAACAGAACAAATTTATGTGAACACATGAGTCTTGTGAAGACTCTTTGCTCTTACAAGCAGTCTGTTGGGAGGGGAGTTACAGGTGGGTCTGGCACAAAGTCAAGCTGCTATCATAGTCATTAAATCTGAATAGATATTCACCATTTTTCCTACAGTTTGACACTGTCTTACTCTACTGATGCAATGCAAGCACAGATTAAAAAATTTTGCTTATCCTTTTAAACTGTGTGCTGGTGATTCATGCCTGTAATCCTACTCAGGAGGCTGAGATCAGAGGATTGTGGTTCTAAGGAAGCCTGAGCAGAAAAGTCCACAAATCTTTTCTCTCTAATAAATTGTAACCCCTGTGTAGATCACCTTGACAATAAATAAACAATTACTTGGCGAAAAAAATAAATTACTGAGGAGAAGCAGCAAGTGGCACTGTGGCTCAAGAGGTAGAGTGCTGGCCTTGAGCACAATGAGGCTCATGGACCATGCCCAGGCACTGAGTTGAAGCCTCAGGGCTGGCTATATATATAATTTTTGTTTTTGTTTTTAATATGTATTGTTTTTAATATTGTATTTAACATGTGTCTATGTAGCCCATATATAGTATATATGCTATATATGGGTACCCAGTATGTGTATATACTATCTATACTATCTATACTCTATATACATGCACATATATACTAAGATACTATGTATGTACATATGTATAGTATATATGTATAGTATACATATATAGCCTATATACTATACTATATATATATAGAATACACACATAGATGGTATATACAGTATCTACTGTATACACACACACACACACACATACCACTGTCAGTCATTTCCTTGAAGGTTGGGATAGGGTGATACAGTTTTATCTCAGGAGCCTATGGCTTAAACCCTGTTAGTCATTATATATTTACTTTTAAATTTTAAAATAAAATAGATGACCAGTAAGTACATTGGGATGCTTATGCTGTTCTGAACATTAGACATTCAGAGCAAATTTCCAGTCTTGAGGTTATCCACCACAAGTCCAAATATGACTTAATTGTGAACAGTTAATGACCCACAAAAGAGCTTGATAAACTGGTAAGGAATCTTTTTTTTTTTTTTTTTTTTTTTTTTGGCCAGTCCTGGGCTTTGGACTCAGGGCCTGAGCACTGTCCCTGGCTTCCTTTTTGCTCAAGGCTAGCACTCTGCCACTTGAGCCACAGTGGCCCTTCTGGCCGTTTTCTGTATATGTGGTGCTGGGGAATCGAACCCAGGGCCTCATGTATATGAGGCAAGCTCTCTTGCCACTAGGCCATATCCCCAGCCCCTGGTAAGGAATCTTAACAGAAAACTGCCTTATGTTCTAAGCTTTGTAATATTTTTTTCGATTTTAATTATAAATGCTTTTCAAGAGAAGCCCAGTACCTTGGTTTACATGGTATAATGTAGATGTATTCTGAATGGTACATTTTGTACATTATTTGTACAAATCACTAATCTAGATTTTAGTACATACATTTAGAAGGCAACAGTACATCAAAACAAACAGACAAGCAAACAAACTTACATAGAACTTCATGAAGAACCCCAATGAATAAAAAAGTTAAGAGAAACACTCTCTTATGTAATATGGTCCCAGTTTTTTCTTGTTTTTGCTTTTTCTTTTCCCTTTTCCTTCTGCTTCTTATCCTTCTGTTCTTACATTCTCCCTCCTTTTCATTTGATTAATTGTCCATTTCTTTTCTTCTTTCCTCCTGTGTTCTACTTCCTCTTCTTGTTTAGCAGATAGTTCTTTGCTGTGAATTCCACAGGTCCAGGATAGTTTCTTGAAATCCTGGATCTTGTCTGACCACTCAGTTTGCTCTGGGAGAACAAGAGGCACTGGGAAGGCTTCCAAGGTTACACAGCTGCTCAGTGAAGAAGAGGTAGCAGAATTTGCTGATCTTGAGTTGGAAGTCCAGTGCTCTTCTCCCTATACCTTACAGAAGGTGGGAAGGGTAGAAGGACAAGAAAGCTTCTATGGGGTGAGGGAAGGTGAGAGAAAAATGAGGGTGATTTTAACAAACATGACAAGAAATGTACTCAGTACCTTACATAGTAACTGTAACCCCGCTGGACATCACCTGGACAATAAAATTAACTTAAAAAAAAGAAAATAAATACTCTTAGAAAGTTTAGTTGAGGTAAAATATTCTTAACGATGGCAAAAGTAAAAGGAACCTTTCCTCACCACAGAATCTGATCTTGTATATTGCAAAAACAGTACTCAGAAGTACAGAATTTGGCACTTGATCAGCACCACATAAAAAGAATGTTGTTTGTGAATGTACTAGATTAGAAACAGCTTCTCTTCAGCATAACAGCATTAGAAATGTTGTCTGAAGCCATGACTTTTCCAAAAGATTTAGGGTTTTAATCTTAGGTTCTGGAGCTGGGCTCTCATGAGAATCTGGGAACACATTGGTAGGACACAGCAAGTGGTGGCATGACTGTTTTACCATCCAAGTCAGCTAAGACAGGCCACGTGTCTTTATTTTCAACCTCCCTTTTAACTCAGAAAGAAAACTCTTTCTGCCAGGCACTCCAAGGTGTCACAAAAGAGAGCTAAACTGGCCTGCCAAGTTGTGCTGTTAAAAACAATTTTAGGCTACTATTACTCTGAAACACAAAACATCTTCCCTTTTAGATTTAAAAGTCAACAGTCCAAAACAATAATCTGGCCAGTGCATGAAATTAGCAACTATAAATGGGGTGTTAGTTTGAAAACAATTTCATTTCCTGTAGGATGAACTACAGTTTAATTTTTTCCTTATTTCCTAAATATATACCAAAGTACATACTGCATTGTTTATTGTTTATGGTTGTGTTCAATGTGATATCTTGGGGTTGTACTCTATGTATAAAAGCAAACATTTGTCGACAAATGTTAGAACCTTATGGTGAGTCAATTTCTTTGCAAAAGAACCAGTTTATTTAGTCAGTCTTGAAAGCACAATGTAATCTGTGTACAAAACTATGTGCTCATATGCTTGAATCCTCTTTTCCCTCTGACTAATTGTATCATTTGTGCCACTCACAGTTGTTGAATTGTGCAGGAGAAATGCCTGGTGAAAAATTTGTGATAATAATAATTTTTTTTGTTTTTAAAAATTTATCAATATTTGGGCTCGAGATATGGCCTAGTGGCAAGAGTGCTTGCCTCATATACATGAAGCCCTGGGTTTGATTCCCCAGCACCACATATACAGAAAACTGTGAGAAGTGGCGCTGTGGCTCAAGTGGCAGAGTGCTAGCCTTGAGCAGGGACAGTGCTCAGGCCCTGAGTCCAAGGCCCAGGACTGGCCAAAAAAAATAAAAATAAAAAAAAAATCAATATTTATTTTAAAAGGAAATCTCCTATAATAAAATACTAGCATAAAGAAGATTTTGTTTAGCTAGGCTTGTAGTTATAGCTTTAACTGTTAGCCCCAGTAACTTAACTTGAACAAAGTTTCCTCATCCACAAGGTAAACAGGTATGCTCAAGTTTCCTGGTTTTTGAAGACTGTAGTGAAATGCTGACATGAAAGTGTTTTGTGAAGTAATATATGATGTTAATTTTTTGCTCATCTGCTATATGTGCAGAAAATTGGCTTAGAAAGATAACACACTCCTTTGTTAGCTGGTATTTATTTCTGTTTCTGTATTGGTTTTTCTGGAAAGTTGCTAGCCACTTTGCCCTGTTATTTCCATCTTGGGATGATGATGGGATGGTTCCCTCCTTTCTGATGTGTGTGGTCTGCTTCAAGTTTCTCCTCATTGCTGCTCCCTCTTGGAAGATCTGAATCAATCTTTCATGGGTAATATTTTACTCTTATTTAATTGCTCCAATGCTACAGAGTTTCATTACTTCTTTTAATCTGGCATAACAATTTCTACTTACTTGAACCTTGACTTTAGCTTTTGAATCTTGTGGGTCTTCTTGTAATCTTTTTCTGTTGTCTTCCTTTCTTTATTCCTTTTTTAAAAATCAGAAATAAGAATGATTCAAGATGAATATCTTGATGGAGGAGAGACCCTCAAGTAAAGTTATAAAATAATTTATTGCCAAAATTAAAAAAATGTCAATAGAGATTATTTATAATGATTCACCTAGGAAAGTAGTTATAAAATAGTCTTCTAAGGTGTTTAAAGATATGGTTAGTATTGAAGATACTTTTGAAATGGGGAATAAAGAGGATAGAATTCTGTTCAATAAGGATTCTATAAAATAAGTATTTATGTTATAAAAAAAATACTAATTTGCTAAGAAAGATGGAAGAGCTATTTTACACATAAAGTACCTATATGGGAATCTGCTGTAATGTTGACACTTGAAAATTACAATTGAGATTAAAAATGAGGGGAGCATAAGGAACTTCCATTTGGGGACCCCATGAAAAGACTGAAGAAGCAAAATAAAGTGATTATTTCATTTTTAATTCATAGTAAGATTGACATGAGGGTGCATGTCATAGTTAGGAACACTTCAATTGTGACATATATGTTCAGTGTCTTCACAGGCTAAATCAAGAGGGTTCAATGAAGACTGTTCAACTTGTATTGATGACAGTTTCACTTCCCAGCAAGTAAAAACACACTGGAGCCAGCAGGCAGCAAAAGGAAATCCTGATTGAGGGGGCGAGGATTAAAGAAAAAGAAAGATACAAGACAAGAGAAAAAGACGAGAGACAAAAGATGGGGTCTGGGAGGTCTGCCGCTCAAGACTGTAGCTATGTTTATTCTTAACTTCCAGCTTATATGCAGTTTGAAAACCAGGAAATAGCATAGGGTTACTAAAATTCAAGAACACAAAAAGGCTTGGCGTTGGCAATATCCGATGGCAGCTAAGACAGGATGAGGTAGGTTAACATAAGAATGGACTCCTGTGGACATAGTAAAGCATTTCCCATTAGTCCTATCTTTCCAGTAAGCCATGCCTTTGCATGTCCTTGAGAACACAGCAGAGGTCAGGAAGAAATTTACTTCCGGCTTGGCTCCCAACAAAAACAGATATGAGAAATAAGCTGGGTATTGCTGCTGCATTAGTTCACCTTTTATCCTTTGTCTCACCATTTTGATGTTCCCCTTCCCTTTCCTAATTCAGATAAATGTATATAAACTACCCATGGTACCAAAATCAAATAGTGACAATGGAATAATATAGTGAAGAAAAATGAAAGAAAAAAGAATTTCATATGGTACATTAAAAATACAAGACAACATGTTGGAAATTAACTGTACAGCTGGGGAGGATTGAGGAGGAGGGAAGGTAGGAGAAAAATGAAGGAGGAGGTAACAAGTTTGACAAGAAATGTACTCACTACTTTACATATGTAACAAAAACTCCTCTGTACACAACTTTGAAAATAAAATAAAATTTAAAAAAAAGAAGGAAATGAGCTGAGCAATGACATGATGACAAGAACTATATGACAAAGTGACCTTGATTTAGTATATTTTGTGCTCAGACCTCTGGTTCATAAGGAAAATTTTAGCCATCAAAGAGTGAATGATTAAAGATATATTAAATAAGTTCATACATGTAAATCACTTAGTTACAAAATTTTGGATATTAATCAACAAATTGTCTCATGTCTGTAATCCTGGGTACTCAGGAGGCTGAGAGTTGAGGCTCATGATTCAAAACAAGCCAAGGCAGAAAAGTCCACGAGACTCTTACTCCCCCAGGAAATGAAGTGGCTCTGTGGCTCAAAGTGGTAGAGTGCTAGCCTTGAGTAGACTAGCACAGGGACAGTGCACACACCCTGAGTTCAAGCTCCATGACTGAAAAACAAAAGTAAACTCAAAACAAATTACCTTTTTGAGCCCCAATTTATAGCAGTGCACAGGAGTAGGCCAGTTTCTCTATATCACAGATTTCTTTTTCTAATTTTATAGTGATCAGTCTTTAATAAAACAAAATAATTTTTAGCTTGCTAAATGGAAAATGCTTTGCTTAACTTTATACTTATTTGCTTATTAATAAAGGTAGACTTTAGAAAACTGGTACTGGTCCCTTGGTACTGGTGTTTAACTCAGGGCCCCATTCTTGCTAGAAAGACATTTTACCTCTTGAGTCTTTTCCCAGTTCCGTTTTTTTGCACTTTACTATGGCACTATCTCTACTAACCAATTAAAAATAACTACATAAGCTTATGAAATATTTGAGAAGAGGTTAATTTGTAAATATTTTTTCTAAACTTGTCATTTGGTTTAAAATTTATTTGTATAGTATTTTCTTAAATAATTTTTATTATCCTCAAACTTATACAAGATTTCATTTGAATATGTGTATGTATGCACACAATGTACATTGACCAGACTCAATTTGTCACTCTTCCTTCTCTCTCCTGGCTTTCTTCCAATTTCAGCAACCTTCATTGTTACATTTTACCTATGGAAATGGAGATTTTTGATCATATTCATCAACCTTTCTCCTGTATACTATTTTCTGATAGACATTTTATTTTTAAGGATACAATTCACTTTTTTATGATTTTTGCCTTTACTGCCATTCACAGAGGGCCTGCCTCCTTACTTGTTAGAATGAATATTCATCTATACGAGTACTTGACTGTGAGTGTTAAAGAAGGTAGATTTCTTTAACTGTCTTTGTTTTTAACTTTATTTTTGGTTAAGTAAAGGGCACTTAGGTCTAGAAACATAACCATAAACTACAGAGAGGAAATTTCTTTCTTTCAGGAAAAATCTGGTTAAATAATTCCTTGTTCTATTTTGCTCTGATGAATTAAGTTGAGAATTCTGAGACAGTCAGCAAGAGAATAAGGGGAAATCCCCTAATTTTAGTTTTTTTTTTTTGAATAGTCATGAAAGAACTAGAGCAGAAAGAATGGTGACAAAAAGGAGTGATTTTAATTTTCAAAAAGGAACAGACTGTGCATATTATATACCAACAGGCTTAGTTTTAATCCCAGGAAAGTTCCCAGAATGTATTGTTGAAATAATGCTTAGATTGATTGCTAGGAATCAGTGTAGAGTCACTAAAAACATATGTCAGTTTTAATTAATGTTTTGCTTTGTTGAAAGCTTGAATAGAGAGATATTGTATTTGGCGTGTTTCTTAACACATTCTTGTAGATATGATGGATAAATTGATTGCCCATAAAGTTAGCTGAATATGTAGCTCATGAATATACTATATCCACAGTACCTATCAAGGAATTATTTAAAGTCTACAGGAAATAATGGAAAAATTCCTCACAACTTTTAAACTTTACAAATAATAACCCCAAAAGAGCAAGGAAGGGGTGACATTGTCCAAATGCATTCTGTACCTGACTTATATAACTGTAACTTCTATATAACACATTTATAATAACAATAAGTTAAAAAAAGAAACAAAATAGAAAAAAATAGAAACAAAAATGACCCCAGAGTAATATAAAATACTTCTTATTCTGATGATTCTGATGAAATCAGAAAGAAACAAATGTAAATTATATTTTTCCTACAAAAATTCATCCAAGTGTTAGATGACTTAATTATCCATCTAAAAAATATTTAGGGAGATGTTTTCCATGATAAGTAGTTCTAGAAGCATTTGCATTCACAAGATTGTGGTGTTTAGGAATAAGGAAAGTAGTAGTCATTCTTTATACAATGTTGATCAAATTGTGCATGGAGTGTTGTGGGTCTAATCATTAAACATATAAAATGAGATATTGGTGTGTAGTGAGAAAGAAAATGAGCTGGATGGGGGGAAACTAGAAACCATGCTGTAAGATGATGGTTGAACACATGTGTAAAAAGAAGGCTCAGAGGAGAAATTAGAGTTTTCTTTAATCACTTGAAGAGCTAACATATGACAAATATAGAAGTAGGCCCAATGGAAGGAAGTTATGTGGTACTAGATTTCATGATAGACTTAGTAAAGGATCTGATGAAACTTTTTGAGTTGGAGAATCAAGTATATTAAAATGGTATAAATAGTTGTTCAGATGGAAATGCTACAGAGATATGAATAGTTGGCTAACAAATCTTGGAATTGAATCTCAAATCTGAGATACTAATTTAATAAGACTTTGTATTTTTTTTTAATGTGCAAGAACATTGGAAGTCATTCCTTAAGTTTTCTGGACTCATCCAATCAAAATCAGGCAGGGAACTAAAACTAGCCCAAGCTGATATCTGGTAAACCAGATATCTAGGTCACAGGAAATATTTTAGGCCCATGTTACTGATTCTGTAACCATATTCATTTGAAAAGATGACCAACAGAAGCTAAGTTTTGCAGTGTGGTAAGTATGACAAGTTTAGAAAAATAACTCAAGGTAGCAAAGTTTATATTCTTGAGCCTGAAACAACCTTAATTAATTCCATCCTGAAGCAACCTTAATTTCTGACTGTGGCTTTAGCATTTGTTTAACTCATTTCAATTACCTTTTAAAGTTGTTTGAACAACATCAACCAAAAACTCTATCACTTTGATGACTTAGTTTAAACAAAAACCAAATCCATAATAATCAAGGAACATTATGAATAGTTCACATTGGCTTCCAAAGGTTGCTCATCTGGGAGGGCTGGTTTTTTTCTTCTATTTTTCTGTTTTGAAATGGAAATGTCTCCTCATGCCTGTCTCATTACTGAGTTTTGAGAGCATGTAACTTGTTTGGCTTCACAAATTCACAGTGAGAGAAGAATTTGCCTTAGGAACTCATACCTTTGAGTTGTACCCACACTTAATTTACATGATATGGAGATAAGACTTTGGACTTCAGACTTCATTGATTTTGGACTACATTAAGACTTTTAGGGCTGTTGAGATGGAGAAATTATTTTGTACCTGGGGGCGGGGAACATGCGTTTTTGAGGGGTCAAGGGAGTAATATTTGGGATGAATAATTGTGTCCCACCAAATTCAAAGGTGGAAATCTAATCTATAGTGTACTCACTTTGGGAAGTGGATCCTTTGAATATTGGTGAATTCAAGTAATGGCTCTCTCATGAATAAAATTAGTGCCCTTATAATGAAGGAGGCCCTAGAGAGTCCTCTCTTCCTTTCTACTAGCAACACCATGGCTTGTAAAAGGGGGCTGTCACCAGCCACGGTGATCTTAGACATCTCAGACTGTGGGAAGTGAATTTTTGGTGCTTAAACCTCAGACTCTGATAAAATTTATTGAAGACTTAGTACAAACTGGGTAGCATGTAAATGCCTCAATTACAATGCCCCATTTAACACTGAGGGTCAGGTGTATAGACCCTGTTTTAAGACTGGTGGAACTAGCTGGGCACTGGTGGCTCATACCTATAATTGTAGCTACTTAGTAGGCTGAGATCTGAGGATTATGGTCTCAAATCAGCCTGGGTAGGAAAGTCTGTGAGACTCATCTCCAACTAACAAAAAGCCAGAAGGGAAGCTATGGCATACGTGGTAGAGTGCTAGCTTTGAGCTAAGAAGCTCAGGAACAGTGACTAGACCCTAGACACTGAGTTCAAGCCCCCGGACCAGCACAAAGCACACACACACACACACAGACACATACACACACACGCATACACACACACGCACACACACTGAGACAGATACATACATGCCAGAAGGAATGGTGGTACTGAGAATGAGAGAGAGGATAAATAATGTTCTAAACTTCTTAGCTATAGTAAAAGGTACAAATAGAGAAGTTGTGCTCAGGTCTGGTAATATGGCCTAGTGGTAGAGTGCTTGCCTTGTATACATGAAACCTTGTGTCTGAAAAATTATGTTTCTAAAGTTATTTCAGTTATTCATTCACTTTTTAATAGTTATATTCAAAGTTTCGTCTCTTAAGTGTGTACATGCAGACTTAGGTGGATGCAAATACACATCTATCTCCCCCCTTTTTCTTATTCTTGGGCTGGGGGTTGAATTCAGAACCTTACACTTGAAAGACAAACACTCTACCACTTCAGGCACACCTCCAGCCTATATTTGTCTTGTTTACGTTGAAGGTATGGTCTCACTTTATATATGAACAGGCACTAAATCCTTGTGTTTGTGCTACCCTGTGTTGTTAGGGAACAGGCACAGGCATACAACCCAAATCCTAGAATTAATTCATGAGATGTAATATCATGAATTTTTGTGCCCAGGATGGCCTCAAACTTAGATTCCATGATCTCTGCCTCCCTAGTAGCTAAAATTACGGACTTTGATCTACTTCACCCAGCCAAATAATATATTTTATAGGGCCATTTCCATATTCAAACATATATTCACCTATTATTAAACAAAATTATATTTTTTCGTGTAAAAAGATATGATAAAAATGTGATAAATGATAAATATGTGATAAATATGATAAAAATGCCGTGACTTTCTGTCTTAATGATTTCCATTGCCCCAAATTGGATGATTACCAAGTGGTAGTTATAAGAGTAAGGTGAAATATTTTGCTGGAAAAATAGTTGTTTTTGGATCTGTAGATAGATAGTGTACGTGTGTGTTACAATTTAAGAAGGCTTGGGCAAAATTAATTTGGTGTACCTGCCAAATCTTATTTTATGGTTTTAATCTGGACTCTAAATGTAAGTGAAACCTGTTTATTTTTTGTCTAACTTAACAGGGGTAGCTTCTTATGTATGTGGTTTTTCTTATACAATTTATTTGACACTAGAATTTTATATGTTCTTTTTAAGCACTGTTTATTCTTCTTCTGTTCTTTTGTTTTAATATTTCATCCAAGGAGTAATAATTCTTTCCTTTGGTTTGTGGTGAAAGGGGAGTAGTAGTTGGATGTATTTTTTGGATTCAGGGCAATAGAATAGAAGTTTAAGAGAACCAAGAATCCTAAAAATGTGCAAATAGATTCTTAAGTCCAAGTCTACCATGTGATTCAATTATATATCATTTAGATGCCTTTAAAAAGAGATTTCATCAGGACTATTTTCTCACTTCTTTTCTACTCCTCTCCTCTTCTCCCCTTTTTTCCTCTCTTCTCCTCTCCCCTCAGTTTAGAGGTAACATATCTTAGAATACTTATGAAGAGGTTTTTCAATTCAAAGGATGTACTTTAAAGAGTATTGCTTTTAGAGTAATCTTGGGTGGTGTTCCATGGCTGGTGGGAGTAATGTTAGGAAAACAAGTTTAAAGTAGAATTAGAGAGTTTCAGTAACATAGCTGGTTTAATGAAAATTGTCTCAGGTTTAAGAATGAGCATAAAAGGACCTGGAGGGACTCATTTGTTACTTTCACTTCTTCACCCATTCTACTGGAATGGCTACAGCTCAATTATGTAGATATACCTTTCCAACTTCAGTGAGAAGGGGGTGGGGAAGTATAGTTTAGCTCTATTTCTGGGATGAAAGCAGGATGGCTTTTATTGTTAAGTAGCAATTAATCACAAATATGATTTTTGACAATTGATGGTGACACACAAAGAATAAAGCTACAGCTTTGACTTCTAAACTTGCCGAAGAAAAATAAAGGACCACAGAAATCTTTCTTCATCCAATAGAAGACAGAAAAGGAAAAAAAGTCAAAGAAGGAGGGTGACAAAGTGGAAAAAATGCAAGGTAGATGGAAGAAATCACTCCAATACGTCACTCATCACTAGTATGAATGTATTAAACATGTCCATTAGGTTTATGTGAGAGAATTAAAATAATTGATCTCCTTGTGATGCATGTAAAATATACAAATAAAGCAAACCTTTACAGAAGGTTTGAAAACTAAAGGAATGAAAAAAAAAGATGTACTAGGCCAATGGTAACCAACAGAAATCTTGGGTAGTAATATAATAGTATGATAAAAAAGTAAATTTGAATCCAATCTTTATAAATATAAAGAAAACTATTAAATCTACTTTTACTTTTTTATTGAAAAGATCACAATACTCTAGAACCTTATCATCTGGTTATTTCTTGTTATAAATTATCTCTGAAAATTCAATATTCTAAAAGCAAGAAAAATTACCCTTTTAGAAATAAAATTTTCAAAAAAGAGATAAAATTTTGTTCAGTTGACAAATGTTCTAAAGTTTGAATATTTTCATACTTGAGTAGATAAATTTTATTGCCTATTAATATTGAACTCTAACCCCTGCTATCACTGTATCTGATCTTAGTACCCTGGATACTGTATATATGTGTACTGGAACTAGGGAAGAGAAAGGGAATACCCAAATCGAGAGACAAAGGATAAAAAGACAAATGATTCCAAAAGCAATACTTACAAAACCATTTGGTGTAAGCCAACTGTACAACTCATGAGTGGGGTGGGGGGGGGGAGGAAGTAGGGAAGGGGGAGGTGGGAGGGAGGAAGTTACAAGTTGGATAAAAAATGTACTTGCCTTATGAAACTGTAACCCCTCTGTACTTCACTTTGACAATAACTAAGAAGAAAAAAAAACCCCAAAATAAAATTGAACTCTAGCTGGGTGCTGGTGCCTTATATTGTAATTCTAGCTACTCAGGAAGCTGATATCTGAGCATCATGGTTCAAAGCCAGCCAGAGAAGGAAAATCCACGAGACTCTTACCTAATTAACCACCCTAAGTGGTGTTGTAGCTCAAAGTGGTAGAGTGCTAGTTTTGAATGAAAAGGCTCAGGGAAAGTGCTCAGGCTCTGAGTTCAAACCCTACAACCAGTGACAAAAACAAACAAAGACAAAAGCAAAAAATAAACAAAACAAAAAACCCAACCCCCAAACCAAAAAACAAGTGAACTCTAAAGAGAAGCTAAGAACCCATACAAGTGCAACTTCCTTAACTAAAGTTCTTATACACCTAGTTCATTCTCTGGCTTTGGTTAGAATAAAGTGGATCTAGTTTTCAAAAGATATTAGTAAGAATATTAGATATTCCTAAGATATTACTAAAGGATACATATTGTGCTTTAGAATCTAAGTACAATCCAAAAACATTATGTGTAAGAAGTCAGATTCACGAGTGTGTTTAGAAAGAGTCAGTGGAGTTCTGGAGGAATTATTCTTCATTCTTTTGTAGAAATCCTCAGATTATTTGGAGACAATTTCAAGCTGTGTTTAAGTATGAACATCATTCACTTTACTAAATAGTTTATGTATTCTAATGGAGCATTTAATGAGTGCCCAGCACTGTTAAGAATTAGCATATAAAGACTCTGAAACCTGGCAGTTCCTTTTTAGACAGAGGCAGGCCAATATGACAGACAAATACACATCGCAGGGCACATGGGAAATGCCATGACAGAGAAAGCATGAGGTGCCACATGATTGGAGCAGAGACATGAGTTTTTACAAGCAGGAGTCAACCAAGCCATTGGATGAATTTACCAGGCTTCCTGTTGATTTCCAAATTGATAACATATAGAAAGCAAAGTGAGCCATGAATGTCTAGAAAGCTGCTAATACATTTGGGAACAAAATAACTCTGTTTTAATATCCTCTAAAGGATATTATCTCTTGAAGTTAGACTTTTGTGTAGGCTGTAGCTACAAATACCAAACAGGCATCTGGGAATAAATTGACTGGCACACAGCAGCCTCTCTTCTGTTCTTTTCTTTGTCATCATTTCTAATGTTTTGAGGTCTCAGAAAATTGTATGAGTCAATGAACCACATGTAACCAAGGACAGAAGGTTCTGACTGAAGGCTAGGTTTTTTTGTTCATTTTTCTTTCACAATATCAAAACAAAAAGATTGTTGGACAGGATCTTAAAGGTCAGAAAAAGGAATATAGGTAGATGCTAGGCAACATTTCGTGACATCATCTAGAGGCTAACATGTCTTAACCTTCACCTGCTTCAGAAATGCTGCCCTAATGTGAAATTTGCTCATTCTGCTGGCAAACTGTTCCAATTACTTAACTCTTGGGTAATAAACCACAACAAAACAATGTGGCTTAAGACAATACTGCTCATTTTGCTCACAAATCTGCAATTTGGGTAAGACCTGCTGGGAATGGAAGTTCTCTGTTCCACATGATGTCATCTGGAAGCATGAATGGGTCTGATGGGTGAATTCTAAGATGGTTATCCTTGGCTAGTTAGTTGGTGCTGGTGTTGAGACAAGACTGTGGTCCTAGAGCTTTTCCAGCAGAAGAATGGGCCTTGGGGCCTTCCATTGGGATGATTGATTTTCCTCAAGCTGATATTCCAAGAGATTAGAAATAGACCTGCTACTCTAACAAAGTCTGGGCCCCCAAACCATTCTAGCCTTATTCCATTGTTTATTAGTTAAAGTAGGTACGCAATCCTCTCATATTAAAAACAATGTATATATTCTGCTTTTTCTGTGAAGACTGCTGCTTACACAAATGGTTCTTGCTAGAGAATGATTAATCGTTTCCATTTCTGAGAAATGCTACTGCTTTTGCTGTTACGGGAGTATAGGGACAGTGGTAAGGGAGAGGAAGGATTCCTCTCTAGCAACTAATTTCAGTGGACTCATTGTGCTAGAAGCTGTCAGTTTGCCCTTTCTTTCTTCCCAGGCTTTATTCTTTGACTTACTCAGGAATCCAGTGTTGTTCCCCCAAATTTATATCTGCCCATTTCCCAACTGATTTTTTCTATTTATGTAATCCACATGATTAACCCTATTATTTCTCTCCTTTTCTTTTCTTCAAATGTACTTATTAGAAATCCTATTCTTTTTTGTTGTCAATTGAGGGGCTTGAACTCTGGACCTCTGAAATTTAAATAAATTACAGACACAGTGAATCTATTTTGGCTACTAAATTTGATTTTCATAGTACAATGTTGAGGAGGCAAAATGATTGATTTCAATTATGTTATTGTAGGGAAACAAGAAATGTTTCTTTTAGGATAATTTATTTAATCAGATAGCTAGTTGTACAGTGATATGTAGATCTGCCTAGCACACTTCTATATATTTATTTTTGTCTTAGGAGTCCTTGCCAGTTTTGAATTTATGAGGGGGTTAGGAGCATTTGTTATTTTCATCAATTTCTTGCTCACATGGAGAAGTGTCTTAAATTAGTCTACATATAAAATTATATGAACGACACTATATATAAAAATGAATATAGATAGATTGTCTAAAAGTAAAAGATATTGCATATTTATCTTAAAACTTTTCATATAATAAATATTTTTGGATATTTATTTTGGTCTTAGTGTGCCAAAATGACAGGAGAAGAACAAGATATTTTTCTTTTGTTTCCATTTCTCTGATCTTTTGCCTTAAATAAAGTACACAAAAGCAGAAAGATAACAAGATGGCAAGGCTGCTTTACATCATTATTTAGTAAAGGTCAGGTTCTAGGAGTACATGTTCCTATTTTCCTGGTACTTGTGTTCAAAATGGAATACTTCAGATTAGAATCTCATAAGAGAATTGAGATCCTTTTTGGCAAAAATTACGTGCATTATTTCCCTCTGGATAAGTTACATCATGGTAGCCCATGAGGATATGACTGATTGGCTGGACAGGAGAACAAGTGTTTCTGGCTAAACCTATTCTAAAAAAACTGGAGTAGGATCTGGGTGTTTAATCACACTTTTAGTACCAAATGCCTAGCGTAGAGCTACT
The DNA here is from genome assembly GCF_023159225.1 of Perognathus longimembris pacificus. Classification (NCBI taxonomy): domain Eukaryota; kingdom Metazoa; phylum Chordata; class Mammalia; order Rodentia; family Heteromyidae; genus Perognathus; species Perognathus longimembris. Next base: position 55,930,644 of record NC_063167.1, read on the forward strand.
TTAATAGGAAAACTTCTGTGTTCTATGTAGCTGAATAAAACCATGGTGTTACAATATAGAAAGTTTATGTCTTAACCCATGTCTTTTTAAATGCCATGAACAGTTGGGTACTGTTGGCTGATGCCTAAGATCCTAGATAGTTAGAAAGCTAATATCTGAGGACCTCAGTTCAAAGCCAGGAATAGTCTCTGAGACTCATCTGTAATTATGCACCCAAAAGCCAGGTGGAGCTATGGTTCAAGTGGTAATGCTCAGGCCCTGAGTTCAAGCCCCAGGATGATCACATATGCAAAAAAGTAAATGACATGGTGAGGTTTTTTTTTTTTTTTTGGTGTGGTCATACTGTGGTTTAAACTCAGAGCCCAGCACCTTTTAGGCAGCTGTTCTACTACTCCAGCCACACCCCTTATCTCCTTTTTCTCTAGTCATTATTTTGGGTAGTGTCTCGTGTTTTTTCCCAGGAGTTTGACTTTAGATCACTTAGACCTGTTTATGCCTTCCAAGTAGCTGGGATTATAGATCTGGACCTCCATCATGACTTGTTTGTTAAAATGAGGTCTCACATTTTTGCCTCTGATTACCCTTGAACTGTTATATTCCTGATTTCTGACTCCAAAGCAGATGAGATTACAGACATGAGCCACTATACGTAGATGAGATTTTTGAAAATACACTAAGTTGTGAGAGGGTCATTCATTCGCTTACTTAGAAAATGTTTATCTAATAGCTACTTGAGATAGTTTGAGGATCTCTCATGGGGACCAATGAGAGACATACTCTTTTTTGAGTCTGAACAAAATACTTCAAGAAATCATTAAACATTTGTTGGCTGTTTTGTGCCTAGCAGGTTTTGTTCTAGAAGCTTGGAAACAGTTATTGAACAAAATATACACACATTCCTGTTTGTGTGGTATTTTCATTCTAAGAAGAGAAAGAATGGAAAGATTGTCTTTAACTTAGAGATTTCTCTGAAGAGGGAACAAGAATGGTTAATAAACACATGAAGAAATGCTCAACATCTCTGGCCATAAAGAATGCAAATCAAAAACAACTCAATGATCCACCTCACCCCAGTTAGAATGGCCATTATCAAGAAATCTAATAAAAACAGTTGCTGGTGGGGATGTGGCCAAAAGAGAACATTACTATACTGTTGGTGGGAGGGTAAACTTGTTCAGCCATTCTGGGAAGCAGTGTGGAGGTTCCTTAAAAGGCTAAACATAGGAGCAACCCCATTTCTGGGCATTTAACCACAGGATCACAAACAAGACCATACTAAAGTTGGCAGCACAACCATGTTATTTACTATAGCTAAAATATGGAGCCAACCCAGATGCCCTTCAGTAGATGAATGGATCAAGAAAATGCGGTACATATACACAATTGAATTCTATGTTTCTATCAGAAAGAATGACATTGCCCCATTCTTAAGAAAATGGAAAGACTTAGAAAAAAATCATACTAATTGAAGTGAGCCAGACCCAAAGAAACATAAATTCCATGGTCTCCCTCATTGATAATAATTAGTATATGTTTCCATCCGATAGTCCTAGTTGTGGATCTCAATAGCTCAATATCTATGTACATATGATCATATAAGATGATACTAAGTGAAATGAACTCCAAGATATGGAAACGAGAGGTTTTTCATTGTTGTTATTTTTAATGTACTGCGGCGGGCGGCAACCCCGTCCAGCGAGGAAAGGCGACCACCACACGAGGATCCTTCCCAATCACACTTTATTGAGGAGCTGCTTGGTTGAGGGAGAGCTGAAGCGAGGGGCGCCAAAAGGCCAAAAACGCCTGCTTATATACCGTTGGGTGAGCATGGGTCGTTCCCTGATTGGTCTGTGACCGGTTGCTACTAGCAGCCGCCACGGGATTGGCTGGGACTAGAACTCACTTGCGCATGCGCGGGGTTCAGGCCAGTAAGTCCGTTAGGCTTTGCCGTTTATGGAGTTATTTACCAGTAAGGCTGCAAGGAAGTAGGCGCCATCTTGTAATGGCGTTGTTGCCGGCTTCCCGCAATGTACCATTTCTTTTTTCTTTCATACTTCTTCCCTATGGTTTATCCCCTATTGTCACTGTATTTGATTTTAGTAGCCTGTGTATTGTATATATGTTTATCTGAATTAGGGAAGGGAAAGGGAAAACAAAATGGTGAGACAAAAGAGAAAGGGTGAACCAATGCAATAGCAATACTCACAAGACAATATGTTGGAAAGTAACTGAATGACTTTGGGGGTTGGGTAGGGAAGGTGGGAGATAAATGAGGGAGAGGTAACAATAGAACAAGAAATGTACTCACTACCTTATGTATGTAACTCCTTTGTTCATCACATTGACAATAAAATTAAATTAAAAAGAAAAAGTTTATCTTCGTTAGTAACAAAGGTTAGTGGAAGAAGCAGACTAGTATAAGACTCAAATTCTCTATAAATTGAATTGAGATTAATCAAGATTCCCAGTCACTCCCTGGTAATGCTGGTTTAGACAATCCTTTCATTGCCAACAGCTCCCGAGAGGAAGAAAATGACTAATAATTCCCAACATTCATCAGTCAGATACACTGGTCCTTCTCTTCTGGACTGTAGGATAAAAAGGAGAAGAGAAGCAAAGGAAGATTTCTGGAGTATTAGAGGGTATGGCAGCTTTTTCCTTTTCAATCGTATTTTCTGAGGATTGTGCTCTTCATATTACATATAGACTATAGGCTATGGAGGGCTAGAAACAAGGGCTCAAGTTTCTGCCCTACAGAATCCCAAAGTAATAGCAATAGACAGACTAACAATCTCATTTTTTTTACAGGTTGGATCAAATCTGAAATATTTCCTAAGTAGCTATTATATGTACTGTGCTGATAAGTTGTGCTCCACACTAATGGGGGGAGGGATGCAAATATCACAATGACACATTCCAGCTTTCATGGAACTTTTACCTACCACAAAACATAGCTACAATGGCCAAGCTATTACAGAGTTTGGAAAGAGTAACTCAGGAAATATTTTCCAGTAGGGACTCTGAAGGCTTCCATAGGAGTATATTTGAGTTAGGCCTGGATGTTTCAGAGCAAATGTTCTCTTTTTTATAGAGCCTCCTTTTTTTTTTTTCTTTGCCAGTCCTGGGGCTTGAACTCAGGGCCTGAGCACTGTCCCTGGCTTATTTTTGCTCAAGGCTAGCACTCTACCATTTGAGCCATGGCGCCACTTCTGGCTTTTTCTGTTTATGTGGTACTGAGGAATCGAACCCAGGGCTTCATGTATACGAGGCGAGCACTTTACCACTAGGCCATATTCCCAGCCCTAGAGCCTCCTTTTATTCCCACAGCAGGAACCAATCCCCTTTTCCTCTAGATTCCCATGTTAATTTTCTGAACACATTGTATTAAGCTTGCTATTTTTAAGTCTGGTCCCAAAAATCAGTACTTCCCCATTGAAAAACTCTGGTTTAGAGATAATCACAAATCATTGTGATTACTCTATTTACTTCTCCTTTATGTCATGATCAATTAAGTCCAGGAGGCACGTCTCATACAGTAGATATTCAAGAAATGTTTCTCAAGTGAATAAGCAGCAAAGCTCTATCCTCTCTCTAGTACCTTTTCTATCATAGTGGAATTTGCAGAAGTGACATCTCCATAGCTCACCTTGCATATGATCTATTTTAAATATTCTTTGTGATGCTAGTATTTCTTGCAGAACCAATAGTGTCACAATAGGAATAAAAAAAAAAACCCAAAAAATTGTCTTAGCAAGACAAAGTTCACTTCTGCAGAAGGATGTACCAGCAGCCAAAAATTAGGCATGCAAGCACCCAGAGCAGTCAGGCTGCTCCCCTATTTATCCCTAATAAAGCAAGCCCAGTCCCTCTGCTCCAATTAGTTGAACTCAGGTTCATAATCTGCTCACGATTGGCTAGTTTGAAAAGGGTAAGATGTATTTACATAAAGTGACTATTAAAAGTCTTTGAGAAAAGATTAGCAGTCTTAATTACTCATGCCCTCTTTTACTTTCTTGAACAAGCTAAAATGTGTCTTTTTTTTTTTTTTTTGCCAGTCCTGGGCCTTGGACTCAGGGCCTGAGCACTGGCCCTGGCTTCTTTTTGTGCAAGGCTAGCACTCTGCCACTTGAGCCACAGCGCCACTTCTGGCCATTTTCTGTATATGTGGTGCTGGGGAATCGGACCCAGGGCCTCATGTATATGAGGCAGGCACTCTTGCCACTAGGCCATATCCCCAACCCCTAAAATGTGTCTTAACCTCATTTTGACACAACCAGTTAAGACAAAATCTTATACTTCAGAAATGCTTCCTTATCCCAAAGCATTTCCTCTTTCCCTTTCATTACTTGCTGATATTTTCTTAACAGAATGATCAACAAAAACCAAGCCACCAGGGCAAAGCAGAAACTTTTAAGCAACCTTCTTTGCTAGGAAAGACTGGGAAGGTTATCCTGGTCAGTTACCTGCCTTGCCCAGACATCTGAATGTCCAGATAAGCACCCACATCAACTTACATGCTTTTGGATTATTTGTTATTAGTGGCTCTTCTTGCAGAATGGAAAGGCATTTCAATAGAATAATTATATAGACTTTCATCCCAAGAGAGGCCAATAAGAGCAGTTATGTTTTCACAGCTGCTTTCGATAAAAAAATTTGGGACTACAAAACTCCATTATGTTTTTTTCTACTCCTGTTATTTTATTTGTGGCTCTTTCTGAGATTTTATAAGCTAGGCCTGTTTGACTACACAACTATAACCAGAAACATTATAATAGTATAACTAAGTCCTTTAGAGAAAATTATTTGCAACTATTCCTTCCGAATTCTAAAGTCTATCACCATTAAGAGAATTGTGAAATTAGTTGCGAAGTAACTGCTTAGTGGCCCAAAATAACAGACTGACAATATATGAATGGCATTTTAAAATCCCAAAGGCAACTAAGTTTTGAAGAGCTTAAATGTGTGACTGAACACTTGGGCAAGACTGATTACCAGTGTCGGCAAATTCAGATATGGTGAAAACTCCATTTCCATGCTAACTTCCTGACTGACTTGGCTACCTTTGCAACTGTGGCTCTGGTCTGAGTTGGCAAAACTTCTCCTGGTTTCTCTTTACACGATGGTCAATGTCTCAGTTGTGTGGTTTGGCTCCAAATAAACTGCATTGAAAGCTTTGGATCAAACTCTAAGTTTGAGGCTATGTGGACTGAATCTGGTGAAAAGGTGTATTGATGAGATTTCACTTATTTCTCCTCAAGTTCCAAAATCTTGTAAGATCTCTAATTCCTGGTATGCTGGGTATAGTCTTCTATTCTTGCTTTTACTCACTGCTATAGAGTTGTTGCGAAGAGATTTTTAATTTCTTGTATACATGCTGTCTTTTATATGGATGGCTTTGTGAAATACTTGATGTCCCCATCACATGGTAAACAAATCTTTTTTTTTTTTTTTTAATTATTCCAGTCCTGAGACTTGAACGCAAGGCTTGGATGTTGTCCCTGAGCCTCTTTATGCTCAAGGTTAGAGTTCTACTACTGGAGCCACAGCTCCACTTCTGGCTTTTTCTGAGTTATTTATTGAAGATAAAAGTCTCTCAGACTTTCCTGCCTAGGCTGGCTTTGAGCTGCAATCATTGGATCTCAGCCTCTTGAGTAGTTAGGATTACAGTTATGAGCCACCAGTGCCCAACTTCACAAATCTTTTTTTTTTTTTTTTGGCCAGTCCTGGGGCTTGGACTCAGGGCCTGAGCACTGTCCCTGGCTTCTTTTTGCTCAAGGCTAGCACTCTGCCACTTTTGAGCCACAGCGCCACTTCTGGCCATTTTCTGTATATGTGGTGCTGGGGAATCGAACCCATGGCCTCATGTATATGAGGCAGGCACTCTTGCCACTAGGCCATATCCCCAGCCCCCACAAATCTTATTTTATAAAGCAAAGTGAACATTTTTCCAAGATAATTTGGAATCATGAATGATATTGTGGAATAATTAGGGAAGGTTAGTATGGATGCTATGAAATAGTGAAATTTAAAATATGTATGGTTTGACTGCATTAGTTAGGCGGCTCCAAATAATAACATGAAGAGATCTAAATCAAAACTCTTTGGCTTCCAAATAATCTCCAGGAAGCTTATATTTTTAACATTACTTATTTGAATCACAACATGTTTGCAATTTGGTGTTTTTAGGAGTGTGGTGGTTCTTGTTTAGAGAGTAAGGAATCACTGCCATAGCTGGGGACATTTTTGGTTGTCATTACTGATGGGAATTGAGGAAGGAGTAGAACAGACAGTGTTAGACTGCAAGAGGTAACTAATGGGTAGACCCTGGGAAATTACTGAATGTCCTGTAGTGTACAGGACAATCTGTTTCCAAAGGAAGAATGGCCTGTTCCCAAAAGGCAGTAGCTTCCCATTGAGAGACCCAGGGTTAGAGATAACTAACTAGTAACCCTGTTGATCTTAGGTGTTCCCCCCCCCACCCATAGGAGAGTGAGACTTTCTGAAGCAATCATTCTAATTAAGAAATTTTATTTATTTTTGTAAAGGTTATGTACAGAAGGGTTACAGTTACATAAGGCAGGTACATTTCTTTTTGAGCAGTATTACCTCTTCCTTCATTCTCTCCTAGTCTTTTCCCTCCCAAATCCCCTCTGCTACAAGTTTAATTCATTTTCAACTTAGTGTCTAGTGAATGTCACTGCTGAATTAGTTCACCCTTTGTCCCACCATTTCTGTGCTCCCCTTTACCTCTTTAAAAACAGATAAGCTTACATACAAGACAAAAGGTACAGAAATAAACAATCAGTGACAAAAGAAATACAACAACCAAAAAAACCAAAACTAAAACAAAAAACAAAATAACTAAAATCCTCTTTTTCCGTTTCTTGGAGTATCTCTTGATAAGCATCATTTTATATGATCATATTCACATAGCTATTGAACCTTTGTGATCCTCTCCTAAGAATTATCTCTTTTGGTTTCACTGTGAGAATGTTTAGAGTCCTGTATAATTTAGCATGTCCAAGTGTGATTGTTTTTTGACTTTTATCATCCATTGTGTTTACATTAGATTTATAGGCACATCCTAATGACCACAAATGAGGGAAACCATGCAACCTATGTTTCTTTGGGTCTACCATATTCCACTTTAATTAAGCAATTTTTCGTGTAAATGTATATTTTTATGTTTTTCCTCAGTTTAAATGAAATCTGATGAAATCACCAAGTTGATAATAGACTTTTTTTCAAGTCTTGCTTTCAGGCTGCATGTTACTGGTTGCCTAAACAGATGCCCTTTTAGCAAATGTCCAGCATGTAGTCAGTAGTATCAAATGTCAGTTGTGAGGTATTTATAGTGAGCTAGAAATCGCAGGAGTCTCTTGGATTTTAAATGCTTATGTTGTAACCTTTACCTATGTATTTATATATCTACTAATTTGTGGTGCTGTGGTATGGTGCCAGTGGCTCACACCTGTAATTGTAATTCCTCAAGAGGCTGAGATCTAAGGATCAAAGTTTGAAGCCAGTCTAGGCAGGAAAGTCCCCATGAAACTCTTATTTACTAAAGTACTCAAAGAAAAAAAAAAAGCCAGAAGTGGTGCTGTGGCTCAAGTGGTAGAATACTAGCCTTGAGCACAAAGAGGCTCAAGGACAGCACCCTGGCTCTGAGTTCAAGCCCCAGGATTGGACAATAAAAAAGGAAAATAAAAAAGAATAAAGGAAACAAAAAGTGGTGAGTGACCTGAAGAGCTCCTTCTACCCTCCTAGCTGCATTGGCTTGGGAATGAACATGCTATGATTCTTAAATCTCTCTTTTCTTTATTCCCACTGCCTTCTCAAGTTTTTTTTTTTTTTTTCAAATTTTTATTATCAAACTGATGTACAGAGAGGTTACAGTTTCATACTTTAGGCATTGGATACATTTCTTGTACTGTTTGTTACCTTGTCCCTCATCAAGTTTTTTTTTCCTACCAGTAGAGCTCTAATTTTCTTGGCTCTTCTATGTCTATTTTGACACCTTGATAGAAATTAACCACCTTACACAGCTTAATTTTGAATTTGTCAGCTTGTTGCTCAAATCCCTTTAGTTGTACAGTACTGATAACCTAATAAAAACATTAATTTTAGTTATTTAGTAATCTCTTCATGCTGTTCCTCATTAGTCTGTCAAAAATGTCGTTTCCTGGAAGAGCCAACAAAACCACTCATATTTTCCTCCTTTTCTGACTCTCCTGGTTTAGCTGTTTTCACTTGTCCTGTTCCCATTGCAGTGAACATCCACATGGTCTTTTCCTCTGAATACTGCCTGTAGAGAGAACATCCTTTCTCTGAAAGTCAGGTCAAGTGCACTGTCTCCAAGACTCTTTGGCTGGAAGTTCTTTGTCTCTTCTGAACTCTTCTTCCTCTATACATTTTCATTCCTATGGTACAAAGTATTTTTCTCTATAAGGTATATGTTATTCCTTAAGGAAAAAAGATAAGGAAGGAAATAAGGAAAATAAGGAAGGAGGGAAAGAAGAAAAGGAGGGAAAAGGAAAAAAGAAAGAAAAGAAGACAAGAAGGAAAATGAAGAAAGGAACTGCTCGATGAGTAGGAATGTATAAAACAACTTCTCAGAGTGTAAGATGCATGAAATTCACCTGGAATCTTGTGAAAATATGATTCTGATTCTGTAGGCCTGAGCAGAGGTCTGCAATTCCAAATTCCTAACAAATTTTCAATCTCTCTCTCTCTCTCTCTCTCTCTCTCTGTGTTGCATGTTTGAATGAGTCAGAACCATATTCTATTAAGCTCCAGCTCATTTTATTTCCTTGCTTAATCCTGTTTCTTGAGGTTCATACTGGTTATGACATTACTTAGTTTACAAAGCTTTAATGTTTGTGGGCCTAGGAGGGTAAAATATATAAATAAAGCTCTCTAAACTGTGTTATAATGATGTCATTACTTTTGTTACTATAGTGTATGTAATATTCACAAATGTTAGATAAATAAGTATACAAATAAGCAACTCTTAGACTCTGTGTGAGCCTAACAATAACTATTGGAGGTGACTCAAAGGAGGAAAATATTCAGTATAAATGCCTTATCTGGGAGTATCCTTACAATTAAGGCTGGCTTTGTATATATATGATAGAAATCCACAGGTAGGTTTACTCAAGCATATTTTTCCAGATAAGTTGTCACAGTACCCTAAATAGTGACCCTTAAAGAGTCCTCCTGGAGAAAGTCAATATAGTGGTTCCTGGTAAAAAGAAAATATCCTTAGAAATAGGTTTAGTGGGATAATGATATCCTCTGAAGAGATATCATCAATAAGTAAGTTGTTACCATTCTGAGAAATAGAAAGCAGAACCTAAAAGGGAAGAAAGAACAACAGGAAAAGGCATCTTTAGGTAGTTAGGAGATGAAAGTGGGCCTCAGGGTCTATTGGTTTTGCAGCCACACCTGAAGAACACAATAGGTGGAGCCAAGCTCTTTGTGGTGAGAGGTACTGAAAATTATGATTTTGCTTTGGAAAAGGGTTGGATTTCTGAGTCACTTTAGGCTGCCACAACAAAATGCTATAAAACAGATGGCAACAACTTACTTCCTCATAGTTCTTAAAGTCCAAGATTAGGGTGCCAGCAGATATGGATTCTGATGAGGGTCCATTTTTGTCATGTAAATAGGTGGCTGTATCTTCACATGGTGGGGAGAGGAAAACAGGGAAGACAGAGATAGAAGAGAGGTATTTTTGTGTCTTTTATGGAAGGTGGGTAGCGTTTTGGCTTATATTCAGGGCCTCAAGTTGTTGGTCAAGGTTGTTGCTCTACCACTTGAGCCATGCCTCCACTTTTGACTTTTTGATGGTTAATTGGTGATAAGAGTATTGAAGATTTGTCTGTTGGGCTGGCTCTGAGCCTTGACCATCAGATCTCAGTCTCGGAGTAGGTAGGATTATAGACATGAGTAACTGTATCCTGTCTTTTGGTATCTTTCAAAATAACTTATTTGGTTTGGTGTGTTTAGACAAAGTCTTGCTGGCCTTGAACTTGGCCTTGAATATAAACTCTTCCAACCTTTGACTCTTGAGTGCTGGGAGCAGGTGTGTACCACCATGTGTATTTTGTATTTTTTTTATCTCATCATAACAGTCCCACCCTTTTGAGTTCATATAAACCTATATGGCCCCTAAGTGTCCATCTCTAAGTGACCATCATTTTGGTATATACTAGGGAATTTCTAAAATCATATATTAAGATTTCAACATATGAATTTAGGGAAACATAATTTGGTCTATCACAAAAGATATAATGGGATATGCAAACCATATCCCCCTCTCATTTCCTACTTGTAAACTTCTCTCAAAATATTCAAGTATTGCCAAATGAGTAGTCATATTACTTGGATTCTTCAATGATCACATTATATAATTTGTACTTAAATGTGGAACTTTTTGAGTAACCAGGCCAGGAAGAAACTCACAAAATGCATAGAACTTACCAATTCCGGAAGTCCTGCAATTGTCTACTCATTTATCCTTGGAGTTGATGGGATGTGTCTAGGCTGTAGCTTAGTTCCCCTTTCCTAGTTCCTATAACTGTACATACAATACCCAGTGTACCACAGTCAGTTACAGTGACATCAGGGATAAAACCATGGGAAAGAAACACAAAAGAAAAAGGCACAATTTCATATGGTATGTTGAAACTAACAACAACAACAACAGCAACAAAGATAAACCACTTATTTCCAAATCTTGTAGTTCATTTCACTTAGTATCATCTTCTGTGATCATATGTACATTGCTATTGAGATATTGTGATCATCTGCTTTTTTGATTGCTTATGAATTATTTTTTGTTCTTTCTCGATAAAATCTAAACTATATTTAATTCTGGAGATTTGCTCCTCTGCATCATCTATTCTGGATTCTAGATTTTCTACTTTGTTTTTATCTCCCTTCCTTCTAATTGGTTATTCTTATGGCTTTCATCTGTCTGCTATAATTTCCTCTTCGGTCCAGTATGGATTTCTTTACTTCATTAATTTGGATCTGAGTGCTCTGTCTTAAATCTTGTAGCTGAGTGGCTCTTTTTTCATCGGACTCCTTTTCCTTTTGCTGGAATTTATTGAGCTTTCTGTTTGTGGAGGTCATGAATTCCTCTATAAATCTTTGGTTAGCCTTCTGGCACTCACATATGGCTGCTTGCATGTTTTCCATCTTTTCATTGATCATATTTACCAATAGTGCTTGTAGAGCATTTTGAGGACTATCTTCTAGGTTTTTTTTTTATATTGATTCCTCTATTTCCTGTTTATTTTGAATGGGGGTTGAGATTCCATTGCTTGTCATTTTTCTTGTGCTTCTTCTGCCCCTTTTTGAAAGATTGCAGATCCAATAGCACACCAGAACACTATTTTAAGGCACAAATCAACCCGGCCCTGATACAAGTAGTTGTACACATTTTAGACATTCACCATCATAGGTAAATTCCCTCTGTCTCTTTTTGGATATACAAACAGATTTAATGCCAACATAGAACACAAGACAAAAACCAACCCTTTGTTTTCCTTTAGATCTATCTGTGATGAAAGGATTACTCAGTGAACCCCTTTGACACACTCAAACTTAATACAAGTACAGTCTAACTAGGCAGCCATAACCAGAAAACCTGAACTATGAACATCTTAGAAGTAGTATAGGATCCTCAATTACAGGCTATAAGTAATTTTAGGGGGTGAAAGTTAAGAGTAGCAAGATGAAGGGGCTGGAAGGGACAGAGTGATGATGATTGAGATCTAAATTCAGAGAAATGAAAAAGTGGAAAAAGGTAAAAAAGACAAAAAGAAAAACAAAACTACAAACAAAAAACTATGCAAGTGTTGGAGAATATTACCAAAATGGTGGTTACTGAGCTTGAGATGTACAGGTTTTTGATAATTGAAAACTGAATTTTGTCTATACTACATGAGGAAGGAGGACTAGTAAACACTGTTGTCTATATATCTAGCAATAAAGTAGATATAGAAGATGAATTTTAAAAAAGGGACAGAAGAAAAAAGAGACAAGAAAAAGAAGAAAATAGAGAGGAATGTGGGAAACAAACAAAAAAATTTAAAAAATATAGAAAAGGTTGCAAAAAATTAGAAAACAATAAACAATTATAATTGGCAAAAGAGGTCTTCATTATCTGGGTGATGTTGTGTCTCCTCTGTGTCTACTTTCAGTCTTTTAAAGTAGCTTCTGAAGTCCTTGCGGTGGTTAGTTTCCTGTGGCTTTGCTGGTTCCTTAGGTCAGTTTTGAATCTCCTAAAGGGTTTCTGTGACCCTCCTTCTGTGCTGGTCTATTCCTGGAGCTGTGTGTCTTGAGTGTTTGGCAGACAGGAGCTGGGTGCTTTCTATGGGTCTGAGTCATTGCTGGGTAACTTGTGGCCTGTCTGGGATTTGTGGATTATCCCTGTGGTCTGGTAGCTGAGGCACTCTTTTGGTCCACAGGGTGCTGCTCTTAGCTTTTCAGGACTGACCGGTTTTTCTAAGTTGCAGATGCTTTCTCTGGTTTTTCTGGCCCGTTCACAATCTGCGTCTGTGGTCAGCAGGCTGAAGGCTTATGCTCCTGGTCGCTGATGTGTCCTGGAGGCGAATGGAGAGCTGTGTGCTTGTGCTCTACTCTGCCGCTCTTAAACTGGATTTGTCTGTTGGTACAGCAGTGGGCCACCGCTGCCCCTGCGGTTGCCGCTGGGCTCAGATCTGTCTTCTTAAGCCCACTGCATGGATATCCTCTCTCTAGGCAAAATCTCGGACACTATCATGGTTCTCTTGGTGTGACTCTCTAGTTGTGGGGATTTCACTGGAACACTAAAACTGAGTTCTTGGAGAGAGCTCAGTTAAAGCCCTGTTGCTCCTCGGATCCCCCATTTTCCCCGATAGTTAACATATTGAGGTTTCCTGAGTAGGACCCTAAAACTGTGACTTAAATATCATGTGCTGAACTTGCCTCTGTCTTGAGCCCTCTATTTTAGGCCAGACTCTCCAGAATTATGAACCCAAACAAGCTTTTCTTTATAATTTAATGGCTTTAGCTATTTCATTATAGTGAAGGAAAGCAGAGATATGGAATGCATTTTCTATAACCAGCAAGAAATCTCTGACAAATATTTAGCTTTATTTTTTTTACTGTAGTAAAATACATAAAATTTATCATGTAGCCATTTTAAAGTATCCAGTTCAGCATCACAATGTTGTGAAACCATTACTACTATGTAGTTTCATCATACTAATTGAGCAGGGGTCTTTCCCACTTCCTCAACCCTTGAAACCATAATACCTGTCTTGTGGATTTGTCTATTCTGGACATAATATATGGGTATAATCACCTTTTTCTTTATTCATGTATTAATTGGTGGGCACTTAGATTATTTTCACCTTTTGCCATTGTGAATAGTACTAGTATGAATAATGATGTACATATTTTCATTTCCAATTTCATTGGAGATACACACACACACACACATACACACACGATTAAATTGCTGGGTCATATAGTAATTCTGTTTAACTTATTGAGGAACCACACATTTCTTTCTGTAGAAGATGTACCATTTTATATTCATGCTAATAAATGTATGAGGGTTCCAATTTCTTCTTTCTTTCCAACATTTTTTTCCCAGTTATGTGATTGTAGCCATTCTAATGCATGTGAAATGCTATCTTGTATGGTTTTGATTGCATTTTCCTAATGACTAGTGATACTGATCATCTTTCACCATGCTTGCTGGCTATTTTTATATGGCTTTTTGGGAAAATGACCATCCAAGTACTTTATCCTTTTTAAAAATTGGGTTACAGTTTGTTTGTGGTCAGTACATTAGCGTACTTTAAAAATATCCCAAATAGTGGGCCCGTATTGCATAAATGACTTGCATAAACCTTACCATATACTCTCCTCATAGTACCCTTTGATAAATAAAAATATTAATTTTGCTGGAGTTTAATGTTCATATTGCTTCTTTTTTGTACATTTGATGTCATATCTAGGAAATTATTGCCAAAGTGAAGGTAGTGAACTTCTGCTTCTATATTTCCATGATTAATTAATTAAACTTTTTTGTCCTTAAACTCAGGGCCTGGGCACTGTTCCATAGCTTTTTCACTCAAGGCTGACATAGTCTCATGGACTTTTCTGTCAAGACTTTTCTTATCTGAGGCTTGATCCTCAGATTTTATTCTCCTAGTAGCTAGTATTATAAGTGTGACTTGCCAGTATCTGGCTAATTATTAATTTTTAAGATTTAGATGCAGTTTACAGTTTTAACTGCTTTTCTTTTTAAACTGATGTCAGAGTTAAAGAAAATGTTACATAATATGGAATGCACGTTTGTCTCTGAGCATGGTTCTGGGCACAAAGCTTCTTATACCTTTGTACTTCTTGAATGATAGGATAAAAGGAATATTTATTTTGTTTTATTTTTCCAGTCCTGGTGTTTGATCTCAGGGCCTGGGTACTGTCCCTGAGCTATTTTGCTCAAGGCTAGTGCTCTACCTCTTTGAGCCACAGCTCCAATTCTGTTTTGCTGAAGGTGTTGACTAAAACTAAGATAAACAAGCCCTCCAAAATGCTGAAACAGTGTAGAGTTCCAGATCTGCTACCGTGTTGAGTTTAAGATGCAAACTTGTTAATGTGGCCCTGTTTCTGAGACAGAAATAACCCTTTTGTTGTCTTTTGCTTCCTTGTCTGAGGTCTAGTTGGTTGTGTATACATATCAAGCTGAGCCAATTAAAGATGCCCTTTCCTCTCTCAAGCATTGGAGCAGTTTGGCTCAGTTTCCTATTCTGATTTCCCTGATGTATTTTGGATTCCATGACAGTGAAGCAGTTTCGAGTTCTCACTAAATAGAAACTTCTCTTGACAGGTGCATACAATTTTATTGCCATTGGCCTGTCCATGATCTTGTAAGAGTGACTTAGAGTAACTTTTTTAGAAATCTGGAACACATCAAACGATCAAAGAACTAATAACCACCCATATTACTCAAGACTGTGGAAAATTTCAGGACAAGGCAAGTCCACGGAGGAGGTTCGGCTCTATGACTAGAGCTAGGCATGAAGATAGTTCTACTGGAAATGCAGACCAAACACAATTTTCATGGAATGGATAGGTTTGGTTGCCCCAATGAAGAGATGCTAATCATAGGTCTTTTGAGTACTCAATAAATCTTGCTGGTTGAATGAGTTATATTTTTGTGTCCTACTTAATGGGATTCTACATGTAATTTTATACCAATATAGAGGGTGGGCAATAGGAAAAAATGTAAGATATATGTTACTGTCGTGTCATCAAAAGCCATAACGTTTTTTTTTTATTGCTGCAAGTTATTTATTTTAGAAGGTATTGCACATAGAACAATGTCCAGATGATGGCTGCTTTTAATGATTTCAGTTAGAAGCTAACAGAGGTAAACTGAGGCTACCTTACTATACTGGTGATATTTCTAAGTGTTCAGGCTGGGGTAAGCCTTGAACTGAAGGTAGATCAGGTCAACAAAGGATACGGAAATTTGTTACTAAAATTTTGCCAAGCTGGGCACCATGGTTTGAAGCCTGCCTGGGCAGGAAAGTTAAGACTCTGATCCCTAATGAACCTCCAAAAAGCCAGAAGAGAAGATGTGGTTCAAGTAGTTAGCACACCAGCCTTGAATATAAAAGCTAAGGGATAGTGCCCAGGTCCTGAGTTCAAGCCCCCAGAATGGGCACACGCACACAATCCCCATAAATGTGTCCCCCAGTGCTATTTCCTCTGGGGAACTCATTACCTTAAAATAAGATTTTACTCTTCTACCTATGAATGCTATTCTAGATTAAGTCTAGTGCCAAATTTGTCTTACTTGTAGGTGTTTTTTTTTCTTTCTTTTTTTTTTTTTTTTGGCCAGTCCTGGGCCTTGGACTCAGGGCCTGAGCACTGTCCCTGGCTTCTTCCTGCTCAAGGCTAGCACTCTGCCACTTGAGCCACAGCGCCGCTTCTGGCCGTTTTCTGTATATGTGGTGCTGGGGAATCGAACCTAGGGCCTCGTGTATCCGAGGCAGGCACTCTTGCCACTAGGCTATATCCCCAGCCCCTTTCTTTTTTTTTTTGGTGGTGGTAGAGATTGAACCACTACCAAAAATAAATAAAAAACAATTTACAAGTAGTTTGTCCTTTAGTGTGGCTCCACTTAGGATTTTGTCTCCACTATAGATACCATATTATTGAATACTCCAAACTTTTCAACATCTTCTTGTAAGTAAAAAGTACCTACCTATGTGTTTTGAGAGTAGGTCTACATTTTCTAAGGTAAAGATGTAAATGACTCAGGTTTTAAGCTGTATTTGACCTTTGTGCTGTTGTTTTTTTTAAAAAAATGAACATTCTTACCAGTTTTGACTTCTTGGCTGCAAGATGGATGACGCTGTGACTATCACTATGAACTCATGGCTGACATAGGAAAGGCCATGTCGCTTAGTATAGAGTACTGCAATCTTAGTTTTGAAGATTAACCATATTTTTCTATTTGTGCAATATTTTAAAGGAAGCAACCACTTTTGGGAAACATGTCACCGCTGCTCCTACCACTGTTTGTGTAAATATATAAATAAATGCATCCAATCATCCGAATTAAGATTTTGTTGCTTTCACTTCCCTCAAATCATTATTAATCGCATGCACTGTTTTTCCTCAAACATTTTATTTTCCAAAATGACTAACATTTCACAAAAAATAAGTTAGCTCTTAGGTACTTAGTATTTTTTTTAACCACATGCCATTATTAATTGTACATATAATCTGGATGCCGGTGCCTCATGCTTGTAATCCTAGCTACTCTGGAGGCTGAGGATCTGAGGAAATCAGGTTTAAAGCTAGCCCAAGCAGAAAAGTCTATGAGGTTCTTATCTCCAATTAACCAGCAAAAAGCTGGAAATGGAGCTCTGGCTCAAGTGGCAGAGCACCAAACTTGAAAGGAAAAGCTGAGCTGAGCAAGAGTGTGAAACCAAGTTCAAGCCCTAATACTAGCAGAAGAATAGAAAAAGAGGAAAGAGAGGACAAAGGCCCCCAGGGTGGAACTACTGTACATTAGTTTATTTACATGGACAGTGGTCCCAGAGCACAGATCTGCAGACAAGACCTGACGATACAAGTGAGTCCTTACAGTTTAGTTTCCTGTACATGTCCAAAACTGCTGCCTAGAACCTTCTAAGACTCTTCTATGACAGGCACAGGTCAAGGTCCCTCACATAAATATGTCCTAGCTGGAGTCTTGCTGAGAATAAGAGGTCCTCACACATAGAAAGGGCTTCACTGGTCCTTTTTGTCTTAGCAGACCACGAGCACTAACACCTTTGCTCAAACCCAGACCCCCCCCAAAGGAACCTCAAGGACTTGTCTTTGTTTTACATTGGTTACTGTGAGAGGAAATCATACTTCTTGGTTTGACTGGTTGTTTGTGCTGGTACTGAGACTTGAGTTCTGGTACCTGGGGCCTAGTACTCTTGCATGGCTTTTTCACTAAAGGCTGGAGCACTACCACTAGTGTTAACTTCCACTTGTGCCTTTTTACTGGTTAACTGGAGATAGGAGTTTCACAGGTTTGTCCAGGCTGCTGATGCTTAGATCTCAGCCTCCTGGGATTACAGGTGTGAGCTACCAGCACCCTGCCTTCCATTCCCTTTCTTTTTTTTTCCCCCTCCAAGTCCCAGAGCATGAGCTCAGGGCCTGGCTGCTGTCCCTGAGCTTCTTTTGCTCACAGCGCTCTACCACTTGAGCTCCACCTCCGTTCCTAGCTCTTGTTGGTAGTTTATTGGAGATAAAAGTGTCCTAGACTTTCCTGCCGCAGTTGTCTTTGAATCGCAATCCTCAGAGCTCAGCCTCCTGATTGGGAATACAGAGCTGTAAGCCTCTGGCACCTGACTGTTTCTTGATTGTTAAATGGGGAAAGCAGATCCTGTAAGTTTGTGGTCTAAGGGAGACACAGTAGTAGATGTGCAGTCAGGTCACCTGACTGGACTGGGTGAAGAAGGCATAGAATTGCCAGGCCACCACGGGGCCCACCACAGGCTCCAGCTCTTGGATAAAAGCATTACTGAGTTGTTGGATGCTTGGGAACTTCTGAAGAAGGAGGAGCGATTTAACTTTTCCAACTCCTGGGATCTGTTGAACAGTTCGAATTAGGGATGTTTCAGAGAGTCCAACCCGGGTGGGTCTTCCTAAGGAAAGGGTTCTTCCTGGTCTCTGGGCTCTGCTCTTCCACAAATTGGACAATGAGACATGCTGCTTCCATCTGGTTTCCTACAGGAAGTAAGACCATCCCAAGATCCAGCACCACAAACTTCTGTATAGCTGGGAAGTACTATTCATTGATCTGCGTTTTTCCACCAGTACTATCCCTTGAAGATGACCACAATTTCGAACCTGGACAAGTCTCTTTCTGTAGTCATTTCCTGCCACCAACTCAGCTTCAGTGATGTAAGTAATGCAAGATCTACTGGACAGGTAAAAATCCGCCAAGTTCAGGCCATCCTCAAAAATGAGTTTAATTTTCCCTTGCATCTCTTGTGCCAGCTGCGACCCTTGCCATTTCACATGGGCCACCACGTACCCCAAAGGCACGTGCACAGGGCCGGTGTCATCAGGGGGATCGCTTTCCATCGGCGCGTGGCGCCCCAACCCCCAAAAGCCATAACTTTTGTCCCTGGAAAGCAATATCACAGCATCAGCAATGCTGTTCATCAGTTTATTCAATATTCACATTGTGTCCTATTACTCTTAGACATCTTTGGGTCCAAGATCATACTATTTATACTGTAATTTTAAAACTATATTATTATCCTACAGCTCCATGGTGAGAACTGAGTCAATAAGCAACAGATCACCTGGATTGGAAAGATTTAGATAATGGTGATATTCTACCAGGGTTTTATGTTAATTGTTATTTCCTTTACTCTCAAATGTTAATTTAATTATTTGCTATAAGGACATGTTCTGTCCATATTGACTCTGCTACTTTGGTTATCCTGACAGTTAACACATGGTGGGGATTCAATGAGATTTAGTTTACTGGATAAATATGACAGGATAATTTATTAGGATATAAAAGTCTAAATTAGAACCAACTGGTAGTAACTTGGGGCAAATAGGAAATTTCTCTATATTTACTTTCCAAAATATGCCTTGGAAGTCTTTATTTGAGCAGAGAGTCCAGAACCTTGGTTGAACTTGTTGGAAGACTGTAAAACAAGTATATTAAAGAATATCAACTTTGAGACAAAGACACAGTCTTGATAGGGAACATGTATGGTTAGTTTTACTTAAGAAAACGTTTGGGAAAATAAAAATGTATTTTATTTAAGAAAGAGTTCTTGCCAGAAGAATGAGATATCATTTGTTCTTGGATAATGTAAATGTCCTGTAATTAGTGTCAGTTGTTACAAAACTCTGAGTACATAGAAAACCACAGGCTTATACTCTTGAAAATGATGAGTTTTATTGCATGTGAACTATAACTCATGAAAGAATATTAAAGTGAACAGGAATATGTAAGAATAGTGTTACATAATAGTGTTCTAGGTAACTGAAGTAATTTAGCAATCTAAGTAAGGAAAGAAAAATTCCTAATTTAAAAAAAAATCCTAATTTTTAACAATAATGATGTTTAAGAAGACCTAAAAAAACCCAATTTAACTCTTAAGAAGAATCTCATGAGAAAGAAATATCATTGTATATAATTTCAAATACCCAAGACATAACTGAAAATGTATATTATGAGGGGGGAATTTAGAGAAAGATTGGCCTCAAAGACCAATGCTGACACCATGTCAGAGTATCAGTATACTTTTGATTTTGAATTTTCTGAACTTTTAGTACCATTATTTAGATACTGACAACTCTGATAACTACAGAGGTACTGGTAAGCCAGGGATGGTAGCCCATGCTTGTAGTCCTAGCACTCAGGAGGCAGAGGCAAAAAGATACAGTCTTTAAAGACAAGATCTGAGCTGACTTGGGCTACCAAGGAATGCTTTGCCTGGAAACAAACAAGCAACTCCCCCCTGCCAAATTTGCCAGATTAATTAATTGATAGTTACATATTTGTCATTTAGCAAGAAAAAAGTCTGGAAGCTAACTCAGATTTTAAGAGTGATAAACATTAGATTTCAAGACAGGAGTTTATAAAAATTTCCTTGGTAGTTTCCTAGTTGAGATATTTTTGTAAATTAAAATTGGAATTAAGAAAATGTATATTTATGTGGCATATATTTTAACTCCTGGGAAGACACTATAATGTATTATTTTAGTAGAGCCAGCTCAAAAACTTCATCCCTGAAAGCTAATGTTTTCACAGGTTATCGACTCATTCATTCATTTAACAAATATTTATTGAGCACTTACCATGAGCCAGCCACAGGTCTGAGCCTTTAACAAGCTTGCTTTCATGAAGTTTACATTGCAGTGATGAAAATAGACTCTAAATGATAAATATAGAAAATAACTAAATTGCCTTAAGCCAGCCTGGGTTTCTCAGGGAGTCAATCCTCAACTCACTGGTGCTAGCCTTGACTCCATAGGAAGAACCTGTCACAAAAACAAAAAAATAAAATGAAAGAAAGAAATGTCAGTTATAAATTATGCTATAAACATTGGTAATCATTGAATTAAAAATAGCAGAAATGGACAAAATTGTAACTGTAACATCTGTGGATATGGTTCAATGTTAAATAGCTGGTTGATATAGATAATATTTGTTTATAGTTTCAGAATAAGTTTCAATATGCTCTTTCATATATTAATTTGAAAAACATTTATTGAGCACCTACTGTTTTGTAAGTATATGTTAGGAGGGAAGAAAAAGGATTGTGGATCTCAGTTGCTGAGAGCTTTCTTTTAATGCAGCAGACAGATGTTAACTAAACCCACAGATACAGATGTCATTACACATTGTATTAAATGCAGTGAGAGAAAAAACTGGAAGCAAGTGTGTTTTATGTAAAGACTGGGGAAGGTTAGCTCCTGTGTGACAATTGCGTGGGCTTGTGGATTGAAGAATGTGGAAGTGGGAGAACGAAGTCCCACAAGGCAGGGAGCCCTGTAGATGTGGATAGGAACCAGAAGAATTCAGCTGTGAAGTTGTGCTTCTTTGTGTTGCTAGAATATTGAGTCATTTGAGCTCAGAACTGCCATATTTTCCTGGGAGGTCATTCCAAATTTCTTTCTTGTGAGAAAGGTCAGGACATTTTCTCCTTCATTCAAAAGTCCTCCAGTGCTTGAGATGGTGAGTTCAGTTTTTATTGTGCTCTACTACCAGGCAAGCAAGAAAACGTGAACTGCGATCCAGCCCTGTGTGTGTGTAGAATATGTTTAGTGAGGAGGCAGATGAAGGCTGGGACTCACTTCTTAGGTACCTTGGGACTAAACTGTTCTCTTTGTCTTCTTTTCAAAAAATGGTGATGATTAGAGATGTGCCACCTCAATAGATGGAGGTTTTTGTTTTTTGTTTGTTTGTTTGTTTTGCCAGTCTTGGGGCTTGGAACTCAGGGCCTGAGCACTGTCCCTGTCATCTTTTTGCTCAAGGCTAGCACTCTACCACTTGAGCCACAGGAATACTTCTGGCTTTTTCTGTTTATGTGGTGCTGAGGAATCAAACCCAGGGCTTCATGCATGCTAGACAAGCACTCTACCGCTAAGCCACATTCCATATCCCTAGACTGAGTTTTATTCCATCAATTAACCCAGAGTCTGTCCCATGAGCTTTGCTTAACCCACTCATCCTTAAGTAAATAAATATATTTTTGATAGTGTTCTAGAGTAATTGGCTTTACAGTCTAATTCTAGACTTTGACAGCTTTGTGCCCTCTTTTCAATGAAATAGTCATGCTCAGAGGCACATGACTTATCTGTCTGTGGCCTAGATTTGTTTTGGCCTGCAGTGAGGCCTCATAAAAAAGGAAAATAATTCTTTTGTTAAATTTCATTTTCCTTTGCTTTCTCTTAGGAGAACTGAAACATGCTCAAGTTATTGCTCTTGTTATAAAGAAACTAAATGGTTGAGCAGATGTGAAAAGCTTTGGAACATCTTAGCCATTTGAGCCATACAATGTGTCTTGATTGTCTTTCTACACATTATTTCTTGGGCTAGGGCTGTGTTATGAAGGCTTCACTTTCCTAGGCCCTTCTCAGCTCACTTCTTGTAGGGTTTATTTTGCTAGAACCAAAGAAAATCTTGTACAAACCCTCCTACATGGGGATTGGTTAAAATTATCTTTAACGGATTAATAATTCATTATGGTTTGAATGTGGTATGTCAGTCTCAAAAGGCTTATGCACTGAAGGCTCAGTGCCCTTATCAAGCAGGGTTCTGAGGTGGGCTGTTTGTGACTGAATCAGTGGACCAATCCTTTGATGGGTTCATCTTATGATGGTACTATTGGGATGTGGTGGAAAGAAGGAAGTAATGTGTAGTTGGGAAAGCAGGACCCTGGGGGTGGATCTTGGGAATATGCATCCTATCATCTCTCCCATTCCTCACTCTGCTTCTTTTGATATGAGGTGGGCAACTTTGCTTCTCACAGGTTCCCTGCCATCATGCTCTACCCTACCATGGGCCCAGGTAAGTGGATACTAGCAGTGTGCACTGATAAGTCTGCAATTCTGAACCCAAACAAACCTTTCCTCCCTTCAATTACTTACTCTGGCAAGTTGTCACAGCAACAAGTATCATAACTAGCACAGTCCTTGTGATGCTTCTTGAAGTTTGGGAAGGATATAGAAAAATGTGGCTCCCTGCATCTGTTCCTTTTTCTGCTTATATAATTCATGATGCCCTACTTATTGCACTTTGGCATGGTTTTTTGTTTTTGTCAGTCAGTACTTATGCAATATTTTATAATGGAGAAGTGTGTTCTAGCCATTTATTTATGGAGGCCTCAGTTTTCAGTGACAAATAGTTCTAAGTGACTCTTAATCACACAGATTTGCTTGTTTCTAGCTAAACTATCAGAGTTTGCCAACAACAAATGCAGGATTCATACAGTATCTTTTTCTATAAAATATTATGAGGGAATGGTAAAAATAAGCTTTTTTCAGCCCAATAGCTATACCCTTATGAACACATAAGATGATGCTAAGTGAAATGAATTCCATGTTATGGAAACGACTGTTATATCACTGTTGTAATTACTTTCAACATGTGACGTGAAACCATAGCTTCTATTATTTTTTAATTTTTTAATTTTTGGCCAGTCGTGGGCCTTGGACTCAGGTCCTGAGCACTGTCCCTGGCCTCTTTTTGCTCAAGGCTAGCACTCTGCCACTTGAGCCACAGCACCACTTCTGGCCATTTTCTGTATATGTGGTGCTGGGGAATCGGACCCAGGGCTTCAGGTATACGAGGCAAGCACTCTTGCCACTAGGCCATATCCCCAGCCCCATAGCTTCTATTATTGATGAACCTCTTGTATCCCCTTCTTGTGGTTGTACCTGCACTATCTCTGTATCTTATCTGAGTACACTGGAAACCGTGTATACTGGTATTAGAACTAGGAAACTGAAAGGGAATACCAAAATCGAGAGATACAGGGTAAAAAGACTACAAAAGCAATACTTGCAAAACTGTTTGGTGTAAATGAACTGAACAACTCATGGGGATAAGGGAAAGGGGGAGTGGGGAGGGGGAATGAGGGAGGAGGTAACAAACAGTACAAGAAATGTATCCAGTGCCTAACGTATGAAACTATAAACTCTCTGTACATCAGTTTCACAATAAAAAATTAAAAAAAAACAAAAAACCCCACAAAAAAGCTCTTTTCATAGGCATATTGCTATTGGGCCGAGAAATGTTATGGAGATAATACAAGGGGATTTGATTACGTCTAGATAAGATAATGATAGAATTCTTAGGGGAATTGTTGGGATAACAGAAAGAAAGGGTGATGGTGGTGAATATTACAGAAGTGCTTTTTATGTACACATGAAGGTAGCACAATGAAAACTACTGAAAGAGGTTTAAGAAAGAACAATATAGAGGGAGTGATTTGACCAAAATGCATTGTGTCTACATACATAAATATCACAAAGAAACTCCTTCATTCAATTAATTCATGCTCATAAAATAAAATATGATAGACTTTCTTTCTGAATGAAGTGTCTCATTAAAATAAAGCAGGTTTTATGTTGTTGTGGGACTGTTTCTGTAAATTGTCAGAACATCCTAATATTTAAGCTTTGAATGTCCAAGCCAGGGTTCAAACCCCTCTTCCAATTACCTACCAGGTGACTTAGTATCATTCTTGAAAGTTTATGTTTCATAATAAACTTTATTATTTATTTCAACACACACACACCAGTCAACAAATGTGTTACCACATCAACAAAATAACAGAACAGAAGCTACACGATCATTTCAATAGATGCAGAAAGGCACTTAATAAAATTCAATGTACCTCTATGATAAAAACAGTTTTGGTATAGCAGAAACACTCCTCAATATATCAAAGGCCTTGTCTAATAAGCTCTAAGTCACAATTATTGAAGGGGAAAAAGCTTTTCCTTACAACCTGTGACAAGATGAGGCTGTCAAATTGTACAATTTTAATTCAATATTATTGCAGATGTCCTAGGCAGAAAAGTCAGACAAAAGGGCATTCCAGCTGGAAAGAAAGCTGGAAAGAAATTGTCTCTATTTGCGGATGAAATGGTCTTATACAATGGAAACACCCAAAGACAAGAAATGTGTCCAATGCCTAACATATGAAACTGTAACCTCTCTGTACATCAGTTTGACAATAAAAATTAAAAGAAAAGAAAAAGGAAATAAATTTCAAAACCTCAAAAAAAAACCCCAAGTATTAGAACAATACATACATTTAGACAAGTTTCAGGATGCAGTATCAGCAAACAACACTCAGTAGTACAGTAACTTACCAATAGCTAATTTATTGGTACTGGTATGCAAGGAAACAATCCCATTTTCAATAACTACAAAAATGTTTAGAAATATTTAAATAGAAATGGTGAAATATTTGCATAATGAACACTATAAAACAGTGATGAAAGAAATAAAAAAGATAGCAATCTGGGGAGTGGTAAGATATCCTGTGTTTACGGATTAGACAAATCAACACTGTTTAAAGCTTCTTTCTACTCAGAGCAATCTACACATTCAAGGCAATCCCAATCAAAGCATCCTATAATATATATTATTTCATGAATTCATTTTGAAACCATAGAGGATCCCTAAATTATCAAGCCCATCTTGAGCCAAAATAATAGGAGACATTGTACTACCTGACTTCAAAATATGCTACAAAGCTATGGCAATAAAAACAGTATGATACTGGCATTAAAAAACACACACACACAAAATGGGGAGGGGGAGGTAGGGGAAAATGAGGGAGGAGGTAACAAGTTGGATAAGAAATGTAAGAACTGCCTTACATATGAAACTGTAACCCCTTTGTACTTCACTTTGACAATAAAGAAGAAGAAAAAAGAAATGTACTCATTACCTGGCATATGCAACTGTAAACCTCATGTACAGCATCTTTACAATAAAATTTAAATAAGACACACATACCAAAAGAACAGAGAACCTGGAAATGATGTTACATTTATAACCTACTAATTTCTGCCAAGTATGCTAAAAATGTGTATTGGAGGAAAGAGGGTCTTTTAAAGAAATGGTCTAGAAACGCTGGATATCCATAATGTAGTAGGAAAATTAGAAATGCTACTCTCAGCACTAAAATAATCAACTCCAAATGGGTTAAAAACTTTAATATTAGCAAAACTTCTAGAAGAAAATGCAAGAGAAGGCTTCAGGACTTTTGAACAGGCAAGGCTTTTTTATTTTTTGCAAGAACCCTGAAGCACAGGGAAGAAAAGCAAACACAGACAAATGGTGTATATTAAACTAAGACACTTTTCTTCACCAAAGGAAGCAAGAAAGTAAAGAGACAACACATGGGATAGACAAAATGTTTACAAACTTCTCACAAGGAATTAATAGCCAGAATATATGAAGTATTCATATTAATTAATTCATTACCCAAGGAAAATGGATAATAGATGTAAATTAATATTTCTCAAAATATATAAAAATAGCCATATTAAAAAAAGAAGCTCAACCTTACTAACCACCAGGGAAATTCCTATCAAAATCACAATGGGATAATCACCTCCTTCCAATAGGAATAGCTTTACCAAAATAGCGAAAGGTAAAAAAATGCTGACAAATCTGAGAAGAATATAAGGCCTTTCCACATTGCTGGTTGAATGCAAATTAGAACAGACATATGTAAAATATTACTGAATTACTAGAATTACCATATGATCCAAACTACTGGGTATTGGTCAAAGGAACTGAGAAGACTGGGCTGACAAGATGTCTGTATAGAGGTCCCAATTTAATTGCAGCATGATTCACAGTAACTAAGAAATGGAAACAACCTAAGTCATTAACTGATGGATAGAGAAAGAAGATGTGATACAGATACGTTGTAGCATACCATTAAGGCATAAAAAGAGTAAAATATTGTCATTCCTGACAACATGGATGGAACTCAAGATCATAATTTTAAGTGAAATAGCCAGGCACAAAAAGTCAAGTATTGACTGCATGATCTTAATTATATGCAGATATAAAAAGTTGGCCAATTGCATGTGGACATGAAAAAACAAAAGTTGACCTCCAAGTGGTGATAAGTAAAATGAGGATTATGGGCTGGAAAGGGTGGAGGGGGTGAGAAAGGTTGATCTCTATATGAAATTACAGTTAGATGAGAATAAGAAGTTCTGCTGTGCTATTGCCTCATCTATTGTAGACACGCAATAATGTACTCTACGTTTCAGGAAAACTAGAAGAAAGCAGTTTGAATATTTTCATCCTAAAGAAATGCTAAGTACTTGTGTGGATTAGATATGTTTAACCTGATTTGAGCATTATGCAGGGTGACATTGATCAAGATTCATTGTATTCTTACACTACTTTGTTGAAGGGCAACTCCTTTGTAACACTACTTAAAGATAAAATTAAGTTTTTAGCCTACTTGTTAGTGGGGAGATTGTTTCTTTGAAAATTTGTTTTGAGGGAACCTTTTTTTTTGAGTTCTAAGTATATTTTAGATATGAGGCCCTTGTCTGTTTTATGGCCAGTGACAATCTTCTCCCAGTTTGTGGGCTTTCTATTTATTTTGCAAGCTGTGTCCTTTGCCATGCATGAGGTTGTGCAGTTTCATACAGTCCCATTTGCCTATCCTTTCTTTGATTTGTAGCATTTCTGGGTCTTTATTAAGAAAGTTTTGACCTGTGCCAAGGAGCACTGTTCCTTTTCAATGTGTTCAGGGTATCTGCTTTTACCTGGAAGTCCTTGATCCATTTGGAATTGATCCTGGTACAGGGTGATATATAAGGATCTAGCTTGATTTTTTTTTTTTTAAACAGGTGTTGAACCAATTTTGCCAGCACCATTTGTTGAAGAGGCTCTTTCTTCCATCTTATTTCGTTGGCTCCCTTATCAAAAATTAGGTGTCCATAGATCTGCAGATTCATTGCTGGGTCTTCATTTCTATTCCATTGGTCCTTATGTAAATACTGAGCTGTTTTTTTTTTTCTTGTCCTATTCTTTTTTTTTTTATTATCAAACTGAATTACAGAGAGGTTACAGTTTTATACATTAGGCATTGGATACATTTCTTGTACTGTTTGTTACCTCATCCCTCATTCCCCCCTCCCCTCTCCCCCTACCCCCTCCCTCTCCCCCTTTCCCTTCCCCCCCCATGAGTTGTTCAGTTGTTCAGTTCATTTACACCAAACAGTTTTGCAAGTATTGCTTTTGTAGTTGTTTGTCTTTTTTTTTTTTTTTTTTTTTTTTTTTTTTTTTTTTGCCAGTCCTGGGGCTTGGACTCAGGCCTGAGCACTGTCCCTGGCTTCTTTTTGCTCAAGGCTAGCACTCTGCCACTTGAGCCACAGCGCCACTTCTGGCAGTTTTCTGTATATGTGGTGCTGGGGAATTGAACCCAGGGCCTCATGTATACGAGGCAAGCACTCTTGCCACTAGGCCATATCCCCAGCCCCTTGTTTGTCTTTTTTTTTTACCCTGTGTCTCTCGACTTTGGTATTCCCTTCTAATTTCCTAGTTCTAATACCAGTATACCCAGTTTCCAATATACTCAGATAAGATACAGAGATAGTGTAGGTACAACCACAGGAAAGTGATACAGGAAGATCATCAATAATAGAGGCTACAGTTACATATGGCATGTTGAAAGTAGTTACAAGTGCCATATGTAACTGAGCTGTTTTTATTACTATCACTTTGCAATAGTGATTGAAGTTTGGTATTGATATTCCTCCAGCATTGTTCTTGCTGCTAAGGATCGTTTTTGCTATTCGGGGCCTTTTATTGTTCCACATGAATTTTTGGGTTGCTTCCTCTATTTCTTTTAAGAATGGTGTTTGGATATTGATGGGTATTACATTGAATTTGTTTTTGTTTTGCCAATCTTGGGGCTTGAACGTGGGGTCTGAGTGCTGTCCCTGGCCTTTTTTTTTTCTCAAGGTGAGCACTCTACCACTTGAGCCACAACTCCACCTCTGGCCTTTTCTATATATGTGGTGCGAAGGAATCGAATCCAGGACTTCATGTGTGCGAGGCAAGCACTCTACTACTAGGCCATATTCCCAGCCCCTTGCATTGAATTTGTAGATATCCTTTGGCAGATTGCTATTTTCACAATGTGAATCCTCCAAATCCAGAAGCATAGAAGGTTTTTCCATTTCCTTAGTTCTGCTTTAATTTTCCTTTTTCAGGTTTTAAAGTTTTCCTCATAGAGGTCTTTTCATTTCTCTGATTAATTCCTAGGTATTTTATTATTTTTTTGAGGCTATTGCAAAAAAGATTTGCTTTCCTGATTTCAGCCTTACTCTCCTCATTGTTGGCATACTTAAAAGCCATTGATTTTTTTAAATTTAAGTATTATATTTATATTTAAAGCATTTCTTTCTTTAAAAAATAAATATTTATTGTTACAGTGATGCACAGAGGGGTTACAGTTTCATACGTAAGGCAGTGAGTACATTTCTTATTCAACTTGTTACCTCCTCCCTCATTTCCCCCCCCACCCCCTCCCCCAAGGAGTTGTACAGTTGGTTTATACCAAATGGTTTTGTAAGTATTGAAAAGCCATTGATTTTTGAAGATTACTTTTATATCTTGCTACTTTGCCAAAGTAAAGAGAGACTTCTCTGAAGAGGACAGAAGAATGGTTAAGAGGCACATAAAAGAAATGCAAATCAAAGCAACATTGAGCTTCCACCTCACCCAGTAAGAATGGCCATTATCTTGAAAAATAATAATAGTTGCTGATGGGGATGTGGTCAAAGGGAACACTGTCGGTGGGAGTGTAAATTTATTCAACCAGTCTGGAAAGCAGTGTGGAGGTTCCTCAAAAGGCTAAATGTGCTCCCGTATGACCCAACAATCCCACTTCTGGGCATTTACCCAAAGTATCACAAACAAAGCCAAACTGAAGTTACCAGCACAACCATATTCATAGCATATGATAAATAATTTTACTATAGATAAAATATGGAGCCAAACTGAGGCCCTTCAGTAGACGAATGGATCAAGAAATTATTGCATATGTACCCAACAGAATTCTATGCTTCCATCAGAAAGAATGACATTGCTCCATTTGTAAGAAAGTGGAAAGACAGAAAAAAAATCATACTAATTGAAGTGAGTCAGACCCAAAGAAACATACACTCTATGGTCTCCCTTATTGGTAATAATAAGTATATGTTTAGGGTAGTCTTAGCAGATGATCACACTAGCTCAATGGCTATGTACATATGATCACAGAAGATGATGCTCAGAGAAATGAACTCCAAAATATGGATACAAGTGGTTTGTCATTAAGGCTGTTATTTTCAACACACTATGTGAAATTTTTTGTTGTTGTTGTTCTGTTCATCTTCCCTATGATTTAGCCCCTGCTGTCACTGTGTTTGATTCTGGTATCCAGGGAATTTCATATGTCTGTCTGAATTAGGGAAGGGGAACATCAAAATGGTGAGACAAAGTGTAAAAGGCAATGCAATGTACCAGCAATACTTACAAGACAATGTGTTGTAAAGTAACTGGTACAATGGTATGTAGGTGAATTGGGGAGGAGAGAGGATGGGGGAAAAATGAGAGTGGAAGTAACAAGTTGGAGAAGAAATGTACTCATTACCTAATGTATGTAACTGTAACCTTTCTGTACTTCACCTTGACAATAAAAATTAAAAAAAGATTAAATTAAAATAAATATTATGCAATGTATTTATATCAAATTTATACTTCCACGAATACATACAATGTTAATGTTTCATGTACTAGTTGAAAGATAAACTTAATTTTAAAAAGAAAGCTAATCTTTATGAGGACTAAAGCAGGTAGACCCTAGAACAGAGTCATACACATTTGTTTAATTGTTCTTCTTTTCTATCTGCCTGACAAATAAATAGCAGGAACAAAGAGGGTAAATGGAACAGAGTACAGTGGTTCATGCCTGTAATCCTAGCTAGTCAGAAGGCCAACTTTGGGAGCATTATGATTAGAGGCCAGTCTGGGCAAAAATGTTCTTAAGACTTTATCTCAACTAAGGTTGCTAGGAGCAATGGCACAGAGCCTGTAATTCCAACTACATGGGAAGTGTAAATAGGAAGATCATTGTGCAGGGTAGCTTATGTATAGAGGTGAGACCTTATTTTAAAACTAATTGAAGCAAAAAGGGCAGGAAGTGTCATCCAAGTAATAAATTATAGCCCTAGTTAGCAAGCAGGGAGCCTTAAGTCTACTTACAAGCAGGGTACCGCAAAAAAAAAAAAAAAAGCATAAGTGGGTAATGATCTGAAAATAATGTACATAGTGTCCAAATGTCATGATGTTCCAAAATTTTATTTATTTTAATATTGATTAAATAATCTTTTGGGAGTTAGTATATAAAGGAACATATGATATATTAAAAATAACAGTGTCTGTTAGATAACTGTTTGGAAAATTTAAATTAGGAAATTTCAGAGTTTCATGGCAAGGTCTGGCAGGAATTATTCAAATTTAAGCAAAGAATTTACTGTGATAAAGGCAGCTACTTGGAAAGTATGCATTACAATGGTCTTGATGGTGACATGAAGTGTGGTAAAGTATTTCTCATTGGATTGAATCATGTACAGTTTTCCCCATCCTTAAAATGTAGATTTTGTGGGTATTTCAGACTGCTTCAGGGCTGGGAATATGGCCTAGTGGCAAGAGTGCTTGCCTCCTATACATGAAGCCCTGGGTTCGATTCCCCAGCACCACATATACAGAAAATGGCCAGAAGTGGCGCTGTGGCTCAAGTGACAAAGTGCTAGCCTTGAGCAAAAAAGAAGCCAGGGATAGTGCTCAGGCCCTGAGTCCAAGTCCCAGGACTGGTGAAAAAAACAAAACAAAACAAAACAAAACAGACTGCTTGGGAAAGTAGAAGTCAGAGTTTGTCTACACTTTTTGTCAACTCATAGGTAAACAAGATGTACCTGGTTTCTGTCCTTTTCTTCATCTTTTCCTGAGACCCCTTACAAAGGGGTCAGCTGAAGGGAACGGCCTCCCACATAAGGAAACCACATGATGAAGCTAGTTGATACTGACTTGGGAAGCTGAGGGAGGGGGGAATGAAGGAGAGAGAGAGAGAGTAAATCTGATCAAGGTGCTCTGCATGTATATACACACATAATAAAATGAAACCCCCGTACTGATGCTGGTAAAATATGATGCTAATAAAATAAGGGAAAAAAGAAAAGATATTTCTTATGTCTTGTATACAAAGTGCTGCTATTGTTTTTGTTGAAATTAATGCATGATTCATTAAAAAAAAACCCAAGGAATGAAGGGACACTATGCCAGGGTAGAAAGGAGGAACTCAGAAGGAACTGAACAATGGTTCAAACTTGTTAGTGGGATCGGTAGAAATGTATTCTGGGCAGTTCCGTGAACTACTAAGATTGGTGGATAATGTCTTAGAAACAATTGGGAAATGCACAAATGTAGTTAGAGAGAATTGGCAATAGACTAGTCAGGATGTCTTTTGTACTATTTTTGTTTTGTAATAAATAGTGGTGAATTGTGTATGACATATGGGGTACAAGAAATGCCATATTTCTCTCTGTTGAGGTTTGGCTTCCAGCTCCTGTACCATGGGTGATAATAGGAACAATTTTATATGTTTTTTTTGAGAATCCTATGAGTTGAGTCACAGTTCTGAGATTAGAACTGATGGAAGAATTGTCAGGACTTTGTGATGGTCACTTCTTTTTTTTTTTTTTTTCAAATTTTTATTATCAAACTGATGTACAGAGAGGTTACAGTTTCATACGTTAGGCATTGGATACCTTTCTTGTACTGTTTGTTACCTTGTCCCTCATGTGATGGTCACTTCTGAAGGACATATTTACTTTTCAAAGGCAGAGACAATGCTGGGTCATCTGCTTCCTTTGTGTCCAGCTCTGTCTT
Source organism: Perognathus longimembris pacificus (assembly GCF_023159225.1). Lineage (NCBI taxonomy): Eukaryota > Metazoa > Chordata > Mammalia > Rodentia > Heteromyidae > Perognathus > Perognathus longimembris. The sequence continues at coordinate 55,963,174 of NC_063167.1, forward strand.
CTAAGTGGAGATGATACAGTACCAGATCTTAAAGAGTTCTTACACCCAACCTCATAATATCCTGCTACATCTGGGGTACTGGGTTTGAAGTGGTTCTTGTTTTCCTTCCCTGTTCCTTCTTCCTCTAACCTTCTCAACCCTCCACCCTTCAGGTTTGAATAACTTGCCCTCTCTGGGAAGCAGCAACTTCTAATTATCACTCCCTCATCTTAACTGGCCTGGCTTCTTCACTTGACTTACACTTTAAAATACATAAACATAAAGTAAGCTCCTTAGACAAGGAGATAAAGCATTTTGAACTCAGGAATCCAGAGTTGGCTCCTAAAAATAGAAGATAAACATCAGTTTTGTCAGTGAATCCACAGAAATATAAAAGATTAAGCAAATATAAGTGTATATCAGTTTCTCATGAACTCAGCTTGTTTATTGTGTGTCCTTCCTGATACTATTAGGTTTACTAAGATAGGAACTTTCATCTTTACACACACAATTGTTTCTTTGGTACTGAGCATGAAATAGATACAATAGTAATATTTATTTTATGAAGAATAAATAATCAGATCAACTGAGTGAGGCCAAAAGTCATAAAGTAGAAAATCATTTTAGGAAGTGTTTGGGAGAATTAAAGCTCTGCTGACTTCAACAAATATGGAAAAAAGACTTGAGGACTTTTGAGTAGAGTTAGGAAGAAATTTTTTTCTCTCTAAGATGCAGAAAGTTGAACGAAATGTGAGCAGAGCATGGACCGAGAGAGAAGTAGGAGGGAAGACAATGACCTGACCTCAGGCTTTGATTTTCTAAGGAATTTCTGATATCTAGCAAGATGGAAGGAAAGGAACAGGCTGAAAGACATGAACCTTCATTTCAAGCAGTTTAAGTGACTCATTTCCACCTGTCTGTTATTTAGCTCATCTACACAATTTTTTTTAAAGTTTTTATTATAAAACTGATGTACAGAGAGGTTACAGTTTCATACGTTAGGCATTGGATACATTTCTTGTACTGTTTGTTACCTTGTCCCTCATACCCCCCTCCCCCATCCCCCTTTTCCCCCTGAGGTGTTCAGTTCGCTGCCACCATACAGTTTTGCAAGTATTGCTTTTGTTGTTGTTTCTCTTAATTTACCCTTTGTCTCTCAATTTTGGTATTCCCTCTCAATTTCCTAATTCTAATACCAGTATACACGGTTTCCAATATACTCAGATAAGATTACAGAGATAGTGTAGATACAATCCAAGAAGGTGATACAAGAACATCATCAACAGCATAAAGTACAGATACACATGGGATGTTGAAAGTAGTTACAACTGTGATATAACAATCATTTCCATAAAATGGAGTTCATTTCACTTAGCATCATCTTATGTGTTCATAAGGCTATAGCTGTTGGGCTCTTGTGATCCTCTGCTGTGGCTTGCCTAATCCTGTGCTAATTATTCCCCATAAGGGAGACCATAGAGTCCATGTTTCTTTGGGTCTGGCTCACTTCACTTAGTATAATTTTTTCCAAGTCCTTCCATTTCCTTGCAAATGGGGAAATGTCATTCTTTCTGATAGAGGCATAAAATTCCATTTCTACACAAAATTTTTACCCTTTCTTGTCATTTACCACAACAAAGCTAGTGTTCACTTCAATGATAAGAGTTAGGACTACAGTAAGATAAATCAGACCCTAAATACTGTTATGATTAATGGTGACTTAATATTGACAATGGTCATGGAAAATCATTCAGAGGATTCTACCCAACACAGAAAATTGCTTTGTCATTCAGTAACTTTTGATTTTCTAGTTGAGATTCTTTAGAACTAGACAAAAGTGTGTGTGTGTGTGTGTGTGTGTGTGTGTGTGTGAAAGCTCTCATATGTTCATTTATTCACACTTGTAGGATGCCTTTGCTGAAATTAGTGAGGGTTGTGCCTTGGGTGAAGATGCATGAACCAATTACAAAAAAAGGTAAAAATAAAGATCTCTCAGCCACATGGGTGGAACATACATTAAGGACTTTTAGAAGACAATGTACTTGACAGATTACACTGAAGAGTGAACAGTAACCTTGGCTTAGACTGATTTTGACCGGTAGAGGTGACAAAAGACGACAGGATGATTATTTTAGGTAGAAAGAATGGAATGGCCTTGTCTTTAGACTCCCTTTCTTGGTAATCAATTGAGTAAGCATGTTGATGGTAATATGCGGTTGCCCTACTGTGATTATTATCTTGAATTTATATGCTGTGAATTTCAAAGCTTAGCTGGCATACTTGCCCTACTATTATGAAGGCCTAAAAGTGGTTTGTGGTCTTTTAAGAGGGCAAGATTTCCCAGAAAAAAAAAAGCAGTGGTGAGATTCTTAGATTTGGAAAATACTAGCCATGCATTTTTGCATCTTTTGCTGTTTCCAAGTGATTTTTTTTCATCTAACTGACTGATTTGGAAAGATGGTGGTCAATCTTTCTCTTACTTTGGGCTCTGCTATTTGAACCCCATCCTACAGTAGGTCATGTTGCCTCCTATTCATTAATTTCTCCAAGTCAAAGAAAACAAGATTTCACATTGCATTTTCTTTTTTCTTTCCTAAATTGAGATGGAAGACAAAGTTTCTTTAAAATATATGTGCTGCTAGAAATGTGAAATTCTATAGGTCTGAATATGTGAATATTTAAAATGTGTACATATATTAAAAAACAAATATTAAAAGTTAAGCTGGGTACCAGCTGGCTCATGCCTATAATTCTAGCTACTAAGGAAGCTTAGATCTTAGGATTCCAATTCAAAGTCAGCCCAGGCAGGAAAGTCTGAGAGACTTTTCTCTCCAATGAACCTTCAAAAAGCCAGAGGTGGAGCAGAGGTTCAAATGGTAAAACACTGGCTTTGGGGAAAGAAAAAGTAGGGGACAGTACTGAAGCCCTGAGTTCAAGACTGAGCACTAGCACATACACATCCATAAAATGCTAAAAAATTATTTTTGCCTACCTTTCCAAATTTTTTGGTTTCAGTATTAGTGTAAAAGCAGAAGTTACTACTGCATAGTAGTTTGTGAATTTTGAAGTGCTGCACTGTTAATTGAATATAGAGGGTGAAAAACACCTTTAAGGTCCTTTCTACTGCTTTACTAATGTGTGCTTTAAAAAAAATGACAGAGATTTTGTTATGTGGCCTGCCATGTGATGAACTTAGAAGTGGTTATATCTGCATGTAATCCCATTTATACTTAATCTGCTTTCATTTGAACTAGAACATGGTTCAGGGCCCAGTCCCAGTTTGGTTAAATTTGAGCAAGTTATTTCTCTATTTCTGAGCCTATTTACTCATTGTAAGACAGGTGAAAATGCATTACTGAGAAGACTTAGTAACTTAGTATGTGATTAACTGTAAAGACGGCTCCAACACCAGTAATCTTCTAAGAAATTATAGATAGTGGTATTATCAAACTGAATCTTCCAAGTCAGATTACAATCAAATGAGAGGTCTCATGGTGATTTCTGTTATGGAAAGGAGAATGGAGCTACCTTATTGGTTCTCTTCTAGACCTAGAAATAAAATATTTGTGGTTATAGAATCTAGTTTATTTGAAATCTGACATTAAAAATCTTGTGAACTTTAGTTGCTGAATGGCTTTAGGGATACTTAGAATATAACCCGTATTGCAGGTTTCTAAAATAGGAGTTTTATTGAATCAAATAATGCTGTGTGTGTGTGTGTGTGTGTGTGTGTGTGTGTGTGTGTGTGTGTGTGTGTGTCTAGGTTTTGAATTAGAGCTTGGGCACTGTCCCTGAACACTTTGTTTGTTGTGAGTTGGTCTGTAATTTTGCCTTCAGAGAACATACATTTTCTTTTAAAAAACATATTTTATTGTGTGCGCTGGGAATATGGCTTAGTGGCAAGAGTGCTTGCCTCATATACATGAAGCCCTGGGTTCAATTCCCCAGCACCATATATATAGAAAATGGTCAGAAGTGGCGCTGTGGCTCAAGTGGCAGAGTGCTAGCCTTGAGCAAAAGGAAGCCATGGAGAATGCTCAGGCCCTGAGTCCAAGGCCCAGGACTGGCAAAGAAAAAAGATATTTTATTGTAAGGGTGATGTCAGAGGGGTTACAGTTACATAAATAAGTTACATAAGTAAGGTAATGAGCACATTGTTACCCTCTCCTTTGTTTTCTCCCATTTTCCCTCCCCCACTTTCCTCCCCCCAAGTTGTAAAGTTCATTTCCAACATAGTGTCTTTTGAGTACCACTGTTGCATTGGTTCACCCTTTGTCTTTTGTCTCACCATTTTGCTATCTCCCTTCCCTTCTCCAAATCAGATAAATGTATATACAAGACATAACGTTTTCTTTTATGTGCCTCTTTAGTCTTCCATCCTATGGCCCTAACAGGGACATTGTGTTCTCACATGGATCCCCTACCTTTTTACAAATGGGATCATCCTAGCTGGGAATGAAGAATACTTCCTAAAGCACCACTAGACACTGTGCACTGGAACTGAGGTGATAGAAGGAATTGCTAATGATGATATCAGCGACTTCATACTTATCTTTTATCTCTTGTTTATTTTTTGTCTGCTCACATTTTCTCATATTTAACACATCCCTGTCAGAAAGTTGCAAATACTTCTCAGAGCTAGTCTCAACCCTCTCTCTTGCACTGAATTTTTTTTTCTCTCTCTGTGTCTTTTTTGTTTTAGTAGCAGCTTTTTCCACTGCTAGGCTCTATTTGTTTACAAATTATCTTGTTTGTTTACCAAGTTAAATGCCTTCTGGACAAAGCTATTTTAAGACATAATGTCTTAACAACATTTGTAAAATTTCCCTGCAATATGATTGTATCCACACATGCAAATAAATTTGACTGAATTTAGCGCACATAATTAGGTTTCACTATTCTATGTAAATAATGATGAATAACTAATTTGATGATACTTTAAAATTTTTGGCTGTTGGATTTAGTCCAGAATAAAGAACCTATGACAATTGTTTTACTTATGTAAAATTTTTGTTGCAAGTTTTAAAATGTTTAAAAAAATCTTTAAAATAAATGAAACTTGCCATTTTACCTTAATCTTCCTAGCATTGGTAGTAAGTTTAAGAATTTAATCTGTAGTACTGTACCTACAATGTTGATTTTTGCTATGAATAAATAGTACAGGAGAAGAGGAAAGTTTTTTTTTGTTTCTAAACTTGTTTGAATGTGTTATCTTGAAGGATTAATAAATAAATTAATGTTTTTAAAGAATTAATTAGAAAACATAACAGCTACTGGTCGCTCACCCCTTGCATGCCTAAGCTCAGATATGAAGATTGTCATTTGAAGCCAGGCCAGGCAGAAACATTTGATAGACTTACTCTCCAAATTAACTAACAAAAACAGGGCTGTTGGTGTGACTCTAGTATTACAGCACAGGTGTGAAGCTCTGGGTTCAAACCCCAGCACTATAAAAAAAGGAAGGAATAAAATAATTAATTTGTGAATTTTCATACAACAAACTATAATGACATTTGTATATTTTCTCTACTATATAGTTTTGAAAAACTATAAAGTTTATTCAATTTGTATTACTTTGAATTTTGTTCATTACTAAATAGTATAATTTTGCTAGAAGGATCCTTTCAGTTTAGATGTTCAAAATATAATTCATCCAGTATATTTCATTTTAGAAATGCAGGAAGTATGAAGAGGAGGACTGAAGTGCAGGACAGCCTAGGCAAAGAGTGAAATCCTACCCTAAAAGCAACAAAAGCAAAATAAACTGGGGGTATGGCTCAAGTGCAAAATTCCATCTTAGCCAGTAGTGAAGCCCTGCATTCAAACCCCAGTACCACCAAAAAAAAATCCCAAACAAAACCATAAAGGCTATCTTGTATTGAGTAAGTATTATCTTAATCTACATAAAATGACTTTTATTGTACCATTTTAATAAAATAATTTTGGCAACCCATAAAACTAATGATTACTTGTAATTCCTTAATTTCTCTTCCTTCCTAAATTTTTTTTATCACTACTTAGCAATTAAAACTCTATATGAGCTTCTGGATGTATATTTATTTATGAGCTTCTGCTCTGGATATTACTGTTTGGCTAGCTGACTGATCACATTTTTGTACCTTACAATGTACATGCCAGTAAAAAGATGCATTTTGTCTTTTTTAGGAAGATTATTTTGCTTTCCAAGAGTGGACTTGCCTATTTTGCAAATTCATGCTAAGATGAAATGTGTCAGGAATAATCAGGACATTGTCATTTTGCAAGAGATCAATAGTACTGCACATTCTCTTGTGAATGCTCTTGTTCAGGCCAATTCACAAGAGCTTGTTGAGTTTCTACTATGTAGCAGAGAGTGAGTTAGGCTTTGAGAATACAAAGATGACTAGGATATAAGTATGTGAGGTATTGCAGCAATAAGGACTAATAAAGCTGAAGTACATCTTGCAAAATTCTTCGACAACACATTCAGTAACAATGATTTTATTCTACAAATATTTAAGATGTCTTGCCATAGACCATTCTGCTAAGTTTGGATTTCAATAAGATAAAACAGTGAACAGCACTGTTCTTGGCTTCCTGAAACAAAACACTCAAATGACACATATTTGGCATTAAAAACAAGGCCTTTGTAATTATCTACAATTTGTTTTGCTTACTGTTTTTGAGTTAAACTCTCTGGGACAAGAATCAGATTATGTCACTTTTCTTGCTTAACAAGAAAAGATCAAATTCCTTACTTCAGCTTTAAATTCTGACCTAGGATTAATTTTCTAGTCTCAACTCTGCGTGTGTCATAGGATGTGGTCCAAGCAGATGATCCTCAAAATATCAAGGGCTTTCAATCCTCTATGGCTTCCTCTCTACGTGGAAAGGCTCATCCCACCTGTGGATGTACATTACTGCCACACTTGCCATTTTGTCAAACTCCTACTCATTCACACATTGCCTCTTCCATGACTCCAGAGCAAATCACTGCTCTTAGGCACAAGATTTCATTACAAACCTGAAACTGCCTTGTGAATGGTTTAGGGCAGGTAGAAATGCACTCAGTAAACCACAAGGTCAAATCTGTCTGGTTTTTGTTTTAAAATAATTTAAATGTGTGATTGGGTTTTTTACCATTCTTTTCTCTGTCCACTTGTATCTATTTCACTAATTACAGGAATTATTTTCCTACCCATATAATTGTAGTTAGATTTGACTACAGTAGGGCTCAAGCTGTGGCTTCTACATAAGATAGAGTAAATATTAAGTGGATGAAATGGGATTCCTCTACAGAGCCCAGAGCATGCATACTTGTAAAAATGGGTTCTGTGCTGAGCCCTACCAGGTATAATTACTGGTTTCTCTTACTCTAGCCCATGGGTCTTGCTGGCTCCTGGATGTGGGCTGTGGTTTCTAATGTTGCTGCTGCCCTGTTTCGCTTGTCTTGACCTGTCTGTTTGCATTTCCATTTCTGCCACCGCTCTGGCCGTGGTGATGGTGGTCTCCTTCTCAACACTGGGAACGTGCTCTTCCTCTGGATATAAGATTTTGAGCCCATACAAGAGTACCTGAGTACATCATGGAATTTTATCTTCTCAGAACTCAAAATCATCACTCCCTAGCAGTAATGGGGTTTGGGTGTCATTGACCTACTTTAGAATGAATTTCCTCTAGGTGAGAATTTCCTTCCTCAGCTATGGCTACTGCTGTTATCCTTAATGAAACTAATTTTGACCATTATGTCTTATAGCCTTCTTCATTATTTTCCTAAGGAGTTTTATGGGGATGATACCTGAGATTTTTAATTTGATTTTATTCAAACCAGTACTTAGTGAGCTCCTATTCTGTCTCAGCGGCTGAGTTAAACTGTATAGTGTTCCACTTAATAATCTCAAAACTACAGAACTCTCCTCATTAGCCCTCTGTTGAATATGAGAGAATCTAGGAAATAACTTTCTTATAGTAGTCATACTACATAGTGTCAGAGCTAGGATTGAAAATTCAGGCCTGTGTAAACCCAGAGCCCAAGTCCTTCCTTTGCTTTATGTTACTTCCAGTATGGGTGCCACTAGGACTGTAAATCAGGGCTTTTGAGGGTTCAGCAGGCGTGAATGGCATTACCTTGCAAATGGTACTTAAGAGTTCACTGGGAGACTGACCCTGCTAATGCCACAGTGACAGTAAAAGTCTACAGAATTTGTAAGTGATGGTAAACGCCAGTAAATGGTGGTTCTATACATATTCAAGCTTTGCTTTTCTTCTCAATGACAAATGTAGAGGAAAGAAAATATTTTAAGAAAATATTTTTTACAGCTTAATTTTCTAAGGGACTTGGACAACCTTAGGGGCTTCTTATTCTCTCTATTTTCTTGAGTCCTCTAAGGACTAACATGTTAAGAATTACAATTATTCTTTCCAGATGTTGGAGTTTTGATTGCAACTAGAATAGGGGCAGCTAAGTAGTGGCGGTGCTGGCATCGCCTAGTGGAAAATATTTAGACACACCATAAAACCCTTCCAAGTCTCTCTCAGTGTTTTATTTGCATTGATATGTGCTTGGCCCAGTCAGCATTGCTTGTGAGGTGGATCAGAATGACTAGGCAAAAGAACTCTGGAAGTATTCCTCCCATCCCATTGCGTTTCTCAAGCATTGAACCCATGAATGATAAAAATTATTCTGCACTTAGGTAAGAAATTGTGGAGAACAGACACCATCTGTGAATATATTAAGAAACTGGTTAATTCAAAATGCATGGGAAATTACAAAGAAATCCCAAATGTTTAAATGAATTGTTGCTTTTTTTTTTTTTAAGAGCACTGGGCAATTTAAGGAAGCCATAGATCAGCTATTAAATTATATTCATTTTCTAAGCTTCATTTTCTTCTTTAAAAATACATATGAAGGTCATGTTAATTTCTATACATCACGGAAATGCCTGTTCTGTCAAGAGAATATACTTTTATTTACCAAGAGTAACTGCTCAGTCGCCTTGCCATTTCTCTGGGTGTTCCTCCTGGGAACAAACTTTTTGAACCAAATATCCCTTGTAATAATTCTTGTTCTCACTGTGTTTCAGGTTTCTCTTTTTCCATCTCACTGCCAACACATTATTTTTTGTCTTTTGATAAAAGTTATTCGAATAGGAGGGAGGTGATTTCTTCTTGTAGCTTTAATGTGCACTTCCTTTAACTATTAGCTTTCTTTAATTATTTTTAAAGTTATATTTAAGTAGTTGTTCAAAGGGGCTTTAATTCGAAATGTGTTTGAGAGTACAGTGCATTTTGATTAATATCATTTTCTCATATAATTGTTGCCACTTACATGTCTCCTTTTGACAAGTTGTATTTAGAAGTATAATTTGCAAAAGTTCTTCCCATTCTGTAGCTGTCTTTTCACTCTGTTGATTATTTCCTTCTCTTTGTGAAAAATGTTTACTTTCTTTACTTTTTGCCTTTGTTAACCATGATTTTTTTTTTTTTTTTTTGGCCAGTCCTGGGCCTTGGACTCAGGGTCTGAGCACTGTCCCTGGCTTCCTTTTTGCTCAAGGCTAGCCCTCTGCCACTTGAGCCACAGCGCCACTTCTGGCCATTTTCTGTATATGTGGTGCTGGGGAATTGAACCCAGGGCCTCATGTATATGAGGCAAGCTCTCTTGCCACTAGGCCATATCCCCAGCCCCTGTTAACCATGATTTTAAGCCATATCTAAAAATCCTTTCCAGTCTAGTATCATAAACTGTTTCTTATACATTATCATCAACTGCTGCATTCACATTTTCTGATAGTTTGTAGTATGAGTTGTATTCTTTTATTCATTTTGAGTTAATGTTTGTATTTAATGCAAGACAGGAATCTAGTTTCATTCTTCTGCATGTACATACCCAGTTTTATCAAGAACATTTCTTGAAGAGACTGCCTTATCCCCAATATATGTGTATTGGCACTGTTGTTGAATGTCAATTCACTGTAGATGCATGGTTTTAGTTCTGGGTTTCTATTGTGCTTCAGTGGTGTTTGTGTTTGTTTTATGTTTATGCCAGTACTATATGCTTTTATTATTGTTGTTATGGTAGCTTTTTTTTTTTTTTGCTGGTCCTCGGGCTTGAACTCATGGTGGGAATTGTTCCTAAGCATCTTTGTGCTCAAGGCTAGCTCTCTATATGATAGCTTTTTATTAAATTTTAAAATCAGAAAGTATGATACTGTGACTGCACTTAGCAGGATTGAATCCTATATCTCAAAAGAGGTGGAAGAATTGTAAATATTCTCATCATTAAGCAAAGATAAATGAATATTTGAAGAGATGAATGTTCTCATTGTGCTAATTTTACCATTGACAATGTATGCACATATGAACATATTACATTATTACCTGTTAAACATGTATAATTATTATACATCACTTTAAAGCACTTTCCCAGATGAAATACTGTGCCACTCTAGAGGGTTGACATGTATTAACAAGATAGATGACACCTAAAACCGTATTTTCAGTAAAACACATCACATAGAGACATAGTCATATGTCAGCAGATTCTACAAAGTACTGTTTTGTGTTTGGATCTTCTCTATACAGAGAACCTTCATCTGAGAGTTTCTCCTCATCTTTCTGCTGCATAAGAGGCAAAAGAGAGAGAAAAGGGATGCATATCCTCAGTCAAAACATCAATCTGTTAAGGTGACAGAATAAAATACTTCAAGTTTTTCTGGTATTGCGAAATGATTCTGAATAATAAGATACCAGAAAAGGCAAATTGCTGACACTGTATTGCCTAAAATGTGGATTGCCATCATTGTGAATAATAAGGCTAATAGCTATCAGGCATTAGATTCGTACTCTGTAGTAGGAATGATGCAGACACACAACTTTATATTCAGCACTATCTAAATGATGATTTATATTGTCCCAAATAATCACCTTATTTGAAAATTAATTTCAAAAGTAACTAATTTTGTTACTATATAGCCATAGCTAATGGACTTTATAAAATGGACAAATTCAATACTCCTTATAGACTTACGTATCTAGCTCTAGTCAAGCATGAAAACTTGAGGAAAATAGTTGTAACTAGAATTTCAATGTTCTGTTCATATATTTTAAAAACAGATGTAACATTTGAAAAGATAAATCCTGGGAGCTACCTGTTAAGTTTTCTAGTACAGTGAATAGTATGCATTGAATGATGTTAAAACCTCAAGCTCTGTGAGGAAGTGAGAAGTGGTTTGCATTTATTGCCAAACACTTGGCTTAAATTAAGTAGTTAATAGTGTAGGTAAATAATAACATTTATTGAATAAACTAGTTTAAAAACATCTTTAAGTACATAGTACTGAAAGTACTTACGTACACAGGAGTTGCCATTCAACAGTATGCCTTGACCAATACCATCCCTTTCAAAGTATCATTTCATGTCCTTTAAAATAATTTTGTCATTGATTGATAATTTTTTTCTAAAACCATAACTATATCTCAAGGTTAAAATAGCTTTCAAAGCTTTTTTGAATATTTCTAATGAACATTTGATTTTATCATTATTTAAATTTCTTGAGCTCAGAGCTTGTGCTTCCCAGGCAGTTACCCTACCACTAGTGCCATGTCCCAGCCCTTTGTGCAGTTGTTATATTTAATAGGATGTTCCTTTTTGAATATACCAGCCAAGACCACAGTCCTCTTATTTAAATTTCCAGTGCAGCTGGATGACAACTTTGCACCATCATAGCCAGATTTTTATTGGTTAAGATGAGGTCTCATGAACTTTGTTTGCCTGGGATGACCTTGAGCCATTATCCTCTATATCTCCCCTTTGTAAATAGCTAGCTAGGATTCTAGGATTCTAGGTGTGAGCTACCAGATCTGACTAAATTGTGTGTGTGTGTGTGTGTGTGTGTGTGTGTGTGTGTGTGTGTGTATGTATGTTGGTCATGGAGTCTGAACTGAGGCCCTGAGCATTGTCCCTGAGTTTTTGCTCAAGGCTAATCTCTGTCACTTGAGCCACAGATCCACTTTTGGCTTTTTGGTGGTTAATTGGAGATGAGAGTTCCATGAACTTTCTTGCCCAAGCTGGCTTTGTAGAGTGATCCTCAGATCTGAGCCACCCATATTCAGTTTAAAATGGTAAACATTCATAAGAAAATGTTAAATTTATATCTTATGTATAATAAATTATATATCTTATATAATAAATTTTATAAATTAAATGCTGTAATTTATAAAACTAGCAAGGTCATGCATAATCAAAGAAAGAAATAGAATAAAATGTACATCAACCATTTTTGTTTTTTTCTGCAGATATTTTAGGAATGCAAAAAATTATAATGCCATGCTAATAATGTTCTAAATTCTGCAGATTGCTTTGGAAACGTATTAGCCCTTGGTCCCTGTAGTAATTCAGGTAAGTATGACTACTATTTTTTTTTTGCCAGTCCTGAGGCTTAAACTCAGAGCCTGGCCACTGTCCCTGGCTTCTTTTTGCTCAAGGCTAACACTCTACCACTTGAGCCACAGCACCACTTTTGGTCTTTTCTGTTTATTTGGTGCTGAGGAATCAAACCCAGGGCTTCATGTATGCTAGGCAAGCACTCAACCAATAGGCCACATTCCCAGCCCCAACTACACTTCATTTAAAAAAAAATTATTGTCAAACTGATGTGGAGAGAGGTTACAGTTTCATACATTAGGCATTGGATACATTTCTTGTACTGTTGGTTACTTCCTCCCTCATTCCCCCTCCTTCTCCCCCTTTCCCTTTTCCCCATGAGTTGTTCAGTAGATTTACACTAAACAGTTTTGCAAATATTGCTTTTGTAATCGTTTGTCTTTTTTACCCTGTGTCTCTCGATTTATAGCTATACCCTTATGAACACAAAAGATGATGTTAAGTGAAATGAACTCCATGTTATGGAAAGGACTGTTATATCACTGTTGTAATTACTTTCAACATGAGATGTGAGACTAGCTTCTATTATTGATGATCCTCTTGTATCCCCTTCCTGTGGTTGTACCTACACTATCTCTGTATCTTATCTGAGTACATTGGAAACAATATATACAGGTATTAGAACTAGGAAACTGAAAGGGAATACCAAAATCAAGAGACTACACTTCACTGGACAGATGAGAAAGCTGAGACTCGAAGGTCTAAGAGTCACTCAACATTACAAAGGCAGTGAGTGGCAGCAGTAGAAAGATAACACATGTCTCTGACGCTGTACTTTACTGTTCTGCATGTCTTTTATTTCTGAAGCTTTCACATTGGAAGGCAGCGAATTTGCAAGACCTGCTTCCTATCATGTGCAGAGAATGAGTTCCTGTTCATGTATTGAACTCTGTTGATAAAATAGTAACTTGCTTTCTCTACTCCGAAAAATTGTTTGCATCAGCCCAAATAAATAGACATACTTTCCAAGAGAATCAGAATGTCCATGGCTAAACAAAAAAGAAAGGAAAAACAAACAAACAAAACCCCTGTGTGTCATATAATAACAAAAGTCTATTTGAAATGGAAATGGTTTTGTTTTTAGAAAAACAAACTATTAAAGGAACTAAGCTATGTACTGAGGAATCTCATAGACTGTGAAGTTTGTTTCCTGCTTTAATAAAATTGCTTAGTTTTTGGTGAGATTAAAAATACAATATTTTGCTTATTTTCTTCTTATATGACCAGACCAAACTATGGGAGAGCCATAGTTTGAAGCATATAATAATATTTGAAAAACATTCACATTGCATGTTATTCTAGGTTAATTAATGCAAAATCCCAACTCTATTTTCCTCATTCCAAATAAATCTCTGTGTAAAAGGCAAGGACACTGAAAGGCAAAAATGGGTTTTTAATGCAAAATTGGGTTGAGATTGTGATTATGACAAAGTGAAAATTAAAATCCATAGATTACACAATAATAATGATATAGGACCCTCTTTGTCCCCACTGCATTTATAGCATTTTTTAACATTACAATATCAACTTTACTGTAATGCATATTAAATAAAAAAAAGTAGGATTGCCAGGGGAGGAAATTCTATAAATGACAAGGATGAGCACAGTTAGAAACAGTTAAATTGAAAGCACAATTTCTATTGAATGCAGAAAACTTTCACTATATGCCATATTAGTGTAAATTGAAAAATTATAATTTGAAGCGTTTTAAGTGGGGGTATTTGTATATTCAGTTAGTTAAGCCTAATTGTCTTATTTGTGCCTCTGTATCTCATGCTAAATTAAGATGTAAAGCAACCACATTGTTGCATGTTTTATATAGTAATATTAAAGAAAATCAAACCCAAACAGAATAGCCAAAAAATCTGCAGTATTCTATAAACTATCTTGTCAAAAATGGCACCTATGTGTATTTGACTATCTGATCCTCTGACAGAGCTAAATGGATTTCCAAATTTTCCAAAACAATAATAATCTAAAATTTACCCCCGGGCTTTGCAAAATCATGAAACTTCCAGTCTAATAGATAATTGTTTTGGAAATTTATGTTTCTGAAATGGGATGGAGGGTGAGCAAATTGCACATGCCAACTTAACCATAGCTAATTAAAATCAGCCGGCGAATGAGTTTATTTTGGCAAAAAAGAAATGAGCTACACTTGAGATGACTGGTGTGGAACTCAGATAGACATCCACAGAAAAATATATTTCTTCTTTTTGTGGGCATTTTACTTTAGTCAGACAACTGCATTCACATCATTCTCTTTGAGACAGTAAATAATCAGCCATTTAATGCAATAGCATTCTCTGAAAAACCAAAAGACAAAAATTTGGTGTTCAAAAGATGTTACTTTTCCTAAGTGCAATCCCTGCCTCCATAGGGTACCAAATTAAGTATAATTAATTATTTTGGAAAACCCCCCAGTAATTGTATTTTCTAAAATGTGACAATCATCCTGGCAAAGGATAGGGCGAGGAGTAGGACAGAGGACTGAAGAAGAAGAGATTGGCACCATCTTTCTAAACAGAAATTTGTCAATGCTATCAAAAGTCTTCATTTTTGTCTCAGAGATTTCTCTTGTAGAGAATTATCCAAAGGAAACAACTAGAAATGCAGATGAAAGCTGTGTTTCATATCAATTAACAAGAGAATAGATTTGCTTTTGGGGGGGTTCCAGTCATAGGACTTGAACTTAGGGCTTGAATAATATCTCTAAGCTTTTGCCAGTGCTCTATCATTTGAGACTCAGCTCCACTTGCAAGTTTTTCATTCTTGCGTGGCTGACTTCAAACCATGATCCTCAGATCTTAGCCTCCTGAGTAGCTAGGGTTACAAGTATGAGCCACCAGCAACTGGCTGAAAAAAGATTTTTTCTTTGGCCAGTCCTAGGGCTTGGACTCAGGGCCTGAGCACTGTTTTGGCTTCTTTTATGTTCAAGGCTTTCCTCTACCCCTTGAACCACAGCACCCACTTCCAGGTTTTTCTGTGTATGTGATGCTGAGGAATCGAACCCAGGGCTTCTTTCATGCTAGGCAAGCACTTTACTGCTAATGATCCTAAGCGAAATTAACTACAAGATTTGAAATACGTGTTTTATCTTTGTTGTTATCTTTATTGTTGTTATTTCCTATGTGCCATATGAAATTATTCCTTTTTCTTTTGTCTTTCTTCCCCATGGTTTTACCCCTGATGTCACTGTAACTGACTTTGGTACATTGGGTATTGTATGTACGTTTATTGGAACTAGGGAAGAGGAACACTAAAATGGACAGACAAAGGGTAAAAGATGAACCAAAGCAACAGCAATACTTAGAAGGCAGTATGTTGTAAACCACCTGTACAATTTGGTGGAGGGTGGGGAGGGAATTGGGTATGTAGAAGGTGGGAGAAAAATGGAGGAGGTAACAAGTTTGATAAGAAATGTATTCACTGCCTTATGTATGAAACTGTAACCCCTCTGCACATTACTTTGATAATTAATTAATTAATTAAAATGATATTTTTATGCAGAAGACATTTTGCAACCAGATTCCAAAACAGATACCTCTATATAGGAAAATATTACATAACTATGCCCTAAAACTTTTTTCTTTGCATAAGAAATAACAGTACTTCAATATGTTGTGAAGTTAAAGCAAACTACTATACTTTTAAAATTTTTTTTGGTATAAGTCATGGGGCTTGAAGGCAGGGCCTGGGCACTGTCCCTGAGCTTTTATGCTCAAAACTAGTGCTCTACCACTTGAGCCACAATTCCACTTCTGAAAAAAGGCAGATTAAAAGAAAGAATATGGAGTTTATAACACTTAAAATAAGGTGAACGTGTTTTCCAGAGAGAGAGGGATTGATAGGCTGCAAATTATGAGGAGAAAACAAATTAATGTTGAATATTATAGATTTTCTCTGTGAAGTCACCAACCTTGACTGTACATTTGAGCCATAGCTGGAACAGCAGAACTTTCTGAGTTTACTTAAAATTGTAAACATGCTTGTTTAGTTATCAGACATAGATTCTTATTTGGTGTGGCCCAGCCTTACAAAATCTTTGAGAATTATATTTGGCATCAATAATAGATTAAATTTACATAGGAAAATTCTCTACTGACTGTTTCATTTTTATTTTCATGCGGTGGGATTTTGCTCCCTGTAAATCACAATACAACCACTGTCCATTATGTGTCATTTTAGGTAATGTGCGTCAACTTTCAGTCACTTTATTCTGTGTACTTGCTGCTTCTTTTTCAGCACATCCTTAAACAACACTTATCACAAGACCATTATCCAGTACTGAAATAATGAGAAACTAATTTCAACTTTAAAAATACCCAGAATATGGACTGATGATAGCATGAAAGTTTTGTCACACAGGTACGAAAAAATAAGTATGATACTACCATGTGCAATTACATTCTTAAGGAAATTGCAGTTTCTATTTTTGTTGTTTTAATACTATGTGGCCATTACTGCAAGTATTTGGTTTAAATCTCTAATACATTGAGAAATTGTAGTGTCTAGCATGGTTCTGTGTGTATACGGACATTCAGTGTGAATGTATAGTAGAAATTTATTACTTAGGCAGAAGCTTGCTCGCTGTCCATGAGGTCCACTTTTAAAATGCTATCAATATGACTGAAGGCTTGATGTTTTAAAGCACAGTTAGAGGACTCCTATTACAAACATGAATTAGAGGTTAACACTGATCTGCTCAAATAAAAAACATTTTGTAACTATTAAAATAACTACGTAAAAGTGTGTGAGATGTATGGGCACAGGAACGAGGTTAGGGACACAGGAATGGGGTGGGAGGTACCCAGACATACAAGCAGGGTGGCAAATAGAAGTTTAAATTTAAAATAGAAATATACAAGTTTTATAAGATAGCCTCCTCCCTTCCTGCAAAAAAAAGTGCCGACAGAAAAAGAAACCTTTTTAGGCCTCCCCATAGATCAGAGATTC
Source organism: Perognathus longimembris pacificus (assembly GCF_023159225.1). NCBI lineage: Eukaryota > Metazoa > Chordata > Mammalia > Rodentia > Heteromyidae > Perognathus > Perognathus longimembris. The sequence goes on from NC_063167.1 coordinate 55,980,530, forward strand.
ACACCCAGGACTTTTAAGTTCAGAGCCTCCAGGGAGGCATGGAAAGAGCTGTGGCCTGTTTGTTTCAGCACCTGGATTCTACAAGGCTCTCTGTGGACACATTTGTTTATGTTGTGAGTTAGTGACTAAGAATTCAGTGTTGCAGGAAAGGATAACAAAAAGGACAACAGTAATTAAACAACACGAGGCATTTCATTAACTTTTTACCAGTTCCATTCTTGCAGGAAAGATGCAGTTTGTTGGCTGGCCAATGAGAATTCTTTTGTTTCCTCTTTGGGTATTTTCTCCAGTTTCTAACTCACCAGACTGTCTCATTTTGGGCTTTGAAAAAGAAAGGGAGGAATGTAGACAGTCATCTATCTTTCAATGCCTTAAACAAAAAGGATAACAAAAGCATTATTGAAAGAGGAAGAAAAGAAGGATTTAAAGAAAGGCAAGCTCACCCACCTTCATAAGAGATGATATTTCTTAAGGATATGCTTTTCTTTTAAGTGAACACACACACACACACACACACACACACACACACACACACACACACACACACACACACCCCTAATGGAATAATGGAGTTTAAGGCTTGCTTGTTTTAATTTATGCCAGGGAAGAAAAGGCTAGTTTTAAGCAGTAAACAAGAACTTATACTTTTTTATCTGCTCTCAGTGATCCAAGAGCTGTCTGTGAATGAGATGGTACCATGCATTTATTAAGACCAAGAGCAATCCTGTGATTAGGAGCTAAACAATTACATACATATTTACCCTGGTTATGCATATACAGGAATTAATATATTGGACAGTGTAGGCTGCAAGACAGATTGATTAGTATTATGTGCTAAGGACTCTGGTAGATATTTTGCTTGAATTTTGCTTTCAGTTGTAAGGTATCTATTAAAGTTTATAGTGTTATAGTTTGAATCTGCACAGGATTGTTGTGAGGATTAAGGAAGAGAAATAGCCAGTATCTCGTATGTTGATTTCCTACAATGTCTTGTAGGTTTGGGCAAGGTTAAAACAACCCAGTCAATGTCACAGAGTAAGTAGACAGAAGTGCCCCAAACCCTTCATCCCATGGTCACTGAGGGACTTTGATAGTAATTATTCACTGCAGGTGACAGGAGAGATTGTAGGCCACACATTCTAAGGAAAAGTTTATTATTGTTCAAAGTATATTCTGAGAACAATTTAGTTACTGAGAAGAGTTATATTTTTATATTATGTTTATTCTTGAGGTACAATGTTGTACAAGTTGCTTAATGTCTTCTTTCCATGCCAAATGCTGCAGGTAGCTGTTTCCCTCTGACAAGAGATTCTCCAAATTCATATATAAAGATTACATTCAAAGGAAGTTGATGTCACAAACTCTGGAGTAAGGATATTAGTAGGACACTTTTATGATCTTTTGGTGATAATTTAATTCCCCTAATGCTTCACAGGCAGAGTCCTTTATGTAATCTTAATGAGATTCAAAGGCATATTCCCCACCTGGAAATGTGAATAGAGTAGTACTAATAAAGGTGTCAGGGATGTATTTTTATTTTTATCTAAGAAACTTTTTGTGCCAGCACTGGGTCTTAAATTCAGGGCTTGGATACTGTTCATTAGCTTTTCCAAGCAATGCTGGCTCACTTTCATTTGAGCCATACCTCTACTTCTGGCTTTTTGCTGTCCAACTGTAGATAAGAATCCCATGGACTTTCCTGCTCAGGTGCTTTGAACATCTATCCTCAGATCTCTCAGACTTTTGCGTATCTAGGATTACAAGTGTGAGCCATTGACATCCATCAGGGCTATGATTTTTAGTCCTAATATGTATAAATCATATTTTTAATTACAGGAATATGCACAAATATGAGGAAAAATTGCAAAGAGTCTAAGAATGAATGTATATATTAAATGGCAGAATGAGAAGGAATTGAACTCTTTCTTTGTTTTTGTTTTTGGGTTTTTTTGGAATAGAACTCTTGTGAAGTTGTGATAGAAAACATTATTATCAGAGGACCAGAATATCAAATGTCCAACATATTAACATTAGAATAGAAATAATCATATTTTGTTAAATCTTCTCAGTGAAAAATAAAAAATATCAGTGGTGCTTTTACTACCAAGAGGCACAGAAATTTTACAAATGAGCAAAGATTATCTGCATAATTCTTCCAGTGATTCATAATAAAACTATGCGAAGGGTGTTGCTATCTGTTAGTATTGTGCTAAATATTAAAGGCAATTTTTTAAAAATGTGTTTGTGTATGTGAGAGAGGAGAGAGTATTCATATGCATGTGACAGACAGGTGAAGGAGAAAATGGAGTAAAAAGTGTATATATATATGTACTGTAATTAATTCTCTTGATTAACATCCTGTTTTAGAGAATGAGTCATCAGAGAGTTTCTATTTATTCATTTCTTAGTGTCTTCCAGTTTAGGTAGTATCAGTATTAATATAATACTGCAATTACTTCTTTGCTTACCATTCATCATTGACTACGCTTAAGACCATCTGCTAAAGTTGTTTCTTTGTATAGGAGCTTAAATACTTTACACTACATTTTTTCCTTAAAAACACAATATGTGTGTATATATTTAATAAAACCATGTAGAAAAAGGAAATAAGGGGGTAAAAAAGAAAGTACTGAGTCAACCAATCTTCCCCAGTTTTCTACCTTCACATAGCACTATCTTATATTTGTAAATGAAAACAAAATAAAAATTGCTAGCATTTACATTTTAATTGCTTTTATATTAGTGCATTTTGCTTACATTTCAACTTTATTATCCTAACATAGTTGTACAAAAGGATTTCAATCAATATGTCAGTTTATGAGTATAATTGATCTTGATCATTGACATCCTATCTATCATTCTATGTCATCTTTTCCAAACCCACTCACCTGCTCAAGTTACCTGGCTCCATTTTCACATATGTACACTGAATATTATGACTACATTCACCCACACTTCCTCCCTTCTGGCATAAGAAAGAGAAACAAGGAGGACCCTTAAACAAATTCAAGAGAGAGAATAATTTCTTGTTTCTAGGCTTTAAACAATTATTAATGTATTTTGGGACAGTTTATAAAATGCCTCTGTGGACATCAAGTGGTTCTTATAAAACAGAATTAAAATAGTACATGGCAAAACTTTTTGAGGGTTTGGTAAAACACAAAACATGTTTTGGATTTGGTAGAGCCACCACAGATACTTGAAAAGTATTTTGCAATAGTCATCGAGGCCAATGTGTTCCTCAGTTAGCTCATTCTGAACAAGTTGCTTCTTTTTTGATGAAGGCTGATGATTGATCACTTGTTTTCTTTTACTAAAGAAAATCCTACTTATGGCAATTTCAAGGAAGATCAAATTTTCTTTTTCTAGTGAATTACTATTTGAAAACCCAATAATTTAACAGGCATGTTGTTTACTTGTTTTTAAATGTTCACAGCAGGACTATAATTACAGTTGAGCTCTGATGTTCAGAAATTGACCTCCCTCCATTCTTCATTCACAGTTCAGATCATGTCTTAAAGATGGAAAAAAATTGGAGAGTTCATCTCATCTCCTTTATCTTTTGGTCTTTCTCATCCTTTTCTGGTTCTTTCCTCACCATCTTCTGTTTTTCATTTTTTTTCTTTGAGCATATCTCAATAATGGAATTTTGGTTGCATGTTGGGTTTGGTGAGCAGCCAAATGTCAGCATTTTCTTGCCATTCTTCAAAGTTCTTCCTCCTCTGATGATTCTCTGCTTCTCTTTTGGTGGCCAGTGTTCTGAAGCTACCCTTGTTCCCACAGATCTCTCTAATTCTGCCTGTGAGAGCCTCAAACCATCTTCTCATCAAAGTTTACCTGTGGCTACCCAGTGTCATGTCTGGGGCAAGGAGTACTGGAAATGTCTTGAATTATTTAAATATAGTTGCATGCATTGCTTTTTTTTTTTTTTTTTAAGAAAACTAATGTTTGATTTCAGAGAGTTTTTAGAAAAATGTCCTTAAGACTTTTTGGTACAAGTGACAGAATTCAATTGAATCAAGTGAAGGCAGAAAGAGATGACAAGGACATTTCAGTGTATCCAAGGATGTCATATTTCTCCAGTTAGATTTAGAACCAGGTCTACAGTCCCATCAGGCTCTTTCTATGTTTTAGTTACTCTGGAAGAGAGTATGTTATTTGTCTTTCCTGTAGATAACCTTTTTCTACTTTGGAAGAACATGGCTAAATATATGTTCTGAATTTTCTTATAACAAGTTCAACCACCAGAGAAAGGATTAAATTTTTGTTTTTTTCTAAATTCATACCAAGTTTATTAAGGCACCCACTTTGAGACTAGATGGTGTGGATGCTCTACTACCTAATGACTTCTAATGACAACTTACACCTGAGTATAAAACAGGGCTCTTTGGGAAGAGGAGTCAGTGAGAAGGGGAAAAGTGAAAGTGGTAGGTCCTGATTATTGAAGTACTTTATATGTATGAAAATAGAATAATGAAACCCATTAAAATTGGTTTTTAAAGGAGGGGGCAAGAAAAAGCAAGAAGGGAGGTGAATTCAGTGCATTATAAGCATGTATAGAAAAGAAACTTTCTTACGCAGTTAACATATGCTCTTAAAAATAACGTGAAAAGATATAGGAGCTTAAACAATATTGAAATTGTCATTTTAAACAGTTCATTAATTTAATTCAGCTAACCGATAAATGTATTAGTAAATAGAAGCCAAACTGATTTGGTTAAAATGATTAGTTTGTATTTTTTGTAATAATACAATGATACCATGATGTTTTAAAAAATATATATTATATAGTGATTGCCTATTATTTCTCTTTCTGTCTTCCTTGTCAATTGTAAGCCCTTTGTAGATTAGGATTATGTCAATTTTGTGCCCCCACCCCCCGTGTATGCTTAGTAATGGCTCAAGATGAGTATAATCTTCTTAGTGTACTCAGTAAATATTTGAAAGATGAAATCATGAATTCTCCATAAAGTGAATAATAACAGGATATGCTTACCTGAACACTGTCTAGTGCCAGGTGCTGAGTGCTTTAAATGGATTACTTAATTTAAGCTTCACAATAATGATGTGAAATAGAGACCACTGTTGATCTTATTTTAATTTATAATCATGGAATACAAGACACCAAGAAGTTTAATAACTCATCCAAGTCATATATCAAAATAGATACTGATGTCTGTCTTTAGTAACTCTGCCTCTGGGGAGTCACTGTCAGTTTTCATGCTATTTCACCCTGTTTTATGAGTTCTATCATTCTTCAGAAAAGCATCTTTAGGGCTGGCAATGTGGCTTAGTGGTAGAGTGCTTGCCTAGCATGCATGAAACCTGGGGTTCAATTCCTCAGCACCACATAAAAGGAAAAAGCTAGAAGTGACTCTGTGGCTCAAGTGCTAGCCTTGAGGAAAAGAAGTTCAGGGACAGTGCCCAGGCCCTGAGTTCAAGCCCCAGGACAGGCAGAAAAAACAAAACAAAACAATATTGTATTCCCCCCTCCCCCCACCCCAAGATGTATAGTTCATTTCCAACATAGTGGCTAGTGGGTTTCACTACTGAATTAATTCACCCTTTGTCCCACCATTTTTGTGCTTCCCCTTCCCCTTTCCAGATAAGATAAACTTATATACAAGACAAAGAGTACAGATATCAAAAACAGTGACAGAAGAACAAGTAAAGAATAAAAAACAAGAACAGCAAAAAGCACAATAAAAAAGAATTTTTAGAAACTCTTTCTTCAGCATTTTTTTCCCCTCAGGTGTTAAGGTGTTGAACTTGTTCTGCAATGGGCAATACCTTCTTGTGTACTTTGCATTGTTTTCTTGACGATAAACGGTATTTCCTTAATGGGCTGAACTTTAGTGTTACTCAACCCTTTGAAAAATGGAGCTTGATTATTTTTATGTTACTAGTTTTTCTAAATCTTTCTGTCTTCATTATCACAAAATTATTATCATTCTAAAGTTTCATTCTTGTTTTTTTTTTTTTTTTTGGCCAGTCCTGGGCCTTGGACTCAGGGCCTGAGCACTGTCCCTGGCTTCTCTTTGCTCAAGGCTAGCACTCTGCCACTTGAGCCACAGCACCGCTTCTGGCCGTTTTCTGTATATGTGGTGCTGGGGAATCGAACCCAGGGCCTCATGCATCTGAGGCAGGCACTCTTGCCACTAGGCCATATCCCCAGCCCTAAAGTTTCATTCTTATATTTAGTTTTTTTTTTTTTTTGTTGGTAGGCTTCTCTTGAATTGATGAACTACTGTAAAAGAAAAATTTCTGAAGCACATACATAGTACAATAATGCATATGAAATATATTCTCTCTTCTTATTTGTCTCTAGTAGTCTATTAAGGCCTTGAAACAATGGACGTGTGCTTTACAGACTTGTCTCTCCACTGGCATCTAGCTGGGTATGTGTGCTGGTATCTAGCACACAATATTTGATAATTAAATAGATGAACCAGTGTTGGTGTTGAAGGTCTTACTCCTTTAAAGCACTACTTAGATCTTAGATTTTGCACATCAAATATTGTTCCATAATGGATGTGATAATGAATTGCTAAGATGGATATGATGTTTTTATTGTTAATATTCACAGGGGATATCATTGATTTTCTCACACATTACTTAATGTCATTAAAAACAAGTTTATTTTCCTTATGCTCCAAATATATGTCATTAGACAGATACTTTCTTGAAGACTTTATTGGATCAAGTGTTATTATACTGGCTCAGCCTCAGGATGAATTTAAGTAATTGAGTTATATAACTCAGAGACATGGATCCTAAGCAACATGTAATACCACATTATATTCTTGAGAAAGGTTGCTCATGATGATAAGCAATCTACTTAAAGTAATCACATTTTTTAAAGACTGAAATTAATTTTACAGAAATCTATGATTATTGCATTTATTTTACATGACTACTGGTCATCCCACATGGTCAATAGTTCAGTAATGTGATTTCACTAGTTCATGTGGCTTAGCTTCCTAGAGTTCTAGCAATGGGCTTAACATTCAAAAAAGAATCTGCAGCAGCTTACTTATCATCTCCATGTTTAACCTGATGTATAACTCAAGGTACGAGCTTTTCTTCTGAGATAATGCAGGGACAATGGTCAAGTCATTACTCTGATGTTGACAAGTGCTACTGGGGTGAGAGTTGTGTGTGAAAGCTGATTAGAGAAAGAACAGGTCTATGACATTGCACATACCGATCCAAGCTGGATGTAGCTAAGCTCTGTTTGGAAGCCTCTATAGTGTCTCACTTTGTGAGCAAGAATACTACATTATAATTGATAACCTACCTACTGTTTTTACTATCATATTTCCTTCAGTTTGAAAGCTAGTATGTGTTTAGAGCTGTGTCCACCACTTTGTACAAATGAGAAGATTTTTTTGCTTACTCAGGGAAACATTACAAATCTATACTACAAAATGAAACTATATACAGGACAGAGAGAAGAATGGAGGGAAGAATGAAGTGCGGAGAACATGCTGGATGTCTTGAAAGCTTTGAAGAACTATTATTTATATTAGAATGAAGTTATCTTTTATGTTGACTTAATGAAAGTAGTAAGGAAATTAGATTATAGCCAAATGTGAAGACAAAATTTCAAACAACTGGGAAGTATTCCTGGTAGTCTTAAGACCATTTCACAACAGCCTCTCAGCACAGAATGGAAGAACATACTAGGAACTTATTCAATTTGATTAAAAAATAGGATTTGTGACTGAACTAGGTAAGTTAAAATTCCATTTATTTACCCTTGTCTCCGATACTGTAGATTTAAAAAAGACTAAGAAGAAAATACAAGTCACCCATCATCTTTCTAAGCAGAAACACGGATAATATTTTTATTTTGATATGCATAATCAAGCTGTAGTTTTATCAAAAGTAACCAACAAAGGGAATATATATATATGCATATATATGTTAAATTTTGGATTTTGAATGCCTTCCAAACACAAATATATTTTGAAGGCTTGGTGACATTGGGAGTTGGTGAAACCTTTAGGAGATAGAGCCTAGTGGAAGGAAGTTAGGCCATGGAGACATAGATACTGGAATGCCAGTCCTCTCTCTTGCTTTTTTTTCTGGCTGCAGAGAGCTGAGGACTGTGCTCAGCATTGTCATGTGCCCTCACTATGTTTGTACTTCTTATCAAGGATCAGAGGCAATGGTGCCAAGAAAATACTGACTACATCTTAAATAAGGCAAAATAACCTTTTATTTTTTCACGTTGCTTTAGTCTAAGTATTTGTTTAGTGACAAGGAACTAACAACTGTTCTTGTACAGCTGAGATCATACTTATGCACACACTGTTTTGTGAACTGTATTTCTTTTGTCACATTGTAAATTTTTTTATATGGTCCCATGATTTTAAGATCACCATAAATAAATGAGCGGATAATAATTTTCTAGTATTTTAGGCACACTAACCTTGTTAATATTAATCTGAAAGTGTGATATGAACATGATTGTGTGCATTTTTTGACAATTAGTACAGTTTATTGAGGAAAGAAATCAGATGAATTTTGTAATAGCAATAATCAGAGGTTATATTCAAATGGGATAATTAAGTTCAGCTTTTCTGAAATGAATATGAATAATTATGACACAATTATAAGGGTCTTTGAGCCATATTGGGTGACTTAAATTTTTTCTTATAATCCTGAGTCTAATTCATTTTGTAGAAGGACATGAAGCTACTTATCAGTCAAGTTATTTCTACATGTATTACTCAGTGGCATTGGATTAATACAATTCTTCATAATAATAGAAAATTAAGAAAAAAAAGAAATGCACATTTTCCAAAATGATGAACTCATGAAATGAGGTGACTTAATAACTAATTGATACAATTTCATTGATTTCATTTCCCTCATCTTTATTTACTCTACATAAAACTGTGAAGAGATCATGAGCTCATTGAGGGTAGATGTCAATTTACATAACATGTATTTCCTTCTGTATCTCACAATCTGCCTCAGTTATTGTGATGTTTAGTTTCTGATTGATTATTTTGAGTTTAGATTTTCCATGTGGGCAAGCATATCATTTATAAATTATGTGTTGCTTATATTATTTAGCAATATATTTATTTTATTTATAGATGTATATTATTTATAGATATTATTATTTCTTCTCTTTCAATACATACTTTTCTATTATTACACTAAGTTGTATAGTGCAATGCCGAATTCTACTTGTCTAGTGTGAACTTATTTGTTAGTAACTGTAGTGCATGCCTTTTGTACTATAGTGTAGCCTTATCCAGACCAATTGTGAACACTTGTTCCCAGAGAGAACAAAGGATTCAGCAGACAGAGAGCTATAAATTCTTTTCCAGGAGAGTTAGAGAACAGACATATTAGCATACTAAAGCCTCTGAGGAATCCCCTGGCACAAATGAATTCTGACTAATTTATTTGGGTATTAAATTTATTTGCTCTTGGGGAAAACTTACATTTTTCAAAACATACCTGAGGACATCTCTTTCCTTAATACGAGAGAGAAAACTCTACTTGCTTGTTCACCATTCAGTATTATGTTTGCTGTTGGCTTTTGAGAATTGCTTATATAAATCAGTCATGAAAAGCAAGTTGAGTACTTTCTTAGATTTGGGATTAGATACTGTATTTCATCAGATGTCAGTTCCAATTTATTGGAGTAAACATCAAACTTTTTTCATTACCTCTTGAAAAGAATGTTCTGTCAATAATAGATCATTTCTGCCTATAACATAAGTTCATAAGTTCATAAGTGCGTTTTATGGTTATTTTGTAGACCATTCCAATGCTGGTCTGCCATTTACTACCCAGGCAAAAGTTGGCAAATTAACTTAGCCTGTTTCAGTTTCTTTGTTCATAAAATGGAGTGAGGTAGTCATGACTGAGAAAGTAATTACCTAGCAGAGTTTTAGAAAGAACTCAGGGTAGTGCATGGTGAGTAGCAGGCACCTAATAAAGAATAACCGAATATTCTTTAAAAGAACATTCAGTATTCCTAATCATTTATTTTTTATTTTCTTTTCATTTGTTCCTCTTCTTAAGTTATATTTGTTTGTATTATTGGTCCTAGAACATATCTCCAATATTGTTTCTTTATTTCTAGGATTATGATATTTCTAGTTTATTATTTTTATGCTTTTATCTCTATGAATTTTTTTTGTTGTTTTGTTTTTTGCCAGTGCTGGGGCTTGAATTCAGAGCCTGAGCACTGTTCCTGGCTTCTTTTTGCTCAAGGGTAGCACTCTACCACTTGAGCCACAGTGCCACTTCTGCCTTTTTTTTTATATACGTGGAGCTGAGGAATCGAACCCAGGGCTTCATGTATAGGAGGCAAACACTCTTGCCACTAGGCCATATTCCCAGCCCTGATAAAACATTTTAATTGCATATCTCTTGACTTTATCTTACCTTTAAGTTGTATAGCAATATTATTGCCTTTCATTTTAAAATTATACAACTTTAGGCATTGATTTCAATTTAAACCAAATTATTTAGAAGAGGGCTATTAAGGTTGTAAGTGGGTAGATAGATAGTGGGGCATCAAGGATGTATAGTGTATGCTCAGTGAAGACTGTTTACAGTATTTTACTCTTGTGAATCTTCTATCATTTCCTTTTTAGTTTATTATATCACTTATTTTTTTAAAAAAACAATACTATGGTGTTTTTAAAGGATGGGCATTTGTTAGGTACAAAATATTACATATAATAAGTCAAACTTATTAAGATATTTAAATTGATTAGTTTGTCTCAACTTGATGAGACAAATATTCCTGGGTTATGGTTCTTTTTTCTCAGAACTATTCATTTTCCCTGGTAGCCTTCAAGTGATTTATTATTTTTCAATATTTTTTGCCACTCATGGGGCTTCAACTCTGGGCCTGGGCGCTGTCCCTGAATTCTTTCAAGGCTAGTGCTCTACCACTTTGAGTCACCACACCACTTCTGGCAGTTAATAAAAAATAAGAGTCTCACAGATTTTCCTTCCCAGGCTGGTTTTGAACCTCGAACCTTAGATCTCAGCCTTCTGAGTAGCTAGGATTACAGGCATGAGCTATAATCTTTTAATATTACAGTCTACATCAAGCAGAAGTCTGGTCACCATAAAGAAGGGCTAGATTTCATTTGAAGAGTATTGGAGGTCATTGATGAATATTAAGCAAGCCAGTGATATTAATAAGATTTGTGTTTAAATAAATGATTTTGGTTGTTAAAAGAAGCATTGAAGGTAGACAAAAATAGAGCTAAGAAACCTGTACTGCGACTATTATAATCTTTCCTGATGAGATTTATGCTGTGACTTTGGTCATGTTGAGGGGCTGAAGAATCAGAAAGGATGATTTGCAATTTATACTCTAAATAGTCAACTATATTCACAAATAGGCTTACATGTAAGAGATTGGGAAGAAAAATTAAAGAAAAGAAGTTTTAAGTTGTTTGGATAGTGGAAGAGTAGTAAATAACTATGCAGAAAGGTTTAAAACATTATTAACATTGTCTTTGTTGTTACTGTCACCATGCCATAAACTTGTGTGTCACAGGTTGTACAATAGAAATGATGTAAAGATGACTTAGATGTTTTGCCAGTCCCTGACAGGATTTCAGGATTATCTTATGTTTGGTGAACAAAGAGTTAGTATGCCAATGGAGTCATTCTAGAGGCCTTTGGCATTTATGAATGGCTTATCGAACCATAACCAAGTTAAGTTGCTGATCAACTGGTTGAAGAAGTTTGGCAGCATCTCCCTATCATGGAAGACACCAATGTTTGGTGGCATGCTCAGACAACATTCTGGCAGGATGTAATGGGTCCCCTAATCTAGAACTCAGAAGAGTACGGTAGGAGGATCAAATCTGAGACCAAACAGATGTATGTAGTTTGATATCATGTCAGAGAAAATAAGCATGAAAACAACAAAACAAACAAGCTCTGACAAAATAACAAAAGCAAGAAAACGTAACAAACCAAACTAAGCCAAACCACGCCAAACCCCCAAATAAAAGAAAAAAGGCAATATCTTATTTATTGTGGGAGAGTCATGTTCTCTGAAATGTATTTGTAAATGACAAGTATTTTTAGAAAATAAATCAAAATATGAAATTAATAAGGCACTAAAATGAAAATAGAAGACAATTGTTAGTGGAATATGTAAGATATAATCTATACACTAAACTACATATGTGTATATATTTCTATTGATTAGTAGAGTGTATCCATTCATACATACATACATGTATCAGTAAATTTAGTAATTACTGGTAAAATGATAAAGTTAATAATTACTGGTAAAGCTACACACATACACAAAAATGTCACAGCAACTGTCTTATGTGCAAGATTAATGTGTGCATATAAATCCCTAGAGGATATTTGAGCTTTTCAGCGCAGTAATAAATCACTCTTGTAGACTTTGGGAAGCAATATAGTACAAACACCAAACACGAATCTTAGGAATTTGGTTGGGATGTATTCACGGAAAACTTCTGTGATAAAATTAAAAGGCTTGGAAAAGCATTGGAACAATGCAAGGAAGAATGCTAGGCGGTTCAGATTTATTTAATAAGGAAACTTTATGATGTTGATTGATGTAGAAAGAGAACATTGTAGTGTCAATGTCCCTGGAACAACTCGAAGCTGAAGGCAGCTCTTCTGAAGAATGTAGGAATGGAAATAGACACTGACTTGGATACTTCTGGAAATTCAAATTGAAAGGTCAAGACATATGAATCATTGTACTTTGACAATACTGTAGTACATAATATTTTATACTCACATGTTTCATAAGGTATATATACTTAATTGTGATATATTCTGTAATTGGATACATGAAGAAAAGTGAATGTTGTCATGTTCATATTCACTTAATTTAAGACAGCCTGGAAAATAAAGTAGATTTGAATACTTAATGTAGGCTCTTTTTTTTTTTTTTTGGTGTTGGTCCTGGCTTGGGCCTGGGCTCGTTCCTGAGATTATATTTGCTCAAGGCTAGCACTCTGCAATGTGAGCCATGGCTCTACTTCCAGTTTTCTGGTGATTACATGGAAATAAGTGTCTCGCAGAGTTTTCTGCCTGAGCTGGCTTCTAATCACTATCCTTAGATCTCAACTTCCTGACTAGCTAAGATTACATGTGTGAGCCACCAGTGCCAGGCTTTAAAATAAATTTATAAAAATCAGTTATCTTTTTTCTATTGTTCCACATGGAAATATTAACTGACACTACATAGATGTCTCTAAGGGTCTATGATTTAGTTGATTATTTTGGTGAATGTAATGGCCAGCTGGACTATTGAGAATGGAAAGAATTTCCATACCCAGTATTTTGTAGCAGATCATTTTTCATGGGCTAACTTTTCAGATCCAATTACAGAGATCTGTTCTGAACATCCTACTAAGTTTTCAGGCAATTAGCCCTTTTTCTATTTTAAATAAGAAGCTCTGAGTTTTTCATATAATATTTTAAGCAAAGGAGATAGTGAGTGTCAAAATTGGTTTCTATCATGTGCTACATAGGCTGCCTTATCAAAGTCAGCAAAAAGCATGAGTTTAAGAGTTACTGATTTGGGTTCAAATCCAGACTCTGCTCCAAACTATTTTGCTACTTATTTTCTAGTTTCATTGCAGCTGCTTCCTTTCTTTCTGTGTTAGGCTGTTCATATTTACTTTTCTCTGGTGCTATGTTTTGATTACTGCTTATTAGTTTTGGTATGTCTGTAATATATTTTTTGTGGCTAACTATGAGGCTTGAATAAAAATCTTTTGATTATATCAAGATATATTTGACTAATAGCAACATACTATTGATTTTAACATAAGAACAAAGGGGAAAGTATCAACTAAAAATTCTACACTTGTCCTCTCTTTTCCATATTTGACATTTTTATGTCTAGTTTTACATCTTTGTATATTACCTATCTCTTAACAAGGCAGTGCAGTCATTATTATTCCTAGTTGTTTTTGTTATTCATATTAAAATATAAATGGAAAAATATAAATAGCTTATGCATCATATTTACAATTTTAGAACCTTTGCATTTTTATATTTAGTATCATCAGTGAATTGGATACCTTCTGGCTTTTTACTGTCTCAGTTTAAATAACTCACTGTAGCATTTCTTGTAGGTGGGTCTTGTGATGATTGAATTTGGCCATTTTCTGGGAATTTCTTATGGTCCCTTATGGTACAGCAATCCAACTCCTGGGCATTTACCCAAATGATCACAAACAAGGGCACACTAAAGCTACTGGGACAACTATGTCCATTTCAGCATTATTTACACAGCTAAGATATGGAACCAACCCAACTGTCCCTCAGTAGATGAATGTATCAAGAAAATGTGGTATATATACACAATAGAATTTTACTTTTCCATCAGAAAGAATGACATTGCCCTATTTGTAAGAAAATGGAAAGACTTGGAAAAAAGTCATATTAAGTGAAGTAAGCCAGACCCAAAGAAACATAAGCCCCATGATTTCCCTCATTTGTAATCATGTATGTAATAATGTATGTAATAATGTAATTTCCCTCATTTGTAATAGTGTATGTCTAGGATATTCCTAGCAAGGGATCACAATGGTTCAATAGCTGTATACATATGACTACATAAAATAATGCTAATCAAAATGAACTCCAAGATATGGAAACAAGGTTTTTTTGTGTGTGTTTTAATGTACTGTTTGAAGTTTTTCTTTTTCCTTTCCTTTCTTTATTCCTTTGGTTTATCCCCTGTTGTTATTGTATTTGATTTTGGTGTCCTGTGTCTTGTATATATGTTCATCTGATATGAGGAATGGAAGAAGAACAACAAAATGGTGAGATAAAGGACAAAGGGTGAACCAATGCAGCAGTGATAATTACAATACACTATGAATCTCATCCAGATCCTGTCTGTGTCATTTCTAACTCCCTGATGTTTTGCAAGCCATGGAAGCCCTCACAGTCCATTTGTCTCACACGTTTTATTAAAATAATTTTATTAAAACAATAAATCTACTCTGAAGCATTAATGTGAAGGTGAAACATTTAAATTACCTGGCAGAAATGTTGGCTCATGATAATAGTTGTAAAAGAAAAAAAAAGACTCTATGTTGGAAATGAACTCTACATCTTGAGGGGAAGGGGAGTCAGGGAGAGGGAAAGTGGGAAAAAATGAGCGAGGGGTAACAATGTTCACCAAGAAATATACTTGTTACCTTATTTATGTAACTATAACCCCAACCTTGTAATAAAATTAATTAAAATACAAAAATAACATGCCTTGGGGTTGGAGTTGTATGAATTAAATTTGACTGATAACCTTTGACTTTCCTGTATCTTCTTTAGATTTGGAAAATTATATTACTAAATTAAGTACATACACAATTTTGTTATAATATATTTTGATTTTATGGATTAGATCCATCACTCAATGAATGAATGAACAAACCAATAAATGAAGGAAAGAAAGAAAGCTTTGCACATTCTAGGAGAATGGTCTACCACTGACCTATAACCCTAGTCCTTTTTTTTTTTGGCCAGTCCTGGGCCTAGGACTCAGGGCCTGAGCACTGTCCCTGGCTTCCTTTTGCTCAAGGCTAGCACTCTGCCACTTGAGCCACAGCGCCACTTCTGGCCGTTTTCTGTATATGTGGTGCTGGGGAATCGAACCCAGGGCCTCATGTATATGAGGCAAGCTCTCTTGCCACTAGGCCATATCCCCAGCCCCAACCCTAGTCCTTTTATTGAATAAGCTTTCTTAGTCTTTGGCAATCTTTAATCCTACTCAAACCCTGATCACTTAAATATTTCATTTTTTAATGCTGTCTCAAATTTCTCACAAGCTCTTTTTCATAATTATTTGTCATTCTTTTTGTTTTCTGCCATCTATATTTTCTTTCTTTTTTGTCTTTTTTTAGCAGTAGAAGCATTTGAATTCAGAGCCTTGTGCTTGCTTGACTCACTTGGCTGAGGCTCAATCACTGGACTTGTGCCTCTAGCCTTGTTTTATGATGGCTATCTTGGAGATGTAGTCTATTTGGCCTTTTTTTCTGAGAGTCTTTGAACTAAAATCCTTCAGATCTCAATTTCTTGTCTAGCTAGGATTACAGACATGAGCTACCAGTGTCATGCATTTCTATTTTTCAAGAACCTCATTTTTGAGTCTTGTTAGCCCAATTCTGTTTGATCCATTCTACTATTAATGCCTTGAATATTATTTTTAATTTTGTTTAGTGTACTTTTCAGCTCAAGGATTTGTTTTTGATCTAAAAGAACTATTTTAATCTTTCTTTTAGTTTTTTTCCTGTACAGTACTGAATTATCTCTGTGTTTCCTTAAAGTTATTTGAGTTTCCTAAGATAGATTTTCTTGTTTGTTTATTTTTATATTTGTTTTGAGAAAAGGTCTTTTTGTGTAGCTGAGGATAGCCTTGACTTTGAGATCTTCTTGCCTAGTCTTTTCAAATGCTAGGACTACAGGGATGTACTAACATGTCCAATTAATAAAGCTCTTTTGAATTTTCTGAGAGTTTGCACATATCAGTTGCTATTGTCTCAGTTTCTGGTCCTTTATTTATCTATTATGTGAGGTCATGGTTCCTTTATCCTAACCCTAACTTGGTGGAGTGCAAAGTTGCTTATACAGTGAAGAATTAGGCATGTATTCTTGCCTTCATAATTTGATTTGGTTTGTACCTGTATTTCTAGTATTTGTAAGAATATTTTCTCCAAGTCTTTGGTTATGTTTCTTATTTTAGTTCTAGATGGTGCCCTAAAAAAGTTTGCCATAAGTTTATGAATGTTGCTAGTGTTTTAGCACATGAGAGATGTCCCAAATCTGCAGTTGGTCAAAATAAATTGAGGGAGTGCCTAAAGGGGTAGCTTAGACCTGCTGCAAATCTCCACCTATTGCTAATGCAACCTAGATGCCTCATCTACATTCTGTGTTCAAATACCACTGCTGACTCTGGGCCTCATTGGAAGGACAAGCCTAAGGTTCCTATGGTGTGAATTGGCAGGTAACTTCCCTTCCACTTCCTTCCTTCAAGTGGACAGTTACTTTCTGCTGGTACTCTTAGGTTTGGGAGCAGGACGGAGTGGGGAGTCTCATGGTTGCAGAGACATGTGCAATCTTGGGTATGTCTCCCTGACCCATTCTACAATAGGAAAAGACATGAGACCTTACCATTGGGGCACAAGTCTCTGCCTGCTAGCTAGGAAGGTCCAGAGGCTTTGTGCAGGAGTTGTACACATATAGCCCAGTCCAACATATTTGCTTATAGATTTATAGGTACATTCTGTCTACTACAGAAGAAGGAAATCATGCAACCTTTGTTTCTCTGGGGGTGGCTTACTTCACTTGATATAATTTTTCCCAAGTCTTTCCATTTCCTTATGAATGTTGCAAAAGCATTCTTTTTCAAAAATGAGTAAAATTTCACACTACATTTTCTTGAAGATCTCCCTGATAATTTGTTTCATTGTGATGGGCCTGGCACTAAGTTCCAAGCCAAAGACCTTGTTCATGTTCTTACAAACCTCCCTCCCCACAGCAAGTGGAGCCCTGTTCTGTACTGCCTGTTCTGTGCTGCCTCAAGCTGGAGAAGGGGTTATAGAAGCAGTGCACTGGCCACTTGATCAGTGAGGCTCCATAATCTCTGTTGGTAGGCATTAATCTAGAGTTAGGGATTATAGGCTCTATTCAGTTCTAGTTTTTACCATAGTGTGTTGTGTCGGGTACTAGATTTCAAGTCTAAGGCCTTTTCCTTCCTAAAGCATATGCCTCTCTATCCATTGTTATTGCTTCTAGTTTGGGAAACATAACCTTCAATGAATGTATCTTTATTACTTTGTTATCTTTAAATAGTTGTATAAAGAAGGTGCTATTTTAACAAAGCAGTTTATGAATACAATGTAACTTGATCTGGGTCACCCTTTCAAGATTTCCATCCCTCTTCTACCCATCCTTTCCTTGCTTTTCTTAATTTTGTGGACTATACAATGAATTATTGACTGCATTCTTTGCTCCTTTGTATACCCCCCCCCCCCCCTTGGCCCCATCTCTCCTCTTGGATGTATCCATTGCCTTGTGCTGATTTAATTGGGATTTAATCTTCTTTCTAAAATCTCCATAGAGTCATACTTCAGTCAATTCATTTGTTACCACTTGCATATGGTCCAGCCCAACATGTTTGCTTATAGATTTAAAAAAAATTATTTTATGTTTTGTCAGTCATGGGGCTTTAACCCAGGGCCTGTGCTCTGTCCCTTTTTTGCTCAAAGCTAGTGCTCTTCCACTTTGAGCCACAGTTTCACTTTTGGTTTTTGAGTGGTTAATTGGAGATAAAAGTATCACAAGGATTTTTCTGCTTGGCTGGCTTTGAACCATGATCCTCAGATCTGAGCATCCAGGGTAGCTATGATTACAGGAGCGAGCCACCTGCACCCAGCTTACTTATAGATTTATAGGTACATTCTATCTATCACAATGTAGGAAACGATGCAATCTTTGTTTCTCTGAATCTGGCTTACCTCACTTAACATAGTTTTTTCCAAATCTTTTTATTTCCTTATGAATGGTCCAATATCATGTTTTTAATAGATGACTAGATTTATATACCACATTTTCTTGATCAATTTGTCCATTGAGGGGCATCTGGGCTGATTCCAGATCTTGGTTATGGTAAATAATTCTGCAGTGAATATGATTGTGCTGATAATTTATTGTAACCTTGTTTGTGTACTCTTGGATAAGTGCCCAGGAGTGGGATTCCTGGATCATAGATTCGCTTGTTTTTGAGGACCATGCATACTACTTTCCAGAAGTGGTTAAACAAAATTATATTCCTACCAACACTGTACTAAAGTTTAGCTCCCTGTCGGGCTCGGGTCGCCTCCCCTGGCGTGAGGATCAAGGCTCAGCTACATTTCTCTCCACCCCCTTTCTCGCCCTCTCTCCTGGTCACCCGGCTGGCAGGTAGGGCCATGATGGAGCGGGGGAGTCAGCACTGACCTCACGTGGGGGCGGCCTAACGAGAACGTTACCCACCTCCGGTAAAGAAAGCCAGGCATACACAAGTCTCGGAGAAGCTTCAAGAGCTATCTGATTTTTTAAGGCGGGGGTAAAGGGAAGTGATAGGGAGGGAAAGAGATCGGCCAGGACGCTGATAGGCTGGGAGCTTATCACATGACCCCCTCTTGAGCTAACATCACTCGAAAGCGTGTGCCAGGGAGAGGCTGGGGGGCGCCTGGGCTGGCGAGAGAGTTGGGGGCTGGGTGCAAAGCCGGTTCTTCTGGTTCTGGACCCAGAGAACCGTAGCCTGCTTCCACATTCCCCCAGGGCTGGGGGGAAGGGCGTCAAGTCCCCCGTCAAATCCAAAGGCTGGATCCCAACAGTTCCCTTTGGCTTCATCCTTGTCACCATTTGTCCTTGCTTGTTTTCTTGATAATGACCGTTATAACTGGGGTGAGGTGGAATCTCAGTGTTGTTATGAGTTGCATTTTCTTTATGAGCATTTCTATTATGATGTTAATATCAGGTACTGTGGCTCTCAAGAAGTTTTCTTACCCCTCTTGAAAATAACCTAGTGTGTTAATGACTGTTTAAATTGATCATGGTGGAGTCATCTTCAGCTGTTATCTTGCTTTGCCCCTGCAGCTAGTTTAACCATCTACTTATCCTCTTTTGCCATTGATAAGCTATGTTTTACTTAACAGCAAAAATAATGTTTAGTTGCTTTCAGTTTCAATGAACTCCCATTACACAAAGACTTTTTCAAACAGAGACTTTAAATTTCTACCCTTTTAAAATAGGGAAAATGATAGTGAGATCCAAATATTTATCTGGAGTCTTCTACTCAGTCAATGCTGAATAGTTTAAGACTCTTTTCTTCCCTGTAGGACCATATATGGCCAGACTTCCATCCATACATCTGTCTACTTGTAGCTGATGTAATGGCTCCTTATAGAGATTTGGACCTCAGCCTTCTTCCCTTCTCGACATTATATCTTCTGCCATTCCTGGACCTTAGAATTATGCTGTCAGGTAGCTAGCATTAAATTTCATATTAACATTTTTCTGGAAGATAGCTAGAATCTAAGTTCTAGTTTACTTAAAGTTACCACAAACCACATAAAAATGCCAAGAATTAATTTTTAGAGTATCCAATCTGTCTTTCAGGCTTGTAGAAATTGAGTGTTGGGGCTGGGGATATAGCCTAGTGGCAAGAGTGCCTGCCTCGGACACACGAGGCCCTAGGTTCGATTCCCCAGCACCACATATACAGAAAACGGCCAGAAGCGGCGCCGTGGCTCAAGTGGCAGAGTGCTAGCCTTGAGCGGGAAGAAGCCAGGGACAGTGCTCAGGCCCTGAGTCCAAGGCCCAGGACTGGCCAAAAAAAAAAAAAAAAAAAAAAAAAAAAAAAAAAAAAGAAATTGAGTGTTGTTAGGGCCAGGCAGTAGCACATTCACAGTAAACAGTAGTTAAAATATTTTTCTCAGTCATTGCTTGGTTTTACAAAAGAATGAATTTGAGCCTGGCTGATTAATTCACAGTGGGCCAGTTTCAGCCTACCCTGAATACTATACTTACACTCACATTAGTATAAAGTCTGGGTTTGGAGATAGGGCCACAAAAAGAAACAGAAAGGCTATAGTCTATAGTTTTCCACATGGTTTTGGAGTGAAATGTTTTTAATGACTGATATACAGGATTAATATTTTTATTTAAACAAATATGCAATGTAGTAATTTCAAAACTCCTCTAGATTACTATTTTGAAAGTTTGCTTTTCCTTTTCCAACACTACTGAAGAGGTTTTCCTATTTAATTTTTTACATTTTCACACTGCTGTGTATTTGTCAAAATACTTTCCACATTCTTACCACATTTGAGCCTTATAAGGTAGGAAAGGTACCAAATACATGGGAGAACTCAAAATATGAAGTCCCAGAGGTTTAATCAGCTGGCCCAAAACTCATCAGAGAGGCAGAACCCAGACCCACAATTCCCAGTTCTTGCTGTGTGGCGCCGCCTCCACTCAGGAAGATCCTTTCCCAATGCCTGCACACAGGCCAGGAAGAACACATGTAGAAACATGGGCAGGCCATCTTAGAGTTTCCTCTGTAGGTCCATAATGAGGTCGGGGACGGCGTGCTGCCGTGTGTCCCGGGTGTGGTGCGGAGGACAGGCGTCTGCACCCAGTGGCTGGTCCCAGGCTGTGGGGTTGTTCTGAGATGATGTTGGTTGTGGTAGAGATTTTGCGGATCCATGGCCCTTCACCACTGGTGAACACGATGGGATGAGTAGCAGCCTTCTGCTTGTTGCCCCCTCTGGATTCATGGAGCAGGGTGCAGAGGGCTGGAAGGATTTTCTGACAATCAGTGTTAGGCCAAAAGTGATGCTCCTTTAGAAATCCAGTACTTCACAGCAACTGGCGTCCTGCTCTCTACAGAGTGGCCTGTGGCATCGTGACATTACTGCGTCACGAAAACCTGTGAAAAGCTAGAAATTCAGCGACCATGCTCCTCCAGAGCTCACAGAGACACACTCCCATGTGATAAGACGTCAACCCACCTGTCTACAGAAAATCTCTACCAGAAACCCATTCATTTTTTTTAAGACACATATTTGTTTGTTTGTTTGTTTTCAGAATTGAGGATACTGATCTAGCTTTAGGTAGCAAACTGACTTATATATGCAATTTTAGGATGCGGTAAGATGAATAATAGCCTTTACATATTGGGAACTTTACTGCAGATGTGTTTTGGAAAACAGCTTTGCATACTAAATGCAGGTTAATTTTGTAAAATTCATTATGTTAAACAGTATATTCACTTTCTGCTATGGCCAAAAAAGTAAGTGTGAAAGTGTTTAATCACATTCTTATTAAACACTAAAGGGAAAACTTCTTAATAAACACGTGTTATGGTTAAAAATTCTTATTTTGCAGAGGGAGAAATATTATATATAACAGAACTATTTGCTTTTAGGTAAATTCTTAACCTATTCAATGATTTTACACACATTTTTTGCATTATTAGCATATTTATGAATTAACTTTTCTCAGAGGAAACTTTTTTACTTATTAATTTTCACTATTCTGAAAAGCTTTGTTTTATCATCCAAATAGCTTTAGAAAATTATGTGATGACTACATTAGGAGCAGTATATTTAAGTGGTTTGTGTATTAGTTGATACATATCATCAATTATTATTGTTGACCAAAGTTGTAAGACATTTACTGTATATTTACTTTCCATGGGAAATGCATTTTTGCCTTCTAAGAACCCTTTGAGGTAGGCTGAACTTAAAGCATTTCAGATACTCAAGTATGTGTGCTGGCCCATAAAGAGGGATTCTTGGATTCTGGCCACAGAGCCAGAGCAGGGTTCTGAAGCCCCTGTTCTTCAAAGCTTTAGTATTTTTAACTACAGCCCAGGGGAATACAGGCCACCCAGAGGGAGAACCTCTGTGGCTTCTATGTGTGTGAGTAGGCAGGGTACTTGAACAGGCAACTAATAATCCACTGGTGCAAAGATATTTCAGTATGTTCAAAACCTGATCTTTCCATATTGACCCATGTTTAACTATACAGTTCTAGAGCTAGTACTTTATTATTTCCTCCAAATTATAATTAGCAAAACCAGGGTTCTGAGAAATCGTGAAATTTGACAATGTTCGATATGACTTCATAGAGATGTGTTCTACTTGAATGGTGCAAAGATTGAGTGGAAAGGAGATCCATAAACTTTAAATAGCCAGATGGCTGCTCTTTTGCCCATTCCAGATGACATTATAATTAGCTCACTTATTGAAGTGACTTTTCATGAATGATGAATTGCAATAGGACCTCTCTGGAGACTCTGTATGCATATATAATGTATATATGTACTGCACATGTATAATGTATATATATAGTGTATATATGTGTGTATGTGTATATGTGCATGTATATTTACCAAAGTATAAAAGGTTAGATATTTACATATTTAGTATGGAAATAGGATGATTTTAAAAGAATCAGGAAGGTTTGAAAAGTGTTAAATAAAAATTGTAAGGTGAGAAGTGTTATTCATTGTTGACAGAGTAAACTAGACAAGTCTTAGGTCAGTTTCAAACTGTCAAATGATGTTTGAAATGAATGAAACATATTTCACAAGAATAAAACAATCAATATTGATTCTATTTATCCATGAATATGGAATATCTTTCCATTTCCTGGTGTCCTCTTTGATTTCTTTCTTTGGTTAGGTTTATTTCTACGTGTTCTATATTTTCAGTGTGATGTTGGCTGTTGGTCTGTCATATACAATCTTTATTATTTTAAGGAAAGTTCTTTGTATTCCTATCTACTTGAAGCCTTTTTCTGCATCTATTCAAGTGATTATGTGGTTCATGTCTTTGGCTCTGTGGTGAATTACATTTATTGATTTTCATATGTTAAAGCAGCCTTGCATCTGTGTGATAAAGCCTACTTCATCATAATATATGATGTCTTTGGATTAGTTTCTGGGTTCTACTAACTAGTATTTTATTGAAGAGTTTTACATCTGTGTTCATCAGAGAAATTTCTCTGTAGTCCTCTTCTTTTGTTGTTGGATCCTTACCTGGTTTGGAGTGAGTGTGATATTGGCTTTATAGAATGAATTTGTAATTGCTTCTTCTGCTTCTCTTTCATGGAAAAGCTTAAGAAGTATTGGTGTTAGTTCATATTTAAAAGTCTTATAGAATTCAGCCATGAATCCCTTGGGATTTGGGCTTTTCTTTGTTGGAAGACTTTTGATCTAGTTTTGTTGCATGTTATGTGCCTGTGTAATTGGCTTATATCTCCTTGGTTCAACTTAGGCAGTTCACATGTCTCTAGAAATTTGTCCACTTCTACCAGGTTTTCCATTTTATTTGAGTATAGATTTTTAAAGTAGTCCTTTGTAATCATTTGGATTTTGTGGATTTTTGTTGTAAAGTTTCCTTTGGCACCTCTGGTTTTATTGATTGGAATCTCTTCTCTTCTTTACTTCATCAGTCTAGTTAGTGGTCTGTCAATGTCAATAATGCCAAAAGTGATACATAAATCCAATTAAATCCCCACCCAAATCCCAATGGTATTCTTTACAGAGATAGAGAAAACAATATAAAATTCATATGAAACAACAACACACCTAGAATAGCCAAAGCAATTCTAGGCAAAAAAACGAATGTGGTGGTATAATAAAACCAGACCTCAAACAGAGCTTATACAGAGTTATAATAACAAAAAAAGCTTTATATTGGCACAAAAATAGATGCAAAGATCAATGGAACAGATGAAAAGACCCAGAAATAAAACCATAACCTTACAGTTATCTGATATTTGATAAGGGAACCAAAGCTATACAGTGGAAAAACATAGCCTTTTCAAGAGCTGGTGATGGAAAAACTGGACATCCATATGCAGAAAACTAAAAGTGCATTTCTGTTTGTCACTGTGCACTAACATTAATTCCAAGTGGTTCAAAGACCTTAATGTCACACCCAAAACTTTAAAACTATTGCAGGACAGAGTAGGAGAAACAAAATTTATTGATATAGGTAGAAACTTCTTGAAAAGTCCCAGG
The DNA here is from genome assembly GCF_023159225.1 of Perognathus longimembris pacificus. Lineage (NCBI taxonomy): Eukaryota > Metazoa > Chordata > Mammalia > Rodentia > Heteromyidae > Perognathus > Perognathus longimembris. The sequence goes on from NC_063167.1 coordinate 56,005,107, forward strand.
GGCACAACAGATAGGAGAGAGACTTGACAAGTGGCACTATATCAAAACAAAAATGTTTCTACACAGCTGGGGACATAGTTACTAAACTACAAAGACAGCTAACAGACTGGAAGAAGATCTTTACCAGCAATGTATCAGTCAAAGGCCTAATATCCAATATACACAAGGAGCTCAAGAAACCCCTCCCAAACCTAATAAGTGAATCACTAAATGGGCAAGGGTGGTGAAGGAAACAAATGAAAACAACTCTGAGATTCTGTCTCACCATGACAATTCAAGTAATAACAAATGTTGGTGGGAATGTGGGGAAAAAAGGAACCCTATTGCATTGTTGGTGGGAATATAAAGTAGTACAACAATTATGGACAGCAGTCTATAGGTTCCTCAGAAAAACTAAATATAAATCTTCCCTATAATGCATCCATACCACTCCTGGGCATCTGACTACAACTTCATGATCCAGGATATGATAAAGGCACCTGCACATCCATGTTCATTGCTGTACTATTCAGAGTAGCCAAGATATGGAAATTACCCAGATGCCCCACAATAAAAAAATGTGGTACCTATACACAATGGAATTTTACACAGCCATTAGAAAGAATAAAATAATATCATTTGCAGGAAATGGAGGGAACTAGAAACAAATCATATTAAGTGAGGTAAGCCAAGCTCAGAGAGACAAATGGCACATGTTCTGATATGTCGAAATTAGATCTAAAATACACTGGGATATGAAAATTATGCAAGATTCTAGATACAGATGGTGAGAAAAACACAATGCCTCATGCCTTTTTATATTTATATAAAATTATAGATATGTATGTATATATATATACACACACACAAACTCAAAGATATAGAAACAAGAGACTTCTTTTAAAATAATTAAAAAATTTTATTGTCATGATGTACAAAGGGGTTACAAGGGTGTTACAAAGGGGTTATAAGTTAGTGAGTACATTTCTTGTAAATCTATTTACCTCCTCCCTCATTTTTCTCCCATCTTTCCTCTTCCCCAGCTCCCTCCTGCACCCCAAGTTGTACAGTTAGTTTACAACATATTGTCTTGTAAGCATTACTGTTGCATTGGTTCACCTTTTACCCTTTGTTTCACTATATTGATGTTCTTGTTCCCTTCCCTAATTCAGACCAACATATATACAATTCCCAGGGCACCAGAATCAAATACAATGACAACAGGAGTTAAATCATAAGAGCTGTTTTTTAAAAAAAATATTTTTTGAGGATTCTGTTTTCTTTATTATATATGGGGCATTCACATGTATATCTTTGGGAGGGTGGGGAGAGGGTACAGAACTCAAGAGAAAATTGGTCAAAAAGTGCAGCAGTGGAGTTTATTGGACACTGATAAAAGTGAGCTATACAGTTTGTGGATGATACGGGAAGGGGGAACTGGGAGGACACTGTACCAAAGGAAATACACTCATTACCTGGCTCATGTAATTTTAATCCCTCTGTACATTACCTTTATAATAACAATAAAGTTAAAAAGAATTAAAAAATAAAATAATGAAGATATCTGTATGTATGAATGAAATTTCTATATCCCTTCAAAAATAGGATTTTTTTCATTAGTATTTGGCACATAAAGGTTGTATACTACATACCAGTATAGCCTTATTGTTTGTTAAAACTTTTAGTTGACACATAATACTAATAGAATATAGTACATTTTTGTAGATGATAGTACATTTCAAAATGTGTATTCAAGGTATACTGATCAAATAAGGGTAATCAGCATTTTTATTACCTCAAACACTTAGCATTTCTGTGTTGAAAGCATTTAAAATCTGCTCTTCCATTTTGAAATGTATAGTATATGGCTGTTTCTATAGTTGTTTATAGCTGTGTGTTGCACTATAAATTATTCCTCCTGTCATTTAGAGAGCACATGAGTAATAGTTTTCCATAGCTGTTCAGTTAATACATACAGATTCTTTAGAAGTGGAATGAGTTTCATCTGATTTCAACTTGTCCTTCATAAAGTTTTGATCAATTGTTTTTAAGTCAAATTTTGACAACTTTGGGAAGCCATTTTTTTTATTTCTTTCTTTTGTGAGCATGTAGTTTTAGGGTTACAGAATCCATATTTGGTGTTATCAACATATGAATGTGATGATTTGAAACTGTAAGAGTATTGGAGTGTGACAGGAATATTGCAAAATAGTGAGTGATAAATCTTAGCTTCTTGGGAAGTGTCAACAGGAGGATCAAGGATTGAGAGTAACCGAATCAAAAGTTAGAGAAACTTTGCTTCAAAAGTAAGCCAAGTGTGGGAGTAATGCCTATAATCCCAGCTATTTTGGAGGTGGAGATAGCCTGGCATGATGGCCTGGAAACTGGAGGTCACAGCCACACAATAACTGCCAGTATAGTCTTGGCCCAGTGGCTCATTTTGTATTCCAAGTACCTTAAGCCTTTTAACAGCAGCAAGGTTTACCCAATATGTTTTCCATTCCACACCCTGCATGTGGTTAAATCCTAAAATCACCTGCAGATGTGGTGTAATTAGAAGTTCAGCTTTGCTTTCTTCCCATGTTCTGTTTCATTACTCTTACCATGCCAGTTCTATCAAAGATCTCTCCATCACTTCAATTTTGGCTAGAAAATGTGCAGCAAACTCTAGAATTATTGTATCCAGAAATTTGTTTATGCTAAAGAAACACTTATTTGTTGGCTACACAAATAATCTAGTGTTAGAAATGGAGAATGTGTATCCTTGCCTTCTACAATCTCACTCAGTCATTGCAGCTTCCTGAGTCTGTTCTGATATAAGATGATAAGCATTTTTGGCCTAGACCAGCCAAGGCTGAAGCAGACCTGGTGTGTGTGTGTGTGTGTGTGTGTGTGTGTGTGTGTGTGTGTGTGTGTGTTTCCTGGGATGAGTCCTAGGCACTTGCATGTCTCATTAACTGATTCCTCCTTTAGCCCCACAGTATTAATAGGCTTTGTACAAATGAGCTTCTCTTGTGGCTTCTTATTCTATGCTAAAGTTCCTATGTGACTGATGCTCTGTAGGGAATACTGTTCTATTTGGTGTCATGACCTCCTGAATTGTATATAGGAGAACCAGTTTTATTTAGCAGACTTAGTGGTAGGCTGGAGTTGTAAGAAGTTCAATAGTGGGCTGGGAATATGGCTTAGGGGTAGAGTGCTTGCTTTGCATGCATGAAGCCCTGGGTTTGATTCTCCAGCACTACATAAACAGAAAAAGCCAGAAGTAGTGCTGTGGTGCAGGTGGAAGAGTGCTAGTCTTTAGCAAAAAGAAGCCAGGGAAAGTGCTCAGGCCCCAAGTCCCAAGCCCCAGGACTGGCAAAAAACAAAATTAAATTAAAAAGAGGTTCGACAGTATATATGCAGTTTTCCCTGTAGTTACCTTCTTCTATGTCAAGACGAGAAAAAGACAGAAGAGGTGGGGAGAAGAAGGAGAAAGAGAAAAAGATTTATATTGTAGTTTTTACTTATTGAGAAGCAATATTTATATTGTTGTGGGATATGCTTTAGTTTAACCATTTTTTTTGGTTGGTTGTGGGGCTTGAACTCAGGCCCTGGGCATTGTCTCTGAGCCTGTTTGTGCTCAAGTCTAGAATCCTACCACTTGAGCCACAGCACCACTCCTGGTTTTAGAGTGGTTAATTGGAGATAAGAGTCTCAGGGGATTTGTCTGCCTGGGCTGGCTTTGAACTGCAGTCCTCAGATCACAGCCTTCTGAGTAGCTAGGATTACTTGCATGAGCCACTGGCTTCTGGTTAGTTTCACATTTATGCAATGAAGAATAATTAAATTGGGGGTAATAAGTATTTCCATCTTGTCCGTCTCCTCCAACATTAATTATTTCTATGTGTGTGGGAACTTTCATACTCTTCTAGCTATTCTGATATATATTACATTGTTGTAAATAAATTATTCATCTTCTTCCTTTTTAAATTGCTGGTACCAGGACTTGAACTCAGGGCTTTCAGTTTTCTCGCAGATTATTGAGACAAGGAAAAACATAGTGTATATAGCTATTTGACATGTATTAATAAATATAAACAAAAGAATTGTGCTAAGTTTGATGAAGACCTAAGGACAGACACATCCTCCTTGTCTGTTTAGTAAGAAGGAAGACTTTACAGCCATAGTGAAGGAAAAATTTTGTATGAGTCAATTCATTCATTATAATTTACAACTCAGGCATTAGGATAAGAAATATGTTAATGTCTAAGACCTGCTTGTTGCATTTATTGTGTAAAGGGTGAGATAGTAATGCAAACTGCACGGGGGGAAATCCATGCTATTAAAAGTACTAAAATAAATGGAAGTTTTAAAAACAAAACACCAGGAAGTGGGTACTTGAAGGTGTGGGATAAGGTCAAAGTGATAAACAAATGAAGAGGAGAAGATGGGGAGAGTGCAGTTGAGAATCCAAAATTAAAAAGAGTTAGAAAAGGGGTGGATAGGAGAGAGATGGGTGAGAATGTTGAAGGGGGTGACATTGCTTGAGATATATTGTATTCATAAAGTGCTTTGTTAAATGGTATCTTCTTTGTACAGCTAAAGATAATAAAAAGAAATAAAATAAATAAATGGCTGTTTTTTTTTGTGGGCTCCTAGACTAGTCAGGCTGTGTTTTATTCTTTTATTTAATCTTTATTTCTGTTCCAAGTAAATGAAATTAAAATGTTAAATTGTTGGCATGATTTTTATTGGTCATCTTTATATTATGCAATGCAAACAACTTTTCATTTGATTTAGAAAGCACCAAAATTATGCAATTTGTGTTTTGTGACTTGTTTGCTAAGAGTGCCTCTAACTGGAGGAGGAAAATAGGAAGGTTGGAAGGAAGAATGGGGATGTCCTGAAGCACAGTGCTGACTGAGACAGCAGTTTGCCCATAGAGATACATGTCGGGCCATGATGATCCTCACTAGAAGTCAAGGGTCTCACTATGCTTTGGGGTGAAACTTGTTTGGGCCTGATGGCTTCTAAATTTCTCCTTTCACCATCAGCCAAGGGACTTAAGGGTGACATTTGGTGAGGATCTGTAGTACAGGATAGATAAGGCAGATGGCTCCCAGTTCCTTGGGTTGAATACTCCAACCCATGGTAGGTAGATGACTCCTAAAAGTCTTTGTGCCAGTACCTTAAAAAGGGTAAGCAAGAGGATTTTCTCGACCATCCATGTCTTACCTAGGGTGGGAATGAAAGTTGCCATGCCCTTCCTCAGTGAGCTATAATGTGTGGATGCCCAGTTTTACCCAAGTTCCATATCAAAGCTTCTTCCCTAATGAAGTATGGCAACAGTTGCTGGACAAGGGTTGGAAAGGAGAACTTGAAGGTGGTATTGGTGAGGTGAGAACCTGTTTCAAGTTGGCCTTTCTCAGAGAGACTGCATGAGATGGAGTTCCAAACCCCTGGTGGAATGGTTTCTTCTTCCAGTTGCAAAATACAAGCTCCAAGATACAGTTTTTCAGCTTAAGGGATAGCTGTGAAGTCTATCTGAACTTCAAACCCTCTGAGAAGCCAGCCCCACTGTCAAGTTCCTTTGACATTATTCTTCACATGGCAAGGAGGACTCCATCTTTTAGGGAAAGTTATTTTCTCTGTGTTGAATCAGCCATACAGTGTACCTGTCATTATTTCCCTCCTGGAATTTTCTTTACTTGAATTGCAGTTCTAGATTATTTTTTAATCATGTTCAGAGAAGGGATTTTGTTCACTCTTCTAAGGATAGCCTCATCTTCATTGCTACTGGTTTGGGGTTTGTATTAGATTTAGATGTTAGCATTTTGAAGCTTTCCTGAAGTGAAATTCATGTGAAAATTGTAGCCTAATATTGACTTCATGTAGCAAAGAAATCACAATGACCCAGATAACATAGTGAAAAGAGGCCATGCCATTTTCAGCTGTCAATATTTGGACAGCAATGTGAGTTCAGATCTGGCACAGAAATCTTTTATTTTTAGGGGACAATCTTTATTTTGTTTTGCATATTTGTATTATCTGTAAGTAGTTGTACAAAGCAGTTGCCATTCAACAAGGCAATTTATGAATGCAGTGGCACAGAAATCTTTGATTCTTAATTATCTTCAATAAAGGCAGCATGAGCCATGGGGGCTTGAGAGCTGAACAGATTGGAGACATAGTTCCTTCTCTGTGCTTATGTGCTATGACCCCTTTCTTACATTGTGTCTCAGCTGTATTTTATGCAAATGGATTATGGTTCTGCTTTTATAAAATTTAATTTTATTGTCAAGGGGAAGTACAGAGGGGTTACAGTTACAGTAAGATAGTGAGTACATTTCTTGTCATACTTGTTAACTCCCTCACTTTTCTCCCATCTTCCATACCCCAATCACAGTTCATTTCCAATGTATTGTCTTGTGAGTATTGCTGTTGCATTGGTTTGCCCTTTGTCCTTTGTCTCACCATTTTGATGTTCCCCTTGCCTTCCCTAATTCAGATAAACATATGTACAATTACCAGGGAACCAAAATCAAATACAGTGACAACAGGGGTTAAACCATAGAAAGGAAAAATGAGAGAAAAAATAAATATTTCACATAGTACATTAAAAATAACCATAATGAAAAACCTCTTGTTTCCATATCTTGGAGTTTATTTCACTTAGCATCATCTTATACGTTCATATGTACATAGCTATTGAGCTATTGTAACACTCTGCCAGGACTGTCCTAGTCATATACTAATTATTACCAATGAGGGAAACCATGGAATCTGTGGGATTATTTTTCTTTTGGTCTGGCTCACTTCACTTAATATGATTATTCCCAAGTCTTTCAATTTCCTTACAAATGGGGCAATGTCATTCTTTCTGATGGAAGCATCAATTATGGTTCTGCTTTTTCTCATGGAGTCTTTATGAGAGTTAATTGAATAATAAATGCAAAGTGTTTAGCAAGGATTTTGAGACATAGACAATGGTCAAGATATGTAAATGTCATGCTTTTAATGTGGGAGTACAAAAGAAAACAGTGAAAGAATCGAGATGTTTCAATAGTATTGTTCCATTTTTGGCACCCTGTATTGAGGATCTCAGAACCTTCAGGCACTTCTGTGATAAATCACTTCATACCTTTCCATAATGCTTCATTGTGATTTCCACTTTCTTGAAATACTGTATATCCTATGTCCCACAGTGGAAAGGCATTAAAATAAAAGCTACTGGGGTGCACTAAATTTATTTCTGAGTTGGATATGTTTATGCTAAATAGGAAGGTCAGGTTAAGTTAGGAAGGTAAATTTTCAAAATAGTAAATGGGAGTTGGAAAAGGATGAAGATCAAATAGATAAGATTGAAAAAATTAGGCTATGTTAAGAAGAACTACCATGTTATTCCATGTTGTGAGTTTCTGTTGTTTTTGTTGTAAGGAAAAATTAAAAATTTCCATGATCGAACAACAACAACAAAAAGAATCCAGACTTATTTTCTGTATGAACAAATGATTTTTGTGGTGCCATTACTAAGTAATCCCTCTATAATGGATTTAATTTTATCCCTCAATTTTTTTGCCAGTCCTGTGGCTTGAACTCAGGGCCTTGGCACTGTCCCTGAGCTTCTTTTGCTCAAGGCTAGCACCCTACCACTTGAGCCACAGTGCCTTACAAGTTTCCTTACAACAAAAACTAGCAACATATCAACTCTGCATCTTTAATGTCCTTTGCATAATTCCCCACTCACCTTAGGAAGAGGTTAAATTTGTAGAATAAGTTGTGGGTAGCAATAGGCATGTTGGGCTCTGAATGAGTGGCCAGGATCAGGGCTCCAGACAAAGGAGAGGGAAAAGAGGTAAGAGGTTGAAGAAAGATTTCACAGCCTTCTTGTCCCCCAAATAAAGCAGTAATTGCTGAACCTTTTTCAGTTTGGACTGAATCTCACTTTCACTATGGTTGTGCAATCTTGGGAAATCAGTTATGTGTTGGAGATTCTATTTCCTTGTTGCTGTTTGTGTGACAAGGAGACATACAAACATCCACTGTCATTCCTGTGTGCCATAAGACTTTTGTCTCCAATTAGCCCCTAGAAGATTGGAAGTGGGGCTATGAATCAGAGTGGTAAAACACTTGTCTTGAGCAAAAGATCTCACAGAGAGTGCCCAGGCTGAGTTCAAGCCCCATGAATACAACCACCATCACTATCAACAACAAAGAACTCAATGGATTTAATGCTCATAATAAGTCTATGAGGTAGATGCTATTTGTTTTGATGAAATGAGAAAAACAGAGAAGAAATAATTTTGGCATTGGGGTTTGAGTACAAGAACTTGAGTATAAATTTGGTTGATCTACTTTGCATGGAAGCAATGGATTGGAGCCAAATAAGACTGGAGACAATTAGGAGGGCATTATCACTAATTTAGATAAGGGCCGATATCCACTTAAACTACATACATTTGTGCAGAGAATTAAATAGTACAGTTAAAGTACCAAGTACAGTTTCTACTATAGAGTAGATAGTTGGCAAGTGATTATTTTTCCCACTCATATAATGTAAATTTGACTTGTAAGAAGTATGTGCTTCAAAGTGCCAGGTTAGTAGGGTTGGCAGAGCTTTCAAGTTTGCTGGGGCTACCATAATGACCTATCACAGATAAGTGAATGAGACAATACAAGTTGGTGGTCTCATGGTCAGGAGGCTGGAAGTCTGAAAGTTAAGGTGTTGGCAGATTGGATCATTTGGAGGTATGTACAGGAATGTTGTGTTGAAGCTTCTCTTCCATGTATACATAGCTGTCTCAACATTTCTTTTGTAAGGGTACCAGTCATACTGGGTTATGAGTCATACAGTGGACTTATTTTAACTTCTATAAAGTTCATGTCTCCAAATAAGGTTGCATTTTGATGTATTGGACATGAGAATTTTGGCATATAAAATTTGGGTGATAAAGGCTGGGAATGTGGCTTAGTGGTAGAATGCTTGCCCTAGCACGCATGCAATTCTTCAGTACCACATAAACAGAAAAAGCCAAAATTGGCATTGTGGCTCAAGTGATAGGGTGCTAGCCTTGAGCAAAAGAAGCTCAGGGACAGTGCCAAAGCCCTGAGTTCAAGCCTCAGGACTTGCAAAAAAATTGAGGGATAAAATTAAATCCATTATAGAGGGATTACTTAGTAATGGCACCACAAAAATCATTTGTTCATACAGAAAATAAGTCTGGATTCTTTTTTTTTGTTTCGATCATGGAAAATTTTAATTTTTCCTTACAACAAATGGCCACTAATAACATATAATATTATTGGTTTTAAGACAATGTAATGGCTAAATACCCTCAAATGTATTGTAATTGTAGTTACAAATTTTGAAATGCCACTAGGCAAAATTTAAGATATTTCTAGGCAGTCCTTCTGTTTTGGCTTTCTTTCTTTCTTCCTTTTTCTCTTTCTTTCTTTCTTTCTTTTATCAGTATTTACATTTTATTTTTTTTTTCAAATTTTTATTATCAAACTGATGCACATAGAGGTTACAGTTTCATACATTAGGCATTGGATACATTTCTTGTACTGTTTGTTACCTTGTCCCTCACACCCCCCTTCCTCCTCCCCCTTTCCCTTTACCCCCATGAGGTTTCCAGTTCACTTACACCAAACAGTTTTGCAAGTATTGCTTTTGTAGTTGTTTGTCTTTTTTACCCTGTATCTCTCGATTTTGGTATTCCCTTTCAATTTCCTAGTTCTAATACCAGTATAGACGGTTTCCAATATACTCAGATAAGATTACAGAGATAGTGTAGATACAACCACAGGAAGGTGATACAAGAACATCATCAATAGTTGAAGCTACAGATGCACATGGGATGTTGAAAGTAGTTACAACTATGATATAACAATCGCTTCCATAACATGGAGTTCATTTCACTTAGCATCATCTTATGGGATCATAAGGGTATACCTATTGGGCTCTTGTGATCCTCTGCTGTGACTTGCCTAAACCTGTGCTAATTATTCCCAATAAGGGAAACCATAGAGTCCATGTTTCTTTGGGTCTGGCTCACTTCACTTAGTATAATTTTTTCCAAGTCCTTCCATTTCCTTACAAATGGGGCAATGTCATTCTTTCTGATAGAGGCATAAAATTCCATTGTGTACATGTAGCACATTTTCCTGATCCATTAGTTTACTGAGGGGTATCTGGGTTAGTTCCAGATTCTAGCTATGACAAATTGTGCTGCGATGAACATTGTTGTGCTGGTGGCTTTACTGTGATTTTGTTTGTGGTTCTTTGGATAGATACCCAAAAGTGGGGTTGCTGGGTCACAGGGGAGTACTATATTTAGCCTTCTGCTTGCCAGAGTGGCTGAACCAGTTTACATTCCCACCAACAATGAAGTAGGGTTCCCTTTTGGCCACATCCCCTCCAACAATTGTTATTGTTAGTTTTCTTGATATATGACATTCTTACTGGAGTGAGATGGAATCTCAATGTTGTTTTGATTTGCATTTCTTTTATGGCCAGTGATGTAGAGCACTTTTTCATATGTCTCTTGGCCATTCTCATTTCCTCATCAGAGAAGTCTCTTTGTAAGTCTTTAGCCCACTTGATGAGGGGGCTATTGGTTCTTTGCGGTTTTGTTTTGGAAGAAGGTAATTTTTTTAGTTCTGCATATATTTTAGATATGAGGCCTTTGTCCGTTGAATGTCCGGTAAAGATCTTCTCCCAGTCTGTGGGCTTTCTGTTTATCTTGCAAGCTATGTCCTTTGCTGTGCAGAAGCTCTGCAGTTTGATTCAGTCCCATTTGTCCAACCTTTCTTTAAATTGTAGCCTTTCTGGGTCTTTGTTAAGGAAGTTCTGTCCTGTGCCAAGGAGCCCAAGTGTTTCTCCTATGCCTTCCTTTAGTGTTTTCAGGGTGTCTGTTTTGATTTCGAGGTCTTTAATCCATTTGGAATTGATTTTGGTGCAGGGTGATATATAAGGATCTAGTTTTAGTTGGTTGCATGAGTTGAACCAGTTTTGCCAGCATCACTTGTTAAAGAGGCTATCTTTCTTCCGTACGATTGTTTTAGCTCCTTTATCAAAGATTAAGTAGGCGTAGTTCTGTGGGTTCATTTCTGGGTCTTCAATTCTGTTCCATTGGTCTTCAGGCCTGTTCCGGTGCCAATACCAAGCTGTTTTTATTACTATAGCTTTATAATACAGCTTGAAGTTGGGTATTGTAATTCCTCCAGCACTGTTCTTTCTGCTTAGGATTGTTTTTGCTATTCTGGGTCTTTTATTGTTCCATATGAATTTCTGGATTGTTTCCTCTATTTCATTAAAAAATGGTGTTGGGGTATTAATGGGTATTGCATTGAATTTGTAGATAGCCTTTGGCAATATGCCATTTTGATTATATTAATACTCCCAATCCAGGAGCATGGGAGGTTTTTCCATTTCCTTAGTTCTGACTTAATTTCGTTTTTCAAGCTTTTAAAGTTCTCCTCAAAGAGGTCTTTCACTTCTTTGGTTAAGGTTATTCCTAGGTATTTTATGATTTTTGGGGCTATTGAAAAAGGAATTGCTTTCCTGATTTCAGCCTCAGTCTTTGGGTCGTTAGCATAGAGAAAGGCCATTGATTTTTGAGGGTTTATTTTATATCCTGCAACTTTGACAAAGTTTTGGATCAGCTCTAGTAGCTTGGGGGTAGAGTCTATGGGGTTCTTTGGGTAAAGGATCAAGTCATCTGTGAAGAGAGAAAGTTTAACTTCATCTTTTCCTATTTGGATCCCCTTTATATTTTCTTCTTGCCTAATTGATCTGGCTAGGAATTCTAGTACTATGTTGATGAGCAGGGGAGAGAGTGGACATCCCTGCCTTGTTCCTGATTTTAAAGGGAATGGTTTTAGTTTTTCACTATTTAGAATTATGCTTGCTGTTGGTGTGTTATATACTGCCTTGATTATATTCAGTAATGTTCCCTGGAATCCCAGTTTTTTCAGGGTTTTTAGCATAAATGGGTGCTGGATTTTATCAAACGCTTTTTCTGCATCCAGAGAGAAAACCATGTGGTTCTTTACCTTGCTCTGCTTGATGTGGTGGATTACATTAATTGACTTGCGCATATTAAACCAACTTTGCATCCCTGGGATGAATCCAGTTTGATCGTGGTGTATGATTTTTTTGATGACCTGTTGAAGTTGATTGGCCAGAATTTTGTTGAGAATTTTTGCGTCTATATTCATCAGGAAATTGGTCTATAGTCCTCTTTCTGTGATGAGTCCCTTCTTGGTTTTGGGATGAGGGTTATACTGGTTTCATAGAATGTGTCTGGTAGTGAACGTTCTCTTTCAATGTCATTGAAGAGTTTGAGAAATATTGTTGTGAGTTCTGTTTTGAAGGCCTTGTAGAATTCTGCAGTGAATCTGTCTGGACCTAAAGAAAAGGCAGTGTAAATATAAAAGACAAATTGATTTGGAAATCTATGTACAAAGCAGGTAATTTATAGATGATTAATATCCAAAATACACAATGAATCATTAAGTTGATAACTTAATAAATCAGTGGTAAAGAGTGATGATAGATTCTTCTCTTGCCAGTCCTTGGGCTTGAACTCAGGGCCTGCACACTATCCCTGGCTTCCTTTGGCTCAAGGCTAGCACTCTACCACTTGAGCCCCAGTACCACTTCTGGTTGTACTGAGAAATCAGTCCCAGGGCTTTATGTATATGAGGCAAGCCCTCTACCACTAGGCCATATTCCCAGCCCCTGAACAGACATTTTTATCAGAACAAACATCCATAAACAGGGAGAGATAATTTAATCTCACAATAGGAAGTCATTTTAAAATTTAAATCTAGACAGTTGCCAGCACTGCTGTAAAGTAGATGAAGAGAACTCCAAATACACAACTTGGGGGAATAGAAATTGATAGGTAATGTTTGACATTGTCTTATAAAGTTGAGCTTTTGCATGCTCTGTGACTCAGTAATTTTGGGCTAGGTATATATCCTAGAGAAATGCCTACACAGCATGAATTCAATACAATTTACAGAAAATAACTTCAATGGGCAATGAAAGAATACATTTAAAAGTTTGGATATCTTAATATGTGGATACTATAAAAATTAATGAATAAGTAAATTAATGTAGCATACATCAATATGCCTTCTGAAATCATGCATCACAAAGGCAAGTTACAAAAGACGGAGTTACAAAATAAAGAAAATTAAACAATATATTGTTCATCTGCTTATTTATGTAATGAAACAGAAAACCAAACGAAAATGATGGCATATCATTTGAGAACCTTTCTATGTGGGGAATGCACTGAATGGGAAGAGAAGCATATGTTTGTACCATGTATATTAGTGGTATTCTGACACAATTCTTTCTTGGTTGAATTGTGTCTTGCTCCAAAAAGATACAATGAAATTCTAATCTCTTGTATCCCAGAGAAGAGTATTTACTTATTTGGAAACAAAGCAATTGCAGATGTACTTAGTTATTACCTGCCTACTGAAGAAGGGTGAGACTCTGACCCAATGTGACTGAATTGTCTATGGAAAGATGACTATGTCAGGATGTAGCAGAGATAATGGTATGTGAAAATGAAGATAGAAACAGGTGTGATGTCCCTACAAGCTAAGTGTTGCCCACATTTGCCAGAAAATTACTAGATAGGCAAGTGTCATGGAACAGATTCTCCTCCACAGCCCTCAGATAAAAAACAACCTATGTTGATGTTTTTACTTTGGACTTTCAACCTCCAAACTTATAAGACAATAAATTTCACTTGATTATGCCAACCCATTTGTGGTATGTTTTCTGAACAAATGGAAAGGGTGAAAGAGAATGGACATGGTCAAAATATTTTATGTACTTTCATGAGGACATGAAAATTGTGAAACTGTTTTGGAAAGTGGGGAGAGGAAATGCAGGAGAGTGATGGAGAGGTAAGTCAGGTTCAGGTGCATTGTATGCATATATGGACATATCAAAATGAAAGCACCTTGCATAAGTACTTAATGACAAGAATGTGGAAAAAAATGAATTTCCAAAGTCTTTTTGATTTTTATACAGTTTTACTCCAGCCTCATTATCATTGAGTCCATGTTTCTCTGGCTTTAATAAATGTGTGCAGTTTCTGAGTGAAATGTTCTGTATCTAATCCTGATTAGAGTGCCAAGCACACACTTTTGGTAAGTTTTCCCCTGTAGACACCTGGCATCAGCTTTGTTTCCATGTAACACAAGGGAAGTAGAGGTTCCTAAAATCACACCAAGATTATGGTCCTGCATGCCAGAAAAGTAGGTGCATCCTCCAGGTGTAGAAGCCATAAAAAACAGGGGGCACCTACTTTCTATTCACAAATGGTATCTTCGCTTCTGAGAAGGCCAAGTACTGGCCCAAGTTCTCAGTGAATTTATTGAATGGATAGTTTTATTTTTATTTTATTTTATATTTATTGAATGAACAGTTTTGTTAGACTGTAAACTTCTCTGAAGGAACTTTATCAGCCTCTCACTTTCTTTTTGGTGTAGTAGTTTTCTTTATCGACTGATTCATCTATTTTTTCTTTTAATACATTTTTCTTTAGGTAGTTGTACAAAGGAGTTGCCATTCAACAGAGCAGTTTATGAATATATACCTCTTGATCAGTGTCACCTCTTAAAATTCTCACCCATCCCTCCTGCCTTACCCCTTCTCTAACTTCTCTCAATTTTAGATATTGAATTTTGTTTACCATTTAACAAAGCAATTTATGTATACAATGCATCTTGACCTGTGCCATCCCTTTAACATCTTCACCCAATTACCCAAGCCTTCCCTTATTTTCCTCAGTTCTGTGGCATATACAATACATTCTTACCTGCATTCTACTCATTTCCCCCATTCATTCTTCTACTTGTCTCCTTTTGACCCCATATCCCACGTCCCTTGCAGGTACCCATTTTCTAGTACTCATTTTGTTGGCCTTTGACTTCATCTTTCTAAAGAATTATATTATTTGGGTTCTCCATAGATTCAGTTATACTTTAGTTACTGCACTTATAACCATTTTGGTGCTACCCAGTGTGCTTAATTCTAGATTTGTAGGCACATTCTAGTTCCCACTAATGAGGAAAGCCATGTAACCTGTGTGTCTCTGGTCTGGCTTATTTCACTTAACATTCTTTCTGATAGATGAGTAGAATTTCATTGTGTATATATACCACATTTTCTTGCTCCATTCATCCATTGAGGGGCATCTTGGCTGATTCCATAGCTTGGCTATGGTAAGTAATGCTGGAATGAAGATGTTGTGATGGTGGCTTTAGTGTATCACTGTAGTAATGAAAACAGCTTGGTTCTAGCACAAAAATAGACTTGCAACCCAATGCAACACAATAGAAGACCCAGAAATAAACCCACAGACCTATAGCTATATAATATTTGATAAAGGATCAAAAATATAGGCTGGAAGAAAGAAAGCCCCTTCAACAAATAATGCTGGCAAAATTGGATATCCATGTGCAGAAATTGATACTAGATATCTATATAACATCTTGCACCAACATCAATTCAAATGGATCAAAGACTTCAATGTAAGGCCAGAAACCATGAAAAGTTTACAGGCATGCGTGGGGAAATACTACGGCTCCTAGGCACAGTTCAAAACTTTCTAAGTAAAAATCCAGAAACAGAAAAAATCAAAGAAACATAACAAATCAAAGAAAGATTGGATACATCAAACTTAAAAGTTTCTGCACAGCAAAGCTGTTACGCTAAACAGATCACAGATTGGGAAGTTTTTTTTTTTTATCAGCTATCCATCAGACATATACTTGGAGCTCAAAGAATTGAGCCCGGAAGAAACAAACCCTCAAAGAAACAACAACCCAGTTAATAATTTGGCTGATAACTTAAAGAGAGATTTCTCAGAAGAAGAAGGAAATATGGCCAACAGACACATAAAAAAAATGTTCACTATTTCTGGCCATAAAGGAAGTGCAAATCAAGACAACACTGCAATTCTACCTCATTCTAGTTAGAAAAGAACAATAACAAATGCTTGCTAG
The DNA here is from genome assembly GCF_023159225.1 of Perognathus longimembris pacificus. NCBI lineage: Eukaryota > Metazoa > Chordata > Mammalia > Rodentia > Heteromyidae > Perognathus > Perognathus longimembris. Next base: position 56,021,106 of record NC_063167.1, read on the forward strand.
CATGGATGTGGCCAAAGGGAATTCTATTACACTGTTGGTGGGAATGGAAAGTTATTCAATCACTCTGGAAAGTACTATGGAGGGTCCTCAAAAAACTAAACATAAAACTACCCTATAGCCCAGCAATTCCACTTCTGGGCATTTATCCAGTAGAGCACAGTAGAGCATCAGTTTTTAAGGACTATCTTTTGAAACAATGAATAAGGGATTAGATCTGCTTTACATATGACCAGATACAACACATGTGTAAATTAGGAAATAGTTAATTGTTTACTCTTCCTCTATACTAATAGTAATTAATGTATTCTTATCTTGAGAAAAAGGCATGAAGGCATTTTAGGAATTCCAACAAAATATGTAAAGTAAGTTTGCGAAAATAATGCAATTCATGTAGTACTTTGAAAAAGAAATGAATATTGTTCAAAATTCATTACACAATGACTCCTATGAGTTGATGATGAATGAGTGAGAATTTCTTTACTTTCTTAACCCAGTAGCTATAGCAGCTGGTGTTACTGAGGTGCTCCAGAGAAAGCTTGTGAATTTTAAAGTTGTAGAACGACAATGGTACAGCCATTTTTTTCATCCAAATGTTTGGTAAGTGGCTAGCAGTTTAGCCTAGGTGAAGATGGAGAGATAAACAGATGAATAGGACCTGCACAGGAATTCATTTCAGGGAAACAGACATAAATAAACCAATAAATGAAATAAAATGCGATCAATTCACTACAAGACAGAGCAGTGCAGTAGTGTCACATTTCTATTAGCTTATTTTATAGTTGCTTTTTGGATACTTGTCATCCAGATGTAAACCAAAACACTTAATAAACTAAAACACTCAGTTCTCTGACCACACACGAGTAACAGTTTTACAAGTTATAGTCACAACAATTTAAAAGATCTCAATAACTGAGACAGAGGTGAACTGAGCAGTCATTCTTTTCTATGGTTAATGGTTAATTTATTTTTATCTCCTGTCTTCATCTTATGGTCCTTATTCATTTCCAGGAATGTTGAGGTGCCTTTAGCTTCTAAAATGAAGAAATGCAGTTTATTTCCACGTAACGCTGTTTTTTTTCCCACCTAGCAACGTTTTACATAATCAAATATAAGTGAAAGTCGGTGAAAGACTCACATAAATATTTGGTTGAAAAAAATGAAGTACAATTAATAGACATCGACTTGCGAGGAGCATAAAAAAGATATACAAGTAGCTCAAATCACAGCATAAATCGACTTGAAACTATAAAATTGTAGTATAAGAGTCATAATTCTTAATGAGAAAGGTGTACTTTATTATAAACCCATCTCTGCAAAATGTGTTAGATGCAAATGTCAGTAGGTACACATACCACCTGAAATTTTCTCTCTAGTCGAGCTTTATGATCACGAAAGGGTTGTGTACCCCTCGCTTTTCAATTCCTTTTGAGCAACAATGGACTCTAAAGCCCTGAGGGTTTCCAGCTAGACACCTAACTAGGGTACCTGTTTCACCCCTTCCGGATAACAGAGCTCTCGCTCAAATGCCTAGCCTTTTCCCACCTGGTTCTTCATATCCTTTCAGGGCTGAGCTTGTAGGAAGTTGGGTTTGGACACTGGCGCAGCAACGAGTCCCTGGACTTTCTTCAGAACTCACAGGATTCCTGGCACTCAGGATTTCCATCTCGGGATTCCTATCTTGAATGCTCAGAAATGGCCTCTTCAAAGTGTGTTTGAAGCAAAACGTGTGGGATAAACTGGTCTGGCGGCTGCAAGGGGCAACAGCCGCTGTGTGGGGCGCTTTAGCGTCTCCATCTGGGTGGAAAAGGGGGCGGAGAGGGGCGCCAAGAGGTCGGGGCGGGCGGTTACCAGAGTGAGTCCTTAGTCCCTCTTCAGCGGCGAGCGCGGCGGGACAGGCAGCGGCAGAAGTGGAGCACAATCTCCGCAGGAGGGCTCCAGCGCGCAGAGGGCACCAGCCTGGGACGCAAGCGCTGCCCGAGACCGAGCGTCGCGCTGCGCTCGCCCAACCTGCGCGGGACTGGGCGTGCCATGGGTCACCAGGCAGCACGCTCGGCTGCTCCGCTGACAGCCAGTGGGCTGCCCGGGATATCAAGGTAACCATCTCTGCCTGAGCTGGATTTCCACGCCATGAGCCTCTGGATACTCCACCTGACTCGGGTTTATCTTCCTTGGGCTCTTCTTTACGCGGAGATGCCAGGCGAAGGCTGCAGTGGGCCGCGCCAGAAGGCATCTTAGCCTGTGCTTGGTGTCAACTTTGGACTAGATTTGCGCTGGGCTGTGGGAATTGGTGAGAAAGAAGAGCTGATCCGTGCCGATTGTAAGCAGGGTGGATAAGGATCTGGTGGCGGGGGCGGGGGTGGGGAGAAGTCTCAAAGAAAGGAAAGAGGCAAACGGAAGGAAAGAGAGAAATCTTCCCCCCCTCCCACCCGCCCGCCCAGGCGTGTTTCCGGGTGAGTGACACTCGGAATCTCCTACTCTGGGGGTGTGTGGGCCTTTCAGAACAACTTTCTGGCATTTGAGCAGTGGCACAAAACTTTCATTCAGTTGGGATGGGGACGATGTAAGCAGGGGCTGGGTGTTTAGAGGTTGTACCAGGTCAAAGTCGAACTGGGTGAGTGAGATTGGGCTGGCTGGTCCTGGGAAAGAAAGGCTGTCTTCCCAGCCTCCCGGAAAGCTGCTTGGGCAACGCCAGTCCAATTCGTTTCTGGCGAGGTGGCTGTGGTTCTTTGTGTCTAGTGTCAGTGACTCAGACCTCAATTCCCTAGGGAAAGGACACCAATAATACTGCGCTTTGGATCTTGTTATTCAAAAGTTTTAGTTTAACACAGTCCCTAGGCAAATAAGCTCAATTGGAGGACAGAAACCCGGTACCGCATAAAGGATTTCTGCGCAGGTAGAAGCTAGACCAGAAAACCCTCTCAGACAGAATATTCTCCCCTCTGCCTTCCTGGGTCAATGCATGTGTGGCGTGCGATCCTGCAATTCGGGTGGTAGAAACATGTTGAGAAACACTTATTGAACATCACCGAGATTGTTTGCTCGCTGACATAAGGTGGTTCACCAAGGGCACACTGTAATTTGAGGACAGAGCCCATTCTGAAAAGAAAAATAAGTTTGTTTTCTAAAGAAACCATTTATTTATTTCAATAGATCGTTATTCTTTAGCAAGTTTTACTGGCTTTAAATGGAATCTTGGACTCTTGCTAGTGATTTTGTAATCCTTAAAAGTTTTCAGATGTCTCTCAAGTGTCAGGAGGACATTTGGGAGGTGTTTCTTTTTTCTCTTTCTCTCTCTCTCTCTCTCTCTCTCTCTCTTTTTCCTTGTAGAGGAAAGTTAACCAGCTGCATTATCAATGTGGGCAACTTTTTTTCTCCTTCTCCAAATGGATAAGAACCCGAGGCTGATGGATTCTGCTTTCAGTGTGATGCAACCTTGCTTACCATAGGCCAATTAAATCCCAGCCCATCACAAGGTGCATGGGCACTTTGTTCTTCAAGTCAGATAACAAGTCATTTGGTGTTTATAATTTTTCTCTCCTTATGATACAGATGCCTGGACTCCGAGCCTGTCTAGTTGTGACAGAGAGATGAGCTGAGGGGCCAACATCTATCTCCACAACAATGTCCATGAACAATTCCAAACAGACAGTGTCTCCTGCAGCTGGGCTCCTTTCAAACACAACGTGCCAGACAGAAAACCGGCTTTCAGTATTTTTTTCAATCATCTTCATGACGGTGGGGATTTTATCCAACAGTCTTGCCATTGCCATTCTCATGAAGGCCTATCAGAGATTTAGACAGAAGTCCAAAGCATCATTTCTGCTTCTGGCTAGTGGCTTGGTAATCATAGACTTCTTTGGTCATCTCATCAACGGAGCAATAGCAGTCTTTGTATATTCATCTGATAAAGACTGGATTCGATTCAATCAATCAAACATCCTCTGCAGTATTTTTGGTATGTGTATGGTATTCTCTGGTTTGTGCCCACTTTTTCTAGGCAGTGTGATGGCCATTGAGCGGTGCATTGGAGTCACCAAACCAATTTTTCATTCAACGAAGATTACATCCAAACATGTGAAGATGATGTTGAGTGCAGTGTGTTTGTTTGCTGTGTTAGTGGCTTTGTTGCCAATCTTTGGGCACCGAGACTATAAAATTCAAGCATCAAGGACTTGGTGTTTTTACAAAACAGAATACATTGAAGACTGGGAAGATAGATTTTATCTCCTACTTTTTTCTTTTCTGGGCCTTTTGGCTCTTGGTGTTTCATTCTTGTGCAATGCTATCACAGGAATTACACTTTTAAGAGTTAAATTTAAAAATCAGCAGCATAGACAAGGAAGATCTCATCATTTTGAAATGGTTATCCAGCTCCTGGCCATAATGTGTGTCTCCTGCCTTTGCTGGAGTCCATTTCTGGTAAGAATCTAAAGTTTTGACAGTTTCTATTTTCCTGTGTTTATTTACAGTCTGTATAAGGCTTATTGTTATTATCAAAGTTGATGGTCTGTGATTTCAATTTGTAAAATTCAAGCATTTTCTCTTATATAAAATTTATTCCAGCACTCATTTCAGTTCTGACTTAGAATTAAGCTGTTAATGACATATGTGGTTATGTTTTTCCTCCATAGGCCTTAAATTGGAAGAAACCATTGAGTTGCCTGTTTGTATGCAGTATAGTGTAGCTTTAACAGAAATAACATATTAGCATGCTAAATATGATTAGTTTCTAAAATGTGAATGTAGGGCTAGCTATAATCAATTGGACCAGATTCTTGTATAAAATGAAACAGGCATTATTATTATTATTATTATTGTTGACAAGGCATAGTAACTTCTGAATTCTTCAAAACATGTAACGACTAGGACTCAACTTCAAAGTATATTGAGAAAGTGAGATAACTAGAGAGTTTAGGTGAACTGTATGGGTAATTGAAGTACCGATACCACTAGTTAATTAATTCCAAACAATCTTCATGATGCAGGAAAAATATGACTGGCAGGAGGGCCAACATTCTTCTCTTTTGCTTTCATCCCTTTAAAAAACATTTACTCGGCAGTCAGATGTGATAGCTTGGCATTTTTTCTTTTTTCTTTTTTTTTTTTTTTGGCCAGTCCTGGGCCTTGGACTCAGGGCCTGAGCACTGTCCCTGGCTTCTTCCCACTCAAGGCTAGCACTCTGCCACTTGAGCCCAGCGCCGCTTCTGGCCGTTTTCTGTATATGTGGTGCTGGGGAATCGAACCTAAGGCCTCGTGTATCCGAGGCAGGCACTCTTGCCACTAGGCTATATCCCCAGCCCTTGGCATTTTAATTCAGTGATCGAGGCTAAAGATAAGAACTAGCAGCAAACATACATCATTCACTTTACCTTCCAGATGAAAGCCCAAAAACTTTAGGAGAGATGATATGACCTCAATTCTTCCAAATACTTTACCAAGCCATGAAGGAGAAAAAAGTATCATTCTGTAGGAGGTCTAGCAAAGGCTGTGTTCATCCCCTCCCCCATCCTAACAGCAGTGGAGAAGCAGGCTGGTAACCAGAGATAGTAAGACGACAGGTTACACAAGATGGAAGTGAATGAGGCAGGAGAGGAGGTGAGAGACAATATTGAACCAAGACAAAGGTCATTTTCAAGGTTAAGGTGATGCATGAAAGTGCTGGTTAGTAACACAGCTTTCCCACATCCTATTCTCCAAGAACTGCTGCCAGTTCTGTTTTATTAAACAAACCATCAGATGATTTTGACACACATGTTTAGTGAAGGCTGCTACTGCCCAGGGTAGGGTTTATTATATTTTGTTTTATGAAGGAATTTCTTACTAACATTTCTTTATTTCTACTTGTTTGATTGCCTCTCAAATTTAATTTAGGTTTTAAACTTTATTTCCATGTTGTTTCTAAACTAGCCAGACCGAAGGCTCTACTCAACAGAAACTGAATCTATTAATTACTGGCAACCTTCAAAGATATGCTTAGGTTAGATGAATCAAAATGAGGCTGTAGTTTGTGCTTGTGGCATAATTATTTGACTTGAACAACAGAGGTTTGTTTTAACAAACATTGGGAATAACATATAGAATTGGAATTAGTGAAGGGAAAGTGAAAAATATGAGAAAAATGAGGCTGAAAATATTAATGAAACTTCAAGATGAAGGTCAGAGCTCTGCAGAGAATCTTAAAGCCATGAGACAGTGCAGCTAATGAGAGAAAAGCAATCTTAGGAAATGAAGTAATAACTGTGTTCTGTTTATTTGTTCTGAGTGCTCTGGAATAAAAAATCAACCTTTAGCTCTAGCATTCAACCTTGAAGATGTAGGAGTAATGGACTGATTCCTAATGTAAGACTATCGAGCAAGTAACATTTCAGACTCTTGCCATGGGTATTTAAAATTTATACTTTCCTTTGATTTCTTTTCCTGGATTTTTGTTTTGGGGATTTTTTTTTTTTTGCTAGTCCTAGGGCTTGATTTCAGGGCCTGAGCACTGTCCCTGGCTTCTTTTTGCTCAAGGTTAGCACTCTACTACTTGAGCCACAGTGTCACATCCAGCTTTTTCTATATATGTGGTGCTGAGGAATCGAACCCAGGGCTTCATGTATACGAGATGAGCACTTTACCACTAGGCCACATTCCCAGCCCCTTCCGGGATTTTTGGTTTCCTTCATTGTGAGAATTGATAGTACAAGTTGATTCATATTTCTTTTACCCTGTCTGGTGGAAACAATTTCCTTTTCATGAAATATCTTCTGAGCTCTGATTTCCTCTTTAATCATGACAAGTGATACTTCTGAAATGCTCTGAAGTGTGAAAATGTATTTGTGAGTTAAACACAGCATACCACTGATACTCCTTAGTGGATTGAGCCTTTGAGTTGTTTCACACATTCTTTGCATTCTGAGTTTCTTTTAATGGAGAGCTGGGTCTATGAAGACCAAAAGATTTATAACTCTTGTGGTCTGGACACAAGTGTTTATGGGGATTCAGGTAAGGTCACCAGACAGGTATAAATGTAATCCTAGTAGAAGAACCCAGGCTTGAAAACACCAAAATAACATTTATTCCTAATTCCTCAGTTGAAATATGTTCCTTTTTTAATTCGATGTTTAGCAAGACCGCATAGATTTTTCTGAGTCCGTATTTTCCTACCCACCTTGTACTTTAGGCTGGCCTTGAGTTCATGATACACCTGGGTCAGTCTCCCAACTAACTGTATACCATCTGAAGTAGTAGATGGATTTTTTTTTCACTTTTTGAAGTATGACTGAAACAAAACTTTAAAATTCCTGTAGATATATGATAATGGTAACAGCTTCCAGGCTAACACATTCCTTTACGTGCTGTACCTTTTCTGTATGATTGGTAAGTGTGATAACAGGATTTGTCTTTTGGATGAACATCTAGACACAGTTTGAGCTGCTGTCTTTTGCTAGCTTCAAACTGAATTGAAAGGAGAGGTGTATGCCTGGGAGGAGGAGTGAATAAAGTACAGTTATTGCTGTCTGTGCTTGATGAACATGAGTGTCAAAGTTTGTCAATAGTAGTATAATTTTTAAGTCTACTTAAATGTATAACTGCATACTTTATTAATTTTTCATGTGGAGCTTTAGTGCATAGGAAAAATTATTTTCATTCTCTTTGTAGTAGACTTTAAATTTTTTGAAGTTTTTGCAGAAAAATAAGCTTATGTATTACTGTTCCTAGTGCATGTTTTTGTTCTGTTACTGAACTCAGGGCCTGAATGCTGTCCCTAAGCTTTTTTGTTCAAGGCCACCACCCCACCATTTGAGCCACAGATCTACTTTCAACTTTTTGATGGTTAGTTGAAGATGAGGGCCTCATAGATTTTCTTGCCTGGGCTGACTTTAAGCCATGACCTTCAGTCTCTGCCTGTGTATTTTACCAGTTGAACAGAGCAATAAATACTTGTTGACTGATTGACTGTAACTTAAGTAGTATGAATGTCAAAAGATTGGAAATGATTGACCAGAATATGGATTCTGAGTTTTGTAAGTAAGAGGTAAATACTGAAACTGAATGATAGTTTTAATATATTTTCTAATTCATGAACTCTAAATTATGAACTATGAACTTTTAGCTGTCTTTTAGATGGTCATATACTTGTTTTACCATTGCTTCATGACTATGGGATCATTTTTAATTGAGAAAACAAAATGAGGAGTAAAATAATTTCTTGTGTAGTTCTATTTACTAAAAAATGTGTTCTCTTGAGAAAATAAAGCTGGAATTTGATTTTTTCCTAATGCTGTCACATTTTTGTTAGTATTTCTAATCTGAGTAGTTAAATATCATTTAGTCACTGGGTGATTATCAGATACTGATTGAAAAATTGGAGGATTATTTGAACTTTGACTGAAGTTGCTAAAGGTATTGAATCATAATGACCAAGGCTTAAGGAGCTATTGGTGACTGATGAGCAATAGAACATCTTAGAATGTTTTATGGGAAGATCATTCTCTTATCACCATGTTTAAAAATAATGTAATAGGAACCTGTGTTTGTTTGTGCTCCTTCCTCAACATTAAAGGACATTGAGTAGATGTTCATTGGTATGTTTTAAATGAGAAGAAAATATGGAAATTGCATACACATACTCATATATATTACATGCGTATTTGTGTGTAGTATTGTATATACATAAATAGTATGTGTATATGTACTTACAGTGCATATAGAAAGTATGTGTTTGAATATATATGTATATGTATATATATATATACACATACGATAGTTAAAATTTCTCCAAATTTAAAAATATAATGAATTAACCATTGGTTCTGTTCACAACAAATAAGACAGATTCTATTAAAATTAAAACAATGGGTCTTTATAGTTTTAATTCATATTTTGGAAAAGAGGTCTCTTAGGTTTATTGTTGAATTGCTACAGATTTCAAAGGTAACTTTAGCTGGGTTTACTTGTAAAGGGGGAGCATCTTTTTGTTGGGATTATGGAAGTCATAGTGAAGTTGTTTGGATACAGGATCTATTGACATCTGGGTTCTGCGTCTATGAAGTTCTTCAATAACTCAGATATAGAACTCAAAGTTTACATCAGGGAAAGAAACTAAGGCATAGTTAGGAGATAACAGAGTTTTATTGGTGGGAGTTCATTTGGGTGGGCATGGTATAAGTCACCTGGAGCCAGTGAGAATACCAGGTCAGAAGTGGTTCTGGGAGAATTGACAGGACACGTCTACCCTGAGTCCTGGCATTGTCCTTGGATATTCCTCTGTCTTTCTCCTTTCCCAATTTCTGATGGCTTAGATATCACCTTATTTATGCCATCTTACACAGTGCTTTTTTCCTTCTTTCCTGTTCTATTTTCCTCACAGCACTTAATAGTGGCTGGTAATGGGTATATATTTTTGGCTCATCTAGTAATTGTTGGTTTTGCCACCTGCATGAGAGCTTCTTTAAGATGGTCCCTTGTGGACTGTTTCATCTCCAGTTCCTGGAACAATGCTGGGCACCTGTTCTGTGTCATACGTAGTTGCTAAGTGATTCTCATGTAAAGGAAGGCTCATTCCACGACTTGTCTCCACTTTGGATTTGCTCTGAAGGGAGATCAGGACCTATTTGGTAGGTTTAGGAACATCCTCCTTGCCCTCAGCTTGATCTTTTTTTCCTAGTAGGCCCTCACTGACAGGCAATATATGAATTTTTTTTTTTTTTTTTTTTTGGCCAGTCCTGGGCCTTGGACTCAGGGCCTGAGCACTGTCCCTGGCTTCTTCCCGCTCAAGGCTAGCACTCTGCCACTTGAGCCACAGCGCCGCTTCTGGCCGTTTTCTGTATATGTGGTGCTGGGGAATCGAACCTAGGGCCTCGGGTATCCGAGGCAGGCACTCTTGCCACTAGGCTATATCCCCAGCCCATGAATATTTTTAATACTTGTGGTTTTTAAAATTGGGATTAGTGAACTTTGAGTAGGAGAAAGTCTTTTTCAGAGGATTTCTAAGTAGAGTCAGGGAGAATCCTGGGCATTTTGAAGCTTGAGTCTGGGCTAGAATATAAATGAATTCCATAGATAAACTAGGCTTGATATTTTATTTTTATGATCTTACCATAATTTGATTATGTGTCATTTCTTTTGTTAGTCTCAGTAGTCCTCTATGTTGAAGTTTAATGTTGTTTGTATTGTAGTTTCTAAAGATAGTGGGCCATTAGTCAATGTGTGTTGAATTAATAAACTAATAAACCAAGTACTAGATGGGAAGTATTGAGGTAAAGGAAAATATTGGACAATAGAAATTTAGATTGATTTTCCCCATCGTTTTAATCCTGCTTTTTTTTCCTATGGAGACATTTTTTTCATAATGTATTTTTTAACTTTTTATTGGTTACTTTATTATTTAGTTATTTATTTATCTTTTTTACTGTCCTTTTTTTCTTATTTATTGTCAAAGTGATGTACAGAGAGGTTACAGTTTCATATGTTAGGCCTTGGGTACATTTCTTATACTGTTTGTTACCTGCTCCCTCAATTCGCCCTCCTCCCTCCCCCTTTTCCTCTCCCCACATGAATTGTTTAGCTCGTTTACACCAAATGGATTTTCAAGTATTGCTTTTGGAGTCATTTGTCTTTTTATCCTTTGTCTCTTGATTTTGATATTCCATTTCACTTTCCTAGTTCTAATACAAGCATATACAGTATCCAGTGTTCTCAGATGAGATACAGTGATAGTGCGGGTACAACCAAAGGAAGGGGATACAAGAGGATCAACAATAGAAGCTACGGTTTCACATGGCATGTTGAAAGTAGTTACAAAAGTGATATAACACTCGTTTCCATAACATGGAGTTCATTTCACTTAGCATCATCTTATGTGTTCATAAGGGCATAGCTATTTAGGCTCTTGTGATCCTCTGCTGTGACTAGCCTAAACCTGTGCTAATTATTACCCATGAGGGAGACCATAGAGTCCATTTTTCTTTGGGTCTGGCTCACTTCACTTAGTATAACTTTTTCCAATTCCTTCCATTTCCTTACAAATGTTCCTTGGAATCCCAATTTTTCCAGGGCTTTTATCATAAATGGGTGCTGGATTTTATTGAATGCCTTTTCGCATCTAGAGATATAACCGTGTGATTCTTTACCTTGCTCCAGTTGATGTGGTTGCTTACATTAATTGACTTGCATATATTTGGTTACTTTATTTTTGAGGGAGTCCTGTGAGAGGACAAAAGGAGAAAATTCAGTAATAATTTGCAGATGGTGCATATTCATTGTCAGAAAATGAAATCTTAATGCAGTATGTTGAAATTTGCCAAAAGGTGGGCTTGCTAAGATGACTTCACCAGTAGATTGAATGAATAGATGGATATATCCATGGACCTATGATTTATACCTACATGTCTGTCTCAAATGGTATTGTGAATGAAATGAAAAGATTAGCTACCTTTTATATTTGTAAATGTGAATTCTGAAAAGCCTAAAGGACCTTTTGTAGTGGGCCTGATCATTGGGTGAGCTTTCATGGAGATTTTCTTCAGCTAAGGGTAGCTGCCTTGCCTATGTTCTAGTCATTCTGTGTGCAGGACAGGTGAATGGGAGGGTGCAAAACACGTGTGCCTTGGGTCACTTGGGACCTTTGTGAAGGACACTTCATGCTGAGGTATCTTTTGAGCTCTCATGCATGTACACGTGGCTCTGAGGCTGCCCAATTCTGCTACCTCACTGTCTTGCATGTTCTGGAAAGTCTCCTGCATGCAGATCTCTGTCTCCAGGTCAGTTTCCTGAAGAGCATGCTTTAGAATAAGGGTTCAGAACTGTGTTGATAACTTACCTAAAGGTAAATCATTTATGCATGGCTTAGAACATGATTAGAAAAAATTATGTATTGAAACCCATATATATAATTGGACTCCTTCAAGAAGAGTATCATTTCCCTCCATGAGAATAGATTGTGTAAAATTTGCCCAAGATAGACTTATCATTTAGAATAGACATCGCTAGGTTGAAAAATTACACCAAGATCTGTAGCTTAAAAGGAGCATGGTGGTTGGGAATATTTTGTTATTTTAAGCTCATTTACTCTTGGCAAAATATGACTTCCTGTTTTTAATGAGAAAGACTTATAAAAATGCCCAAAGATGTCATAGATGTGGAGACAACACTTACAAAACATTATTTGGCTGATGTAAGTATAAACAAATCAGAAACATGTGGTATAAATTTATACCCTCATGGGTATAAAAATCTAACTTAATGTGTTTGGGGCTTTTTATGAAGCCCTAACACATTTGAGGAACAATTCAAGATGATGGTGTGCCTGAAATCTCCCCGAGTTGCCAATTTTACTTTGATTTGCTTATACTCATTTTTATAGGAAGTATATTCAATGCATTCCTATTATGTTTGCTCTGGAATGCTGTTAGAGCCACATGGCTCTAGACCTTAGTATAAGAATGTCATTTATTTATATTCAGAGAAAGCTTCAAGAGAAATTTGTTTTTTGACCAGAGTAAATATACATTTCAAAGATTATATAAACTTGTCACTCTGTTCACCATCTGGGTATAATGCCATAGAGGAGTGAATGAAGCTGTGGTTTACATAGACAGGGGGGTGGCTGTCTTCACTCCCCTTCAACTATTGGAACCCCAAATAAAATTCAGACTGTGGAATGTTGAGATGTGGTTGTAGTGTGATGGTGAAGGAGACAGGGGCAATTAGATTAAACAAATGGGATTATTTTAGCTTTAGCTGCATAGTCTCAAGTCAATTCCCTTGAGAATAGTATAGCCATTCAGAGACAGACTGGGAAGATGAACCTCAGTCTCATTACTACTTAACTATGACTTTGGAGTTACTCTAAGCTACGTTTGCATATCTGTGATCTGGTTATAGTAATAGTACTTAATCGGAGATACTATCATATTAGATGACTTGGCTTTCTTAAAATTCATAACAATGTAATTACCACACAGTAAATTCACAACAAAATCTAAAAACATTATAAATATTGCTATTCCCCACCATCTTGACCAAAAATAATCCTCAGTGTTTAGCTCAGATGTTTCCCCATTATCTTCTCCATTAAAAGGAATTGGTTGTGGGGGAAAAGGATGAGGCACAGAGCTTCAGAAAGTTTTTCTGGCCAATTTCAATAGAAATTTCGGTCATTGCTTCCTATTTCATTTCATCACTAGTAAAGACATGCCCTGTTAATTCTTTCATCTTGCTCTAGTAATTTTTAAATATAATCATTATAAACTTACACAGTATTAATTTGTAGATGATTGGAATCCAGTTAAAATTATAAAAAAAAATCATTGAAATCACTAGACATTATGCTTGGGACTGAGGGGTACCAGGGAGTAAAAGATAAAACTCTTTTCTGTTTATTTGTTTTGTTTTTGTTGCCAGTCCTGGGGCGTGGACTCAGGGCCTGAGCACTGTCCCTGGCTTCTTTTTGCTCAAGGCCAGTACACTGCCACTTGAGCCACAGCGCCACTTCCGGCTTTTTTCTATATATGTGGTGCTGGGGAATCGAACCCAGAGCTTCATGTATACGAGGCGAGCACTTTACCACTAGGCCATCTTCCCAGCCCCTAAAACTCTTTTCTGAAAGAGTTTATAACTTAGGGAAAAGATAAAACTCTTTTCTGAAAGAGTTTATAACTTAGGGACAGTAAATAATGTAGGGATATTAGCTTTTAGAGAGATGCTGTAGAGTCTGAGTTCAAGTCTTATTTCTTTCAATTGCAAGCCATGTAATTCAAGGCACTCTTTTTTTTTATTTTTTATATGTAAAGTAATTTAGTAATAGTATTATATATAGATTTTATGTCAGGATTAAATATATTAACATATGGGAAACATTTTAAAGTGTTGGATACCTAGTAAGAACCATGAGTTTCACTTATTGTGCTATTACTGTGACTATGGCTATTACTTTTAAGTAGCAATGCTGCCACATGATACATTTGTCAATGAAATAATCAGACACTTTAAAATTATGTAATAATGAGTAATGGATGTTCCAGAGAGGAGCTGTCACGTCTAATTTGGAGATTCTTAAATAATTACTTGTTAATTGATTTGGCATACTTGTTGAGCACCTCTTATTGCATCTAGCAATGTGCTACATGCTAAAATAATAATCATTATGACTTAACTGTTCATAATATTTATGACTTTAATCAATAGTACTTGTGAAAAATGAAAAGATGTGTTGGAAACTGAAACATGAAGACTCTGTTGTAACTTTTGTCTATTCTGTTATGAATGTTTGTGAATGAGATTATTTTTGACTGTTTATAAAAGGGATAATGTTCCAAAGGATATCTTGTAGTAAAATAACTACTTAAAATGTAATACAAAGTCAAGTAATTTAAATTGTACAAGCCAAAGGAAGATGAGATATAATGTACATAAGTCCTAGTGATAGAAAGTGTACTTAAGAGAAACTGTAATATTTGGGTCAGGGTTTAAAAAGAATAGAATACAGTGGGTTGTAATAAATTAAAAATCAGGTGACTTTCTTCAAGTAATAAAATGAATGGAAGGAAATTTACATTGGATATGAAATATTTAACAAATAAATCAGTATTTTATACTTTTTATTGCTAAGCAAACTAACTCAGAGAAGAAAAGCAGTGAAATGAAGCATCACAAGAAGCTTCTAATTTTCTAAGAATGTGGGCTAAGAAGGTTTTAGACATGGACTAAACCCAACAGAAACAATTTGTACTGAACTTTAACCATAAGAATTATGAAAATAAAAATGCATTTATGTTTTAATTTACTCATAAATTAATTTACACATAAATTCACATATTGATCTATTCCTTTTTTAATTTTTTTTTTTTTTTTTTTTTTTTTTTTTTTTGCCAGTCCTGGGCCTTGGACTCAGAGCTTGACTAGCTTGGCTTCTTTTTTGCTCAAGGCTAACATTCTGCCACTTGAGCCACAGCGCCACTTCTGGCCATTTGCTATTTATGTGGTGCTGGGGAATCGAACTTATGCTTCATGTATGTGAGGCAAGCACTCTTGCCATTAGACCATATATTCCCAGCCCCTTGTTCTATACTTTCAACTGACTTTGCCATGGGAAAGATAATAAAGTAAAAGTTATTGATAGATGCCTTGGGAAATATTTCCAACATAAACTCTCAGAAGTTTACTTTCTAGTTCCTTCACTGTATCTATGAACTTTGCATTATCTTTTCCAACCTCTACGTGCATCCTTCTTTTCTTTCTCTTTTCACTTTTTGTATGAGGTGAATATAATAATTTGCATTTCTTTTTTATCTTTTTTGCTTGCATTCAAGTCCCTCTTAATCTGGCTTAATATTATTTTAACTTCAGAAAGGTTTTTTTTTTTTCAGGTTTGCATTTCTACCTGCTTATTCACCCTATATGAAATCCTTACTATGTAAAAATTTGTGCTCTGCATATATTTTTGTTCTTTTCTACAAAAATTTCTGCAATAGGTATCCAAAGAAGTTTAATGCTCTTTTTAGCTACTTTCCTGCATTTTGAAACTTGTTAATATCAATTTTCCCCTGGTGTGTTATTGGAAACCTCATCATGGCTTTGTAATTTCCTGCTATACATGTTATTACAGTCCAGTTACTTGGTGCACCATCCTCCGGATTCATCCCAATCCTCATAATGAATGTGTAGCAGCTGTGACTCCCTCACTACACCAAAGACAGCCTGGGGAATGAGTCATAGTCTTCTTCACTGGGCATGCTTTGGGGTTCAAATATTCCAGTTTCCAGTGTCAGAGACCCCTCAACTCTGTTTTTCTTTTGCCAAGGTTGGCAGGTATATATGGTGCTGCTAACTTGGCTCTTATAGTAGAATTTGGGCATGAAGAAAGCAAAATATAACATTTGATCATGTCTTAACTAAAGAGGTCAATGTTGTCATTATTATATTAAGACATATTTCTGGGTCGTGGGTGTGACTCAAGGGGTAGAACACCTACTGGAATGTTCAAGGTCTTGAATTCAAACCTCAGTATTGGGGAGAAAATCCATCCAACCAACCAACCAAAACCTCAAAAGAACCCAACTTGTGGCTCTTACAATATGCTGAATAAATTATGAAAGTTGGCCTTAATATGGAACATTTAGTATGTATATTTTCCACATTATACTTTTGTCTATAAGATACTGAAGTGAGTGATATAAGCTATTCTTTTTATTGAATTTGACTTTCAATCTGTACTGATGAAGTGTTTCAGTAATTTGGTATAATGTAATACATGCTCAGTGCTGGGTTAATGGATTACAGCAATATTCAAGCTGCAGAAGTAGAGATTTTATTTCTTTTTCTCTTATGACTTCAATCCTTCTTTAATTGGCTCCAAATTTTTGACATTTTAAAAGTTAATATGCAGAGCATTTTTAAAAATTTCTAATTTGCTGCCAGCATCCTAGTAGCTGATTTAATTTTGCTAATTAAGAAAGAATGAGGTTAAATAAGAAGAGGGCAGACAGAAAAGCATAGAAAGATCAGTTCTGCCCAGTCTTAGTATTTTGAGGTTGACCACAGCATTACTTAGTACCTATAACTGGCCTCTTCCAAGTCTGCCACAATTTAAATTTGTCATTATTCATGACCTATGTACTGGGATGAGATTTCTGAGATTATTTTCCTATAATATTCTCAGAATCCACTTAAATAAGAAATGTGCCTTTTGAGTAAAACTAGATTAAAATCGCATAGAAAATGAAAGATGTATCTGCATGCCCTCTTTTTCATCATTTACTCATATAAAAGCTTAGTTCCAAATTATAATGGAAACAGCACCTGATAATCTGTCATTATGCTTATATTCACTGTAGTGAGTACATAATTCATTTCTGATAGCTTAATCTTCATATGCTTTTATAAGAACATATTTTTTGTGACTGAGAATTCCACATTTTTCCTATATGCTATCCCTGAATAAGAAATAGTATCTGATATAATAAATAAACTCTCTCTCTCTCTTTATAAATGTTGGTAGGTTTTGAAGCTGTTACAGGTTATCTGTTGATTATTTTTTTCTGTTGCAAGTCCAAAGATGGCTAAGTGAAACTTTTATTTCAAAAGAATATAAATAATGACTGCTGCTCATCAAGCAATTTAACTAGCAAATTGTTTTAAGTGCATGGCATTTAGAAGAGAGCTCTACATTCTTCCCTCCAATCTCATAGCAGGATGAGCTCTAAATGTTAATGTCAGGGCTATTTTGCTGGGTGGTAGAAAAGATAGTTATCTGTCTAGGAGTAATTTCTATGTGTTTTATATTTTCTCCTAATTAACCACTACAGGTTATCTAGGTAAGTTAAGTGGACAAAATATAAGTGTCAGTCTGCTTATTTAGATGGTTATAGATTGATATGGATTTCCATGTTAGGAGACCACTTTATGTTTGGCTGTGAAGAGGAAGGAGTAACATCTTTTAGCTATAACAACACCTTGTCTCCAATTCCTCCTTTGATAGGCTTGTATCTTGTTGTCAGGCAAGATATACCACCATTCTCATGGATTTGTTAGTTTTCATAATTGTCAAAAAACTCAAGCTCAACTCAATTCAGCTTTCCTTTGAGCTTCTTGATCTGCTGAACAGTATAAAGAGCAACAATCACTTAGAAGGCATGTGTTACAGTGATTTCTGAATAATTCCCTGTGTTTTCAAGCACTGAGTAAAGCCATAGATCCCAAGAAGTCCTAGGGAATTTCTCTGTTACTACCCATCCGCCTAAGAGAATTGCAATATACGGATGAAGATTTTTAGTTTGGAATTAATTTCACTTTTCCTGTCTTCTGAAGTGATCTGGTCTCTTTGGGAAATTGTTGGCCATCTTCTTTTGTGATTAGAAGGAGAAATCTCTCTTCTAGCCTCTGCACTCAAAGACAGACATATCCTACCTGCCTGAAGAGAGGATTAATGTCCTGTTGATGGGGGCAGTCTATTCTTAGAGCTAGTAAAAGTTAATGCATTAAGAAAAGTTTGAGAAATAATGTTTTCATAATTAAAATCAGAACATTCATATCTGAATGCTAATTAAACTACAAAACAGTTTTCCTTTTTAAATTGCTTAAAGAAAATCCAGTATTTCATGAATAAAATGCCAAAATTACATGATTTCACATGAAGTGGGGTCAAATGTATGTGGTGGTTGGTATCTAAAAATCACTTATTTAAGAATAATCATAGCATGTTATATTGATTGAAATCTGTTTCGTTATTAGAGAAGAGGTTAATTTCTTCCCTCCTTCCCTTCCATTTTTCTTGTAGTATTCTACAACGCCCCCCTTTCGTTATCCTAGTTTGTATTTCCCTCTTTTTAATATAATACAGTTTGTACTGTTTGTTTTGTGTGTCTCATCTGCCTAGTAAATAGGGACCTCCTTAGTGACAGGGCCAAGGGCATATGTTTCTACTCTGTTTCCTTCAGTGCCTAGTACACTGTTTGGAAAGGTTCAAGGAAAATGCAGCTCATTCTTTAGAATCCTTTCATCACAAATGAAATTAGGGAATGAAACATAATCCTTATGGTTACGGTAATGAAATGCACATGAATGTCATGTAAGGATTTCATTTTTTGAAAAAAGTTCATATATATATGAAATATAATAATAAACATGTAAAGGTGATGGTCATTTTAAATTCAGAGCTCTTTCTTACAAGTATTATTTTGCGGCTTAAAAAGTCATTAGTGTAAATTAGTTTTTAAAATCCATATACATATCTTTCACATTTAGCCCTGGACACTAGACAGGGCAAAGTGCTCTACAGAAGTTAATCCATTGAATGTTTTCCCTTTTTGTCTTTGCAGATGCAAAACATTTATGACTATTTATGTTCAGAAAATTTACTTAAAAGGTTTTTGTCCTATAATATCAGACATTATATACATTTTGTATCATGAGCAGTTACACATTTTCAGCCGTGAACTATATTTGAAATTTTAGTTGAGAGTTGAAATGTCTTCAGATGGAAGCCAAGATTCTTTTGACATGAAGGAAACGCAAAAATACTAAGTTGGCTGATTTGAAGAGAACAATAAATACAATTAAAAGGAGTATTATTTTATATTCTGATATTATGCTGAAAAAGACCCAATTCAAAGTGTTACCTTCAAATACATTTTGCTTAAATAGTTGTCTTCAAACATTTTTTTCAAAAATTAATTTTGACTTCTCTTTTCCCTCTGGAGGATTGACAATTCCCGAAGTTTCCTACTTTTATTCTATTCCCAGTCCAAATTGGGTCTAATTTATTGAGGTAAATTTGAAACTTATAAATTAAAAAAATAGACCTATTAGCTAGTGCTGAGTATTTAAATTTTGTACCATTTTTGTATTTCCTTTAAGAAGTATTTTTCCTCTTCTTCACTGAAAGGTTAAAGTTCCATCCAGAGGAGACAAGCCACTGCCTGCTGAGTGTTCTGATGGGAATCAGTCAGACTTTGATTAAAACCAGAGGTGGTCAGGACGAGTCAGTTTCAGAACTATGATTTCAACAAAGCAGAATTTTTTTTTGTCTCAATTTTGTGTTCAGTTGTCACTGAACATTCTGTTTACTGTCCCAAATATCTTGCAAAATCTGATGTTTTTTTTGTCAGACACTACTGTTTGCAATCATACCCAGCCATATTTGTATATACAGTATACTGTAATCCTCAATTTTTAAAGACAGCGAGAGATATTACCTTAGTGCAGACATACTCTTTGGCATATTCCACTTGTCAGATGGTGTTCAAGGTGTTCAAGGTTGGTGGTATCTCTTTTTGTCGAGGAGATTGAATTTATCTGCAGGTGGTGGAAGTAGAGGACTAGGGTCATTTTAGAAGGATAGATAAAAGGAAAACAAACAAATTAACAGGATGATTTCAAAAAGTGAAAATACTGTGACTAAGGATTTGGATGGGACTCTTTTAGAATGGATGATCAAATATAGCTTCACTCAGGAGCTTTGCTCTGTATGTCCAAAAGAAGCCAGTCATGAAGCATGGTATTTGGATGGAAGGAAGACCTAGAATCAAAGCTCAAAGGTAGGGATTAATCTCCTTGTAACAGGAGACAATACCATTAACAGAAGCACGAGGGCCCAGGTAAAGGTGGATAGGATTTGAACATACAGAGGAAGATTGGGGTTAGATTGTGTAGGACTTTAAAAGCCATGAAGAGTTTGCTTAACTTTGTTTGGAAGCCATTAGAAGGACACATACAAGTGGATGAGTGATTAAAGATCATTTTGGATGGATAGAAAATTGATTCTGATGGAGTAGGTTATGACAGAAATTCTTTGCTGGAAATTTCATTTGATATATGAATAATAAATAAATTATACCTATATAACTTATGTTGGGAAGTAAGGCAAATAACAAAACATTATCAAATAAAGATTAACTCACTATCTACAATATAAACACTTAAAAATTCTCCTTATGGCTTAGTAGGTTGTTGCAGAAATGTTAAATATAACACCTATGTTACTTTACTTGCATGGACTTTTATCTTTTATTCCTCTATTATGACCCTAGAAAATCTTCAGTGGTTACTTGGAAAGCATTTACTGAATATGTACCATGGCCATGTGTCGGGGTCTTTTTGGCTCCTGTGCCTTATATTAGTGGCAGCCATGGGCAGGTGTGCATGTGTTACATGGTTGTATATGAATGTAACTAAAATGGAATCCTAGTCTCAAAGAAATTGGTAGTCTATTTGGGAAGGCATGAATAGAATCTTCCAGATGGACCTGTGAGTAAGTGCCCTCACCCTTCCAAAAGACATCTTTTCTGAGCAACTTCATCTTTAGGGAGTCTATGCCAAATTTTTGAGCAAAGCCATGCATTTGAGTCCCTTGTGGTCTCTGCAGGTCTTTGGGTACAGTGGAGTGAGCGCTTCACTCTTATGGGGCAGAATTATCTTTTGGAAATCCAAGTTTTTCATGTCACCATTGATTTATAAACTTTCTTTTTCTCTTCTTCCTTGGATTAACTGATCTCTTTGCTTCAGACTTATTTCATGCCCATAAACTTGTAACAAATGTTATTATAGATTCATACCACCTCTTTGATTCCTGAGTCTTGCCTTTTAATAAGAATGTGTTTAGCATGGCCAATTCTTCTCCAAGGTGCCAATCACATAGTATGCTTTTTAAAAAAATTTAATTTTTATTGTCCAGGTGATGTCCAGAGGGGTTACAGTTACATCAAGTAGTGAGTACATTTCTTGTCATCCATGTTACCTCCTCCCTCATTTTTTTCTACATTCCCTT
Source organism: Perognathus longimembris pacificus (assembly GCF_023159225.1). Classification (NCBI taxonomy): domain Eukaryota; kingdom Metazoa; phylum Chordata; class Mammalia; order Rodentia; family Heteromyidae; genus Perognathus; species Perognathus longimembris. Next base: position 56,042,353 of record NC_063167.1, read on the forward strand.
TTCCCCAATCCACCTCCCAAGTTGTACAGTTAGTTTATAACATATTGTCTTGTAAGTACTGCTGTTGCATTAGTTCACCCTTTGTCCTTTGTCTGGACTTTTGCAGTTGAGGGTTAGAGGAGTATGGGATCTTGTATCTAGTACTGGATAGTCCAACCAGAGGGACCTGAAAAATTAATCTAGCCTGTCTTCATTATTAAGTTACTTGAATATAAATCTTCATTTCTAATTATGCCCTCTTGATTATTTCTGGGAAAAACCATGTTGTTTAAAGTGAGGTCATTTTTGTGCTATACTTGGCAAAAACCTCTTTCACATAACTTCTTGAGAGGGCCTGGCTTTCTGCTATTGCAAATAATACCACAAAACGTGATAACTTGATGGAAAAATAACAGAATTAATAAACTGGAAAGATGGCAATGGAATTGGAGTGCCATGTTACAGTCATGCAAGACAGTCATCTCCTGAGTATTTGCTGACCATCTTTGAAGGGCAAGAAGACAGACTTTGGTACATGTCAGACTGATGTCTAGGTTCACAGAGACCTTTCTAACTGATATGAATGAAAGGTAAGCCTAATTTGGTGATGATTGGCCTTAAATTTATATATACAGAGGTTTCCTCATTACCTGTCTTGAGTGTGTTCATAAGTTGAAGATAATTTGACATTTTTAACCTGTTTTTCATGATTCTTTTTTAAAAAATTTTTATTATAAAACTGATGTACAGAGAGGTTACAGTTTCATACGTTAGGCATTGGATACATTTCTTGTACTGTTTGTTACCTTGTCCCTCATACCCCCCTCCCCCCTCCCCCTTTCCCACCCTGAGGTGTTCAGTTCGCTTACACCATACAGTTTTGCAAGTATTGCTTTTGTTGTTGTTTCTCTTAATTTACCCTTTGTCTCTCAATTTTTGTATTCCCTCTCAATTTCCTAATTCTAATACCAGTATACACGGTTTCCAATATACTCAGATAAGATTACAGAGATAGTGTAGGTACAACCCAAGAAGGTGATACAAGAATATCATCAACAGTATAAACTACAGATACACATGGGATGTTGAAAGTAGTTATAACTGTGATATAACAATCATTTCCATAAAATGGAGTTCATTTCACTTAGCATCATCTTATGTGATCATAAGGGTATAGTTATTGGGCTCTTGTGATCCTCTGCTGTTTTTCATGATTCTTGACATCACTCTGGTGAACTTTGTCAAAATACTTACTAAGTATGTTCACATGCTTTATCGCTTGAATTCCTTGGAAATCAAGATTCACAAGAAGTTTCTGTTTAGCCCTGTAATTTTGTAATTTCAAGGCAGATATTGACAAGGTTCCTGGCATTCACATTTGTGGAATGGCTCTGAGTTCATGCAAGGAGAAGCACTCTGAGCTATACATTTTACCTGTTAGCATCCTGTTGGTGTGGTGTGACCATGTAGGCTAGTAACCCTGTCTTTATTTCCCATTCTCCAGCTCCTTCTCTCATATACCAGCTGTGCTTTTTCCTCTCTTCAATCACATAAGTAAATGAGGTAAATTCTTCATAGAGAAAGTAGGCTAATATTTGTCAAATCCAGCTAATTTGATGAGAGAAATACAATACTCAACAACTGTAAGGTGCCAAGCTCTTGTCCAGCTTAGTGCATCCTTATATATCTGAATAAATTATTTACTGCTGCTACTATTTTGATTTATTGGTGTCACTGTTCTAAATATTTTGTCACCATTGGTTTGGCATATGTTATTAATAGAGGTAAAATTTGAAAAATACAGAAATTTAACTTTTCAGTTCTTCTAAAATATTATTTATTGATTAAGTTAATTTTCAGATCATTTATACTATGCACAATAGTTTGAGAGGTATTTTTCATTATTTTTTTATCATTGGAGTTGTTAGTATAGAGAAATATTTCTGTTATTAATTTTTTTTTTTAATCAGTCATAAGGCTTGAGCTGTGGGCCTTAATCTCTTTTGCTCAGTGCTAGTTCTTTACCACTGTGAGCCACAGCACTACTTCCAGTTTTCTGGTGGTTAATTAGACATAAGAGTCTCATGAACTTTCCTGCCTGGCTGGATTTGAACTGCAATCCTCAGATCTCAGCCTCATGAGTAACCAGGATTATAGGTGTGAGTCACTAGTGCCTGGCTGTTTTTGTTTTTTTCTTTTTAAATTGGTTATTGTTGGGCTGGGGATATGGCCTAGTGGCAAGAGCGCTTGCCTCGTATACTTGAAGCCCTGGGTTCGATTCCTCAGCACCACATATACAGAAAATGGCCAGAAGTGGTGCTGTGACTCAAGTGGCAGAGTGCTAGCCTTGAGCAAAAAGAAGCCAGGGACAGTGTTCAGGCCCTGAGACCAAGGCCCAGGACTGGCAAAAAATAAATAAATAAATAAAATACAATAAATTGGTTATTGTTATGATTTGAATGTAGAGTGTCCCCAAAAGGTCCCTAAACAAAGGCTTTGTACTCAGTGTGTCCCTGTTGGGAGGTGATGGACACTTTGCAAGGTGACTCCTAGAAGGGAGCTCCTTAGGTTGGTGAAGGTGTGTTCTCAGGAGGTAAAACTTGTGTACCTCTTTGTAGTGCCTTGAAACAAGGTTGTTATGACAACCTGAGGTTGGCAACTCTCCTCTCCAAGCTCCTGATTTGAGATGGATACTTGATTGTTCCATGTGGGCATCTGCTGTGACCATTCCCCATGGGTCTTGAGATGATGCAAAGTATGGGCACTGAGTCTGTGCTATGCTGTTTGAATGCTCACCTCCCAAACTGAACCTAGTAAACATCTTTTCTATAAACTCATTGACTCAGGTTCTTTATTGTCCTAATGCAAACCGGACTAATACAGTCTTAGATTTGCTGAAGTCTTAATGAGAAAAAGTGTGTTGATTCTAATCATTTATTCCAGGTAACAAGTTATTCTTTTTTTCTCTTCTAATTCTGATATATTATTTTCTTCTAATTCTGACATCTCTCTTTCTATTTTTGCTTTTTAAAATAACACCAGTAAGCAATTACAATACTGTATTAAGTAGTTATGGTCATTTTCCAGGTTTTAAAATGCATTTACATTTTTATTAAGTTGATATTTGGTACATAAGTTTCACTAAGGTCCCTAAGTTTAAGTTCTTCATAAGTATCAGTTTCCTACTCATGGGCAATAATTTCTCATGAGCTGAGCAGCATAAACAATGTCCATTGCATCCTTTTTCAGTTCTGTTTTGTATATCAGAAATCTGGATGACTTTAACCAGGTACTCTGCTCAGCTCTCATATGGCTGAAGTAAAGTGTAGCATTGGGATTTTACATTGTGTCTTAGGTGAAGGATGCTCTTCAGAGCTCCTTCACATATTTGTCAGAGCCAGGAAAAGGTTCCTGGCATTTTGGATCTGGTATCTTTTGCTCGATAGTCCCACGAGAGAAATAACACTTGTATTCATGTGGCCCTGTCAGCTGATGGCTTAATTTCTGCATAGGATAGCCTGTATTCTTTCTCTAAAGTGGTCCCTAACCAAAACAAAAAGTATGCAGTGAATCTTCTCATGTTGGGAATCTCTCTGGCTCCTGCGTCACCAGATTGAATGGGTCTACATTTAAAGGTATTATATGATATGATAAGGACAGGTAATGTAGCATAGTCATGTGAATCTCATTGTATTTAGAATTTTAAGGAGATTAGGCTAAGACTTCTTTACAGTGTCATTTTAGAAGTTGTGTGCAATCTTTGTTAAGAATTGTATTTTTGTTTTTTATTCTTTGATGCTTATCTGAAAGCATATTGCTGTCATATGGATCTTGCCTATATCTGGAAGGCCTGTGAATTGAAGGCCTGTGACACTTTTAGGGTGTTAAGTCACTGGGGTCATGCCATTGGAGGGGATTTTTGGGACCCCAGTTCCAATTCCCTACTTCTTTGCTTTATGGCTGCCATTAGGCGAGGACCTTCCTCTACCATATAATTTTGCCATGATTCCTATGCTAGAACAGGCCTCAAACAATAAGGCCAATTGATCACAGACTGGAACCTCTGAAATGGTGAGCCAGAATGGATCTTTCTTCCTTATGTGTTAATTGTCTCAGGTAGTGTTACAGATGGAGATTTTTTTCATACACACATATGAGTTAGAAATTCTCTATTAAGAATCTGACATTTGGAAACTGAGTACTTGCTATCTCATACCTGTAATCCTACATACTCAAGAAGCTGAGATCTGAGGATCAAGGTTCAAAACCAGCTACCTTAGGAAACTCCATGAGATTCTTATTGCCATTTAACCCATAAAAAGCCCGAAGAGAGTTGTGGATGAAGTTGTAGAGTGCTAGCCTTGAGCACAATGACATGGCCCAGGCCCTAAATTTAAGCCCTAGGACTAGAAAAACTATTGAAATTTGGAGCCATATTTTCATTATTTTAAATGTTTGGCCTTAGACAAGTAAGTATGCTCCTTTTGTGGATTTTCCCTTATCATTAAAATGATTGTATTGGGGCTGGGGATATGGCCTAGTGGCAAAAGTTCTTGCCTTGTGTACCTGAAGCCCTGAGTTCGATTCCTCAGCACAACATACTAGAAAAGGCCAGAAGTGGTGCTGTGGCTCAAGTGGTAGAGTGCTAGCCTTGAGCAAAAAGAAGCCGGGGACAGTGCTCAGGCCCTGAGTCCCAGCCCCAGGACTGGCAAAAAAAAAAAAAAAAAAAAAAGATTATATATATTTTTTCTTGCCAATCCTGGATCTTGAACTCAGGGCCAGGGTGCTGTCCCCAAGCTTCTTTTGCTGAAGGCTAGCTTTCTACCACTTGAGCCACAGCGCCTCTTCCAGCTTTTTCTGTTTATGTGGTACTAAGGAATTGAGCCCAGGGCTTAATGAATGCTTGGCAAGCACTCTACCCATAAGCCACATTCCCAGCCGAAAAACGTGAAAGAAGCAGTGAGCATTTATGATCACAGTTACATAGGAAGTAGAAACAGGAATTATATGGACTGAATTGGAGTTTAGGCTGGCCCAAGTAAAAAAGTCAGAATTTTTTCAATAAATAACTACCACAAAGATAGTTGAGGATATGGCTTACCTAGGAGAGCCTTGTCTAGCAAGCCTAAGGTCCTGAGTTTGAACCTTAGTACTGAAAAGAAATTCCTTTCTTTGATGCAATTTCATATTTCCATGATATTCTCCTAGATATTTGCTTCTATACACTCCCAAATGTGAATTCGTTTCCAAATACCATGAAAAGGGCACACAAAAAGCTTCATACTCTTCTACAAATTCACCTTCTCATTAAATTTTGAAGCTGGTGCTAACCTCTTATTAGTTTATCCACCTTAAGATTTGCTTAACTAGTAGAAAGTTATAGAATGCAATTCTTCATGGTGTTAAATTCTTGATAAAACTTTATCACCATGATTAGTAGCTGTTGTGGGCATAAGTGGCCAAGGATGACTTTTTGTGCTAAGAATCAAGATAAAATTTTAAATCAGGAAACTTAGTGAACTTTTGTTAGAGAATTTATATGTAAAGTGGAATATTGTATAAAATAAAGTGGAATAATGACTAAATTAAACCATTAAAAATAAAAAATAAGAATATTATTGGTGCTAGTTAGTATTTTTCTTCTAGAAAGAACATTAACCTAGTAATTACATATCTTCACTGTGAAGGTTCTGATCTTAGATAAAAATCAGAATCTTCATTTAAAAATTTAAATGGCATACTGGTAGCAAGTTTCTTGTAGTAAAACCAATATTTAAGCAGCAGTTGATGACTTATTTGTTTTCAATGTTCTTAAACTGACAAGAATTTACTGTAATTTGTTGATTATGACTATTATACAAATGCATTAGTAAATGACAGACTTTCTGAGTTCTTTCTGAAGTGGCAGTTAGCGGGATGTAGAAGCATCATTGTAATTGCATTCCTGAAATCATGCCAAAGAGATAGAGATGTGCTTGGGCTAAACTTTTAAGGATTAAGTTTATCACCTCAGTAACCTTACCAAAAAGAGAAAAGAAGATACCTTCCCCTACCTCCCTGCAAAAGGGATTCCCACAATATACAAAATATTTCTTTTATTGTATTTTGAACATAAGGGCATAAGAAATTTGGTGAATAAAGGTTGGCTGTTAATTTATGATGAGGATGAAGTCCCTGAAGCATGTTGGGATAGTTCTGTGCGTTCCAGAGTTTAAATACCAAGTAAAGACTATACTTCTACTATGTGCTCAACCCCAAGTCAAAGAAGAGTCACAGTTAGTAACTTCTATGAATCCTAAAATTTCTTCTCATTCATTTACTCCTTCCTTCATTTGGTATTTATTTCAATGCCAGTTATGTAGCAGACAGTCCTTGCCCATTTTCTCCTGAAGTATCTAGAAGATAGTCTTTTTCTTGATGGTTTTATTAATCTATGGCATGTGCTTCAGGTGCAGTTGAGAAATAAATATATGACAATGTGGCAAGAGAAAGAACCATGTGGGGTAACTGATGTGTCACAGAGCAAATGGATTATAAATGGAACTTTGTGGCTGATCTAGGCCCATAACATGTATATTCAAATGGCAAAGAAAAACAGGGATGAGAATGAGTTGGATCAAATGTTTAAGCTAGTCAGTTGTTATCTAGAGAACTCTAGTTATCTAGTTATTAATATAACTAAGAAAGAAGCCTTTTAGCTTGCTACTTAGGTACCACAAAAAATTAAGATTTTATATATAAACTTTAGAGGAAGTAGTTTAGGATTTTTTTTTTCTCATGTCAGACAGGTAATGTGGCCACATTGTAACAAGGTTTAGAGGGAGGCAGATGTCGCACAAACACATGAGAATCCAATCATCACACTTATGAACTGGAAAAGGATCCCAGGATTTTTTTTTAAGTCAAGAAAATCTTAAGTTGTCTCATCAGAGTAATCAAAGTACAATGCCTCAAGTACAATGATGAAACATGACGGGATAATCAGAAATGACCATTTCTTTCCTGACCAGAAGTGTGTATGGATTTTATTTTAAGTATCTTTTTGTTATTTTCTAGTCTCATTTGTTTCTCTGTATGGTAATATCCAGAAAGTTTCCAAAAAGCCTTGAGTTAAAGCTTCAATTAGCTTTTTGTGAATATTTATTTTTTTTTCTAAAATTTATGGCTACTATTTATTTTTAAAGGGACACCTATTACATAAAAATTCCTATTAAATGACAAGTTAGAAAATGTTTTGGGATATTGTTCCAAACTACTGTATAATAAACCAATTAAGCTGTTTGGCAATTTCTCCTTGGAAAAACAATAAACTTAAAGACAGTTTACTGAAACACCTTGCTTTTGCAAAGTGTCTGCTTTTGCTCTAAAAGGAATGTTACAAGCAGCCAAATAGTCTTTTACTCATGGAACAAGGCACTTCCAATATTGCAGCTAACTGCCAACTAGCTGTTTTCTTTTTAATTTATAGATATGATGTTAATGATTGTTCTGGCAATGGCATTTTAGGAAATTTTTTTGTTAAGATGGAAGTGTCTTATGTCTATATTTGGAGCTTAAGCAATATTTTATTAGCCTAACAGTAAGTTGAATGGCTGTAATCATAGCTTGAAAGAGTCTGAATTTCCAATGCTGTTAAAAGCTTAAAGTGCCTTAAATTCCTGTTATAAAAAGACAGGGTATATATACAATCATATATATTTGATATCTGAGACTTTTATAATTTTGTCTATTGATTTTTACATTTTTTACATTGATGAAGATAGAAATGATGGACTAAAGATAGGAGCTAGAATAACAAATACATTCGCATTAAAAATAATTTAAAAATGAAGTTGGAAAGGTTAACTGAATTCCAATCTAAAGGATAAGAGGGAAGAGGCTACTAAAATGAAAATCATTTCATTTGTTTTGGAGTACACATGAAGAGGGAGAAAAGGATAGTGGTTATTTTCTTATTCTATTATTTTCCATTTGTTAGATAATATTTTCTAAAATTGCTTCTTAAATTTTGATTCAGACAGCTCTTCTCTGTCTGGGTATAATAACTCCCTCATCATGATTGACAAGTGGTTTCTGATGGACAACTAAGTTATGTGTGATAACCTATTCTAGTTAATTTGTCAATTATAACTTGTGGTGTGGGCACAAGAGATTTGGAGCAAACATGTATTGGCATTGTGTTATTTATTTATTTTCAAAGTAATCCACAAAGGGGTTACAGTTTCGTATGTGAGGCAATGAGTATCAAACTTATCAAACTTGCTACCTCTTCCCTTGTTTTCTTCCACCTTCCCTTTCCCCAGTTACTTCCCACTCCCCCAAGAGTTGTACAGTTGGTTGACAGCATATTGTATTGTTTTATAAGTATTTTTGTTGCATTGGTTTGCCTCTTACTCTTTGCCTCTCCATTTTGGTGTTCCCTTTCCCTAGTTCTGATACCCAGGATACCAAAAATCAGTTACAGTGACATCAGGGGTAAAACCATGGGGAAGAAAGTCAAAAGAAAAAGGCATAATTTCATATAGTACATTGAAAATAACAACAACAAAGATAAGCCATTTATTTCTAAAACTTGGAGTTCATTTCACTTAGCATCATCTTATGTGTTCATATGCATATAGCTATTGAGCTATTATGATCTTCTGCTAGGACTATCCCAGACACACAGTAATTATTACCAATGAGGGAAACCATAGAGTCTATGTTTCTTTGGCTCTGGCTCACTTCACTTAGTGTGATTTTTTTTCTAAGTCTTTCCATTTCCTCACGAATGGGGCCATGTCATTTTTTCTGATAGAAGCACACTATTCCATTGTGTATAGGTATCACATTTCCTTGATCTAGTCATCTACTGAGGAGCATCTGGGTTGGTTCCATATTTTAGTGATGGTAAATTGTGCTGCAATGAACATAATTGTGCTGGTAGCTTTAGTGTGATCTTACTTGTAATCAGGAACAAGATAAGGATGTCTGCTCTCTCCACTCCTCTTCAACATAATACTAGAATTTCTAGCTAAAACAATAAGGCAAGAGGCAAATACAAAGGGGATCCAAATATGGAAAGGTGAAGTAAAACTCTGTCTCTTTGCAGATATTATGATCCTGTATTTAAGGAACCCCATAAACTCTACTCCCAAAGTACTTGAGCTGATCCACAACGTTGGCAAAGTAGTAGGATATAAAATTAATGCTCAAAAACCAATGGCTTTTCTGTATGCAAACATTGTGAAGAGCAAGGCTGACATCAGGAAAGCGACTCCTTTTGCAATAGTCCCCCCCCCCCAAATAAAATACTTAGGAATAACCTTAACAAAATAAGTGAAAGACCTCTACTATGAAAACTTTAAAAGCCTGAAAAAAATTAAAGCAAAACTAAGGAAATAGGAAAACCTTCCATGCTCCTGGATTGGGAGGATTAACATTGTGACAATGGCAATGCGGCCAAAGGCTGTCTACAAATTCAATGCAATACCCATCATTATCCCAACACAATTCTTTTTTTTTTTTTTTTTTTTTTGGCCAGTCCTGGGCCTTGGACTCAGGGCCTGAGCACTGTCCCTGGCTTCTTCCCGCTCAAGGCTAGCACTCTGCCACTTGAGCCACAGCGCCGCTTCTGGCCGTTTTCTGTATATGTGGTGCTGGGGAATCGAACCTAGGGCCTCGTGTATCCGAGGCAGGCACTCTTGCCACTAGGCTATATCCCCAGCCCCCCAACACAATTCTTTAATGAAATAGGAGAAGCTGTCCAAAAATTCATATGGAACAATAAAAGACCCTGCACAGCAAAAACCATCCAAAGCAGGAAGAAGAGTGCTGGAGGACTATAACTACCAAACTTCAAGCTGGATTACAAAACTATAGTAATAATAAAAAAAAGCTTGTTATTGGCACAAAAACAGGCAGGAGGACCAATGACACTGTGTTTCTAAAATTATCTTTAAGTAGATGTACAAAGGAGTTGTCATTTAACGAGATGTTTTATGAATACACTATATCTTGATCAATGTCACCCCTTTCAGCATTGGTTTTTTATTTTAAAAATGATGCTAGTGAAATAAAAGATTAGAACATGCTAGAATCTGCTAGAAAGACAACTAGACATAGAAAAACAGAAATAGAATTGTAGAGAGTATAAGATGTGATCTATTAATGCCAAATAGGCCAATGTATGAATTCCTAGCTAGATCCTGCCCCTCAAATCATGACACTACCATGCTCTAATTGGGTGACCTTGGACAAGTTAAGTTCCTTGTGCCTTGGGAACAATACTTACAGTAAGGATACTGTTACTTGTCATTGGCAACAGGATTACTGATATCAGCAAAATAACATAGTGTGAAAGTATACTAAGTACTCAGTATATAGTTAGTACATAGTTAATGCTAGGTATTATCACTTTACCATCTTGTTCATAAACTTAATATATCAACACAAGCCTCATTCCTCAGGATGAGACAGTAAAAGATCAGAGACTTTGAAACCTGAGAGAAATGGTTTTGCCTTTATCACTTTCTAGCAATGTGAACACAGGCAGGCAAGTCACAACTCTGTGACTTTTTTTTTAAGATTGTATCAGGAAAAAAGCAACCACCTTTGTAAATTTTGTGAGCATTTATGTATGTGTAAATATATGTACGTATACATGTATTTAAATCTACAATTAAAATTTAATTGTATTCTATGTAATATACAGATTCTATATGATTTATTTATTTCTAAATTATATCTACAGTAAATATATATTTATACATATAATTACATATTATATATGCATATATACATATGTAGACTGCTAACAACTTTATTTTTTTTAAATTTTTATTATAAAACTGATGTACAGAGAGGTTACAGTTTCATACATTAGGCATTGGATACATTTCTTGTACTGTTTGTTACCTTGTCCCTCATACCCCACTCCCCCCTCCCCTTTCCCACCCCCCCGAGGTGTTCAGTTCACTTACACCAAACAGTTTTGCAAGTATTGCTTTTGTTGTTGTTTCTCGTATTTTACCCTTTGTCTTTCAATTTTGGTATTCCCTTTGAATTTCCTAATTCTAATACCAGTACACACTGTTTCCCATACACTCAGATAAGATTACAGAGATAGTGTAGATACAATCACAAGAAGGTGATACACGAACATCATCAATAGTAGAAACTACAGATACACATGGGATGTTGAAAGTAGTTACAACTGTGATATAACAATCATTTTCCTAAAATGGAGTTCATTTCACTTAGCATCATCTTATGTGATCATAAGGGTATAGCTATTGGGCTCTTGTGATCCTCTGTTGTGACTTGCCTAAACCTGTGCTAATTATTCCCTATAAGGGAGACCATAGAGTCCATGTTTCTTTGGGTCTGGCTCACTTCACTTAGCATAATTTTTTCCAAGTCCTTCCATTTCCTTACAAATGGGGCAATGTCATTCTTTCTGATAGAGGCATAAAATTCCATTGTGTATATGTACCACATTTTCCTGATCCATTCGTCTACGGAGGGGCATTTGGGTTGGTTCCAGATTCTCGCTATGACAAATTGTGCTGCGATGAACATTGTTGTGCTGGTGGCTTTACTGTGATTTTGTTTGTAGTTTTTTGGATAAATACCCAAAAGTGGGGTTGCTGGGTCATAGGGGAGTTCTACATTTAGCCTTCTGAGGAATCTCCATACTGCTTGCCAGAGTGGCTGAACCAGTTTACATTCCCACCAACAATGAAGTAGGGTTCCCTTTTGGCCACATCCCCTCCAACAACTGTTATTGTTAGTTTTCTTGATATATGACATTCTTACTGGGGTGAGATGGAATCTCAATGTTGTTTTGATTTGCATTTCCTTTATGGCCAGTGATGTAGAGCACTTTTTCATATGTCTCTTGGCCATTCTCATTTCCTCATCAGAGAAGTCTCTTTGTAGGTCTTTAGCCCACTTGATGAGTGGGCTATTAGTTCTTTGCGGTTTTGTTTTGGAGGAAAGTAATTTTTTTAGTAAATATATATTTATACATATAATTACATATTATATATGTATATATACATATGTAGACTGCTAACATAACTTTATATTTCCTTCTTTTTTTGTGTTTGTGCCAGCACTGAAGCTTGAACTCAGTCCCTTTGCTTCTTCTACTAAAGGCAAGTGCTCTAACACTTCTGCCACGGCTCCACTTCTGGATTTTTAAGTGATTAGTTGGGAATAGAGTGTCACTTGTCTTTCCTGCCAATTCTGTCTTCAAACCACGATCTTTATATTTAGCTTCCTGAGTAGCCAGGATTATAGGTGTAAACCACTGGCACCCAGCTCATTTATTCTTTTCTTGAAGAGTCACATTTTCTTGAGTCACATTCCCCTGTTTATTTTGCAGATCATTTCCTTTGCTGCGATGCAAGAGTAAAGATGTTTGTGAAGTGTTAGGGTTTGGGATTGTCTCTTTTCACAGGAAGCAGCACACCTGTAATGTGTTCTATTTTCTCATTTCTTTGCATCTCTGAAGATCTTTTTAGGTAGAAATGGTATGTGCTGTCAATTGGGCCATCTGTTAATTCTCTATGAACAAATCAAAGCAGAAAAGCATGAATCTTTGCACATGTATATGTTTTGCACTCCTGATGCCTACTTTGATTGTGAGCATTATTTTAAGTGATTCCAGAGCTGGGACTAAGGGAATGCCACACACTTTTGTCCCCCTTTTAGCCCCCTATTGTAAGATTTCTGTCTTACCTCCACATCATTCACTATGTGCAAAATAATTTCTCCATCTGAGTTGTTGTTAATGAATTAGAAACAATTGAAATATAATTGGAGTATAATAATCTATAATCAATAATGTAGAAATGCATGGAAAATCCTATTTTTAAAGAAGTATTTAGTTTTATACATTTTGCTTTTGATTCCAGGATTTGAAACTAGCTTGAATTTGCTCAGCTGAGAGTCTCTACTTGGCCATGCCTCCAGATTGGCTTATTTATTTTTTATGGTTGGTTGGAAATGCTGCCACATGGACTATTCTGCCCAAATTGGTTTTGAACCATTATCCTTTGAATTTTAGCCTCCTGAGTAGCTTATAAGTTTTTTTTGGTAAGTATATTATTCTGGAATTACACCAATGTATTTTTCCCCTGAAGGTTCTTATAGTCACTGTTTCCAGGACAAAATATTTCATTTTCAAGAATATTACTGGTAGATGCCAGTAATTCCACATTCTCAAGAAGTGGAGGTCAACAAAATCAGCAAGTTAGCAAAACCTCATCTTGAAAATAAAATTTGAGAAGTGCAAGAGTTGAGTGTAGCTCAAGTAGTGGAATGCTTATCTAGCAATTGTGAGGAGCTGACACCAATTCCAAGTAATAAAGACTATAAAGTCACTACAGATATTTAGGTCTAAAAATAACCTGTTGAATTGAGATAGGGTCAATAATTTATGGAATATCCTTACCAAAAAACTGCCATTGAAGTTAAATTAAAATTAAACTTCTCACTTGCAAATACTTGGAGATGTTCTGATCTTTCAAACTCTAATATAACATAATGCTTCACCCATGACAAACTAACACATAGAACCAAATTATCACAGATCAAACTTCTCTGAAGATAGAGATTTCATGGAATTGAAGCAAAGCTTTCCAGATGACTTTTTTATTATATGATGAGGCTAGATAGTAGTTAAATCATCAGCATTGGCCTTCCATAGCTTTTTAAGTGCAAAATTTAAAATTTAGTATTTAGACAATAAATTACACTTCAGTGGAATCTACTTTTTATGCACATTCTTTCCTAAATAAATTAACTCTGAACTTCAATGTTGATAGAAAGGAGGAATAAAGGGGATCTATTTCTTGGACTATGAGGGTCTAGTGGGAAGCACCTGCTCCAATGACCATATAAGAATGATGTGTAAGTTTTAAAAGAGATCGTTCATATTAAAATAGGTGTTACCCAGCACAACAATGTTCATCGCAGCACAATTTGTCATAGCTAGAATCTGGAACCAACCCAGATGCCCCTCAGTAGACGAATGGATCAGGAAAAATGTGGTACATATACACAATGGAATTTTATGCCTCTATCAGAAAGAATGAGATTGTCCCATTTGTAAGGAAATGGAAGGATTGGAAAAAATTATACTAAGTGAAATGAGCCAGACCCAAAGAAACATGGACTCTATGGTCTCCCTTATAGGGAATAATTAGCACAGGTTTAGGCAAGTCACAGCAGAGGATCACAAGAGCCCAATAGCTATACCCTTATGAACACATAAGATGATGCTAAGTGAAATGAACTCCATGTTATGGAAATGATTGTTATAGCACAGTTGTAACTACTTTCAACGTCCCATGTCTTCTTGTGGCTGTACCTACACTATCTCTGTATCTTAACTGTGTATATTGGAAACCGTGTATACTGGTATTTGAATTAGGAAATTGAAAGGGAATACCAAAATTGAGAGACACAGGGGAAAAAAAAAGACAAACAACTACAAAAGCAATACTTGCAAAACTATTTGGTGTAAATGAACTGAACAGCTCATGGGGGGAGGGGAAGAGGAAGGGGGAGGGGGGAGGGGGAATGAGGGACTAGGTACAAACAGTACAAGAAATGCATCCAGGGCTGGGAATATGGCCTAGTGGTAAGAGTGCTTGCCTCGTATACATGAAGCCTTGGGTTCGATTCCCCAGCACCACATATATAGAAAATGGCCAGAAGTGGCGCTATGGCTCAAGTGGCAGAGTGCTAGCCTTGAGCAAAAAGAAGCCAGGGACAGTGCTCAGGCCCTGAGTCCAAGCCCCAGGACGGGCAAAAAAAAAAAAAAAAAAAAAAAAAAAAAAGAAAAAGAAAAAGAAATGTATCCAATGCCTAATGTATGAAACTGTAACCTTTCTGTAATTCAGTTTGATAATAAAAACTTAAAATTAAAAAAAAGGAAAGAGAAAAAAATAAAATAGGTGTTACAGCAATGAGTAAACATGAGGACCTGAGTTCAAGCCTCAGTACTACAATAAAATAGATGTTGATAAAATTCTAAAAAATAATGTTTGTCACCTAAGAAGTGGGACATTCCACCAGGAAGGATTGGATTATATATTATATTAAATTTACTTTAAAAGTAGTTTTAAGAAAAAGTTCAGTCAAATTGTAGCAGATTCACCATAAGCTCAAAATTAGTCACATCGGAATAACTGGAATGTTAATGTGTTAGGAAAAGGGGAAAACATACACTTTTAAATGATTGTACCTATCATGATATGTAATAGTAAATAGCTCTGCCTGCAGAGCTGTGCTAATTACAGCATGATAACTGTTTTCTTGTTCCATTCTCTTCATAAAGTCTTCATTCATTCAATGTATTGAACAAATGCCCTGGCTATATGCCAGGTGTGGGGATATAGCAGAGAATTTATCAGACCAAAAATAAGTACTTTCAAGAAGGTTATAGTGTAATACCAGAGACAAATAAAAACCAGATGGCTTTAAAAGCCAAGAAAAACATAGCACTTGTTAGATTTAATTTTTCTGTATCACTGGCATCAAGTACAATGCTTGGATAGAGTAGAGAGTTAAGAACTATTCGCTGCTAGACTGACGTACTTTTATAAAGGTTCAATGATTCTTGAATTTACCACAGCTGTTTTTTTTTCTCTCTTTTTGTTTATTTTTCTAAAACAGTGTCTTGTTGTACTAGCTAGACTGGACTTGACCTGTGATCTTGCTGTCTTGGATTCACAAGGGCTAGGATTACAGCTGTGTACCTAATGACTGGCTTACCACTGCTTTTTCTTGTAAATGATCTTTAGTATCTTGACCTCAGTTAAGAAATGTGTACAATGTAGAATATGCTGGAATAATAACATTACCTAACATGGGAGGGGCTCTGTGGTCAATGAATAAAGTAGCCCAGGTGATTTGTTAATTTTGGTGATAGAATTGCATTTTATGGCCCAGGTTTATGAATATTTTATTGTAGCACCCATATTTTGCTGTTTGAATACTGGGCATGCATAAAACTCAGTTTTTTGTACATTTGATTGACATTATTGTTTCTTTCCTATATTACTACTTAATGTCATAAAGACTGTCTGGTTAATGGATTGATATTTTTTAAGTCAAACCATTTGGTCTTGGTCCTGTTAATTTCTTGGTTAAAATTCTAATTACTAAAGATGAATATATCAAGTTTCTGTAATATACCAAGTAATATATCAAGTTTCAAAGAAGATATTTAAAAATTAGCATATATTGTTTAGTTCCATGTGCTGGATAGCCATTGGAAATGAAATAAAAGTTTGTGCAGGTACAACCACAGGAAGGGGATACAAGAGGATCAGCAACAATAGAAGCTACAGTTTTACATGGCATGCTGAAAGTAATCACAACAGTGATATAACACTCATTTCCATACATGGAGTTCATATCATTTAGCATCATCTTATGCGTTCATAAGGGCATAGCTATTAGGCTCTTGTGATCCTCTGCTGTGACTAGCTTAAACCTAATTATCCCCTATGAGGGAGACCATAGAGTCTATGTTTCCTTGGGTCTGGCTCACTTCACTTAGTTTTCCAAGTCCTTCCATTTCCTTACGAATGGGCCAATGTCATTCTTTCTGATAGAGGCATAAATTCCATTGTGTATATGTACCACATTTTCCTGATCCATTTGTCTACTGAGGGACATCTGGGTTGGTTCCATATTTTAACTATGACAAATTGTGCTGTGATGAACATTGTTGTGCTGGTGTCTTTAGTGTGGTCTTGCTTGTAGTCTTTTGGATAGATGCCCAATAGTGTGGCTGCTGGGTCATAGGGGAGTTCTATGATTAGACTTCTGAGGAATATCCATAATGCTTTCCAGAGTAGCTGAACCAGTTTACATTCCCACCAACAATGAAGTAGGGTTCCCGTTTGGCCACATCCCCTCCAACATTTTTTATTGTTATTATTTTATTATATTGTTTTTATTGTTGATAAAGGACATTATTACTGGGGAGAAGTGGAATCTCAATGTTGTTTTGATTTCATTTCTTTTATGGCCAGTGATGTAGCATCTTTTCATATGTCTCTTGGAAATTCTCATTTCCTCATCAGAGAAGTCTGTTTTTACATCTTTAGTCCACTTGTTGAGTGGGCTGTTGGTTCTTTGCAGTTTGTTTTGGAGGAATGTAATTTTTTTGGTTCTGTAGATATTTTAGATATGAAGCCTTTGTCCATTGTATGGCCGGTAAAGATCTTTTCCCAATCTGTGGGCTTTCTGTTTATCTTGCAAGCTATGTCCTTTGCTCTGCAGTTTGATGCAGTCCCATTTGTCCATCCTTTCTTTGATTTGTAGCATTTCTGGGTCTTTGTAAAGGAAGTTTTGTTCTGTGCCATGGAGCCCAAGTGTTTCTCCTACTCCTTCTCTTAGTATTTTTAGGGTTTCTGTTTTTATTTCTAGGTCTTTGGTCCATTTGGAATTGATTTTGGTGCAGGGTGATATATATATAAGGATCTAGTTTTAATTCGTTGCAGGTGTTGAACCAGTTTTGCCAGCACCATTTGTTAAAGAGGCTATCATTCTTCCATCCTATTTTTTAGCTCCTTTATCAAAGATTAAGTAGGCATAGTTCTGTGGGTTCATTTCTGGGTCTTCAATTCTGTTCCATTGGTCTTCAGGCCTGTGTCGGTGCCAATACCAAGTTGTTTTTATTACTATAGCTTTATAATACAGTTCGAAGTTTGGTATTGTAATTCCTCCAGCACTGTTCTTTTTGCTTAGGATTGTTTTTCTTATTCTTGGTCTTTTATTGTTCCATATGAATTTCTGGATTACTCTCTCTATTTCATTAAAAAAAAATGGTGTTGGGATATTAATGGGTATTGTATTGAATTTGTAGATAGCCTTTGGCAATATTGCCATTTTAACTATATTAATCCTCCCAAGCCAGGAGCATGGGAAGTTTTTCCATTTCCTTAGTTCCGCTTTAATTTTTTCTTTCAGGTTTTAAAGTTCTCATCATAGAGGTCTTTCACTTTTTTGGTTAAGGTTATTCCTAGGTATTTTATGTTTTTTGAGGCTATTGCAAAAGGAGTTGCTTTCCTGATTTTGGCCTTGGTCTTCGGGTCATTAGCATATAGAAAGGCCGTTGATTTCTGAGGGTTTATTTTATATCCTGCTACTTTGCTAAAGTTTTGGATCAGCTGTAGTAGCTTGGGAGTAGAGTCTATGGGGTTCTTTAGGTAAAGGATCATGTCATCTGTGAAGAGAGAAAGTTTAACTTCATCCTTTCCTATTTGGATCCCATTTATGTGTTCTTCTTGCCTAATTGCTCTGGCTAGGAATTCTAGTACTATGTTGAAGAGGAGGGGAGAGAGAAGACATCCGTGTCTTGCTCTTGATTTTCAAGGGAATAGCTTTAGCTTTTTACCGTTTAGAATTATGCTTGCTGCTGGTTTGTCATAAACTGCCTTGATTATATTCAGTAATGTTCCCTGGAATCCCAGTTTTTCCAGGGCTTTTAGCATAAATGGGTGCTGGATTTTATCAAACGCTTTTTCCGCATCCAGAGATAAAACCATGTGATTCTTTACCTTGCTCCGGTTGATGTGGTGGATTACATTAATTGACTTGCGTATATTGAACCAACTTTGCATCTTTGGGATGAATCCAGTTTGGTCATGGTATGTGATTTTTTTTATGACCTGTTGATGTCTATTGGCCAGAATTTTGTTGAGAATTTTTGCATCAATGTTCATCATGGAAATCGGTCTATAGTTCTCTTTGCGTGATGAGTCCTTGCCTGGTTCTGGGATGAGGGTTATACTGGCTTCATAGTATGTGTCTGGTAGTGAACTTTCCCTTTCACTTTCATTGAAGAGTTTGAGAAATATTGGTGTGAGTTCTGTTTCTCCTGAATATAATAAAAGCAGTCTATGAGTTCTGTTTTAAAGGCCTTGTAGAATTCTGGTGTGATTGTACCTCCACTGTCACTGTATCTTATCTGAGTACATTGGTAACTGTATATACTGGTATTAGAACTAGGAAAGTGAAAGGGAATACCAAAATTGAGAGACACAGGAAAGAAAGACAAATGACTACAAAAGCAATACTTGAAAAACTGTTTGCTGTAAACCAACTGAACAACTCATGGGTAGAGAGGGAAAGGGGGAGGGGGGATGAGGGAGGAGGTAACAAACAGTACAAGAAATGTATCAAATGCCTAACATATGAAACTGTAACCTCTCTGTACATCACTTTGACAATAAATAAGAAGAAAAAAAAAAGAATTCTGCTGTGAATCCGTCTGGATGTTGGCTTTTCTTGGATGGGAAATTCTTATTGCCATTTCTATTTCAATGCTGGATATGGGTCTCTTTAGAAAGTTTAACTCTGGGGCTGGGGATATGTCCTAGTGGCAAGAGCGCTTGCCTCGTATAGAAGAAGCCCTCGGTTCGATTCCCCAGAACCACATATACAGAAAATGGCCAGAAGTGTCTCTGTGACTCAAGTGGCAGAGTGCTAGCCTTGAGCAAAAAGAAGCCAGGGACAGTGCTCAGGCCCTGAGTCCAAGGCCCAGGACTGGCATAAAAAGAAAAAAAAAAAAAGATGTGGAGCTGTGGCTCAAGTGTGAGAGTGCTAGCCTTGAATAGAAATGTTCAGGGACAGTGCCCGGGCCTTGAGCTCAAGGCCCATGATCAACAAAAAAAAAAAAAAAAAAAAAAAAGAAAGTTTAAATCTTCATGGTTGGGGCATCAATTTTTTCTAGGAAATCATCCATTTCTTCTAGGTCCTCGAATTTGTTGGCATAAATGTTTGCAAAATAGTCCCTTATTGTTTTCTGGATTTTGGTTGTTTCTGTAGTGATGTTACCGGTTTCATTTCTGATCTTATTTATTTGGGTGTGCTCCCTCCTTTTTTGGTCAGGTTTGCTAGAGGTCTGTCTATCTTGTTAATCTTTTCAAAGAGCCAACTCTTCATTTTGTTGATTCTTTTGATGATTTTTTTTCCTCTAAGTCATTTAATTGTGATTTGATTTTAATTATTTGCTTCCATCTATTGACTTGGGGTTTGGCTTGTTGTTCTCTTTTGAGGACCTTAAGGTGCTTCCTTAAGTTGTTCAGTTGCTGTTTCTCCAGTTTATTGGTGTAGGCACTCAGTTATAAATTTTCCTCTGAGTACTGCCTTTGCTGTGTCCCAAAGGAGCTGGATCTCATCTTAGTACACTTGATACTGTCTAGACTGGTATTAGAAGCAAGGAAGTGAAAGGGAAATTCAAAATCGAGAGACAAAGGATAAAAAGACAAATAACTCCAAAAGCAATACTTGCAAAACCATTTGGTGTAACCCAACTGAACAACTCATGGGGGGAGAGGAAAAGGGGGAGGAGGGGGGGAATGAGGAAGGAGGTAACAAACAGTACAAAAAATGTACCCAAGGTCTAACCTATGAATCTATAACCTCTCTGTATATCACTTAAACAATAAATAAGTAAAAAACAAAAAAGAAAAGAAAAGAAAAGAAAGTTTGTGTGTTTGTTGGGAATCTGTATACAGCTGTCTGGAATGTAAGCCTGGGTGGGCTAGTCAGGGAAGAATGCTCTCAAAGCCTAGGAAGGGCCTGTCATCAGGGTCTAGGAAGAATGACTACAAATTGTGTTTGTCGGCTCAGCTTTCAGACATTCCTCATCCTGACCTCAGCTTCCACATATCTCCTGCCAGATTTTTGTAAAGTGAGTTTTCCAGGCAATTCTGGGCACCTTCAGTTCCTGCTCACTGACATACACACATGTGCATAAACAATCCACATGGCTTCTAACTCTTCAGCCATTCAGTGTATTTCCACCAACTCCTTAGCAGGAGAAAAAGAATATCCTACAAATGCAATTTGTAAATGATCTAAAAATTAGTAAGGTAGACATAAACAGAAAAACAAGAATCAAACTTCTTCATTCTTTGTCTAGAGTTAACCAGTGAGAACATTGATACCCACCTGTCTTTTTATTCTAATGAAACCTAATAATTTTTAAATAGAAAATGTATTTATGAGGGACAAGGTAACAAACAGTACAAGAAATGTATCCATTGCCTAACGTATGAAACTGTAACCTCTCTGTACATCAGTTTGATAATAAAAATTTGAAGAAAAAAAAAGAAAATGTATTTAGTAAAAATTTGTGAGTTTTAAAGTTAATACCAGCATTAATGACTGCGTTTCATTCTATTATGTGAAATTACCATATTTTATCTCTTATACATCAATAGTCCTGAATCATGAAAATATATTATCATTAACAATATAATAATAATAGCTAAATAATCAAACTAGGTTCTAAATCAACTTCTCTATACTGTTGACACAAAAAGAGAGAAGAGAGAAAATAAGAGAGGGGAGAGGGGAGAATTGAGACAGAAAAAAGAGATAGAGAGAGGAAACTACTTTGAAGAGAATGCTGGGTGCTTCAGCACAGAACTCTCTTTTTTTCAAATTTTTTCGAATTTATTTATTATTTTTTTCTTATTAATTGTCAAAGTGATGCACAGAGAGGTTACAGTTTCATACATTAGGCCTTGGGTACATTTCTCAAACAGGACTCATTTTCATTGCACCATTGGTGACCACACTACTATTTGCAGTTACCTACTAACTGCAGGTCTATAAAAGTGTGTGTCTCTAAAGCCAATGCTAAATTGTTCCTTGAAATTATACTGAGCTTGTTTGTTCCCCACATTAGTGTCTTGACTGGGCTATGAGGCAGATACCCATGAACATATCTAATAGTTAATTGAAAGTGCATAAACTTTTATACTTGTGAAGAAATAATTATCTTTTCATCATTGTACCAAAATAAAAATTTTAAGTTAACATTGAGTCCTTGGTGCCTAGCATATTTCTAGGCATATAGAAGATAATTGATCAATAAAGAAAAATACATAAAGTGAAAATATCTGACCTAATTGACATTAAAAAATTTATTGTCAAGGTAATGTACAGAGGGGTTCCAGTTACATATGTAAGGCAGTGAGTACATTTCTCCAATTGACAAGTTTTGACGCTGTTTTCTTCTAGGAGGAACTGGGCCTCTAAAGAGTGATTACTTTAATCCTATTGAATAATATGAGCAATAATATGAGTCTGTTTTGATTTAGATAATGTGTGCAGAAAACACTATTTTTTTGTCATAGTCCAATTTAGTTACAAATTATATAGGCCTGAAGTTTGGTACATTTATTTTCCTTTGAAAGACATCATTTCCTAAAAAAAAAAAAAGACATCATTTCCTGAGTGATTTAATACTTTTTATTCCAACAAAGTACACTGGAATTCTTCACTAGTGAGTGCTGCTATAGTAAAACTTTTAGATGCACAATACTAAACCTTTGTGATGGATGGTCAGAGATTTCTCTGATGATTAGTTGTGCTTTTAGAAACAGATTCAAGAAATAAAGACATAATTGAATTTATTGCAACATTTACTTAGTACATTTTATGTGCCAACTTTTTTATTAAATATTAGACATTAAAAGTTGGTGCTGGGGCTGGGGATATGGCCTAGTGGCAAGAGTGCTTGCCTCGTATACATGAGGCCCTGGGTTTGATTCCCCAGCACCACATATACAGAAAATGGCCAGAAGTGGAGCTGTGGCTCAAGTGGCAGAGTGCTAGCCTTGAGCAAGAAGAAGCCAGGGACAGTGCTCAGGCCCTGAGTCCAAGCCCCAGGACTGGCCAAAAAAAAAAAAAAAAAAAAAAAGTTGGTGCCGGTGGCTTATGCCCACAATCCTAGCTACTCAGGAGGCTGAGATCTGAGGATCATGGTTCAAAGTCAATACAGGCAGGAAAGTCTGTGAGACTATCTCCAATAAACCACTCAAAAGACAAAAGTGGAGCTATTGCTCAAGTGGTAGAGCAAAAAATCTAAGGCCCTGAGTTCAAGCCTCAGAACAGGTGAAAAAAATAAAACAAAACAACATTTAAAAAGGTGCTCATAGATACACAGATAAATGCACAATGATTATGTATTGTTGTGATGTAACAGGGCAGAGGCAGAGGCAGAGACAAGTGGCTGTGGGAATACAACCTGGACTGCTGATTCACTTTGCTGGAGATAGTTACATGGGAATAGCTCATTTTTATGTGGCACTTGGATGAATAAAAATTGGTCAGACAGAGAAATGAAGATAGAGGTTCAAAGCAAATGAAAGTGTAAAAGCCTAGAAGGGAAAGCATATCTGGACAAGTGAGGCTTTCTCTCAGATTTGGAGCATAGGGTATATTTAGGAGACATGCAATCTAGAGGTATATTTTTTTAGGTGCATCACCAAGGAGCTAGCTGAAGACTTTTCTGTAAACAGTTGTTTGATTTTGGTTTGTAAATTCTAAAAGAATTTATCATCTCTTAATAGAACATCAACAATCCAAGCATAATTAAAATTTCATTTTAATATTTTATTCATTTATTTGTTATTTGTTCTTTGATACAATGACTTAGAAGCCAAAGCTGGCCTTGTTGATTTATTCTGATACATAGCTGAGGGCATTTATGGAACAGGCTCCACAGAATGATCTCTTTACAGTCACACTTGGTCAGGAAATGGAAATCACAAGGGAAATGTGAGAGTGGACTCATTTTCATGAAGTTCCAGAGAGTTCCATTGTACACTTACAGGAATAATTCAGCCAAATTAAAGTTTGGATGATAGATACCCACCTTGAGACATTGGTATTAGCAATGTCCATTATTAATTTGAAAGAACTTTCCAATTTGTACAATTAAGATCAAGTATTCTAAATTCATTCTTTATAATGACTTGTTAATTGATGAATTCATTGATTTATTTATGTGGCCATGAAACTTGAACTCAGGGCCTGGGGACTATCTCTAAGCTTTTGTGGTCAAGGCTATTTCTATACTACTTGAGCAACAGCTCTACTTCTAGCATTTTGTTGGTTAACTGGAGATAAGACACTCATAGGCTTTCTTCTCAGGCTGGCTTGGAAACATGATTCTCAGATCTCAGCAGACTGAGTATCTAGGATTACAGGTGCTCAGGTTTATTAACTTATTTGTAGTTGATTTTGTATTTGAACAAAGTCTATTTCCTTTAGTGTTTTTCACTGAAATATTCAGAAATATGTTGGCTTTAAGATGACTATCCCAGAAGGATGAGAAGGCTAGTCCCTTGAGTCATTCTGAGTGTGCACAGATAAAAGACAATGGCAGCTCTCATTTTTGTAGCTTTAATGTCAACTTAAATCTAACAGACTCTAGTTCCTGTGATAGTGCCATCACTTATTACTGTGCAAAGTGACATCACTTTGTGGATAGTAGAATAATTGTCATTCTACTAAAAAAAAAACTGTAAGACTGAAAAATGTCTGTTATCAACTGATTTTTCTTGTTTCCTTTATTTTCTAGGCAACTATGGCCAACATTGGAATAAATGGAAATAATTCTCTAGAAACCTGTGAAACAATACTTTTTGCTCTTCGCATGGCAACATGGAATCAAATCTTAGATCCCTGGGTGTATATTCTTCTGCGGAAGGCTGTCCTGAAGAATCTCTACAAGCTTGCCAGGCGCTGTTGCGGAGCACATATCATCAGCTTACACATTTGGGAGCTCAGCTCCATTAAAAATTCTTTAAAGGTTGCTGCTATTTCTGAGTCACCAGTTACAGAGAAAATAAACCCGCAAGCACCTAATTTAGTTGGGCAGTCAGTGTAGGGCTAGAACAAAATTAAGAAAAGTTTTGGTGAAATTTCACTTAACAAGATAGCTATATATACAGCCCAACTAGAAAATTCAGACCTCAGCATGTAATTTTATAAAGCAGTTTGGTCAGATTTGGCCTTAAAATTTAAGGTAGCTGCCTGGATGTATATTCCCACTTGTTTTTGACATCTGGAGGTAGAATGAAATAATGCTACATGAGTCAAGTAGAAAATAACTGAGTTTCCCTATGTGATTCATCCTTTTGGAATAAATGAATCTGTTGAGGCCTGGTGCATTTACTTGACTTTATTTGCTAGAGAACAAACACCTTAATAATTCCTGTACAAAGAAATGGCAATTTTGGGATTACTGCTATGCACCTATTCCTAATAGTTTCTAGTAAATACAGAGTCCCGAGTCTTTATGTCTGATTCACCAGTCTTTATATAACCAGGACTCATGGTGGCTTTTAACCACTGCTACTCTGCCAGATCTGCTTGACAGGAGGTTGGCCTGGTTTTGCCAGGTTCTTCTAAATGGTCCCATTCTTGTCATCTTGACAAGTACAATTGATCAATTTTATTATTATGGAGATCAGTTGTTGTTTGAAGGTATTTTTGGCAACTTTTGGATTTGCAATGTTTAAGTAATCTCCCTTTATTCTGAAATATGTAGTGTACTGGTATTTAATAAATTTTGGATGAAAGATCTGTCTTAGCTCTGATATAGGTAACTTGCAGATTGCAGTTCCTCAAGAGCTCTACCATGAAAAGTACAAGTAAATACACAAATCCCCAGTGGTATATATAAGGAGCATTGATTGGCAGAAGGTGCTAAACACTGAGTCATCATTTCTGTGTCAGAGAATAAAAGAAACATAAAACATGATGTTGAAAGGCTCTCTTAGCTAGTACATTTCTCTCTCTCTCTCTCTCTCTCTCTCTCTCTCTCTCTCTCTCTCCCTCTCTCTCTCTCTCTCTCACACACACACACACACACACACACACAGAACATTCTGCTGATGGCAGCTGCAGCAACTCTGTATGGTCATATCTTTTAAAGCCTGTGTTGCTAATGTTGAGGAGGAGATTGGAAATTAGTCAGATACAGGTAGCTGTTTGTAATGGTTAACCAGAGACCAAAGGACAGGAATATCTTCCCTGTTTTCCCACTAATAATGCAGACTTTTTCTTTGCTTGCTTGAATAACTTGACCCAAAAATTTTAGCATGCAGATATACTAGACTTTGGGGAATGACAAAGTGATGACTGTGTATAATCTGGAGTATGTATTATCTGCTTTCAGGAAAACAAGTTGGTCTTAAGATGATGCTAAGTCCATAATTTAGACATCAAAAATTGAAAAAAATATTAGTAAAAGAATGGATTTTTTTTAGTGTTTGGCTTTTTAAGGAAATGTTTCACTTTGTAATTTTGTTTCTCTTCCATAGATGCAGCACAGAGATAGATAACTCACTGGACAATGAACCCTACCTGGGAGCATTGCCAAAAACTTTCTTAAATATTTCAAGTGGCAGTGTATTTGTACTGATGTCTTCAAACAAATATTAGTAATAGTTTCCACAGGTTCATCAGTTTGAGTGCTTTAAGCTCTGTGTCAGAATTTATTTCCAGAGCATCAGAATAACTGGATTTTCTTTGCATTAATTAGAATCATACCACTGCACACACTACTATTCCGACATATGATTTCTGGAGAATTATGTTTTTCTAGGAAAGTGGCCACATAGGCCTAAACCAGGACTTTCTTAAATGTGATTTATTTTTAATGGAGATGAAAATGTGTATGTGTTTTCATGGTTGTGAATGTAAAAAGAATTCTGACTAGTAATTAGCTATGAGTACTTCTAAGAGAATGAGATTTTCTACTGATTTCAGTTAGATGATAGAAATCATCTCTTTAAGTATTTTTCTAGAGACAGAAGAATTGCTTCTAATTTTCTGTAAAGCTGTTAATATACACATATATGGATGTTTCTGGTTTAGGAAATAGTCTCCTTTGCTCACTTGCAGACTTAAAAAAAAGTTTGATTCAGTTTTTGTGCATAATTTGAATTTAGAACCTAAATAAGAGCACTTTTTAAAATAGAAGGGGTTTTTGTCAAAATTCTTTCTAGCTTCAGCAGTTTACCAGCTATGCTCCAAATTGATTGTCCATGTTTGAACAAACAAGTGGTAGCAATATGTATCCCCTTGGTTGCTCATCTTGTTTTCAGAAGAATTTACCGCCTGAAAAATAATGTTGTACTTCTACTCATCATTGAGACTTTATAATGAAAAGTGAAATGCGTTTTTCCTTTTTATGTGAAGAAATGTATTTTATGCTTTCATACCTAGACTGTATAAGGGATTAAATAGTGATGTGTATATGTTGCTATTTGTATCCATGTGCAACTCATGTAATTTTAATGCTGATTGACTTCAAATTTCAAATGATTTTATAATAAATTTGGAATGTTTATCAAGAGAGGTTATTTTCAGGAAGATAATATCAAGCTTGGCAATTCAAGCTGGGCATAGGTGGCTCAGGTCTGTAATCCTAGTTACTCAGGAGACTGAGATCTCAGGATCACACTTTGAAGCCAGCCTAAGCAGGAAAGTCTGTGAGACTCTTATCTCCAGTTAACCAGCAAAAAGCAGGAAGTGACAGTGTGTGTCAAGTGGTCAGACCTTGAGTGACAGCTGCCCCCCGCCATGTGCACACGTGTGCATGTTCACGCACACACCCCCAAAACAAAAACAAAAACAAAAAACCCAAAAAGCAAAACAACCTTGGAAAAAAATTAAAATCTAAGCTCCCATTTTTATTTACTAATAGATAGGAGGAATTTCAGCCTGGTCTCTGTTGCTGCCTTTTGTTTTCCTTCTTGTTCTTCTGCAACATTTATGTTCCTTTCACCAGTGCCTCATCTTACCTATGCAGGTTATCATTCAGATCTAATCATTTTCAAAATCTGTAGTTTACACACAGGTAGGCTAGCTCATAAACAGCAATTCCAAAATGTCAGTGCTATGGTTTTTGTCTTTCCATTTGGTCCTGTCTACTCAGAAGGGGAACTAGCCACTATAATCACTTTTCTTGTACTTAAGTAATAAAATAGCCACCATTGTATATTTCTGTTCATGCTAGAGAGAAGAAAACAGAGCACAGTGTGACATATGCAAGCTATTAAAACTTCTTGCTAGAAGGAATGCATATTTACTTACATATCTCTGGCCAAAGCAATTAATACACCCTGCTCACTTTAATGGGGGCAGGCATGTGTATCTTAGGGCCATGCCAGGAAAACAAAAAATAATTTTTAGACAACACTATTTCAATATCAGGTTAAAATTCATCTTGACTTCTTAATAGCATTTAAATAATACCCATTCTTTTTTTCTCTAAAATTTCTTATTTATTTATTATTATCTTTACGTAGTTGTACAAAAGAGTTGCCATTTAGCAAAGCAGTTCCTGAACACAATGCATATTGGTCCCCTTCATTCATTTATTTATTTCTCTATTGTCAAAGTGTGGTACAGAGGGGTTACAGTTTCATATGTAAGGCAGTGCATACATTTCTTATCCACGCTTTTTAACATTCTTACCCACCCCTCCTGACCCACTACTTCTCTTACTTTTCTTAATTTTGTACTATATGCATTGAATTTTTTGTAATTTATTTATTTAATTAAACTTTTTTCTTTATTGTCAAAGTGTGGTACAGAGAGGTTACAGATTCATATGTAAGGCAGTGAGTACATTTCTTGTTCAACTTGTTACCTCCTCCCTCATTCCCCCCTCCCCCTTTCCCTCTCCCCCCAAGAGTTGTGCAGTTGATTTACACCAAATGGTTTTGTAAGTATTGCTTTTGGAATGGTTTGTCTTTTTGTCCGTTGTCTCTCAATTTTGACATTCCCTTTCCCTTCCCAGTTCTAATACTCATATAAACAGTTTCCAGGGTATTCAGATGAGATGTAGTGGTAGCGGGAGTACAACCACAGGAAAGGAGTACAAGAGAAACAAAACGAAACAAAACAATCAAACAAATAGACAAGAAAAAAAGAAAAAAATACAAAAGATACGGTTTCACATGGCATGTTGATAGTAATTACAACAGTGGTATAATTTGACTGCATTCTTCCCTCATTCTTTTAAATGATTTTTTTTTTGGTTTTCATTAAGTACATAATGGTATGAAAACATTTGGGATTTTTTCTTCATAAGTATTCAGGAACATACTCTTGTAGTCCATAAAGATAAGGCAGAATGGACTCCATTTGAGTTGTGTTTATTTCAAAGAACTTCTAGAATCCAAAAAACTCTATAGACCATACAGGGGAAATTTTGGTTCTGAAAAATACAGAAAACATACATTTCTATACAATATCCAAGCAGAGTTTAGCTGCAGCTACAACTGAAATGATTATTTCTCTATGGGAGAAACAAATGTATTTTTGCTTTTGCATGTTTAATTTTCTTATGACAGTCTGTATTTTCCCTGCTATGTCTCATGTTGCTGAATGCTAT
Source organism: Perognathus longimembris pacificus (assembly GCF_023159225.1). Lineage (NCBI taxonomy): Eukaryota > Metazoa > Chordata > Mammalia > Rodentia > Heteromyidae > Perognathus > Perognathus longimembris. The sequence goes on from NC_063167.1 coordinate 56,071,547, forward strand.
GAAACTGTCAGAAAACTCAAAGTAGTACAATAGCTTTGGCACAAGATCAAACTACATTTCTTTACTTTCTTCAAATGTGAACAGTCTCTTTATTTAAACCAAACATGAAAGCTCACGAAGTAAATCAGAAACTTGGCTAGACTCAAACCTAAGCAATATTGGAATGTAAACCACCTGATTTGTTCTAAGTTGCTGTAAGGAGTCCCTGCACAGAATGTCTGGCTGTTCTGTCTGCATAAACGTCAACTAAAAGAAATTTGGTAAAGATATAATGTTCGATGATGAGAAAAGATGTTAAGAGTATTATGCTGTAGAAGCTACCAAATTTTCAGCTAACCTAGGTTGATCATAAAAGGATAATAACACTTTCTGTAAGTGATTCGTTCATAATAAAGCAGAGGCAATATTACTGAAATCTACATAATCTACCTTTTGGATTTCGAGTACATTAAAATTTCCACTTTAAAAAGAGGTACATTGGGCTGGGGATATGGCCTAGTGGCAAGAGTGCCTGTCTCATATACATGAGGCCCTGGGTTCGATTCCCCAGCACCACATATACAGAAAATGGCCAGAAGTGGCGCTGTGGCTCAAGTGGCAGAGTGCTAGCCTTGAGCAAAAAGAAGCCAGGGACAGTGCTCAGACCCTGAGTCCAAGCCCCAGGACTGGCAAAAAAAAAAAAAAAAAAAAAAAGACTAAAAAGAGGTACATTAAAACAAAGAGGTACAGTATCAATATGTCATATTTAATTTGCTCCAAGTTATCCTCCATTTATATTTGTAAAATGTATTCAATTGTTGTGTTGACTTTTGTATATTTACATTAGTAGATATTTACATAATTTTAGTTTAAAAAGTGACATCATAATAGATATATTGGTTCTGCAATTTTTTGTTTAGTAAGCACATACAAAATATTTTATTTATTTATTTATTTATTTATTTATTTTTGCCAGTCCTAGGGCTTGAACTCAGGACCTGAGCACTGTCCCTGGCTTCTTTTTGCTCAAGGCTAGCACTCTACCACTTGATCCACAGTGCCACTTCTGGCTTTTTCTATATATGTGGTGCTGAGGAATCAAACCCAGGGCTTCATGTATACTAGGGGAGTATTTTACCACTAGGCCATATTCCCAGCCCCCAAAATATTTTAATATCTAGATAGTATTACATAAGGTCATAATTTAATTTTTTGTTGATGAATAGTTGCTTTTGTTTCCAATTTTTCCTTCTTTCACATGGTGCTGCTTTAGGGTGTATGCCCTCATGCTTTCATAATTGAGCTTTGTGAAGTGTCTGGGTTAAGGTACACTCATTTGCCTGACGTATGTGGTACTAAAATGGGCAATGTCACCTCTTCCAAAAGGAAATGCCCAGTTACTGACATCACGACAATGTGTTTTAGCAGTGTTCAACTTTAACCAATCTACTTGGTAAAATTAAATAATATTGAGTTATAACTTGTGTCACTTCTATTTCCCAATATGAATGAAATTGAGCAGTTTTTCATTCATTCTTCAATCATTTTCACTTCGATTAATTTCTAGTTCACAACTTTATCAATATTAATATGTCAATATTTTTCATATTGGCTTGTAGGATGACTGTGTACCTTAAAGATATTAAGCCTTTATTTTTTAGACATGTTGGAAATACTTTTTACTCAGGCTGCTATTTTATTTTGTACTGTTGGTATCTTTCACCATAATAAAAGTTTTGTATTTTTGCTTAAACAGAGCAGTATTTAAGGATTAGCTGATTTGATTTTTATTTAGAAAACATTTGGGGCTAGGAATATGGCCTAGTGGTAAAGTGCTCACCTCATATACATGAAGCCCTGAGTTGGATTCCTCAGCACCACATATATAGAAAAAAGTCGGAAGTGGTGCTGTGGCTCAAGTGGTAGAGTCCTAGCCTTGAGCAAAAAGAAGCCAGGGACAGAAAGAAAACATTTTTCCTCCTTAAAGATTATAAATATTTTCTTCTTTCCTCCAGTTTCTTTTCTTTTTCTTTTTTTTTTTCTCCAGTCCTGGGGCTTGAACTCAGGACCTGAGCAACTGGCCCTGGCTTCTTTTTGCTCAAGGGTAGCTCTCTGCCAACGTTAGCCACAGCACTACTTCTGGCCTTTTAAATATATGTGGTGCTGTGGAATTGAACCTAGGGCTTCATGTATATGAAGCAAGCACTCTTGCCACTAAGCCATATTTCCAGCCCCTCTTTGCATTTTCTATAGTTGAAGCTTTTTTAAAAAACCTTCAACTGTTTTTTATTTTCATGCAAGTTATGCTTTAATCATTTGTAAATCAGTAAAGTTAGATATATAAACTGGAATTTATAAGCTAGTGATCTAACTTAGCCAATAGCAATCTTTTTTTTTTTTTTTTTTTTGGCCAGTCCTGGGCCTTGGACTCAGGGCCTGAGCACTGTCCCTGGCTTCTTCCCGCTCAAGGCTAGCACTCTGCCACTTGAGCCACAGCGCCGCTTCTGGCCGTTTTCTGTATATGTGGTGCTGGGGAATCGAACCTAGGGCCTCGTGTATCCGAGGCAGGCACTCTTGCCACTAGGCTATATCCCCAGCCCAACCAATAGCAATCTTGATTTTCCTTTTTGAGGTACTCAGGCTTGAACTCAGGCCTTTGCACTTTCTAGGCAATAGCTTTTCCAGTTAAGCAACTCTCTCAAATATTTTAAAAATAAAACTAATTCAAATTTCTTTTTTTTTTTTTTAGAGTGTTGTGCTTTTTCCCAGACCCAGACTCAGTGATCCTCATACTGCATGTCTTGATTAGCCATTCCAGGTGTGGTGTGGCTACCATGTGCAGATGGTTGTTTGGCTTTTGTTACATTTTCTGTAGAATATCATGTTGGATGGATTCCAGTAGGCCTTTTGGCATTTGGCCTTCACTTGGCCTCTGTCATAAACTTGGTCTGGGGAACTATAGTTTAGGCCATAAGATAATTAAAAAAATTACTTTTCATATTTAGTGATGACATTAAGACCTACCATCGGATTTCTTAGTGAAGATAATTTTAACACTATTTCTCCTCTTTTTCTTTTTAAAATTATATTTAAGTAGTTATAACTTGTCATTTAACAAAGCAATTTATGAATACACTGCCCCTTGATCAATGTCTCCCTTGTTAACATTCTTTCCCATTCTCCTTTACCAGGTGTCTGCTTTGGCCAAGGGCATAGGCTTTCCAAATGGCCCAAGTGGATTAAGCAGCATCTTTGTTTGCTAGTGATTTTCCCTGGATGAATGAGAGCAACAGAACAGTTTCTGTTAAAATGATTGAGGCCAGATGTCTGGGATCTGTGTATGGTTCCAGTTGCTTCTTCAGAGAGGTGTCTCCTTATTTTGCAGATGGCATCTATTTCCTTTGTCTTTACCTTGTCTTTGCTCTAAGTATATTGAGGCCTCAATCTTCTCTTACAAAGACAGTGGTCACATTATAAACATAGATTAGGACTAATTCTAGTGACGTTATCCAATCTTAATTTCTCTGTAAAGATCCTAAAGATAAAAAAAATAAATTCTATGTAAGCTGGGGGTTTGGACTTCAATGTAAGAAATTTAGAAGGAAAATATTCAGTTGATAAAGAGGTTTTCTTTTTTCTCCTCTTTTTAAAAATTTAATTTTATTGTCAAGGGGATACAGAGGGGTTGTAGTTACCTACATAAGGCAGTGAGTACATTTCTTGTCATACTTGTTAGTTTTGTTCGCCCCCCTCCATGGATTATCTTCTGTTGTCACCGTATTTGATTCTGGTATCCTGGGAATTGTGCATAAATTTACCTGAATTAGGGAGGGGAAGGAAAATATAAAAATGGTGAGATAAAGGATAAAGGGCAAACCAATGCAACAGCAATACTCACAAGACAATATGTTGGAAATTAATTGTACAACCTGAGAGGGAGGACTGGGAGGAGGAAGGTGGGAGAAAAATGAGGGAGTGGGTAATAAGTATGACAAGAAATGTACTCACCACTTTATGTATATAACTGTAACTCCTCTGTACATCACCTTGATAATAAATTTGAAAGAGGAGGAGGAGGAGGAGGAGGAGGAGGAGGAGGAGGAGGAGAAGAAGAAGAAGAAGAAGAAGAAGAAGAAGAAGAAGAAGAAGAAGAAGAAGAAGAAGAAGAAGAGAGGAGGAGGAAGAGGAAGAAGAAGGAGGAAGAAGAGGAAGAAGAAGAAGGAAGAAGGAGGAGGAGGAGGAGGAGGAGAAGGAAGAAGAAGAAGAAGAAGAAGAAGAAGAAGAAGAAGAAGAAGAAGAAGAAGAAGAAGAAGAAGAAGAGGAAGAAGAAGAAGAAGAGAGGAGGAGGAGGAAGAGGAAGAAGGAGGAAGAGGAAGAAGAAGAAGGAAGAAGGAGGAGGAGGAGGAGGAGGAGAAGGAAGAAGAAGAAGAAGAAGAAGAAGAAGAAGAAGAAGAAGAAGAAGAAGAAGAAGAAGAAGAAGAAGAAGAAGAGAGGAGGAGGAGGAAGAGGAAGAAAGAGGAAGAGGAAGAAGAAGAAGGAAGAAGGAGGAGGAGGAGGAGAAGGAGGAGGAGGAAGAAGAAGAAGAAGAAGAAGAAGAAGAAGAAGAAGAAGAAGAAGAAGAAGAAGAAGAAGAAGAAGAAGAAGAAGAAAGAAGAAAGAAGAAGAAAGAAGAGTAAAGAAGCCAGGTGTTGGATGCTCACACCTGTAATCTTAGCTACTCAGGAGGCTGAAATCTGAGAATCTTGGTTCAAAATCAGCCCAGGGAAGGACAGTTCATGAGAATTTTATTTCCAATTAACCACTAGAAAACCAGAAGTGGTGCTGTGGCTCAAAGTGGTGGATTGCTAGCTTTGAGCCTAAGGCTCAGGGACAGTGCCCAAGCCCAGAGTTCAAGCCCCAGGACCAAACAAAAACAACAAAGATGAAGTGTTAAAGCTACAGGGATAAGCCCATTCAGGGATTGAGAGCTAGCAAACATTAACATGCATTCATTTTATATTAGGGTTTACTAAATTAGATTGCTGAGCCCTTTCTACTGACTAATTCTGTAAGTCTGGATGAGAATTTTATTCATAGCAGGATCCCAGATACTGTGAATCTGAAGAACATGCTTTGGCAGTGGTTGGCCTACTCAACCAGACCAGGCAGCCATTGGCATGACTTGAAACATTCAAAGAAGCAAGACAAATTTTGAACATGCAAAAGTTAACAACTTTGATACTCACAATTTTACTCATCCTAATTTCCCACTCCCAACTTTAAACAATTTGGATCTGGAAAAATGTGTTCAGAACACATCAACAATAAAATATTTATCCAAAAATAAAGGTTTGGTTTGTCTTAAATCTTTCAGTAGTTTTCTCAGAATGTAAATAAATAGAATTCCCATACTAATCTCTGGGAATATTGCTTATTTTAATCACTCTAGCCGAAGCTTTTCTTTCTTTTACTGGTTCTTTTTTAAAGGGAGAGTTTGAGGCCATCTGGATTAGTTTTACATTTTCCTTCCTACACTTCCAATTTTCACAGTCTTCTTTAATCCCATATTTTCCACTCTCTTTGGATTCCAGTTGGTGTTAAAATAATTTCCCGCTGTAGCTAAATAAAACCTTAATCAGTCATTGGCTTTCTAGGGAGATATTTATTTTCCAAATAAAATGTGATATTAGTATTTTCTCCTGAGACAAGTATAGTAATATGAGTGTTACTCAAAGTAATTAGAATGACAGCTAAGAATAAACAGATGGAACCTAAATAATACTCATGGACACAACACTTATTCTAAAGGCATTTCTTAATAGAAACTCCCTAGTCCTAGTGCAAATAAATGGTATTTTTTTTTTTTTTTGGCCAGTCCTGGGCCTTGGACTCCGGGCCTGAGCACTGTCCCTGGCTTCTTCCTGCTCAAGGCTAGCACTCTGCCACTTGAGCCACAGCACCGCTTCTGGCCGTTTTCTGTATATGTGGTGCTGGGGAATCGAACCTAGGGCCTCGTGTATCCGAGGCAGGCACTCTTGCCACTAGGCTATATCCCTAGCCCAATAAATGGTATTTTTGAGGTCAGAAAAGAAAAAAACACAGAAGAGAAGCTACAACAATAAAAGCCAACATGGTATTTTACAAGGCACAATTCTACCAGCTAAAGAAGACTGTATCAGTGGACTCTGTAACTTGTATAAATTTAGTTTGAAATGTTTGAAATAGTCAATGTTTTAAGGGCAACAACCTGAACTCTCAGTGCCAAATATGTTAATTTGTAAAACTTGAATGATTAGAAACCTGGAAAACAGCCATGAGAGAGTTTCCTTAATATTGTGACATTTGTCACCACTTTATGAGTTTATGTTGATAAAATTGATGATTTCCTCACAGATACTCAAAAGACAATGTAAAACAGAGTGCTAAAAAATTACCCTGAGAATTAACAAATTAGAGTCAGAAATTATTCACAGACATTTGCTTTCTAAATTGTGGTTAGGCAGCTATTGAAATTGTGAAGTATGATACCTTGTTGAAAGCTTATGAAATAATGACATTTCCCAGAAGATAAAATTTGCCACACTATCAAGTTATGCCTCCTGAATTGTTCTGACTTGTGGTACACACCTCCTCCCCCTGAATCCACTAATCAGGAGCCTGTGGTGATCAGGAAGAGTTTTCCAAGTCTCTGAGGTGAAAGGGGGTGTATTTATAAGGTTGCTAAGCCTCTGTATATGGACGCAGTTCAACTATAGAATCAGCTGGGTTCTGGTTCCATGTTTCTCACACATGCTGTTGAACCTCTTCTCTTCTTGTGAATACAGGCTGTTGGTTGTCTACTGAGTTATCCCACTACACTCACATTTTACTAAAATATAAACACATTGTGAATGATTTGCTTGTGCCCAAAAAAACTGTGATTGTTAGGCACTTCAGAATTCAGGCAGAAGTTTGTTCTGACCACTTAGCCTAGGAGATGGTATTGCTCTCATTCACCTTAACCACCTCCCACATTCCTTATTTGTGGAATAGAGAACCATAGGAGAACAGAAAACATGATTTTGATATCTACAGTCTTGGAAGAAAAATCCTTATAGATTTTTAAGAAGATCATTTATCATATTATAACATTGCTTTTGAAAGCCGTTGATCTCTCAAGCACCAGTGATTCTTTAGAAGATTATAACAACCCTGGTAATTCAACATTTTACTATAATTCTGAGTAAACCTCCAAGTATGCAAAAATATCAAGTTTCAAAATATCAATACCATCTGAAATAAAGTCTGTTGGAGGAACCTCACCTTCCATCCGTTTGACATGGATCGGGGGAGGAAAAGCCTCCCGGGGCCTAGACGGCGTCTGCTTTTCCTACTTCTCCTCGAATTGCAAAAGACATGCTTTATAATTAGTATATTTGTGTTTGTAACATATTTTCTGAGAGATAAGGGCATTGCAGTGAAGAAAGTGCATGACTATGTGACTGACACAAAAATAACTACTTCCTCACCAGTGGGGGAAATGGCAGCTGTTAAAAGCCCAGGATTGCTGCAACCGGATAAACCTGAAGGAGAGCTGTATAAGCAACTTAAAAAGATATCTTTTAGTGATGAAGAGAAAGACCCAGAGAATCCTCCTATGCCCCTAGTTTAAAGAGCTAGAAAAATCCATCTTAAATCCAAAAATTTGGACTTCGTATTGGGGACGTAGGAGATAACAAACAGTACAAGAAATGTACCCAAGGCCTAACATATGAAACTGTAACCTCTCTGTACATCACTTTGACAATAAATAAGAAAAATAAATAAATCAATAAAGGAGGAGGTAATAAGTTTGTCAAGAAATGTACTCAGTACTTTATGTATGTAGGTACGTAACTGTAACCCTACATCAGCTTAACAATAAAATAAAATTAAAAAAACAACAACAACCTCTATCCACAAAAAAGAAACTTAATTCCCACTATAGGGGGACCTTTCTATGAGGAATATATGATAGGAAGTAGGATTTGGAAGGCCCCCACAGGAGCAGCGGTTAATGGGGAAAAGTTGTTGACCACACTCAGACTGGAAAGATTTTGGACAGAATATTACGACCATGAGGGAGAAAAGGAAGTTAGGATTAACGGCAAAACAGTGAGATGGACAAATCTTTCTATTTGGGAGAGAATAAGGCAGTCTGGAAAACCATGGTGCACAATGACTGACTCAACATGAAAAGGAAAAATGGGTAAACAGTTACAATAGTTCTCAAAAAAGGAAATGTGTGCAGGAAAATATCCACAAAGAAGATGTACTTATGCCTATTTTGAACCTGACAGTGAAGTAAAAGGGTAATGGATTCTAAAGCACAATTACAGAAAAGAGAGAAGCCCTTTGAGATTTTACAATTACTAAGCATGTTAAATATTTGGTTAACTTACTTGGCATTTGGTAGGATAAATTTAAAAAATAATGCAGAAACTGCAAGCTTTAAGATAAAGAGATGTCTTACACCTCTGACCAAAGCTTTATTGTGGTTAGAAACCCAATGTCTGGTCGGAGAGGATATGTTAAAATAACTATAGACAGCTTAGCAATATGCAAACAATTGGTAAGAGTTTCCTGAAAAAGAAAAAAACCTTGGAGTCATGTGTGAAAGATGCTTTTATGTACCCATTTTTTTCTGCTTAAAAATAGTATAAAAAAAAGACCTCTGAGCTATTTGGGCTGGAGACTAACTGGTCACTTTTGACTCCGCTTCTCTCATTCCTGTGCCAACTCCACAGTCCTTGGTAGCCTGTCGACTGCTGAAGCTGGTTCTTGGCAGTCTGTGATTATAACTCCACTTCCCTAATGATATTTTGTACATATGGACACAGGCCATTCCTTATTATTCTGATGTTGAAGACATAGTAAGTAGATGGTTGCTGAGTCCTAATGCAAAAGTTTGCTCTACTGAAGACCAGTGTCTTCATGTTTGATGTGATTTTTTTTTAAACTGGGTTTGTTCTACCATTTTGTTTTCCAAAGGGCCACCACGTTGACCACTTACATTGAATTTAGAATTTTCTTCCAGAAGATAAATTATGACTATTTTACTGACTTTCTAGTTGCTTTCATTCTTTGCATGAAACAGTACCAGATAAAAACCATTCCATATGACAAATAAGCAAGTAAAGTCTTCATGATCTTATCTTTTTTGTGACTCCTTTCAGGAGCATGTAAGCAGCTTGTACACTATTTGATACTTCTTGAGATTTCTTAGTCTCCTTTCATCATTACTATGGGTGTTTACAAACAACTGTGCTTGTATTCTGAGACTCACTGGATTTACTATACAAGCTTCTTTGTCAAATTTCAAACATCATAATCTTTGCTTTTGAATTTTGGATGTATAAACGTATCAGTTGGTTAATTTGGTCTTGATTGTGGCATCATTATACCATAGCAATGTTGTGTCATTTATTTTCATTTTTTATTGTTATTGTAAAGGTGTTATACAGAGGAGTTATTGTTACACATGTCAGGTAAAGAGTACATATCTTTTGAGAGAATGTCACCCCTTCCCTTGCTCTCTCCCAGTTTTTCCCTCCTACTCACCTCCTCCACAAGTTTATTCTGTCATTTTAAAAAACTATACTTGAAGAAACTTTTTTTTGGAAGTAAAGGGGACAGGATTAACATGTCAGACTCCCAGAAACCAGGCTACAGTGTAGTATGGAAAAAAAATTAAGTATTATAGAATGACTAAGGTACCCCTTCTAATTCTCTAATGTATAGGGCTGTATATTGAAACATTCATAAAACTTCCACCTGGATAATATCATCAGGATGACTAAAGGATTCTATTACACATATGTATACATGTTTATATATGAATATGTATGTGTGTATGAATATACAAATGTTAGTCAGCATTTTTACTTCTCCAGAAACATGTTCAGCTACTTTTAATCTAAATTGTAAAGATATTTAAGACATAATTAATAAGAATGAGTGTATATTTTAAAAAGAAATATGAATTTCTAGAGGATGTTTGATTGATAAAGTTATCTGGCATTAAGTTGATACTATGTACTTTCATACCAAATTGGGAGAAAGAGAGGTGTGTGTCAGGGCAGAATGAATGGCAAGGAATTTTTAAAGCATTCTCCATCCCAGATATTGTACTTGGTAGACATTTCTAATCCTCAACAGTGCACCCCCCATGAAACAGATATTGTTGCCACTACTTTACAATGGAGTGAGGTAGAAAAATAATGCCTCACAGAATTCTGAGTTGCATTGTGCATTCATCACATCATAATGTTACTATTAAATATTAATGTGGTAGGAAATCATGCTTGTGAACAACAGTGGCAGCAAAAATAGAAACCAGACAAAACAAATTAAAAAAGAAACCCAAACCACACAAACTGAAAAACAAGGTAACCAAAGCCCAAGAAACAAAGAATAGTGAGGAGAATTGCACTGATACATTGTTTTGGCAAGACGAGACAGAATGTAGGATAGTTGAGCCTCTTCAGTAAATTTAGTTGTTGTCCAGGGAATGTTAAATAGTTTTACTCTTTGAATTACTTAACTGTGGTAAAAAATGAGATAACAAACATTTGTATATCTGGTTTTAAAGATAATCTGTACTTTTTTTGAATCTAAAGAAATATCAAAAAGAAGAATGAGCCAATGGCACATGTTGGTTACTCCATCTGCTTAAGGAGGTCGAGATCTAAGCATTGTGGTTTGAAGCAAGCCAGGGCAGGAAAGTCCATGAGAGTTGCATCTCCAATTTATGACCAAACTGCTAGAAGTGGAACTGTGTCTCCAGTGGTTGAATGCTAGCTCGGATCATAAACAGGGCCCAGGCCTGCAGTTGAAGCCCCAGGACAAGGAAGGAAGGAAGGAAGGAAGGAAGAAGGAAGGAAGGAAGGAAGGAAGGAAGGAAGGAAGGAAGGAAGGAAGGAAGGAAAGAAGGAAGGAAGGTAGAAAGAAAAGAAAGAAGACATATCAGAAGGAATTGACTAAATCAGCACTCAGGCAGGAGGAAGAAGATGCAGTAGGAATCACCAAGTTGTAGGTATTTGTAAACTTACAAGGCTATGGGGCTTCTGTGTTTCCTTTTTGCTTTTGGCATTTTGTACCTTCAGGATAGTATATTCATACATGCACTTCTTTAAAACAATAATACTTGAAATATTTTGTAAATTTGGACTGTTCAAGTAAAAGTTTGTTTGCCCAAAGGCATTTGATTCATTCTAAATTTATTTTAAGGGTTATTGAAAACTACTATGGATTAAAAAAAAATACCTGTTTGGGGCTGGGGATATGGCCTAGTGGCAAGAGTGTTTGCCTCGTATACGAAGCAGGAAAATAGTTTCTTAGTGTTCCTGATTGTAATTTCTTTTCTTTCTTTTTTCCCCCTTTATTGTCAAAGTAAATTACAGAGGGGTTAGAGTTTCATACTTAAGGCAGTGAGTACATTTCTTGTTCAACTTGTTACCTCCTCCCTCATTCCCCCCCCCCCGCCTCCCCCTCCCCCTTTCCCTCTCCCCCCATGAGTTGTACAGATGGTTTACACCAAATAGTTTTTTTTTTTTTTTTTTTTGGCCAGTCCTGGGCCTTGGACTCAGGGCCTGAGCACCATCCCTGGCTTCTTCCCGCTCAAGGCTAGCACTCTGCCACCTGAGTCACAGCGCCCCTTCTGGCCGTTTTCCATATATGTGGTGTTGGGGAATCGAACTGAGAGCTTTATGTGTAGGAGGCAAGCACTCTTGCCACTAGGCCATATTCCCAGCCCTACACCAAATAGTTTTGTAAGTATTGCTTTTGGAATCATTTGTCTTTTTATCTTTTGTCTTTCAATTTTGGTATTCCCTTTCCCTTCCCTAGTTCTAACACACATATATACAGTATCCAGGGTACTAAGATCAGATACAGTGATAGTGGCGGTACAACCATAGGAAGGGAATACAAGAGAACAAAAAGGGTACCATTTCACATGGAATGTTGAAAATAATTACAATGATAAAACACTTGTTTCCATAACATGGAGTTCATTTTACTTAGCATCATCTTATGTGTTCATAAGGGCATAGACATTGCGCTATTGTGATCTTCTGCTATGACTAGCCTAAACATGAACTAATTAGTCCCTACGAGGGAAACGATAGAGTCTTTGTTTCTTTGGGTCTGGCTCACTTCACTTAGTGTAATGTTTCCAAGTCTTTCCATTTCCTTATGAATGGGGCAATGTCATTCTTTTTGATAGAGGCATAGAGTTCCATTGAGTATATGTACCACATTTTCCTGATCCACTTGTCTACTGAGGGGCATCTGGGTTGGTTGCATATGACAAGTTGTGCTGCGATGATCATAGTTGTGCTAGTGGCTTTAGAGTGGTCTTGCTTGTAGTCTTTTGGGTAGATGCCCAAAAGTGGGGCTGCTGGGTCGTAGGGGAGCTCTATGTTTAGCCTTCTGAGGAACCTCCATACCTCTTTCCAGAGTGGTTGAACAAGTTTACATTCCCACCAATAATGTAATAAGGTTCCCTTTTGGCCACATCTCCTCCAGCATTTGTTGTTGTTAGTTTTCCTGATAATGGACATTCTTACTGGGGTGAGGTGGAATCTCAATGTTGTTTTGATTTGCATTTCTTTTATAGCCAGTCATGTAGAGCACTTCTTCATGTGTTTCTTGGCCACTCTTATTTCCTCATCAGAGAAGTTTCTTTTTAGGTCTTTAGCCCACTTGTTGAGGGGGTTGTTGGTTTTTTGAGGATTTATTTTGGAGGAATTTTGGAGGAATATTTTGAGTTCTGCGTATATTTTAGATATGAAGCCTTTGTCTGTTGTATGGCTGGTAAATATCTCCCAATCTGTGGGCTTTCTGTTTATCTTGCAAACTATATCCTTTCTTGGTTGTAATTTCTGATCTGCTTCTGAATACAACTAACTTAGTTACATTTTTTTTTTAATTTTAGAGCAGGAAATCATAAAATAGTCAATTGGTCAATTCAGCTGGTCAATTTATCAATGCAACTATTCATTCTTGATCTTTGAAAGAATGACTCAAGGGAATAAATTGGTATGGAGGATATGTCTATAATCTCATCACCTGAGAGTTTGAAGAAGGAGGATCCAGAGTTCAAGCATAGCCAGTTTTCAAATCCTGCCTCAAAAAAAGGATGCAAATAAGAAAGATTTGAATCAAACCACATAGAAGACTAGATGAAATGATTTATATGATTGCTTTATTTTTAAAATTTACATGCTTGTTCCATAAAAAAATGTGCTTTGTTCTCACATTCCAAAGAAGTATGGTTTCATCTTTGTGTCTGAGATTGTCGTTAACTAAGTGAGAGGATGATAAATGGAAAAAACTAGGGAGGAAATGTGACTACTCTTGAGATGGATATGAGCAATCTGTAGCCAATGTTTATCTACTACAAAGTAGGCCCTGTCTGCAGTCCTTTTCTTTGCTATACCTAATTTTTCAAATTGCTTTTCCCATAGCAAATCATGTCAAAACATTGGTCTGAAAGTATGTAAAGTTAGCCCAGGAATTCAAGGAACCAGTTTTCCAGAATTAATAAGCTAAGGTGACCGGTGGAAAACATGCTGTATAAAATGTGCCTTTTAAAAATAAAGTAAAAATAGAGCACAGAAAATAAAAAATTCAGAACGATATATATAATATTTCTCTTAGGCTGACAAATTTCTTTTATGCCTCTGAGTGCTTTTTATGTTTTTTGGAGTTCCTTTAAAACATGAATTCTTAAAATATCAAAGATTAAATATTACTCACTGTCAGATATGTCAGAATAATGTATGCCAGACAAAATAAAGTCTTTATCACAATTACAGTATCATAGTTGTCAAGCCTTGTGGTCATGGTTAATTAATTAAACAACTAAATTGGCTAATTCAGGCCTGATCTACAATTTGAGGTGTTTGAAAGATCAAATTATTCACCATTTTCTGGAAATAACTACTAGTTTTAGTGTATTTCTATGGATTCTTTGAGAGCTTGAGACAAAGGAAAAAGGATTGAACAATGTCATCAACCTATGAATGAGTGAAACAGGACTAGAAACTGTCAGCTACAAATGGATGATTTCACTAGTCACTCTTCAAGAGGAAGGAAAGTTTTCCCTATCTACAAGGGAATGCAAGCTGGCTATGACTGTAGGTTTTTTCTTGTGACTTAGCTACAATGGCATTTCTCACTCCAAGAATCTCAAGCTTACTTCACATTGTCTCTACCCAATGTAAAGTATGAGGAAAGAGGGGGCTTATTATGCCTTTACCACAGAAAAGAATTTTAAAATGTAATTTTTTTTTTTGGTCATGGAACTTGAACTCAAGGCTTGGGTGCTGTCCCTGAGCTTTTCCCCTCAAAGTTAGTGCTCTACCACTTGAGCCACAGCACCACCTCCACTTTTCTGGTGGTTAATTGGAGATAAGAGTCTCACTGACTTTCCTTCCTGGGTTGGTTTTGCACCAAGATCCTAAGATCTCAGCCTCCTGGGTAGCTAGGATTATAGGCATGAGCCACCAGTGCCCAGCCTTAAAACATAATCTTAACCCAAATTTTATTGTATGTAATGTATCTATTTTTCTTTCCTATTTTAATTTAATTTATTTAATTATCTCTAGCTGGTTTCAATTTACCATGCTGGTTTATGGGTACAATCCCTCTTGATCAATGTCACCCTTTTTGTCATATTCCCCAACTCTCTCGATCTCATCCATTCCCTCAATTTTCCTAGTTCCATTTCACATGTATGCCTTGAATAAAGTGACTGCATTTTTTCAACATTCCTCTCTTTATTCATCAACCTCTTTCCCCTGGACCTCATCCCCCTCACGTACCAGCTTTCTCATGTTCATTTTGTTATACTGTAAGATAGCTGTTCAAAGAGGTTATACATTTGAATGCTCTTCTGCATATACCATCCTTTAGTCAATATATTAGTGTACATATGCATATATGTGTACATATAGTGCATAGGACCCTGCATAAACTAGATTTAGCTTCCACATATGACAGAAAGCATGCATACTTTGTCTCTCTGGGCCTGACATGCTTTACTTAACATAATTTTTCCAGGTCCATCTATTTCTTTGCAAATGATGTACTACCATGCTTCTTGCTGGATGAGCAGAATTCCATTGTGTATATATACATTTACCACATTTTCTTCATCCATTCATCTATTGATGGGCTTCTGAGTACTTTCTAGAAATTGAAGAGAATAGTGTATTAGTGAACATAGTTGTATCAAATGGCATTACTGTATACTGACCTGTAATATTTTGGACAAAAGCCCAAGGGTGGTATCACTTCATCATAGAATAATTCTATGCTTTTTTTTTCTTTTGAGAAATAATCCAAATTACTTATCACAGTAGTTGTACAAGTATACATTCTTTCCCACAGTGTATTAGGGTGCATTACCCCAACATACTAGCTAGTATCTGTTTTTAAGCCAAATTTTAAACAGCAGTTTCAACTAGATGTTTGTCTAGTGATCAGAATTGAGAGCATCAGTATAATTTTATGTTTTGATGCTGAACTTGCAAAAATAATTTTAACAAATTGCCTTTGCTAAAACATAGGTAAGTATACATGAAATAAAAGATACCAGATCAAAAATTTCAGATTCTGCATTGTTTTGCCTTAATTAACTAATTTTTAAATTCAATTTTGTTGTCAAGGTGATGTCCAGCGGGGTTACAGTTACATACATAAGGTAGTGAGAACGCTTCCTTATTCTTTCTTTGTGATTTCCTTTCTTTCTTGTCTCCATTCTTTTTCTCAAATATATTTTTTGGATCTAAGTTCATTCACTCAGAAAATGGATGTATTTCTGGGAGAAAAAAAGAAGTAAACTATGGGGCTAAATATGTTATTTCTTCTACACTAATCTGCATGTGATACTCCAAGATTTGCTTTGTTTTTACAGCTTTATTGCCATTTTGTTAAACTTACTGTTTGTAGTAAATCTTCAGCAGCTAGAGGATTTTTATTCTGGGTCTAGAAATAATTAAAAAAAACCCCACTATTTAAAGATCTTTACTAAAGATTTTCTAATCTCCATCCAATTTTCTTTTGAATTCTTTAGTAGGGCATTCCTGGAATCAAAATATTTGATATTTTGGAAATATTGACTATGCATATAATTGTTGAAAGAAGTTCCAAAAATCTGAGAGTTCCCAAAGGCCCACCCTTTATAGAGCAAATCAATACATTAGTCACTAATAAAATAATCTGATCTTGTTTGTATGTACTTGTTCAATGCACATTAATCATCAAAATCCATTTGAACTCATAAGGCAAACATTATTACACTAGATATTTTGGAAATCAATGTGAAAGCTTTAAACTGGAAATGAAGCCAGCAAAGAGCAGACTCAGAGAAAAATCCATCAGATATATTTTTTACTTTTAAGTCAGAAGTGTTGTGTATGGACAAAAGAAGAATTAAAAAATAAAACATGTGAAGTCGATTAGGCAAGGGAGGCTCTTGACGTGTGATTGAGACAACTTGGTTTGTTTACCAGGAATATTTATTTATTTTTATTTTTTTTTAAGTTTTTATTATAAAACTGATGTACAGAGAGGTTACAGTTTCATATGTTGGGCACTGGATACATTTCTTGTACTGTTTGTTACCTTGTCCCACATACCCCCCTTCCCCCTCCCCCTTACCTTACCCTTTCCCCCCCTGAGGTGTTCAGTTCACTTACACCAGTTTTGCAAGTATTGCTTTTGTTGTTGTTTCTCTTTTTTTACCCTGTGTCTCTCAATTTAGTATTCCCTTTCAATTTCCTAGTTCTAATACCAGTATACACGGTTTCCAATATACTCAGATAAGATTACAGAGATAGTGTAGATACAATCACAAGAAGGTGATACAAGAACATCATCAATAGTAGAAGCTACAGATACACATGGGATGTTGAAAGTAGTTACAACTGTGATATAACAATCATTTTCCTAAAATGGAGTTCATATCACTTAGCATCATCTTATGTGATCATAAGGGTATAGCTATTGGGCTCTTGTGATCCTCTGCTGTGACTTGCCTAAACCTGTGCTAATTATTCCCAATAAGGGAGACCATAGAGTCCATGTTTCTTTGGATCTACCAGGAATATTTATTAACTTAATTTGTCACGTAAATTCCAAGCAAGAATTGAAACTGATTTCTTTTCAAATTTTTAAAAAGTAATCTTTAAGTAGCCCCATTTGTAAGAAAATGGAAGAACTTGGAAAAAATTATATTAAGTGAAGTGAGCTAGACCCAAAGAAACATGGACTCTATGGTTTCCCTCATAGGGAATAATTAGCACAGGTTTAGGCTAGTAACAGCAGAGGATCACAGAGCCTAATATCTATGCCCCTATGAACTAAGATGATGCTAAGTGAAATGAACTCCATGTTATGGAAACGAGTGTTATATCACTGTTGTAATTACTCTCAACATGCCATGTGAAACCGTAGCTTCTTTTGTTGATGATCCTCTTGTAATCCCTTCCTGTGGTTGTACCCGCACTATCACTATACTATAACTGTACCTCATTTGAGTACCCTGGATGCTGTATATACTGGTATTAGAACTAGGGAAGTGAAAGGGAAAATAAAAATCAAGAGACAAAGGATAAAAAGACAAATGACTCCAAAAGCAATACTTTCAAAACCATTTGGTGTAAACCAACTGAACAACTCATGGGGGGAGAGGGAAAAGGGGAGGGAGGAATGAGGGAGGAGGTAACAAACAGAAAAAGAAATGTACCCAAGACCTAATGTATAAAACTGTAACCTCTCTGTACATCACTTTGACAATAACTAAGTATAAAAAAGTAGTTGTCCAAAAAGGGTTCAATTCAATGTATGAGTTTATGAGTGCAATGACACTTTCTAATGTGAACGGAAATCTGTTAAAATGAAGTACAAAGAAGACTCCACAAGCCAGTCAGATTAAACTTTGTCATGTATGTTTCTCAGAGGACAGTCTGACCTCTGACAGGAGTGATCAGGGAACTTTTGTAAATGCCAGTTAGGGATTCTGGGAGAAGTGGGGCATGGAGTGTGGAAGGAAAGCACATTGCTTTCTAGTGGTGCTGCAGATAATGTTGCTCTAAGAGTTTCTGCCAAATCATGATGCATAAGACAAGAGGCATGAATGAGGACAGCATAAACTGAGGTTGCAAGAGCTCCTTTCTTGAGTTTTATCCTTTTCTTCTTTTTTAAAAAAATTACTTATTTATTATCAGAGTGATGCAAGAGGGCTTACAGTTTCATACTTAAGGACATGGGTACATTTCTTGTACTATTTGTTACCTCCTCCTTCATTCTCTCCTCCCCCTCCCTCTTTCCCTCTCTCCCTATGAGTTGTTCAGTTGGTTTACACCAAATGGTTTTGCAAGTATTGCTTTTGGGGTAATTTGTCTTTTTATCCATTGTCTCTCAATTTTGAGATTCCCTTTCACTTCCCTAGTTATAATACTAGTATATACAGTATCCAGGGTACTCAGATGAGATATAGTGGTAGTGTGTGGACAACCACAGGAAGGGGATACAAGAGAATCATCAACAAAAGTAGCTACAGTTTCACATGGCATGTTGAAAGTAGTTACAACAGTGATATAACACTTGTTTCCATAACATGGAGTTCATTTCACTTAGAATCATCTTATGTATTCACAATGCAATTTTATACCTCTATCAGAAAGAATGACATTGCCCCATTCATTAGGAAATGGAAGGATTTGGAAAAAATTATACTAAGTGAAGTCAGCCAGACCCAAAGAAACATGGACTCTATGGTTTTCCTCATAGGGAATAATTAGTACAGGTTTAGATTAGTCACAGCAGAGGATCACAAGAGCCCAATAGTTTTATCCTTTTCTAAGCTAGAGCAGAGGAGAGCTAGCAAGCAATGGCCCAGAGCTGGCACGGTGATTACATTAAGGAGAGGCTTCCCAAGAGCACTGTGATTCTGATGTGAGCATATGCAGTAGTGAAGGAGAACTATTTTTTCAGCATCTATAAAAAGGGATTTTTTTTCTGTGCAGTGGTACTGAGTAATGTGCACATATAATGAATGTAGAAATGTGTAAAATAGAATAATGCATGCTTATGGCTTGAGTTGTACCCTTATCAAAAGTCAGATTCAAGAGATTATGCCAGTCTGATGGCCAAAGAGAACTGTCACTTGTCTACCTCACAAAGACCACAACAAAGAATAAACAACTGTATTCCAATCAAGGTGATAGGAAAATCATACAATCATATATAACAAGATGCTTATGGATAGTGGAAGCCAAAGATGGAAGTGCAAAAGAAAGTGAGGCTCCTGCCTCTCCCATACTCGATCCTACCCAGACAGGTTTACAGTTAAAACAGACTTCTTACAGGGGAAATGTTGAGGGTGGAGACGCTCTGATGACCTTACTGGCACTGGTGATAACTGCACATGAGACTACTTTAGCCTGTTCCAGAACAGTTGAAGGATTGCCTGGAAGGCATGTGGCTGTGTCATCAAAGAGCAAGAGTCTAAGTTGTATAGTAACCATGCTCCATGCCCTAAGCTATGGTTTGCTGCCATCTTAAGAAGACTGGACTTAGTGCTAGAGTTTGTGGTGCCCTCAGGACTGGTATCGCCATTCCGTTTTTTTTTTTTTTTTTTTTGAGTACTAAAGTTTGAACTCAGAACTGCTTGCTAGGTAGATGCTTTTCCTCTGAAACCACAACCACAGCCCTTTGTGTTTTAGTTAATTTTCAGATAGGATTTCATATTTTAGCTCAAGGTAGTCCTTGAACTCCAGTCATTCTACCTAAAGTCTCTTGTGCCTTCCTAAGATCACAGGCTCATCATATCACTGTGCCTGGCTTGTTTGTTGAGGTGGAAATTGTACTAACTTTTACCTAAGCCTGCTTGAAATAGTGATCCTATCAATCCTCTCCTGCTGTGTACCTGGGATTACAGACGTAAACTACCTTACACAACTAGAAAATGTAGACTATATTTTTCCCAGACATAAAGAAGAATTAAATTACTTCATTTGTTGGAAATGGTTGGAAATATAGACTATTACATTAAGCGAAATAAGACAGACTCAGTCAAATAATCACAAGAGCTGAAAAAGAGGGATTGCTTGGCAGGTGGTGACCAATTTGAAATGGAAGCAAAGGCCTGGTGAAGGATGAATATGATCAAAGTGCATAGTATGCATGAGAGACTAGGATAATGAAACTCAGTAAAATTGTCAAAAAATGGGGAAAGAAAAGAGTTACCGAGAAAATGATTAAAGTACATCTCTGTGTGTTTGAGAATATCACAATCAAGTACCGTTGTCCTGTTAATCTGTGCTAATAAAAAACAAACCAACAAATGTATCATTTGTTGTGGCATTTAAAAAAAAAACAATGAAGGATGAGGGAGGGGGTAATACTGTTCAAAATGAAATGTATTCCTTAGTTTACTTATATAACTATAACCCCTCCATACATGACCTTTGCAATAAAAAGAGAGCAAGTTAAAAAAATAAATAATAAAGAATCAAAAACCAAAACGATTAGAAGAGGAAATAGATGAACAAAATATCTGTTCAAGTTTAGAAATATGTGTAACTAGTTGCATAGACAAAAAGTTAGTTGAGGGTTGGGAATGTGGCTTAGCGGTAGAGTGTTTGCCTAGCATGCATGAAGCCCTGGGTTCAAGTCCTCAGCACCACATACACAGAAAAAGCCAGAAGTGGTGCTGTGGTTCGAGAGGTAGAGTGGCTAGCCTGGAACAAAAGGAAGACAGGGACAGTGCTCAGGCCCTGAGTCCCAAGCCCCAGGACTGGCCAAAAAAAAAGAGTTGATACCAACATCTTAAAAATGCAATTTTTGGGGGACTAGTGGAAGACGGCGGAGGAGCGGCTGTGCCCTGCAGAGCTCCCTCTGATATGGTAGTTTTCTCACCTCATAGAAACTGTTTCTCCGAGAAAGACAGCCAAAGTAACTTCTAACAGTACAGGGATTCTCTACAGGAAGGAAAAATCGACTTTGCTGGTCTGAAAACACAGTTTTGAGCTCCAGGCGGCGTCCCGCCGCGGCGCCAGCGCCGGCTCCGGCACAGTGCCGGGCACAGCCCCCAGCACTCCACGCAGCTAAAGCGAGAAATACTCCAGACGGCAGCCGAGCACGGAGGACCTGACATCGCAGAGACCGCGTGAGTACCCCGCAAAAAAAAAAAAAAAATTATTTTCGCTTGTGCCCACAGTCCAGCTTCTGGAAGGCATCCCTGTCCCCACCGCCAGAGCAAAGCGCCATCTTTGCCACTGGCATAGGGTCAGACCAGACTGAAACTGAAGCGGGCCTGGGGAAAGCGAGGTCAAAAAAGCCATCTTTGAAAAGGGCAGGAGGGGCGGAATCAGTGAGAACCAGCTCCGCCCAGAAGAACGCCCCCTGCCCTGGTGGGAGGCGAGTCCGGGGCCTAGCCAGAGAAGCCCCGCCCTGCCCGCCGGAACTTCTAAACTTAAAGCAAAAGCTCGGAGCAGCTACCAGGGGCACGGAAACAACAGAAGGAGGAACAAACAGTTCCGGGGACAGCTAAACGGTCCCGTCACAGAGGAAACTAATTCCCAGCCCAAAACGGAGCTGCATTCCATAGCTACCTATGCCAAGGAGGCCGCCTCCCTCAGGCAAGCAACTCTTAGTGGAGCAAAACAGGCTAGAGGCGCCATGCTCTGCTGAGTTCACAGTCTAGTCAAGACCAGGCATCAAAGGCAGCGGCCCAACAACAGACAGAGGAGCCACAGTTCCTGTGACTGCCCACGTCCCCATCGACAGAGGACGCCCAAGGCCTGCCTGCAAGCTGTGCGAACCTCAGAGACCCACGATTGCACCAACAGGGGAGAAAGTCAGAACAGAACCACCCCTTGCCAACTGAAATCAAGTCAAATCAGCCAATCAGGAAAATAGACTGCAGTCCATTGCAGGGAAACGAGAGACTGGTTTCTTTTTCTTTTCAAACATTTTTTTTTAACTTTTCTTTTAAATTTTCTTTTTAATTTTTTCACACCTGAAACATCATTGGCTGTTTTTTCTTTTTTTTTTTTTTTTTTGGTTTGTTTGTTTGTTTTCCATTTTTACTGGTTTGTTGTATCAAGTTTTTTTGTGTGTTTGTTTATTTGCTAGGTTTGTTCCTTTTCGGTTATTTTCCTTTTTATTTACTTATACTTCCTTGTTAAATAATTTTTCTCTGTTTTGTGTATCTGTCTTCCAGTATTTTTACTTCATTTCTCTCATTGCGTCCTCTTCCTATAAAAATTACTTTCCTATAAATAACACCTACACCCTTTTCTGCTAACTCTCCAGTGTCTGTCATTTTATGAATGTTCTTTCTACTGATTCTACTCTTCTCCACATTTCCACGTCACTGAAACTAAACCAAAATCACCACCACCACCCCCCCAATACAGTTTACTCTATTCTCTTTACTACCTCCAACTTACCCTCCGGACTTACTGCCTGGACCTCCAGGTTCCATTGACTTCTGGTTATTGGATAGAGGATATCACAGCTTAATACGAGTGAATCAAAGGGGTTCACAGAGAAAGCCAGTCCTAAAAGAACTTAATATAAAAACAAGAATTGCGTATAAGGTTGTAACAGTAAATAAGTAACTACTGAATACAGGGCCCAGGATCAGATGTTATATTGAAATTGTATTCTTTAGAACACCAAATCTAACTTTATAGACAGGTATACAAGTTATCTGTTTATAATTGTGAAATTGTAAGATTTACACAACAGTGCTTGGTAAGGGCTGCTTTGGGTCTTAAACAGTGCTCACAGGTGCTGGTAGGTTGGCATTCCCAATTCAAATGGGCAGAAGAAACACAAGAAAGATGGCAAATAATGAAGTCTTATCCCCCACCCAAAACAAGCAGGAAGCAGAGCAGTCAATCAAAAACATAGAAGAAAACCCCCAAAATGCTCTACAAAGTTTACTGATAAACATGATAAATGAAAAGTTTGAATCTCTTCAGTCAATTATGTTAGAGCGTGAGGAGGCAAAGCAAAAATTAATGGAGAATTTCATGGCATCCACAAATAGAAAGATAAGTGAGCTTCAAGAGTCAAATGAAAAGATAGCTACCCAACTTAAAGATTTGAGAGACAACACTCAAAACCAAAGTAATGAAGTTAATGAAGTAAAGAAGTCCATACAGGACCTAAGAAATGACATGGAAAACATCAGGAAAGACCAGTCAGAAGGAAAAGAGATTCGAAATCAAGTAGTTAGCCTACAGTCCCGACTAACTGAAGCAGAGGATCGAATCTCAGGAGCTGAAGATTCCTTAGATTCTATGGAGAAAGATCAAAAATCAATACAAATCCAGTCCAAGCAACAAAACAGATCGCTACAGGAGATTCAAGACACAATCAGGAAGCCCAATTTAAGGATAATAGGTATTGAGGAAAACTTGGAGAAAGAGGTTAATGGGATAGGCAACCTATTTAACAGAATATTAGCTGAGAACTTCCCAAATATCCAGAAGGAAAGGCCTATACAGATACAAGAAGCATTTAGAACCCCAAATCGACCAGACCAGAATAGGACTTCCCATCGACACATTGTGATCAAAACAGCTTCTGCAGAGTGCAAGGAAAAAATACTCAAAGCTGTTAGGGCAAAGAAAACAATCACATATAAAGGAAAAGCAATCAGAATTACCCCAGACTTCTCAGCAGAGACCATGAAAGCAAGGAGAGCCTGGAATGAAGTATACCAAACTCTAAATAAAAATAACTACCAACCAAGAATTCTGTACCCCGCCAAACTCTCCTTCATAGCCGAAGGTCAAATAAAAGTCTTCCACAATAAGGAAAAACTGAAACAATATATCTCCACCAAACCAGCTTTACACAAAATCCTTAAAGATGTACTATACAGGGAAAATAATCAGGATCCCAACACAGACAGAGAAATGAACCCTAATTAGTAAACACTAGATCAAGAAATGGGAAGACACAGCTTCAAACAAGACAGTGATAATGAAAGGAACAAACGATCACCTCTCAATCCTAACTGTCAACATTAATGGACTTAATTCTCCAATCAAACGACATAGGCTCATAAGTTGGATCAAAAATCAAGATCCATCTTTCTGCTGCCTCCAAGAGACACATCTATCCAGCAAAAGTAAACATCTTCTAAAAGTGAAAGGCTGGAAACAAATCTATCAAGCAAATGGCCCCCATAAGCAGGCTGGAGTTGCAATCCTAGTATCAGACAAAATTGACTTCAAATTAAAAAAGGTAAGAAGAGACAAAGAAGGTTACTACATACTAGTAAAAGGATCTCTCCAACAGGAAGAAATAACCATCCTAAATATCTACACGCCAAATGCAGGAGCACCCAACTTCATCAAACAAACACTACTGGCTCTAAAAACATTCATAGACCCAAACACAATGATAGTGGGGGACTTTAACACTCCACTATCACCTCTGGACAGATCAACACGCCAAAAACTGAACAAAGAAACCACAGAACTAAACAATTGCATAGACCAACTAGACTTAATCGACATCTACAGAATATTCCACCCAGCAAGGACAGAATACACATTCTTTTCGGCAGCACACGGAACATTCTCCAAAATAGATCACATCTTAGGGCACAAAGAAAATCTGTACAAATTCAGAAGTATCAAAATCATTCCCTGCATTCTTTCAGACCACAATGGAATAAAATTAGAGCTCAACTCATTCAGCCACCACAGAAAATCCCACAATTCATGGAGACTAAAGAACACACTGCTGAACCATCAGTGGATCATTGAAGAAATTAAAACAGAAATTCAAATGTTTATGGACTTCAACCAAGTTGAGGGCACAAAGTACCAGCTCCTTTGGGACACAGCAAAGGCAGTACTTAGAGGAAAATTTATATCTCTGAGTACATACATCAACAAACTGGAGAAACAGCAACTCAGTAATTTAAGGAAGCACCTTAATTTTCTGGAGAGAGAACAGCAAGCCAAACCCCAAGTCAATAGACGGAAGCAAATAATTAAAATCAAATCAGAATTAAATCAATTAGAGACGAAAAAAACCATCGAAAGAATCAACAAAACAAAGAGTTGGTTCTTTGAAAAACTCAACAAGATAGACAGACCCCTGGCAAACCTGACCAAAGAACGAAGGCAGCACACTCAAATAAACAAGATAAGAGATGAAACAGGTAGCATCACCACAGAAATAACCGAAATTCAGAAAATAATAAGGGACTATTTTGCAAACCTTTATGCCAACAAATTCGAGAACTTGGAAGAAATGGACGATTTCCTAGAAAAAATTGATACCCCCAAACTCAACTATGAAGACTTAAACCTTCTAAACAGACCCATATCCAGTATTGAAATAGAAACAGCAATAAATGATCTCCCATCCAAGAAAAGCCCAGGTCCAGATGGATTCACAGCAGAATTCTACAAGGCCTTCAAAACAGAACTCACTCCAATATTTCTCAAACTCTTCAATGAAATTGAAAGAGAACGTTCACTGCCAGACTCATTTTATGAAGCCAGTATAACCCTCATCCCAAAACCAGGCAGGGACTCATCACGGAAAGAGGACTACAGACCAATCTCCCTGATGAACATAGATGCAAAAATTCTCAACAAAATTCTGGCCAATCGACTTCAACAAGTCATCAAAAAAATCATACACCACGATCAAACTGGATTCATCCCAGGGATGCAAAGCTGGTTTAATATACGCAAGTCAATTAATGTAATCCACCACATCAACCGGAGCAAGGTAAAGAACCACATGGTTTTATCGCTGGATGCGGAAAAAGCGTTCGATAAAATCCAGCACCCATTTATGCTAAAAGCCCTGGAAAAACTGGGATTCCAGGGAACATTCCTGAATATAATCAAGGCAGTTTATGACAAACCAACAGCAAGCATAACTCTAAATGGTGAAAAACTAAAGCCATTCCCTTTAAAATCAGGAACAAGGCAGGGATGTCCACTCTCTCCCCTGCTCTTCAACATAGTACTAGAATTCCTAGCCAGAGCAATTAGGCAAGAAGAGAATATAAAGGGGATCCAAATAGGAAAAGATGAAGTTAAACTTTCTCTCTTCGCAGATGACATGATCCTATACCTAAAGAATCCCATAGACTCTACCCCCAAGCTACTAGAGCTGATACAAAACTTTGGCAAAGTCGCAGGATATAAAATAAACCTTCAAAAATCAACGGCCTTTCTCTATGCTAACAACCCGAAGACCGAGGCTGAAATCAGGAAAGCAACTCCTTTTGCAATAGCCCCCAAAAACATAAAATACCTAGGAATAACCTTAACCAAAGAAGTGAAAGACCTCTTTGAAGAGAACTTTAAAAGCTTGAAAAATGAAATTAAGTCAGAACTAAGAAAATGGAAAAACCTCCCATGCTCCTGGATTGGGAGGATTAATATAATCAAAATGGCAATATTGCCAAAGGCTATCTACAAATTCAATGCAATACCCATTAATATCCCAACACCATTCTTTAATGAAATAGAGGAAGCAATCCAGAAATTCATATGGAACAATAAAAGACCTAGAATAGCAAAAACACTCCTAAGCAGAAAGAACAGTGCTGGAGGAATTACAATACCCAACTTCAAGCTGTATTATAAAGCTATAGTAATAAAAACAGCTTGGTATTGGCACCGGAACAGGCCTGAAGACCAATGGAACAGAATTGAAGACCCAGAATTAAACCCACAGAACTATGCCTACTTAATCTTTGATAAAGGAGCTAAAACAATAGTATGGAAGAAAGATAGCCTCTTTAACAAGTGGTGCTGGCAAAACTGGCTCAACACATGCAACAAACTAAAACTAGATCCTTATATATCACCCTGCACCAAAATCAATTCCAAATGGATTAAAGACCTTGAAATCAAAACAGGCACCCTGAAGACACTAAAGGAAGGAGTAGGAGAAACACTTGGGCTCCTTGGCACAGGACAGAACTTCCTTAACAAAGACCCTGAAAGGCTACAAATCAAAGAAAGGTTGGACAAATGGGATTGCATCAAACTCCAGAGCTTCTGCACGGCAAAGGACATAGCTCTCAAGATAAACAGAAAGCCCACAGACTGGGAGAAAATCTTTACCGGACATTCAACAGACAAAGGCCTCATCTCTAAAATATATGCAGAACTAAAAAAATTACCTTCTTCCAAAACAAAACTGCAAAGAACCAACAGCCCCCTCATCAAGTGGGCTAAAGACTTACAAAGAAACTTCTCTGATGAGGAAATGAGAATGGCCAATAGACATATGAAAAAATGCTCTACATCACTGGCCATAAAGGAAATGCAAATCAAAACAACATTGAGATTCCATCTCACCCCAGCAAGAATGTCATATATCAAGAAAACTAATAATAACAATTGTTGGAGGGGATGTGGCCAAAAGGGAACCCTACTTCATTGTTGGTGGGAATGTAAACTGGTTCAGCCACTCTGGCAAGCAGTATGGAGATTCCTCAGAAGGCTCAATATAGAACTCCCCTATGACCCAGCAGCCCCACTGCTGGGTATCTATCCAAAAGACCACAAACAAAATCACAGTAATGCCACCAGCACAACAATGTTCATCGCAGCACAATTTGTCATAGCGAGAAGCTGGAACCAACCCAGATGCCCCTCCATAGATGAATGGATCAGGAAAATGTGGTACATTTACACAATGGAATTTTATGCCTCTATCAGAAAGAATGACATTGTTCCATTTGTAAGGAAATGGAAGGACTTGGAAAAAGTTATACTAAGTGAAGTGAGCCAGACCCAAAGAAACATGGACCCTATAGCCTCCCTTATTGGGAATAATTAGTACAGGTTTAGGCAAGCCATAGCAGAGCATCACAAGGCCCAATAGCTATACCCTTAGGAACACATAAGATGATGCTAAGTGAAATGAACTCCATGATATGGAAACAAGTGATATATCACAGTTATAACTACTTTCAACGTCCTATGTATATGTGTAGTTTCTATTATTGATGATGTTTTGTATCACCCTCCTATGTTTGTACCTACACTATCTCTGTAATCTTATCTGAGTATATTGGAAACCGTGGTTACTGGTATTGGAAGTAGGAAATTCAAAGGGAATACCAAATTCGAGAGACACAGGGTAAAAAAAGAGAAATAACTACAAAAGCAATACTTGCAAAACTGTTTGGTGTAAGTGAACTGAACAACTGGGCAGGGGGGAGGGAAAGGGGGGGAGGGAGGGGGGCATGAGGGACAAGGCAACAAACAGTACAAGAAATGTATCCAATGCCCAACGTATGATACTGTAACCTCTCTGTACGTCAGTTTGAAAATAAAAATTTGAGAAAAAAAAATAAAAAAAATAAAAAAAAAAAAATGCAATTTTTGAGGATAAACTAATGCACAATATCGGATGCCTATAGAAGGCTAGACAGGTGGATGAATAAGATATGAGGGGCATAGAGAAAAAGGGGCTTCCTTGGACCAATGCTCATATATGTGCTGTAAAAGGGGTGTGTCATGATAGCAAGCCCATTATGTTTATCTAAGCTTCATATAATAAATGAAGCAGAGTAGCCAAAATAAACCTATATTGTTATAAACCTATATTGAGTACTGGATGAAATAATTTGAGACTTCTCTTTGTTGTGGATTTTACCTTTCTAGTTAGTACAGCTGGACATGAAAGAGTTCACAGAGGCCCTCTTGTAAGGCCCCCATCTGGTCTCTGTGTACACATGGCAAACCTTTGCCACAACTTCTGGTCAGCGTCAAGGACTGATAACTTTCCTTTGATTTTTTCACCAGTTTCTACTAAGGCTGTTTTTTTTGTGTGAAAATTTCAAGGCATCAGGAAGCACTCCATTGTATCCTAGCTACAAAGGAAATAAATTATGTTCCTAGGAATACTCTGAAAAGGATCTATTTAGACTTAAGATTAGAGAAGGATTGGATGCACATCCTAGCTCTCTTCAATGAAGAAATCCCTTTACAATTTGTCTTAATCCTTATCTCTAATTATCCATCACTCTTAAAGGGTTAAAGAACTGGTCTCTTTCTTCCTTTAGTATACTCATGTTTTTACCTATTTTTTTGACAGTTGAGATGGGCCTTTTAATTAACCTTCTTTTTCCTCTCTTCAGTTTCCTTTTATCCTAGTTTCTTGTCTTTTAATTCATTAGTGTTTTTGTGGGAAGGAGGTGTGCTAAGAAATGACTTACTTCCCAATAGACTTCCCTAAACTGTGTGTGTGTTTGTGTGTGTGTGTCCTGGGGCTAGAAATCAGGACCTGGGCATTGTTCCTAAGGTATTTGTTTAGGGCTAGCACTCTGCCACTTGAACCAAAAGTCCATTTTCAGCTTTTTGGTGGTTAATTGGAGATGAGTCCCATGAAATTTCCTGTCTGGGAAGGCTTTGAACTGTGATCCTCAGATAGCAGCCTTCTGAGTAGGTAGGATTGCAGATGTGAGGCCCTGACACCCTGCTAAGAAAAGTAAGCTATTAGTATTTTATCCTGCATATATTTGCTGATGATGCTTCAAGTCCAGTACATTTTGTCTGTAACAGGAGTTCACCATACTGAGGTTAAAACAGGTTAACTGCTTAATGATAATCCAGGTCCTAAGAATCACCAATCAGAACACAACCAAATAGTATAAATATCTCTGTGTGTCATGTATGATTATGGACATGGTTGAGTGTGTTAACACAAATGTGTCCACAAACTACATATAAAGAATGTACATACATTTGCATTTGCCTGCTCAAAATATGATTTTCTGTAAAAACATTGTATTCATTTTTACTTTTAGTTTTTAATTTTGGTATAATTCCAGAGGATACAAGTTTTAAAAATAGTACCAAGTATCATCCTGTACATATTCTTTATATACACACACACACGTACATATACACGTGTGTGTGTGTGTGTGTGTGTGTGTTTGTTCTGGGGCTTGAACTTAGATCCTGCGTGCTGTCCCTGAGCTTTTTAGTCAACATTAGCACTCTACTATTTGAGCCACAGCTCCACTTCTGGATTTTTGGTGATTTTAAAGTCTCACAGACTTTCCTGCCCAGGCTTGCTTTCAACTGTGATCCTCAGATGTTGGCTTCCTGAGTAGCTAGTATTACACTGTATATCCTTTTGATATGTAGAAATAAACTCTTTCTCCCCTGCCTTTTTGGTGGTTATTTTGGAGATGGAGAGGGAGTCTTGCTGACTTCAAGCGCATCTTACAAAACAAAACAAACAGAAGTTTTCTGTAAAGTGGTCTCTACCATAAAATATGATAGAGTAGTACATTGTAGAAATGAGGAAACAGGAATTTAGGGGTCTCATACAGAGGCCATGCTTGTGCTCTTCTCCCTCATATTATGCAGCTTCTTATTGCTCGAACAGGTGGTTTGTCAGTGGGTAAAATCTTAGGGCACTCTGGTGGCTATTAAAACTCTCAGGCATCCTTGTCAAGTAGACAAAATGATAATACCACCAATGTTGTGATTAATTACTTTGTGTAAACCATCTTAGTTTTAGCTCACTTTCCAATGATTCACTATGCATGAAGAAATGAAGTATACAGTTGAGTTCCACTGTATAAAATGAGTTTCCTCTAGATTCCTCTGAAGAAGAAGGGGCTTTCCCTGAAAATTGCTTCACTACTGCTTGCTAAGTATGACTTTCTCTCCTTTGTGCACATTCTAAACAAATTGACATTTAGAACTGCCATAGAAAGACTGATTAGCCAAATTTATAATTCCATTACAATGTGAACTTCCATCAATAACAAGCATACACCTCATTTAAAAGTCTTCTCTTCAACTAATTTGGATGAAATTACTAACCTAATAAAGCTAAAATGCAAATAACCCCAAGTAGCAAAATACAGAGTCAACTTTCATTTAGATATCAGATAGTTATATTGTATGTATAATTATATATATATATAGTTATATATAATGTTTAAAGTACTTAGGTTATGGTCTTGAAAACAAAATCAAAGATTTCAAACTTTAAGGAGGAAACCAAGTTTTCCTCGGTGAATTATAACGATAGCGAGATGCCATTGAAAGCATACTGCTCTGTTTTTCTTTCAAAACAATACTAAGTGTGTGGAGTGTATAGGCAGTATAATGAAGAACAAATTACACGGTATGCTCCAATTAGGCTCCATCCAGCAAACAGTCACCTTGTTGATCTTTGGGAGATAATTCACTCAGGAGGCACTAAAGATATTTTCTCCCTAGGGAGGTAATATGCAAAAATTCTTTGTCCTGGAGATAATCTATGTTTCCACTCAGAAAGTTGAAGCAGTGGAGGGAATGGGTGGACCAACCTTTTGTGTGTGGAGAAAAATGAGAAAACCAGGATATTCCTTCACCAAGAAAATCTAGAAACACATTCTTTGGTTTCAAAGATGTGAGCAGTATCAATGTCAATCTTTTATCCAGGAAGATAAGAATGGAATAATTTTGTGTGTTTTCTTCCAAATGGAAAAATCAAGTAATACCAGCTTTCATAGGACTCAAAACACAGCATGGTGTTGATGACCAAGGGTCAGGCCAAATGATTTCTGTGGCTGAAGCTATTGGACACCAAGATTCTATCCTGGGTGTAACACAAGCTCCTTCAGGATATAAAATTGTGTAGGGTCACTTTTCTTCCAAGCAACATGCCTGTCCAGCCAGATCTGAGTCAAAGGAATGCTGTGAAAGGATCAACAAGTGGTGATTTTGTGATACATGGAGCCTACCCACAGTGGCACACCATTCTGAATTAAATCTGAAGGTACAGGGGAAATATTATCAAAGTCTGATAAAAGTTGGAGGCAGAAGGCAGATGTGCAAAGAACAGCTGATGTCTTAGACATATCCAAACACTGCTTGAACTTCACAGTGTGGAAGTAGGGGTAAGTAAGGAGAGAAATAATACTGCCTCTCTCTTCTTGCTCTCTTCTTTGAACTAGTCCTTCAGATCTCAGCCTTCTGAGTAGATTACAGGCATGCAACACTAGCACCTCACTGCAAATAATTATTAAATAATGTTTTAAAATGTTGGAAAGATTAAAAATACTTCTTAAAAATAAAACCGATTATGATAGGCAACTCTAATAAGCAGATGGTCTTGTGATGTGTTTGGGTCTATGAGTGTTTTTAGAGTCAGTAGTGTTTGTTTGATGAAGTTCGGTGCTCCTGCATTTGGTGTGTAGATATTTAGAATAGTTATATCTTCCTGTAGGAGAGATCCCTTTACTAGTATGTAGTAACCTTCTTTGTCTCTTCTTACCTTTTTTAATTTGAAGTCAATTTTGTCTGATACTAGGATTGCAACTCCAGCCTGCTTATGGGGGCCATTTGCTTGATAGATTTGATTCCAGCCTTTCACTTTCAGAAGATGTTTACTTTTGCTGGATAGATGTGTCTCTCGGAGGCAGCAGAAAGATGGATCTTGATTTTTGATCCAATTTATGAGCCTATGTCGTTTGATTGGAGAATTAAGTCCATTAATGTTGAGAGTTAGGATTGAGAGATGATCGTTTGTTCCTTTCATTATCACTATCTTGTTAAAAGCTGTGTCTTCCCATTTCTTGATCGGATGTTTACTATTTAGGGTTCATTTCTCTGTCTGTATTGGAATCTTGATTATTTTCCCAGTATAGTACATCTTTGAGGATTTTCTGTAAAGCTGGTTTGGTGGAGATATATTGTTTCAGTTTTTCCTTACTGTGGAAGACTTTTATTTGACCTTCGGCTATGAATGAGAGTTTGGCTGGGTACAGAATTCTTGGTTGGTAGTTATTTTTATTTAGTGTTTGGTATACCTCATTCCAGGCTCTCCTTGCTTTCATGGTCTCTGCTGAGAAGTCTGGGGTAATTCTGATTACTTTTCCTTTATATGTGATTGTTTTCTTCTCCCTAACAGCTTTAAGGATTCTTTCCTTGTACTCTACTGATCCTGTTTTGATCACAATGTGTCAGTGGGATGTCCTATTCTGGTCTGGTCGGTTTGGGGTTCTAAATGCTTCTTGTACCTGTATAGGCCTTACCTTCTGTACATTTGGGAAGTTCTCAGCTAATATTCTGTTAAATAGGTTGCCTATCCCATTAATTTCTTTCTCCAAGTTTTCCCCAATACTTATTATCCTTAAATTGGGCTTCTTGATCGTGTCTTGAATCTCCTGTAGTGATCTGTTTTGTTGATTGGACTGGATTTGTATTGATTTTTGATCTTTCTCCATAGATTCTAGGGAATCTTCAGCTCCTGAGATTCGATCCTCTGCTTCAGTTAGTTGGGACTGTAGGCTAGCTACCTGATTTCGAATCTCTTTTCCTTCTGACTGGTCTTTCCTGGTGATTTCCATATCATTTCTTAGGTCCTATATGGACTTCTTTACTTCATTAACTTCATTACTTTGGTTTTGAGTGTTGTCTCTCAAATCTTTAAGCTGAGTAGCTATCTTTTCATTTGACTCTTGAAGTTCATTTATCCTTCTATTTGTGGATGACATGAAATTCTCCATTAATTTTTGCTTTGCCTCCTCATGCTCTAGAATAGTTGACTGAAGAGATTCAAACTTTTCATTTATCATGTTTATCAGTAGACTTTGTAGAGCATTTTGGGGGTTCTCTTCTATGTCTTTGATTGACTGCTCTGCTTCCTGCTTGTTTTGAGTGGGGGATAAGACTTCATTTTTTGCCATCTTTCTTGTGTTCCTTCTGCCCATTTGGATTGGGAATGCCAATCTACAAGCACCTGTGAGCATCGTTTAAGACCCAAAGCAGCCCTTACAAACACTGTTGTGTAAATCTTACAGGTTCACAATTATATACAGATACCTTGTATACCTGTCTATAAAATTAGATTTGGTATTCCTAAAGAATACAATTTCAATATAACAACCGATCCTGGGTTCTGTATTCAGTAGTTACTTATTTACTGTTACAACCCTATAAGCAATTCTTGTTCTTATATTAAGTTCTTTTAGGACTGGCTTTCTTTATGAACCCCTTTGATTCACTCGGATTAAGCAGGAATACCCTCTATCCAATATCCAGGAGCCAATGGAGCCTGGAGGTCCAGGCAGTAAGTCAGGAAGGTAAGTTAGAGGTAGTAAAGAGAATAGAGTAAAATGTAGTGGAGGGGGTGGTGATTTTGGTTTAGTTTCAGTGATGTGGAAATGTGGAGAAGAGTAGAATCAGTAGAGAGAACAAGGTTAAAATGATAGACAATGGAGAGTTAGCAGAAAAGAGTGGAGGTGTTATTAACAGGAAAGTAATTTTTAAAGAAAGAGAACACAAAGAGAGAAATAAAGTAAAAACACTGGAAGACAGATGCACAAAACAGAGAAAAATTATTTAAAAAAGAAAAAAAAAAGAAAAAGAAAAAAACCAGAAAAACCAACAGCCAAAACAAAGAAACAAACAAACAAAAAACTTGATAAAACAAACAGGTAAAAATGGAACACAAAAAAAACCAATGACATTTCAGAAGTGAAAAAATTGAAAAAAAATTTTTTTTTAAAGTTTAAAAAATGTTTGAAAAGAAAGAAGAAAAAAAAATGGAGTCCTCCTTTTTTGCGTGGTCTTTCCCCAGTCTCTGGTTTCCTTGCAATGGTCTGCAGTCTATTTTCCTGATTGGCTGGTTTGACTTGCTTTCAGTTCACAGGGGGTGGATCTGTTCTGACCCTCCTCCCCTGTTGGTGAAATCCTGGGTCTCTGTTGTTCGCACAGCTTTCAGATAGGCCTTGGGCGTCCTCTGTAGATGGGGACATGAGCAGTCTCGGGAACCATGGCTCCTCTGTCTGCTGTGGGACTGCGGCCTTTAATGCCTGGCTTTGAATAGGCTGTGGACTCAGTAGGGCGGGGCACCTCTAGCCTGGTTTACCCAGCTGAGAGTTGCTTGCCTTGGGGAGGTTCCTCCTGGGCAGGGCGGCCTACTTGGCGGAGGTGGCTATGGAATGCAGCTCTGTTTCGGGCTGGGAATTGGGCTTCTCCTGTGATGGGACCGTTTACCTGTCTCAGGAACTGTTTGTTCCCCCGTCTGGTGTTTCCGTGCTGCCGGTAGCTGCTTATTGCTTTTTCTTTAAATTTAGAAATTCCAGCAGGCAGGGCGGGGCACCTCTGGCTAAGCCGCAGCCCAGGATGAGCCTCCCGCCAGGGCAGGGGGTGTTCTCCTGAGTGGAGCTGGCTCTCACTGGTTGGTCCCTCTTGCCCTTTTCAAAGATGGCTCCTTTGTCCTCGCTTTCCCCAGGCCTGCTTTAGTTCCAATCTGGTCTGACCCTATGCCAGTGGCAAACATGGTGCTTTGCTCTGGCGGTGGGGGAAAGGCTGCCTTTCAGAAGCTGCTCTGTGGGTGCGAGTGAGACTATCTTTCGTGGGGTACTCATGCTTTCTCTGCGATTTCAGCCCGTCCGTGCTCAGCCGCTGTCTGGAGGATTTCTCCCTGGTCTCCTTTGAGTGCTTTAGCCACGTGGAGTGCGGGTTGCTGTGCAGGGTGCTGTGCTGGTGCCTGCACTGTCGTGGCGGCGGGATGCCGCCCAAAGCTCAAATCTGTGTTTTCAGATGAGCAAAGTCGATTTTTCCTTCCTGGCCAGAATCCCTGTACTGTTAGAACTTACTCTGGCTATCTTTCTAGGAGTAAAAGTTTGTATGGGGTGAGAAAACTGCGATGCCGGAGGGAGCTCAGCTAGGGCTCTGCTGCTCCTCAGCTATCTTCCTGGAAGTCCCTTCCATCTTTGTATTTTTGCAGTGGGCTCAGTGCTAGGTAAAGCATGGGCCTTTTATACCTGTAGACTCAGAAAGTAGCCTGTGGTGTATTCCATTATGAACTTGCACACAGTACATATATCTTTGTTAGAAATAAAGATCGTGGGAGATGTCAATATATTACATATTATAATAGGTATTGAGAAATTCTCTTATTGTCATATTGCTGGGAAATAGCACTTACATGGCTCTACTGACTGCCATCTTCCTCTTCCACAATCTTCTTTTCTTCTTCAGAGTGTACATGCATGTAAAATCAGGAAGGATTTCGATCTTCAGTAAAACAACATTCCTCTTACTTTTGGTTGTTTTAGCCAGTGCTAATATTTTGTTTTGCTTTTCTTTAAAAGTATATCTTATAGAAAAGTGAAACCAGGAGTACAGAAAATGGAGCAGAAAACCCATTGTTGATACAAAAGTGGATTGCATTTTTAATCTATATGTAACACAATAATCAGGAGAAGCAAATTTTGAATTGTGAGGGATTACTATTTTTCGTGGATTTACATTTTGTATCTGAGAAAAGAAACTCTCTTCTTATAAAACCTATGTCTAAGTTGATTGTGAATCAGGGCAACACACACACACATATCCCCCACCCCACAGACAGCACGCACACACACACACACACACACACACATTTTTTATCTACTTCTATCTCCTCTATATAATCCTAATGGGCAATTAAAATACTATCACTTAAAGACTAGTAATCATATAGACATGAAAGTCTGGCTGGTTTGATAAGTGAATATAAGACAGGAAAAGGATTGGAAAAGTTTTGGTGTATGGTTGTGAGATCGTGAAACAGTTCTGGTACATGAACACAACTTCATCATTTTTCCGTCTCTTTTTTTGAGAAGTGTGTACTAGGATTTGAACTCAGTATCTCACAGTTGTTAGACTACCACTTCAGTTAGAATAAATAAAGAAAGAGAGAAAGAAATAAAAAGGAAAGAAAGAAAGAAAGAAGGAAAGAAAGATTCCCTTCTTCAGATGATATACAAGTCAACTCCAGGTGTACTAAATATCTTCATGCTATAAGACTTGTAGGGGATAAATTAGAATGATACCTCTTTACATAGTGGATAAGAAAAATAATCTTTTTAAAGTAATACACAAAAATTTAACCCTGCAAATGAATTAAAAATGGAAAATAGCAGTTATTAACTTATATTCTAAAAATTCCATTGAGGGAATGCAAAGACAGATAAAACAAAGTGTGTTGTCAAAATGCATAGCTGACAAAACATGAACAAAAGGATATATAAAGAATCCCTGCAAGTCTGGCAGAAAACTTGATTCTAAAAGACAAATGGAGATGAAAGTTAAGAAATCACTCTTCACTATAGGAAATTCAAATGTTTATTAATAGAGGAAAAATACATTACATTGTTAGCATTAAAATCCAAATTAAACAATTATATCCTCTTATTTATTTTTTAATATTTAACTAACATTTTAAACTGAACATTATAAAAATGTCAGATTTGAAGTATTCTGAGATGTGATTATACCTATCTGTAAAACCGTTTTTACAGTCCGGTTAACAACACCTTCATCTCTCTGCAAGGTGACAGATGCCCTTTGAATCCGTTTTCTCTTCTAGCCTTCAGAAGACCACCTGTGTGCATTTTGTTACTCTAAGTTAGTTTTTACTTTTTGAACCATGCAGAATACATTCTTGGTTGCCTAGTTTCTTTTTACTTAGCAGTAAGGTTTAAGTCATTCATATTGTTACATCTATCAGCCATTCCTTCCTTTTCATTGATGAACGTACTTATATTCTATGGATTTACCACAATTTCTTTATGCATGCTCCTACTACCTGATTCCACTAAGATTGACTCAATCATTTATGTTAGGGATACTTTTTAATATCCATATCAAAATATATATGTTTTATTTATGTACAAATCTTTGTGGTCGCATTACTAACCCTCACATGTATCAGTTAATGAATACATAAGGCATTGTGGTAACTAGGAAAATTTGTTTCATAAAGCATTGAAAACCAAAGAATTATAACTAGATACCACAGTTTAGACAAATCATAGAAATGCAACATTGGCAAAAAGAAGAAAGACATGAACAAATCAACACACTTTGAATAGACTCCTAAAAAATCTCACCAAGGAATCTCCATACTGCTTGCCAGAGGTTCAGCCACTCTGGCAAGCAGTATGGAGATTCCTCAGAAGGCTCAATATAGAACTCCCCTATGACCCAGCAGCCCCACTTTTGGGTATCTATCCAAAAGCCCACAAACAAAATCACAGTAATGCCACCAGCACAACAATGTTCATCGCAGCACAATTTGTCATAGCGAGAATCTGGAACCAACCCAGATGCCCCTCCATAGACGAATGGATCAGGAAAATGTGGTACATATACACAATGGAATTTTATGTCTCTATCAGAAAGAATGACATTGTTCCATTTGTAAGGAAATGGAAGGACTTGGAAAAAGTTATACTAAGTGAAGTGAGCCAGACCCAAAGAAACATGGACTCTATGGCCTCCCTTATTGGGAATAATTAGTACAGGTTTAGGCAAGCCATAGCAGAGCATCACAAGGCCCAATAGCTATACCCTTATGAACACATAAGATGATGCTAAGTGAAATGAACTCCATGTTATGGAAACAATTGTTATATCACAGTTGTAACTACTTTCAACGTCCTATGTGTATGCGTAGTTTCTATTATTGATGATGTTCTTGTATCACTTTCCTGTGGTTGTACCTACACTATCTCTGTAATCTTATCTGAGTATATTGGAAACCGTGTTTACTGGTATTGGAAGTAGGAAATTCAAAGGGAATACCAAATTTGAGAGACACAGGGTACAAAAAGAGAAACAACTACAAAAGCAATACTTGCAAAACTGTTTGGTGTAAGTGAACTGAACACCTGGCGGGGGGAGGGAAAGGGGGGGAGGGAGGGGGGCATGAGGGACAAGGTAACAAACAGTACAAGAAATGTATCCAATGCCTAACGTATGAAACTGCAACCTCTCTGTACATCAGTTTGATAATAAAAATTTGAAAAAAAAAATCTCACCAAGTACTAGCGGAAGGGAAAAATAACCACAGAAATGGAGATGGTGGTTATTACATTACAGTTATTTAAAAATGCCTATGGATGCATTGCATGCATGTACTGTATAGTTCACAATTATTATATTGAAAAAATGACAAGTAATAACTTACACAAAGTTAAAAATTAGACAACTTTAGGTTGATTCTGCTTTATAGCTTCTGATCTTTCAAAAGTCTTCGATTTCCCCATATTGCTGCAGCTGCCAGTACTTAATTTACAGGTATGTTGTAAAATCTGCAAAAATACTCATATCCTGATAGTGTGTATTGCTGGTCTATGATAACAAACTGACAACTTACTATGTTCTTGTTATTTAATCTTATTGCAACTAAGAAAAAGTAGCTCCAAAGTAAAAGAATGCAAGAATGAGTTGTCAGTGAAATGTCAAGAATTCATTCTTAAAGAAAATATGCCCGTAACTACAGGAATGTATTATATTTCAAATACCTTTGAATATCAATGTAGAAGAAACTTTCTAAATACCTTGGCAATGTCTGCCCTCTAGTGGCCTACTGTAGCTGGAGAAGTGTTGAGAATGGGATTTTGAATTCTAATGTTTGAATGAAAACTGCTAAGGCTTCACATTTCCCTTAAAAAACAACAACAACACAGAAGATTTAAACCATTTGCCTGAATTACCTATTAAACAGACAGTATTTTTAAATTGAATACAATTTTCTCTTTGTGTTAAATAAGTGAAAATATTTGGAAATGCCATTCTGTGTTTTATTATTCATTTCTGGCTTACTATTGAACTTATTTTTCATACACATTATATTTTAACAGTAATGCATTTTTAACAGACACATTTTGAAAAACACACCATCAATAGGAATTAAACATAAATATAATTATACATATAATATAGAGCTTATGGTGACCAATAAAACAAAATGAGTACTTTTGCTTTTTGTACATGTGTTCACCAATTACAAGATTTGTGGTAATGAAGTTTGGAAGGCACTTATACATGAATGTCTTTTGCAAACCTAAGGAACTTTGTGTTTCAATTGCAACTGCTTCCAGCTTTGGTCTTATTCTAACAGGAGCCACAAAGCTTGAATTGCTTACCATGGAAAATGACTACAGAAATGGCCATGTACCCCTATTTCTTGCCAATGCTTTCTTTGTCTATAGAGATTTGTCATTAATTTGTTTTGGCAACATTGGCTAGATTGTATCATAGGTAGGGTTCTCTAGAGTGGTGGAACAAATAGCATCTATAAATCTATAAATAAACAGATAACATAAATATGTAGTTAAATAATAAACAATAAGTAAGTAAATAAATATAAAGTCATGGAATTATGTAGGTTGTCCCACATGATAGTAAACAACTGAAAACTGTAGTTTCAACCTAATAAATAATTCACTTTACTGACCAATAGCTAATTTCTTACATATTTCCTTGTAAGTATCATGGCTGCATTGGTTCACCTTTTATCCTTTGTCTTACCATTTTGGTGTTCTCCTTCCCTTCCCTAATTCAGATAAACATAGGTACCAAAATCAAATACAATGAAAACAAGAACTAGACCACAGAGAAGAAAAATGCAAGAGAAAAAAACATAATTTCAACTAGAACATTTAAAACAAAAACAATGAAAAATCACTTGTTTCCATATCTTGCAGTTCATAAGTACATAGTCATTGAACTATTGCGATCTTCTGCTAGGACTATCCTAGACATTTACTAATTATTACTTATGACAGAAACCATAGAGTATGTTTCTTTGGGTCTGGCTTACTTCACTTAGTATGATATTTTTCTGTCTTTCCATTTCCATATGAATGGGACAATGTTATTCTTTCTGATAAAGCATAGAATTCACACACACATATATATATATATATATACACATATACATACACACATACATACATACATACATATGATCCATTAATTTACTGAGGGCATCTGGGTTGGTTCCATAGCTATGGTAAATAATGCTGCAACAAACATGATTGTGCTGGTAGTTTGTGTACAGCCTTGTTGGTGACCCTTTGGGTAAATGCCCAGAAGTGTGGTTGCTGGGTTATAGGGGAACTTTATGTTTAGCCTTTTGAGGAACCTCTACACTGCTTGCCAGAGTGGTTGAACAATTTTATACTCCCACCAACAGTGTAATAGCATTCCCTTTGGCCACATCCCCACCTCCATCTGTTATTAGATTTCTTGATAATGGCAATTTTTACTGGAAGAGAGGGAATCTCAATGCTGTTTTGATTTTGTACTTCTTTTATGGCCAGGGAGTATTTCTCCTCCATGTGTCTATTGGCCATTCTAATTTTCTCTTCAGAGAAGTCAAAGTGATGTATAGAGAGGTTACCGTTTCATATGTTAGGCCTTGGGTACATTTCTTGTACTGTTTGTTACCTCCTCCCTCATTCCCCTTCCCCCTCCCCCTTTCCCAATCCCTGCATGAATTGTTCAGTTGGTTTACACCAAATGGTTTTGCAAGTATTGCTTTTGGTCTTTTGTCTTTTTATCCTTTGGCTCTCGATTTTGATATTCCCTTTCACTTCCCTAGTTCTAATACCAGTATATACAGTTTCCAACGTGCTCAGATAAGATATAGTGATCATGCAGGTACAACCACAGGAAGGGGATACAAAAGGATCATCAACAATAGAAGTTACAGTTTCACATGGCATGTTGAAAGTAATTACAATAGTGATATAACAGTCGTTTGGACTTCACGAAGATGACTGAAGAGCAGCAGAGCCCTAGCTAAGCTCCCTCTGACATCCCAGTTTTACCACTCCAGAGAAATTTTACTCATAGAAAGACAGCCCAAGTAAGTTATAACAGTATAGGGATTCTGGCCACGAAGGAAAAATCGTCTCTTCAAGTCTTTAGCCCATAAATGAATGGGGTAGTTGTTCTTTGAGGATTTGTTCTGGGGGAATTTTGAGTTCTAAGTGTATTTTAGATATGAGGCTTTTGACTCTTGTATGGCCAGTAAAGATTTTCCAATTGTTATGCTTTCTATTTATGTTGTTAGCCTGTGCCGTGCAGAAGCTCTGCAGTTTCATGCAATCTCATTTGTCCAATCTTTCTTTCATTTGTTGTATTTCTGGGCCTTTATTAAGAAAGTTTTGAGCTGTATCAAGGAGCCCTAGTGTTTCTCCTATTCCTTCTTGCAATGTTTTCAGGGTATCTGCTTTTACGTTGAGGTCTTTGATCCATTTGGAATTGATTCTGGTGCAGGGTGATATATAAGAATCTAACTTTAGCTTATTTTACAGGGTGTTTAACCAATTTTACCAGCACCAATTATTGAAGAGGCTATCTTTCTTCCATCCTATATTTTGCCTCCCTTATCAAAGAGTAGTCATAAATGTATGGGCTCATTTCTGGGTCTTCATTCAAACAAATGTTCAACTTTGTCATTTCATTCTTTGAAAACATCATAAAACTACCTCTTATAGGGGCCTGTTCCTCTATTGAAGCATTATGAGCTCTCTTTGATGTTTGAAAATAATATTTGGTACAGAATCAATCAATTTCAAGTTGATAGAGTTTCTGTGACTTTAATCAAACAGGTTCAAGGATATTTACATAAACACAGAATCTTCTTTGCCTTTCCAGAGGGTACAGCACACCTTTAAGAAGTAGTCTGATCTCGTTCTCTACCAGACTCATTCTATGAAGCTAGTATAACCCTCATCCCAAAACCAGGCAGGGACTCATCACGGAAAGAGGACTATAGACT
Organism: Perognathus longimembris pacificus; assembly: GCF_023159225.1. Lineage (NCBI taxonomy): Eukaryota > Metazoa > Chordata > Mammalia > Rodentia > Heteromyidae > Perognathus > Perognathus longimembris. The sequence continues at coordinate 56,114,120 of NC_063167.1, forward strand.
GATTTCCCTGATGAACATAGGCGCAAAAATTCTCAACAAAATTCTGGCCAATCGACTTCAACAGGTCATCAAAAACATCATACACCGTGATCAAACTGGATTCATCCCAGGGATGCAAAGTTGGTTTAATATACGCAAGTCAATTAATGTAATCCACCACATCAACCGGAGCAAGGTAAAGAACCACATGGTTTTATCTCTGGATGCGGAAAAAACGTTTGATAAAATCCAGCACCCATTTATGCTAAAAGCGCTGGAAAAATTGAGATTACAGGGAACATTCCTGAATATAATCAAGGCAGTTTATGACAAACCAGCAGCAAGCATAATTCTAAACTGGAAAAAGCTAAAGCTATTCCCTTTAAAATCAAGAGCAAGACAGGATGTCTTCTCTCTCCCCTCCTCTTCAACATAGTACTAGAATTCCTAGCCAGAGCAATTAGGCAAGAAGAAAATATAAAGGGGATCCAAATAGGAAAAGATGAAGTTAAACTTTCTCTCTTCGCAGATGACATGATCCTATACCTAAAGAATCCCATAGACTCTACCCCCAAGCTACTAGAGCTGATCTAAAACTTTGTCAAAGTTGCAGGATATAAAATAAACCCTCAAAAATCAACGGCCTTCCTCTATGCTAACGACCCAAAGACTGAGGCTGAAATCAGGAAAGCAACTCCTTTTGCAATAGCCAGCCCCCAAAACATAAAATACCTAGAAATAACCTTAACCAAAGAAGTGAAAGACCTCTTTGAGGAGAACTTTAAAAGCTTGAAAAATGAAATTATGTCAGAACTAAGGAAATGGAAAAACCTCCATGCTCCTGGATTGGGAGGATTAATATAATCAAAATGGCAATATTGCCAAAGGCTATCTACAAATTCAATGCAACACCCATTAATATCCCAAAACCATTTTTTAATGAAATAGAGGACACAATCCAGAAATTCATATGGAACAATAAAAGACCTAGAATAGCAAAAACAATCCTAAGCAGAAAGAACAGTGCTGGAGGAATTACAATACCCAACTTCAAGCTGTATTACAAACCTATAGTAATAAAAACAGCTTGGTATTGGAACCAACACAGGCCTGAAGACCAATGGAACAGAATTGAAGACCCAGAAATGAACCCACAGAACTACGCCTACTTAATCTTTGAAAAAGGAACTAAAACAATAGTTTGGAAGAAAGATAGCCTCTTTAACAAATGGTGCTGGCAAAACTGGCTCAACACATGCAACAAACTAAAACTAGATCCTTATATATCACCCTGCACCAAAATCAATTCCAAATGGATTAAAGACCTCGTAATCAAAACAGACACCCTGAAAACACTAAGCGTAGGAGAAACACTTGGGTTCCTTGGCACAGGACGGAACTTCCTTAACAATGACCCAGAAAGGCTACAAATCAAAGAAAGGTTGGACAAATGGGACTGCATCAAACTGCAGAGCTTCTGCATGGCAAAGGACATAGCTTGCAAGATAAACAGAAAGCCCACAGACTGGGAGAAGATCTTTACCTGCCTTTCAATGGACAAAGGCCTCATCTCTAAAATATATGCAGAACTAAAAAAATTACCTTCCTCCAAAACAAAACCGCAAAGAACTAATAGCCCCCTCATCAAGTGGGCTGAGGACTTACAAAGAGACTTCTCTGATGAGGAAATGAGAATGGCCAAGAGACATATGAAAAAGTGCTCTACATCACTGGCCATAAAAGAAATGCAAATCAAAACAACATTGAGATTCCATCTCACCCGAGGAAGAATGTCATATATCAAGAAAACTAACAATAACAATTGTTGGGGGGGGGTTGTGGCCAAAAGGGAACCCTACTTCATTGTTGGTTGGAATGTAAACTGGTTCAGCCACTCTGGCAAGCATTATGGAGATTCCTCAGAAGGCTAAATATAGAACTCCCCTATGACCCTGCAACCCCACTTTTGGGTATCTATCCAAAAGACTACAAACAAAATCACAGTAATGCCACTAGCACAACAATGTTTGTCACAGCACAATTTGTCATAGCTAGAATTTGGAACCAACCCAGATGCCCCTCAGTAGACGAATGGATCAGAAAAATGTGGTACATATACACAATGAAGTTTTATGCCTCTATCAGAAAGAATGACATTGCCCCATTTGTAAGGAAATGGAAGGACTTGGAAAAAGTTATACTAAGTGAAGTGAGCCAGACCCAAAGAAACATGGACTCTATGGTCTCCCTTATTGGGAATAATTAGTACAGGTTTAGGAAAGTCATAGCAGAGCATCACAAGAGCCCAATAGCTATACCCTTATGAACACATAAGATAATGCTAAGTGAAATGAACTCCATGTTATGGAAACGATTGTTATAGCACAGTTGTAACTACTTTCAACGTCCCATCTGTATCTGTAGCTTCTATTATTGATGATGTTCTTGTATCACTTTCCTGTGGTTGTACCTACACTATCTCTGTAATCTTATCTGAGTATATTGCAAACCGTGTATACTGGTATTAGAAGCAGGAAATTGAAAGGGAATACCAAAATTGAGACACACAGGGTAAAAAAAGACAAACAACTACAAAAGCAATACTTGCAAAACTGTTTGGTGTAAGTGAACTGAACACCTCAGGGGGAGAAAGGGAAAGGGAGGAGGGAGGGGGGTATGAGGTACAAGGTAACAAACAGTACAAGAATTGTATCCAATGCCTGACGTATGGAACTGTAACCTCTCTGTACATCAGTTTGGTAATAAAAATTTGAAAAAAAAAAGTAGTCTGATCTCATACTGGATGTTTCCACTCCCAAATTTGAGAAGGTGACCATTCTCTTGTGACTATGTATAGAGGCAGTGGTAAAGAGGGAAAGATGGAAGTACTTAGGCCCTCAGTTTTTCTTCTCAGAGCTAGTTATCTGCCTACAAGCATGATAAGTACAATGGAAACCACCTAATGACAACTCAGACCCAAAGTGTCATCACTGATTCATATCTTCCTCAATGGCATTTATTTTCTTATGTAGGTCATAGTTTAAACTCTACGGTGTCACTTGTCTGTTGTAGACACTGTGAAAATACACTTTATGCTAGAAAGACACTGTTGGGATTACCAGTCTAGTGTTACATTTAATGGGAATGAAGGGCACATATTTAATATTTGGTAATACTAGCAGTATAAAACAAGAGTGGGAGAAAATGAGGGAGGAAGTCACAGTGTTTAAAAACAAATGTACTCATTACCTTACTTATGTAACTGTAACCCTCCCCCCCGTTTACCAGCTTTACAGTAAAAAGATAAAAAAAAATCTAAAAAGAAAACCAACAGTATTAAAATAAAAAGAAAATATTTCTATTTCTGGTTTAAAGGCAGAAGCCTATATCAGAATAAACTTCCTGTCTTGAAACAAGCAATAAAAGTTTGATATAGTTTTATAAAGGAATAAATAAAAGCATCTACTTGAAAGCACTGGAAAAGAACCAAAGCAGCCAGACATGAGATTAAAAAAAAGACTCCAAGGTGACCTCCTTTTTTTCTGTCACTTTTACTCCTTGAAGTTTTTGGTGATTAACAGCTTTGAAAGCCAAAGTCTAAACAAAAGCAGAAGTGTGAAGTCTCACTTGGTTAGTGACATAAAATACAAGAAATCAGAGATACCAAAAAATTCATGACTTCACGGGCCAAGGTCCTGGAGAAACAGGAGCCACTGAAATGTGAACCTCCCTTTCTGCAAGGTTTTTGTCCTTGAACTGTTTTTGAAAATCGATCGGGATCGGGATCTTACTTTGATGAACACCAGCTTTTGTTCTGTGGATATACCTATAGCTGCCCAACTTTTTGTTAGAAGTATCCTTCACAGACCACAAGAAATTTGCCAAGAGTTCCACAGGAAGTACTTAGTTTAAGACTTTTTTTTTTAACTTTAATTTATTGTCAAGGTGATGTATAGGAGACCTTCCTTTCTTTGGTAAATTCAAGATGAACCTCAATATAGAGACTCTTGTTTCTTGAGAATCTGTGATGAAAAATTTAAGCATGTGACAAAGTAAGTCTAATGATTCTTCTGGGTAGGAACTGAGTTTTTCCTTTGTTAGGAATTCCTTCACTGAGCATTTGATGTGTGTTGAAACGTGGACTTCCACCAATTGCTCTTTAATGCTCTTTCACCAATTTGATCTCAGGGTAGAGGACGATATTTCTTTTTTTTCTGTTGAGGGTCATTTACTAAATGTTAGCGCTATGTCCATGTCAGTCAGACACAAGAGTAAAAAATGGATATGTTGTGTTCCAGACATAACATTTAATTTATGGATACTGAAATCTAAATTCCACAAGATTATCTTGTATCATGAAATAATATTCTTCTTTTGATTTGTTTACCTAACAGAATCTGAGACCATTCTTTACTTCTTGGCTACAGTAAAGCAGGTGAGAAGAGTAGATTTAGCTCATGGCTGTAGGTTTCTAGTCAGGCACACAACCACTTGAGCCACACATCCAGCCACATAGCTGTTGTTTTCTGGTCCCTGCTTTGGAGACTCAAGTTCCCCTTGACATTCAGAGATATTAATGAATGTAATTCTCTTTCCTCTGAAGAAGAGTATTATTAGCCATGTGGGATTTAGTGGAAATGTTCAGACACAGTCTATTCCTGGAATCAACATCAGCTGCTCAATAGCCACATCACCAAGAAAGAGAAGCTACGTTTGTCAGATCACTGTTATTCCCCTCTTAGTTTGCTCCAGAAATAACTTGCTTGATTTTTCTTCATCAGAGTAATACATTCTATATATGAATGGGAAATGATTCAGCATTACTCCGTGTTCTGTTAAAAAGAAAATGTGAAATGAGACCAGAATTTTGGTTGTTGAAGTTTTATATTTGTTAATGAATAACTGATAGTCATGAATAGATGCAAGACCAAATTAGATTCCTGCACACATTCAGAAGGATGATTGTTAATAAAGTAGGTGAATGTAATCAAGTTAGAATACTTTAATAAATAAAGAAGTTATAAAGTCTGTGAAAATGTCAGGAAAATATTATATGGATTATGGTTGTATTGTGCAGAAATTTACATGAAAGGATTTAAACAATTGTAGAAATTTGTCCCAAAGATTACAATCATTTTGCAAATGTGTCTTAAATTCAAACAGGTGACTTCTAGGTAGATCAAAGGATACTTCTACTTAAGACAGCTGTCTATTTTTAGAAAATATTTAATATAGCTAACTTCTGCTTACACTAAAATTTTGAAATGGCTTCCTTACCTTTACCAGAAACCATATTTTCTTTTGCTCTGAAAAAGTATTTCTAGAAAAGGAATTAATTCTGAAGAATTTTTCTAGCAAAGACATAGCTTAGACCATGCCTCTAGGGGCAATAGATTGCTTCAGAGAAGATATCTTCTGTAAGAATTGAGTAATTTTGTGAGAAATCCTTAATATTTACTCCTTAATAATAAACATTGAACCAAACAAGATGAATGAGTTTTGAAAAGGCAAGTAATTGAAAAGACCAGCAGATGGCACAATAGGTCAGGATAGACTCAGAGGCTCAGTGAAAGAAAAAAGAAGCATTGGGCAGCTCTGTATTTTTATGTGTAGTCTGTCTAAGCTTGTGCTTTGTTTCTTTGGTCTTAGCACTCTTAGATACCACTGTGACTTTATTCCACATTCAAGAAATTCAAGGGCTACAAGCTCAATGAAGTGGTGTGCTCAAAAGAGAGTTGTATTTATCGCTACTATTATCCTGTCTGTACCTATGCCTGACTTCCTCCCTCTCTCCCTCCTTCCCTCCTTCACTCATTTCCTTCTTCTCTCTCTCCTTCCCTCTCCACCCTTTTTTTCTACTTTACTTCAGATGCAAATATTTGAGCCCTGTAAATTTCTGCCTTGCCTTCAGCATTGGTTGCAGACCTCTGTCTAGACTTATTATTATTTTTCTCTCTCTTTTTAAAAATGTACACTTACAATGGTGTGCTGTTTTCTTTGTGAATATATAGTTTTCATAAGTGGTGATGTATTGATTTCACCATCAACACTAAGTGTTCAAGTGTTTTTATTTGTAACTACTTTCTAATACTATTCTATTGTATGGGGCTATTCTTTTAGGCATGAACAAGACCTTTTTTTAATCTTTCCATTTCTTAGAGAATCCTTAGATTTTTAGAAAAGAATGTATTCTGTCAAATGGCTTATAACAATTTAATAAACAGTACATATGTATAAAGAACAAGGTATGAGCATGTGTGTGTGTGTTGAGAAAAACATTCTCCTACTTCTATTAGAAACGTACCCTATTCCTGTGCACCTTCTTCTTTGGGGACTGCTAATTTCTCATCACTACTAATTCTCACATTTTTTACCAAGTGTGTATATGCTAGGTCAAAAGTTATGGGTTTCTTTTTTCACCTTCAGATATTTTCCTCTCTTGTTCTCACAATGTTTTGGAAAAAGAACAAAAGTTAGATTGCCATAAAAGTAGAATAACTGTCTGTGATCTGCAGCAATATCATGTGTATTATAAATGTGACTGTTCTTCATGTGCATGTAGATACTTCTTAACTTATAATAGAGTGAATGTCCCAATAAACTCAACATAACATGAAAATGTCTTAAATTTTTATTACACATAAATTACTAAACATCATTACTTAGCAACACAGTACACTACAAAGTATCAAGCACTAGGCCTCTTAATTGCATGTCTACCTAGAGTCTGCAGCTTCTTGGTACTGATCAAAACTGTGAGAGAGATTTTTTTTGTTGCATCTTATTTGTCTAGGATAGGATAAGGTTCAATAATTGAAGTACAATTTCTAGTGGATAACTATTGCACTTATAGTATTGTGAAGCTGAGAAATTAAAGGCTCCTAAGATAACTCATGGAAAGTCAGGAATTGTCAGTGGTGGCAAGAAAAAATATATATCCTCAAGGCCTAAACATCAGTGAAGAGTCTGTGAGAACAGCCATGTGGCATGGGAGAACCAGTAATAGTAAGGTTTGTTCTCTAAAGACTGATGTGGATTGTTATATACCCTTAAAATTTAAGTTGAAGTCCTAACTTTCCCAGTGACTATCTTGGAGATGTACCCTTCAAATGGACAATTAAGGTAAATGAAGAAGTAGGATGGAGCACTGATTCAATAAGACTGGCATCCTTAGAAGATGAACTCGAACTCTCTCTGCTATGTGGACAATGAGAAGGAGCCCATCAGCAAGTCAGGAAGAATGCAACTACCAGGTCATTCCATGCTGCCAGTCTGATTTTGGCTTTCAGAATTTATAGCCATGAGAAAGTAAATCTGTTATTTAAGCCTCCCTCCCTCTATTCTACTTTTTAATTTTTTTATAAATAACATATGCTGACCATTTCAAATCTCAGATAGTAAATATAACATTTTAGATTTGAATCTACAGTCAGCATTTTTAGGTCTACTCTGGAAGAGAGAGAAACACACACACACAAACACACACACACAGAGAAACAGAGAGAATAATGTGTGACTGAGGAGAAGGGAAGAAGAGGGTGAACAACATCAAAATATATTACATGTGTGAATAACAACGGCAAAGCAAAGCTCATTGAAAGATGTTGATTAATATGAAGCAATAGGGATGAGGAAAGTGAGAGTGAATATCAATCTGATTAAAATACTGTGTATGTCTATGTCCAACATGAAAGGTGAAGTCTCTTTGAGCAATTATTACATATTAAAAAATTAATGACAAGAATGTAAAAAATTCCTGTTTGGGGTGGGGTTCTTTTGTGAGAGATGCAAATACAGAAGATGAAGACAAGTGAATATTGCTAAACTATGTGTTTTGTTGTTCTTGTTTCCAGGTGTTTTTTTCCCAGTACAAAACAAAGCATTTAATGAACATTTCAACCTCAACCACATTCACTTACAACAAAGTAACGAAATTCCTGACAGCCTGTTATATTCAGAGAACATTGTACAAAAAGGAAGAGTCAGTTTTGTGGTGCATATTGAGATTTCACTTCTGGTTGGAAGATTTTCCACATTTGTCATATTCATAAGGTTTCTTCTGGGTGTGTTCATTGTGCACATTGAGAGAGGACTTCTGTGTGAAAGATTTTCTACATTTTTACATTCATAGTTTCTCATCTGTGTAATTTCTCTTATGCTTCTGGAGTGCTGACTGCTGGGTGAAGGACTTTCCACATGTGTTACATTCATAATGTTTCTGTCCTGTATGTGTTCTCTCATGAACACTAATGTATACTTTCTTGGCAAAAGACTTTCCACATGTGTTACATTTATAAGGTTTCTGTCCTGTATGTGTTCTCTCATGAGCACTAATGCTTGATTTCTCTGCAAAACACTTTCCACCTGTGGTACATTTGTAAGGTTTCTCTCCTGTGTGTGTTCTATCATGAACACTAAGGTATGCTTTCTTGGTAAAAGACTTTCCACATGTGTTACATTCATAAGGTTTCTCTCCTGTATGAGTTCTGTGATGCACACGTAGGTGTGCTTTCCAGGTGAAAGATGCCTCTCCCACTGACTACATTTGATAACACCCTTGTCTCATAGTAATCATAATTTTACATCATAATCATAATGTTACAAGTGTTCCATTTGCCAAGAAACTCTGGCATGGAAGCAAAAAAACAGCTAAAAAAAGAAAGAAGACATTGTTGCTCTACTTTGCTGTGCATGAGGAGCAATAAGGATAATCATTATTGGTCTACAGTGCCCATGCACAGACATAAGCCAAGGGAAACTTGCAACACCGTGGTCAAATTCTATGTAAAAGTTGGGTCTAAGGCCCATCCACATTGACTGTATACAAATCTAGACTGTGGGTATTAGTAGAACCCATAGAAGCCCAAATAATATACTTAATATACTCTTATTCAAAGATAGCAAAATGATAGAGCAAAGCCAATGCTTAGCATTCCTTGAACTGTATACAGTGTTGCTTTTGCAGGAGTTTCTTTTCTACCAGGTCATACTGGTGCTCATAATCAAAGGAAAGGGACTTCTTCCAATTGGGGGACATGCTACATGAAAAAGGGGTAGCTGACCCTTTAAAAATCATTTCTCCTTATTTCTTTCCTATCCTTGTACTTATCACTAGGAAAAAATTAATCTCTTGAACTTCATACTTTTTTTTGCTGCCAGTTCTGGGGCTTGAATTCAGGGCCTGAGCACTGTCCTTGGCTTCTTTTTGCTCAAAGCTAGCACTCTACCAGTTGAGCTACAGCACCATTTCTGGATTTTTCTGTATATGTGGTTCTGAGGAATCGAACCCAGGGCTTCATGCATGCTGGGCCAGCACTCTACTGCTAAGCTACATTCCCAGCCCCTGAAATTCATAATTTAAAAATGCTTTACTGATTAAAATATTTATGTCTTAAAAAGAATAGTAACTAATTACATTAATCGAATGAATTGTATATTACATTTTAGCTAAGTAGGACTAAAAAGAGCTGAGCTATTAAATCCTGATAAGTGATAATGTGAAAGGCTGCTCAACCTTAACTGTAGTGATACTACCAGCAGTGCTGTAATTATAATTTCCTCTTTCATTATGAACCACGATTTGCTATTGATTTTTTTGTAAAAATTCTTATTGATCTCAATAGTAATTTCTTCTATAGACTAAATGGGCTATAATAGCCTTTTACTATTTCTTGAATGTTTCTAAAATATTTGAATTTATATTATATAGAAGTACTTGCATATGATTTATGTGTCATACTGCATAAATGTTCATTTTGGTCTTTATTATTCAATTTTCTATCAATGTACATGACACAATTCTTCTTATAATTTATTTTTGTTCCTAGAAGAAATATATGATACCTTGTGCCTGCTTGAAAATAGTTTTAATAGAATAATCCCTCATAGAATCTACAAAATCCCATTTCCCACATTTTAGGCCACATTTTGCTGTTTTGTTGTTGTTTTTGTTTGTGTGTGCTGCTGTGTTTGAGAACAAAGTCTGAATTACTAAGAGATGTTGAAACTGGGTAGAAAGGAGGCAACCTGCCTTTTCATCAGGCTATTCATTCACTCCTCACCCACTCCCCCTTTTCAAATCCTCTCTACCCCCCACTTACTCCATGCCACCAGACCCTTTCTGTGTTGTACACACACACACACACACACACACACACACACACACACACTGTTAGGTGATATAGTGCCAAACATTTCATAAGGATTATGTGTTAGGTTTTCATTATTGTGACAAAATACCTGTGAGAAATGAAAAGGAAAGTTTATTTTGGCTCAGTTTCAGAAGTTTCAGTCTCAGGTCCCTTGACTCCATTGTTTCTGAAGGCGATGGTGAAGCACAGTCATCCCAGTGGGAAGGGAGTATGTAGTAAAACAACACTATTTCCTTCATAGATGAAAAGAGAAAGTGGACCAAACGTGCTCTTCCAGATCACAATCCCCACGGATCCAACTCCTTCACTTTATCCAGGTTCCAACTCTTAAATTTCTTTACTTGCTAAGACCCCCAACAAATTATGAACACATCCATGGGGTAATCCACTGATGAAGTCAGACTTCTCATCGTCCAATCAAATCGCTCAGCACATTGCTTCATTGATGACAAAGCTTTCAGCGCTTGTGCCTTTAGAGTCATCCAGATCCAAACTTAAAAAGAGCATCACGTGATCACGATGCTTTTGGTTATCTCTTCTCACCAAAGGAGTAGAGCTAGAGGATGCACTTACTGGATTTCTTGTCAGTATTCCTTATAACTTTCTCTTTGTTTTTGGGAAGGGTTTGGTATTATTAGGAATGCTGACATTCCTGCTTTCCTATTAAAAAGTTAAATGGCTATCTTCAAGTTTGACAAGAAATGTGCTCACTATCTTACATATGTAACTGCAACCCCTCTGTACATCATCTTGACAATAAAATTAAATTAAACAAAAATAACTGGCTACTTTCATTATGGCAGGGAGTACCCAATCTCTTTGGAGTATGAGCTCCAGGCCAATGCACACTGTTAGAGGAAACTGAAACTGGTTCTTCTCTAGGTCATGCTTTGTAAAACATGCCCAAGCAGTGAAAGATATTGTAATTTCCTGAGTGTGAATCAGTCTATGTGAACAATGAGTTATAGTTCTGCCATACGATTTCCAGCTAAACATAACCATTTTGTACAAAATTGCTCACCAGTATGAGCTGAAAGCTGAGAATCTAGTGGTGGTAAGAAGGAAAATTCATAAGTAAGAAATAAGACAATAAAAAGAAGTAAAAAATAAAGTTTCTATCAAACTTGAAATTAGGTAAACACTAAGGAAAATATTCTCACGCAAATTAAAGTGTTTCCTTCTTGGTTCTTTTTTCTTCTGACATCACCATTTATAGACTAGGTAAAACTTTAGAAGAAGTGTTGGGACCCTGAAAAGATAAATACATTCAAGAAATTTGAAGTTGAGTCACTGAGTGAAAAATTTTATCCCATTGTGCTATTACGTTACTTTGTCAGGAATAACTATATGGTGGATATTAATATTCACAGAATACATTAATGTATATAAAATATAACATATTTTACTATATTTAATCTTACTTGTTGTCTGAAGCCATATTCATTTTTCTTACAGGGCAGGAACAAGCCTTTATTTTCCCCTTTATTCTTACAGGGAAATTTAGTAGAATTCAGGGACTTTTTTTTTCAAGTTTAAAGAAAAAAAATCAAGGCATCTTATTTCTTTTTTCTTCTTTTTGATTCTTATTTCCAGTCACAGGACAACAAAGGTGGGATCAATAAACAGAGGAGCCTTCCCTTATTGAAATCCACTCAGAAATTCAAACTACCTGTTCAACTTTAGGTAATGAATGTCATCTGAGTTAGGAATTCAGGAATGCACTGAGGATGAATTCTTCCATTCCAACTCAGGATTCTGACTCTGGTGTTGTTATTCATTTCTGCAAACTTGTATCATGTACTAGAAATGAAAAGCAAATAGACTTTGACCATTCTCATTATCCGTGGTGGCATGATGGAGCTCTCCTAAGGATGCCTCAGGCTTTCTTTCTGGTATTTCTATGCATGTAGTTTATTCAAACCATGATCCATGACCTCAGAAGGGTAACTAGGTGTCTATCTTTCTGTACATATATTCCACAATGTTTCTTAGCTTTAGGCCATTCCTTCCTAGGAATTATATATATAGGGCCTAGACCCCCTGGGCTAGTAACCAAGGCCTCTTGTTTCATTGTTTAAAGCTTGTATGATAATTATTAAGTGTGCATGGAGGTAAGAGGATAGTTCTTTATATCATTTTAAGTATTTCCACTCATGTATTTACTAAAGAAATGAAGTTTTTGACATCTTAAACCAAGAAGTTGATATTTTTTTTCTATGAAACCACTCATTATTAAGCAGGATAAAAAGAATGAACGTAAAAATCTTAATTAGTATCTTTACTATAAACCATCTTAGAAATTTTAGAATATAAGAATATTGTATTATGTCAGCAAGAATTGTTTACCATAGTAAGACTAGGTTTTCACATTATCTCATTTAATTCTCACAATGGCTCTCTGGGGCCCTGATCATTTGCAGATATGGAAATGTGGATGTATTTTGTTACTAAATGAGCTGTGTCTCCTGAGACTGTTATTTGTGCATGACTCGAGAGTATAGATATACAGGCAGCTGGAGCTACCTTGGGGGAAAATGTTACCCCCTTTTAACACAATTCTTAATTTGTAAATTTTAAATTGCAAAATGGCAGTAGGATTCTTGTTTTTGTAGACTTTGCCACATGTACAGAAAGATACTTTTATTCATAGATATTTAGCCTCCCTTAGGAAACTTCAAGAAATCTACACAAAGAGACAGCTATTTAAGTTCATAGAAACAGCATCTTTTCTTCTCTACTCTGAACTTGCCTTCTATATTAGTTCGTACAGCAGGGTGTCCCAGCTGAGCTTACATCTGGATTTAGAGTGGCTAGTCAGCTCACATTGGTTCATGAATCTGCAGTTCCATTTTGTATTAGGCAATGTGGTGTTTAAAAGGTAGCCTCTCAGAAAGATGCTTCATAAAAACTCAGAAGGTGGAAATGGGAGAGCTAGGAAACCAAATAGCATGAAGCAGCAAGACAGAAAGGATTAATTACAAGGTAGTGTGTCTGTTACCAAGTCTTGCTGCTTTGATTGATTCTGAGACTTAGAATGAACAGTAATTTGAAAAACTGAAGGAGGTTTAGATCAGAAGGTTTTTATCAATGAGACTTCAGTAGGTCCATGATGCATGAAGTAAGGGTATATGTTTCATCTTAGACAACATTGAGAAGGTATGATTGAGAGTACAGACAGTTTTTCTGCACACCTGTGCACAGTTGCCTGCATAGATATAGAGGCTGATGGGCTGCAGGAAAATTAATGAAAAAATTCCATAAGGGTTAAAAATAATTAAGTATGGCACACATGTGTCAGAATTTCAGAGTAAGGAAAGCTAGTCACTCTGGTATTTGATAAAGCCAAATTTGAATTCTGTCCTCACAATGTAATAATCATGTGACATTAGTCATTTAACCTGTGATCCCACCTCTGGCTCAGGTTTCTCATCTTTACATGGTGAAAATAAGAATAATCACCCATTGTTTTGTTAATATTCAGCTAATAATAAGGAAATAGATCAATTATGAAATTAGAGAAACATGGTCCCCCAAAGCTGGAATAATATCTTCCTCCTCAACCTTCCTTCAAAGAAGTCACAATTCTTCTGTAGTTTTTCTGATCAGTAAGAGTCTTTTCATTGACTCAGAAGTATGTTTTTCAATTTTATATCTATATGTTGTAAATCTTTTCATTTTGGAACAATTTTAGGTTTATGGAATAGTTAGAAAGTTAGTAAAGAGGATTTCCCAACACTCATTACTTATTTTGTCCTAAAGTTCATGCTTTATCTGGTTATGCATATGTGTCATATCTAAGAAATTAACAATATATTACTGTTAACTGAAGACTGCGATTCCACAAACTTCTACATAACTATCAATTTTCTCTTTAGAATTCTATATTGTTTCTAGTGTTATTTCGCTTTTTAAAAGAAAAAAGTACCTTGAGAAAATACAAATCTTCACAAAAAAAATTAGGCTCTATGGGCTCATGCCTGTAATCCTAACTTTTCAGGACACTGAGATTCATAGGATTATGCTTGGAAGCCAGCCTGGAAAAGTCCAATGGCCTCCATCTCCCAGCAAAGAGCCTGTGTGGAGGCAGGAACCTAGAGATAAAGGGGTTGAGGGCCTGCCTAACATGGTTGAGGCCCTGAGTTCAAACTCTGGTACTGGCCCCCAAAATTGAACATTGAAAAAACCCAAACTATTATACTTTCTTTATAATACAATTATTATTTTGATAAATTAAGCAATGAAATACTAAGAATTCCAAAACATTCCTGTTCCTAAATCCTGTAAACTTGAAAGAATGGATGTGGGAGAATGATAAAACAGATGAATGGATCAAGATGCACTGTACTGAAATTATTAAATTGAAGGCCTAAAAGCAACAATATGTTATTTTTTCTATATGTAAAATATTCCAATCTGCATTTACATATTTTGTGTGTGTTTGTGTGTGTGTGTGTATGTGTGTGTGCGTGTGTGTATGCTGGTTCAGGGTCTAGAACTCAGGGCCTCATCACTGTCACTGAGAGTTTAGCTCAAAGCTAGTGATCTACCACTTGAGTCACAACTTCATTTCTGCCTTTTTTTGGTCCTTAATTGGAATTAAGAGTCTCATCAACTTTTCTGCCTGGGCTGCTTTCAATCGTGATACTCAGATGCCATCCTCCTTAGTAGCTAGGATTGTAGGCATGAACTACCAGTGACTGGCTCCATTTACATTTTGAAAACATTGGGTAAAATAAACAGGGAAAGCCTAGAAAATACAATTTTTAATTTAACCAAGATCTTTTAAGTTAACCTTCAGGAACAATATAAGTGTTGAAAATACTATTTATGTCTACAGTCATTTAATTGCTTGTATTTCAGTTTAGTTAGGGTAAATGATATTTACAGCTTCAATTGGTGTAATTTCACAGCCACTAAAAATAATTCACTGATCACCTTATTAGATCATCACAATTTTATTTTATTTTTATTTTGGTAGTTAAATATCGGGTGACCTTAACTTCCTTGTGTTTATATCTGCTCATATAAAACTTACAAAAATATTAATATAGTCTCTAAGGTCCAATTAATTTTAGGTATTTCTTGAAAAAGTGTCATTTCTAATTTTTATTTACAAATGGAACTGGAAATGATAGGTAAAGCCTATGGGCCAACGGGGCTTAAGAGGCAGACTCAGGCAAAATCATCTTAGGACTGCAAGCCCAGTGTGTTTCAACCCTTTGAGTCTTGCTCCATTAAATACTCTAAAAATAGGAAATGTGACCACATAGCTCATTAGAGGTAGAGAAGCATATTATGTAAAAAATCCAAAGGGGGTCTTTATTACTCACTTGATGGCAGAAAATTTGCTTTGTTTTCCCCAGGATCTGACTCACTATTATTGTTTTACTGTTTAAGGTTATTCCTGTGACTTCTCTCATTTTCAAAAAGGACTGTGGCATTTAATTCTGATAACTTTTTATAGCATATGACACAGAAAAGCATCATTTTAAAAGGGAAATTAAGAGAAACTAGAGAATTGAATTCCTCAGACACTATCATGCAAGAAACCACAGTTTAGGGCTGGGAACACAGCCTAGTGGCAAGAGTGCTAGACTCTATACATGAAGCCCTGGGTTCGATTCCCCAGCACCACATATATAGAAAATGGCCAGAAGTGGTGCTGTGGCCCAAGTAGAGTGCTAGCCTTGAGCAAAAGAAGCCAGGGACAGTGCTCAGACCCTGAGTCCAAGGCCAAGGACTGGCAAAAAAAAAAAAAAAAAAAAAAAAAAAAAAAGAAAGAAACCACAGTTTAGCACTGACAAAATGGCACGTGTTTAGGTTTACTCCTATGAAATATTGATAATATCCTTCCTAACAAGGTTGCTGTCACAGGCCTCTACTTGCAAAGGAGTATGAGGTTAATGTGTTTCTTCCTATACTTTTCCTCAATATCACATACGCAATGGTGAAGGTCTCCTGTTACTGAGAAAAGAAGGAACTAGCTGTGCTTTCAAATGTCCATGGTCTTGACTCTCATTTTTCACACAAAAAATTCAGATCTAAATTCCAAGGATTGCTGGGGGGTGTGTGGGGGGGTTCACTTGAGTATCATTATGGCTGGTGTACTGTGGCACCCAGCAATCCATCTTTCCTATAAAGATATGTGGTCTATCACAAGCAGTGGCACTAATGAGCCTTTCAGGCAACTAGAATCTCATTTTTAATGAGCATTGGAAAAGGATTCCTGTGGTTTCTTGCTTGTCAGAATGAAAAAGGAAATGGAGAGATACATATAGAGTCCTGCCTCATGTAAATTGGTACTTACCTTTCCAAATGACATGTCTTCTAGGGAAGTTTACTAAGATGCCTTAAGAGGTACTAGAAAGAGCAGTATAGATTGCCTGTGGGCAGCAAGTAACCTTAAAAACATTATAGTTGTCATGGGGAAGGCTTTTATAGTCTCCCTTACCATTGTAATAAACCATAATTTTGATTACAACAATGCTGACAATGTTTAAGGCATTCTATAGACTATATCAACTGTATTCTAGAAAGAGTGTTACCGACCCTGATAATTAGCTAATTATGAGTAGGATGGAACTTGAAAAATAGAGGGATAGGAGAAACTCGGAAGTTATCAGGTCAATTTATCATTTGGAAAATTCCAAATGATAAATTGTAGATCTGAGAGGAACACATTGCCATTACACAGTCAAGTTTTGATCTTAGCTTAAGAAATGCTTTGGGCAAATTCAGCCACAGAAATGTGATTTGGATGCCTGACATGTCATAAAGTAGATATGAGCTGTTCAAACTGATAAATGAAGAAAACTATTAAAAGAAACAAACACAGAGTGAAATCCCTTTAGAGATCAGGGACTAACATTACATCTGTTTACTGATAATCAAAATATTGTCTTTGCAGCACAAAAAGTTCCCACCTGCTTCAGGGTACATCTAACTAGTTTCAATTACTGATGTGTATTATAGTTTAAAATTAGTTACTGGGTTAGGGTAGAAATCCTCTATGATTTTTCTCTTCTAAGATGGGAAACATGTAACAAAAATGTAAGAAAAACAAGCACAGCATTATCAGTAGACTAAATGCAAAATGTTTTACAGATGAAATATTAAGATAGCCATCCCTTGTATCTTTTTATCAAGAGGATACATAATTGCATTTCTGTATAAGAGGATACTAAGCTGGATGCCAGTGGCTCATGCATGTAATTCTAGCTACTCAGGAGGCTGAGATCTGAGGATCATGGTTCAAATCCAGCTGGGGGAGGAAAGTCTGTGAGACTCTTATCTCCAATTGAGTGCTGTGTCTCAAGTGGTAGAGCACTAGCCTTGAGCTGAATTGCTCTGGGACAGGGCCCAGGCCCAGAGTTCAAACTCGATGATTAACAAAAAAGAGGATAATAAATTTGTAGATAATGTTATGCTCATCTTGACTGATTTGTTGATAAGAGGATTAGTGAATGTATATTTTATGAGTAATAAGTTTATAAAGGATGATGCAGGGGCTGGGAATATGGCCTAGTGGCAAGAGCGCTTGCCTCCTACACATGAAGCTCTCAGTTTGATTCCCCAGCACCACATATGTGGAAAACGGCCAGAAGGGGCGCTGTGGCTCAGGTGGCAAAGCGCTAGCCTTGAGCAAAAAGAAGCCAGGGACAGTGCTCAGGCCCTAAGTCCAAGGCCCAGGACTGGCAAAAAAAAAAAAAAAAAAAGAAATAAAGGATGATGCATTAGCCTCTATGTGCATGCATTAGATTTCTGGTTTTTTTTTTAGAGCATATTTTGAAAATATTTTACTTTGTTATAACCACATGAATAGCTGGCGTATGACTCCATGGTAATAGTGGTTTAGAATCTTAGAGGAACTTTTATGATGACTTAAAGAGAAACAGTATGCTCTGGCATATATAATCAATAATTGATGCCTCTAGTCTAAATCGTTCCTTCTTTTTCCATAAACAATGCTTTTCATTTTCCTCTAACCTTCTAGACAGTCAAGTTCATTGATGGGTCTGTGAAGGAAGTGAAATGATTATAAATTAACAGGAGAAATAAACAGTTTTAAAAATAGTTTGAAACTCAGAGTCAATTTTTTGTCAGATAAAAGTAGCATCAATCTTGTCCTTTCCCTGACAAAGTGAATCTAGCTCCTCATTGTTCCTTGTGGAGTACAAATGGTCTCCTGCTGGCAACTAGTAGCTTCCAGATCAGCCTGCAAAAGGAATTACCCTCAAACACCTGTTTTCCCTTAATCATTGTCTGCATATTAGCTCTAAATTTGTTTTAAGTTCATTCATAAGGATAAACCCTTTGGAGATTTTTTTATTCAGAGTTCTATAAACTTCTAATTAAATTTTCCATATATTCTCAAATCTGGCATAGCACTTGTCAGTTTTAGCATTAACCTGACCATACAGCTTGATCATTGGCAGCATGAATAAACCATGTCCCTTAATGCTGAAATAATCTAAATGGGATAACATGATTCATCTGCCCAATAAAAAAAAAATTCACAGCTATTTGGAGGTTTATCACAGTACAGAGAAGAGTATTAGAACTCCATTTGGATTAAGTTTGCATAACTAGAATGTGCAAAGTGTCCCTATTATTTCCTGGCTTTGCTGCTTATGAGAAATATGTTACATATAAAGAAAGCTTAAATCAATCTAAATTAACTATAAATCTGGGTTGAAACTTCAGGCCACACTTATTTATTATATATAGTGTTATTAAAATCATTTTTGAATTAGGCTTTTCTAGTCAATCTGACCCAAAGGATTCAAGATGCCTTAAAATGTCATATGCAGTTCAGGATTGAGTGGCCTGATGATGGTATTGGATGTGGGTAAAAGAGACCTGATCATCAAACAGGAAGCCAGAGCGAGATTCAGAGATAGGACTTGCTCATTTTTCAATTCACCTTATACTTTATGTTTTCCTGTTTTGTTTTTGGGAGTACTTGGGTTTAAATTCAGGGAACTATGCTTATTAAGCCACTTAAGTGATGGTCATCAAGCCTTTTATGCTTTAGCTAGATTTTGGATTTTGGCTCTTGTCTCATGCTTAGGCCCAGCTGTGATCTCATAATTGGCATAGCAGATGTACACCATTACACTTGACCTGTTGTTGTAGATTAAGTCTCACTAGTGAGTCTTTCTGATTTCCTCCTCCAAAATAGACAGGGCTACATGTGTGACCTACCACATCCATTTTTAATACTATCTGTCATTTTGTGCCTCTGTCTGGTGAGATAAGACCATCAGCATGCAGGACTATAACTGAAATGTATACACTCTTTCCCTTGTGGTGTTCTTGAAGTGCTTATCTGATGAGATAAGAAAGAGGAGGAGGAAGAAGAAATGGATCAGCTAATATATTATGCATGGTGATGTATAATATATAACATGATCAGAACAATAACAAAAGATGAAATAAATGAAATCCTAAGAGTAAAGACAAAATTAGAATGAAAAGTTAGATACTAAGAAAAGAATGACAGATGTTAGAAAGCAGAGATAGGAATTTTAATGATTACCAGTGTGTTGTTGAGTATGACAGAACACATAAGAACTTCAAAACTACATAGATGTAGTCAAAAGTTAGACATGCTATGCAAGTATCGAGTTTAAAATTAAAATTGTTGTTTATATTTTTCAAATAAAGTATTAGCTTATTGAGAAATCAGCCTCATATTAAAAAATATATCTGGTATCTAATGTATTCTCAGCATGCAGCAAAATATTAAGAAATCCTTGGAAAGAATTAACAGTGAAACATGTTTGCAATAACATTAAAAACCACAGTGAATCATTAAAATCAAGGATGGTAATATTTTAAATAATCAATCATTAAGATAGGATTACATATATCAGTATTTTACTTTATTTGTCATTTGTGGGGCTCGACCTCAGGGCTTGGGCATTGTCCCTGAGCTTTTTTGCTCAAGGTTAGCTCTCTACCACTTTGAGCCACAGCACCACTTCCAAGTATTTTACATTGTATAACTAAATTATACAGTATTTTTCCTTACTACTTTTGTATATTTGTTATCCTATTCCCACCTTCACTCATTTACTCCAAACCTCTTTTGATAGCATTTCTCAACATCTATAGTTTCCCACTGTGAGTTCTCACTATCGACTTTATGGTTTTGGTGTAGAACTGCATGGAACTATACATTACAATGGAATGGAACTATACATTACACATTTACACTTATGTTGAAATTATATAATATAATATTACATTATTATATTATATCAATATATTGTATTATTTACATAATAATTATGTTACTTATAATTATATTGTAAGTTACATTAAATACCTTCAAATTATCTCTGGTATAAGACAATAAAAATATACTCTCCTATTCAAACTTTATATCAAATTTAACATTATATTTAAAGTTCAAGAGTGATTTAATCATGTAAAATGTATTTTTACTTTCTAGGACATGAGGAAGTATTAATTTCAATCCACAGACAGCAATATTTCCAAGAGATTAAATAGTTGTAATTATGCATTTGAGCCAAAACTGCAAGGAAAGGGGATTATAAAATGACATCAAAATTTGCTAAAGGAAATTCAAGTGTTTTTTTCTATAGAGGAATATTAATGAATATCCTTATCTCCTAGAAAGTTTAAATTTCACATACTGTTATATAATTAAACTTCTTATTTTTCAGGTGAAGACATTTTACAAGTTACATTTCTATTTTAGTAAAATTTTTAATGTATCATATATGTCTTGAAACTAAGAAGAAATTTTCTCATTTGTAATATAAAATATAAACAATAATTCATTGAGAGAAAATTTACCAACTGATGAGATAATGTGTATGCCAGAAGACAATTGAAAATTATCTGAAGGCAGGTAAAAACAATATTTTAGTAAAATCTAAGTGTTGAAGGACTCCAACATAAAAGTATTGTCTATGGAGGAAAAAAACCACACCATTTGGGCTCAACATCAGCCTAAGGTATTCCTTACAGGCATCCCTCTACAGTTTTGGATAAACAGTTTACCCATTGCACAAAACAATGGGAAAATTGACACTTATTGACAATGAGGAATCCGATCAAAATTTCTTTTTTGCTAAACAGTAAGAGCAGTTAACTGGATGAAAAGTCAAAATCTAGATTTAGACTAATGCTGATATCTGTAAAGGATATGCCCAGATTACAAAACTGTATGAAATAGAGAATTTCCTGATAATAATGGTGATCTTTCTCTGTCTGAGACTCCTCTTCTTTAATAATGTTATTATGGAATCTATAATAGGAATATGTTAGTAAGAACATATTTAGAGAAGCAAGTGGATGATTTACCAGTGGTTAACTAGATAAAGAGAACCTTTGTTATTTAAGTCTATGGATCTGTATCCCACTTCCATAAAAGATCTGGGGAAAAGTTTATAAAATGATAAAATAATGGAACATCAAATTAAGAATAAAATGTCAGAAGTAAGAAGGTATAATGAAGAATAGATTGATAGGACTGAAATACATTGTTTTTTTTTTTTTGTCTTTGGGACTGGAATAATTACTTTAACATCAAACTTAGCTGCAGACTTTCAGAGGCCCCAAAAGAAAAGGGACTCATGATCATGATTACAAGCCTAATGGTAAGAAAGACATCCACATCAAGGGAAAGCAAGCTCTTCCTGAAACTGAATTCAAAAAGAAATTTGTCATATGTGGTTTTATTTAGAGGGCATGTTGTGATGATATTCTACAGACTACTGTTAATAGTATTCCTGTGGGGCAACAGATTCCATTTAACTGTTTGTTGTAATTACTTTCTGTAAAAGCTGAAACCAGTCTCAAAAAGAAATTCTTTAAAGTCAAGTCCATAAGTGGACACAATACTGTTATCAAAGTGTACAACCTCTAGTGGCCAAACATGAGGAAAAGATTGTCCTCGCTTTAACTTAGGAGATTTGGTTTTTAATCTTTTAAAGGCAACTGCTCCCTCATTTTCAGATGAAATTTGACTTTCTTAAGCTTAAATGGAAGTGAACATTGTAATTTCTGGTATATAATGAATATTGACATTTAAAATCATTCTTGTTATCTTTTTAGGTGCATTCATAGAAACTTAAATGCATTAGTGAAGATTTTCCATAGAAATCAAATCAGTGTGGAAGCTGTATTGTATAAATTCTAATATAAATGTTATATATCATAAAATTAATAAAATATATCTATAAATAAGTAAGAGGAAATCTATTACAAGAATTATCTCATGTGTGGTGACCATGAGGTCCATAAGCTCTCATCTGCAGACCTATTGAAGTTCCAGAATAGCACGAGGTATCATTTAATCTGAGTCTAAATTAAAGTAGGAGGCTTGGTATTTGGGAAGCTGTCACAAGAGAAAAGATTGGAGACAGCTGGCTATACCCCTTTGTCTTTCCCATGCTATATAATAGTCATCATTTTGGAAGCAGACATGGTCCTCAGTCTCTGCTATGTTGTGGTGGCTGAGAAAATAGATTGAAATGTGGGCCTCATTTAAAGGTACGAAAACCAGGGTTGGAGTGGCAGGGAGAAGGTAGTAAGGTTAATTTGGAGATATGAAGGCCCAAGAACCAAGCACTTTGGTGTGTGAAGGAAGGAAGATGTAGATGCTCCAGTTTAACAAGAGATATGTTTCTTTTTCAGTTTTTGTTTTTTCCCAGAGCTGAAGACCGAACTCGGGACCTTGCGCTCGCCAGGCAGGCGCTCTTCCGCTGAGCCAGATCCCCAGCACTAGTTTCTTTTTTAAATCAGCTCCTCAACATCTTGATTGGCACCTACCACAGGTGAAGGCAGTTCTAATTTACTCAATTTACTATTTTAATTAAGACTTTCTTCTAGAAATACCCTCAGTGACACATCTAGAAATAATGTTTCATAAGCTATCTGTACATATTATAGGCCTTTCAAGTTGACAAATAAGATTGATCATCATCGTACCCAACACAGAAGTATGGGACAATCACTACTCAAACGTAAGCTTTTCGTTTTGACAGAAATTTCGCACGAATCTTTTCATTATTAAATCATAATTCCATTCTACTTTCCCATAGGATTTAATACTAATGAAAAATATTTTTCCTAAAACTTTCTAATGAACAACAGGTACATTTCTCTGCAACAACACATGTATCAATATAATTTTATACATTTTAAAAAAAGTTTTGACTACAAGCTTTAAATGCTGGTACTTTCTACTAAGTTCAGATTTTATCACACTTATTAACGGATAATACATCATACACCTGTATATTCAAAGTTTGATGTATGATTATTATTGACATAAACAAAATACTTCTTAATGGTATAGAGGGCCTTTCTTCCAATTATTTTAAGGTGTGTGAAAGACATACTGAGAGAAGGGGATAAGATGAATGTGAAACAGGAAGAAAACAAACTTGGGGCTAAGACATTGGGTCAGATCAAAGTTAGAAAAGAAACATTACATATAAAAGTTATAGGAAATTTATCCCTTTTGCTGTACATAATATTTTTTGAAAAATTTTATACACAACAGTTTGGGCTTAAATCTTTTTTGGAAATGACACACGAGCAAAAGATCCTGGAGCCCATTACTCTTTCTCTGTCTTCTTGGCTTAACAAGGTTTTAGTACAGTCAACTGTGCAGGCATATTAAGAACAAGAAATGTACTCGCTGCCTTACATATGAAACTGTAACCCCTCTGTACTTCACTTTGACAATAAAGGAAAAAAAAGAACAAATTAGAGAATACACTTATGTTGGTTTAGAATCCTACATTAGGAAATGACATAGTTGCTACTAGGTTCCTTTAATAATGTGAAAAATGAGTTTGGAATTATATACTTTTCAGGATTAAGAATGAAATAAGACTTACTTGCCTTTCGGGATCAATCTGTTTCTCTGTAGGAAGATATCATCATAGCCAAACAACTAAATGAAAAACTTCTCAAATTACTAACTTTTTGTAATAGATAGCAGACAATGAGTGTTATGAGCAATTACTAAGCGTTTGCAGTGAATAACATGAACAGCATATATCTTCTGTAAATGTCACCTTTTTTGTTTTTACAAACAAAAGAGTTATTAGTAATTTGATTCTACGCTTTGATTTATGTGTGTTTTCTTTCTCTACTCTCTCTCTAATACACTGAAGACAAGAAAATAATTCAAGATTTTCCTAAGATTTGTTGAGCTTTGGGGCTTGTCTAACTTTCAGATTTCTGATAGCTTTCTCCCAGCCTCTTGGAGCTCCAACATCCCATGGAGATTAATGAATAATTTAGGATTTAGCAACAAACAAGATTTCCTAGCCACTTGCTTTCTAAATCACGAAAGTCCAAGTCACCTCAGATTTACTGAACCCTGATCTCAGACTCGCGCAAGGTCTGTGAGGAAGCTCAGCTTTATGTGATTCTCATTTTCTGTGCCAGGTCTTTATACAAATGAGTAATAAAAGAGGGCTATTTTTCTAGGTTTTTCTGTTAGAGTTCAAGTTCTGTGCTGGCTAGTGTCTCATAGTGTCTCCAAACTGAACATAATTATCTCAAATACATTTCTTACTCTGGTGATAGTGTGCCTAAGCAAATGATAAAATTTCTGTATGTACTTTACTGATCAATTAAAAATTGTTTTCTATTAATTTCTACTATGTTTTAAAAGATGTCTGTCTGTCAAAAAAGGAAAACAAAAGATAACTGCTTTCAACTACAAACAGCTTAAATATTAGTGTGCATAAAAATCACTAGGGTATTCTATTAAATTTGGTTTCTTATTCAGCATGTCTAAGATGTTAACAACCTTTCAGATGGTGTCCTTGTTGTAAGTTCAACAACTACATTTTATATAACAGTACTCTATCCCACAAAATTATGAATATTTGATTCACTCCCATAGTAATCTTTGGTTGCCAGCAAGGTAGCGTTGTTGGTTGAAACAGCAAAGCCAATGAAGTAACTGTGAAAACATCCCAGGTAAGAAAAGAAATGCTTATCCCTTTTCTTCCATCTTTCTACCCCAATCCTGTATTAGTGGCAAAAGAAGACTTTGAAAAGATGACTCCAAGGAAGAAGGTGTCTTATCTTTCCTGCCTATGCCAAAGAATTGGGATTCCAACACAAAGCTGTATTCAACATAGCAAATAGCCACCAGTATCAGAAATTAACCATTTAAATATTAAAGTGACAGGATTGCTCAAAACAACAGCATAGCACAGGAATTTTATTGAAAGCAGTGATTAGATAAAGACTTCAAAAGAAGTTATGTGTGTACAATATTGGCCATGAGAAAAAATTTTAACCACATTTCAAAAGTTAGATAAAAAAGAAATGAAATCATCCATAACATTATGTGAAATACAACTAGAAATGTGTTTATACGATTAAAGATGAAAGGTTTTCTTTGAATACATGCACACATACATCCAGTTTTTAAGTAGAGCTAGCTCAACATTTTGTTTGGATTGATGTCTCTTGCCATTCACTCAATGATGATAACTCTGTATACATGTTTACTTTCTTGAATGCAACTTGTTCAAAGTTATTGGGAGATATAGCAAAATCTAGGTAATAGAAACTGTACAATGTAAGGCTGATTAACTTTAAAGAGAAACATTATTTTGTGATATTGCAAAAGCAATTGGATTGGATGATTTGGTAGAGGCATAAATTGAATTACAATATTGCCATAGGCAAGGAACTGCCATTAGAAACTACATAAAAAAAAAAATAAAGTAACCGAGCCAGTCATACTGCCAGCAGTTTTAATTGGGTTTATCAATTGTTTGGAAGATAATCCTGAAAAATAACTTAAGAAGAATCTTTTTGCTTTAGAAAAGGAATATTTGTATTTATCCACTTTGAAAACAGTGGAGAAGCATACCCTCCCCCCACCCAAGCAGCTACTGCTCGCCTTAGCCTTTTGATATTCAAGATAGAATATAGTCCATCAACCTTAAGTCAGGAAACTCAATTTTCTAAAATCTTCCCACAGAGATTTTGACTTCTATTTTGTAATTTGGACATTCTAAGTGCCTTTCAATTTTCCTATATGAAAAAGTGAAAGATTCATGAAGTTTCATTCAGATGAATATATTCTCCTCTCTGACTTATTTTAGCTGAAAATGATCCATTTCTATAATTTTTTTTAACTTGTATAGTCCCCAATCTATATCACTTGTTACTTATAAACTAGTGATTAGTTTTCCTTGTATTCTCCTTAGTACTTCTTTCATAGTAGAAAATGACATTTGAAGTATAGTTCAGAGTGCCAATAAATACACCCAGAAAGTAATTAAGAACAATCAATACCATTTGTTGACCTCTGAATGTATGCTAAATGCTGCTGTTATTTATACCTCATACTTCTATAATTTCTATGGTAATTGTACAAGGTAGGTGTTTTGTCTGTTTTGAAGATGAAAAATTCAGGCTCTGAGAGGCTGAATAACTTGCTAAACATGTTGACTGATTTAGAATTTTAGTGTGGTTCTGAGGTTCTATTCCTGTAGCATCCAGCCTTTCTGTGCCTAACAAACGTGTTATCAAATAAACCAGAAGAGGAAGGAGGTAACAAGTTTGACAAGAAATGTATGTATGTATGTATGTAATTATGTATGTAACTGTAACCCCTTTGTATATCACCTTGACCAAAAAAAAAAAAAAGAGATGAGACTCCAGCTTTTACCTTGTAAATGACTCATGTATTTTTGTATTATATGCTTAATCTCTGTCAATTTTAGGTTCTTTTCTGTAATGCAAGCACAAATCTACAAATCCATATAGCCTACTCCTGTGTATATGAAAATGAACATTTATTGAGTTTTTTTTTTTTTTTTTTTTTTTTTTTTGCCAGTCCTGGGGCTTGAACTCAAGGCCTGAGCACTGTCCCTGGCTTCTTTTTTGCTCAAGGCTAGCACTCTGCCACTTGAGTCACAGAGACACTTCTGGCCATTTTCTGTATATGTGGTGCTGGGGAATCCAACCCAGGGCTTCACGTATGTGAGGCAAACACTCTTGCCACTAGGCCATATTCCCAGCCCCTTTGAGTATTTTTAATGAACCAGAAACTCTACTGGTCAACTTAAATACATTTAAACTCACTAATTCCATAAATACATCTAAAAGGCATATTTTATTATGTCTATCTTATAGGTTATTTAATTGAGATCCAATGATATAAACTGTTCAAAGTCTGAAAATTATGGACTCTAAATATGAACTTAGGTGAATGTGACTCCAAAATTATTTGTTTTCAAGTATGGCAATTTCTGAATAAGAGAAAAAGCTCTCTTGAATTAATATTGGAATAGATAATCAATTTTCTTCATAGAGAGCAAGGATGGACATCATTAATCCCTTGCATCCTACACTCTATTATGGCTCAGAGGACTCTTTAAAAACCATTCTCTCTGCTGGATACTTGTAATTCATGGCAGATGTTAATCATGACAAAATAGTTGTACTAAGACAGATGCTAATTTACCAATATAAATATGTCTATATAGTATTGCAATTTTTATCACCTCTGCAGAGTATATATAATATTTTACATACATACTTCAAGAAAAATGATAAATATTTTAGACTTGTACTTGAGAACTATTATTGAAGGGTAATTAAAAATATTAACATGTTTGGTATGCACTTTTAAAGATATGTTATCAAACAATTATAGTTTATTTCTGAAAATGTCATTTTCACTTTCCCTTTAACTTAAAAAAATTGTAGTAGTTTATTTTTTGTATCAATACCTGTTTAGGGATGGATTTGAATATTGCTATGCTTTGTCTATTTAATATGTCATGTAGCCTGATTTCTTTATTATATTATTGTTCTTTTCATTATAGGCAATTACATTCAAATTAAAATAGTAAGCTGCATTCATATTGCTGTTAAAATAGTGTAGACAATTTCCTGTTTAAGGGCAAGGAATGAATAAAAAAGCACAACTATTTATTACAGGATGTGTCCTACTGTAATTTTCATGTTGAATTAGACATTCAAAATTGGCAAATAGTGGGGCTGGGGATATGGCCTAGTGGCAAGAGTGCCTGCCTCATATACATGAGGCCCTGGGTTCGATTCCCCAGCACCACATATACAGAAAAATGGCCAGAAGTGGCGCTGTGGCTCAAGTGGCAGAGTGCTAGCCTTGAGCAAAAAGAAGCCAGGGACAGTGCTCAGGCCCTGAGTCCAAGGCCCAGGACTGGCAAAAAAAAAAAAAAAAAAAAAATTGGCAAATAGTGCCAGAAACTTTTTGGCTTAATATTATACTTTACTTTAAAGTTCTTCCACAACCCAACTAATTGCCAAGAAGGTACTATTGTTAGCTTTATGGTAAATATGCTTTATTTGGCATTAAGGAATTTGTACAAAAGAGCCTTCTTAAAATTTATATACAAGGAGGTTTTTTTTTTACATGACAGTCATCCAGCTGTGAATATAACTTCTTGGGAAAGGTCTTCTATGCTAATAATAAATAGAGATTGTGCTTAATTTAATTTCTCCCTAGATCCAAGCAATACATTTCTCCCCAAGGTGATATTAAACAGATGAAGTGAAGAACTAACACAAAATAGGCCTTTATGGTATGAGTTATCAACATCTCTATTATATTTTTCCAGTGAACATATAGCCCAAAGGTCCTTTCAGGTCTCACAGCCAACATGGAATAATCTGAACTGATATATGGTTCTCAGGAACCAGTAAGGTTCATTATCAAAGCCTTAGATCCTTTGCCACACATGTTAAGAGAATACATCTGATCCCCACACTAATTAACTTCAGAAAAATAAAAAAATGTTATATCATCTTAGACCAACCACTGAATACCTGCACAAGCCATGTTTCATCAGAAGCAGTATTTTGGTCCTCATTTGTCTGTTGAGAGATAAGTAAGTACATATTGTATTTCATGAAGAGTTGAACACAGACCTATTCTAGTCTGCAGCTTCCAGATAGATACACAGGTGGTCCTCAATTTAGGATGGTTCAAGTTAATGATGTTCTGACTTCATAATGGTGTAAAAGCAGTAAAATGTATAGTTCAATTATTAGTGCTTGTTTTTTGCTCCCATATGATCATATGGAAAAATACTAAGCTTAGAAAGATGTATTAAATGCATTTTGACTTATTATTATGTCATCCTATGGTGAATTTGTTGGAACATGACCCAATAAATTGAGGATCTTGGGTATTAGACTCTTGGAATATGTCAATGTTAATTGTCTCCTCCAGTTTCTATTACCTTATCTGGAATTTAAAGATGTGAGAATGTGAAATTCTGTTTCACACATAGTTGGTTGAATTTACAATATCCTAGCAATCTGGTCACTAACTTGGTACAATTTTATTGCCTGCAGATTCTCAAAAGTCTAAGAGATTCAATCTTCACCAAGGTTAAGATTAGTAAACAATGTTGAAAGTAAAGTTACTTGAGGGAAAGAAGGGGACATCTCTTGAATAAGTGTAGTTGATTGCATAAAGAAGTCTCTTGGCAACTGATTTCATTTTACATGAGTGATTTTGAATCATTAAAAAGTAATTGAATATTTTATTCACTTCATGCACTGTGAGACATCTAAAAGGGGACAAGAATATTTAGGAACTATAGTACATTAAATAATATGTACTCTTACCACGGTTGAATACTTTGTGGATTTTTACGTGGCTATCTTGTAGAAAATACATCAACAATCCACATATATGTTTACTGTGTCTAGTTTCCTTTTTTATTCACTCTTTTGATTTAAGAAGAGAAACTAGTATTAGTAAGTAAACTCTGTGTATTGCATAGAGAAACTAGTATTAGTAAGTAAACTCTGTGTATTGCATTCTAGGAGAATAACTTTCTACGCATGGTCAATGTATTTTCTACTGTCTTAATAACTTATTTCCATTATTTCCTCCATAAAATTCAGTTCTCCAAGATTGTTCTAGTTTCACTATTTAAAAATAAAACTGTGTAATAATGTATTTAAGGTATATAAGTTATAAGAATATTCCAATGAGAGGAAATGACAGGCATAAAGATATTAGGAGTAGATTGTTTTTGTTTACTTAAAAAGAGCAAAAAGAGCTAGTCTGGTATGTGTGAGGACTAGCAGGTAGACAATAAGTCTGGAGGGCAGAAACTAAAATGTGGAGACTAGAAAGGGGGATGTGGCCCAAAATTGGAGCAATCTCTTAATACTCACAATCTCTTAATACTTCAAGAGGAAATATGTGATTTGGATTTTTAGTTATAGCTATGGATGAAATAAGATGGTTTATAATTAAAAAATATTTTAGAGAAGAGCAGAAGTTGTAGGAAAGAGAAATAGTGATGGTCACTGATGAAAGAAATTGTGAGTGTTCGTGTGTATCTTTTCTTTAAACTTTGTTTTTAGGAGACAACATTAAAAATTTTAATTTAATTTTATTATAAAGGTGATGTACAGAGGGGTTACAGTTATATAAGTAAGGTAATGAGTACATTACTTGTTGAACATTATTACCCCCTCCCTCATTTTTCTCCCAGTTTTCCTCCCCTACTCCTCTCCCTATGAGTTGTAAAGTTCTTTTCCCACAAGTATCTGTGAGTATCACTGCTGCATTGGCTTGCTCTTTGCCCTTTGTCTCATCAGTTTGTTATTCTCCTTCCCCAAATCAGATAAATGTATATTTACAGGGTATCAAAATAAAAAAAAAGTGACAACAGGGGACAAACCAAGGAAAAAAGTGAACAAGAAAAGAAATAACTTCACACAATACATTAAAAACATAAAAGAAAAACAAAAAATCCCTCATTTCCTTATCTTGGAGTTCATTTTGATTAGCATCACTTTATATGGTCATAAGTACATAGCAATTAAGCTATTATGATCCTCTGCTAGCACTGTTCTAGACATATACTAATTATTACAAATGAGGGAAACCCCGGAACCTCTGTTTCTTTGGGTTTGGCTTACTGCACTTAATATGATTTTTTCCCAAGTCTTGGCATTTCCTTGTGAATGGGAAGATGCCATCCTTTCTGATGGAAGCACAGAATTCCATTGTGTATATGTACCACATTTTCTTGATCCATTCACCTTCTGAGGGGCATCTGGGTTGGTTCCATATCTTAGTATGGTAAATAATGCTGCATTGAATATAGTTATGCTGATATCTTTAGTGTAGCCTTGTTTTGGGTCATTCGCCCAGGAGTGGGATTTCTGGATCATAGGGGAGCTCTATGTTTAATCTTTTGGAGAACCTGCTTTCCAGAGTGGTTGAACTAGTTTGCATTCCCACCAACTGTATAGTAGCCCTCCTTTTTGTCCACATGCTCGCCAGCATCTGTTATTATTTTCTTGATAATGGCTATTCTAATGAGTGAAGTGGACATAAAATGTTTGATATTAAGCTGGTTACTGCCAGTTGCTCATGCCTGTAATCATAGCTACTTAGGAGGTTGAGAACTGAATATCAGGGTTCAAAGGTAGCCTTGGTGCCAGGAAAATCCAAGAGACTCTTATCTCCAATTAGCCACCAGAAAGCCAAAAGTGGAGCTGTGGCTCAAATGGGAGGGCACTATCCTTGAACAACAACAACAACAACAACAACAACAACAACAACAACAACAAAGCTCAGGGACAGTGTTTAGGCTCTGAGTTCAAGCCCTAGGATGAACACACACACACACACACACACACACACACACACACACACACAAACACAAACTTGACTTTAACCTTATTAAAGTTTGATTTCACTCTCATTATGACTGAGAAGTCTCTTCATTATTGAAATAGAGTTTCCAAGGAGGCATTGGCTAGTTGTGTCTGAAGATCTGGAGGAAGGTTGGGGTTAGGGATGTAGTCCTTTGTGTATTGATAGACATAACTCCAACTACTGGGTATGGTCACTAAGAGAAAGTAAGAAAGAGAGGAGGCCTGAGAAATGTCATCATAAATGCTAACTTTGGAAGTCATGAAGGAAAGGAGAAGCCTTTGAAGAGATTTCATATTGTTGGGAGTTCATGTCTAATCATACAATGATCATATAATAGGAAACTATTAACCAACATGAAAATAACAAAAGAATTCTCTATGATTCCTAATTAAAACAATCGGAAGAGTATCAAAGTTTCAAAGCAGTTGGAGAGAATGACGGAGGATGTCAAATACAAACATCCACCCTCCCTCCTTACTTCCTTCACATAAAATATTTAGACGCTACTTTTCGGTATATTCTTGATTGGAATTAATTCTAGAAAATATTATTGAAACTTAAATATACTAAAATGTTTAAGCTAAATCTTAAAAGAACTAAGTATTCTTTAAAATTCTTGTTTTGAACTCAGCATTCCTAATACATTTTTATGTATTTTGTAATCTATTAAAGTAACAGTGTTCTTTTAAAACAGTGAATTCTCAATCTTTTTCATGATGTCCACAAAGGCAAATACAGTCAACCTGTTCCATATTAACAATAATGTCTTAATGAAGCCTTTTCTTCTATAAAGTCCTTAACATTGCACATACTCTGTAAATTTTCCATAGGGACCTCTCTATTAAGTTCTTTGATTATTTTAAGCATGGGAAAAGTAGCATTAGAAAGATATGAAAATATCTATGATTAGATTGCATGGAATTATTTTCCTACCATAGAGTTTGTCTTTCATTTTTTTAAGCATTGTTTACAAAGCTTAAGAAGAATGTAATACCTCTGTATTCTTTAATTCTTTGTATTATAAGTTGGACTAATCAAACAAGAATGTACACAACATGAGGAGTGGTAAACGGCCATTGATTTGTTATCATAGCTTATAAAATGGCAAAATGTCTCAGGAGGTTTGCATCATTGTTTGTTGCAGAACATTTCCCATTAATTAAGAAACATTTACTTTTAGAGCTTCAGCAAACATATTTTTATTATTTCCTCAACCATTCCTAGAGCCACATAAACAAGAAGGCATTATAATTTTCTCCTATTCACTTGGAGTTCATTTAATTTTTTTCTTTTTAATGAAATGTCACATGAAGTACAACAATTCTTGTTCAACTTACCACTTGACAGAACATCTTAGCAACTGATGGGAATGCTGTTAGTAAAATATTCTTTATTTTATATATTCTATTTTATTTACTTTTATTGTTATTGTGATGTACAGAGGTGCTACAGTTATATAAGTCAGGTAGTAAGTATATTTCTTTTTTAGCAGTGTAACCTCTTCTCATTTTCTCCCAGATTTTCCCTCCTGGCCTCCTTCCCCACAAGTTGTTTAATTCATTTTCAACCAAGTGTCTAGTGAGTATAACTGCTGTATTATTTTACCCTTTGTCCCATCATTTCTATGCTCCCCTATTTCTTCCCCAAACAGATAAATTTACATATAATACAATAGGTACAGAAATAAAAAACAGCAACAAAGGAGAAAAAAAGAAGCAAAATAACATAAATCTCTTGTTTCCATTTCAATAAACATTATTTCATGTGTTCACATCTCTATACCTATTGAATCTTTGTGATCCTCCCCTAAGACTATCTTCCTTTGGTCTCAGTTTCTGAATGTCTAGATAACTTATCATGTTCAAGCATTTTTTTTTTGTCTTTTACCATCCAGTGTGTTTACTTGTATATTTATAGGCACTTTCTAGTTACAACAAATGAGGGAAATGATGCAACCTATGTTTCTCTGAGTGTCCTTACTTTGCTTGATATAATTTTTCCAAGTCTTCCCATTTCAGTACAAATGATACAAAAATCATTCTTTCTGATAGAACTATAGAATTCCATAGTGCATATATACCACATTTTCTTGATCCATTCATCGGCTGTAGGACATCTGGGTTGATTCCACATCTTGGCTATGGCAAATAATGCTGCTATGAACATAGTTGTTCTGGTAGCTTTAGTGTAGCCTTTGTGGGCTATTAGATAAATGCCCAAGAGTGGAACTGCTGGGTTATAGGGAATCTCTATGCTTAGTTTTTTAATGAACCTCCATACTGATTTCCAGAGTGGTTGAACAAGTTTACACTCTCAACAACAGTGAAGAAGTGTTCCCTTTTTTGCCACATCACTCCAGCATCTATTATGGTTAGGGTTTGTTTTTTTTTCAATTTTTTTTTTTTATAATGGCCATTCTACCTGGGGCAAGGTAAAACCTCAATGTTGGTTTGAGTTTTGTTTCTCTTATGGCCAGAGATGTTAGATATTTCTTCATGTGTCTATTAGCCATTCTTATTTCTTCTTCAGAGAAGTCTCTCTTTAAGTATTTAGCACACTTATTAGTGGGGTTGTTGTTTCTTTGAGGATTTGTTTTGGGGAGTTTAAGCTCTAGGTATATTTTAGACATGAGGCCCTTTTCTGATGCTAGAAAAAAATCTCCCATTCTGTGGGCTTTCTATTTATCATGCTCACTTTATCCTTTGGCATGCAGAAACTCTTTAGCTTGATGCAGTCCCATTTATCCAGTCTTTCTTTTATCTGTTTTCATTCTGGATCTTTACTTACGAAGTTTGGACCCACTCCTACAAGCCCTCATGTTTCTCCTGTCCCTTCCTGTAATATATTCATGGCATCTTGCCTTACATTAAAGTCTTTGGTCTGTTTAGAATTGATTCTGGTATAGGATGATATATAAGGAAACAATTTCCTCTAAAATCAGGAATGAGATATGGATGTCTACTATCTCCATTCC
This sequence comes from Perognathus longimembris pacificus, assembly GCF_023159225.1. Lineage (NCBI taxonomy): Eukaryota > Metazoa > Chordata > Mammalia > Rodentia > Heteromyidae > Perognathus > Perognathus longimembris. The sequence continues at coordinate 56,148,921 of NC_063167.1, forward strand.
ACTTCAATATCATACCGGAATTCCTAGCAAGAACAATAAGGCAAGAGAAAAGCATAAATGAGATCCAAGTAGGGAAAGAAAAATTAAAACTGTTCTTCATTGCAGATGACATGAGTCTATATTTAAGGAATGCTATAGATTCGTGCCCCAAGTTAATTGAGCTGCTGTGAACCTGGGCAAAGTAACAGGATATAAAATTAACCCACAAAAATCAGTGATTTTTCTGTATGCTAACATCAAGAAGGTTGCCACTGAAATCAGGAAAGCTACTCCCTTTTTTGAATTTGTAATTTAAAGATAAAGTACCTAGGAATTAACCAATGTTATGAAGGACTTCCATGCACCTAGACTGGAAAGACTAACATCATATAAATGGCAATATTGCCTAAAGCAATTTACATATTTAATGCTATACCCATCAACATTCTAAAAACATTCTTCAATGATAAAGAGAATGCAAACAAGAAATTCATATGGAACAATTGAAGACTCCAAATAGCAAAACAATTCTTGTCAGAAAGAACAGTGTTGGAGGAATATCAATATCAAACTTCAAACTCTATTTCAAAGCCATAGTAATAAAAACAGCTTGGTACTGGCACATGAATAGGTCTGAGGACCAATGGAACAGAAGAGAAGATAAAAAATGTATGCACAGACATATAGCCTCCTGATTTTTGATAAGAGAGCCAAATACACAGGATGGAAGAAGGCATTCTTTTCAACAAATGGTGTTGGCAAAATTGGTATTTTTAATTTTTATTGTTGATTTGAAGCACAAAGGAATGTGGTCCATCTTTATTTTTGTGAACATTAAATGTGTTTTCAACCTTTTTAAGGATCACCTGAAAGCATGACTAATCAAAAGCATGACTCTAAAGTCTGTGAAGCTCATGGGAACTGAGAGTAGCAGTAAACTTTAGGAGTCCGTTTAAAATGTATGTTCATTGGGATACAGTGGAGTTACATTTCAGCTGGTCATATCTTTGATTCCTAGGAAAATTCCACTTATCCATTTGTTCTGTAATGTTTCCTGTTCTATGGATGTTGAAGTACCAGACCACTGTTAACGTTAAAAATCAATACCAATGGAAAAACAAACAAACAAACAAACAAACACCGTACACAAACCTATGGTACTTTACTCTCTTCCATAGCTAACCAATGAATATCTTTATCAATTTTATTACAGAATGGAAGCTCTCATTACTATAGGGAATGCTAACTAGAAAATATTGGTGGCTGAATCAAACATGCTGATTTCTCACATAAAAATCTGAAATGCATTTTCTTGATTAGCAAATAACTTCCATACTATAGGATTCAACCTCTTCCTATTTTGGGACTGTGTTTTACTTTAGATCGGTTCCCTCTTGAATTTTGTCAGTGTAAGAACCTGTCATATTGCTTCTCAGCTTTTGGCTAAATTCAAGAGACCAATCACCTCCTTGCAATAATTGGAGCAAGGGGATGTAGTCCATAATTTGTAACTATTGTCTGCTAACACAATGGAAGGAATGACTAAATCTCTAGTTGTCCTTCAGTCCTAAATGACAACATATCCTCAATAAATGATGGTTGGGTTATTCCATTCAAATCAAACTTGTTAGGTTTTTGCTTTTAAGAATTAAAACATGCGGAGAAATTCATTAAGGGAATCCTTAAGCTAGAAAATAATTTAAACAAAGAACATGTATTCTTTTCCAATGAAGAGAGTTTTTTCCTTTTCATAGTTAAGAAAGTAATTATTTCAGATTTAGTGCAAAATTAATTTCCAAATGACTGAATCCAAAGAAATGTTTCACAGAGGGAAAAATTTGGATTAACCAAGAGACAAAATTTTGTGCATTATTGTTCTAAGTGTGTGTGTGTGTGTGTGTGTGTGTGTGTGTGTGTGTGTTTGTGCTTTTCTAAACACATACTCCCAGCTTCTTTATAAAGTCTGGGTTTTATTTGAAATGTTCTCCATTGATGATAGAACTTTTCAAGAGGAATAGAGTTAAATGTTATGCAAATATACCTGCAGAATAATTGATACTTTCACTTTAAGATTTAGCTTAAGGCTCTTGAGAGCATGGGACCAAGAGGCTAGAGGCAGAAGATCATGTACAGGAGTTGGTAGGAGGACAAGGTGATAGAGGAAAGTGGCCATGACTAACTTTTGTCAGCTTTGAGTGGACTAATGGGTTTGGGATATAGTGAATAAAGAGATGCTATGATTACTCTTTCAAGACGTATTTCCCAAGTGCCTACTATTTATAGATCTTTTCATAGAAAATGATGAAATACTTGTGGAGATTATAGTTTCGGCAAGTACACTAACACCTAAGAACCTAATCCTCTGGGAATAGGCTTTAATTTATATTCTGCATACTGACATTGTTTACATTGGTTAGTAAGAGGAAAAAAGGTAACACAGTGGTACAGCAAGAACCTTAGGTAGTTTGTGGTACATAGCAAGTGCTCCAATTCATGGCACTGGATGGCTACATTAATAAAATAGTGTCAATAAAATGTCATGAGTATCTAGTTCTAATCCATTCTGTCCATGACTTTCTGTTGACCAACGAAGTTCTTCTTTTATTTGCCTATTTCAATTTTCTACTCTATATAAAATAGCACAAAAGTACTCATTCCATTCAATTCACACAATAATGTATTCTTTGTGTAGGAACAAGATGTTAAGCATGTAAAAACTATGTTATAATTGCCAATCAATAGTCCAAATAAAGTATATTCTTATTTGACTAAGAAATTCCTGTATTTTCTTTCAAAGACAAGATTTCTGTTTGGCACATTTTTTTTTTTATCTTTTTTTTTTATTTTTTTAAAAAAAATTTTTTTTTATTATCAATTGAACATAAATTTTTTTTTACAAGGTGCTGTGCAAAGAGGGTGCACTTACATAGTAGGGCAGTGTGTACATTTCTTGTGATACCTTACAACCTGTTTTCCCATCCCTTGTCTAGGTCAGGTAGACCCATATGCAGTATACAATGTATCAAGCACATATACAGTGTTCATAGACTTGGTCTCTACTGTCTCTCCATCTCCCTTTGTTAACAGTCATATATCAGGGAGATCATGCCCCTTTGTTTTCTGTGTTCTAGGCTTGTCTCACTCAACATTATTTGTTCGAGTTCTGACCATTTCCCTGCGAATAACAATATTTCACCATTCCTAATCGCTATGTAGTATTCCATTGTGTATAAGTACCATATTTTTTGGATCCATTCATCTGTGGAGGGGCATCTGGGTTGTTTCCAAATTTTGGCTATTGTGAATTGTGCTGCGATAAACATGGAAGTACAAATGTCCTTTTGATATCTTGGGTTTTGCTGTTTAGGATAGATGCCTAGGAGTGGTATGGCTGGGTCATAGGGTAGGTCTATATTGAGCTTTTTGAGAAACCTCCATACTGTTCTCCAAAGTGGCTGTACTAATTTGCACTCCCACCAACAATGGAGAAGGGTTCCTCTTTCCCCACAGCCCCTCCAGCATTTGTTGTTTCCTGAGTTCAGAGTATAGGCCATTCTAACTGGGGTGAGGTGGTATCTCAGGGTTGTTTTTATTTGCATTTCCTTTACTAGCAGGGATGTTGAGCATTTCCTCATGTGTTTCTTTGCCATTTTTATATCTTCTCTTGTGAAGTCTCTCTTTAGCTCTTTTGCCCATTTCCTAATAGGTTTATTGGGCTTGGAGGGGCTTAGTTTTTTGAGTTCTCTGTAGATGACAGATATCAGGCCTTTGTCTGTTGCTGTGCTGGTAAATATCCTTTCCCATATCGTTGGCTGTCTTTCTATTTTGGTGGCTATGACCTTAGCTGTGCAGAAACTTTTTAATTTGTAGTAGTCCCATTTGTTGAGTCTTTCCCCTATTTGTTGTGCGCCTGGGACTCTATTCAGGAAGTTCCTTCCTGTGCCTATAAGTTCTAGTGTCTTTCCTACTCTGTCCTTCAGTAGTTTCAAGGATTCAGGTCTGATGTTGAGGTCCTTGATCCATTTTGAGTTGATCTTGGTGCATGGTGATAGGCTTGGGTCTACTTTGAGTTTTCTGCATATGGCTGCCCAGTTCTCCCAGCGCCAGTAGTTGAAGAGGCTATGTTTATTCCATTGTATGTCTTTAGCTCCTTTGTCGAATATCAGTTGGCTGTAAGAGTGCGGTTTTATTTCTGGGTCTTCAATTCTAATCCACTGGTCTTCCGATCTGTTTTTATACCAATACCATGCTGTTTTTGTTATGATGGCCTTGTAGTAGAGCTTGAAGTCTGGTATGGTGATACCTCCTGCACTATGTTTTTTGCCTAGAATTGCTTTGGCTATTCTAGGTTTTTTGCTGTTCCATATGAATTTATGGATTGGTTTCTCTATTTCAGTGAAGAATGTGGCTGGGATTTTGATAGGTATTGCATTGAATTTGTATAACAATTTGGGCAGTATGGCCATTTTCACTATATTGATTCTGCCTACCCATGAGCATGGGAGGTCTTTCCATCTCCTTGTGTCTTCTTTGATTTCCCTTATTAGATTTTTGTAGTTTTCATTGAATAGGTCCGTCACGTCCTTGGTTAAGTTGATCCCTAGGTACTTTATTCTTTTTTTGGCTACTGTAAATGGAATTGTTTCCATAATTTCCTTTTCTGTTTGTCTATTGCTGGTGTACAGAAAAGCTGCTGACTTTTGTGGATTGATTTTGTATCCTGCTACTTTGCCAAATTGGTTTATTAGATGTAGGAGTTTGGGTACTGAGTTTTTTGGGTCCTTGAGATATAAGATCATGTCGTCTGCGAATAGGGATAACTTGATTTCTTCCTTGCCGATGTGGATCCCTTTGATGTCCTCCTCTTGCCTTATTGCTATGGCTAGGGATTCCAGTACTATGTTGAACAGAAGTGGGGAGAGTGGGCATCCTTGTCTTGTTCCTGTGTTTAGGGGGAATGATTTAAGTTTCTCTCCATTTAATATGATATTAGCAGTTGGTCTGTTGTATATGGCTTTTATTGTTTTGAGGAATGTTCCATCTATTCCTGTTCTCTCCAAAGCTTTTAATAGGTATGGATGTTGTATTTTGTCAAAGGCTTTTTGGGCATCGACTGAGATAACAATGTGATTCTTGATTTTAGTTCTGTTTATGTGGTGAATTACATTGATTGATTTACGGATGTTGAACCATCCTTGTGACTGAGGGATGAAGCCTACTTGGTCATGGTGTATGATATTCTTGATCACTTTCTGGATCCTGTTAGCTAATATTTTATTGAGGAGCTTTGCATCTGTGTTCATTAGTGATATTGGTCTGTAGTTCTCTTTTTTTGTTGGATCTTTGCCTGGTTTGGGGATGAGTATGATATTAGCTTCGTAGAATGAGTTCGGGATTTCTCCCTCCGTTTCTATTTCGCGGAAGAGTTTGAGGAGTATTGGAATTAGCTCCTCACTAAAGGTTTTGTAGAATTCATTGGTGAATCCATCTGGGCCTGGGCTTTTCTTAGTAGGGAGGTTCTTGATTACCTCCTGTATCTCACCGTAAGTTATTGGTTTATTTAGTTGATTTATTTCTTCTTGGTTCAGTTTGGGCAGTTTGTACTTCTCTAAGAATTGATCCATTTCTGTAAAATTATTGTTTTTTGTTGAGTAGAGGTTTTGGAAATAGCTCCTTATGATTGTTTGAATATCGTGTGTATTTGTTGTAATTTTTCCTGTGGAGTCCCTGATTTTACGAATATGAGTCTCTTCTCTTCTTTTTTTTGTGAGTCTTGCAAGGGGTCTGTCAATTTTGTTTATTTTCTCAAAGAACCAGCTTTTAGTCTTATTTATTTGTTGAATGGTCTTTCTATTTTCAATCAGATTTATCTCTTCTTTAATCTTTGTAATCTCTCCCCTCCTAGTCGTTTTAGATTCTGTCATTTCTTGTTTCTCCAGTTGTTTTAGTTTCATCGTGAGGGTATTCACCTGCTCTGCTTCCATTCTTTTAATGTGGGTACTGAGTGCAATGATCTTGCCCCTCAGTACTGCCTTAGCTGTGTCCCATAGGTTTCTTTGTGATGTGTTTTCTTTGTCATTGTGGCTTATGAATTCGTTGATTTCATCTTTAATTTGATCTGTGGCCCAAGTGTTGGATAGCAGCGTGGGGTTTAGCCTCCAAGAGTGTGTATAGGCTCTGTGGTATCCTTTGTTGTTGAGGGTTACCTTTAATCCACTGTGATCAGATATAATACATGGGATGATGTCAATTCTTTTGTATTTGCTGAGGTTCTTTGTGTGGGCTATGACGTGGTCTATTTTGGAATATGATCCATGGGCTGCTGAAAAGAAGGTGTATTGGGTCTCTGTAGGGTGGAAGGTTCTATATAGGTCTGTTAGATCCATTTGGGCAATGGTGTTATTTAGGTCCTCAGCTCCCTTACTAATCCTCTGGGTGTTGGATCTGTCTCTTGGAGAGAGAGGAGTATTAAAGTCACCCACTATGATTGTGTTTGCATCTATCTTGCTCTGTAATTCTGTGAGAATTTGCTTGACATATGTCGGGCCTCTTTTGTTCGGTGAGTATACATTTATCACCGTGATGTCTTGATTCTGGATTTTTCCTTGTATCAATATGTAGTGTCCTTCTTTGTCTTTTTGAGTGAACTTTAAAGAGAAATCCAGCTTGTCTGAGATCAGAATGGCTACACCTGCCGTTTTGGTGGGTGCATTTGCTTGGTAGATCTTGCTCCATCCTTTCATTCGAAGCCTGTTTTTGTCCCTTGCTGTAAGGTGGGTCTCTTGTAGACAACAGATGTCAACTTTTTGCTTGCGGATCCATTCTGCCAGTCTGCTCCTCTTGATCGGGGAGTTTAAGCCATTTATATTTAAAGAGATCAAGGATAAGGGTGTTTTTTCTCCTTCCATTTTCTTGTTGGGCTGTTTTTTCCTGTTGTTTTTTTTTTCTTCTTGTCTTTAGTGAGCTGGTCTTTCTGCTGGACTTTGGCTATTGAAGTTTCTTTCTGATTCTGTCTGTGTGTCTTTTACGATCTCTGTTGGGTGGGCTTCCCCTCTTAATATTCGCTGTAGGGCTGGTTTTTTATTCACATACTCCTTTAGCTCCTCTTTGGTGTGGAAAGATCTGGTTCTCCCTTCGAATGTGAACTCCAGTTTCGCTGGATACTTGATCCGAGGTTGTAAATTGTTATTCTGAAGTACTTGGATGGTGTTCTTCCACTCACTTCGAGCTTGGTAAGTTTGTGTGGATAAGTCGGATGTTATTCGAATCCTCTTCCCATTGAAAAAAGTTTCCTTCTTCGCTTTGGCTGAATTCAGAATTTGCTCTTTAATCTTGAGGTCTGAAATCTTGAATATTATGTGCCTTGGGGTGGTTTTCCTGGGGTCTGGCCTGCCAGGTGTCCTATAGGCTTCGGTTACCTGGATGGGGTCCCCTGTGAGATTGGGGAAGTTTTCTGCAATAACTTTTTTGAGAACATGATTAAGCCCTCTGCTCTGATATTCGGCTCCTTCTTCTATTCCAATTATGCGCAGATTATATCTCTTGTCTTTGTCCATTAGTTCCTGGATTAATCTTCCCTGAAGCTTCACCTTTTCTTGGAGTGTGGTCATTTTCTGGTTGTTGTCAGCTGCTTCATCGTCCAGGCGAGAGATTCTGGATTCCATATGGTCCACTCTTTGTGTTATGGTTTCAATTGCGGAGTTTATGGATGTCAGAGAGCTATTCATGGTTGTCATGTCAGCTCTGATCGTGGAAATTTCTTCCTTTAAAGAGTTGTATTTTAAATCTATTTTTTCATGCATTTCAATTCTCAGGGTGTGGAGATTTTCTTTAAAGGCGGCTTGCATTGTATCCATTTTTGCTTCCATTTCTTTAAACGAGGCTTGCATTGTATCCAGTTTTGCTTCCATTTCTTTCTTGGCTTCCTGGGTGTCCTTCCAGATTTCCGCTCTAAACTCCTGGAATTGTTTTCTGATTTCATTTCTGACGGTTTCGATCATTCCTGTTAACATGTCCTCATTTGCTTTTTTATTCTCCATCTCCTCTCCAGTCGTGCTGCTTTTTGGAGCTGGCGAGTTGGCTTGTCCTTTGATGAACTGAGTTATGTTTCTTTGTGATTTGCGCATCTGGAAGTCTGTGTAGATCTTCCCTCCCTTCTGTGTAGGCGTGTCTGCTGCAGCAGGTGCTGTCGCTGTGGCCCCACCCACCAGTGCAGGGCACGCCTACCAGAGCGGGCGCTTTGCCGGGGCCCCGCCCTCCTGTGCACTGTGAGTCCCCTACAACAGGCACTTAAGTGGGGTCTGCCTCCCAGAGCGAGCCCTGGGTTGTTGGGTTGTGCTTGCGCCCTCCCGCGAGTCCGTTGGGGGGGGGAGGCAGTATGTGTGGGGCCCAGTGGGATCGACTGTCCGGGTGTGGCTTGGCACTCTCAGACCTCGCCTCTGCTGCGAGGAGGGGGAACGAGATCAGGCTCAGGTGACCCTGCTGGGCTGGTATTGCCCACCAGCGCCTGTGATTTTAGTTGTAAGAGTCCGCAAGGTCTAGGCGCCTCGGGTGGGGCTTGCCCTGCCGGCCGTCCCCCGGCCCCTGTTGGGAAGGGGACGGGGCCGGTTCTGCCAGTTCAGGAACCTTTGGGGGCTTGGGGCTGTTCCGCCCTTCCCCTGCTAGACTGGCTTCCCAGCGCCTGATGGGAGCTTCCCGCCTGATTTGGGGGTCCTTTGTTCCCACGGGAGTGGGGAGGGGGAGGGAGGGAGCTATAGCTTCTTTGTTGGGCTTGGGTCTCCCGTTGGGGGAGGGGATAATGGGGGTGTTTGGCACATTTTTGAGGGAAGTGATAATCATTTTATTTTAGAAAGCTTAATGACATTATCTCCAAACAATTTGTGTTGTGAAAAGTCTTAGAACTTTGTGTCTCTGAGAAGAATGTCTGAAAGATATGACTTGGGTCCTAGAGAGATCTCGTTGAATCAGATTGCACCATGTTTCTTTACATGACAGGTGCTTTGTTAAGATAAATAATTGGCCTATCCTTTTTCTTATTTTTTTCCTCTTTTTAGTTTCATTTTCTTCTTATTCATCTTCCTTTTCTCCTCTCTCCACTGCCCCTCCTTGTCCTAACCTCACCTTTTCTTCCTTTTATATTCTTTATTCTCCTCCTTCCTTTCTTCTTCCCTCCACCTCCTTCCCTCCCTTCTACCCTTCTTTCATTTCTATTTCTTTCCCCTCCTTCCTTCCTTCCTCTATTACTTCCTTTTTTCTTCTTTCCTCCCTCCTTCCCTCCTTCCTTCCTGCTTTCCTTTCTCTATTTATTTCTTCTTTTTTCTTTCTTTCCTTTTTAAAATTTCTCTTTCTTTTTTCCCTTCCTTCCTGTATTCCTTCATTCTTTCCACCCTTCCTTCCTTCCTTCCTTCCTTCCTTCCTTCCTTCCTTCCTTCCTTCCTTCCTTCCTTCCTTCCTTCCTTCTTTCCTTCCTTCCTTCTTGGTTTTTTTCTCTTTCTCTTTCCTTTCTTATTATAGTTCTGGTGTTTTAAGTCAGAGCCTTTGTGCTTACTAGACTTTCAGTCATTTTTGCTTTGGGTTATTTTTTAGAAAGGCTATTTCTTTGTAACTAAGCCTGCTTATAGGACTGTGGGGTATAGCCTGTTGAGTAGCTGAAATTACAGGCATGAGCCAGCATGCCTGACTGGTCTATCCCTTTTCACCTTAGAAAACATAACAGAATGGTAGACAGTAATAGAACAATAGAAGAAAGTAGATGAGATTGAGAGGAGTGAGGCATATTTTATTCAAAGTTTGCTATCAATTATTTTGAAGACAAAGATGTGACTCATGCATGCTGTGAAAAAAAAAAAAGCCAAGAATCTTGATCACTGATGTTAGTAAGGCAAGAGTCACTAAGAGGGGCAGAAGCTCATGAAATGCTAATGTTTGAAGACTAAGAATCAATTTTAGATTCTCATGTTTTTGGAACATTTCAAAGGACCTAATGTTTTGCTATAAAAAAAAGATATTTATGTGTTCTGCAAGTAATGATAAGCAATTCTCTTCATTATAATTCTTCTGTGAGGCTTTCTTTCTTACTACTTTGCCTTTTCCCTTTTTTGTTTTCATGGTGGCCCCTCATATATCTCTAAACTTTAAACATTTCATTTATCTTTTGTTTTTAAAGATTTTTTTTTGTTTTTAAAGATTATATGTACATTCTTTAAACATTACATGCTAGAAATCTATCCACTTTAAGCCAGAAGGACAATACTACCTTCATAACCCATTCTTTAACAAAATGGTTTTCAGAACATTAATAAGACCACACAGAGACGCTCTGCTTTCCCTACCCATGGAAGGTGTGATGAATGGTGTATCTGAATGTGAATGGAAGAGATATTTTAAATGTCCAAAGAACAAATATTTGGACTTAGTTTGGACTGAAGGCTCACAAGAGTTACAAAGCAGTGAGCCAGACCCAAAGAAACATGGACTCTACGGCCTCCCTTATTGGGAATAATTAGTACAGGTTTAGGCAAGCCATAGCAGAGCATCACAAGGCCCAATAGCTATACCCTTAGAAACACATAAGATGATGCTAATTGAAATGAACTCCATGTTATGGAAACAAGTGATATATCACAGTTGTAACCACTTTCAACGTCCTATGTGTATGTGTAGTTTCTATTATAGATAATGTTTTGTATCACCTTCCTATGTTTGTACCTACACTATCTCTGTAATCTTATCTGAGTATATTGGAAACCGTGTTTACTGGTATTGGAAGTAGGAAATTCAAAGGGAATACCAAATTCGAGAGACACAGGGTAAAAAAAGAGAAATAACTACAAAAGCAATACTTGCAAAACTGTTTGGTGTAAGTGAACTGAACACCAGGGGGGAGGAGGGAAAGGGGGGAGGGAGGGGGGCATGAGGGACAAGGAAACAAACAGTACAAGAAATGTATCCAATGCCCAACGTATGATACTGTAACCTCTCTGTACGTCAGTTTGATAATAAAAATTTGAGAAAAAACAAAACAAAACAAAACAAAAAAAAACAAAGCAGTGTAGTTGGGAGATATGGATCAAATTAATCCTGCACAATGACAAAAGCACACACTCAGTCCTGTATTGTGAAATGTCTATCAGTGAAGGCTTGGGCAGAAGTCTGTCTTGCTTAAGCATAAAAGCCAATGTCTTTAAATAAAAAGAATACCAGCACTTGTTAATTTTTTATGTATGATAACATTATTTTAAGCCTTTTTCGTGAATGAAAATATTGGTTTATCTATTAGGATATATGTATATATAACTTTCTATCTTAAGGCAATGATGACTTAACAAGAAAGGAAAAATGAATAAAGAGGAGAAGAGGGGGACAATACAGACAAGAATTCAATGTATATTCTACAAAATTAAGAAGAGTGAGGGAAGTGGTGGGTAGGGGAGGGATGGGTGAGAATGTTGAAAAGGGTGACATGGATCAAGATATTTTGTGTCCATAAGCTGCTTTATTAAATGGAAAGTTCTTTGCACAGCTACTTAGAGATATATGAAAAGAAGATGAAAGTGAAACTCACTAGGAGCAACAATAGACAACCAGCAGAGAACAATTTTTTAATATTTTTGTATTTGAGTTCAAAAACTGAGTTAATGAAATTTGGATTCCTTCAACTTGTAACTCAAAAACATCAGATAATTTGTCTTCAATAGGAAGATTTTCAAGACAAAGGCTTAATATATCTTAGGTACTTATACAAAGTCAAGCAGAAGACTTTAAAGTGTAGGAAAATATAACTAATAACTAATGAAAGTATTGTTTATTCATAAAATGGAATATTTCCAACATCAAATATATTTTGACATAAAATTCAAAGCCATTTAATAATTTACAAAGACATGTTGGATCAATATTAACTAACCTTCATTTAAAGAAATGAAGAAATAAATGGATTATTTTGCTATTAGCCAGTTCAGAAAGGAACTAGTTATCATCAGATTCTTGTATTTTGTAACTTGCATATGTTGAGTCTGGTAAATACAGCCATTTTTGTAGCAGTTAGGCTGCTTGCTCTTTTAAATTGTTCTGTTGCATTTTGAAGAGTATTAAAATGTGTATTTAGGGTATATAAAACAATTATTCTCATTCTGTCTTTACAGTTACAAGAGAGAAGAGAGGTTTTGAGAAGGAATATATTAAGAATATACCAAAATACATGCTGTAATGGAAATAAGTTTTATGTTTTCTTACAACCTCATTCTGAGTCTTTTGACTGTCCTGCAGAAGGAAGTACTGCTCAGGAACTTCCATGGCCACTCTCACTGTGGCTTTATGCTATCTACATTAAGGTGATTGGCATGCAGCAGGAAATAAATACTGGTTTATGAAAAAGCTTTCCCACTAAACCAGTAAAACTATTTCTTTACACACAAAGCACATATACATCCATACAGGGAGGATATTGATATACATACATAATTGAAGGCAATATATAAACTGATTTGATTTTGTGGCAGTTTACAAAAATGATTTCATATTTTATCTATGTTATAAGCCTTATCTACTCAACTTTATGAAATAGTTGTGTTTCAATCATTGCAACTGCTTTGTGATATTTAATTCAGTAACTATAACATCATCTGTAACGTCCACCCATGAGAGGGCTCCATGCAGATACCCCCCACCTGTTTAAGTCTGAGCCCAGTACCTGAGTTACCTAGGTAACTGGAACACTTGGAGGCAGTTACCAACCTTCTCTGAGGTCAAATCCAATTCACCTGGCCACATCTCCCACCTTTCCTATATAATCCCGTTCAACACAGTCCTCTCTCTCTTTCCTTTTCTCTTACTCTCTCTTGCTCTTTTTCCCTTCTTCCTTCCCCTCTGTCTTCCCATGACTCCATCTTGTGTGGGCTGGCAGTTTGCTTTCCACCCAATAAACCCTTTTCTGCCTGAACCATGTGGCAGGTTTCCTTTCTGGTGAACCTTACATCTGTTGCTATGACTAGAGAGGGGACAGAGTCAGGATTCACTGGATCTCCTCCTTCCTCTTCTTTTTTCAGGGTTAATCCACCTCCTGACCACTCCTCCTTGGACCAAACTGCTGAAAAGCAGAGGAAACACACTTTGGACTTATCACCTTTACCACTGACGACACATTCACCACACTATCTCCTCTCTAAGTCTGGTGAGTGACTCCTGTCTACAGGTCCTCTGTCTGACCATGCCAGAGGGACCCCTTATGCCTTTTTGGCCAGTTTGTTCTCATTTCAGGGATGCCTGAATTAAGAACTTGACTCCTTGTGGTCCACATCTATGTCCTTATAGACTCCTGTGTCCTCACCAGACTACTCCATAGATTCAGAATGCCTCATAGGCTAGAAAATCAGTCTCAATGGCCCAGCCTTTTGACTTGTGCCCTCAAGAGTGCAATGCAGGCTGGGTTCCAGGGACTGCCCTTCTAGGCTTTCTCTCAAAGGCAGCAATTTTTGGTTTGATCCACTCCACAAGCCAAAGCAGTTTTAGAGAAATAACTCTGACAAATATTTGTGGTAAATTGCTAATAAGTTACAGCTCCTGCCTCATGAGACTTCTTCCAGGCTTCATTCAAGGACTACCAAGGGACAGATGCTGCTTGCCTTCTCCTGGAGGGGCAACATCTCCACTTTTTACCCCTAATATTGATGCCCCTTGCCAGCAGGAAGTATCCCGAAAGAGTTGGTGCCCCTTTTCATAATTACTAACAGGCTGGAATGTAAAGTCCACCGCTGGGAGAGCTCCAGGCAGATTTCCCCCATCTGTTTAAGTCTGAGCCCAGTACCTGAGTTACCTAGGTAACTGGAACACCTGGAGGCAGTTACCACCCCCTTCTCTGAGGCCAAATTCAATCCACCTCGCCATATCTCCCATATTTTCCTATATAATCCCATTCAACACAGTCCCCTCCCTCTTTCCTTTCCTCTCTTCCTCTCTCTTGCTCTTTTTCTCTTTTTCCCTTCTTCCTTTCCCTTTGTCTCCCCATGCCTCCATCTTGTGTGAGCTGGCAGTTTGCTTTCCCCCCAATAAACTCCTTTCTTCCTGAACCATGTGGCAGGTTTCCTTTCTGGCTACTCTTATATCATCAATGAAAGGATATTTGGTTATGAAGAGAGAATGTAAGAAGGTAAAGTTGAGAAAAGATTATGGGCCTGATCATCTAGCTTTTGGTAAGCTGCTTTAGGGATTTATATTTACATGGTGAAATATGATTCTAAATAAATATTCTGAGAGCAAGGTTGATGTACATAGTCTGGTGGCTGTTTAGAAAACGAAGCAGGGGGGAAGACGGCAGAGGAGTGGCTGAGCCCTGCAGAGCTCCCTCCGATATCGTAGTTTTCTCACCTCATAGAAACTGTTTCTCCGAGAAAGACAGCCAAAGTAAGTTCTAACAGTACAGGGATTCTGAACAGGAAGGAAAAATCGACTTTGCTGGTCTGAAAACACAGTTTTGAGCTCCGGGCGGCGTCCCGCCGCAGCGCCAGCGCCGGCTCCGGCACAGTGCCGGGCACAGCCCCCCCGCACTCCGCGCAGCTAAAGCGAGAAATACTCCAGACGGCAGCCGAGCACGGAGGACCTGACATCGCAGAGACAGCGTGAGTACCCCGCAAAAAAAAAAAAATTATTCTCGCTTGTGCCTACAATCCAGCTTCTGGAAGGCATCCCTGTCCCCACCGCCAGAGCAAAGCGCCATCTTTGCCACTGGCATAGGGTCAGACCAGACTGGAACTGAAGCGGGCCTGGGGAAAGCGAGGTCAAAAAAGCCATCTTTGAAAAGGGCAGGAGGGGTGGAATCAGTGAGAACCAGCTCCGCCCAGAAGAACGCCCCCTGCCCTGGCGGGAGGCGTGTCTGAGGATTATCCAGAGATGCCCCGCCCTGCCCGCCGGAACTTCTAAACTTAAAGCAAAAGCTGCGAGCAGCTACCAGGGGCACGGAAACAACAGAAGGAGGAACAAACAGTTCCGGGGCAGCTAAATGGTCCCGTCACAGAGGAAACTAATTCCCAGCCCCAAACGGAGCTGCATTCCATAGCTACCTATGCCAAAGAGGCCGCCTCCCTCAGGCAAGCAACTCTTAGTGGAGCAAAACAGGCCAGAGTCGCCACGCTCTGCTGAGTTCACAGTCTAGTCAAGTCCAGGCATCAATGGCAGCGGCCCCACAGCAGACAGAGGAGCCACAGTTCCTGTGACTGCCTACGTGCCCATCGACAGAGGACACCCAAGGCCTGCCTGCAAGCTGTGCGAACCTCAGAGACCCACCATTGCACCAACAGGGGAGAAGGTCAGAACAGATCCACCCCTTGCCAACTGAAATCAAGTCAAACCAGCCAATCAGGAAAATAGACTGCAGTCCACTGCAGGGAAACCTGAGACTGGTTTCTTTTTCTTTTCAAACATTTTTTTTTTAAATTTTCTTTTAAATTTTCTTTTTAATTTTTTCACACCTGAAACATCATTGGCTGTTTTTTTTTTTTTTTGTTTGTTTTCCATTTTTACTGGTTTGTTTTATCAAGTTTTTTTTGTGTTTGTTTATTTGCTTGGGTGTCCCTTTTCTGTTATTTTCCTTTATATTTACTTATGCTTCCTTGAAATAATTTTTCTCTGATTTGTGTATCTGTCTTCCAGTATTTTTACTTCATTTCTCTCATTGCGTCCTCTTCCTTTAAAAATTACTTTCCTATAAATAACACCTACACCCTTTTCTGCTAACTCTCCAGTGTCTGTCATTTTATCAATGTGCTTTCTACTGATTCTACTCTTCTCCACATTTCCACGTCACTGAAACTAAACCAAAATCACCACCCCCCCCCCAATACACTTTACTCTATTCTCTTTACTACCTCCAACTTACCCTCCTGACTTACTGCCTGGACCTCCAGGCTCCATTGACTCCTGGTTATAGGATAGAGGATATCCCAGCTTAATACGAGTGAATCAAAGGGGTTCATAGAGAAAGCCAGTCCTAAAAGAACTTAATATAAAAACAAGAATTGTGTATAAGGTTGTAAAAGTAAATAAGTAACTACTGAATACAGGGCCCAGGATCAGATGTTATATTGAAACTGTATTCTTTAGGAACACCAAATCTAACTTTATAGACAGGTATACAAGTTATCTGTATATAATTGTGAAATTGTAAGATTTACACAACAGTGCTTGGTAAGGGCTGCTTTGGGTCTTAAACAGTGCTCACAGGTGCTGGTAGACTGGCATTCCCAATCCAAATGGGCAGAAGAAACACAAGAAAGATGGCAAATAATGAAGTCTTATCCCCCACCCAAAACAAGCAGGAAGCAGAGCAGTCAATCAAAAACATAGAAGAAAACCCCCAAAATGCTCTACAAAGTTTACTGATAAACATGATAAATGAAAAGTTTGAATCTCTTCAGTCAATTATGTTAGAGCGTGAGGAGGCAAAGCAAAAATTAATGGAGAATTTCATGGCATCCACAAATAGAAAGATAAGTGAGCTTCAAGAGTCAAATGAAAAGATAGCTACCCAACTTAAAGATTTGAGAGACAACACTCAAAACCAAAGTAATGAAGTTAATGAAGTAAAGAAGTCCATACAGGACCTAAGAAATGACATGGAAATCATCAGGAAAGACCAGTCAGAAGGAAAAGAGATTCGAAATCAAGTAGCTAGCCTACAGTCCCAACTAACTGAAGCAGAGGATCGAATCTCAGGAGCTGAAGATTCCTTAGATTCTATGGAGAAAGATCAAAAATCAATACAAATCCAGTCCAAGCAACAAAACAGATCGCTACAGGAGATTCAAGACACAATCAGGAAGCCCAATTTAAGGATAATAGGTATTGAGGAAAACTTGGAGAAAGAGGTTAATGGGATAGGCAACCTATTTAACAGAATATTAGCTGAGAACTTCCCAAACATCCAGAAGGAAAGGCCTATACAGATACAAGAAGCATTTAGAACCCCAAATCGACCAGACCAGAATAGGACTTCCCACCGACACATTGTGATCAAAACAGCTTCAGCAGAGTGCAAGGAAAAAATACTCAAAGCTGTTAGGGCAAAGAAAACAATCACATATAAAGGAAAAGCAATCAGAATTACCCCAGACTTCTCAGCAGAGACCATGAAAGCAAGGAGAGCCTGGAATGAAGTATACCAAACTCTAAATAAAAACAACTACCAACCAAGAATTCTGTACCCCGCCAAACTCTCCTTCATAGCCGAAGGTCAAATAAAAGTCTTCCACAATAAGGAAAAACTGAAACAATATATCTCCACCAAACCAGCTTTACACAAAATCCTTAAAGATGTACTATACAGGGAAAATAATCAAGATCCCAACACAGACAGAGAAATAAACCTTAATTAGTAAACAGTAGATCAAGAAATGGGAAGACACAGCTTTAAACAAGACAGTGATAATGAAAGGAACAAACGATCACCTCTCAATCCTGTCAACATTAATGGACTTAATTCTCCAATCAAACGACATAGGCTCATAACTTGGATGAAAAATCAAGATCCATCTTTCTGCTGCCTCCAAGAGACACATCTATCCAGCAAAAGTAAACATCTTCTAAAAGTGAAAGGCTGGAAACAAATCTATCAAGCAAATGGCCCCCATAAGCAGGCTGGAGTTGCAATCCTAGTATCAGACAAAATTGACTTCAAATTAAAAAAGGTAAGAAGAGACAAAGAAGGATACTACATACTAGTAAAAGGATCTCTCCAACAGGAAGAAATAACCATCCTAAATATCTACACGCCAAATGCAGGAGCACCCAACTTCATCAAACAAACACTACTGGCTCTAAAAACATTCATAGACCCAAACACAATGATAGTGGGGGACTTTAACACTCCACTATCACCTCTGGACAGATCAACACGCCAAAAACTGAACAAAGAAACCACAGAACTAAACAATTGCATAGACCAACTAGACTTAATCGACATCTACAGAATATTCCACCCAGCAAGGACAGAATACACATTCTTTTCGGCAGCACACGGAACATTCTCCAAAATAGATCACATCTTAGGGCACAAAGAAAATCTGTACAAATTCAGAAGTATCAAAATCATTCCCTGCATTCTTTCAGACCACAATGGAATAAAATTAGAGCTCAACTCATTCAGCCACCACAGAAAATCCCACAATTCATGGAGACTAAAGAACACACTGCTGAACCATCAGTGGATCATTGAAGAAATTAAAACAGAAATTCAAATGTTTATGGACTTCAACCAAGTTGAGGGCACAAAGTACCAGCTCCTTTGGGACACAGCAAAGGCAGTACTCAGAGGAAAATTTATATCTCTGAGTACATACATCAACAAACTGGAGAAACAGCAACTCAGTAATTTAAGGAAGCACCTTAATTTTCTGGAGAGAGAACAGCAAGCCAAACCCCAAGTCAATAGACAGAAGCAAATAATTAAAATCAAATCAGAATTAAATCAATTAGAGACGAAAAAAACCATCGAAAGAATCAACAAAACAAAGAGTTGGTTCTTTGAAAAAATCAACAAGATAGACAGACCCCTGGCAAACCTGACCAAAGAACGAAGGCAGCACACTCAAATAAACAAGATAAGAGATGAAACAGGTAGCATCACCACAGAAATAACCGAAATTCAGAAAATAATAAGGGACTATTTTGCAAACCTTTATGCCAACAAATTCGAGAACTTGGAAGAAATGGATGATTTCCTAGAAAAAATTGATACCCCCAAACTCAACTATGAAGACTTAAACCTTCTAAACAGACCCATATCCAGTATTGAAATAGAAACAGCAATAAATGATCTCCCATCCAAGAAAAGCCCAGGTCCAGATGGATTCACCGCAGAATTCTACAAGGCCTTCAAAACAGAACTCACTCCAATATTTCTCAAACTCTTCAATGAAATTGAAAGAGAACGTTCACTGCCAGACTCATTTTATGAAGCCAGTATAACCCTCATCCCAAAACCAGGCAGAGACTCATCACGGAAAGAGGACTACAGACCAATCTCCCTGATGAACATAGATGCAAAAATTCTCAACAAAATTCTGGCCAATCGACTTCAACAGGTCATCAAAAAAATCATACACCACGATCAAACTGGATTCATCCCAGGGATGCAAAGCTGGTTTAATATACGCAAGTCAATTAATGCAATCCACCACATCAACCGGAGCAAGGTAAAGAACCACATGGTTTTATCGCTGGATGCGGAAAAAGCGTTCGATGGCTTTTGGTGTTGAGCTCTAATTTTATTCCATTGTGGTCAGAGAATGCAGGGAATAATTTCAGTATTTCTGAATATGCACAGATTGGTTTTGTACCCTAAAATGTGATCTATTTTAGAGAATGATCCATGTACTTCTGAGAAGATCATATATTCTGGTATTGCTAGGTGGAATATTCTGTAGATACTGGTTATATCTAGTTGATCTATGCCCTTGTTTAGTCCTGGGCTTTCTCTGTTGAAGTTTTGCCATGTTGATCTATCTAGAGGTGACAGTGGTGTGTCAAACTCTCCAACAATAAATGTGTTTGGATCTATGTGTGTTTTCAGTGTCCATGGTGTTTGATGAAGTTGGGTGCTCTGGCGTTTAGTGTATAGATATTCAGGATGGCTATATCCTCTTGTAGAAGAGATCCCTTTAACTAAATGTGCCTATAACTAAAAAGGGAAGCCTGGTATCAGGAAGCTGAATTCCAGTCCAGTGTCAATCATAACTTATGAGGAGTTTCAGTGTGTCATAGAGTGTTCTACAGTCCTGCAGTGTTAATACCAAGGTCAAGTCTCTTTCCTACCTCATTGTTATGTTCTAGCAATTGTGTATTTGTTATGTCAGACAAATATATTTTTGTTAATGATTTTTTGATAGGTTGTATCTTTTTGTTAATTTTAAAGTGATTTTTTTCTGCCATCAATAGTGTAATATCTAAATATTCAGGTTATTTGAAGGGCTTACTTACTTGCTTGATAAACAATACATATTTGTGGTCAATAAGACAAACACTTAACTGCATTAAATATAATTGTAATACACACATATGAAACATCATAAAACCCAAATGTAATACAGATAATTAAAGAATAAGATGTTTCAAATGTTCTAGTTAGGAAATAAAAATAGTGCAAAAGACATTAGACAAATTCATC
Organism: Perognathus longimembris pacificus; assembly: GCF_023159225.1. Lineage (NCBI taxonomy): Eukaryota > Metazoa > Chordata > Mammalia > Rodentia > Heteromyidae > Perognathus > Perognathus longimembris. Next base: position 56,169,055 of record NC_063167.1, read on the forward strand.
AAAGGAAATTTTATAGGGAGATTGGATTTGAGCAAGGACAAAAACAATGTTTAAATGTGAAATAAAGGAAGTGTATAGCTTCTTGATGAGGAGCTTCGAAGCTGAGCAGCACCTTGATACCATCCTTCCATCACTTTTTTTCCTTGGCACTCATATCTATTTATTCAAGCAGAGTGACCACTGTAGTGTCACTAGCATCCACCTACTTTTTTCTATTTTCATGACAAAAGTAGATGAAGAGCTATTTCTCTCAATTATGGCTCTCAAATCCAAAAACTCATTCATTTCTTTGCTTCTTTTATTTGTTGGGTTCATTGTCCTGTCCAACATTGCAAGTGAAACCTCTTACAATACAGAACCACCCTGTCTCTCCATTTTGTGCTGTGATTTGAGTACCAATCCTATACTCTTCATAGCAAGACCACAAGGTCTACCATTCACCGTTTGATTGGACATATATGGTAGGGAGACTGAGCTTCTTGTGACTACATAATAGGAACATTAGCCTTTATTACTGTGTTGTGAAAGATGAGGAATAAAGCAAAACAGGAAACACACAAGAGTTACAGCAGAGAACCTGCCTCAAGTTATGGAAGTAGATATATATGTGAGCCTTGGTGTTTCATCACGTTATACCAAATACTTGTCTAAGTGCTACCTTAACTTTTAACCTGGCCTTCTTGTTCTTGAATATGTTGATACTTTATTCTACTGCCCAAACCTTCTTGTCCCTTCTTTACTTTCTCTTTCCCTCCCTTTCCCTTTCCCTTCCTTCCTCCCTTCCTTCCTTCCTTCCTTCCTTCCTTCCTCCCTTCCTTCCTCCCTTCCTTTCTGCCTCCATTCCTTCCTTCCTTTCTTCTTCCTCTTCTTTCTTTATCTTTCTTTCTCTTTTCTCCCTCTTTTCCTCCTCTTCACTTTCCATCTCTCCCTCAATTCCTCCCTTTTTCCTATTCCTTTCCTCACTCTTCCTTTGTTTTCTTCCCTCCCTCTCTCCTTTCTTTCCTTCCTTCTTTTCCTCTGCCCATTCCCTTCTTCTTTTCTTTTGTATTGATGATAGAATCCACAGCCTGGCTCATTGTTGTGCATGCTTTCTCACGGAGCCCAATAATTGTTTTCTTTCTCATTGAATTCTTACTCATCTTTTAGAGTTAATTACAAAAGTAACTTTTGCTATGACCACACAAATGTATCCTTTCTACTACTGTAAACTACTTACTAACACTTTATTTTACTCTTTTCAGCTACAGATTAAAACATACCCATAAATAGGATCTCTAGCTATTTTCATTATGGGCTATAACCTTTTTGACTCCACCTTAATTCACTTATTAATTCAATTTTGAGTTTAGATTGTAATTTATTTAACTCTGCCACTGTATTAATCTGTGTACATGAAACACGGGAAAGTACTAGATTTCAAGAGAAAGAAAGCCTTAGAGTGTAGGAAGGACTCATGCTAAATAATTAGTAGAATGTCATAAATAAAAATGTGATATACCTTGCTAGGAATATGGGAGGTGAAGAAAGAATAAACATAGGAGGTGTTGATACTCAGTTGAGAATTTGTACTGAATGGAAGAAATGACTACATTGCCCTTAGTTTTGTTCCTATGTCCACAGTAAGTGCTTAACACTTGGGAAGAAGATAATCAAGTTAAAACGGTTGCACACATTTACCTGTTTCTGACTCATATGCTCTACTGCTATGTAGACTCAGTGAAAATGGTTTGAAGCTTTGATTCCTAAAAGACTTTAAAGAAATGACTACTTTAAGTGTTTTTTGAGCTATCAGGCAGTGTTATGATTACACATCATCTTCAGTACTTTGGCAAATATGATTCTTTATAGCCTTTCTTTTCTTTAAAATCTCCCCTCTCTCCCTCCCCCCTTTCTTGCTAGATAAATATGTGATGGCATTCCATGCAGAGTGAGCAAAACAGAATATCCAAAGATAATTTCTCAGTAGCTGAGAGAAGAAAAAAAATCTACTTGTCTTTCAAATGGTTTGTCTGGGGGAAAAGAGAATAGAAATGGCTTTTATTTAGTCTATTCAATAATTCAAATTACTGGAGAATAGCAGTGGTGTAGTCCCCAGGCAGAAAATTCTCTTATTTATTTTCAAAATAATTCCTTATGCCAATGATCTATTTCTACCACCTAATAAAAGTTGAAGATCGATTGATCCCAGGTGAGCACAGAGAGCTGGGCCTATGTGGCTGCAATTCAGGTGACACATGTTAATACCTGTGGAATTACACAGCATAGCAAAAGAAGTCAGAGGTAGTTCTGGTGAATTAATATTTAAAAATACTACATAGTTTTGAGACAATACTGCTCCCTGTGACCTTTGTATGAGGAACAGTAAGGTTGACTTTTGTATTTTAAATGTACTAATCTACTTTTCAAAATATCAGGAAAATCACTTGTCCATGATATTGAATATATGTATAAATACTTTACTGGAAATTTAAATAATTGTTAATATATGGTTAAAGTAAAAGAACAGCACTTTGCATGGCATATGCTGACATTTATGCTTTAATTTTCACAACTTCATTTTACAAAATTTTATTTATATAAGTGAGTTCCCCACAAGTGTGAACATTAGAAAGAAAAGTACATATACATTCACATAACCTTTTAAATCAACAGCTGCTGGCAAAGTGAATGGAGGAGGCCAACGAAATATGCCAAAGGTGGTTTAAAAACTTAACTCACATGAGTTCTGGTTATAAAATTTATTTGAACTTTGATGCCTGATTCCATTCTTTCAAGACTCCATGTAGTGCTGTTAAGTGGAATGGGAAATCAGTGATGAAAAAGGAGTTTGGAGTAGTTAAGGACATTGCCTCACAGGGTTCTTAAACGTGGCTTTTCAGAGGGAGGGATAGGGACCTTATGAAGTGGAGGCCCCCTTCTCCAGGATAGAATCCCACCATAAGGCCTTTCTAATGCATGTTCATGAGAAGAAGGGAACCCCTCTGCCCACAAGATGAGAGGCCTTGTCATCAGACAAATTACCTTTCCCTTTCTATGTGCATTATTTAAGGACACTAAAGAAATTAAGCAGTTGTTCTGATCTTGATGGATGATAGATAATTGTAGACAATTATAACTATTTAAACTTCCTAATGACTATGAAAACTTGTAGTGAGTTATTCATTAAAATATCCTCAAACTTGCTCTTATCATTAAGATGCCACATTTCCCTAATTTACTTGGGAAAACTTTTCTTGGGTTTAGTTTCTTAATATGGACCTTAATATTGTAATTAAAACACCAATTTTAAGCTTTCCTAATTTGTAGGTGCTTCACTTTAGAAATATAAACATGTTCGAAAATGGAGAATGATTCCAACAAAACTTACTTTCAGTTACATGTTCACTTTCCAAAGGCTAGTAAAGAAAATCTGCTTATGTCATATCTTCCTTTTTTTAAAAGCCCCACTGGGCCAAATCCTTCCTCAGGATTACACTACCATCTGTTTCCATTTGTTTGGTATTTGGATAAAATTGTTTCATTGGGTATATTTTTGAATAGTAATTAATAGAAGTAAATCAAACCTTTCAGTGGAACAATTCTTATATGTGGAATTACAAAAACAGATGAAAATATGTCTGCATATATCATGTTAATTTGAAAGTAAAGAGTAGAGATTTTTGCCTTGTGGCCTTGAGCAAGGTCAGTAGGACTCCTGTGGGTATGTCTTGGCTAAGTGCTCTGAAAATACAGATATCACAGGAAACAAACTGGATAAAAAAGTCAAGAAAACAGAAGCATATAAGAAGAAAACCTCAGAAACCCATATTTTGTAAAGTTAAAATAACATGTATAAATCATTCAGTAATTTTGGCAGTGTATTGGAGGTAAATTTTTATATTCCAGAGCAGTCATGACTAATTCTTCTACCTGCTGCTCCCTGGGTTTCTATATTTTTCATTGGTATTTTCTTTCTTTGGCTCTTCTGAGTGCAGGCAGCCTTCCCCTCTTGGGAAAGAATGATGAGGAGTCCAATTTTTCATTTTTCAATATGGTCTAAAAACCTCATCTGCATGCTGATCTCACTTTGAAATCAGTGGAGTCTCAGCCCCCTGAAGAAGTATTTAACTAAATGAGAAGCAGCTTGTGGGAACATAAGAGGGAAACTATTTTATCATATTAATGTATATTTCAAACTTAGAAGTAAGACATGATAGACCAGAGACAAAATTCTTATCCAAAGGCCATAAATTCAAAGAAACAGATTACGTTAAGAATTTGTTTAGTTCATTATAACAAGTCCCTCAGTTAGACAAAAGCAGAAATAAAGAGAAACAATTATGAATGCCATTAACATTGTGTTGTATGAACTGGCTTAGTTGAATACTTATTTGAATTCAGTGAATAAATAATGACAATGCTTGAAATGTTATTAAGACTTTGACTAGAAAGGATATTTTCAGAATCACAAACAATATATCTTTCTTATGTTTAGAAGGTTATAGGCACTATTTGTATCCTAATATATAGGGAAATCTTTGTAGGCACAGTCAGAGGCTGGTTAGATGCCTGAGATCTCTGTTTCCTTTCAGATCTGTCTAGTAGAGTGGCTGATGGCTCAGGGGGTCTTGATTCTGTTGAACACTGTGAGAATCACCTCTCTCTTAGGCCTTTAAAATCCATATGAAGTGGACTGGGGATATAGCCTAGTGGCAAGAGTGCCTGCCTCGGATACACGAGGCCCTAGGTTCGATTCCCCAGCACCACATATACAGAAAACGGCCAGAAGTGGCGCTGTGGCTCAAGTGGCAGAGTGCTAGCCTTGAGCAGGAAGAAGCCAGGGACAGTGCTCAGGCCCTGAGTCCAAGGCCCAGGGCTGGCCAAAAAAAAAAAAAAAATCCATATGAAGTGTTTTATCAAGAAATTGGACTTATTTGATACTTTATCTGATCTTTCTATATTTACATTTATATAAAGTAATACACACACAAAATATTTTGAGCATTTAGTGAGGCCATAGATCAGCTTTCTCTTTCTCTTTCTATTATCAAGGCTCATTTCTTGGTATACATCTCCCCACAAGTATCTTATTGATCCTTGTTTCCTTTATTCCATGCTTTCTACTTACCATTCTCTTCAGTGATGCATCTCCATGACTGTATCCTTAACTGTGCCTTCCCTGAAACTGAACCTCCACCCAGTACCACTATAATGCTCAAACTACATTATCTGCATTTTTTAATACAGAATTATTTCTTTTCAGACATTGAAAGTTTCAGTCCCTTGACAGGTCAAATTTTTCCCCGTCTTCAGGCTTGTTTTTGCACTCTTTCTTTTCTTTCCCTCCCCTTTCTTTATTGTCAAAGTGAAGTACAGAGGGTTATAGTTTCATATGTAAGGCATTACATTATTTATCCAACTTGTTACTTCCTCCCTTATTTCCCCTGCATCTTCCCCCTCCCCAGTTCTCTCTCCCCTATGAGTTGTACGGTTGGTTTATACCAATTGGTTTTGTAAGTATTGCGATTCCTGGCTATACAATGGATAAAGGGCTCATTAAAATATAGGCAGAACCAAAAAAAATTAAATTCCTCTAAAACAAATCTGCAAAGAACCAACGCCTCCGCACCCCCCCCCCCCCAACAAGCCGAAGACCTAAAAACAGACTTTTTTGAGGAGGAAATGAGAATGGCCAAGAGGCACACGCAGAAGTGCTCTACATCACAGGCCATAAAAGAAATGCAAATCAAAACAACATTGAGATTCCACCTTACCCCAGTAAGAATGTCCATTTCAGGAAAACTAATAATAACAAATGCTGAAGGGGATGTGGCCAAAAGGGAACCCTACTACATTGTTGGTGGGTAACCTTGTTCAATCACTCTGGAAAGCAGTGTGGAGGTTCCTCAGAAGGCTAAACAGGGCTTCCCTATGACCCAGAAGTCCCACTTTTGGGCATCTACCCAAAAGATTACAAGCACGACCACACAAAAGCCATCAGCACAACTATGTTCATCACAGCACAATTTGTCATTGCTAAAATATGGAACCCAGATGCCCCTCAGCAGACAAGTGGATCAGGAAAATGTGGTACATATGCACAATGGAATTTTATACCTCTATCAGAAAGAATGATACCACCCATTTGTAAGGAAACAGAAGGACTTGGAAAAAAATCATACTAAGTAAAGTGGCCCAGACCCAAAGAAACATAAATCCTATGGTTTCCCTCATAGGGAATAATTAGTACATTTCTAGGATAAACATAGAAGAATAGCACAACAGCTCAATATGAACACATAAGATAATACTAAGTGAAATGAACTCCATGTTATGGAAATAAGTGGTATATCATTGCTGTAGTTAATTAATTTCAACATGCCAAGTAAAACCATACCTTTTGTTCTTTTGTATTCCCTTCCTATGGTTTTACTCCTGCTATTACTGTAACTGATCTTAGTACCCTGGATACTGTATAGACGTGTATTGGAACTAGGGAAAGGAAAGGGAATACAAAATTGAGACATTCGGGCTGGGGATATAGCCTAGTGGCAAGAGCGCTTGCCTCATATACATGAAGCCCTGGGTTCGATTCCCCAGCACCACATATACAGAAAATGGCCAGAAGTGGCACTGTGACTCAAGTGGCAAAGTGCTAGCCTTGAGCAAAAAGAAGCCAGGGACAGTGCTCAGGCCCTGAGTCCAAGGCCCAGGACTGGCAAAAAAAAAAAAAAAAGAGACATTCTTTCCTTTTATAAACACATGGTTCATTATTTCAAGGGTCCTTTGGTTAACTGCCTAAATCCCTTTGGCTTCTTACCTGTATCCTTCCTTATAATACCTGCTAAATGAAAAGCCAGCTCTGGTGTCTAAGAAGAGACAATAAAAATCTCACAAGCTGTTCTTTCATTTATCTCAACAATTGCTTCTATCCTTCCATATGCATGTGAACACTTCGCTTGTAACCTTAGTCTAGTGAGCTTTCAGAGAGAAGAGTGTTTTGTTTTGATTTTGTTTGTGCACTACTGGGGATTCAGCCCAGAAACTCTCATGCTAGGCAATGTCCTACCACTTTTAAGTGTGCTCCTGCCCTTCTGTTTTTATTTTGTTATGAGACAGTCTTGTTAGCTTTGCCTAAGCTGTTCTGGAATGTATGATTTCCCAGCTTCTACCTCTTCAGTAGGTGAGATTACAGGGGTGTTCAGTAATAGCTATTTCTTCTTTCCCCATTCTCCTATGTCCATATCTGCTTGCACTATCTTTTCTCATCTCATAGGAAACATTAGTTCCAAATGTATACTTACAGTTTTTCTCTTCTAAGATTTTCCCAAACATTAGTTCATCGGTCCTAACTTCTTCCTTGTTCCTTCAAGTAATTACCCTTTACCTGGCCTTTTTTGTCAGCATGAAAATGCATAGGTAAATGTGCAAGCAAATAATGACATAACTCAGATTCCACACCCTTTTATATTATAATGGCCCTCTATGTGTCTGCAGTTCTGTTTTTTTCTTCAGCCTTACATTCAGATCTTCTCTTGGTGGAGCTATGTTCAATGTGTTGTCAAATGGCACATTGCTGTAGTGGAGAAGGACCATGCTTCTGAAGCCTTTAGATCTATTGCATCATCTTTGTGAATTATGTTTCACATGTAAAATTATTAGGCATGCTCCTTCTGATCCTAGTGACTCACTCCTGTAATCCTAGCTACTCAGGAAGTTGAGCTCTAGAGATCATAGTTCTAAATCAGCCAGGGAAGGAAAGTCCATGAAACTTCTCTCCAATTAACCACCAAGAAAGCCAGAAGTGAGGGAGACTTCCAGTAAGACAGCAGAGCAGCTGCAGTGCAATAGCTCAGCTCCCTTCAGCACCGCAGATTTCTCACCTCTTAGAAACTTTTACCACTAGAAATACAACCAGCGTAAGTTGTAACAGTACAGGGATTCTGGCCAGGAAGGAAAAACTGACTTTGCACGTCTGAAAACACAGATTCGAGCTCTGGGCGGTTTCCCACCACCCCGCCAGTGTCGGCAGCACCGGCACAGTGCCCATCACAGCAACCCGCACTCCACGGAGGTAAAGCACACAGCGGAGACCCGCTGGCGCCTGAGAACGGACGACCTGAAATCGCCGAGAAAGCGTGAGTACCCACGAAAGATATTCTCACTCGCGACCACAGAGCAACTCCGGCAAGGCAGCCCTGCCCCCACTGCCAGAGCAAAGCGCAATCTTTGCCACTGGCATAGGGTCAGACCAGATTGGAAGTAAAGCGGGCCTGGGAAAAGCGAGGTCAAATTAGCCATCTTTGAAAGGGCAAGAGGGACCAATCAGTGAGAGCCGACTCTGCCCAGGAGAACGCCCCCTGCCCAGGTGGGAGGTGTGCCCTGGGCCTGGCTTAGCCAGAGGTGCCCCGCCCTGCCCACCAGAACTTCTAAATTTAAAGTGAAAACAGCCACCAGCTCCCAGCAGCAGGGAAACACCAGACTGAGGTTCCTGAGACAGTCAAACGGTCCCATCACAGAGGAAGCCCAATTCCCAGCCCCAAAAGGAGCTGCTTTCCAAAGCCACCTCCGCGAAAGAGGCCACCCGGTGCAGGAGGCAGAAGCCTTGCACAGGCAAGCACCTCTCAGCTGGGTAAAACAGGCCAGAGGCGCCCCTCCCTGCTGAGTTCACAGCCTATTCAAAGGCAGTCTGTAAAGGCCCTGCAGCAAACAGAGGAGCAAGCTGAATTCTGCCAAACCCAGAAAATCAGGAATATAGACTGCAGACCATCATAAGGAAACCAGAGACTGGGGAAACACGACCCAAACAAAGACTCCATTTTTTTTTCTTTATCTTTTCAACATTTCTTAAACTTTAAAAAAAAAATTATTCAATTCGGAAACGTCGTCTTTTTTTTTTTTTCCCCATGTTTTCTATTTTTACCAGTTTGTTTTATCAAGTTTTTTTTTTCTTTTCTGTTTGTTTGGGTTGTTCCTTTGCTGATTTAAAAATTTTTTTTTCCTTTTTATTTTATCTTCTTTTTTAAATAGTTTTTCTCTGTTGTGTGCGTCTGTCTCCCACTACTTTTACTTTATTTCTCTCTCTGCATTCTCTTTCTTTAAAACTTACTTCTCTATGAAGAACACCTCCACTCTTTTCTGCTAACTTTCCATTATCTATCATTGCAACCTTATTCTCTCTACTGATTCTACTCTTCTCGACACTTCCACGTCACTGAAACTAAACCAAAATCACCACCTCCCCTCCCCAATACATTTTACTCTACTCTCTTTACTACCTCCACCTTACCCTCCTGACTTACTGCCTGGACCTCCAGTCTCCAATGACTCCTGATTATTGGAGAGAGGGTATCCCAGCTTAATAAGAGTGAATCAAAGGGGTTCATAGAGAAAGCCAGTCCTAAAAGATCTTAATATAAAAACAAGAATTGCGTATAGGGTTGTAACAGTAAGTAAGTAACTACTGAATACAGGGTGCAGGATCAGGTGTTATATTGAGATTGTATTCTTTAGGAACACCAAATCTAATTTTATAGACAGGTATACAGGGTATCTGTACATAATTGTGAACTTGTAAGATTTACACAACAGTGCTTGGTAAGGGCTGCGTTGGGTCTTAAACGGTGCTCACAGGTGCTGGTAGACTGGCATCCCCAATTCAAATGGGCAGAAGAAACACAAGAAGGATGGCAAACAATGAAGTCTTATCTCCCACTCAAAACAAGCAGGAAGCAGAGCAGCCAATCAAAGACATAGAAGAGAACCCTCAAAATGCTCTACAAAGTCTACTGATAAACATGATAAATGAAAAGTTCGAATCTCTTCAGTCAATTATTCTAGAGCGTGAGGAGGCAAAGCAAAAATTAATGGAGAATTTCATGTCATCCACAAATAGAAAGATAAATGAACTTCAAGAGTCAAATGAAAAGATAGCTAACCAGCTTAAAGATTTGAGAGACAACTCTCAAAACCAAAGTAATGAGGTTAATGAAGCAAAGAAGTCCATAAAAGACCTAAGAAATGACATGGAAATTATCAGGAAAGACCAGTCAGAAGCAAAAGAGATTCGAAATTAAGTAACTAGCCTAGAGTCCCGACTAACTGAAGCAGAGGATCGAATCTCAGGAGCTGAAAATTCCTTAGATTCTATGGAGAAAGATAAAAAATCAATACAAATCCACTCCAATCAACAAAACAGATCGCTACAGGAGATTCAAGACACGATCAGGAAGCCCAATTTAAGGATAATAGGTATTGAGGAAAACTTGGAGAAAGAGGTTAATGGGATAGGCAACCTATTTAACAGAATATTAGCTGAGAACTTCCCAAATATCCAGAAGGAAAGGCCTATACAGATACAAGAAGCATTTAGAACCCCAAATCGACCAGACCAGAATAGGACATCCCACCGACACATTGTGATCAAAACAGCTTCAGCAGAGTGCAAGGAAAAAATACTCAAAGCTGTTAGGGCAAAGAAAACAATCACATATAAAGGAAAAGCAATCAGAATTACCCCAGACTTCTCAGCAGAGACCATGAAAGCAAGGAGAGCCTGGAATAAAGTATACCAAACTCTAAATAAAAATAACTACCAACCAAGAATTATGTACCCAGCCAAACTCTCCTTCATAGCTGAAGGTCAAATAAAAGTCTTCCACAATAAGGAAAAACTGAAACAACATATCTCCACCAAACCAGCTTTACACAAAATCCTTAAAGATGTACTACACAGGGAAAATAATCAAGATCCCAATACAGACAGAGAAATGAACCCTAATTAGTAAACAACAGATCAAGAAATGGGAAGACACAGCTTTAAACAAGATAGTGATAATGAAAGGAACAAACAATCATCTCTCAATCCTAACTCTCCACATTAATGGACTTAATTCTCCAGTCAAACGACATAGGCTCATAAGTTGGATCAAAAATCAAGATCCATCTTTCTGCTGCTTCCAAGAGACACATCTATCCAGCAAAAGCAAACATCTTCTAAAAGTGAAAGGCTGGAAACAAATCTATCAAGCAAATGGCCCCCATAAGCAGGCTGGAGTTGCAATCCTAGTATCAGAAAAAATTGACTTCAAATTAAAAAAGGTAAGAAGAGACAAAGAAGGTTACTACATACTAGTAAAAGGATCTCTCCTACAGGAAGAAATAACCATTCTAAATATCTACACACCAAATGCAGGAGCACCCAACTTCATCAAACAAACACTACTGGCTCTAAAATCACTCATAGACCCAAACACATTGATAGTTGGGGACTTTAACACTCCACTATCACCTCTGGACAGATCAACACGCCAAAAACTGAACAAAGAAACCACAGAACTAAACAATTGCATAGACCATCTAGACTTAATCGACATCTACAGAATATTCCACCCAGCAAGGACAGAATACACATTCTTTTCGGCAGCACATGGAACATTCTCCAAAATAGATCACATCTTAGGGCACAGAGTAAATCTGTACAAATTCAGAAGTATCAAAACCATTCCTTGCATTCTTTCAGACCACAACAGAATAAAATTAGAGCTCAACTCAACCAGCCACCACAAAAATTGCTACAATTCATGGAGACTAAACAACACACTGCTGAACCATCAGAGGGTCATTGAAGAAATTAAAACGGAAATTCAAATGTTTATGGAGTTCAACCAAGTTGAGGACACAAAGTACCAGCTCCTTTGGGACACAGCAAAGGCAGTACTCAGAGGAAAATTTATATCTCTGAGTGCATACATCAACAAACTGGAGAAACAGCAACTCAATAATTTAAGGAAGCACCTTAATTTCCTTGAGAGAGAACAGCAAGCCAAATGCCACGTCAATAGACGGAAGCAAATAATTAAAATCAAATCAGAAATAAATCAATTAGAGACGAAAAAAACCATCGAAAGAATCAACAAAACAAAGAGTTGGTTCTTTGAAAAACTCAACAAGATAGACAGACCCCTGGCAAACCTGACCAAAAAACAAAGGCAGCACACTCAAATAAACAAGATAAGAGATGAAACAGGTAACATCACCACAGAAATAACCGAAATTCAGAAAATAATACGGGACTATTTTGCAAACCTTTATGCCAACAAATACGAGAACTTGGAAGAAATGGATGATTTCCTCGAAAAAAATTGATATCCCCAAACTCAACCATGAAGATTTAAACCTTCTAAACAGACCCATATCCAGTATTGAAATAGAAACGGCAATAAATGATCTCCCATCCAAGAAAAGCCCAGGTCCAGATGGATTCACCGCAGAATTCTACAAGGCCTTCAAAACAGAACTCACTCCAATATTTCTCAAACTCTTCAATGAAATTGAAAGAGAACGTTCACTACTAGACTCATTTTATGAAGCCAGTATAACCCTCATCCCAAAACCAGGCAGAGACTCATTACGGAAAGAGGACTACAGACCAATCTCCCTGATGAACATAGATGCAAAAATTCTCAACAAAATTCTGGCCAATCGACTTCAACAGGTCATCAAAAAAATCATACACCACCATCAAACTGGATTCATCCCAGGGATGCAAAGTTGGTTTAATATAAGCAAGTCAATTAATGCAATCCACCAAATCAACCGGAGCAAGGTAAAGAACCACATGATTTTATCTCTGGATGCGGAAAAAGCGTTCGATAAAATCCAACACCCATTTATGCTAAAAGCCCTGGAAAAACTGGGTTTCCAGGGAACATTCCTGAATATAATCAAGGCAGTTTATGACAAACCAACAGCAAGCATAACTCTAAATGCTGAAAAACTAAAACCATTCCCTTTAAAATCAGGAACAAGGCAGGGATGTCCACTCTCTCCCCTGCTCTTCAACATAGTACTTGAATTCCTAGCCAGAGCAATCAGGCAAGAAGAAAATATAAAGGGGATCCAAGTAGGTTAAGATGAAGTTAAACTCTCTCTCTTTGCAGATAACATGATCCTATACCTAAAGAATCCCATAGACTCTACCCCCAAGCTACTAGAGCTGATCCAAAACTTTGTCAAAGTTGCAGGATATAAAATAAACCTTCAAAAATCAATGGCCTTTCTGTATGCTAATGACCCAAAGACCAAGGCCAAAATCAGGAAAGCAACCCCCTTTGCAATAGCCTCCAAAAACATAAAATACCTAGGAATAACCTTAACCAAAGAAGTGAAAGACCTCTTTGAGGAGAACTTTAAAACCTTGAAAAACGAAATTAAGTCAGAACTAAGGAAATGGAAAAACCTCCCATGCTCCTGGATTGGGAGGATTAATATAATCAAAATGGCAATATTGCCAAAGGCTATCAACAAATTCAATGCAATACCCATTAATATCCCAACACCATTTTTTGATGAAATAGAGGAAGCAATCCAGAAATTCATATGGAATAATAAAAGACCTAGAATAGCAAAAACACTCCTAAGCAGAAAGAACAGTGCTGGAGGAATTACAATACCCAACTTCAAGCTGTATTATAAAGCTATAGTAATAAAATCAGCTTGGTATTGGCACCGGAACAAGCCTGAAGACCAATGGAACAGAATTGAAGACCCAGAAATGAACCCACAGAACTACGCCTACTTAATCTTTGATAAAGGAGCTAAGACAATAGTTTGGAAGAAAGATAGCCTCTTTAACAAATTGTGCTGGAAAAACTGGCTCAACACATGCAACAAACTAAAACTAGATCGTTATATATCACCCTGCACCAAAATCAATTCCAAATGGATTAAGACCTCGAAATCAAAACAGACACACTGAAAACACTAAAGGAAGAAGTAGGAGAAACACTTGGGCTCCTTGGTGCAGGACGGAACTTCCTGAACAAAGACCCAGAAAGGCTACAAATCAAAGAAAGGTTGGACAAATGGGACTGCATCAAACTGCAGAGCTTCTGCACGACAAAGTACATAGCTTGCAAGATAAACAGAAAGCCCACAGACTGGGAGAAGATCTTTACCGGCCATTCAACAGACAAAGTCCTCATATCTAAAATATATGCAGAACTAAAAAAATTACCTTCCTCCAAAACAAAACCGCAAAGAACTAATAGCCCCCTCATCAAGTGGGCTAAAGACCTACAAAGAGACTTCTCTGATGAGGAAATGAGAATGGCCAAGAGACATATGAAAAAGTGCTCTACATCACTGGCCATAAAGGAAATGCAAATCAAAACAACATTGAGATTCCATCTCACCCCAGTAAGAATGTCATATATCAAGAAAACTAACAATAACAGTTGTTGGAGGAAACCCTACTTCATTGTTGGTGAGAATGTAAACTGGTTCAGCCACTCTGGTGAGCAGTATGGAGATTCATCAGAAGGCTAAATGTAGAACTCCCGTATGACCCAGCAACCCCACTTTTGGGTATTTATCCAAAAAACTACAAACAAAATAAAAGAAAAGCCACCAGCACAACAATGTTCATTGCAGTGCAATTTTTCATAGCTAGAATATGGAACCAACCCAGTTGCCCCTCCATAGACGAATGGACCAGAAAAATGTGGTACATATACACAATGGAATTTTATACCTCTATCAGAAAGAATGACATTGCCCCATTTGTAAGGAAATGGAAGGACTTGGAAAAAATTATACTAAATGAAGTGAGCCAGACCCAAAGAAACATGGACTCTTTGGTCTCCCTTATTGGGAATAATTAGCACAGGTTTAGGCAAGTCACAACAGAGGATCACAAGAGCCCAATAGCTATACCCTTATGATCCCATAAGATGATGCTAAGTGAAATGAACTTCATTTTATGAAAATGATTGTTATATCAGAGTTGAAACTACTTTCAACATCCCATGTGTATCTGTAGTTTCTACAAGTGATGATATTCGTGTATCACCTTCTTGTGATTGTATCTACACTATCTCTGTAATCTTATCTGAGTGTATGGGAAACAGTGTGTACTGGTATTAGAATTAGGAAATTCAAAGGGAATACCAAAATTGAGAGACAAAGGGTAAAATACGAGAAACAACAACAAAAGCAATACTTGCAAAACTGTTTGGTGTAAGTGAACTGAACACCTCAGGGGGGGACAGGGGGAGGGGGGAGGGGGCTATGAGGGAAAAGGTAACAAACAGTACAAGAAATGTATCCAGTGCCTAACGTGTGAAAGTGTAACCTCTCTGTACATCAGTTTTATAAGAAAAACTTAAAAAAAAAAAAAGAAAGCCAGAAGTGAGCTATGGTATAAGGGGCAGTGTGGTAGCCTTGAATGAATAAAGCTCAGTGACAATGCCCAGGCCTTAAATTTGGTCCCAAGAACCAGCACACCTGTACACATGTGTGCACACACACACGTACACCCACAAGCTTATTCATTATAAACGTTCTTATTTCTTATTCTTTGATAACTGTCACAACTTGTAGCCTAATATGTTACATATAGTAATCATTCTATGTATTTTCCAACAAAGTAGCATACACCAGCAACACATTTTACTATAGCAATCTCTGTCACATTCTAGTTGTATATTATGTCCTTGAAGTAAAGTGAAACGTATGGCACTCATGGAATTACCTGACTTAGAAAAGTCAGAGTCTCTTTTTCATTCAGTTTACAATCATGCATAGCTAACTGCTCTTCAGATAAGGGGCAGGGCAATGCCTGCAGAAAACACCAACACCTTTAGTTCATATCATGTGTGAATCATTTAAGTTTTGAACCTCAGGTGAGAAGAAAATTTGTCATTTATTATATTTTATGTTTGACTTTTAGATACAACTCAGAGTTGTTGCCAGATAAGCTTTCCAATAATAAAGTATGACTTCAGTGCTGAGCTCTAAGTTTCATTCTTAATGATCACAATTTGATAATTTCAGAAATGTCCACAAAAGAAAAAATTGTGCAAATTATGCTTATGATATCTAAGATAGAGAAGTATAAGCAAAGCTGTTTCTTCATGACATCCAGTGGAGGCTTGTGTGATATTTCCAATTTTTTTTGAGTTTTTAGTATTTTAATTTTTTTTCAAATTTTTATTATCAAACTGATGTACAGAGAGGTTACAGTTTCATACGTTAGGCATTGGATACATTTCTTGTACTATTTGTTACCTCGTCCCTCATTCCCCCCTCCCTCCTCCCTCTTTCCCTTTCCCCCCATGAGGTGTTCAGTTCATTTACACCAAAAAGTTTTGCAAGTATTGCTTTTGCAGTTGTTTGTCTTGTTTTTAACCCTGTGTCTCCCTATTTTGGTATTCCCTTTCAATTTCCTAGTTCTAATACCAGTATAGACAGTTTCCAATATTCTCAGATAAGATTACAGAGATAGTGTACATACAACCACAGGAAGGTGATACAAGAACATCATCAATAGTAGAAGCTACAGATACACATGGGACGTTGAAAGTAGTTACAATTGTGATATAACAATCATTTCCATAACATGGAGTTCATTTTACTTAGCATCATCTTATGTGATCATAAGGGTATACCTATTGGGCTCTTGTGATGCTCTGCTGTGACTTGCCTAAACCTGTGCTAATCATTCCCAATAACGGAGACCATAGAATCCATGTTTCTTTGGGTCTGTCTCACTTCACTGAGTATAATTTTTTCCAAGTCCTTCCATTTCCTTACAAATGGGGCAATGTCATTCTTTCTGATAGAGGCATAAAATTCCACATTTTCCTGATCCATTTGTCTACTGAGGGGCATCTGGGTTGGTTCCATATTCTAGCTATGACAAATTGTGCTGCGATGAACATTGTTGTGCTGGTGGCTTTAGTGTGTTCTTGTTTGTGGTCTTTTGGGTAGAAGCCCAAAAGTGGGGCTGCTGGGTCACAGGGGAACTCTATCTTTAGCCTTCTAAAGAACATCCATTACTGCTTTCCAGAGTGGCTGAACAAGTTTACATTGCCACCAACAATGAAGTAGGGTTCCCTTTTGGCCACATCCCCTCCAACATCTATTGTTGTTAGTTTTCTTGATATAGGACATTCTTACTGGGGTGATATGAATCTCAATGTTGTTTTGATTTGCATTCATTTTATGGCCAGTGATGTAGAGCACTTTTTCCTATGTCTGTTGGTCATTCTCATTTCCTCATCAGAGAAGTTTCTTTTTAAGTCTTTAGCCCACTTGTTGAGGGGGCTTTTGGTTCTTTCTGGTTTTGTTTTGGAGGAATTTAATTATTTTAGTTCTGCATATATTATAGATATGAGGCCTTTGTCCGTTGTATGGCTGGTAAAGATCTTTTCCCAATCTACGGGCTTTCTTTTTATCTTGCTAGCTATGTCCTTTGCCGGGCAGAAGCTCTGCAGTTTGATTCATTCCCATTTGTCCATCCTCTCTTTACTTTGTAGCATTTCTGGGTCTTTGTTAAGGAAGTTCTGTCCTGTGCCAAGGAACCCAAGTGTTTCTCCTACTCCTTCTTTTAGTGTTTTCAGGGTATCTGTTTGTATTTTGAGGTCTTTGATCCATTTGGAATTGATTTTGGTGCAGGGTGATATATAACGATCTAGTTTTAGTTTGTTGCATGTGTTTAACCAGTTTTTCCAGCACAATTTGTTAAAGAGGCTATCTTTCTTCCATCCTATTTTATTTTAGCTCCTTTATCAAAGATTAAGTAGGCATGGTTCTGTGGGTTCATTTCTGGGTCTTCAATTCTGTTCCATTGGTCTTCAGGCCTGTTCTGGTGCCAATACTAACCTGTTTTAATTCTATAGCTTTATAACACAGCTTGACATTGGGTATTGTAATTCCTCCAGCACTGTTCTTTCTGCTTAGGATTGATTTTGCTATTCTAGTTCTTTTATTGTTCCTTATGAATTTCTGGATTGCTTTCTCTATTTCATTAAAAAATAGTGTTGGGATATTAATGGGTATTATATTGAATTTGTAGATAGCCTTTGGCAACATTGCCATTTTGACTATATTAATCCTCCCAATCCAGGAGCATGGGAGGTTTTTCCATTTCCTTAGTTCTGCCTTAATTTCGTTTTTCATGTTTTTAATGTTCTCATCATAGAGGTCTTTCACTTTTTTGGTTAAGGTTATTCCTAGGTATTTTATGTTTTTTAGGCTATTTGAAAAGGAGTTGCTTTCCTGATTTTGGCCTTGGTCTTTGCGTCATTAGCATATAGAAAGGCCATTGATTTTGAGTGTTTATTTTATATTCTTGTATTTTGCTAATTTTTGGATCAGCTATAGTAGCTTGGGAGTAGAGTCTATGTGGTTCTTTAGGTAAAGGATCTTGTAATCTGTGAAGAGAGAAAATTTAACTTCTTCTTTTTTTCTATTTGGATACCTTTTATGTATTCTTTTTGCCTAATTGCTCTGGCTAGGAATTCTAGTACTATGTTGAAGAGGAGGGGAGAGAGGGTACATCCCTCTCTTGCTCCTGATTTTAAACGGAATGGCTTTAGCTTATCACCATTTAGAATTATGCTTGCTGTTCATTTATCATAGAGTCCCTTTATTATATTCAGGAGTGTTCCCTGGAATCTCAATTTTTCCAGGTCTTTTATCATTAATGGGTGCTGGATTTTATTGAACGCCTTTTCCGCATCTAGAGATATAACCATGCAATTCTTTACCTTGCTTCAGTTGTTGTGGTGGATACATTATTTGCCCTGTGTATATTGAACCAACTTTGCATCCCTGGGATGAATCCTGTTTGATCATGGTGTATGATTTTTTTGATGACCTGTTGAAGTTGATTGGCCAGAATTTTGTTGAGAACTTTTGCATCAGTGTTCATCAGGGAAATCGGTCTATAGTTCTCTTTCCGTGATGAGTTCCTGCCTGATTTTGGAATGAAGGTTATACTGGCTTCATAGAATGTGTTTGGTAGTGAACTTTCTCTTTCACTTTCATTGAAGAGTTTGAGAAATATTGGTGTGAGTTCTGTTTTGAAGGCCTTGTAGAATTCTGCTGGGAATCCATATGGACCTGGGCTTTTCATGGATGGGATATCTCTTATTGCTGTTTCTATTTCAGTGCTGAATATGGGTCTGTTTAGAAGGTTTAAATCTTCATGGTAGAGTTTGGACATATCAATTATTTTCTAGAAAATCATTCATTTCTTCCAGGTTTTCAAATTTGTTGGCATAAAGGTTTGTAAAGTAGTCCCTTAATGTGTTCTAGATTTTGGTTGTTTCTGTGTTGATGTTACCTGTTTCATCTCTGATCTTCTTTATTTTTGGTGTGCTGCCTTTGTTTTTTGGTCAGGTTTGCTAGGGTTCTGTCTATCTTGTTGATTTTTTCAAAGAACCAACTCTTCCTTATGTTGATTCTTTCGACTTTTTTTTGGTCTTTAAGACATTTAATTCTGATTTTATTTTACTTATTTTTTCAATCTATTGACTTGGGGTTTGGCTTGTTGTTCTCTTTCAAGGAAATTAAGGTACTTCTTTAAGTTGTGGAGTTGCTGTTTCTCCAGTTTGTTGGTGTATGCACTCAGAGATATAAATTTTCCTCTGAGTACTGCCTTTGCTGTGTCCCAAATTAGCTGGTACTTTGTGTCCTCATCTTGGTTGAATTTCATAAAAATTTGAATTTCTCTTCTAATTTCTTCAATGACCCACTGATGGTTCAGCAGTGTTTTGTTTAGTCTCCATGAATTGTAAGATTTTCTGTGGTGGCTGTTTGAGGTGGCTGTTGAGCTCTAATTTTATTCCATTGTGGTCTGAGAGAATGCAGAGAATGGTTTTGATACTTCTGAATTTGTACAGATTTTCTTTGTGCCCTAAGATGTGATCTAGTTTGGAGAATGTTCCATGTGCTGATGAAAAGAATATGTATTCTGTTGTTGCTGGATGGACTATCTGTAGATGTCAGTTAAGTCTAGTTGGTCTATGCAGTTGTTTATTTCTGTGGTTTCTTTGTTCAGTTTTTGGTGTGTTGATGTGTCCTGAGGTGACAGTGGAGTGTTAAAGTCTCCAACTATTTTTGTGTTTGGGTCTATGAGTGTTTTTAGAGTCAGTGGTGTTTGATGAAATTGTGTGCTCCTGTATTTGGTGTGTAGATATTTAGGATGGTTATATTCTCTTGTAGGAGAGATCCCCTTATTAGTATGTAGTAACCTTCTCTGTCTCGGCTTACCATTTTTAATTTGAAGTCAATTTTTTCTGATAGTAGGATTGCAAGCCCAGCACGTTTGTGGGGGCCATTTGCTTGGTAGATTTTTTTTCCAGCCTTTCCCTTTCAAATGTTGTTTGCTTTTGGTGGATAGATGTGTCTCTTGGAGGCAGCACAGTGATGGATCTTGATTTTTTATCCAACTTATGATCCTATGATGTTTGATTGGAGAATTAATTTCATTAATGTTGAGAGTATTGAGAGATGATCTTTTGTTCCTTTCATTATAGCTATCTTGTTAAGAGCTGTGTCTTCCAAATTCTTGATCTACTATTCTGGCTTTCTGTTTAGGGTTCATTTCTTTGTCTGTATTGGGATCTTGATTATTTTCCCGGTGTAGTACATCTTTGAGGATTTTCTGTAAGCCTGATTTGGTGGAGATATATTGTTTCAGTTTTTCCTTACTGTGGAAGACTTTTATTTGACCTTTGGCTATGAATGAGAGTTGGCTGGGTACAGTATTCTTGGTTGATATTTATTTTTATTTAGGGTTTTGCATATCTCATTCTGGGTTCTCCTTACTTTCATGGTCTCTGCTGAGAAGTCTGGGATAATTCTGGTTGATTTTCCTTTATATGTGATTGTTTTCTTCTCCCTAACATCTTTAAGGATTTTTTCCTTGGACTGTATTGATCCTGTTTTGATCACAATGTTTCAGTGGGAAGTCCTATTCTGGTCTGGGGTTCTAAATGCTTCTTGTATCTGGATAGGCCTACCCTTCTGCATATTTGGGAAGTTCTTAGCTAATATTCTGTTAAATAGGTTGCCTATTCCATTAACTTCTTTCTCCAGGTTTTCCTTAATACCTATTAGCCTTATGTTGGGCTTCCTGATTGTATCTTGGAGCTCCTGGAGTGATCTGTTTGGCCAGTTGGATTGGTTTTGAATTGTTTTTTGATCTTTCTCCATTGATTCTTGGGACTCTTCAGTTCCTGAGATTCTATCCTCTGCTTCATCTAGTCTTGACTGTAGGCTAGCTACTTGATTTTGAATCTGTTCTTCTTCTGACTGATCTTTCTTGATGATTTCCATGTCTTTGCTATAATTCTCTCTTAGGTCCTGCATGGACTTCTTTACTTCATTAATTTCATTCTGCGTGTTGTCTCTCAAATATTTTAGCTGGGTAGCTATATTTTCATTGGACTCTTGAAATTCATTTATCTTTCTATTTGTGGAGGCCATGAAATTCTCTTTTAATTTTTGGTTTCTGTCTGTGAGCTGTGGGCTGTGGGCGAGCCTCCCGCCTGGGGAGGGGTCATTCTCCTCGGTGGAGCTGGCTTTCACTGGTTGGTCCCTCTTGGCCTTTTCAAAGATGGCCCCTTTGTCCTCACTTTCCCCTGGCCTGCTCTAGTTCCAATCTTGTATGACCCTATACCAGTGTCAAAGATGGCGCTTTGCTCTGGCAGTGGGTTAAGGGCTAGCTTCCAGAAGCTGCTCTGTGGGTGGGAGTGAGAATGTCTTTCATGAGGTACTCATGCTTTCTCTGTGATTTCAGCCCATCCATGCTCAGCCTGCGATCCACATGTGTATGTGGCCATCTGTAGGTTTTCTTCCTGGTCGCTGTTGTTGTGCTTTAGATGTGCAGAATGCCTGGCGTTGTGCAGGCACCAGCACTGGTGTGATGGCAGGATGCTGCCCAGGGCTCAAATCTGCATTTTCAGGCCAGCAAAGTTGATTTTTCCTTTCTGGCCAGAATGCCTATACTCTTAAAACTTACTTGGGCTGTCTCTTTGGAGTAAAAGTTTCTCTGGAGTAGTAAAACTGGGATGTCAGAGAGAGCTTAGCTAGGCCTCTGCTGCTCCTTTGCTGTGTTCCTGGAAGTCCGTTATTGACTTTTAATGACCTTTGTGACTGTTGAGAGATTTCCTTTAGGTCCTCCAAATGCCTGAAATTATAAAGAAAGGAAAGATGCAAAATGCTAAGCATATTATCAACTACTCATGGAGAAAATTCTTCCAAAAGTTATAAAACCACTAGCTTATGCAGATAAAACAATTTTGTTTGACCAAAAATTCATAAAGAGAATTTCTTTGTGAATCAAGTTATCTAAGAGGTGAGAGAGAAAATATCCCAGACATTTTTTGTCCTCTTTTTGCATGTTAGTGTGGGGGGAGTGTGACTCTTCTATTCTATCATATGTGTGTGTGTGTGTATGTGTGTGTGTGCATACATACATATATGTGTGTGTATTCACAAGGTATTTGAGTTTGTAAAGTCACCATTTTTGTTCATTTCGTAAGAGGGACTCTACTAAAATATCTAATCAATATTTTCAAATGTAGGGATATCCTATGAGAAATAGTTTAATTTCAAGATATTAGCAGTGTTCTGATGGAAAATTGGCTGAGTGAATATCCAGGGGCATTTCCTGTCATCAGGGGATGGAAGGAGAAAAAAGAATCCCACATCAGCACAGGTATGATTTCATTTTAAAACCACTCTGTGCAGTTTGAATCAATTTACTAATTACCCAATGTGACATACTGTATAATATGAGAAATTCCAAAAAATCCCAGCCATAAAATTTTGTATCATTAAACCATCATAAGCAGAACACTCTGTGTTTTTTTGTCCTATTAATGTATACAATATTGTCCATTGTATATTGTTCATTTTATGGTAGTTACAGTATTTTTTCCAATTGTACCCATCAGATCATTTGCATACTCTGTATTCTGTAGCTTCAGTTCCTGAGAAATATTAATAGGGAATCATTAATATGAAGTGACAAGAGGACCAAGAAATGTAACAAATGACTCATTTTTGTGATCAGTTTGGAAAAAACAATGAAAGTTTTGAAAAGAACTAGACCAGAGAGTAACGTGTTTCATCAGAGGCTCAATTACAGTGAGTTTGTGTGATATATTCAGTAGCACTTGCTAAAACCCTAGAAATACAAAGAAGAGCACATCCAACCTGAGGATTGTTTGCCCACACTCAGGTACTGTTTTTTGAACATATCTCTTTCTGACCATGTAGAAGAGGAGAAAGATAGATGGTTTTATATGGAGTCACTGCACTTTCACCTGCATTATTATTTTGTTGCCTTAGAATGGGCATCAGCAGAAAAATTTGACAGCCTGTATATTTATTTTAAAACAAGCTACTAGAGAGGATAGGGAACACACAGATTGATACAATTTAGAGAGGCTGACTCTTCTGTTAGATTTTTGTGAGGGAGAGTTTTTTTGTCAGTTTAGTACTTTCTCAGTCTGTTTTTTTCCATCTGGCAATTTGATAAATTGATTATTTGAAATCTTATAAATTAGTAAGCAGAAGTTCCATTTGGGTGAAATTTCTCCCTTTCTAAATTCCTTCTCTACTCAAGTGGACTCAATTCAAAGAAGAGCCTTAGTGCATTACAAAGATTGTATATGTATATATATATATAATATATTATATTATATAATATATTATATATTATATTACTATATATTATATGATATTACTATATATTATATGATATAGTAATATAATATATTATATATAATATACTATCAAATAATGTGATTTGATTTAGCAGAGAAAAAATATGTAGTGGCAAATATTTTCCAATTAGTAAAACTTGGCAGATAGTGATTTATTTAAAAACATTTTATATTTACCTTTGCTCTTAATTCAGCTTCAGTCTGTCAAAGGGTCCAGCAGGCATTTACTCCATCCCAATATCCCCACTAGGGTTTAATGTTATCACAGTTACAAATATGAATTACTTATTAGTACCAGAGAAATTTTATCTGAAAACCAGTCACATAGAGGCATAAAATATTAATGTGTTATTATTCTCATAATTATAGTTAAGTAATGTCTACAAGTTATGTAGAGAAGGTTAATTAAAGGGAGAATGAAATGACTAAGCAGTATAGCAGTGGGGCATTCTGTGGACCAGGGAAGACATGAACCATCTTTTCAGTTTTGACATGAGCTCAATATTCCTCAGCTGACTTCTTCCTACTTATAACATGGACTTAAGTCCCTCACTGGATCAATAATGCAAATACTAAATCATTCTTGGCTGGAAGATTAGTGAAAGGTACAGATGTATTATGATATTGTGTCATGGTAAAGAACTTATGTCATTCTCCATGGACAGCATCCAACCTCACCCTCTTGTTTTAGGGAGAACATTGATTTATGAAGCACAACAGAAAGGACAGAGCCTAATTTCCTGTAGTTTGGAAGTAATTAAGTATTGTTTTCAATGCAAATCAAGACACATGACCTCATCATATTGTCATTTGTGGGAATAGCAAAGGCAGGAGGATGACCTCCATTTTGCTGTACCCACAGGAATTTTCAAAGGAAAGTAAAATCATGATTCTTATAAAGACATAAACATGAGAATATATTAAATATTTCACCAGATGCATTAGTGAATAAATTGGTAGGACATTGCAAGTTATTTATAAGTCAAAGAAATTACATGAAAATATGGAATGTTGAGATGCAGGCACAGGAGGAGGCAGAGCATCTTTTCCTCCTTCCAAATGTGATTGTCTTTTCAAAGAGTTTATTTTCATGTCAAA
Source organism: Perognathus longimembris pacificus (assembly GCF_023159225.1). Lineage (NCBI taxonomy): Eukaryota > Metazoa > Chordata > Mammalia > Rodentia > Heteromyidae > Perognathus > Perognathus longimembris. The sequence goes on from NC_063167.1 coordinate 56,193,654, forward strand.
AGATAAGAATTATTTTCAACATGGAGGATATTAATCAGACAACCCAGAAGAAAGTGCAATAGATATTGCATAGTTTTCCCCTGATAATCAATGTTTTCCCCTACTGTTTAGACATGAGCTTTATCTGTCCCCAGTTGTGCTTCTATCTCTGATAGTCCAGTACTGTCAGAACAACTCAGTTAAAACTCCAAAGAAAGCATTTGAATTGAAATTCCCTTATAGGTCTCTTTGAAACACCAAGTGTGAAAAGCTTGTCTAGTTTTTCTTGAATTAGCTTGCCAATGGAGATAATCTATGCTGAGAAGCTCTAGAATAAATTATGCAGCTAAATCCTAATAGAAGGTCATTGCTAGAGACCTTGAGGGTAAAGAACAAAAATAAATAAATACTTATAATACAAAATTACAGTTTTTAGAGTATCATCCTTTTCTGGTTTATTCATTATAGCTTTTCATTTTTTTGGAGAGTAATTTGTAATTGCACAAATTGTAAGTAGCGAATAGAGATAATATTTGTCAATAAATATCAAAATAAATTCTGTCAAATAAAGAGTCCATTAATCTCTTTTTATCTTCAAAGTACTCTAATTGAAAAAGCAGTCTAAAGTTATTTGCAAATTTTATTCCATATGTTTCTGACTTTTAAGTTACTTTTTGAAGTGGTTTCAACAATTTATCATTATTTTATTAAAGCGGTATTTTTTGACATGGTATTGTGACTTTGATATTTCTGTAGCAGACATATTAGTCTTTTAAGATTTGTTATGAAACATCAAAAAACCATTCAGAACCTGTGTATAAAATAGTTGTAAATTCAAACTGGCTGGTCATATTAAGAATGTAAGCATAATTTGAAGTACAAACTAAACTTTCGAGTAACAGGGGACTATTGGTAGATGAAAAACAGAGTAGTAGGATTATCAGATCTCCCTCTCTCTCACTCTCTTTCTCTCTCTCTCTCTCACATACACACACACACATATTTAAATTTTATCTTATTTTCAAGGTGATGTACAGAGGGATAACAGTTACATATGTAAGGTAATGAGTACATTTCTTGTAAAACTCATTATCTCCTCCTTCATTTTTCTCCCACCTTCCCTCCTCCCCTTCCCCCCAAGTTGTACAGTTAGTTTACAACATATTGCCTTGTAAATCCAGATCATATTTTACTTTTTGAAAACCTTACACAGTTTTGTGTGTGTATGTGTATATATGTACATATATATTTACTATACATACCCATATTTATTTATTTTATAAATAAATGTATATTTATTCTCACCCCTCTGTGATCTGTTTTCCATAACTCCTATATTAGGGCATAGTAATTGCATAAATAATGGCTTTCATTGTGATATTTTCATATGTGTATAAAAATCCTAATGTACTTTTAAGTTTACAGAAAAAAAACAAGAAGAGATGCAAGCCATTTCTTTTTGTTGAAGTAGAATTTAAGTATTGTTGCAAAAGGTATGTTTTGAAAAGAATGATTGTGTTCACAGAGTTGCCAAAGTTGGTATTTCCTCTCTAGTGCTTTCCAGAAACTCTGATTAGTTTCCAGAAACTAATGGTTCATACCACTTTCATGATCTCATTCTTTACCTGAATAGAAATTATTCCTATGCCCACACCCAGAGTCTTAGCAAAATGGAAGGTAGAGATGGGAGAGTTGTAGTTTGAGTCTAGTCTGGCCATAAAAAGCAGCCCTTATGTCAAAACACAAATTCGTTTGGGTGGCACACATTTGTAACCCAAGCTACTTGAGAGCAAGAGATAGGAGGATAACTGGGTTAAGTCAGGGAAAAATGTGAGACTGTATTTGAAAAGTAACTAAATAACAGGACTGCAAGAATTTAACTGGTAGAGTGCTTGCCTGGTAAGTATGAGTCCTTGAATTCAGATCATTACAATACTTCTTGGGGTAGGAATGAGAGTGAGGGGAAAGAAAAGATTATTTTGAGGTCTTGATGGCTCTATTACTTTTTTTTTCACTCCCTATTTTATTTATACCATTAGGACATGTGTAGCACAGGCCACATTATTGGAGCATTCCTATTCAAGCATTGCTTATTAGAAGCTGATGGCTAAGATTCATAAGAAAAACCATTGGTATATGCCCAGTTAGTATGCTTTTAATTAATCATACTCCTCCACATAAATCACAGCTATATGCAGCCAAAGATGCAGGAATACAATTTCTTGTTAGGCTATTAAAATTCTGAGGAGAGAATTTGGAACCAGACAGAAAGTTTAAATTCCAGTGTCATCACACAGTAACTGAACATTCTAGAAGTTAACCTGCCTGAACTCCTACTTCTATGAAAGTTGACACAATCAGAGATGATACATATAGCTACCTAGCAGAAGGCCTCTTTAGAAATCAGCAACTTATTAGCATTTCTGAGGTTTTCTCTTACTACATATGTAAAAGGCTAGACTATTTCTGGGACTTTACAGAGGTAAATATTATGATAAAAGTGATGGTCAGCAGACATGTATAAGAGAGTGGCTGTGTATTTAGAAAGACCTGTGCTGTGGAAGGTGGTGGTACTTACAGATAGAAAGCCAATAAGCAGAAAGAACATTTAAATAAGGACTGGAAATCAGTAGGCATTGAGGAAGGGCTCAGGTTGTGTGCCTTATAAGCAAAAGAACCCAAGGTAATTGGAGAAAAAAAAGAAAGCAAGAATGGTGTGAAGAAATGTAGAGAATGAGAGGATGAAGATTTGTGAGATGCTGCTGGAGAGGTGAAAGGATTCCATATGTGACTGGAGACTCAAGTATAGAGTATGCACATGTGCTAGAATCTCTCTCTCTCTCTCTCTCTCTCTCTCTCTCTCTCTCTCTCTCTCTCTCTCTCTGTGAATTTTTTATATGGAAACTTAACCCAGGGAATTTTACAGAACATTAGGATTCTATTACTTGAGCTATTCCTACTACATCTTTGTATTTTGTTTTTGAGATAGGGTGTTATTAACTTTTCTAGGGTTAATTCAATCCTTCTGCCTCTACCTAAAGTGTTGTTGAGATTTCAAGAGATATGTTAGGTCCCCCAATTTACATATTAATGGTGATTGGAAGTGGGAATTATAGGTAGTTATTTGGTCATAAAAGCTATAGCCTCCAGGCTGGGAGTGTAGCCAAGTGGTAGAGTGCTTGCCTTACATACATGAAGCCCTGGGTTCAATTCCTCAGCACCACATATATAGAAAAAGCGGGGAATGGTTCTGTGGCTCAAGTGGTAGCGTGCTAGCATTGAGCAAAATGAAGCCAGGAACAGTACTCACGCCCTGAGTTCAAGCCTCAGGACTGGCAAACAAACAAACAAGCAAACAAACAAAAACCCCAAAACAAAAGCTGTAGCCTCACAAATGAATTAAGCAATTTATGAATTAATGAGATGTTGAATTATCAAAGGAGTACCTTGGTTGCAACTCAAATTCCATCCAATTCCATCTAGCAGGTTTGCTCTGTCTGATGGTGTCCTCATGAAGGTCTGTATCAAATAGATGCTGGTTTCACACTCTTGAACTTCCCAGTCTTTAGAACCATGAGCCAAATAAACCTCCATTCTTTATAAATCACTCAGTGTATTGTATTTTGCTACAGTTAGAGGGAATGAAGACTCTGCACTGTAGGATGCAGGAAACCATTTTGCTGTGGGAAATATCTTTCTTCTCACCTAAGTTAAATCCCTAAAAAAAAAGAACCCTGTACAATTTCCTTTAAATATGTCTAATGTTAAACACTTCCTAATCAATCTGCTACACCACTTTATCCAATGTCATCCCTTACCTATTTTGTTACAATATACTTTTAGATTATCCCTCTTCTATCAACATTTTTTCTTTGCTATCTTTTTTTTTCCTGCATAGCTAACAAAAAGGCTTTATTTAAATTCTGAGAATTCTCCCCTGACTTCCATGAGACTTCCATAGTGAGAACAAGCCTTTACCTTGGGTAACAGAGTACCACAAGAAAAACAGCACATTCAAATGAGCAATTCTGGTAAGATTCACAAAGTTATATGCAAAGAAAAAGGGTAGTTTCTATCTTCTGAGAGAGAAGGACTAGTATTGGATCAAGAAGTGAATGATAGGGATGGCCATTACCATCTAAGGGTCTGAAGGGAGAATGAGAAGAAAGTATTATTGGCATGAATGACATAGAGAGCTTCAGAGGAAAAGTTATGTCCATCAACCTGTCTGAGGCCAACCTGCAACCAGGGTGCTGGAGTATTACCTACCTCATGATTTTTCCTATTCTTCAAATCTCTCTAGTTCTTACATTAGTCAAACCCAATCAGAGACTAAAGGCTGGGTAACTTATCATTAAATATGTGCATAGATAAGTACAGATCAGGGTGTAGAGGGTGAGTATACATTTGGGATACATCCATTGAGACAAATGGAAGAGTCATTCACAATGCCCTATTTAAGATCCTACTGCATTTGTCCCACTCCTTCATCTACTAAATCTGCCAGAGTTTTTCTTGCTTATTTTGATCTGCTTATTTTTTTTTCTCACTTCATGTACACAATTTACTTTGACTTGCTGTTTCAACTTTTCTGTCTGGCACCATTTCTCTTGGATTTTCTACATCAAGGTCATTTGATTTAAAAAAATCTAGTCTAGCCTATATAAAAATAAAACTCTACTTATTCGATTTCCTTATTCAGATTCTCATTTTCTTGTCAGTTGTAGGGCTTGAATTCAGCCTGGATGCTGTCCCTGAACTTTTGCTCAAGACTAGCATTCTACCACTTTGAGTTATAGCTCCACTTCTGGTTTTCTGGTGGTTAACTAGAGATAAGAGTCTCAAGACTTTTTTTTTTAAGAGGCCTATCAAAGGCAACAGTTACTTATTTTATTTAAACATATAAGGACTTATAAATCAGCAGATGCTTAAATATTTTCTAGTCTAAGACAATCAAAAAGTAAATCATACACTAACATAAATAGTATCACATTAATTTTTAAGGAGAGGATACACATTGGGACATGTCCTCTCAGAAAATAAACTTCAAGATTTTTTAACCCATCTGGCTGCAAACCACAGTCTTCCAATCTCAGCCGCTTAAGTAGCTAGGCATCAGTAACCAGTTCCTGGCTTTATCTGGAATTTAAAACAACATTTTCCTTTATTGACCCATTAAATATTCAAGCTTTCTTTTGTTTTATTTCCATCCCAAACCCTATCCAGTATATCTTTAAGAAATAACTATAGTATGTCTGATTTTTTTCACTTTGAATCCTCAGAGGCAGAAAAGTGACACAGAGTTAAGTACAGTCAATTGCGATTGTTCATGATAGTTTATATAAAGTTGCTTTGAACATTCCACATATTTGTATGAATGACCATTTGAGTATCCTGAACATTAATATTGGACTTCTAAATATATTTTAATGAGTAGGCCAATTCACAACATATTCTAAACGTTTTGAATTAGTGACCATAAAGTAGGTATATATCAGCTCGTTTTTCTCCTAGTATTTTAAATGTACCAGTTCAATTAGAATGATTCTTGCTACCATCCATCAAGTGAAGAAAAAACTCCATGTCTTTCTATACTACTATACTACTCAGATCTGGTCTCAGTTTTATTATATAGAGTTATTATCCTATTTTCTTGAAACATATTTTACCTACCTTTTTGCTTATATTTCCTTATTTTTAGAAACAGAATCCTAGGACACAGTAGAAAAAGGAAAGAAATCAGGAGACATATGTATTACTGACTGGAATAATGCCAGTATCATCTAGATATTGTTGTCCTCAGACACAAATATCATTGGTTCAAAGTAACATAGTTATGAAAAAGAAAAATAATAATGAAAATTTACCAGCCCTTTTAATACATGTTAAGAAGGGAAACATCCATGAAAATAGAGATAATTTGAGCAATGTGGTTAATAATATTATCACTTACAGAAAAATGGTGAACTTCTAAATTACAGAATACACAGATTCCAAATGTGTATGGAGCATTTAGAAATATCAAACCTAGGACATAACATAAAGCCTTATTTAATCTTTTAATTTTCTATGCATTGAAATTTGCCAGAACATTCAAAGAATTGTTGCAATAATGATGGATTTGAACTGAAATAAATATAAAAATGAAAACTGGACAATTTTAGAATGTTAGCTATTAAATATTTCTTCTATGAAAGCTATTGATTGAAAAAAGATAAATCACTATGGAAAGTAGATATTAGCTTAAACTGAATAGTCATAATATATAAATATGAAAAGATGACAAGAAACCAAGAATCACAAAGAAAATTATATTTCTAAGTATTGTTGAAGACGTGAAGCTAAAATTAGTAATGTATGCATCCATCCCAACATTCAGTATTTGCAAAATCAAGTAAAATCAATAGTAGAAAAAAAATATAAACAAAAACACCATAGAGAATTTCGGGAAATATAGAACTTGTTTTTCTGTTTTGTTTTGTTTTCTTTTACAAATAATGAACACTGATAATACTCTATAAGGACTCATGAAGAATTAAGAAAAAGGATTAAGGCTTACAAAACCACAGCCATGAATGGGTGATAGATAATCACTATAGACTCAAAACATGTTAAGCTATAGTTATGTTATGAGAAATTAATAGCACTAAATTTGAAATTCATTTGAAATGAGTAAGTTTCATGAAATATTTCCCAAGAAGACAATGAAACTCTTACTAGTCATAATTAAACCTTTAAAATTTATAATAAATGTTATAATTTCTTGTTACATTGAATTAAAATCCTGACAAATCTTCATAGTGATCTATCTTTAATAAGTAAGTATAGTCAAATATTAGGGGATGTTATAAAAACAATCTTATTAAAGTTTTCCCAGTGAAGGAAAAAGATAAATTATTTTCCACTTCATTTTTTGAGGTAATTACAGCAATGGTACCAAATATTAATGGAGACATTGAAAGAAAGCATAATCTATTTCAAGCATTGCTGCAAAGACTCTTAACAAAATACTAACAAACTCAACAGAGCAATTCATGAAATGAATAATATATGTAGAAAAATAAGCTTTTGTTTAGAAAGGAATGTTTGATTTAAAACTTGAAAACCAATGTAGTATATCTCTTTAAAAATATTAAAAAGAAATAATTTGTTTGCTTAAGTGGATACAAAAAAACATACTTGTATTGGATGACAATGACGTCCCCAATGAATTAAGAAATCCTTACAACTTGAATATACAAAGAAGATCCCTTATTCAAATAAATAGACATATATTAAACTTTACCAGTACTGATAAAATATTGAAAGGTTTTTCCTCTAAGAAGGGCAATTAAACAGTATCTTCTGTCACTATTGTAGTTATCAAGAACACTCCATTAAGGCACAAATGTGAAATGTTTAGATTGGATAAGAAGAAATAAAAATGACTACTTGCACAGAGATGGTTGTAAACATAAAAATGAAAGTAAACAGTTGATTGAGAAAATTGGCTAGACATTAAAAAAATCTTTACAGAAAATAATAATTTCAAATAAATTATGTAGACAGTTCATAAAGGAAGGAGCTCCAACCCCATATTTTCTTTAACTTTGGAATGTGCATTGCTGACTTCCTTCTAAATAGAACAAAATAGATAAGAAAAAAACCACAAAACAACACCTGACAAATTACTTAAGCCAGATCACCAAGACACACATTAATGGTCATAAATCATGTTGGTATATGCTCAATATCTGGAATGATTCTCTTCACAAAGCATGGCCTATTTTAATCACGAGACAAGTGCCAGCCAAATTCTGATAGATAGGGTTCTACACTGGACCAGTATGTCTCAAAATTGTCTCAGTTTGTCTCAACATGTCTCTAAATATGTCTCAAATTTATACAAAAACAAGAAAATCTAAAAAAGTTGCATATCCCAGAAAAGCCTAATGATCCAATACAATGAAATGATGTATTTCAAATGGGATATGGTAATGGGAAAAAGACATTAGGTATAACCTCTGGGAATCCCAATAAACAACTGACTTTGCATAACATTATATATCAGTTCTATTCACTCTAGGCTGAAATGTCAAAAATGGCAGCATATAAAAATGCAAGGTGGCCAGGTACCTGTGGCTCCTGCCTGTAATCCTAGCTACTCAGAAGGCTGAGATCTGAGGATCAGAGTTGGAAGCAAACCCAGGCTAGAAAGTCTGTTAGACTCTTAACTCCAATAAACTACTCAGAAAAAGCCAGAAGACCACTATGGCTCAAGTGGTAGAGTGCTAGCCTTGAGCAAAAGAGACTCAGGGACAACACTCAGGTCTAGAGGTCAAGCCCCAGGACCAGTGAAAACAAACAAACAAAATACAAGGGTGAGTAATTTTATAAAATTTGTTATAGAAGGAAATTGCATGTGTATATTGCTAATGTACTGCCATGCATTTTTTTTTTTTTTTGGCAGTCCTGGGGCGTGAGCACTGTCCCTGGCTTCTTTTTGCTAGCACTCTGCTCTATTGAGCCACAGTGCCACTTCCGGTGTTTTCTATAGATGTGGTGGTGGGAAATAGAACCCAGGGCTTCATGTATATAAGGTGAGCACTTTACCACTAGCCCATATTCCCATCTCAGCCGTGCATATTTTTGTATGTGTGAATGAAATTATTTAGCACTTATTTTTCTTGAAGAATACATTGTCAACTATGCTTAGCTTTTGAAAAGAGTGAAATGGGTATAAAACAGTAAAAGACTTTTAAAAGAGTGGACAGAAATGGTATAAAAAGGTAAACACTTTTATTTCTCATTTAATATGTTCTAGAATTTTAAACTATCCGTTACAATGATGATTTAAAATATAATAAAATAAATTGGATTAACTTAATTTTAAGCCCCCATACAAATTGTCATATTAATTTACCTGTGTATGAGGAAAATTCTAGAATGTGAATGTATAAATTCATAAAGTGCATTTGGAGGAAAAAGCTTAATGTGACAAAAATATGCAAAGAATTTCCTGAAGTTATAAGCAGGTAAATAATTTATTATTGCCATAACAATGAAAAATTAGTGGATGTTCTAAGTTGCTAATGGGGATAATTTCAGCAGAGATATTGGTAAGACAAAAATCTATATTTATTTTGAATAAAACCAAAGCAATCATAAAATGCTTATTGTGTTTGTGACTAATAGTCACATTCAGAGTACTGTATAGTTTCATTCAGCGCGGTCTCATATCTATTGAACACTTAGGTTGAACTCACTTCATGGCTCTGATGAAATGATAGATCTAGTGACATTGAAAAGAATATGGATAAAACAGATATTGCTGGAAAATGACAATAGGAATTGGAGCTTTCACAGTGGCACCACAGTCTTGTTGAAAATCTCAATGAGTTCCCACCAAGCTGTTGAAAACCTAAACTCTTGGGCACCATCAGTGGGAAGGAAAGTTGAAGTGGCCTTGGAGAGTTATTTAATTCATATTATCTTTAAGTAATTGTGCAAGGGTTTTCAACAGTCAGTTTTTGAGTACAATGCATCTTGATCAGTGTCATCTCTTTCATCATTTTTCCCTAATTGAGTAGTTCCATTATAAATTCATTAAAAAACTTTAGTTTACTTTATTATGGGAATTTAAGAGAAGAAGAAAGAGGAGGGGAAGAAGAGAAAGAGGAGGAGGGGGGAGGAAGAGGAGGAGGAGGAACAGGAGGTGGAATTCTTTAAGACAATTTCAGTCAGAACTGATCTTTTCCATGTTGAGCATTTATGACTGATATAAAAATATTGAGCCTCAGTCGATTCATGGACATTCTTCTTCCAAAAAGAATAAAAAGCCTCTTGGAAGGAGCTATTCTTTCAGATAATAATATGAAATATATTCTTTCATAAAGCATTATATTACTCTGTGATCTTCCACATTCCTTGAAGTTAACTAACCTTCTTTCACAGGATAGGTCTATTTTCATGTACTATCCCACAGCACAGACTCTGGAATGAAGATATAATCCTATGAAAGATGGGAAGTGTCAATGCCAGAATTCAAAGACTTTGTATTTTCTCTGATAGATGTGTATGTATAATGATGAATCCCTGAAATATGAAGACATAAAAGCATATCAGTTATTCTAAGTATCAGGTAACATGGAGTGATTTGCTTTTGCATTTGTTTTCTATTTATGAAGTGTGCTGATTAAATAATCCTAGGTTATACAATTTCAGTACAATTGAACTGATCTTGGAATGACCTGCTGTGCACTCAAAATTATGCTCTACTGTCTCCCCATGCACAAAGCAGAAGAAATCTCTCAAGCCCAAGTTTGGCTTGAGCTGACAATTACCTGGCAAAAGTGTGAAATGGAATTTAGGTGGCTGCATAAAAAAATCTTAGTTACATTCTGCATGAGTAAGCAAAACATATGATGAAACTTAATTATGAGGAAGGTAATTTCAGCTTTCAAATTGGATATATTTTTGTACCCTAATAAGTCTGGATGTAAGATCTGTGTCAGATTTCCATTTTGCTTTTTGTTTATATGTAAGCTTCTCAAGGATGGTTGTGGCAGCACATTAGAAATACACTTTCATATTTAGAACCATAAATCATCTCTTTCTAGAAATGAGGATGGGAAGAACAAAACACAGCACCATAATAACAAGAGTTCACTTCTATTTAATGAAATATGAGGAACAGCTATAAATAATGGATGTGCTTTTGTTTTCTTGAAGAACACACAAATGTGAAAGCTATATTTATCATAAAATGTCTACATACCATGTCCTATAGTTTAGATTAAGTCATGGAAACACTATACATCACTCATTCATATGTGATTTATACAGTAAGTAGTCCTTGAACCTATTTGCCGCCCCCAAAGTAGAAACATATTACAATTAAATGAGATTAAAAAATTCATTCCTTTCCTCCACTATATTTCAGTGCTATTTGTTTTTGGTAATACATTTATTTTGTCCATTTTGCCTTTCTTTAATTGATATTCTCCATATTAAGAATCATATCAAGTTGCTTCTTATTTCATTATTATTAATATGCTAAGAAATTTCCTTAAGTCTATTAGTTTTTATATAAAATGCTGACGCTTTTACATTTATAAATGTTTCAAAAAGCAATCATGAAGTACTCAGAAAACTAGCCCAAACAAATATGTTCGCATTAACAAACCCAAGTGAAGATGAAGAAGAAATAAAACAAAGCTGCTCATTTTAAGATGGAGTTTACAATGAATACTCTAACTTCAGAATAAAATATTTAATCCAGTGATTATTTTGAAACTTAACTGTAATATGTGTGTGTGTTTATGTGTGCACATAAATGTAGTTCTTTATTCACAGGGATGGTAGATTCTTTGTTTTAATAAGATTATACCATCCATTATTATTATTATTATTATTATTTTGGTCAGTCTTGGGCTTCAACCCATGACCTTTTGTGCTCAAGGTTAGCACTCTACCACTTTGAGCCAAGGCTCCACTTCTACCATCCATTCTTATATAAATATCATATGCAGTTTAAAAAAAATTTCTAGTCACAGATAAGTGATACTATGTTTATTTGGATATTTGAAAGTTTCAGCATTAGGATATACTTTTATTCCAGTAGTGGTTTTATATAAATTTAAATTATTTAATAAGTAAATGGTTATTAAATCTATGCCATCAAATTAATAAGGAAATTTGCTTAATTCTTTTCAGCCTACAAAGTACATTTGGATCTCGTGGAGCTCTGGAGGTGTAATAGATAATAAATAAATACACATACAGGGTATTTCTAAGACTTCCTCCTGGGAAGATGCTGTGTCAAGAATTCACCTGCTCTATTTTTTTGTGTTTCTTTCAACAATACAATAATACAGGCACCACTATCATCTTCACAGATGCTGAGAGAGAGAGAGAGAGAGAGAGAGAGAGAGACAGAGAGAGAGAGACAGTGAGAGACAGAGACAGAGACACAGAGACAGAGAACCAAGATGATGTAAAATGTTACTAACTTAGTAACTGGAAAAGCATTATTATTGTTACCATTTGAAAGACAAAACTGATGTACAAAAGGCAAGTTACAAAAAGCAAATTGGCAGTAGGTCAACTTCAAGTTCCTACGCCTCTATCTTCAAATCATTATTTCCAATTACTCCAAATCAGTGTTTTGTGTATTTTGTAGGTATCCTAGATTTTGTATTAAAATAAATACTATCTGTTGATAGAATTTTAAAAAAACTTTACATCTGAATTTCATAGGAACTTCATATGAAAATTTCAAACTCTTTATTCCGAAGTGTTATTTGTAGAATATTTTCTATGTTTCCCATACTTTTAAGTACTTTACATGTATTGTCTCATTTAATAATCATGAAAACTATCCAAAAGGTAAAACCATACCACTTCAGATAAAAATAAAACTACAGATTAAAATAAGATGAAAAATAAAACGACCAATAAATTGTAGAAACATAATCATATTGTAACTTTCTCTAACTGAAAGCTAATTTACTATTCTCTACAGATTCTGAAGTATATGATGAAATCACAGAATGTCAAATAACTCGAATTCAAGATGTGTTGATATTAATTTGTTTTTGATGCAAAGTTTAGTAGAATTCAGTCATGAATTCATCTGCTTCAGTCTTTTCTTTATAGAGGTTTAAATTTAATATCTCAGTGTTTTTATTTGTTACTGTTATTCTGTTCTGGCTTTCCAGTTTACTCTCAATATTACCTTGTAGCTTATATGTTTCAACAAATACATCCATTTCTAGCAACACATATAACACTTGTAAAAGTCTCTTACTAGCAACAAGAATTGAATACTAATATTATTGCTAAGGTTTTATTTTCTATTTTTGTAAAATTAAATCTCAAATCTTCTATAAAACAATTGATTTTCGATAAAATATACCAAGTATGAATTAAAATAGCTAAACCTTGCCTCATGTCTTCTTGAAACTTAATATGGAAATAAATGGAGAAATTAAACTAAAACAAGGAGATAAAGTCTGTTGTTTCTCATCATTCTGAGATTGAGGGTGTTGGAGTGATATGATAAAGGAGAGAAAAAGGAAGGAAATTCTGACAACCAATGGATCTTCACTACCAATCTCTTCTAACCAAAATAGGCAGAGAACCTTTATCAGTGCATCTCATAGGCTGCAATGGTAACATCCTAGACACAGACCGTGGACCCACACACCTGTATCCTTCTGTGGCCTGCAGTCCTGGAGATGCTCAGTAGTTCCTTTATGCTTTGTCCAGTCAGGCATATGCTGACTCAGTCTTAAAGACGGTGGCCTAGTTATAGCAAATGCATTGCTTACTAGTTCAAGAGTGACCAAGCAGAAGTAAATTTCCATCTTTTGAGAATATCTCATCTATAATTCAATTGCTTATTGATTTAAAGTCTATTGTCTTCACCTAGATTCATACTCCAATGACATTGTAAACTTATATCATTAAGATTAATAATTAAGGTGACCAAAGAAAAAAGTCATATTAAAGTTATGTATGCATGATAGCATATCAGACACAGTTTTAAGTCCTCTTGATCTCACCTATTCACCCATCCAACTCTAAATATTGATGGAAATTGGCAATTCTTCACTTTTGTTTCAAGTACCTCTTACTTTCCATCCTATTCTTTCCTGCTAGCACAGAGGTGTGAGATGTGAAAGTCCTTCAATTTTGCTATCATCATCATATTCTTACAAAACTGGTGGTACAATGATATATTTTTGGTGCAATTATGGGTTTAGGAGTCTGTAATAATAGAGGCTTAAAGTATATTTAAATAATAATTATTCAGCTAGTAACTGATAAAGAATAGTCAACAAATTATTCCTTCTCCCTAAACATATCCTTACATTAGATAAAGTTGATATAACTCCCAAGAAAATGTTCCCTAAGATGATTATTTGCTGTTTCCAGAAAATATTTTGATAATTTTCCAAAACTTCCATCCTTCCTTCTATGTTTGTGTTTAGAGTTAGCATAAAAAGAGAAATCTGGTGAAGATTGGTTTAGATTATGTACATATTTACATAAACGTGCATATAACCATAAGTGTATGTATACGTTTATACTAGCAATTTTTGAAACAGAGGTGTTAAAAGTGCCTCCTTTAATAGTAACCTTGTCTATTTCACATCCTGAATTTTATAAGATTGTGTATAATTAAATCATCACTAGGTGCATACACATTTAAAATTGTTATGCTTTCTAGAAAGTGATGAATTTCCAATTTTAGCAATACTGATAAGGTACGTAATTATATTTCACTGTGTTTCCTAATGACTAGTGATGCCAAACACTTTCTCATACATTTATGTACCATACGTTTGTCCTCTTTAGTTAAATGTCTGTCAGGCCTTATGCACATTTTCTAATTAGATTTTTTTTTGTGTGTTTGTTTTGTTTTTTAGTTTGACCTAGGTCTTGTGACCTTTACAGTGGCATAGCATAATAGTCAGTTTTGTAAAAAAGTGTCACAAGACCGTTTTTCAATCCTCAATCTACCTTGTGGAAGGCTCTTTATGTAGAAGGTAGTGTCTCATTCACGTCCTTGATTGTGGATGGGATTTCTCACCTCACAGAGCTCCCTACCTCTAATTTATGGTAGATTCAGCATATGAAACCATTAACAGCACTCTAGAGATGGCTTAAAATATTTAACAATAGAGCATTGTACTAACTGTGTGGCACTGGTCCTTTAAGTTATGTGTCATTTTGTGAGACTAAAATCACAGAGAACTAGAAGAATTGTGCTCTTGCTTTTGCTTTAAGGAACTGTTTAAATACACCTAAGTTTACCACTTTTTTTTATTGACTGAACCTATGGAAATGTGCCAAGCCAAAGTAGCTACTTTCCCCATGTGTCTACTCAGGAACTGCTTGCCCACCTGGCAATATTAATTAACCTATCCTAGCACCAAGTCTCATCTCTGTTTTGCAGTGAAACTAGAATGCCTATTTGAAAATGTAAGTCATGTTGGTGGTTCTCCATCAGCATTTTCCTCATATAGATAAAGTGAGTGCTTTACCACTGCTTGATATGGTTGCACTTCATTTCTTACTATTCTCTTGCTTACAGAGTAAATTCTAGAGGAATAGAAACAATTGTCAATTTTTGAATAAAGACACATGTCAAGTTTTAAGGATTGGAAACGTTTCATCCTTAACAGTTCTGAGAACAAAATAGCGCAGTGAGCTATGAGGCTGTGTCAGAAGAGCATTGTTGCATTAGTTTAGTATATGATGATCTTGCATTAATCCTTTTGCCTTAATGAGTTGAATGCTAACCTCTAAATATATACATTCACAGGAATAAATGCTATGCTTGCACAAACACCATGCTTGCCATATATAAATAGAGGACTGAATTGTAGGTACAAAGCCCTATTTTAGTCCCTTAATCCTATATTTCAAGGAAAAACATGACTTTGTTTTTAAGTGGGTAATTAAATGATCCATTAATCTGAGTTTTTATTATTTAAAAAATTATATTAGAGTACATGTAAGAAGGGGGTGCAATTCAACATGCCTGTTTATGAGTACAAAGTATCTTTATCAGAACCATCCACTTCCTCTCTCACCTCCCCCAACCACACTCAACCTCTTAATTTTCCTAAGGTGAAGTCATGTCAGTGGAAGGGTGTAGACAAGTGAAGAGGAAGTAGCCATAATTTTAGTGTATGTACAAGAAATTGACTTCTGAATTTCTTTAAATTTATGAAACCTCAGGAGTTATTACTAGTTGGGACTGATTTTGAAGCATTTTTCATTGAACACTATAAGCATCATTATGCAAATAGCTCTAGAATTAATTAGGGCCTGTTTGATCTAATATTTTTCCACACTGTTGGAAAAGTCAGCAAATGACTCATGTTGACATGTGCCTGCATAAACCACAAGAATGCAAAACAGGTGCTCTCATCACTATTCTTAAATTCCAGAACATTAAGCATGCCTTTGTACTTATCTTAGAAGTATTTCTTTTCAGTACATGCTATCTAAAAGCAAATTGGGTAATCAATGAATTATCCTTCACCATTCCAACAAACTTTTCTTTAGTTGAAAGTCACTTGGAAATTTATAATAATGTTTCCTAAAAGTAGTAAAGGTCTTGAAAAGAGATGTTTAGAGGTTAAGATATCATTTTTTATCACTTTTCAGGGAAGATTTGATACTCTTCTTTGGTGATAAGGAAAACTGACATTTATGAATGACTTATCTTAATACATTTAATATGTGAACTGGTACTTGACAGCCTGGGTAAAAACAAAACTAAGAGTGCATAGAGAATAATGTGCAAAGATGAAGGCAGGATGCTTTGCAAAATTCCCTAGATATAAAATGGAAATGAATTTTAATTTTTACTTTAGAAATACTGTTGTCACACTAGTGTCGTTTCTTGCAAGCATACTCTCTGCAGGTAATAGACTCAGATCAGTGGCTATTGAAATTCATATTCCTGGGGACTCATCTTACTCTATGCATGCGACTGGGTTATGTTTTCTTGATGCCATTTTTATATGCTGTTTAGGGACAAAGATGGGGTTAGGAAAATTGCATAAGGCATCATAGAAAATTTTCACCAAAACAATCAAGTAGGCAGCTAAGGTAGATGGCAGTCCTTTTGCCTTAATTTCTGAATGTAATGCCACTAGAATTGAAATCATTTTCTGTCATATTCCTGCATATATGCACTATTTCAGTCCTTTTATTGCCGAATAAAAGTATATTATGCATTTGAATACCACTGCTTAAGAACAAAGTACTTTTAACATTCTCTCCTTTTTTTTTTTTGATATTTGACAATACTACACATTTAAAGATTTTTTTGAAGTGGCTAGCATTTAAATGATCACTGTGTAAGAGAAGGTAACTTACAGAATTTCTAATGTCTATAATTAATTCTACATGTTTTTCTTCAGATTTTATATCTTTTTAAAACTCTCCAACCACTCATCAACTTGAATTTTTAAAATGACAGCTTATACGTTAAATAAATAATTGCACATCTATAATGTAGCTCAGTCTAATTTGGCAACATATTTTACTCATTTAAGTTTTTGGAAAATATTTTAGGAAGAATGTATTGCTAATCATCATGTCAGAAACCAAACTGTAACAGTAATCAACTGGCATGGAGTTTGTATTTTAACATAAATCTCTTGTCTTTGTTGAATGATTCTGATTGCAATCTGCCTTGAGATTTCTCTTGGATGTGTCTCTCAGAACAATCTACCAAATAACTGCATTTCAGTTTGACAATAAAGACAATTTCATCTTGTGGTCCAGTTTTGTATGTTAAAAGATCAAAATATTGTCTAGAGAAAAATGAAATACATTTTACGGATTTTTTTCTCACACTAAATAGGCATACTTGTGTTGGTTTCTTTGCTGTTAGAAAGTAGGAGAAAAGGAATTCCTTGTTTCTCGTCATTTTTCATTAATATTTTGACATAGAAAACAATAAAAAGATTGTGATTCTGATACTGATGTAGTAACTGCAAATATTTTGCCTTGGTCAAATCATATTAATGTTTACAAACTTCCCATGTGGAATATGAAGGTGGAAAAGAATGTAAGTAAGGACTACTTAATCCTCAGGTGTTCTAATCTTATAAGGAACTTACATAAGAAAAAAATTAAATTTCTCTAATAAAACTTTGCACTAATTATGTGCTTTGAAAGTGAGGTCATTACAATATTTTCCTGATTTAAGCAAATTAGGGCATTTTCTTTTTTATAAAAATACATTTTGTGGTTAATTGTGGTTATTGAGGTGTTGTACAGAGGGTTACCAATATATGACCATAGCTCAGGTAATGACTGTGATTCTTTTTGGGCAATGTCACTCCTTCCTTTGCTTTCTCTCAGTTCCTCCCTCCAGTCCCTACCCACAATATGTATAGTTTAGTTTCGATATAGTGAATGCTGAATACCATGACGGCATTTGTTCATCCTTCTCTTCATTTCCATGTCCCACTTTTGCCCCCTCTAAAAAGACAAAAAAATTCACCACCACTGAAGCAACAACAACAATAAGAAATACCACATTTTCAATTTCTGAAATTGGTTCCAACAAATAATATTTTCAGTGTTCAGAGGAGTTATACCTTTGCATTCCACCTCTAAGTATCTCCTTTAGTCTGACTTTGTAAGAATACTAAGAGTCCAATACAAGTTATTATGTTGTTGTGTTTTACATCTGGCTTCTACATATGAGAAAAATGTGTGCCATTTGTCTCTCTCAGCTTTGCTTACCTCATTTAGCCTGATTTGTTCTAGTTCCATCCATTTCCTTGAAAATGGTTATGGGTGTCTAGGCTCTCTCTCTAGCTACCGAAACACCAACCATACATAGCAGGCCTAGCAAGGTAAAGTTAACCAAGTCCATCTTTTGGTACACAGCCTCTGTTGTGGCTAATCTGCCATGGGGGTAGAATGTTCTCTCTCCCTGCGAATGAGTCCACCGGCTCCAGTCATTTCAATGGCTTGGGTGAAGAGAATCCAAGTCACAACTCCATCCACCCTGAGTACAGTAGGAGTTGTCAGCGGCAGGATGTAAGGTCCCTTCCAACGTGGTTTTAGGTTCCCTTGTCGGTGGTGCTTTACTCAGTTGGTAGCAGGTGTGGCTCAGGAGGAGGTCCAGTCTCATAAAGGGCCTTTAGCTTGACCAGTTCTCTTGGTGGACCTGCTATAGGGCTCTGAGGGGGGATAAAAGCTCAGAAAAAATGTGATTGCAAGTTGCAAGTTAGAAATTATGGGAGGGGATCCCAAACCTGATTTTAAAGGGGTTTAGTCCCATCTTTTTTTTTTTTTTTGGCCAGTCCTGGGGCTTAGACTCAGGTCCTGAGCACTGTTCCTGGCTTCTTTTTGCTCAAGGCTAGCACTCTGCCACCTGAGCCACAGCGCCCCTTCTGGCCGTTTTCCATATATGTGGTGCTGGGGAATCGAACCCAGGGCCTCATGTATAGGAGGCAGGCACTCTTGCCACTAGGCCATATCCCCAGCCCCATAGTCCCATCTTTTAAGGGGAGTTGTGCACCCTTTTTCTAAGGCTACATATGATGAGCAAATCCAGGCTTTACCTACTTTGCAAAACCATCTCAGCGAGGGAGTCAAGCAGTTAAAGATATTTACATGAGATCTTTCTGGTTTACATTTAGATGACATCACACAAGTCCCTTAGACCTGCAGATGCAGGTACAGATCAATATAGTTTTACACTGAAGCCCCAATTCTGACCCTATTTATATTATAGCCAATTTGATTATATACCAACTTTTACTCATATGCTCTAATTTTAAGACATACTGATACCATTTGCTACATACTCAAACTTTTTCCATAGACTGGTTAGAGAAGCTTAACCTAAGTTAATCTAAAGCCTAACTTTAGTCAAATCTCCTAGTATTTTCCTGGTTCCTTTTTAAACATACTAGCTTTTGTAGGCTGGCACATCACAGCTTTAGGCAATGTCCTTTGGCCACAACTTTTCCAGGGCAATAACTTTCAGTAATCAAATATTTCCAATAAGGCTAGGATTATTATTTTAAAATGACTCTGGTTCCTTGATCTTGAAGGGAGAGCTGATGGGCGGAGACCATCCATCTTCTGTAACTTCTTCTGGCTGATTCAGGGGCATTGACCTTACCTACCCAGGAACCTATAGATCCTTACCCTACTTTACCAAGGGGTTGTCGGGACTAGATGTTACTTGGAACTTTACTCCAAACTGGAGTAAATAGCTAACCTTTTAACAACTCCACAGACCTCTTCTTGGGATATAACATGGTAGCCTTTTAGCACTCTGGTTTGTACAAGCATTTCCCTCCCTGGATGGGGAAATTGACGATGTAACAATGCCTAAAGTACCTTTGCAGGCCTTAGATCTCAATAAGGACAAGATCTCAGAATAACCAGTTTTCTTTTCCTGAACAAATGTATCAGCTTAAAATTCTTACTGCCAGTCAGGGATTTGAGTAGATGCAGGGTTTGGGATTTTTAAACTATCCCCCATTTAACAAACTTAGCTTTACTACCCACTATTACAGATGACTGGCAAGTTCCTGTCCAGTTACAAAGTGGACAGACATGGGCAATAAAAGGCATGCTTATGAACTATTCTTCTAGGACCTCCCGGCTCTGATTAACTTTTGAAAGGCCAAACAGGAGTGATTCTAGGATCTGACACCATCTCTGCCATCCAAGCAGTCAGTGGCTTACTGCCTCTAGATGCTCCATCACTTTTGTCCGAGGAGTGACTTTTCCATGCTGGTGTAAATGTACCTTTGGCATTTCTCTTGGTCTTTCTAGCACCCTACAAAGTGTTGTAAAGTGAGAAAAGGAAAATTGTGGCTACCAAAATGAGTGTTTAATTGCCATTCCAGTTTGTTTGTAGTTTTTTTGTAAGTTTCCAGCAGGCCCACATAGAAGGACAGGTGATTCCTACAAGTTTGTCAAGATGTAACATTGGCCCTTAATAAATTCCAGGTAAGAGCATGCTTAAAAACTACTTCTGTTTGGACCACCTTGTTGCTTTAATTGGAATAAAGTGGCCTCTTGTAGGACTCATTGATCTGAAATCTTCAGTTCGAAGCTAGCCCGGGCAGAAAAAGGCCCCTGTGAGAGTCTTCATCTCTAGTTGGCCAGCAGAGTGCTGGGAACAGTCATGAGTCGCTTTGAGACTCAAAGTGGTAGGGTGCTAGTCTTGAGCTGGAAAGCTGAGGGACAGCACTCAGGCCCTGAGTCCAAGTCCAGTGACGGACCAAGAGAAATGCCAAAGGTGCATTTACACCAGCATGGAAAAGTCACTCCTGGGACAAAAGTGATGGAGCATCCAGAGGCAGTAAGCCACTGCTTGGATGGCAGAGATGGTGTCAGATCCTAGAGTCACTCCTGTTTGGCCTTTCAAAAGTTAATCAGAGCCGGGAGGTCGTAGAAAAATAGTTTGTCAGCATGCCTTTTATTTCCCATGTCTGTCTACTTGGCAGAAACTTGCCAGTCATCTGTGATAGTGGATAGTAAGGGTAAGTTTGTTAAATGGGGGATAGTTTAAAAATCACAACCCTCTGCATCTGCTCAAAGACCTAACTGGCAGTGAATTTTGAGTTGGTATACCTGTTCAGGAAAGAAAGCTTGTAGACCTGACATTGTGTCCTTATTGAGATCTGTTAAAGGCCTGCAAAGATAATGTAGGCATTTTTTTAGGTCATCAGAGATCAGTTCCCCAACCAGCCAGGAAAAAGCTTTTACAAACTAGAATGTTAAAAGGTTACACTGTGGTAGCCCCTCCCCCCAAAAAAAGTCTGTATAGTTAAAAGTTAAATATTAAATGTAATTTCCAGTTTGGAGTAAAGTTCCTAGTAACATCTAATCCTGACAACCCCTTGGTAAAGTAGGCTTAGGATCTATAGGTTCCTGGATAGGTAAGGTCAATGCCCCTGAGACAGCCTGAAGAAGTTACAGAAGATGGATGGTCTCCGCCCATCAGCTCCCCCTTCAAGATCAAGGAACCAGAGTCATTTTAAAATAATAATCCTAGCCTTATTGGAAATATTTGATTACTGAAAGTTATTGCCCTGGAAAAGTTGTGGCCAAAGGACATTGCCTAAAGCTGTGATGTGCCAGCCTACAAAAGCTAGTATGTTTAAAAAGGAACCAGGAAAATACTAGGAGATTTGACTAAAGTTAGGCTTTAGATTAACTTAGGTTAAGCTTCTCTAACCAGTCTATGGAAAAAGTTTGAGTATGTAGCAAATGGTATCAGTATGTCTTAAAATTAGAGCATATGAGTAAAGTTGGTATATAATCAAATTGGCTATAATATAAATAGGGTCAGAATTGGGGCTTCAGTGTAAAACTATATTGATCTGTACCTGCATCTGCAGGTCTAAGGGACTTGTGTGATGTCATCTAAATGTAAACCAGAAAGATCTCATGTAAATATCTTTAACTGCTTGACTCCCTCACTGAGATGGTTTTGCAAAGTAGGTAAAGCCTGGATTTGCTCATCATATGTAGCCTTAGAAAAAGGGTGCACAACTCCCCTTAAAAGATGGGACTATGGGGCTGGGGATATGGCCTAGTGGCAAGAGTGCCTGCCTCCTATACATGAGGCCCTGGGTTCGATTCCCCAGCACCACATATATGGAAAACGGCCAGAAGGGGCGCTGTGGCTCAGGTGGCAGAGTGCTAGCCTTGAGCAAAAAGAAGCCAGGAACAGTGCTCAGGACCTGAGTCTAAGCCCCAGGACTGGCCAAAAAAAAAAAAAAAAAAAAGATGGGACTAAACCCCTTTAAAATCAGGTTTGGGATCCCCTCCCATAATTTCTAACTTGTAACTTGCAATCACATTTTTTCTGAGCTTTTATCCCCCCTCAGAGCCCTATAGCAGGTCCACCAAGAGAACTGGTCAAGCTAAAGGCCCTTTATGAGACTGGACCTCCTCCTGAGCCACACCTGCTACCAACTGAGTAAAGCACCACCGACAAGGGAACCTAAAACCACGTTGGAAGGGACCTTACATCCTGCCGCTGACAACTCCTACTGTACTCAGGGTGGATGGAGTTGTGACTTGGATTCTCTTCACCCAAGCCATTGAAATGACTGGAGCCGGTGGACTCATTCGCAGGGAGAGAGAACATTCTACCCCCATGGCAGATTAGCCACAACAGAGGCTGTGTACCAAAAGATGGACTTGGCTAACTTTACCTTGCTAGGCCTGTTATGTATGGTTGGTGTTTCGGTAGCTAGAGAGAGAGCCTAGACATCCATAAACCTTACCTATGGGTGGTCTGGTGACTTGGGGATGATAGAATAGTGGGCACCAGAATTTATATATCTTCCCCGGCCTCTGGCCTGAGCTAGTATAACCCCCCTGGCCACTATTATTACTCCGACTGGAGTCGTGAGACCATGACCCCACTCTGAAAAAAGGAAGAGGGAATTATTTTCCCTGGCAACAGCACTTTACTTTCAGTTATGACCAGACCCTTGTTTGTGAGTATGTATGTCCTGATTGTGGCACCCTGTATTATTAATAAGTTTACAGCTTTTGTTAAGGATAGGATAAACACTGTACAACTTATGGTATTGTGGGCACAATACCAACCTGTCCCTACCAATTCTCAGTCAGAATCAAACTTATAAGCAAGGAGAACCATGATTGGTTCTTGAGTTACCTATCAGAAGTGGGGAATGAAGAGCCAGACTAAAGCCATTTTGAAGTCAGGCCCTACTTTGTACTATAGCTGACTTGAGACTCACATAAATTCTAGAAAATGACTACGCTATCCTGAGATAAGCAGGCCCTGTGAGCAAACCCAGGCCACCAATTATCCAGGCAAGCAGAACAAACTTATCAGGGCCCAGCCGGTCAGGAAACTCCCTGCTTAACTCTAACTGCCTGGGAATGCTTAACTCTAACTGCCCCGGAATGTCTTTAACCCTGAGCCAATCAGACTTGTACCCATATCCTAATCTTGCTTGAACACCTGATTGCTGTAACTTTGTGGTTTTTTGCCTTTGTAAGTCCTGTGAAATTTCAGCTGGGGCCTTCTTCCTAATCTCTGCTGTGTCGGAGTGTAGGACAAGGCCAGAGTTACAGCCCACCTGAATAAAGCCTTGCTTTTGCATTTCAGAACATCTGGCTCTTGGTGCTCCTCACGGTGGTCGTCTCGCGACTGGGCATAACATTTGGGGGCTCGTCACTTAGCCTGATTTGTTCTAGTTCAATCCATTTCCTTGAAAATGGTATGAATGATTATTTTTTTCTAATTGATGAATAAAATTCTATTGTGTCTATGTTTTTGTATCCCTATTATAGGCTGTTTCCATAACTTGGCTGTTTTCAATAGCAATAACCCTGGATGTCCAAATTTCTTTACCATAGCTTTACTTGTGATGTTCTGGGTAGATACCCAAGAGCAGTATGGCTAGGTCATAGGGAAGTTCTATATACAGTTTTTTGAGGGACCATCATATCGCCTTCCAGAGTCAATGTATTAGTTTACATTCCCACCAACAATTCAATAGGATTCCTTTTCCCCCATATGCCCACCAACATTTGTTGTTTGAATTCTCCATGTTGGCAAATCATCTCATCCCATTTAGATTTGCCAACATTGAGAATGGAATCTTAAAGTTGTTTTAATTCTCCTTTCCTTTATGGCCAGGGATGCTGACATTTCCTCATGTGTTTATTTGCCATTTTTACTTCTGAGTTGTGTGTCTTTAGCTCCCTTTGCCCACTTACTGATTTGTCTATCAATTTTCTGGGGGAATTATTTTCTTGAGCTTCTTGAATATTTTGGATACTAGACTTATGTCAGATGTGTTAATGGTAAAGATCATCTCACAGTCTGTTAAAGTAGGGTGTTTTCTTAAAGTTTAAATTGCAATGATATTACAAAGTATGTGTTAATTAAACAAATAATAGAACAGTATTATATCTATGCAAGTATATTTTAAAGAGAAACATATAACTTTGTTTTTCTGAAGGGTTTGACATATCACTAAGCTTTATCTTCTAGATGATAGCTACATGTAATTTTTCTACCTAGAAATGATATTTGTAGAAGATAAAATCCTGGGAAAGGTGACAGCACATGTATCAGCAGTTGACTGTGTTATTAGATTTGACATGTGTAGAATGTGGTATCATGTCATTGTGATACATGGTCAGGATGATATTAAGTCAGAACAGAGATAAGCAATTCAACACCCAAAGGACCTTTTGTTAAATCAACACTTCTTTTAAATTCAAAGAGAGAGCTTTGTTTTACTCTAGAAAATGCAAAATAAACTAATCATCTAAAAGTAAAATGGCTTTATTAGAAGAAATATTCTTTAATTTGACCACATATATGCTTTGGAATGTTCTTTGGCTCACACACCGGAGTTTTAAATTTTGGAATTTTTATATTATTTACATCTTTTATTTTCTAATATCAATTAATGGAGCAGTGATTCAATGGCTTCAGCTTTCTATATGGTAGAGCCATTTGTTTCTGTCTTTACCCATCTTGATTTAGAGTTAAGGTTAATTTCTATTTGAGTCTATGAGAGATTATGCCTACTTATGTACAATCCTGGAAGATGGATATTGATAACTAGAAAAAATGCATTTGAATTAGAAAGAGGACAGAGAGACTGGTTCGGATGGAGGGGATGGTTCTAGTAAGAGGAAACTGAGCTGATAAAGAGGATGGATATCGTCAAAATAGATTGTCACCAACCATGAAAATAGAACAATGAAAACTCTTTCATTTTGGTGGGTTGTGTGGCTTGAACTCAAGCCCTAGGCCCTGTCCTTGAGCTCTTTTTACTCAAGGCTAGCACTCTGCCACTTTGAGTAACAACCCCACTTCCAGTTTTTGAGTGGTTAATTGGGGAATCTCACAGACTTACTTATCCAGGCTGCCTTTGAACAGTGAACCTCAAATTTCAGCTTGCTGAGTGGTTAGGATTACAAGCATAAGGCCCCTGCCTTCAGCTTGAAAACTTTTGAAATTGTGTTAGAAAAGAGAGAATGGGGTTAGGGAGAGAGTGATGGGGGGGGTGTTGATTGAAATGCATCATATACATACATGGAAACAACATCCACTCCTTGTATAGATAAAAGCTTAATAAATTAGAAACTATGCAATACCTATAGAGTTCCAATCAGTTATTGCTAGATATACTACACTGTTGTGGCTACCAGGTGAGTGAACTTATATAAAAGAGAAATTTTAGGTTTTCAGCAAAAGAAAGAGAACAGAGAAGATATTAGTCTGATTTCCACTATTACTTTTCATGAGTGATTCTGAAGACAGGAGTTTAACATCACTTAAAATGTGGTTCATTTTCTATTTTTTCATATTTTCTCAAAATCATATGTACATTTCTGTGTATACATCTGTAGTAGTTATATATAAAAACTGAAATAATATATATGGTAACAATTACATTTATAAATAAGAAACAATTTGTAATTATTGATAAAAAAGTAACATTTTAAATAGCCAAAATTAGTTCATTGTAATGGCCTGAGTTTGTGAGTAAGGACTGTTTATTTACATTAGAAACTTATGAACAAAGACTGTATTTTAGGAATGATAATAAAATGTCTTACATGAAAGAAAAAGTGGTGAGCAAAAATACTGGTATGCATGGCAACATGTGGCATATATATTAATGGATTAAAATAATAATGATATGTAATTCAAAGGTATTAAACCAAGAAATCAGTATCAGTACAATATCAGTTTGTGGATAAAGCACTCTAAATATTCAGTATTTGAAACTCCATGAATTGACTCTGTCATTTGTTTTTAAATTAGACATTTAGGATAAAATTATGATGCCTAATAGAGTATAAAAATATGATTACACCTAAACATGTATAAGATATAACAAATAAAAAAGTAAATAAACAACCAATTCCCCAACCTGAAAATGCCTCTAAAAATGGCAGCAAATAATAGGACACACATAAAATCAAGAATGATAGAATGCATACAATACAATAATATAATAAGATCTAATGAATCTGCTATTCTAATAAATGGGGGCTAGCTGTTTACTTTCTGAGACAGAATTTAGCAGATGGATTTTTCAAAGTCTAATTTTAGATATAAGTTCTTCTAACCTTTAAGCCAAAACTGTGTAGAGAGAAGTCACAGTATGTAAATGTGATAGAAAACAACATACATTAAAGATAGTAGACATTATTTTTTTTGACAGTAGGTATTTATTTTATTTTTTTTCAAATTTTTATTATCAAACTGATGTACAGAGAGGTTACAGTTTCATACGTTAGGCATTGGATACATTTCTTGTACTGCTTGTTACCTTGTCCCTTATGCCCCCCTCCCTCCCCCCTTTCCCTCCCCTCCGCCCAGGTGTTCAGTTCACTTACACCAAACAGTTTTGCAAGTATTGCTTTTGTAGTTGTTTCTCGTTTTTTACCCTGTGTCTCTCAAATTTGGCAGTAGACATTATTTTTAAACATTAAAAGAGATTGCAGTGTGGATTATTGTCTAAGAATCAGAAAATCTGAACCTTGGTTTTAACTTTATCACCAATCTGTATGAAATCTGAAGAAAGTTGGATTTCAGTTTCTGTCTCTGCAAATTTAGTTGGTTGAGGTATAATCCAAAGCATACTTTAATATCAGAAATTACAATTTATTTATTTACTTATTGTAAAGGTAATGTACAGAGGGGTTACAGTTACATAAGTAAGGCAATGAATACATTTCTTTTTTAACAGTATCACCACTCCCTCATTTTCTGTTTCCTTCCTACCCCCTACTCCCCTCTCCCCCAAGTTGTAAAGTTCATTTCCAACATAGTCTCTTGTGAGTATCGCTGTTGCATAGATTCACTCTTTGTCCTTTGTCTCACCATTTCTGTGATACCCATTCCCATTCCAAAATGGGATAGACTTACATACAATGCAAAGGGTACTGAAACAACAACAAAAAAAAAACCAATGACAACAAAAGGGTAAACCAAGGGAAAAACAAATAAACAAAGAAATGAAAGAAATAATTTCATACAGTGGACTAAGAAAACCACCACCAAAAAACAAACAAACAAATATACCCTCTTGCTTCCATATCTTGTGTAGTTCATTTCAATTAGCTTCATTTTATAAGGTCATATGTATGTACTTATTGAGCTATTTTGATCCTTGGTTACAAATATCCTAGACATATACTAATTATTACAAATGAGGGAAAGCAGGCAGCCTGTTTCTTTGAGTATGGCTTACTTCACTTAATATGATTTTTTCTATCTTCCCATTTCCTTATGAATGGGGTGATGGCATTCTTTCTGATGGAAGCACAGAATTCTATTGTGTATGTATATATAACACATTTTCTTGATCTACTCATCCACTGATGGGCATCTGGGTTGATTCCATGTCTTGGCAAATAATGCTGCAATGAACATAATTGTACTGGTAGCTTTAGTGTGGCTTTGTTTGTGATCCTTTGGATAAATGCCCAGGACTAGAATTTCTGGGTCATAGGGAAGCTCTATGTTTAGTTTTTTGAGGAACCTTCATACTGTTTACCAGAGTGATTGACAAGCTTACATTCCCACTAGCAATGTAGTAGTGGTCCCTTTGGCCACAGCCCCACCAGTATCTACTATTATTCGTTGTCTTCATGATGGTGGCCATTCTATCTGGGGTGAGATAGAATCTCAATGTGGTTTTGATTTGCATTTCTTTTATGGACAGAGATACTCACATTTCTTCATGTGTCTATTGGGTATTCTTATTTCCTCTCCAGAGAAGTTTCTCTTTAATTCTTTAGCCCATTTATTAATAGGGTGGTTGTTTATTTGTGGATTTTATATTCAGTGATTTAATTTTTGAGCTCTAGGTATATTTTTGATATGAGGCCCTTGTCTGTTGTATAGCTAGTGAAGATCTCCCAATCAGTGGTATTTCTACTTATCTTGCTAATGTGATCCCATTTATCTTGCTCATCTTTGCTGTGTGTGTGTGTGTGTGTGTGTGTGTGTGTGTGTTTCTGGATCTTTAGTTAGAAAGTTTCCATCTATTCTATGGCTTAAGTCAAGGCATGGACTCTGTTCCTCAGCTTTTTTGCTCAAGGCTAGTGCTTTCAACTTGCGTAACGCTACAATTCCAGCCTTTTAGTGGTGAATTTGAGATAAAAGTCTCATAAATTTTCAAGTCCAGTCTGGCTTCACATCATGATTCTAGTATCTCACCTTCCTGAATAGCTAAGATTACAACTGAGAAGGTACTAGTACCTGCATAAAACATCTTTTTATTCTAGAAATGTAAAAGATATAGGTCCTTAAACTCAAAAATAAGTCTAAATTAAAGTTAAAACTTTTCTGGATGATACCAAAATACTGCATGTTAATATAGCATGATGTTGATGAAAATGTAAAAAATATACAACCTTTAAAACTTACCTCACAAAATGAAGAGGATTTGAAATTGAGTAGTTTGGCATCTGACTTAAGTAGCTAGCAAAATAACCAGAAAAATGATTTCAATAAATCTCAAAGATCAACAAAAGTGCAAGTTTAAATTAATAATATAAAAAATAAAATGTACAATAGAAAATAACCACTAGGTAGGCTGGATATGGTGATTCACACTTATTATCTCATTGACAGGGTGAAGTAAGACACTCTATTTCAAAAACAAAATGTGAAGAAAAGAACCGGAGGCATAGTTCAAGTGGCAGAGTACTTGCCTAGTGAGATCCTCAGTCCAAAATTCAGTACTATAAAAGAAAAAGGAGAGAAACACTAAGTCCAAACACTGATTATTAAATATGTAGAGTAGGTATAAATCTATTCTTCCTGTTTGGGAAACGAATAAAAAGGAGGAATGGGAGTACAAATAATATCAAGACTAACATGGTGACACAGACACAAATATAGAAGAAAGTAATCACTAGGTGTAGTGGTGGTTTTATCTAACCCCAGCTATCTGGAGGTTGAGGCAGGAGGGTGAAGAGCTTGAGGCTAGCCTGGGCTATTTATTGAGATCTTGACTCAAAACAAAGCATCCCCAAACAAAACAGTTACAAAATATTGTAAACAAATTTATGCCAAGATACCTGAAAGCACAAGAGGTAGAAAAACACCTAGAAAAATGAATTACCCAAACCAACTCAGAAAGAAATAGGAACACTGAGCAATCTTATAAACATTAGATAAATTGAATCAGTTAAATAAATTGAACAGTATCTGGACAAAGATAGTGCAACACATTACTCAATAGATGGTTTTACGAGCAAATTCTATTATTTATATGGAGGAAGTATGACTCAACTTGAACAAATAACTTACAGAATAAAACCACTGGGAATGTGTTCAGCTTAATTTATGAAGCTACTATAATCTTGATTCTAGCCATATAAAAAAGGCAAATTATACTCATGAAATAGAAGAAATCATAAATGAGTTGAGAGGAAAGTGAATACAGCAGTATAAAAATATTGTGAGCAAAAGTTTGTTTTAAACATTACACATCCATTGTAATGTGCTCATTAAAAAATTTAAAGATAAAAATCCTGTGATCTTTTAAAAAAAACACTTCATGGCATTTGCATTTATGATTAAAATTATAATAAACTAGAACCAGAATACAGTTTCTCCCTTCTCATTGTGAATAATGGAAATATTCCTTTAGACTCAGTATCTCCTGTTGGAGAGCACAGTGAAGATTTTAGGCAGCATTGAAATACAAAAGTTACAAGATTGGAAGGATCATTGGAAAATGGCAGAAGAGCAACAGGGTTCTAACTGAGCTCTCTCCAAGAACCCTGTTTTAGTGTTCCAGTGAAAGACCCACAAATCACACCAAGTGAACCATAATAGTAGTACAGTTTTCTTCAGAGAGGGAATATTCAGGCAGCCGGCTTGAGAAGACGAATCTGAGTGCAAGTGGCAGCAACCTGCTGCCGTACCGGCAGCCAAACCCAGCATAAGAGTGCTAGAGACAGAGAGCACAGCTCTCCACTCACTTCTGGCACACATCAATGACTAGGAGTAGAAGCCTTCAGCCTGCTGACCACAGACAGATGCATGCCGGGCTCGGGTAGCCTCCCCTGGCGCGGGGATACAGGTTCTGTTCTGCTCTAACAGCTCCCTTTCTCACCCTCTCCCCTGGTCACCAGACACGCAGGTAAGGCCAGGGTGGAGTGGGGGGGCTCAAGAAAGACCTCAAGTGCATGGGGCTGTACGAGATCGCTTTACCCACCTCCTTACCTGTGAAGAAAGCCAGGCGTGCGCGGATCTCGGAGATACTTCCTGAGCAATCTGATTTATTAGGGCGGGGCAAAGGCTAATATGGTAGGAGGGGACGAGAGAAGGGTATCGGCCAGAGCGCTGAAGATGGGCTGGGCTTGCCATAGGACCCCCTCATGAGCTAACGTCACTTGGAAAACGCCACACCAGGGGTGAAAACCCATGAGACTAGGGGGCACATGGGCTGGTGAGAAAGTTGGGGGCTGGTTGCAAAGCCAGTTCTTCTGGTTCGGGACCCAGAGAATTGTGGCCTGCTTCTGCATTCCCCAGGGCTGGGGGAAGGCGGCGACTGGGGTGCGCTCTCCAATTCCCTTTCCCCTCAAGGCCAAGGCTGGACCCCAACAATGCAGATTGTGGATGGGCCAAAAAAAACCCAGAAAGTGTGAGTTCCCTACAAAAAACATTCTCACTTGCTCTCCACAGATCAGCATTTGGAAGGCAGACCTTCCCCCATCACTGGAGGAAAACAACATCTTTGACACTGGCATACACCTGGCCAGAGTGGACACGAAATAAATTGGTCCAGGGAAGCTGATGGGCCCATCTTTCAAAAGGGCAATAGAATCCAAGCAGTGGAAGTCAGCTCCACCTAGAGGCAGGTCTCCCCACGTAGGTGGGAAAAATTTCCACCAGGGTGCAATGGCTTTCAACCTCAGGTAAACACAGCTAGAGGTGGCCTTGC
The DNA here is from genome assembly GCF_023159225.1 of Perognathus longimembris pacificus. Taxonomy (NCBI): domain Eukaryota; kingdom Metazoa; phylum Chordata; class Mammalia; order Rodentia; family Heteromyidae; genus Perognathus; species Perognathus longimembris. The sequence goes on from NC_063167.1 coordinate 56,225,099, forward strand.
CCCTCTGCAGATCTGCAGCTTAGAAAAACCAGTTAGACACATCCTTTTATTTTTCTTAAAAAAAACAACAACACACCTTTATAGGTGATCTACAGAGAGTTTACAATTAATTACACAAGAGTACATTTCTTTTGGAAAGTGGCAACCTTTCCTCCCCCCCTCCCAGTTTTTCCCTCCCATGAGGCAGCAGTTCTCCAAGCACCAGCTCAAGCCAATGCTGCTGATGGACTGAAATTGGCAACTGTTCTAATAGCCAAAGGATGGGGCAAATCTAAAGAAATGTCCACACTGCCTTACATATGACTGTAACCTCTCTGTACATCACTTTGCAAATAAAGAAATGAAAAAAATTAAAGTAAAACCAGTTAGTTCTGAAGGGAAAGGGGGAGGAGGGAGGGGGCTATGAGGGACAAGGTAACAAACTGTACAAGAAATGTATCCAGTGCCTAACATATGAAACTGTAACCTTTCGGTACATCAGTTTGATAATAAAAATTTGAAAAGAAAAAAACAAAACAAAACAAAACAAAACAAAAAAACCAGTTAGTTCTGAAAAGCAGAGAGTAGATCCCTGCAGACCAAAAGAGCCTTTCAGCTACGGCCACAAGTTCTGCGGAAGTGACTCAGACCCATAGGAAGCACCCAACTTCTGTCTGGGAAACACTCAAGGCAGACAGCTCTAGGAATAAACTAGCCTGGGAGGAGGGTCACAGAGACCATACAGCAAACCTACTCTCTGCCAGCTTAATCAAACTGACTTAAGAAACCAGATAAGCCACAGGAAACCTAACCATCACAAAAAAATCAGAAGCTCCATTAAAATACTGGAAAGTGGACATATGGGAGACACAAGGTCGCCCAAATAATGAAGATCTCTTTTTACCAGCACTGTTTAATTTTTTCTAATTTTTCATCATTTTTATATTTTTGTTTGTTTCTTATGTTTCCCCCTATTTTCTTCTTCTTTCTTTTTCTCATCTCTTCTCCTTTAAAAAAATTCTTCTATTTCTACTTCATCCCTAGATAGGTAGAAAACATTTCTTATGCCTCTTTCTCATTGGGTACAGACAAAATTCAATCTCTGATTATCAAAAACCTCTACTTCTCAAGCTCGGTACCTATAATTTTGGTAGTATTCTTTTACACCTTCACAGTTGTTTGTTTGTGTTTTTTTTTAACCCCTTTTCACCTATCTGAATTTAGATCTCAATCATCATCACTCTTTTCCTTTCAGCCCCTTCATTTCGCTACTCTTAACTTTTCACCCTAAAATTACTTATAGCCTGTAAGTGAGGGTCCTATGCAATTTCTAGAATATTCATAGTCCCTGGATTCCTGGTTATTGGCTATCTAGATAGACTGTATTTGTATCTGGTTTGAGTGTGTCAAAGGGATTCATTGAGCAATCCTTTCAGCCCCAAAAGATCTAAACGAAAGGACAGATTTTTTTTCCTACAGGTTGTAATGGTATATAATCCATCTCCTGAATCACAATCCTGATCGCCCTAACCTAACATATTGAACCACTGAGATCAGTGCAATTGCAGGGACCAGGGTTGGTGTTTCTTAAATTGTGTTCTGTGGGGTCATTAAATCTTTTTTTATATCCAAAAAGGGGGAGAGAGAATTTTACCTATGATAGTGAACTTCAAAAATTTGTTCAGCTACTGTCTTGGGGCAGGGTTGGTTCGTGCCTTAATATAGTGTTCTGGTGTGTTACTGGATTTTAAATCTTTGCCAAATTGGCAGAAGAAGCACAAGAAAAAGGGCAAACCAGGGAATATTAACCCGCACTCAAAATAAATAGACAATAGAAGAGTCAATGAAAAACCTAGAAGATACTCCTCAAAATGCTCTTCAAACACTACTGATAAATGTGATTAATGAAAAGATGGAAAGCATGTGGGCAGCCATAAGTGAGTGCCATGAGGCTAACCAAAGAGGAACTCCTGGCCTCCACAAACAGAAAGCTCAATGAATTCTGACAGAAGGAAAAGGAGTCCAATGAAACAATAGCCACACACCTAAAAGATTGAAGAGATAGCACTCAGAACCAAATTAATGAAGTAAAGAAGTCCATACAGGATGTAAAACAAACAAACAAACAAACAAAAACAACCAAAACCTATACCAGACAGATGGGAGTCATAGAAAAGAACCAATTAGGAGGAGGGGAGATAAAGAACAAAGTAAATAGTCTGGAATCCACAATAGATGATGAAGAGGATTGAACCTCCAGAATTCAAGATAGTCTAGATTTTATGGAAAAAGAACAAAAAATAAATCAAAATAAATTAAAAAACACAGAAAAAATTGATTCAGGAGCTCCAACATAGAATCAGGAAGCCCAATTTAAAGTTAATAGGTATTGAAGAGAATCTAGAGAAGGAGGTTAATGGAATAAGCAATTTGTTTAACAGAATACTATCAGAGAGCTCCCAAATTTCCAGAAGGATAGACCCATCCAGATACAAGAAGCTTTTAGAACTCCAAGCAGACCAGACTGCAATAGGACAGCCCACTGACACATTGTAATCTGTACAGGATCATTAGAGACCAAAGAAAGAATCCTTAAAATTGCCAGGGAGAAGAGAACAATCACATGAAAAGGAAAACCAATCAGAATGACTCCAGATTTCTATGCAGGGACCATGAAAGCAAGGAAAGCCTGGAATGAGGTATGCCACATACTAAAGAAAAATAACTAAAACCAAGAATACTATATCCAGCTAAGCTCTCACTCATAGCCAAATGAAAATCTTCCACAGCAAGTAAAGAAAAAAATATCTCCACAAAACTAGCATCACCGAAAATTCACAAAGAAATTGTACACATTGAAAATCAACAAGAACATGATTATGGCAGAAAATGGATGCTAAATAGAAAACCAGGTTATTAGAGCAAGAATTAGAATGGCACAGCCTTGAAAAAGTTAGATATAATAAAAGGAGCTAACAAACACCTCTCAATTGTAACTCTAAATATCACTGGATATAACTCTCCAATTATATGGCAGAGACTGACAAGTTGGATCAAAAAGCAAGATCCACCTTTATGCTTTACTCAAGAGACACATCTTACCCACAAAAACAAACATATTCTGAAAGTAAAAGGCTGGAATAAAATCTGTCAATCAAAAAGCCCCCATAAACAGACTAGAGTAGCAATCCTTGTATCAGATAAAACTGACTTCAAATTAAAATCAGCAAAAAGACACAAAGAAGTTTATTACATACTAGTAAAGTGATCTCTTCTACAGTAGGATATAACAATCCTAAGTATCTATATACCAAATGCTGGAGCACCCAACTTCATCAAACACCACTGACTCTCAAAACACACATAGACCCAAACACATTGAGTGTTTGAGACTTTAACAAACCAGTGTCACCTCTGGATAGATCAACATGCCAAAAACTCAACAAAGAAATCTCAGAACTACAGCCACTCTGAAAAGCGGTATGGAGATTCCTCAGAAGGCTAGACATAGAACTCCCCTGTGACCCAGCAGCCCCACCCTTGGGTATCTACCCAAAAGGCCACAAACAAGAACACACTAAAGCCACCAGCACAACAATGTTCATCCCAGCACAATTTATCATAGCTAAAATATGGAACCAACCCAGATGCCCCTCAGTAGACAAGTGGATCAGGAAAATGTGGTACATATACACAATGGAATTTTATGCCTCTATCAGAAAGAAAGACATTGCCCTATTTGTAAGGAAATGGAAGGGCTTGGAAAAAATTATACTAAGTGAAGTGAGCCAGACCCAAAGAAACATGGACTCTATGGTTTCCCTCATAGGGAATAATTAGCAAACATCAGAGGATCACAAGAGCCTAATAGCTATACCCTTATGAACACAAAAGGTGATGCTAAGTGCAATGAACTGTTATATCACTGTTGTAATTACTTTCAACACGCGATGTGAAACCATAGCTTCTATTGTTGATGATTCTCTTGTATCCCCTTCCTGTGGTTATACCTGTACTATCTCTGTATCTTATCTGAGTACATTGGAAACCATGTATACAGGTATTAGAACTAGGAAACTGAAAGGGAATACCAAAATCGAGAGACACAGGGTAAAAAAGACAAATGATTACAAAAGCAATACTTGCAAAATGGTTTAGTGTAAATCTACTGAACAACTCATGGGGGGAAAGGGAAAGGGGGAGGGGGAGGGGGAATGAGGAAGGAGGTAACAAACAGTACAAGGAGTGTATCCAATGCCTAACGTAAGAAACTGTATCCTCTCTGTACATCAGTTTGACAGTAAAAAAAAACACAAAAAACAACAACAAAAAAACCCCCAAACCCACTAAAAACCTCACAAAATACCAGCTCCTTTGGGGCAAAGTAAAGGCAGTTCTCAGAGAAAACTTTATACCTCTGAGAGCCTACATTAACAAATTGGAGAACTATCAATCCACCAATTTACTGATGCATCTGAAGCTCCTTGAAAAAGAGCAATAAGCCAAACCCCAAGCCAATAGACAGAAGCAAATAATTAAAATTAAAACAGAATGAAATAAATTAGAGTTCAACAAAACCACAGAAAGAATCAACAAAGTGTTGGTTCTTTGAAAAAAATTAAGAAAAATTTTAGGAAGTCTTACCAAAAATCAGAGAGCACACCCAAATAAACAAAATTAGAGACAAGACTGGAAACATCATGACTGAAACAACCAAGTTTCAAAATTGCAAAAATGGCAGTACTGCCAAAGGCTATCTACAAATTCAATGCAATACCCACCCAACAACATTCTTTAATAAAATTTATATGGAACAATACAGGACCCTGTATAGCAAAAAACTATCCTTAGCAGGAAGAACAGTGATGGAGGAATATCAATACCAGATTTTCTAGTACAAAGTTATAGTAAGAAAACATCTTGGTATTGTCAGAAGAACAGGCCTGAGGTCCAGTGGAATAGAAACGAAAACCCAGAAATGAACCCACCGACCCATTTAATCTTTGATAAGGGAACAAAAAAATAGGATGGAAGAAAGACAGTCCTTTTAACAAATGGTGTCTGCAAAATTGGCTAAACACCTGTAAAAAACTAAAGCTAGATCCTTATATATTACTCTGTACCACAATTCCAGATGGATCAAATACCTTGAAGTAAAAGAAGATACCCTGAAAACATTGCAGGAAGGAATAGGAGAAACACTAGGGATCCTTGGCACAGGTAAAATATTTCTTAATAAAGGCCCAGAAACACAGAAAATCAAAGAAAGGTTGGACAAATGGGATTGTATCAAACTGCAGAGTGTTTGTACAGCAAAGGAAAGAGCTTACAAGATAAACAGAAAGCCCTTAGGCTGGGAGAAGATCTTCACTGGCCATACAGTAGACAAGGGCCTCATATCTAAGATTACTTAGAACTCAAAAAATTAAGTTCCCCCAAAACAAATTCTCAAAGAAGCAACTGCCCTCTTAATAAATGGGCTAAAGACTTAAAGAGAGACTTCTCTGAAGAGAAAATCAGAATGGCCAAGAGGTACATGAAGTAGTGCTCAACATCCTGGCCTTAAATGAATTGCAAATCAAATCAACATTGAGATTCCACCTATCCCAAGTAAGAATGTCCATTTTCAAGAAAACTAATAACTACAGATTCTGGTGGAGATGTGACCAAAAGGGAACCCTAGTACACTATTGGTGGGAGTGTAAACTTGTTCAACCATTCTGGAAAGCAGTGTGGAGTTTCTTCAAAGGGATAAACATAGAACTCCTCTATGAACCAGCAACCCTGCTTTAGGGCATTTACCCAAGGGACTACAAGCAAGATCACACTAAAGCTACCATCACAACGATGTTTATTGTAGCACAATTTACCAAAGCTAAAGTATGGAACCAACCCCTTTGCTCCTCAGTAGATGAACAGATCAAGAGTATTGGTAGATATACACAATAGAGTTTTATGCCTCTGTAAGAAAGAATCACATTGCCCTATTTGTAAGGAAATGTAATTACTTGGAAAAAAACCATACTAAGTGAAATGAGCTAGATGTAAAGATACATACACTCTTTGATTTCACTCATTGGTAATAAGAATACATGTCTACGACAGGCCTAGCAAAAGACCACAATAGCTTAATAGCTATGTACCTATGAACACCTATGATGATGCTAAGTGAAATGAACTCCAAATCTTGGAAATAAACAGTTAAGCTTTGGTGTTGTTATTTTCAACCCACCATGTGAAATTATGCCTTTATCTTTTGTCTTTCTTCCCCATGTTTTCACCCCTGATGTCACTGTAACTGATTTTTGGCACCCTGGGAATTGTATGTATGTTTATGGGAACTAGGGAAGGGGAACATCAAAATAGAGAGACAAAAGGTAAATGGTAAACCAGTGCAACAGCAATACTTAAAAGATAATATGCTGTAAACCAATTGTACATCTTGGGGGTCTGGTGGAAGGGAATCGGGGAGGGAGGAAGGTGGGAGAAAAATGAGGCAGGAGTTAAAAAGTTTGATAAGAAATTTACTTACTGCCTTACATATGAAACTGTAGCCCCTCTGTACATATATTGATTGACAAAAATATTACAAGACTGAAAAAGAGAAAATTCACCTCCTTAGTTGCCTTTGCTAATTATGATAGAATGATGGAGCAAAATCTACACATTTACAAATAGTTGAAATGAACAAGATATGATTATGCATATAGTTAAGCAAAATATGCACAAATAAGTACAGTGCTCTTAGCAATAATAAAGATAACAAAGCTATATATAGTGTTTAGAAAAAGAGTCATGGCAAAGCATTACAGGCCAATATGTTAGTTATCTCTAAATTGTTTGGGGGAGTAATACAATTCCAATTAAAAACTCAGTGTTTTTCATGGTATGTCACACTGATGTAAAATTTTATATGTATAAAAAGATAGAGCAAATACTCATAACACTCTTGTGGATGAGAACCAGGTGGTAAAATTTACTCTTCCACATATCAAGATTAATTGTGGAAATAAAGCAATATGTCATTGGTAATCAAGGAACTTGTAAGTGACTAAAGTAACTTTGTAGGGAACTATCCTAGAGATGAATCATTTACTAATTAATAATGAATAAAACAGTTAATAAAAAGTGATAGTCCACATAGGAAAAAATGTTGCTGGCTCTGATTTGATATATTCAAATAATAAGTATGATAATGAAATTGATACAGTTTTGATACTAAATAATGAAGAGAGTAGCAAATGGTAATGTTTATATGTTTGTACACTCAGAATATATTCAGGCCTAGGCAATGTCTCTAAGCATTTTGCTCAAGGCTAGTTTTCTACTACTTGAGCTACAGCTGCATATCTTGTTTTTTCTAGTCAATTGAGATAACAATGCAGAGACTTTCTTGCCAGGGCTAGATTTGAACCAATATCCTCAGATCTCAACCTTCTGAATAGTTAGGATTACGACCACCAGGATTTACTGGTGCCTGGCTACAATGCTTTGTTTTTTGTATAGTTTTGGTGGTTCTGAAGGGTGAGATCATGACCTAGTTCTGGCTCTGCAGGCACTTCATTTCTGAGGCATATGATCAGCACATTTATGTGCTGGTTATTTGTTAGGTAAGCTCTCTCTTTATGCCTGTGTATGCAGCCTGGAGCACAAACCTATTTTACACTTCCCTTTGTTGTTGGAATGACAGACTTGAACCACAACCCTTGCTATGCTGCTGAGATGGAGTCTTGTGGATGTTTCTGCCTGGGTTCGTCTTGGAATCCTTTCACAGATTTCTGGTGGTGTAAAACTAAGGACCAGTAAATGATGTCACGGTGCAATCAGATTCTTGCAGCTCCTATACGGAAGGGAAGCTCTGAAATGAGATTGTTGCACAGAAATATTTTAAGAATGTCTCTGTTGTTTTAACATATCTGTTCTTCATAGAAATTCAAGGACCTAACATTGAACATCAAATCAACTAATGTGTATGTTAAATGTTAATATATTTTATACTTCTCCAAAATAGTTGCATTACATCTGCCTTTAAATGATTTTGTTAGCTTCTATCTTTCATCATACTTCTCAGCAAACCTCTAGAGCAACATTACTTAAAAAGGTTTTATATATATGCTTAGGAAATTGATCAGCTTCTCTGTGAACAATTTCATAGAGCTCTGATACTAGTATGCACTTTGTCTTGGAAAGAAGGCCTGGAGACTATCGATTTACTATGCTCTACTGAGCCTAATATTCTACATGCTCCTTCCAAGGATAAATAGCAGATAGATAATTCTGAAAAAAAAATTAGTGAGATGATAAGTTAAAATCTAGTATGAAGCAGCAGATAACTTGTCTTAAGTGTGTTATTGACTGCACAAATTGCATGACATTTGCCCAGAAAACAATGATATTACAAGATGAAGTTTCTAAAATATACAATAAAAATAAGGGGAGAACTGCATAATAATCTGGGACTAAAAGTTTCCAAAGAAAAGTGAGTCCATTAAGTTTCATCAATAACAGTAAAACAGAGTGAAAGGAAAGGGGACTTAAGGATTTCCATTTTCATATTTTCTTAAAATAATTTGAGATGTAACAGTAACTTTTGAACCAGTAAAGAGACACAGTGACACAGATAGAAGGAAATAGACAAATTTGAGCAAGAAAATTTAATTACATTAAATTAAAAAAGAATGCATATCAGAATGCAAAAGGCTTTCCTCTGCATTTTAGGACCATAATAAATGCTGCTCTTTAACATATTCACTTTTTCATGTCATTAGCAAAAAACAGAATTATAGACTAATAAACCAAGTAGGAATTCTTAAAAAGCTCATATAGCTACATCCATCCAATTCTTGAGAAGATACACTGGAATAGAAACAGTACTTCTTAGAAATGGTGCTAGTATGAAGTACTGACTTTTAGAAGACAGTACGTATCTTCCTATTGCACACTGAATAAAAACTGACAGTTGTTCCAAGATATTAATATAAGATCTGAAACTTTGTACCCAATATCTATTCCTATAGATACAGATCCAGACATAGGCATTGATGTTCTGACTAGTATTTCAACAACCCAGAAAATAGGACCAAGAATAGACAAATGGGATTGCATACAATTAGAAAGCTTCTGTACAGTAAAGAAACAGCAGAATAAAGAGAGAGCCTACAAAATGGGGGAAATGATTTCCAGCTATTGATCTGACAGGGGTCATTTTGAAGAATACACGAAGAATAAAAGAATTAAAAACAAAAAACAAAGCTCATTATCCAATCAATACTTTTGGAAATGGACTGAACAGATAGTTTTAAAGAAGCAGTACAACTGACCAATAAATATATAAGATATTCAATATTTTGGGGAATGAGGAAAATGCATATCATAACTACATTAAGATCATATATCAATGTTTAATAGAGTTGCTATTATAACAAGTAAATAAACCAAAACAACAACCAATATTGGGAAGGATGAATGTTGATAGGAAAGTCAGTTAGTCCATGCACTATGGAAATAAGTATCAAGAGTAATTATAAAAATGACTACCATGCAATTCAGCAATGGTATTTGTGACTATAGGCCTAAAAGAATTAATAAATACATTTAAAACCATATTTATTGCTTGAACTAATTTCAATACCCAAGTATGAAAGAATCAGTCTAGGTGCCCATTAAGAGATGAAAACAAAAGAAAAATATTTGTGCACAATGGAATTTTATTCAGCCTAAAAGAATTAATAAATACCTTTAAAACCATATTTATTGCTTGAACTAATTTCAATACCCAAGTATGAAAGAATCAGTCTAGGTGCCCATTAAGAGATGAAAACAAAAGAAAAATATTTGTGCACAATGGAATTTTATTCAGCTAATGAACAACAAAGTCCTCTTACATTCAGGGAAACTGATGCAACTGGAGACTGTTATATTGAATGAAATAAGCCAGTCTCACAAAGCCAAAAGCACATAATTTGTTCTCATATGTGGAATTTAAGTGGGGAATGGACATGAAAGTAAAATGGAGATAGGAATATGGAAGGAGAAGACAAAGGTGGGAAACAGATAACAAGGGGTAAAGGAGGAGTAAACACGATGAAATTACATTTAAAAACATGTATAGGAATGTAATGGCACTCCTAACTTTGTACAAATTCTATATGCTAATATAAAAGAAACAAGAAACTCCTTTATCCTTCTTAGCTTTTTGAAAGTGGTTTCATGATTTGTAGTGGGTTCTTCATGTAAGAGGATATTGTGGAGGAAATGCTTCAGTATACTTTGGATTGATTAATATATAGATATTTGTCTACACATAATAGAGCAATAATATATATGAATGTTTTTAATAAAATTATACAGATAGATATAAATCAAATATCATCTTTTTACAGTTCATGGTACAGCCAGCTACTTAAAAAAAGGAGAGGAAAAAAATAGACAAAGAAAAATGTCAGGAAAATTTCATGTTTAAAAATTAAAATCAAGTTGTTGAGCATTTCGTATTTCTTCTGGGAACTGTCTACTTGAATTTTCCATTTATTTATTGGGTTATTATTATTAATTACTATTACTTGGTTATTACTATTACTAATGTTTTGCATGTGTTCTAGTCCTGAGACTTGAGCTATTTTGCTCAAGACTAACCCTCTACCACTTGTGTTACAGCTCCATTTCTGGCTTCAAATCATGATCCTTAGAACTCAGTCTACTGAATTGCTAGCATTACAGGAATGATCCAGTTGCTGGCATTTAATTTTTTAAACAAATTTTATAGTCTGTAAATTAACTGTTTTTCCAATGAATAAGAATTTTTCTCTCCTTTTGTGGATAGTCTTTTGATTCTTATAATTATTTCTTTTGATATGCTGAAACTTTTAAGTTTGATATCTTACCATTTGTCAGTTGTTACTCTTATTTGTATGGGGTCCTATGCCTGTATTCTCCAAAATCTTCTCTCTGTCTTTCTGTAGCACTATAAAGTTTCTATGTCTTACATTAAGAACCTGATCCATTTAGAGCTAATTTTATACAGGGTGAGAAATTAGTTTTCATCTTCTGCATGTAGAAAACAAGTTTTTACAGCACTATTTGTTGAAGAGGTTTTCATTTGTCCAGGGTATGCTTTTGGCACCTTGTAAAATACCAGATGGCTATAGACAGGTGGTTTGATTTGTAAGTCAGAACTAACTACAATTCTCTTTCACCTTTGTCTCTTCTAGAAAGGTAAGCATCAAGAAAACAAGCTATGATAAATGCTGGCAATGATGTGAAGATAAAGGTATCCTCATTAACACTGTTGAGAATGTAAGCTAGTGCAGCCACTATGGAAGTCAGTTTGGAGAATCCTCAAAATAATTAAAACTAGCTCTTTCTATGGTCTCACTATAACACTCGAGCATGTATCCGAAAGAATCTAAATCAATACATAAGATAGACAGCTGCATACACATGTTTATAAAATAACCAACCTATGGAATATGCCAACAACTATTTTACAAATTATACACACACACACACACACACACACACACACACACACACACATATATATATATATATACCATGAAACAGTACATAGCTGTAAGCAAAAATTAAATTATGTCATTTACAGGAAAATGGATGAATTGGATATCATCATTTTGATGATAGCTCAAAAAGTAGAATATTATGTTTTTCTTATCTATAGAATCTAAATTCAAGAGATAACATATTCATATATAACATGTACAGTATATGATATATTAATGTGTTTATATATGAGCATATATGAATACAATACCATATATGAGGATGAAGTGGAAAGATGCAGAGAGCTTGTTCAGGGAATAACAGGGAAGAAGAGCTAGGAAAGAGGGCAATCGAGAGATTGAGATCATTAAAATATAATGTATACATGTGCAAAATACCATGATGAAACATGTACAATTGCAATAAAAATGAATGACAATAAAGAAAGGTAGATATGAAAATTAGGAAAGGGAATAGAGAGGGTGAATGATAGTGGATATAAAGTACTTTATATTAATATATGTAAACAGAACAATGGAACCCAGTGAAATTATTTTAAGAAGGGAAACATGGAGAGGTTGAATTTGAACAAGGTGTATTGATGGTATGTATTGAAATAATCCCTCCCCCATATGACTAATACATTCTAATAGCAATAATAAAAATTAAAAGAAAAAAAGAAGAGTGAAATTGTTCAAAGGAGGAAGCAAGAGGTAGGCATAGCAATAAGGATAAATGCAGATCCTCACACTCCAAAGGAAAAGAGTATTTCAAAAGGAGGGATGTGATGCATAATATCAGTTATTTCCTAGAGAGTGAGGGGAGGATGAGAAGCAGAATTAAATAATTTTATTATATAACATTCAGAGAATAATGTGAATAGAAGAAGAATGACAAGACTCCAAGGTTTGAGTTAAATCATAGACACCATACATTTAAGGAAATGCTGGAGCAGAGTAAATGAAGCACAACAGAATGAACAAAGCTTTAAGAAATTGACAACTGGATCCAGTGCAAAAATAGTAAGTAGAATAGTATTTTATTTTCATATTTGGAAGAGATTATAGCCTAAAGAATATGAGCTTGAAGAATTTGGCTTCAAGGGTTTTGAAAATCTGTCTTTGATCCTTCTTTTTCTTCCAGTTATAAAATGAAAAGACAAAAACACTAATTTATTAACCCAAATCACAGAATATTTTATTAAAGCTGGTTTGAAGATTTTGACTTGCCTTTCCTCTTATTTTAGTGGGTAGTCTCAGCCAGCAGCTAGGTAGCTTCAACCATCTCTTGCATAGCAACCATGCTCTAATGAACTTTCCACGTCAGAAATAAACGTGAAAGAAGATGAAATCATTAATCAGGCAAGCAGCGCCGTAGAGAAAGCAAGGTGTGCCATCTCAACTCAACAAATAATTCACCTCTTATAATAATGAGGAGATACAGCACAGGTTTGTAGCTCATAAGTGCCTTTTTATCTTTAGATATAGGCTTGCACAATAAATTAAGGGTCAGTAATTCTCCAAGGGGTGGTTCAGGTTGCTTCTTGTGTCTTATCAGTGTCATCTCACTTCAATATAGATATCAAACATTACTTTTTAATATTCTGTCTTACATCCAGAACCTATTAAATTTTAAGTTTTTCCATGGTCTGATACAGAGTTAAGATAATCACTCATTTAATTCCAAGGTCATATTCATCGTATGCCCCCAAATTTACCATTTTTCCCCAAATCAAAGAGTAAAAAGTCATATTGTCCAATACAACACACAGTATTTAGGTGATAAACCTAAGTGACAGCATCAAATGCTTGAATTAGTCCTGTCATGTTTAAATTGCACTTTTTAAGCATTATAATTACTTCGTGCTTAATTTCCAGGAAGGAATTATATTTAAAAAATAAAAAAAAATCGGGCTGGGAATGTGACATATTGGCAGAGTGCTTGCCTTGCATGCATGAAGCCCTGGGTTCAATTCCTCAGGAACACATAAAACAGAAAAAGCCAGAAGGGGCGCTGTGGCGCAAGAGGTAGAGTGCTAGCCTTGAGCAAAAAGAAGCCAGGGACAGCGCTCAGGCCATGAGTCCAAGCTCCAGGACTGGCAAAAAGAAAAAAATATTCAAAGAAATATAAGTCCAAAATTATTTTCTTCTTTCACTTAGGGTACTATGGGCCAGCAACATGTTGCTCAGATGTTTGGTGAGAGAGGGAAATCTTGGAATGTCTTCAGGGCTTGGCCTATATTTCATGTGAAGGAGTGATGTTTCTTTCCTATCTCACGATATAAATTAATTATATGTGTGCTCTCATATTTTGAAAACTGTCAGTTAAGAGAACATATATGACTGTGTGTCAGTGAAAAAGTGAACAAAGTGAATTTCCACCTCCCATAGAATTAAGTGTATTGCACATTATAATTTAAATTGCTGCTGCCAGCCAGTGAGTTTGCAATTTTGAGAATATCGTTATATGACAAAATGAAAAAGAAAAAGGTCTTTCTTGCTTTCCCACTATTCTGGATAATTTGTGCTATTTGTTTTGTCTGTGATCTGTGAAGTTGAACTCAATTGGGTGAAGGAAATATATCATCAAGAAATTAAGGCTTTGTATTTATCATATGTTGGGGGCTGGGCATGAATATTCCACAGATGCAATCTTCACCCTTCCACACAGAGAGCCTATCAGAACTCTTTGTTTTCTAGCAATTTCTTCGATCTTATTATACTACTGGGTAGCTGGGGATTGAACCCAGGGTTTTCTACTCTAATTTGTGAACTATGGTGGTTCTAGACTTTCTGTTTAGTATGTAACTTATTCATAGAATTTATAAAGACAATTTAGAAATATAAATGATAAATGAATACCAACTATGAGTATAATTAATATAACAGGTAATTATATAATTATTTATGACAGTAATTATGGTTAATAATATAATAAATAACAAATAATATAATAATATATAATGAAAATAAAGTAAAATAATATAAATAATATTATAATAAGTAATAATATAATAAAGAATTATAGTAAATAATTATACAATTACAATTTTTAAACATAAATTAACATTATTATGTTTAATGTAATATTTATGAAGACTATGATCATCAGAGAATCCGATTATATACTTCCTTTTCTGTAATACCATGCTAAATTGTGGAATCAAAGTTGTGCTGCTTTTATAGGAGATATTTTCTTTCTTTTTCCATACAAACTATTTTGGAACACTGGAATAATTTCATTTTTGACTATTCAGAAAATCTCATAGGTGAAGGTGCCTAGATCTCTACTTGTGTGGTCGTCAGAACCATTTTTCCCCTTTTATTTTGTAGATAAAGAGATTTTTGAATGGCCAGTTCAACTTTATTAAGTAAAAAAGGATATTCATATTGGGAGATTCCATTTCTAAACTTTTTTTTTTTTACTGTGTTAGCTTTGGTAAGCTTTTCTGAGGAATTATCATTATGGACTAGATTTTCAAAATTTTAGGCAAAAATACTGTTCATAAAAGCTTTCTGTTATTATTTTAATGTCTCTAAGATCTGAAGTAATGTGTTATTTGAAGTGCTTATACTATTCCTAGAGGAATAGCTTTACAGATGGAATCTGCATATTTCCTCTTGGGTTATCCAAACTTCTTTGCTGTGAATTGATGGAGAATGCAGCCTCTGCTGGTTGATTGTGGTTCCTGGAAGTAGCTATAAAGATAAAAGGAAACTTAATCACTAGGAATAAAACTTCAGAGGAATAAAAGAATACAAAAAAGACTATGGTAAAAGTGAAATATCATATATATATATTTATATAGAGAGTAAATGTTTTCTCATATGTGGCTTGCTTTCTCATTTCCTTTATAGAGCCCTTTCATTTTTCAAGTTTTATTATATCCTCAGTTCCACATATACTACTAGGTTTGAGGATCAGCACTTCCAAAAAAACACTTATGTCTCTGGATTTATAATCTTTGACTAGTGTTAGGAATCTTTTGAAAGGGACCACACTGAGCAACATGTGTACATGGACATGTAATTTCCTTGATCTACAAGTCTTAGAAGTGGCAAAAAATATCAGAGCAATGTTTTTTTTTGGAATTCATCTTTTTTTCTGTGATATCTCATTAATTAAACTCATCAGCCCTTTTATCCCCTGAGGCAAATAAAAACTATGATATAAATCATATTATGAAGTCTGACTGACAAACATTTTCCAAAGGTTCAAGGATTTCTATTAAAGTGTCTTTTCTGGCCTTTGGTTTAATTTTAGGTTTTTCTGCTGTTGTTCATTTCTAGATGAGAAAATATGCTACTATGGGTCACTCACATTTGTTGCATGGACCTTGAAACTTCTCTTTCTACTCTCAGCTTACATTTGTTCAAATTATTAACCAGCACCTGGGCATAATTTCAGCCACTTCTCTGAGGACCCAGTACCAATTTTATCAACCATAGTGAATAGTAACAGTCAGTATCTGCAAACAGCGTTTTCTGTTTTTCCTTTACTTAAATCATCTTGAAAGATTTCTTTTCTCTTCAGATGAAGTTTATGAATGAAGTTTCATTCAATCAATCATTTTGATTGACAGTAGAAAGAATAGTTATGCTATAAATGATCCAAAATTAAGTAGTTCTCAAGTTTCCAGAGTTTAGTTTACTATACATAAGGATTTCTCAAACATATAGCATATTTCTTTAGCAGTTTACATTTTTTTTTTAACATTTTAAATGAAGAATAAGTGTATTGATCTACTAATCAATTAATCAATAAGCTTTCTTATCCATCTAAACAGGGTAGGATATCACTGTTGAATTTGTGTGATATCTGGATACAAATTGATTAAATGACTACTTGGTAAGAGAAAGATTTTGAGGTTAAAATTGAATAGCCTTTAAGCCATGGAGATAAAATTTTTTATTAGGGAAGTATATGAAAGAAAATAAAAAAGAAGTATGAAATCTATGTACAGAACTCAGCAACCAGCAATGGCATACTAGATGAACTATCCTGTTTTTGCATTGCCTATTCCTCAGGAGCTTCTTTCAGGAATCATGCAAACCCCAACGGTAAGGACTCAGAATCTCAAAATAATTTTCTGTTTAAAGTTCACTTTATGAGAATGGATAGGGCAAAATTTGGAACCCTAGGTTTAAATTTTACATATTTCTCTATTCTGTTGTTTATTAATAAATATAAAGTACTTATTTATTATATGCCAGAAATTTAGGCATTGGGGTAAATAAGATAATGAAAATAATTAGTGAAATTTACCTAGAAATGGCTGTCATTCAAGTTATGTGATAGTTACATAAAATGTTCTTGACTCAATCTTTTAAGATATTCTTTTAGACAAAGGGTAAAAAGTGAATCAATGCAACAGCAATACTTACAAAACAATATGTACTAAACCAATTGTACAACTTGGGGTGGGGGGGATTAAGGAGGAGAGTGGGAGAAAAATAATGGAGGAGGTAACAAGTTTGACAAGAAATGTACTCCCTACCTTATGTAACTGTAACCCCTCTGTATATCACCTTGGAAATAAAAATTAAAAAGATATTCTTTTACAAAATGGAAAAACATAGGTCCTTATAATTAAACCATTAATATGAGAATCAAATATGTATACTAATATATAGGAAGGAAAAAGCGAGATTTAACTCCATGAAAAAGACTACATGCTTTTTGTGAACACCAGGTTCTTTTTAAACTAAGATTACAGATAACAATATCAAATTAGTATAAGCATTTCCTGTCACACTAAAAGTACATTAAAGATACTATGAAGATATGAAAATACAGAAAAGAAGCATACTGCCATACCTGATATTTTTGAGGCCATATCTCCTTTCCAGTAAGAGAACATGCCAATAGTATGAATGTCTACATGTTGTTGAGAAGTCTGTCTACTCCATTGCCAGTCTTTGCAGTCTAAGAGGTCAGGGTTAATTCCTTCAAGATGCAAAAAAAAATTGTTGATTGAAAGAAAGTTTGAAAGAGCAACTTTAGACTTTTCTCATTATTTCCCAAGGTCTTTCTAGGTGTGGACAAGTTATAATGCCCCAACTATGAACCTGCAAATTGCACAGGGTAGTCTAGACAAAACTGCCAAAGTGACTTTTGCAAAGAGCTCTTAATTAGTAACTATAACCCCTCTTTACATCACCTTTATAGTAACAAATTAATTTTTTCTGATTATGTGGTGCTGAGGAATTGAACCCAGGGCTTCACGTATGCTACGCAAGCACTCTACCACTAAGCCACATTCCCAGTCCCCAAATTAATTTTTAAAGCCCCTAATTAAAGCTCTTTAAGAAACAAAGAAAAAAATCACTGAAGTAGCTATTGTGTTTTTTTTTATTATTGAAGAGATTTTATTTAGAATCTATTTATCTCTATTTATAGATATATGTATAGAAATATTTAAAATATATCTAAATATATTTTAATATATTTAGTCATATTTAATTAATTTCTTTATAATTCAATTAATTAATGTATATTTAATTGATATATTACTATGTAATATGTATTTTATATATATATATATATGCCTAATGGACATATCCACCTATCCATAGGGTTTTCCCAGAGACTCCATGATGGTAGGCATAGTATATTTATCATTAAAAGGTCTTTTTTCGCTTATCATGCCTCATTGATCATACAGATTCTAAAGGATGTAGCAGATGAGCTAAAATCAGTTGACTACAGGTTTGATTTGCAGGCCTATAAAAGGCATTTTGTTTTTGGTAGTAAATTGGCCTATTCATGAAAAGCACCCTCTGACGTATTTAAACTCAGTGTCAGCACTGACTAGGTCCTGAAAGCAGCATTTGTCAAGAAAATGACAAGTAAATTACCAAGGACACGAATGTAAGGAGACCTTGAAGCCAGATAGGAGGCACAGAGGGTGGACACTCAGAAAGGCACTAAGCAGTGGTGGGATGACTAAGAAGAAGCCATACCAAAATAAAAGAAAGAGTAGTCAGTAACCCAGCAGAAAGACTTGAGTAGAAAGTTGAAAAGTTCTTAGGATGTCCAGCTGTAATTGTTTATTTTATTGAAGAAATGGAAATAAAGTACATATTTTCCAACCCACTTACCCATTTACTGTTAGACTATGTCATTTCTAGAACTATAGTGTGCTCAGATCTAAAGTGAATCTTTTATATAGTTGCCTCTTTTCCATTTTATCTACTCAATTAACTTGCCAGAATTTTTTTCTTTCTCTTTTGTGCAGTCAATTTTTCCTCTTCAGCAGATCATTGCTATAAGCACACAAATAGGTTATAATTTTTCATATTTTTAAGAAATATCCCCCTGAACTCTACTTTGTTTCCAGGAAGTATCTCTCTAATATCCTGTTTCTTGGATCACTTTTCTAACAAAATTATGTGGAAAAATTTATAGAATTTTAAGAAGTCATTTTATTCTCCTGGCAATGAATCATAAAGGCAAAATGGTAATAAAATTAGCGATATAATTTTACATATATATACACACATAGATATGTAGTTATAGTTAATCCTTACATGGTACTTATGGTATGCCAGGCACTATTCAAAATACTTTACACATATTAATATATGTGTAATTATTACTGCAACCCTTTGGGGTGACTATTATTATGATAATGATTTATGAAGAAGAAAACAGCCAGAAATATTGAATAACTTCTATAGGATTGCACAGATAAAATATGGAAGGTATGTACTGCATTCAAGGGAAAAGGATATAATTGTCTCTGATCTTATGAGACAAAGACAGTCAACAATGCATTCTAGCTCACTCAACCATGTGAAGATCTAGGGAGAAAGAGGCAGTTTATATGCTATGAAGAGATTTCTTACCAAAGACTTCATCAGTTAGCACTTTAATCTCTAACTTCTCAGCTCCTCAAACTGCAAATGATAAAATTCTATTATTTAAGACAACCCAAACATGCCATTATCTTATAGTAGCCCAAATAGACTAAGATACCAAGTACCTTAGTGCTAGAATTCTTACAAATGGAAGCTCCAGGGCATCAATGACTCATGAGTTGCTATTAAAAATTAATTTCCTTGAAACAACAGAAATTTGTCTCACATTTTGGAGGGTAGAAGTATAGCAGAAAAGAACTATTAAGGCGCAGGATTCTTGGAAAAACCCTTCCTTACTGTTTCCATCTTCTGGTAGCTTTAGATGTGCTTTGACTAAAGACTGTATGACTCTAATCTCTGCCTCCATGTTTATATTTTTATCTTTCGTGCCTTTTGTGAGCTTTCTGCTCTTACAAGAACATTGGTCAATGGATTCAAAATCTTTTAATCTATTATACTCTGTTCCTAACTTAGTTACTTTTGCAAAGAAATCATTCCCCAAAATGGCCACATTCTCAGATTGCACAGTAGATATGACTTCTAGGAGGATCCACTATTCAACTTATTTCCTTATCTCTGTGAAGTCCAGGCATAGTTAAATACTACTTTATGAACTTTGTTCAAGGAAATCAAGAAAGGGGCCAGTGTAAATTAGCTCATCATTGTTCCTTTCTCTTTCCTCTGATTTCCTCTGAGAAGTATTGGGCTGTTTCTAACCTTTTCTACCAAAACAAATAGGTATGAACTTCTTTTGGATTTCCTATGTTTTGTGAAAGGAGTTTTATTATTTAAGAGCTAACTATTATGGTTTGATGAAAACTAATTTTAGAGTCAATTTGGAATTTGTATTAATTATCTGGCACATATGAACATAGAATATTAGAATTGTTAAGCAATTATAGGTTAGGGAGCTGACTGGGCTTTAGAAATAGTAATATTGAAGGTTTGTGATGTTTTTCTACTCTTGTTGAATACTGAAACTACAGTTGTTCATGGGGAATTGTTCTAAACGTGTTTTTCTGTGCCTTTCATTATTGGTTTGGAATAGCACACCACATACACCATACACACACACACTCACACACACATACACGTAGCCATGAAGAATCATTTGCAAGTCATTACAGTATTTTATTAGTTGATCACTATAATAAAACAAAAGTACAAGAAACTCCCTTAAAATAATAACGACATTGAAAAGGTTTTTAAAATAAACTTAGGAGCTTAGGAAAAAATTCTTAACTTATGAATATTGAATTACATACAAGTTTGAATATAGTATTTCAAAATATCTATGCTGATGAATACCCTGTATTTAAAAATTTAGAATAGGATGAGATGGAGAAAAGTGAAAGTGGCAGAACATGTCAATATCAAAGAAAAATGTACTACATTTTTGGAATAGAAAGTCCAAGTTGGATAGGTAAATGAAAATAGGTAGTAACCTTCTTTCAATGTCCCACTTCTTTAAGCTACAACACTTCCCACTGTAGCTGTGAATTTACATAGAAGGCCAAAGTGATTCGGAATTTATGTTTCGGGCTTCACTAAAATTTAGCAAAGAAAAAAAAAGCAAAGTAAGGAAGAAAGAAAGAGAAAAAAAGGAAAGAGGTGTTAGGAAAAAAAATGAGGAGAAAGAAGAAAAAAATAATCTGTTCTACCGGGATAAGGACATTGCCAGAAAACTGAGAGGAGGAAAGAGGGCATGCCACTAATGAGTGTACTATTTGGTTCCAGACAGAATGTTTGTGGTTAACATCTGACTGATAGAAGGGAGGGATAGCTTATCTTTTCTCTTTGACCTATGAAACCATGTACACAGGTATTTTACATCTCATAGGACTGCTGGCACTTGCAGATTCTAGATGCCTGGCTCCACTGTTAGCAGTGAGCATTCAGTAGGAACCACCAGAAGGAAGTGTGAGACACCATCAGTAGTCGGGGAGTAGAATTATTTTAAGAAACAATTTTTGAACAGGCTGTAAGCAAATTTGGTGATTTGTTTAAATATGTAGAGAGAGGGGCTGGGGAGATAGCCTAGTGGCAAGAGTGCCTGCCTCGGATACACGAGGCCCTAGGTTCGATTCCCCAGCACCACATATACAGAAAAACGGCCAGAAGCGGCGCTGTGGCTCAAGTGGCGGAGTGCTAGCCTTGAGCGGGAAGAAGCCAGGGACAGTGCTCAGGCCCCTGAGTCCAAGGCCCAGGACTGGCCAAAAAAAAAAGAAAAAAAAAAGAAAAAAAAATATGTAGAGAGAGAATTCTGGAAAGGACAAGAATTATCATAAAAGAAAGGGACAATGGCTCTAATGACCTCACTTTCACTTTTACCCTTGGGCTAGTGAGGCATGAGATGGAGCACATAGCTCAGAAGAAGACACTGTCAAAGTGGTGTATGGCTCAAAATTTATGTGAATCTTGCTATGTTTGAAGCCTGGCATTACTAGTTATTGACCTTGTGACCTACATAGGTTCAGTAGGTTCAATATTCTTCATCTACAGAACTGATGCATAATAGTACCAGCCTCAGGGGACTGTTGTACAATTCAGGGTCTCAGGTTTTGGCTGATCTCTTAATGTCATACTTGGTCCATAGCGTATGTTGTGTGCAGTTAAGATCTAAACAAAGGGAATGGAAAAGAACGAACATAGTTACTGTTATGCCTCTAAAAAATAAAAAGACAAGTTCGAGGGGTTAAATTGTTAGTATTGAGCAAATATCCTTTTCTTGGCTATACTTACCTAACTTCAGCTACAAATCAATTAGTTTTTGCAATAGGTAGGCCAATTAGAAATGGGGTACTTGTTTGTGTTCATTTGTTATTCTAAAGAATTTTCACTACACTTGTGCTTGAGTTGATAGTATCTTAAACATTTTATAAAACATGTCATAAAATATGTAAAACATGGAGGTAAAACAGTCTGGTGGCCTAGTGAATGATCTAGGAGCTCTAAGATTCTCCCATTAATATTTTTAGGGCATTGCTAGCTAGTAAGAAGCAGTACTGTAGTAAATAAGACATTGTCTGTGGATCAGAACAAATAACTATTTTATGAGGTTGTTGGAAATATTAAACAAGAAATACACATAAGAAGCCTAATAATAAACTCATTGTGGACACTGGTCTTTGCATTTCTTAAATAATTTCTCTTTCCTTGTTTTCTAAAGTACCAGCATCAAATACATCAATGAAATACTCAGTACTAATGACAAGTGCTTTGGGGAGGTATCAAGGCATAATAGCTAAGCATTCAGGCTCCAGAGACATATTCCTTGAATTCAAATACTAGCTCCTCCACATTCTGGCTATGTGACTGTGGGCAGAGTCTACGCTTCAGTTCCATCATCTGTTAAGTGGGAATAATAACAGTTCTGGCTCCACAGGATGATTTTTGAAGATTCACTGAATTAAAACACGTGAATCCCCCAAAACACTGCCTAGTGACATTAATAGATGCTAACTGTTATTATTAATATAATAAAAAGAGAACAAAAAACCAGAAAAAGAAATTGCATGAGGAAAAATTTCACAGAAGATGTAACAAGAGAGTGACAGCCAGTTACAACTTCTGTAAGTGTTCTGATCGAAGAGTCATTTCTTTGCTAATTATCACCATCAATGGCTCCTGTGGACAAAGCTAGGGTAAGGACTGTGATGGTAGTAGTAATGAATGGTAAAGCAGGAAGGATTTGCTAAGTAGATGAGATTCTGAGTGCCGAAAACCTATTGGCTTTGAGTCTGAAATCCAGTATCCTAACCCTATTTGTTCTGTCTAGCTCCAACCTCTCTGTCCAGTTTAACACTGCAATCCCTCGCCATATACCAGCCTTTTCTTTCCCTCAAGTATTCCAATCATGTATTCATTTCAGCCACAGATTATTGCACTTGAAATTGCTTCTGAAATGTTGAGCCCATGGGCTTCTGCTCAGGTCTTCGTTCAAAGTTACATGTAAGAGAAATACTCTGACCAGTTACTCCAAAAGCCCAGCAGACTCAAGGGACTTTCTAGCTCATCATCTTCCTCTATTTTCTTTTTTTAAACTTATCACTTGGCAAAAATATAATTATCTGCTTGTTTGTATAATGAAAGTGTGGGTGTTATCACATTTGTAACTTCTCTACCATTCTTAGAATAGTACACAGTGTTAGTAGAAGAAGGATGTGACATGGATGAAAAGCACTGTCTTCTGAGCAGAAGGGAAGTGGAAATTGTAAGCAGAAAATGTTCAGCTGAGTGGGGCGGACACAGCTAGAAATAGACATTTTGAGGGTTTACGATGAATGTTCCTGTCCGTGAATGTGATTGTTTGGGTTTATGTGAAAAGGCATATGCAACTTGGAATCCTTCAGGTATAATGTGGGTTCAAGTTGATATGTTTTTTTATCTAGCCTTTTTCCTCTTATCATGCATACTTCAAAACATAAGACTAATGCAAGTTAAATAGATGAGTTCAAAAGAAGAAGAATTTGGGACTCATTTTCAGTTTTCCATTAATTCTTAGCATTTTATTGATGTAATATTTGGAATTCATGGATAATAGGTTGGCTATTCAACAGATGATGTTGAGAAAACTAGTTAGCCTTTGGGGGGAAAATGTAATGAAAATCCATACTTCACTGAAATCAATTTCAGACAGAGCAATGAATTTCATATTAAAAAGTAAAATTCTCAAAACAGTTGAAAATTGAAGTGAATATTTTAGAATCTTTGATAGAGGACAAGTTTTCTACATATGACATAAAGCCAGAAATGTTAAAGGAATTGGTTGACAGAGTTGCTCAGAGAAGCATTAAAATTCTCTGTTAGGAGTAATAGAGCTCATAAATAATCTGAGAAACAGCAAACTAGCAAAACACAAATACAAATAATGTATATTTAAAGGCATATTGACATACAAGCAACACATACACGTGTCACTTAAAATTTAATAAGAGCGGGATACCCAGCCTTCTTAAAGAAAACCATTTTGATGGCTCACACGTTGGTCACCTCAATTCTTTCTCACTCCCTCTTTTGGAAATGCAGGTCAGATTCCACTCTAAAGGCTGTCTTATCCCCAGAAACATCATATGGAACACCACTGAGGTGGGGTCAAAATCTGGCAACTCAGTTTTGGTCAATGAGAGCTGAATTGCAATTTGCTGAGCCTCTTGCAAACTACTTTTCCCTTTAATTTGAAGGCTTTGTAATTAAAAAAAAAATTTGTCCCTAACATTAAGCTGTACTCTGTCTTACCTATCTGGGAGCAATATATGCTATATGGAGAGGAATGTGCCAAACGTTTCAAGCTTAAAGACCAACTGTACATGCCAGCATGCTGAGGAATTCAACTCCATACTTGATTTGAGAAATTATTAATCATCTAAAGGTTGAAAAAGGATTTTGCACTTTTGCATTCTTTCAGCTGTCCATATCAGCTTTCTTTTCTTTTTTTTAGGACCCTAGGTAGATATTGTCTGTCAATAGTTTCTGAAGATTTAGAAAAAATAATTCTGCATATTTTCAATGCTTGAACTAACTAAGATCTAGAAACCTTAGAAATCAAGTCTCCTCTATAGAATCTTGAATGATTAAACAAACAAACCTTTAGTCATAAGCCTACATACACCTGTTCCATAGGCAATAGGAAGAGAGGGAGAAAGAGAGAGGGGGAGAGGGGGAAGGAGAGAAAAAGGAAGAGAGAGGAGAGGGAAAGTGAGGAAAAGGAGCAAGAGAAGAGGAGAAGAGAAAGGGGATGAGGAGGAGGAAGAAGAAAAGAAGGAGGAAAGAAGATGAACCACAGCCAGCATCCGGTGTAAATGGACAGGCAAAAGTAAGTTTTAGAAATTTTGTTTTGGAGGCAAGAACTCACACCAACACTTGGGTAATTTATTCTTATGATAAAGGAAAAGTAAACTTTTAGTCAAAATACTCTTTCTGTGATGCTGGTGATTAAAACCAGTGTCTCATGAATTCTGAACATTTGCTCTAAAAACACTTTTAGAATGACAAATCCCTCTTTCTTATGGTACCTGTTGATCTTAAGAAGATTTTTCTTGAATATTTTCAAGATGGAGGAGTTGATTGAGGTGGGAGGTACATGGAGAGAGAGGGGGCAGAGGGAGGGGAGGACAGAAGTGAAATTAGATGATGTGGAGGAGTGTCGTCTATTAGCCCTGACAAATGATTTTGAGCCCTGCCCTTTAGAACAACGGAAGCTACAAGTATTAGAATTGTTGTTGACTTTGAGTCAATTTGTGTGAAAGTAGTGCTTTCATTTTCTGATCCAGATAGGAAAATATTTCCATCCTTCTGCCTGGAATGTGATTCCATTGGAACCTCAAGAACAGTGGCTGAAGAGCACTGGGGAAATGGACACTGATAAGCTCACTCTTGATACTTTGAGTTATGCCATTGAGAAGGTCTTTTTAACACATGGCAAAACAAACTACAGAGGGAGGTAAAGAATATGAACAACACAGTATGGTGTCTTACAAGCTTATTAACCTTGAATCCTTACATTTTCTTGTATTTTCAGAAATGTCTATAGGAAAATTAAGGAGATTTGTTACAGCTAGAAGACATGAGGAAATATAGAGAGGGAGCTCAGATATATTATCTTTGAGGCATTGTGTATTAATGGACCTTTTACTGTACCCCCGGATCAGAAGGCTAGGAGAAACATGTAATCATCCCCTTACACACAATAGATATATGTTTTGTATAATTATAGAGACAATGTATGTAGAAACATTCATTGGAGGTTAGTCAACTGTTCTTATCTTTCCATAAGCCATTTTCAGTTGGTGATGGTTTGAAGCCCATCTACTTGTCCATCCATATCATTTGAGGAGGGCCAATCTGTTTTCACAAGGTACATTAATGGAAACATAACCCATTTTAATGCACTGCTAAAACATATCCAGCAAGCACATCCCTATCCTATCTGTAGAGTAAAAGCTGCTCAGGGCTACTGTATCCTCAGGATGTCTATGTGGAATCACCATCGGTATTTAATAGAAGCTGAGCATGTGCATCAAGAAGATAATATTATAGTACATGAAATGGAGAAAGAGCTATATAATATTAGGGCTTTTTTGTGGAATAGACATAAAAATGATTGAAATCCTGGTTTTAGGAAAAACACATGTATTCATTTAACTATCTTCTTTGGTGGTATTTATAGATATAACTTTTATTCTTTTTTCCAACAGCTTCCTTAACTGTGGGAAAAAATAAATGATCTCAATATGATTCAATATAACCTACAAATACTCAGCCTGCAGTTGTCCCAGGAACTATTCAAATAGAAATAACACTTGCCTGGAATCTGAAAGAGAGATCAAGGGGGGCTGCCCAAAATTTGTTATAACTGACAGAATTAAATATTCTTTTGTGTGTCTTTATGCATGTGTTTGTGTATGTATGTATTCATGTGTGAAATAATTGTACAAAATACGAAGATACAGAGGCTAAATAATCAGTGCTCTAATTCAAATAATGCTATCTCATTTTCTAAGTTCTGGTTTGGCCAGAAAGACTATCTTTTCAAGGCTGCTTGCTTACAAAAATATACTGTATGTTTTAATACTTTCTTTTTATATTTCTTCTTTTGGTTTAGGTTAGTTTTCCAACACACTTTAATAAAATTGTGAACACTTAAAATGAGGAAATTAAAAAATTATGATGATCCTTTTACAATTATCATTAAGCCTAGTGGGACGAAATCT
Source organism: Perognathus longimembris pacificus (assembly GCF_023159225.1). Taxonomy (NCBI): domain Eukaryota; kingdom Metazoa; phylum Chordata; class Mammalia; order Rodentia; family Heteromyidae; genus Perognathus; species Perognathus longimembris. Next base: position 56,252,148 of record NC_063167.1, read on the forward strand.
AGTTGCTTCCATTTCATTTAAAAAAAATCACATGACCCAGACTCCTCACATTCAAATTCAACAAGATTTTGGGTGAAGTAGACCAGTACTGGCTGGTTTTTAAGTGAGCTATGTGGGGAACATGGAGAGTTTCCCTCCATTTTGTCTGGAAGGAGTCAGTGTGTGTGAGGCTGGACTGGTAGTTTCAACATTTGTTATGTCCAGATAATGATCAGTATGTTAGGTAGTTAAAGCACTCACTGAGGAAAGGTGGTCTCCCAAATCTTCTGCCTTTTGAGACTCCATGCACTTTGTCAGAGGCTGTGTTGTTCAAATGGGATAAATCAACACCTGCCTCTGCAGAGGGTTGTGTCTTTGCATTTATTCTATACCAAGATCAAGGTAATTAAAATTTTAAAATTTAATTTTCTTCCTCAAACACCATATGTGCTGTTTTGATTGTGTTTCTGTAGGGAAATTTCATTTCTAAAAAAGTCAATCCTATTATTATTTAAATTGCAAATTCTTCTGTTACTTATATCAGTGTTACTTTTAGTAAATTCAAAGTGAATTTGACCTTGGATATATAAAGTTTCACTGTCTTTTGTGACATTCCTTTTTAAATATTTAATTTTCATCTATACACTATAAACTTAAATTTTAAAGTCATCTTGACATTTGTTTCATAAACTTCCTACTAAATGTACACTAAACACACACAGAAAAACAAACAACAAACAGTTGTATTTGTCTCAATATTACTTATTATTCCATGGCTGACTTCCTATTTGTCTCCATTTTCCTTAATTCAAAGGACAAAGGGTAAACCAATGCAAACACAGATAATATGCTGGAAATGAACTTAACAACTTGAGAGGGGGATGGAGAGAGGGAAAGTGGGAAACAAATGAGGGAGAGAATATCAATGTTTGACAGGAATGTACTCACTGCCTTATGTATGTAACTGTAACCCTTTGCACAACACCTTGACAATAAAGTTAAATAAAAAAACAGAATTCAAAAAGAAACTTTATTTTCTATTAATCAATTCTGCCTTTTTACTTGTTCTTCTTTAAATTATTATTATTTTGTTTTATTGTGATTGTTAGTGGAAACTGGCTAATTTTTTATTGACTTGGGAAATGTACATTTCATTCATTTTCTGCAGCTCTTGTGCTTAAAGATTTTTCCAGGAGGTGGCACTAATGCACTGTTAAAGGCTGTGCCATAACTATCAATTAACAAAAAAATGCCGTGTGTGTGGGGGGGGGGGGATCTCTAACAGGTCATGAGGTTGTCACAGGTAAATAAGGCATGTTTGCAAACAACAACAAAAAAAAAACTTTTGCATTTGAAAAATCCTAACACTACTTAGGTTTAAATTACTACCAATAGTTTACTTAAACCTTTCCTCCTTATAAAAGAAATCAATATTGTAGAAATGTTGGGATTTTAGTATGAACATGAGCTTCTGTTGGAAAGAATTAATAGACACAATTTTTGTCTCCAAAGGGTTTGCTAAGTGTTGTATAAAATATTATGTTAAATCTGCATAAAATCAGAATTAAAAATGTATTTATTAGTACCCATATGGTTGTGTTCTCATTTCAACCCAAGGGAATTGGTGTGCATACTCTAACTCCTATTAGTGTTAATGGGAATTATATGTGTAAATCCCGAAGTCTCAGTGCACTGAGATGAAAATCTCCATCAGGATGTTTAAAATCGGCATTTGTATTGCTTTTGGTGATGAAGAAACTAAAAGTCTGCTGGTTGTTCTTACCTCTTTAAACTTAGTAGAGGCAGGCCACACCTGAAACAACAGACCTTGAAGTGTTATTTATTCCAGTTAAACATTCAGTTTTGTGTGATGATCAATTTAGAGCCAAGAGCTTGATAGGGTTCTCAGATTGCCAACCCTGAATCCTGGAACCCTGCCATCCCCAAAGAGCTACTACAGCTGTTCCCATAGTAGCAAAGTTTGCTCCTGGTTCTACCTTCCAAGAAGGGGGAAAAAGTCTTTATGATGCCAACACAAGCACATTAAAAGCAGTAGAGCTTTTCTTTCCCCCCTGACCCTTTTCTCTACAGCTTCTTAGCTTCACACAGTGGGTTGCTTAGCCTCAAGGTGCCTGGTAGTCCCAGGTTCCTTGGAACACTTCCTAGATTTGGAGCAGGTCAGTGGTGGCTCTCTGTGTGTAGCTTCTTTCCAGAATGCCCCAGGCCTAGTAGCAAGGAGGAGTAAATGCGAACTACAGCATGGTAACCAGCAGCTCCGGGCTGACAGTTGTGGTTTGGCACTAAGCCAGATAAGTGAAGAGAGAGTTTTGACAGCTGGCAGATCCCTTGCCCTGCAAACCTAGAAGATTCTTTTGCCAATCTTTCCATCCCGGAATGCAAGAAGCCAGCCAGTGTCTGTACCAGGCCGTCTTCCCCCCTCCCTTTCCTGCCTCTGATTTCCTGAGCTTTGCCCTGCCGAGGTGGCTAGTAGGTAAGATGGTTGGAAGAGTCTGTGTGGTCTCTTAGCAGCTCCACTCTCTGCCTCATGTGGTCCCCAAGGCTTTCTGACCTTAGTTAAAAGCTCTTCTGCTCTTGAGAACAGACTTCCCGTAGCCCAAGACTTCAGTTTTCTTTCACTGGAGAAGCTGATTAGCCAATATTTATTGAGTAGTTAGGATGTGGCCAGCACAATTTACTTTGATTATATAAGGGTGAGAGAGGAAAATCCCGACTCTTACAATTTTTTTTTCCTCAAGTCTCTTGATTTGGACTAACCAACTTTCAATTAAAGCAACCTGCATTTTCCTTGTCTTCTAGGTTGTCTCAATCAACCATTTCTGTCACTGCTTGCTTTATTTGCCAAGGTGAAAACTGTCACATATCTATCTAGCCTTACTATTTAGTGAACGGTTGTAAAATGCATGATTGAAGGCATGGCCTGTCATAGATAGGTAATGCCCTTTGGTCTTGGGAAAAGACTGAAAGGAGTTTTATGTTAGCTTAGAATCATTCTCTGTTACAGTTTACAGGTTTTAATTTAAAAAGTAAAAGGAAACTTTCCTCCTTTTGTCATCTCATGCTTAAGGCATGACTAAACACTATCATTTTAGTATCGTGTGTTTAGTAATGGCCCACTCTTCTGATAAAGGAAATAATGGTTCACTGGAAGTGGCATTGCCTTATAAAGAATAGAGACATATTATTGAGTATAGAACAAAAGTATGCAAACTGGACTTTTTCCTTTAAATTTTATTGCCTGTAAAATGCAGACTTTGGACTTCTTTTCTAGTTTTAATATTTTTATTAGTATAAGTTAATTTCACAAAATGGTTTTGTTGTGATATTTTTATACAGGAATACAATGTACTTGGATCAAATTCAAGAGTTCTTTAACCCCCCTGCTCTACTTTTAACAGTATTTAGTAGGCTTCATTGTGCTATTTTCTTTAATTATTAAGTATTCTAGCACTTTAAACTACTGCTGTTGCCTCCAAATATTTTTCATAATGAATATGATTTTTAACAGCATAATTTTAATCCCAATGCACAAATTTCATTTTGTGACCTTAAAATAATTTGAGCATTTATTTATTTACTTTTAATTCTATGTTTACTTTATTTTTATTTATTTATTTATTTTTGCCAGTCCTGGGCCTTGGACTCAGGGCCTGAGCACTGTCCCTGGCTTCTTCTTGCTCAAGGCTAGCACTCTGCCACTTGAGCCACAGCGCCACTTCTGGCCGTTTTCTGTATATGTGGTGCTGGGGAATCGAACCCAGGGCCTCATGTATACAAGGCAAGCACTCTTGCCACTAGGCCATATCCCCAGCCCCTGTTTACTTTATTTTTAATTTAATTTTATCGTCAAGGTGATGTACAGAGGGGTTATAGTTACATACGTAAGGTAGTGAGTACCTATCTTGTCATACTTGTTACTACCTCCTTCATTTTTCTTCCAGCCCCTCTTTTTCCACCCTCCAATTTACAGTTAATTTCCAAAATCGTGTCCTTTGAATATCCCTATTGTATTAGTTCTCCCTTTATCTTTTGCCTCACCAGTTTGAAGTTTGCCTTTCATTCCATAATTCAGATAAACGTATACACAATACCAAGTGTACCACAATCAAATACAGTAACAAGGACTGAACTATAGGAAAGAAAAAAAAAATTCACATAGTACATTAAAAACAACAATAAAAATAAAAACTCTTATGTACATATGCAATGTATTTTGATCATGTTCACCCCTGCAGACCCTGTCTTTTCTTCCTTTTGCCATTCAACAAAAGCAGTTTATGAATGCAATGCATCTTGATCAATGTCACCTTTTTCAGCATTCTTACCCATCCTTTCCAACTCACTTTAAATTTAGACTGATATTAAAATTCATTTTCTTATCCCTCTACTGATGTTCTCTAAAAAGGCACACACATTTATTCTCAGAAAAACGTCTTACTTCTTAGCAGACACTTGACTAAGGAATATTCACACACAATCTACATACAAAGTAATACTCAAAGAAATAAATATTTTTTGTTTTAATGGATACTCTGAGATATTACTGATTTTTTTTTAGAAATTTGAAATCATTGTCTCCAAATTGAACATAAAGCAGTGTTTCTTTAGCAGAAGATCCTCAGTCTGTATCTCATTTACCATATTCAAATCCTTAATGCTTGAACACAAATTAAAGTAACAGTCTACTCAGTAAATTCTAGCTATGGGTCATCATTCAATGTGAAGTGACAGGTAGTGAAATCAGAAGAGCTCACTGGCAGGAAAGATAGTGGATGTCAAAGGAAGCTTGTGTGACTCACAGGTAGCCAGGGTTTGTAAATTATTCTGTAAACAAATACTTTCTGAGAACTGTGCTAGACAGTGACCAAAATAAGTATCTACAGGAACTAATAACTCTCATAAGCCTAGTGATTCCAAATGCCACAGACCTGCTATATTCCTAACATTTCACCATCTTGTTAATCCTCACAACCACCTCATGCTATCTCTGTTGCTATCTCCATTTTGTCAAGGCGATAATTAAAACTCAAAGAGATCATGTTACATGGATAAAGTGTACCTTATTAAGGGGCAAAGGCATCATTTTAACTCAACATTGTCAGCCTCCTGAGACAGAGACCTTTGTCTATACCTTGCTAGTTTCTACTCTTGGGAATGCAAATGATCAAGTCAAAATTTCTGCAGGGAATACTGCACACTAAGGGGATGCAGGTGAGACTTCACAGATAAGCTATCACTTGGGAGTGGGGAACAAATTTTCTTGGTACATTTCATTGGCTAATTAAAAAAAAAGAAGTGCTGGAATGTTCCTAGGTAGTTTATATTTCATTCCATTTCAAGTTGGGAAAATACCTTGCTTCAAAGCTTTGTTTTCATATATATATATATAAATATATATATATATATATATATATAGAGAGAGAGAGAGAGGTGGATCGTAGGCAATATGAAGAAAATGTGTATACTTACACATACTGAGAATCTAGTCCTTCCCCAATACATATTTTAACAAACACATGTTATAATCCTGCTGTTCATGAAGCAAAGCTTGATTCTGGGACATACAAACAGTAGAGTAACTATAGGAGATATGAGTTAATCCTCTCACAGTACTTATCCTTAGAGCTTCATGTTTACAATGGCTAAAACAATTCAAATGAGATATGTGGATTCTGAGAGAATCCAGAGGGAAATGTCAGAGATGATGTAGAGATTCCTCTGTCTGCTTCACGTAAAAGAATTCTCTTCATTAAACACTCCATTCATAAGGTACTGCAGGAAAGTCACAGCTGAACAGGGTTGGTCCCACATCTCTTCAACTAATCTGCAGTTCAAGGTAAAAAGGAGCATCCTTGACCATACTTGATGAACTGAAAGACAGCGCAAGACTTAAAATTTGGTAGGGATTCTAAAGGAAAAGAAGACTGGAAATGCTCAAGCCAAGAGATAAACAATACAATGAATATACAAAGGAGAAAGAAAAGTGATTCATTCTGAGTAGATAATTATTGAAGATATCCTGGGGAAGTTTGATCATGAAGTTGGGCTGTAGGGACATTTTTTGCAGGCCTTTGAGAGAATGGGAATTCCTAGCATTGGTTCAATCTATGTATAACCAGAGAAGTAGAAGAGTCTACTATATTTTTGGAAGGTAGGATGGTAGTTCTGCCATGTAAAGCTCATAGTGAGGGTGAAATTGAGAAAAATAGAAAATTTTGGTGACCACAGACTGAAAGTTTTGCTTATCATGTTAAGAGTATGGTGCTTTATTCTTTAGGCATTAAAAATACAAGCTAAATTATGGCAATATCAATTTTATGATGAGTAAATATGTAATTTATAAACAACTTAATTTTGAAGACTATGCTGAGGCTTAGGAAGTTTAAGTAGTTTCCAAGATATATATCTTGTTAATAGCCTATCCAACTGAAACTCAATCTGCCTGCTACAGGTCCATGGCTATTAACTATTAAACTAGGCTACCTTCCTTATTATCAATAGTGCCCTTAGGAGGAGCTGATATTTTTAGAACCAGAGCATCAGTATGAGGGATGCAAAAATACAGGAATGTGAAATAATGAAATTAGTAAGAATATTGTAACTGTTTAAAGAAATTACCATTTAATGCATTTATGTAGAAATGACAGCTGAAGTGAAACAATGTCAAAGTTCATGTGACCAGTACTCATTTTAAATCTGGGGGTAGAGATGGCACTAGTGTAACCAGATAATGTAGTCCATTCTTTAGTGTTTCCATACACAGTGACTGTACTTTATATCCCCTGGTCAGTGAATAGAATTATGGGATTAATTTGTGATGAATTATAAGTAGAGCTAAGATGTCTTACTTTTTTCCTTGAGTACTTAACTTTTAGTGTCTGCCCTCCTCCCCCTCCCTGAGTTCTTTATCTCCATCATTGTCATTGGCCACATTCAAGAAGTCACCTTGTCTTTTTTTTTTTTTTTTTTTTTTTGGCCAGTCCTGGGCCTTGAACTCAGGGCCTGAATACTGACCCTGGCTTCTTTTTGTTCAAGGCTATCACTCTGCCAACTTGAGCCACAGCGCCACTTCTGGTTGTTTCCTATATATGTGGTACTGAGGAATTGAACCCAAGGCTTCACACATACAAGGCAAGTACTCTTGCCACTAGGCCATATTCTTAGCCCCCACCTTGTCTTTTAGCATAGTTACTGAGTGCCTGCAAGTAACAGAGAGTCAAGAGGTTTGTGTACAGGAAAGAAATCCTTCTGAGGATATACTACTGGGGTTTTAGGCTTATTTGTTATTGTAGCAAACCTAATTTGTCGTCACTAGCACAATAATGAGCTAATGTTTATGAATTATCAGTCATATTTAACAGCAAGCTAACATTTATCAGTACTTACAATAGAAGATGTACTTTTTTTCTTTTTTAGTTTTCTGGAGGAATCTACTGAGTGAACACCATTATTATCCTATCATTAAAGCAGGTTCTAGATGTGCTACTATTGATAAGAGCTTAGCTAAGGATTAGTTAAATAAGCTAGATTTTTCTATTAGTCAAATAAGATAGATTTTAATCTAGGTAACTTTTCCCTTAGTGCTCATATTCTTGAACATCATTTTTTCCTATTATCTTCCCTTGTTAGGATAATTAGGATAATAGTTGTGCAAATCTAATTAGTTGAAAGAAAGGAATGGAATTCTTGAATGTGTGTTGAGAGGTGATTACATTTCTGAATATTTTTAGGTACAGTTGGATATTTCAGCAGCAGGACCTTGGGCAGTTTTATGTTGGCTTAGCACTTGGCAGAAGAGTCACAGCTAGCAGTGTACAAAGTATAATGTCACCCCCAAAATGCCCACTTTATAATCACTCAAGCTGGGATGTTTTCTATGTGACCAAAGATTTTTCAGTTGTGATTCAGTTAAAATTGTGAGATGGAGATGTTCTGGGTGTTGTCAAAGTTATCATAGGATACATACACACACGAAAGAAAGAATGAAGAGATATAATGATGGAAGCATGTGAAAGTCTAAAGTCATTGAGAAATTTGAAAGTGCTATGTTGCTGACTTAGGAGGTGGAAAAAGAGGTCACGAGCTGTGTGCAAGTACAAACTGGAAAATGCAGGAAAATGAATTCTCCCCTGGAGTCCACAAAGAGAATGCAGCTCTGTGAACATGTTTTTCACTTCTGACCTATAAGGTAACAAAGAAGGTATAAGATAACAAATTTCTATTGTTTTAGCCATTAAGTTTGAGGTATTTTTTGGTAAGGAGGGAAAAGGGTTAAGACAATTTATTACAGCAGTTGACAGAAGACTAATAGAGTGACATTCCCCTATAAAAGAATGCTTACTTATTTACCATGGCTAAGATATGGAACTGACCCAGATACTCCTCAATAGATGAATGGATCAAGAAAATGCAGTATATATACACAATGGAATTCTAAGCTTCCATCAGAAAGAATGGCATTGCCCTATTTATAAGGAAATGGAAAGACTTGGAAAAAAGCATATTAAGTGAAGTAAGCCAGACCCAAAGATTCAAGACCTATTAACATGACTATAGAGTTTTTTGTTTCTCTCTCATTTTTCTCAAGACTTTGTGTACATGCCTAAACACCCCATAAAATATTTTCTTGGTCATTATTTATGCTTTGTAACAGTGTATTTTAGCCCAAGCATTTGTTAGTGCTTGACATTGTATTATATACTTATTGATTGTTGTCTGTATTCCATATTAGACATGTAAGTTCCATGAGAACAAAGACCTGACTTATTTGCTTAACTACTTGGCACATAGTGACATTCAAATATTGTTTGAATGAATTGAATGATTGAATTATTGCATATTTACTCTGTGCCAAGAATTACTGTATATATTTGGTCTACCTCCAAGATCATTGCTTTTTTTTGTAGCTCACCTTAGATGAGGATTTGAAAGGAAGAAATCAAATAGTAATTACATATAGACAATTTTTAGTATGTTCAAAATGATAAATTCTATGAAGCAATAAGGAAGCAGAATGCTAGAAAAGAAAATCAGGAATGCTGTTAAGGAAAGTGGCTCCTAGTTCTAAGCTAGGACTTAGGACTTGACTGGAGAGATGTTGCTACTGTAGTTGAGTGACAGGTGGAAAAAAGTTAGAAAAAGAAATAGAGATGCAGCAAGTTGGATCCAGGGGAGAAAGAGAATGCCAGTTCAGTTTCAAAGAACTATAGCTTTAACCTTGTAGGTAGCTGGTGTTCATGTATATAAGTTACATGATTTTGTAGAATGAATAAATGAATGAATAATCATGAAAAGAAAGATCTGTATTATCTCTTATTTCAAGAAATACTTAGAATTATATCTGAACAAATTCTCTCACTATGACCAGAAACCTACACAACAAAATTAGCTCAAACTTTATTACTTGCCACTTTTCAACAATATTTTTTTTATCAAAATGTGAGTTTATGGTTTTATAACATTTTGTTAGGTTGGAAGAGAAGGGATAGTTTCCACAATGTTTGAATGGGAACTCAGATATAGGCATAGGACAATAGATATTAGCAGAGAAATAGCCAGGGCACATAGTAAATTCTGACTAAATTACAGTACTCTCTTTTAGTCATTTGGAAATCTATTTACACTTTGTGGCATCAACTATAGATTCTCTTTCATTAAGATCATTGTTCCAGGCACTGGGCACATAAAATTAATTGACCAAACCATGCCCTCAAGAAGCACTTAGTCTAGTGAGATAAAATACAAACAAATCACATTAATATGGAAAATAGAGATCTACTTCTTCATATGGAGGCATGCTGGATGTAGCACTAAGTTCATTTTCACCAGTCTTTTCCCCACTGCACCATCTATGGATCACCTCTATCAGATTCTTCAAGGAGAGTATTCATTGACAAGCTGAATCTGGGCTCACGCCCCAAATACTGTATCAGAAAGTCTAAAGGTCAGGCTTAGGAATCTTCTTTTATGACATGACTCTGAATGATTCTTATCTACCCCAAAGCCTCCAATTACTGCCACATATTTATTTTCTTTCCTCCAGTGATCACTGGTAACAGCACTGAGCACAATGAGTTGGTTAATAGATCTTCAGAGTCTCTGGGAACACCCAATGATAGTTTTATCACAGTTTACACAGATCTGGAAATTCTGAACTGAAAACAGAACAACACAGGCCTTCAAATTAGTCTTCAGATTATAAATGGATGATGTGGTTATCTGTCTTTAGAACCTAAATATGATTATTGTGAATGGTATGTTTCATTTAGTTTTTCTTTATTATTCACTGTGATTTGCACTAATTTGGAAAAATACTATGCTTTGAGAAAGTCATTCTCTGACCACTGACCTACTGACCATAGTTTTCCTTTGTCACATAGATGAAGGAACCCAAGTTAACTTGATTACTTGATTAAGATTTTATTGCTTTAGCTGATTAATTCTTCATATAAAGTAAGTAGATAAGAAAGAAAAGAACATTTTCTTGTCTCAGATACCCACTCTTTCAGTAAGGTTTTAAAGAGGCCTTACTTACAATGGTGCTTATCTCTGGATTTTATTGACGCAATAACCAGTTTGTTGAAGCGAAGCCAGTTACCCAAGCCTTCCATAATGTATTCTCAAGATCATACAGCCATATCTATTCCTGCAGTCATTTATGTTCCCATAATCTTAACCATCAAGTTCCCAAATCTTGTTGACTTGAATTGATTCCTAAAGGATCCCTTTCTTTTGTCTAGCTCCAAGATTTGACATTTCTGCTTTTAATATTCCTAAAATACCACCTTCATAATTCAATGTGTTAGGCTTCCTGAGCCAAAGAACAAAATTTTGCATTGATTGAATTAGATATCAAAGGATTATTGGCAACTGTTTTCTATTTTCTTTGTCTACTCATGGCCTGTGTTTTATAATACATTCCTCTATATGTTTTTTCTTAATTCCTCCTAACCTACCTTTTAATCAGTCTGAGTGGTTTAAGTAAGAAACATCATTCATAACAGACAGATCTCTGCTTGTAATTAAGATAGGTCTGCATCTTTAAAAAATATTGTAAATGTGATGTACAGACTGGTTACAGTTAAATAAGTAAGGTAATGAGTGCATTTCTCTTTTAACAGTATTACCCCTCCCTCATTACCCACTCTTCCCTCCCATGTCCCCTCCCCCCTCAAGTTATAAAGCTCATTTCCCACATAGTATCAAGTGAATATCACTGTTGCATTGGTTCATGCTTTGTCCCACCATTTCTGTGATCTGATCAATTAAAAAATACAAAATATTTCTTTTTACTTTCCTTGGTAAGATTTCTAATCACATGAACAGATTGAAATCATAAATCATGTTGTATTCAAAGTTGATGTTGCAACTCATTCCACATTATTTGTATGAGAGTGTCTGTAATTTCAGAGAGCAAATTATATATTCCTTCCTCTGTCAAATGTCATACCTTGCTATGAGTTTTCTTTTAAGCATTTTAATGCCTATGTAGCAGAATGAAGTAGGCTTTATAAAATTTGAGAATTTGTTTACTACAGTTTAAATTATTGTGTCAAAGAGAACTCTTTTGCTTGTATACTTTGAAAATTAAGAGCGGATTTGGTTTCACATGCATTAGAATCTGGACCTGTGATGATATTATTGACTTTTTCTCTTCATCTTTAATTTTTTGCTTCTTGCAGTAGTATGTCAGCTTTCGGTGTTCTTTTTCCTTTTTCTTTTTTAGGTATGGAGGACCTTTTTACATGTGATTGACTAAAATCTCTGTGAGTTGGAACAATTCTTCATTTTTAGCCTAACAATGAAAAGAAATAAAGATTCTGTCTCTTAACTTTGTTTCTAGAAAAGCTCTGTAAAACCAATCAGTTCATGTGAACCTATGGCAGGGATCTTGGCTTCAGTGTTGGCTTTGTTCTTTTCCTCAGTGACTTCTTTCATTCTCAGTGCCCACAGCATGCTGGATACCATACGGAGCAGCAGTACAAGATTACTTTTCTTTTTTAATTCTTCCAATAGAAAAAAGAAAAAAAAACATTCAACATACATGTATGATTATGACCTAATGTGAAGTTTATCCCTACCAGAGTGGAACCAGTGAAGTAAGAGACACAGAGCTTAACTCGGAATGTCATTGTAATAAGGTTTAACTTTGCTCTGGGATATCTTGTGAGCTTGTATTTCTTTAAGTTGGCTGAAACAAATTTTATAACCCCCATCATTTTCTTCAATATAATACTATCATTTACCAAGCTAGAGGTGAAGTTAAACCGCTCCCACATCCTTTCTTCCAAGTTTTTGCTATTGCCAACACAACTCACATTCAGAAGTGATGCCACTGGATATGTTAAGCCGTGTGAGAAGTCCGTCAGTTTTTGTGTTGAGAAGCATTCTGATTGACAGTCATAGCTACCCAGCCTTTGCATTATACCATCCCAGAACATGGCATGTGTGTGTGTGTGTGTGTGTGTGTGTGTGTATGTGTGTGTGTGTGTGTGTGAATGAGACATCATGTCAATATATTCTTTACTTTCACTTTTCAGTTATTAGTTTTACTATCATTTGGGCTCCAGACATAAAGAAAACATAAACTACTAGGTGCTAGTAGAATTTCTGACTTGCAAAATTCTCAAGTGTACTAAAATAATGGTTTCATGCTATGAGCTACTGCATTTGAGTTGGTTTGTTAGGGAGTAACACAAAACTAGAAGTTCCATTCTATAAGTGCTCAACATGATCTTCTACAGAAGGCTGCGAGTATATTTTCATTCTAACATTTGAGACACAATTATTCTAGATGAGAAATACATACCCTGAAAGTAATATTTTGAAATATTGTATTTTATTTTCTCTCCCACTCTCTGCAGTATTGTCTGTGATAATTAAAAAGGTGAATTTGGAATTGTCATTGAAGCTTATTATTATGTGGACACATATAAAATAAACTGAGTGATAGAGAATTTAGGAATGAATACTTACTGAGGAAAAAAATTTGATTTGATTCCAGTACCTAAAAGAGAACAGAAATGACTTTTTTTCTTTTAAAGAAGGAAAACTTATTGTGGCTTTGAACGATCTTATCAGTTAACATGTTATGTCTTATGTTACAGGGGAGTCCAGACAAGAAGTAAAAGGAATTCTTCCATTATGTTGTTACTAGTGCCTGGCAAAAAAAAAAAAAAAGAACATTAGTGGGCAAATGTAGACATGGTGGAAGGAAAGTATGATAATTTTGTGGCTGATTATAATTAAGGATTAATGATAAATTTTGGATTCCTATGGATGAACGATCTGTGTATTAATTTCAAATATGAGTACAGCTGGAAATTTGAAACAGCTAGGAAAATATGCTTCTTTTTTGGAGGATTTCTTGTCTTAGTGGTGAGAGATGAAGCTTTGAAAAATAGTAGTAGAGACAAAGAGGTTTTCATATGACATTTCTTTGTGCTCTCTGTCTTCTCACATTAGTCCATCAGCCTAATCTATCTATCTACATGATGTAGTAGATTTGGGGTTTAGAACTTTAAAATTTCAGTGAAATCACAATTAGGTGCATAACTGATATTATTTTTAGACTTAAAAAATTCACACTGGTCAATTATTAGTTGCATATTTCATTGAGTTTATAGGAAATTTTGATGAATAATAGATGTGGAAATGTTTCGCATACTGTGAAATGGGATACAGATAAAACATTTTTACAATATAAGTTTGAAGGCAAATAATAGATCAGAACATTTTAAATATATTGATACTTATAGACATCCTAAGAGGTATCAAAACAGTCCTAAGGGTACCAAAACAGTGCTACTGATAGTGAAGCTGTGGCTCACAGTGCCCAAGCCCTGAGTTCAAGCCCCATGGACAGACCAAAAACAAAACAAAACAACAAAACTGAGCTAGTATCTACGTTTTATGTGACACCATCAAGATCAGAATAATTCAGCACAGACTGAATGTTGTGGTGTTGTATCCTTTGTTGTGTTAATAAGTCCATTCCATAAGGAATGGAACCAGAGTTGGGCATGGAGATAATGAGCCCTAGGCAGAGACTATGTTGAATCCAAAGACAAGAAAGGGGAGATGTCAAAAGAGATGTGTATAGTTTGAAGGATAAAAATGTCAGTGAGTAGGAGAATCAAAAACAATGTGATCATTTTGCTTTATCTGTTGTTTCTCTCCTAATGGGAGAGGCTCTACTTCTAGGGTTTAATGGGACATTCTTAGTATGGTCACTCAATTATTTAACGTTATATTTTCTTCAATTTTTTAATTCTTAAGATTTCTGTACTTGATTCTTTGTAATAGTATCATATTCCCTTCTTACATTCTGCATTATATCCTAAGATATTTAAAGTTCCTAAATAATTTCCAAAAATTTTCATAAAGTTCACTGTTTGTATCAATGAATTCATACTGTTGTGGATCACCATTATGTTACATATTAAATACAAAATAATTTCACTGAATTAAACAAAAAGCTTAATAATCACATCTTTTTATGTCTATTGTGCCACTGTCCCCTTCAAATATCAATCTATTTTTTAATTGTACAGAATATTTCAGACTAGCTTTGTTCTGTTAAGAATATACTCTTAAGGGTTGTCTATGTCTTTCTTTAGTTCCACAAAACCATTTCTTTTTTAAAATTTAATTTTATTGTCCGGGTGATGTACAGAGGGGTTACTGTTACATACATAGGGTAGTAAGTACATTTCCTGTCAAACTTGTTACCCCCTCTCCTATTTATCTCCCTCCTTCCCAATTCCCCTCCCCCAGTTGTACCGTTAATTTCCAACATATTGCCTTGTAAGCATTGCTGTCGCATTGCACAAAACTATTTCATTCTATGGATGCACCACAGTTTGCTTTAGCCGTTTACCTTTAAAATGAAAGATATTCTTGTGATTATGAATAAGGGTTTAATGAATATTCATGGACACTACTTCTTAGCCATTGAATTTCAAATCAATTGGACCAATACCTAAAAGCATAATTGATAGATCGTATGATAAAATTATATAATATAGTGTATTAAAATTACATATAGGGGCTGGGAATATGGCCTAGTGTCAAGAGTGCTTGCCTCCTACACATGAAGCTCTTGGTTAGATTCCCCAGCACCACATATATGGAAAACGGCCAGAAGGGGCGCTGTGGCTCAGGTTGGCGGGAAGATGCCAGGGAAGGTGCTCAGGCCCTGAGTCCAAGGCCCAGGACTGGCCAAAAAAAAAAAAAAAAAAAAAAATTACATATAATTAAGATTATATATTTTTAAATTTAATTTTATTGTCAAGGTGATTATATATTATACGTATATGGGTTACACTTACATATGTAAGGTAGTGAGTACATTTCTTATTAAACGTGTTACCCCTTCCCTCATAAGATTATAAGTTATATTACCTTCATACTTAGCTTTGTAAGAAGCTTCTGCACATTTTTCCAGTGGGGCTACATTCCTTTCTAACATCAGTAAACAAGAATCTCTATTGTTCTGATTTTTTCCCCAGGAATTCATATTGTAGGGTTGTTCTGATTTGAGTCATTGTAGTTACTTTTATCAGCACATAGTGCTGTATCAGTATTACTTTAATCTATTTCTCTTTAATGACCAAGGATATTGAACATATTTTCACATAATCTATAATGCACATATCATTTTGGATGAGGTATCCAGATCTTCTGCCCATCCCACTGGGTCATTTTTATTTCTATTGTTGAATTTTAAAGTTATTTGAATATTTTGAATACAATTAATCTATTAGTTATGTGAGTTGCAATTATTTCTTTTTATCCGTGGCTTGATTTTCATCTCTGAACTGTGTGTTTCAGAGAGTAGAAAGTTTACTGAAGTCCAACTTGTAAAAATTTCAAGGATTTTCTTGTTATGGTTAGAAATATCACCAAAATATGGTTATATAAATTTTTTCCAAAAATTTTCCTTAAATTATTATACTATATTATTTTTAATTTATGTCTATATCCATTCTGAGTTATTTTTTGTCTAAGACATAACATCTATTTCTAGATTTTTTTGTTATTCCTGTAGACAAACATCCAATTGTTCCAGCATCATTTATTATTTTCTCCCCCAAATTGTCTTGTTCATTGGTTGCATACATATGTTTATGTCGGCTTCTGGATTAGCCAACTTTATTGTAAGAGGTTATAATCCTCAAAAGACTTTTCTAACTAGCAACAAGTTCAAGGGCTTCACAGGACCCCAGAACTTTAGCTTTGTTGGCTACTGTGGTAGTTGATTTTGTGTCAGATGATTGGGCTATAGATTCCAGATATTTAATAAAACACTAATCTGGATTCTGCTTTGAGATGGTTTTATGATTAAACTGATTATATACTTATATTATATTATATTATATACTTAGATTATATAAACATGGAAACATATATCAAAATTATCTAATAGTATAAATAAAAGAATGATTCTTTCTTGAATATTCTAATTAATATAACTATAATTTCTGTGACGTATAATCACCCAGAGGTTTAAAAATATACCAGGAATACATTTTACTTAAAATTTTTTGTTATTTTTTTGATATGTTTATGAGACAGAATCTCACTGGGTTGTCCAGGCTAACTTGTCCTCCCTCAGCTTCTCAAACCCAGCTTCTCAGCTGGGTTTTAGAGAAGTTAAACTTTCTTGTCTTTTATCAGAAAGTTAATCATAAAATATAGTGTGCTTAAGTATTTTCTAACATAAATTTCTGAAGCTCTTAAATAAGAAAGATGGTCCAATTTTTATGCCAGGTATATTAGTTGAAGCCAATGTATGTAATCATGTACATAAGCTTAGGATGTTATTATTTTTCTCAGGGTAGGAAAGAGAAGCTGCCCCCCTCATGTATGTAGTCTTTCAACAGATAGCTATTATTGAAAATTATCTATTAATTTTTACTTATAAAAATGCCTTTTTGTGTATCTTTCATAATAATTGGGTCATGACGTTCTATAAAAGTCTCCACACTGGGTTTCCTTGTGTCTTACAACACTTTCTGAATGTCACTAATTGAAAATATACCTAATTACAAAATCAAAATAATGGCCTGTCTTCATTTCAAGCATATTAGTGTTTCCCAAAGGAATCACGACAGACTTTGAGACAGCATATTGCAGACAGGATAATTATTCTAAAGGATTTAGCCTAAGTTTTTTTTGTGTGCTGCTCAGTGTTCCCTTCAAAAGGGAGAGGCATAGGCCATAGACAAGGCCACCTGATAATGTATATACTATTTGCAGGCTGTGAAATTTGGGTGGTTTCAGTGGAAAACATTTTGACATGAGATTTTTCTGTTTTCTCAAGTTGCCCTGCTGGGTGTGTAGGGGTGATTATATCTGATTCAGTATTCTATAATATTGTCATCACACTTGAAAGTTTTGCATACAAATCATTCATTAGAAGGATAGACTTCAAGATATCGCTGAATACTTCTTTAAGATTTGGTAGATGAGATTTTAATTTTGTGTAGCTTTAGGGGATGCATCCCTGAAAACTTTCATTTAAGCTCTAAAAAGCTTCTTTTCTCTGCTCACTATTTCATAAATTCATTTTCCCATAAACACACCTTCATCATGTCCCTCTCTCCATTTTACACTGTTGTAGAGAAGCACAGGCCTGGGAATTTGTTGATGTAGCTGATAGAAGGCACATATATTGTTCAGTGAGTCCTTTTGTATTGAGAGCATTTCCCAACTTGTTCTGGTGTAAAAGAAATCAACTCTTACTGCCTAACTTGTCATAAACATTTACTTGATGGTAAGGAAAAGAGAAAGAATGATAGTTCAAGAGACATTTGATTTTCATCTCATTAAATATATTAACTTCGTAATGAATTCTTACTATAAAATTTTCTTTCCATAATTTTTCATCCTAATTTTTTTCCTTTTCTTATTTCTAGTCAGATAAATATGATAAAATATTGTCTTGTAAATGGTATCAGCTGCTTAAAATAGTGTCAGACCTGAATATGCTTGCATGACCTAAAAAATACTTAGGTGAGTATATTTAGTATAAAGAAAGTTAGCGAATTCACATTAGTTTAGGAGGCATAATACACCTATTTATCTTGCAATAAGTAGAATTAATAAAACATAATATTCAAATAACACAAAATAATTTGCATGTCCTTTGGTGAAGAGAAGTTATTATGAGGATTGTATAGTGTTTTGGAGAACTAAGTATGTTCTAATCTTGAAAGCACGTTCAAAAGTAACAAAGAAGTAAAAGACACTTCTAAGCAGTTCTACTGACTTCAGGTTGAACAGTACAAATTTGAATGTAGTTCTGAGATCAAGTTATTTGTAAAGTTTACCTGGATGAATATTTGTCTACATAGTGAGAATGGCAAGATTTTAACAAAATCATTCCTACAATACTGCATGTATGATATGGGAATCTGGGGTGTTAATCATTCAATCATTTGTTATAGTCTATGGTTAAAAAAAAAAAACCAAAACCTTGGTTTTTCTCTGTGTGAAGTTACTGAGCCTTTCCTGTTGTTATAAAAGAATGTCAAATCACTGGATTGGATGAAGGCAAAGAGATATTGTCTCAGATCTATCCCATACTTAGCTACAATCTCATTCTCGAATTAAATATTGTTCAATATTTTAGAACAAGTGCACTGATCAGATCAATAGGTATTGATAAGTGATGATGGGAAAATGTATAAACTCTGTACTGTCAGTACTTACTGATATGTGAAGTATCCATATCTTAGAATACTCTAGAGGAAAAATGCACTTTGAGTTTGCAAAAAGGTTTTGAAGGTTAAATCAACTTTAAAATATATTTATACTTAAGTATTTCTTAAAATATTAATAATTTTCAAAATTTTCATATATTAGAAAATGTCAGACTGATTCAAGTTGATGTTAGAGTTCATCATGTGGGTGGACAAACTTTACAGGATTTCTAAAAAATATATATATATATGTATAGAATATATATATGTATGTATAGAATGTCTGTTACTACTTTTGTGAAATACAAAGATAAAGTGTAATATGCTAATACTGATACAGGTTTTAAAATTGATTTCAAGATTAAATTATCATAGCTAAAAGTTATTATCCAGGCCATAAAACTTGAGAATTTTGTTGCCTTTATTTCTTTTATTGAGTTGATTTTATTGTGATTTAAAGGCTTTACAGGGAAACAGCTTTGTATTATTGGGACAAGTAGAAAAAATATTTTGCTATGTAGAGTTATTCAGGTTATTCAATCTACACATGCAAATATGCTTCCAAGAGAAAATCACACAAAGTTAATCATGTTTTACCCTTTATCGTAGAGAAGTTTAAAAAAGCTTGTGTTTCAAACATGTGAAATATTGTCAGAATGCTGAAGTATATGGTTGGTGTTGGCAGACATAATGAAATATTTGAATTTTCAAATTAGTAACTTAATGAAACATGCTTATTCTTATAAAATTTGTAATATCTACTAAAATTTGCTTTTTACACTATGCCAAAGAGATGTTTCTTTGCAAAAAACAGTGCTGAACATTTAAATTGCATGAATAATTAGATAAAACCAAATGTACCTTAATAGCTATATTTGCAAGTAATGTAAGTAGTAGGCTTTTTTTTCAGATTTTTATTATCAAACTGATATACAGAGAGGTTACAGTTTCGTACGTTAGGCATTGGATACATTTCTTGTACTGTTTGTTACCCTGTCCCTCATACCCCCCACTCTCCTCCCCCTTTTTCTTTCCCCCCCCTGAGGTGTTCAGTTCACTTTCACCAAACAGTTTTGCAAGTATTGCTTTTGTAGTTGTTTGTCTTTTTTTTACCCTGTATCTCTCAATTTTGGTATTCCCTTTCAATTTCCTACTTCTAATACCAGTATACAAGGTTTCCAAAATACTCAGATAAGATTAAAGTACATTACTTCTTTTGTATTGAAGATTCCTTTATTATTTTTCTCAAATATTAAAAATTTCATTTGAGTTTGCCTCTGAATATACCAGATTATGTTTTAAAGGAACAAAATTTTTATGGTTTTATGCTATATAAATGCAAATGAAATTAATGCAAAGTATTATGAACAATTATCTGAAGTAACCAAACAGCATCCATGTGAATATTTCCTCCTTTGTACAAATATGTAGAAAGCTGATAATTTTAGAATATCTTTATGTAAAAGAAAGAGGCAGTACATCTCAAGTTCATGTAAATGCTGGTAATATGTATGTTTAAATAAAAATGTATTAATGCAAACTTTATCCACATGTCATCTAATTTTAGTGAAAATTGAAGATATATACTTGGATAAATTTTGTATTAATACATTACCCTTGCACAGTCATATTTTCTTTATTGTTGTGTGTATAAAATAGTGTGGTACCCTGGCTACAGCTTCAACATCAACAGTGTTGAACATTTAGTATTCTATCTAACATACTACCAGCTCCACCATGGATAGCAACGAAATTGCCAATGACAAGAGTTGAGTTGGGCAGAATGGGAATTGAGGAAAGTAGATTGTGTGGTGCTAGAAAATAAAGAAGTAAACCTACAAGTTGACATTATCATTACTCATTCTTGTTTCTCTGCTTGTTTTGGAAATAACTGGTGGATAAATCAATAATGTGGAAGTCCTGCCTTTGAACAAAAAAGTCTCATGTTTGTATTTCTTATGAGTTTGCTTGTTTTTTACTGATAAATTTCACCACACAATTAGAAGAATTACTGGCACCTCATAAATGCAAAATCAAGAAGGAGTCCATCCAGGATATATAACAATTAATGCTAATCTTGGATGCCACTGGCCATATACTGAACACTGTGCTGACAATCTCCTATATTTTGAGGGGTTTACTTCTCAAAATACTATGAAGTAGGTAAAGATGTTGCCTGTGTTTCAAAGAGAAGCAACAGAAACATTCACAGGGCTCTGACTTGCTAGGTGACATAACTTACTAGAAAGAGGATTCTAGCCCAGGCAGACTGACAGCAGTCTGACTTGTATCTTGCTGAAAGCAAAGGTCAAAGAAGATGTGAGAGTGATTGTTTATTTACACATTCCTTTAGAGAATCTGAAGAATTGATCTGAGTGGGAAGAGCAAATTTGGGAGCATTTCAGTGGCTCTGAACAGGAGCAGGTAGCACCAGAGCAAGAAGAAGCAA
Organism: Perognathus longimembris pacificus; assembly: GCF_023159225.1. NCBI lineage: Eukaryota > Metazoa > Chordata > Mammalia > Rodentia > Heteromyidae > Perognathus > Perognathus longimembris. Next base: position 56,273,298 of record NC_063167.1, read on the forward strand.
TGCTGTTTTGAATAATCATTTTCTTCACACAGGTCACATAAGGTCTTTCAGAAAAGCCTTATGCATTAGATTGAGTGAAAAGATGTAGTTGTGATTTCTGAGTGGGCTGACGTGACAGAATAAATGACCTCACTGCAAAGTACTGCTCTCCAGGAGTCAGAATGAACAGAAAAGCAGGGAAATTTTAGGGTAATTTGAACAATATTTGCAGTGGTGGCAACATGTAACTGCTTCTTCACAGCAGGCTGAGGTAGCAGGGAGTCTTTCTTAGGTCTCTGTTGTTCTCATGTAAAACTTCCAAAGCTTAACTGACTGCCAGGATAATTAACCCCCCCTGCATACTCAATGTTCTTTTAGATCCACTTCCAAAACATTAAGGAAAAGAAAGAAAACAATCATTTCAGCTTGGCCCTTATATGCTGATATATGGTTAGCTCCAGTCCAATAGGAAATGAAACCACATTTCTTAAAGATATGTTTAAAAAAACCTACTATTTTTCCTCTTATTTTTGACTGCATAAATTATAATACGCTTTATAGAGTTTTATCATTTACAATGCCTCAATTAGGTGGTTGAAATCTCAAATGTAGCACATCGACACTGTTGCAGCTAAACGAGCCATCTCATTTTCTGTTAATCATTACTATCACAGAAGCCTATGCATAGAACATCTGAATGAATTACCAAGTAAAAATGTTCTGTACTTTCATTTAATCTTCATCCTTTTTCAGGCCAGCAATCTATGGTAAATAACTCAAATCATTGTCACTTAAATGAAAATGCCTAGAGACCTGTGGACCTCAAATCCATGGTGTGTTTTTCACTGTATACTTGGAAATGCTAATAAACAACCCTTACATGGGGCAAGGGAGAGGAGATATTGTGTTCTAGTCTGTTTTCTGAAAATATTGAAAATTTAAAACAACAGAGAGAGGTTGACTTGGGCTTATCCTTCCTTGACTGCAGTCAGTTGGCTCTACTGATTTGGACAGTAGACAAACATCACAGTAGTGCAAGAAGCTCCTGGAGGGAAAATCTACTTACTTCATGGCACCGGGGAAACAAATAGAAGAAAGGAAGAGATGGTCACCAAACTCTCATCAGCCCCTTTAAAGGCATGCCACGAATGACTTCACTTCTTTCTATTAGGCTCTGCTTCTGGAAGGCTCTGACAGGTCTCGATATCATGAAGGGCTGAAGACAAAGCCTAAATTGTCTGAGCCTTTGGGAGCTGCTTATCCTAACCATACCAATAATAGTACTTTGCCTATGTATCACCCCTAAGTGGAATTGTGTTAACATTCAGCTTTTCAACAACCAAGTTGTAAGGTATAACATTGTTTCAAAAAGATATGGTAGTCTTTAATTATCACCTTAATCCAAATTATATACCAGGTGGGAACTTCATAATACACTCTCAATATGGAATTTTATTCAACTCCTAAAAAGAATAACTGAGGAAACAAAGATGTTTTATGATGAAATCTCATTTTAATATTTTAGTATGATAATGTGAATGGGAACAATAATGTAGGACATACAGTGTGTTAACATAAATTGCCTAATTTAGGATTTGAATAGGCGAATGGGGGTAGAAATGAATATATGGGGCAGAGAGCAGTGGTCCATGCTTGCAATTCTAGTTAGTTGGGAGGTACAAATAAGGATGATTGTAATTTGAGGATAGCCAGGGCAAAATATCCATAAGGTTCCATTTCAGACAATAAATTGTTGGGTACAGTGGTACCCAACAATGGGTACCTGTAATCTCATCAATGTGGGAAGCATAAATAGAGGATTATGCGTCTAAGTTTATGCAAAAATCAACATCCTATTTATTAAACAACTAAGGCAAAAATGACTGGAGGGATGACTTAAATAACAGTGCCTGCCTATCAGGGGCAAGGCACTGAATTCAAATCCCAGCATTACTAAAGGGAAAAGGAAGGAAGGAAAGTAGGAAGGAAGGAAAGAAAGAAGGAAGGAAGAGACAAACAGGTTGAATAATTGCTGGCATTATAAATTAGTAACATTTATTGGTCATGCCAAAATGTAGACTGTGAAGCATTTGTTTATAGAATGTCTTGCATTTCTTATAATTGATATATTGCATATAAACAAGTTTTTCCCTAACCAAGGTATAATTAGTCATTGTTTTGAAAAAAAATCTTAATCATGTAAGAATTTAAGAGACTATTATTTCTGTAGCTAATAGCAAGTTTTCACAGGGAGAATTTATTTGGTGTTTATTCATTTCATTATTTGACAGCATAGTTAAATACTGAAAAATTTGAACTTTGAGATGCTGCCCTATATTTTATGAAGTAGAGAAGAGTTTGTATATTATTACTTATTGGTGAAATTGAGGTTTATTTTAAGGGCTGGGGAGTTTGTGTTGACATTCTAACATTTATCCCATTCATTGCAATGATAGAGTGAAAAAGGAATAAATAGGAAAGTGATAACAGCTGTGTGGAAAAAAAAGGGAATGCTCCTCTGCACTACTTTGATATTGCTGCTGCTTCTTCCATGTAAGCATGCTGTGCTTGCAGCAGTATGGATGCTTTTCCAAGCTGGCTTCTGGAGTGTAATACCTGAAGCAAGTCTCTGGAATGTAGAGACCAGACATACTGATTAGACCTGTTGTTTTAGTAGTCCTGTGTTCAGGACATAGCTGAAGGCACAAAACTTCCACTCAGAAAGCCAAAAAGAGAAAAGATTCATACCATTCAGTAAGAAGAAACTCAGCTCATTGCATGCCCTGCATTTGCAAGACAGTGTGATAAAGGTTAACTACATGAGGCTCAAAGGTAACACATGGGTGGAAATGATTCTTTCTTAAAGCTAAGAAGATCTCTCTCTCTCTCTCTCTCTCTCTCTCTCACACACACACACACACACACACACACACACACACACACTAGGAACAAGTGGATGTTTGACAGAGTGATATTTGTCATGAGAAAAATATTCCAGAGAGAAAAATTGGTAAATCATGGTGTGGATTTTCCCTCATAATATAATAATAGGCTCATCTCCAAAGAGATTAGTACAGAAGTATTCCCACAGCATAATGTCACTGTGGCTGCTTTAACAAATTACCACACAGTTAGTGTCTTACAGATCTGGAAGTTAGGATCCCAGAATGGGTAACTCTAATAGCTAATAACAGAATCAGCAGGGCTGACTTCCTTCAGGAAGCTCTATGGAAGAGTCCCTTTTTGTGAGCTCCTGAAAGCCATCAACACTCTGTGGTGTGTGGACTTCTTCCAATTCAAAGCCAATGAAGGCTAGTAGAGTCTGTCATGCTGCATGAATTGGGTCATACTGTGACTCTTTTGCCTTCTTCTTCCACTTAGAAGGACCCTGGTGCTTACTCTGATCTGGAATACATTGCATGTGGATAATTGCCCAGTATTCCTCCATCACAAGGACAGCTGATTAGCAACATGAATTCCATCTGCCAGCCTTCATTCTCCTTATCATGTAAGCTAAGCATAGGTTCTGACTACCCAGGCCTGGGTGGTTTTTCTGGGTGTGTCGGGGGGTGGGGGGACTATTATACTTTCCTGTAATACCATCCTGTAAGCTAGGCACTGATGACTCATGCCTGTAACACTAGCTATTTAGGTGGCTGAGATCTGAGGAATGTGGTTCAAACCCAAGCAAGAAAACCTATGATGAGTGACAAATATATAATTCAATTTATTGATTCTAACATTTGATGGTGTTTGAACTATTACAATGACTTATGATATTGAGTTGAAGTTTTATTTCCGAACTTCCCTGTAGAGGTGCAAACGTTATCATTTAGAAGTGGTTATGATTTTGAGAAATTACATGATTTTATAAAGATAAAATCCAGTACTAACTAGAATCTTCTGATCAAAATGACCATCAGCTTTTTTTTTTTTCATAGATGAGAAAAGTTGTTTTTTTTTTTGTTTGTTTGTTTGTTTTTTTTTGTACTGGTTCTGGGGCTTGAGATCAGTGCCTAGATATTGTCCTTGAGTTTTGTTTTGTTTTTCCTCCAGGCTAGCATTGCTCTACCACTTAAGCTACAGCTTCACTTCTGGCTTTTTTTTGGTAGTTAATTGGAGATTCATATTTGTCACTCATTCTAGCCACACATCATGGAGAATTTTGAGATTTTTATTTAATCTTGTCTTAATGTAGGTCCATTGCTTTGTTAATATTGCTTATAATAACAACACTAAGTGGGGTTAGTTCATGCACATCCCACAATGAAACAATCCACAATATTCTAAAATCCAGGAGTCCAAAGAAGAGCAAGTTCCACTTCAGTGTAAAATCCCTACAGGAATAAAAAGTGGTGTGCTTCCTTCCAGGTTGGCTTGTTGAATCAGGTTTCAAAAACTGGCTATATGCTTCAGAGATTGAGGAAAAATAGAATTGTTCTCCCAATTATGTTTTCCTTAAATCTCTTAAGTCTACCTCAGGAAAAACAGGACTTTCACCTTTTAATATAACTTAAATGTAAAATTCAACGGATAACCAGCAGTCTGATATCATGTGGTATGCAGTTTGGATGTTGCATGAATTACTGAGGAATTAACTTGTTTTAGTCCCAAAGATCATTGGTTGCTGATTTTGTTCTGCACAGTTTATGTAAAACATTCATGGTGGAGACAAGCTCGGTGCCTAGGGTCTGGTCTCTGGGAAGATTTTGTTAGTTTCCAACTGTTTCGTCAGTTTCAAATACAGTTTAGAAGATTAAAAAAAAAAGAAAACCCATGATATTCTGATCTCAACTAACTACCAAAAAAGCTGGAAGTCAAACCATATCTTGACTCACAGCTCAAGTGGGTAGAGCAGCACTAGCACTAATGCTGTCCCTGAGCTTAAACCAGGAACCACATGAAAAAACAAAACAAAACAAAATGAACATGTCCTATAATGACAATGACAGTGATAATCACTAGCTTATTATGAGAAAAATTAGGAGATACAAGGAAATTATTATCATGGATGCTCTAGAAATGTAAAAGAAGTTATTGGCATGTACATTATTTCTTAGGGAAATGAATTATCAAGAAGTAGCCTGATTCTTTCATTTAGATAATGTTTTATTTTCTTGGAACAAGATTCAACAGACTTTAATAGATAGGGAAATTCATTTAAAATCAAAACTTTCAATGACTTGGTGTATTTTTGCAGGTAGATACAGAAAAATTACATATTAAAAAATAAAATGGCTATATCTTCAATTTAATGAGATTTGTGAAGAGATAGGAATCACACATTTAAACAGATATGTTTAAATATATAATACAAAATTGACAGAAACTAGATCCTGTGAAAATTTTCCTGGTGATTTGTTTGTCATAAAAAACTTTATAAATGTGCACTTTCCTGAAGACAAAATAGCAATTCACTTTATTAATCCTTCTAAAAACACTAAGTTTAAAGGAATTATTGTAATATGAGCTACCAATACTTCTATAATTAAAAACTTACACATTCAAATACATTAACCTAATTTGATATGGCAAATTTTCACTGCCCTGCAAGGTTGAAGAATAAAATGCTTCCATTTTCATGCTGTGTTTCCATTAGAAGACATAAAATACTATATTTTGACACATTTATTTATTTACTGATTATGCATCTGAAGTTCACCATGCCTGTTTGTGAAGCAGGTAAAGGAATGTCATATACTTCAATCTAATTTTAACTTAAAAACATACCTTTGTTTCTGTCATTTGAGAAATTATCTTTTTACATTGGAAAACAGAATAGATGCAGTAAATAAAAGTGTAGGTTGTTTTGGTAGAAACTGACATTCAGAAAAATTCACAGAATGGTAGAATGTATTTATTCAATTCTTTATTTTACCTCAAAAATTTTCATCCAGTTTGCAGAAAAACAAGTTTATTCAAAGTACAACTTTTTGTTATAATAGCCATTTCACTTTTCCTTTTTCATATTCTGTCACTTCTTTCTCTTATGCTCTGCTTTCTGTAACAGAGCTCATTACCAAGGTGGTAGGGGACTCGTTTCAAAGGCAACATGCGTCACAAAAATATCAAGCCATGGTTTCCTTCAGGACATTCGTATATTTCATGTGTTAGAAAAGAAAATCTTTCCTTGGGCGCAGTGATATCACTCCTGAGAAACCAATTACTTTCCAAATATCTGCAGTACTATTTTTGACATAATTAACTATGTCATGTAGGAAAACACACTATAGATATGTGGTATATAATCTTACCTAATAATCTACAGTTCTCAAGATGTAAACTGAAAAACTGATTTAATGTACAACTACCAAGGAGCTAGTAACTTTATATTAGGATTAGTGATATTTATATACTGGTCCTCCACAGCCTGGGGTTTTAGTTTCTTTGCAGTTGTAATTCTCCATAGTTCTCCATGTTTACCTTAAACATCCAAAACAACAAGGGACGTTTTTGAACAATCTATAATACTCCTCTTGAATCTGGAAGAAGAAAGAGAAAAAAAATGTTACATGTAATAATGATAAATGCATCAAATTACTACAAAGTCACAATAAATTAGCATATTTGGTTTGTTAGAGCCTTATAGCTTTTTGTATATTGGAATAGGCTCTAGTAAATATGTGCTATAATTACATACCTAATGGGAAGTATTTTTTAAAAAAACCTATTATTTCCCCTATGAACAAATAATGTCCTGATCATTTTACCAAAAGTGCGCTGTGCTTAGGCACTAAAAGCAGAAGTCATCAGTCTGGTAGAGTAAGAATTTCCTATCAACTGTAGTGTTGTCCAGAAATCATCATAACAAGAAAATGCTTACCTTTCTGGATAAAACACAGAGGAATAAGAAAATGAACATTCCCTGGAAGGCATTGCTGACAGTGAAGAGGTAAGCGGTCACCACGGAGGCATGGACCACATGCAGAACCCCAAAGATCCATGTGGTGCCAAGGAGGAAAAGGAGAGCAAGAGCTCCTCTTGCACAAGACCTAGAATATATTTTAAATGTTTTCGTTAAGAAAAACATGCATTGCTGGGTACCAGTGGCTCACGCCTATAATCCTAGCTACTCTGGGGACTGAGATCTGAGGATTGAGGTTCAATGCCAGCCAGGGTAAGTCTGTGAGGCTCTTATCTCCATTTACCTACCAGAAAACAGGAAATGGCTCTGTGGCTCAAAGTGGTAGATCGCTAGCCTTAGGCCAAATAAGCTTAGGGACAGCACCAGCCCAGGCCGAGTTCAAGCCCCAAAACCGATTTAAAAAAAAAAAAAATCATGTTCTATGTTCCCCTCTAAACTCCTCAAGTTAGGTGAGAGAAAATTTTTGTGCAATCAAGAAAACTACAGCAACCACGAATGACTTGGAAACTGATAAACTGTGCTAGAGTTGGATGATACTGGGACAAGGAGTCTTCGGAAATCATGGCCCTATAAGGAACATATGGCATTTTAAAAGGAATGACTTAATCTTAAAATATGTTATCTGTGATTCTGGGTTCATGTGCACTGATTTCAGATCTAATATGTCAGCAAGGAAATCTTCCATGTGGCTGGAGTCAGTATGTGTTTCCTGACGTCAAAGCAGGCTTCTGTGTTCCTTTTAGGGTTAGTAGTGAAGAAGCTGTAGGACATAAAACCAGCCTTGTGGTTTACTTCTTGCTTTTGCAATGCAGTTACCTCAGATACAAGTTTAATTTTTTTTCTTTCTTTTTTTCCAGTCCTGGGGCTTGAACTCAGGGCCTGATCACTGTCCCTGGCTTCTTTTTGCTCAACTTGAACCACAGTACTACCTCTGGCTTTTACTGTTTATGTGGTGCTGAGGAATGGAACCCAGGGCTTCATGCATGCTAGGCAAGCACTCTACCACTAAGCCATATTCCCAGCCCCTCATTTTTAATTTTTTTGACTTTTTTAAAGTGTTTAGTGGATTGGATATTGTAGATTATTTTATTTTTTTCCTTATTGTCAAAGTGAAGTACAGAGGGGTTACAGTTTCATATGTAAAACAGTGAGTAAATTTCTTATCCAATTTGTTACCTCCTTCCTCATTCCCCCCTGCCTCCCCTTTCCCTCTCCCCCCATGAGTTGTACAGTTGTTTACACCAAATGGTTTTATAAGTAATTGCTTTTGGTATCGTTTGTCTTTTTATTATTTGTCTCTCAATTTTGGTATTCCCTTTTCCTTCCTTAGTTCTAACACACATATATACAGTATCCAGGGCACTCAGATGAGATACAGTGATAGAGGGGGGAAAACCCCAGAAAGGGAACACAAGAGGAAAAAAAAAAGAAAAAAGTGTACCGTTTCACATGGCATGTTGCAACAATGATATACCACTTGTTTATATAACGTGGAGTTCATTTCACTTAGGGAATAATTAGTACATGTTTAGTTAGGTTAGGCATAGCAGAAAATCACAATAGCCCAATAGCTAAGCCCATATGAACACATAAGATGATGCTAAGTGAAACGAACTCCACGTATGGAAACAAGTGGTATACCATGTATAATGTTTTAAGAGTTTGGAGTTCTTAAAAAATTGAAGGTATTTGTTTCCCTGTCAGGGAACCAAAAAAAGAAAATTGAAGGAAGAACACACACACACACACACACACACACACACACACACACACGCACACACACACACAGAGTCTCAAACATATTTTCCACTGATTGTCAGGTGGCTTTAGGTAAAATAACAATCCTTCTTCATGAAGACATAGCCTAGAAAATAAAGCAACTAAGTGATTTTTCTCTCAATCATTCAGTCCAACCATTCCTCACTGCAGAAGGCTTTTTTTTTTTAGCAGTATGACTCAGAAAAGGAGTCATTTCAACTTTATTAAAAATAGCACACTACGTGAAACTGTAAATGTTGTGGACTAAAAGAAAGCAATCGATCAAACATCTGCTAAATCCAAACTATAAATCTTCTGCAACGCACTGAAACTGCAAGACTGTTCCAAGCAATACAAACTGTCAGTTGTTTCCCACATTCCCTATAGTATACTTCAGATTTTCCTGAACAAACCACTTTCAAGTTCTCAATAAATCAGTTTAAGAAGAGAGGGTAAAGGAAAAAATGCCGTGGCAACATGTAAACTAGGAATTACAAGGGAGAAACATTTGCTAAGCTCAGAGCAATGCTTTACAAACTGAAAAACACCAATGCCTGTTTGGGCTCTAAAATTGCCATTATCTTAAAATAAACAAACAAACAAAAAACAGTAATCTCAAAATTCATTTGTACTTTAAGTAATAAAAGGTTTGTAGGTATTGCTTACTGGTAAAATGTTTGCCTGGCATGTGTGAAACCCTGGATTCAATCCTCAGAACAATAACAAAAAATGGTTAAAGATTTTCATTATTAAAATAAATGAACTTCTGTGAACACTTACCTTATATTCTCATAGCAACTAACTTCTGGCTTCAAGCCAGCAGTGTGACGAAAAACTTTGTATATGATAACTCCGAAAGCCAAGAGATTCACCTGGAGAAATATATTAGTTTCCAGAAAGAGATAATTCATGTAAATTAAATACACACAAATGCAATAAAAGTAAAGATTTAAATTAAACAGGATCCATAAATTCACTACATTTATATATACACACATATATACATGTATACACTTACATATTATATATGTGTGTATATATATAACAGACTATACAGAGTATTATATATTTTATATAACAGATTTCACTATATATGTTGTATATATAACATATGTTCATATAGAAACTTACTTGGCGGCTTGAGTAAATAAACTCTGTAGATGATTTTTACAATAAAACTGAAAATCATTCATTTACAGGCTAGGTCTTTATTTTGTAGATCAACACACAATTATTTATTTAGTCATTCACTTAACATGTATTTTTTGAGCACCTACCATGTGTTATCATCAAAAACACTGGGTAGCTACTGTAATTCCCACAATTTATTTGGTGATATTCTTAAGGTATAGGAAAGATTTCCATCCATATAATTGATTCACTAATTCATTTAATCCAATCTAGGAGATCTTTGTCCTTTCCCTTTCCCTATGGACAAAAATGTTCAGCATATAACAGATGCTTTTAGCCATCTATGGGATGGGTCTTCAGCTCTGAAAGAAAAATGGTCAACTCATTCTGACCATGGATATACCTGAAGAAAATCCTAAAGCTATGAATTCAGATGGAAATCATGTAGTCCAGGTTATAGAAATAATATCAGAAGGAAAACAATCTCCAAACCACATTATGGTTGTACCAAATGCAAAGGTAAGGTAAGAGTGAATGGCAGATATGAAGCACAGAAGGTAACCAGACAGAAGCAACACTGCTTGAAGAAAGTTGAAGTAATGGCTAGAGATGTGTAGTGTGGATGCTGTAGATCTATCCAAGATCCAGACAGCACAGGGATTCATAATAGATATTTTAATATCAGATTTTGGAAGCAGAAAAGTTTTCAGGTGTTATAATCACATCTATAGGCTGGCGAGTATGGAGTGCTGCTACAAAAGAATTATTATACACATTAAGATACATTTTGTCACACCTGTAATCTTAACTACTCAGGTGGCTGAAATTGAGGATTGGGGTTCAAAGCCAACATGAGCAGGAAATTCCATGAGACTCTTACCCCCAATCAACTACCAGAAAACCAGAAGTGGCTCTGTTGTTCAAAGTGGTCCCACAAAAAAGCTCAGGGACAGCAACTAGGCCCTGAGTACAAACCTTATGGCTGATATATATATATATATATATATATATATATATATATATATATATATATATATATATATATAATCATGTATATATGTATATAATATGTATATACATATATATATATATATACTTGATTTGGAAAACATCAAATCTTAAGGAAAAAATCATAGTCACTTTTTAAGAGATGAATATAATTGTAGATAATTGTGTTTGTAGATAAATCTCTCAACCCCTTAGAGAATTTATTCTGTAAAGAAAATCTCAAAGGAATTTAGATAACTAGACCAATCACTTCAATTGCTATGCTAAAAAAATTAAATGTATTTTTCTTTTATATAGGACTTCTAGATATTTCATCCAAATATCTTTACAGATTCCCCCCTCCGACCCAGACTTAGCCTCAGAAACTTTCACAATGAAATAAATGCTTGTAGAAACATTATGATATCAAATTTTATTTATATCTCATATTATCAACAGAATAATGCACATGCAGAGTTTAATGTTCTTACATTGTAAAAAGTAGTTTTCCTTCTTTTTCTATGTTCTTCGGAAAATTTCAAGGCATACTTGCAGTGTCAGAAGAGTAAATGAATGTGTATTATAAACATATGGATATATTCTAAAGTAAACATACTAACAATATAAATATTACAATTAATAATATAAATATTACAGAAACATTAACCATTTGTTGACTGTATTTTATTATTCCAAACAGGTTTTTCAAAATGACAGGTTTTGAAATGACAGCAGTTAAATGTATTCCTTAGTTAAATATTTCTAATAATTTGGGAGTCTATAGTTATAGTAAACTTTTCTATATGCTAATTAGTTTTATATAGCGTCTCAGAATGACATTTCATAATTATAAAAAAGCAGTATGACATTATGGGTCAGAGAACTTAATATTGTCACTTCTTCATGGAGATTCTTTGCAATGAATCTCAGAGCAATTAAGGGTTTAGACTTTTTAAAAATAATTCCAGCTGTCCACTCTTCTAATTATATGATTAATTAATTCTAATTACAGTAATTCTTATAAAATACTTTGGCAATTGTGGTGGGAAGATAAAGTATATTTAATTGATTTAGTTGACAGTTTCAGTCTATTCATGTGTCCCAATAATTAGATGAAATGGTAACTTAATAATATTTAATTTTATACATACTATTTAATGATTACTAAAGAGGGATAGTTAGTATTTTCTAATAGCCATGGTTTCTTATAATATTGAAGACAATTACACTTAATTTTATAACTACATATATATATGTTTTCAAATTTCAAAGTAAATTCAAATTTAATAAGTATAAATAATATAATCTTAGACATTGTAGGTTTGAAAATCATCAAATAGTTTTTACAAGATATTTATTTTAAACTTGTTATTACAACAAATATAGAGCTGTTGGTAAAATAAATTATTGCAGAATCTATCTCTAGACCCATAAATTTTCCAGATAAGTAGATAATTTAATATAATTTACTGAAAAGTCTTTGAGTTCTATTTTTAATAACACAGACTTTGAAAAGTACTTTCTCATACTGACTGATGTCTCAGGGAAGTGCATGTACATTGTTCATAGCTCTTCTGTGTCATATGATAAAATAGTGAATAGGGAAGAAGGAATATTCCCTGGGGGTAGCTGGAAAGTTCATTGTTCCTGTGAAGAGGGAAAATGTTTAAATACTTATAAAAATCAGGTGCTGTAGGAAAGTGGAAGACTGTTATTTCAGAAGCTCATGTTTTTTTCCAAAAGTAAGTATAAAAGAGATAAAAGCATTTTATAAGTTTATATGCTTTTTCCCCTTTCTTTCCCTTTTTCCTTCTTTTCTTTTTTATCTCTCTTCATGTTTCTCTTGTCCCTCCCTTCCTTCCTCCCTCCCTTCTCCCTACTTTCTTCCTTTCAACAGTTCTAGGGCTTGAACTCGAGGCCTGTCTCTGAGCTTTCTGGCTCAACGTTTAGGTTCTGCCACTTGAACCACAACTTCACTTATAGCTTTTTGGTGGCTAACTGGATTAGATTCTCAGGGACTTTCCTGCCGAGGCTGGCTTCAAACCATGTTCCTCACCCTCCTGAGTAGCTAGGATTGTGGTCATGAGATACAAGGGTCTAGCATGGTTTTATATAATAAAAAAAAAATGCAACACATTGATTTCCTTCATTATATAGTAATAACATACATGTGTTGTTCAGTTTTGTTCAAGTGTCAGTTTATTGAGATAATAGTGTAGTCTTGATACATTCATGCTAATTTAAAAAACTGACATGATTTTTTGTTTTCATAGACTCTATTAAGAAAAGAGATAGTAAACTAAAAGTATAATGATACTTATAAACCTACTTATACACACACTGTGCTATTTATTTATAATTTGGACTATTGGAGGAGTCTAAATAGAGGTGGATTAGATTTCCTAGGACTTTCAAAACAAAATAGAGGTGGGTTAGATTTTTCCGAACTTCCCAAACTTGATGACTTATAATGCATCAACAGAAAAAAAGAAAGAAGTGGAGAAGATAATATATGAAAGAAAAACACCTGGATAAAACTCTATGATGTTTGATGGAGATGAGGAAATGGTTTGCCTTTGGAAGAAGAGCTGAAGAAATGGAGCAACTTGAGATGTAATGGCTGAAGTAGGTAAGATAAAACATTGCTTAGATTTTACCTGATGTGCAATGATGTTTAGTATATCCTTTCCATCAGGAACCACTTATGGATGATAGGTCTTTTTTTCAAAGAGCCAACTATATAGTGGAGGAAGTATGGAGTCTATGGACAAGGGCAGTACGAATTCAGTAAGTGGCCTGCCATAGTTGGTATAGCAGATTGAAAGAACATAGGTGACATTACTCTATAATGTGATTTCTAGACCAGCTTTGAAAGTCAGTATTGATAGAGGAGGACAATAGAGAGAAAATATTGGGCTTGTTATGCTCATTCACTGCCTAGGTGCTCAGGTCCAAAGTTCCAAGTATTATCTACTCCAAGTCCTTAGCTGATTGCACTTGGAAATGTGCATTGTGAGATAAAAATGTCAATAGTTAAAACTGCTGATTTTTCTCTAAATAGGCAAGTTTTGCTGTGACCTTTCCTATTTTAAAGCCTACTTTTCTTATTCTTATAGTTTATCTTGTTTAGCCTTTAGCATATTTTCTCCCTCTATTTCAAAGTATTTTCAGAATAAGACATTCTGCCAATGTTCACAGTCAGTCCCTGAAAGAGGCCACCATGATGTTCCCCCATGAATTTCTCCGGAAGCTTGCTCACTGATCTCTGCAGTACTGGTCTTCCTCTGATCTATCTTACCATATTTTTCAGACTGATCTCTTTAAACTGCATGTGAGACCATTTCTGTGTTCAGCACCCTCCAATGGCTGTCTCATCAGGAGTTGTTTTTTTTTTTTTTTTTACAAGTTCTCAGCTCTGTGAAATGTAGCATTTGCTAGACTTCTTCCGTCAGATCTGCTCCATCCTTGACTGTCACATTCCACTTAATATGGTTTTTCGTTACTCCTCCCTCAGCACCAGAAGTGTGCTACCAAGCAAATGTATGTGCTGGACTCTGAAAGTACCATCCTATCACTCACTCCCTCACCACCTTGGTTTTAATGACACTTTATACACATAGTGCTTTGAGAACAGACTTTTAAAAAAAGCTGAAGTCAAATGGTAAACATCATAACCCCAGTTCAGTTCTGAGGAATTAAGGAAGTATAAGTATTATCTATTTGGACAACTGCAAAGTGTTGTTCTCTTGGTAAGTTTAGTTCCTAAAAACTGAAAAAATGATCTCTCCTAGGCAAAATTAAGTCAGGATTTTCAGAGCCTTCTTCTTGACTAAATGTAGACTTGTACAGTCTCTTGGTAGAGATTAGTTAGGGAGGCCACTAAGTTCCCTGATATCTGACCTGTCTAAGAATCTGGTCAGATTTCTGATATCTCAAGCTGATATCTGGTCTTCTTTTAGCAAGTTTGTTAAGAAGCCAGTTTTATTAAAAATCTACTCTTAATGTCTCTTCTTAAAAATTATGAAATTAAAGTGGGACTGCTCAATACCTTATGTATGTAACTGTAACCCCTCTGTACATTACTTTGAGAATAAAATTAAATTAAAAATATGCCATTACTTTCATTCTTTTGCTATAAATCCCCAGCTGTCCATTGCTTTCAGAATTAAGCAAATTTCTCACTTTTGCCATGGTGTTGACTATTATTTTGTAGTTGTGAGTCTTTCTTGCCATTTAACAAATATCAGAACAAATTTTGTAAGAATATTAATAATCTTTTAAAATTAGAATAGTTTGCTTCAGTTGCCCCAAATTTACTTAGTATTATATTACTATGACTCATGATCCAGCTACACTTACTATATTTATTAATTACTACTTTTATACTGGTAGCATTCTCCCTTCATTAGAAAAGTATATGTAACCTTAAAGTCTTTCTTGATAGAATGATAAAACATATGTAAAAAAAACATATGTAAAAAAGAGCATATAAAAGTTATAGGATTTTATGTATTTAGAAATGGTATCATGTTAAAATTCTGTGTAGCATTTTAGTGTGCTGGTAGGGCTTGAACTCAGGGCCTATGTACTTTCCTTGGGCTTTGTTACTCAAGGCCACCACTCTACTGGTTAAGCCACAGCTCATCTTCTGGCTTTCTGGTGGTTAATTGGAGATAACTGTCTCTGATTTTCTTCCTTGAGAACTCAGGCCTAGAAGCTAATAGTAGAGTAAAAGCTCTGAACAGGACCAGGTGCTTGGCTAACGTGATACATTCTGTGTGTGTGTGTGTGTGTGTGTGTGTGTGTGTGTGCGCTTAAAACTTTTTTTTTCTTAATTTGTATTGTCAAGGTAATGTGCATTTCTTGTCAAACTTGTTACATCATCCTTCCCTGCTCCCCAATTAGGCCCCAACTACCCCAGTTGTACAGTTGGTTTACTACATATTGTTTTGTAAGTATTGCTGTTGCATTGGTTCCCCTTTCACCCTTTGTCTCATCATTTTGAAGTTTCCTTTCCCTGCCTTAATTCAGACAAACATATAAAATACCAACGGTACCATAATAAAATACAATGACAACAGGGGCTAAAACTTAGGGAAGATAAACAAAATAAAAAGGAAGTAATTTCACATAATGTGTTAGAGATAACAACAGTGATAAACTGTTTGTTTTCATAACTTGGAGTTCATTTTGCTTAGCAGCTATTGAGCTATTGTGAACATGATACAAGTCTTTTTTTTGGTCAGTCTTGGGGCTCAAACTGAGGGCCTCAGCACTTGAGCCACAGCACCATTTCTGGATTTTTCTGTATATGTGATGTTGAGGAATCCAACCCAGGGCTTCATGCATGCTACACAAGCACTCTACCACTAGGCCACAGTTCCAGCCCTCCACATGGTACATTCTTGTAAGTGCCATGCACTAACCGCGCTAACCGATTGCGCCACTGGAGTTCCACACATGGTACATTCTTAAATAAAAAAGACATCATTATTTTATCATCTAGGTTACTTTGATTATTTATCTCTAATTTTTAGTGCTACTAAAGTAACCAATTTTCTTTTAATTTTAGTGTGAAGGTGATGTACAGAGAGTTACAGTTACATAAGCCAGGTAATGAGTTCATTGCCTTTTGTATACAAGGCAACCACTTTACCACTAGGCCATATTCCCAGCCTGTTCATTGCCTTTTGAACAGTATCACCCCTCCCTCATTCTCTCCCAGTTTTCCCCCTCCTGACTTCTCTCTCCCCGAAACTGGATAGTTCATTTCCGTTTCCAAAATAGTGTCTAGTGGGTTTCACTGTCCAATTGGCTCACCTTTTTTTGGCCATTTCTGTGATTCCCCTTCCCCTACCCAAATCACATAAACTTATAGGCAAGACAAAAGGGACAGAAATGTAAACAAACAAACAAACAGATAAACCAGTAACAGAAGGCAATAAACCAAAGAAGAAAGGAAAGAAGGAAAACAGAACCTCAAGCAGTGCAATAAAAATCCTCTAACTTTGGAGTTCATTTCCATAAGCATCACTGTATATGATCTTATGCACATAGATACTGTACCTTATGATCCTCTCCTAAGAATATTCTCCATTTTTCCTTGCTGTGTGGCTGTTTAGACTTCTGTTTAATCATGCCCATGTGTACTTATTTGTCTCTTACTGTCCATGAGGTTTTCTTACAGATTTTATAGGCACATTCTAATTATTACAACTGAAGGAAAACATGTGTCTTATGTGTCTCTTTGTCTGGCTTACGTCTCTTAGTATAATTTTCCAAGCCTCTCCATTACCTTAAAAATGGGGCAATGTCATTCTTTCTGGTAGAAGCATATAATTACATTATGTATAAATACCACATTTTCTTGATCCATTTACCCACTTCAGGGGCATCTTGGTTGATCCCTTATCTTGGCTGTGGTAAACAATGCTGCAGTGAACATGTTCATGGTGATGGCATTAGTGTAACCTAACTTGTGGTCAAGTGGACAGATGTCCATAAGTAGGGTTGCTAGGTCATATGGAAGATCATGTTTAGTTATATGAGGAACTGCCATATTGCTTTCCAGAGTGGTTAAGCAAGTTTACATTGCCACCAACTATGTAGTAACATTTCCTTTGGCCCCCGTCTCCATGAGCATCTGTTATTGTTAGTTTTCTTGGTAATGGTCATATTAACTAGGGTGAAATAGATGGAATCTCTGTGTTGTTTCCTAAACTTCTTTCTGTTTTGTTAATTACTTCAAATTACAAATTGTATGTTTTGTTGATTCTATTTTCTGTCTTTAATTCATTTATTTCTGACTTAATTTTAATGATTTGGGGTTGGGCTTGTTCCTCATTGTTGAGGAGTTTCAGGTGCATCATTAAATTGTTGTTTTATGATTTCTCCAATTTTTTAAAATTTTCAAAGTAATATACAATGGGGTTACAGTTTCATACATAAGGCAGTGAGAACATTTCTTATCAAACGTCTTACCTCCTCCTCATTTTTCTCCTACCTTTCCCCCTCCCCTGCTCTCTCCCCACTCTCCTCCAAGGTGTGCAGTTGGTTTACAGCATAGTCTCTTTTAAGTATTGCTGTTGCATTGGTTTACCTTTTCTCTCTCCATTTTGGTGTTCCCCTTCCCTAGTTCCAGTAAACAGTACCCAGTATACAAAAGTCAGTTACAGTGATATCAGGGGGAAAACCGTGGGGAAGAAAGACAAGAAAAAGGTATAATTTCATATGGTACATTGAAAATAAAAAAAAAAGGTCAACCATTTATTTCCAAATCTTGTAGTTCATTTCACTTAGCATCATCTTATATGATCATATGTACATTGCTAATGAGCTGCTGTGCTCCTCTGCTAGGACTATCCTAGATAAGTACTATCCTAGACAAGTACTAATTATTTCCAATGAATGAAACCATAGAGTCCATGTATCTTTGGGTCTGGCTCACTTCATTTTGTATGATTTTTTCCAAGTTACTCCATTTCCTCATGAATGGGGCCAAGTCCTCGATGTAAAAGTAGATACCCTGAAAACATTGCAGGAAGGAATAGAACACTTGGTCTCCTTGGCATAAGTCAAAACCTCCTTAGTAAAGGCCCCCAAACACAGGAAATCAAAGAAAGGCTTGACAAATGGGATTGCATCAAACTGCAGAACTTCTGCACAGCAAAGGATATCTCTTACAAGATAAATGGAAAGCCATCAGACTGTTAGAAGGTCTTCACCCATAGAACAGACAAGGGCCTCATATCTAAAATACACTTAGAACTCAAAAAATTAAGTTCCCCCCCAAACAAATCCTCAAAGAAACAACTACCCCCCCAACAAATGGGCTAAAGAGAGACTTCTCTGAAGAGGAAATAAGAATGGCCAAGAGGCACATGAAGAAATGCTAACATCACTGGCCATAAAAGAAATGCAGATCAAAACAACATTGAGATTCCACTTCACCCCAGTAAGAATGTCCATTATCAAGAAAACGAATGACAACAGATGCTGGTGGGGATGTGGCCAGAAGGGAACCCTACTATACTGTTGATGGAAATGTAAACTTGCTCAACTACTCTGCAATGTGGAGGTACTTCAAAAGGCTAAAACATGGAGCTCCCCTATGCCTCAACCCCACTTTTGGTCATTTACCCAATACATCACAAACAAGACCATACTAAAACTACAAGCACAACTATGTTTATTGCAGCACAATTTACCATTGCTAAAATATGGAACCAATCCAGATGCCTCTGAGTAGATGAATGGATCAAGAAAATATGGTATATATACACAAGGAAATTGTGTGTTAATTTTTCTTAAATAACATAAACATTTGAATTTTCATTCTGATCTCTTCAGTGATGCACTGGTAATTCAACAATGTGTTATTCATTCTCCATGAGTTACAGACATTTCTATGGCAGCTTTTAGTATTTTTAGTGTAGATGTCTGTTAAGTCTAGTTAGTCTACACAAATGTTTAGTTCTGGGGTTTCTCTGTTGAATTTTTGATGGGCTGATCTAACCAGAGGTGACAGTGGTGTGTTAAAGTCATCGGGTTTGGATCTATGTCTTTTTAGGGGATAGTGCTGGTTTGATGAAATTGTGTGCTCTGGCATTTTGTGTATAGTTGGTGTATAGATGTTTAAAATTGTTATAGCTTCCTGTAGGAGAGATCCCTTTATTAGTGTGTAACATCCTTCTTTGTCTCTTCTCACTAATTTTAATTTGAAATCTATTTTATCTGATATTATCGGGGCCACTTATGGGGGCTTTTTGCTTGATAGATTTTACTTCAGCCTTTCACTTTCAGAATATGTTTGTTTTGGGGCAAGATGTGTCTCTTAAATACAGCAGATGGAAGGATCTTGCTTTCTGATCCAACTAGTCAATCTGTGTTGTTTAATTGTAGAATTAAGTCCATTAATACTGAGAGTTAGGACTGAGAAATGTTTGGTAATTGCTGCCACATTACACAACTTCTTAAGGATATTCCTCATCATGTATTACTACATTTATCTGATTTGCTGGTACATGGCCATTTCGCTGCCAATATCATATTCTTGTTGGTTTTCTACATTAAATAGTTTTTCTAATGTTGGTTTTCTGGAGATAAATTGTTTCAATTTTGCAATGATGTGGAAGGTTTGTATTTGTTCCTTAGTTATGAATGATAGCTTAGGTGGGTACAATATTCTTGGTTGGTAGTTGTTTGTCTTTAAGGTGTAGCTTAACTCATTCCAGGCTTTCCTTGTCTGACAAATGTATAGGTATATGGTTTGCTTTTCCTTTATAGGTAATTAATCTTTTCTTCCTGTCAGATTTAAGGATCTTTACTTGTTCTCTATTGATCCTGTGCAGATTACAATTTGTCAGTGGGATGTTCTGTTCTGTTCTGGTCTATTTGGGGTTCTAAAGGCTTCATGTATGTATCTGAATGGACCTGCCATTTAGATGTTCATGAAGTTCTCTGCTACAATTCCATGAAATGTATCTCTTATCCCTTTAGCTTATTTCTGTTCACCATTCTCTATACCCGTTAGTCTTAAATTAGGACTTGTGAATGAGTCCTGAAGTGCTTGTAAGGACAGTCCTTGTTTCTTAGATTTATTCTGGATCATTTTCTTATAGAGAATGAATTAATGACTTATGAATGAGCTTTCATTAATTTCCATCTTTTTTTGAAACAGTTTTAGAATACCAACTAAGTGCCCATACTATTTTAATAGAGATAAACAAGACAGAAACTTTAGATAGAAATAAAGGCGCTCTGAAATTCATGGCTGCATTTTAGAAAACAGAAAAGAATGACAGAAAACAAGTTATACAAAGCCACAAACACTTAACCTTTGGAAAAAGCAATATTTTAAGTGATGTGTATTATTAAATTAATATATGCATTAATTAAATATGCTTCTTAACTTCAGTTTGTAAAAATTTAGCATACTTTCTGTTGTTTGACAGGATTTAAATTTTAAGTGTCATTTTTGTAAACAAAAATTTAAATGCATGAGCCAGTGACAGAGTGAGAGCTAAATGAAGGACTTAGACCTACATGTAAATTGAACCCTAGGATTTCAAATTCAGACTTCAAAATGAAGCATCCCAATCAATCATTTTTCTTTTCTTAGCCTTTTCTCAATAATTGATGAAACTATATATATGCTGATGTCAGATCTCACCAAAAAGAATGAGAAAATTTCTCTTACAACACTTTTAGACCTTTAACTTTTCATGTATATCAAATGAAATCTGGCTCATTTAAGAATGTGCCATGACCACAACCTACATACCCTTCCAAATAGTTTTATTACCTTTAAATTAACTCCTCATGACAAACTTGCTTCTGCCATGAGCATAGACAGATTTTTACCAGTGGACCAAGTGACAGGACAGAACAAAGACATTCATTTTCAGACCTTAGATCACTGTTCAAAGAAGAAAGCAATTAATCAACTGAAGTCACAGAATCAAAAACCATACTCTGTTAATTGTCCATGACTCATATTTGAGTCAAGTATAAGGTTTTGCCTTCCATTTTGTCTTCTGTTGATCACTTCTTTAAATACTCTATTTTTAATGCTAATTTCATATAGTATCATAAAAGTTTGAATGTATGGTAAGCATAACAATATTCTTCCACCAAACACATGATGAAAAGGCAAGTTTGTATCTAGAAATAAGGTTACCAATTTTATGATAAGGAGATGATCTTAAATCATCCCTTTGGGACCAATTTAGTAATATCAGTACTTAATGCTGAACTAATTGGGCAGATGAGATTAAGTGGAGCCTAAGTGAAGAGGAGACACAGAAAGTTAAAGCATGAGAAGGCTTTAACAGTTGTTACTTTGAAGACAAATGGGTCATGTGTTAGAGACCTTGAGGGATGTGACAAACTGAGAATGAAACTTAACAAGCTGCCGGATCATACTGTTTAATATCCAAGATAGAAATGGGCTCTCAGTTCTACAAACACCTGGAAATAAGTTTGGTCAACAACCTGAAAACATGGGAAATGAATTCTCACCCAGAGTCTTCAAAATAGTTGATATTTTATACTTAGCACTATTCAGAAGAGCCAGCTGAGTCATATCATATCAAAACTGGTCTATGGAACTATGTGATGATACATTTTGTATTGTCTTAAGCTGCTAAGCTGTGTGAATTTGATGTAGCATCTATAAAGGGGAGAAAATATGGAAATCTACATGTATATGTCCATTGATACATGTATTATATATATACTTTATATAAACATTGAGAATATATAATGAGCTATCTTATAATGTTTATTATTTTAGCCAAAATATTCCAATACATAATAAATATTTCTTCAATTATTAAATACAAGTGTTTATTACTGATGTCCCATATTTTTAAAGTATAAAGATTCCTTGTTTATTTGGATGATACTTAAGTGCTTCTTTTTTTCTTTTTCTTTTCCTTTTTTGTAGTCCTGGGGCTTGAACTCAGGGCCTGGGAGCTTTCCCTGAGTTTCTTTTTCCTCAAGGCTAATGCTCCATTAATTGAGTCACAGTGCCAATTCTTGCTTTTTTTCTGAGTAGTTCATTGGAGATAAGAGTCTCGCAGACATTCCTGCCTGGGCTGGCTTTCAACTTTGATTCTCAGATCTCAGCTTTTGGGAAAGCTAGGATTACAGGCATGAGCCACTGGCACCCAGCTCTTCTTAAAGTAAACATCTAGCACAGTGGACCTATAATCCCAGCTACTTGGGAGGATATTGGTAGGAGGATTGCTATCTAGGGTGGCCCTGGGCAAAAAATGCGAGACCCTATCTAAACAGTAACCTAGAGCAAAAAGGGATGACAGTGTGGCTCACTTGGCAGAGCACTTGCTTGGAAGGCTCATGGATATGAGTTCAAACACCAGTCCTGCAATATGTACATATGTGTATAAAGATGAATTATAAATGACAAATGTCTTCCCTTTTAGGAAAGCATAAATTCAGTTTGTATTTTCAAGTACATACCATCTTTTCTCTTGTATAATATTTTCATTCATAGAACTTCCAGATATAATCAACACAAATAAATCATGCTAATATAGTTAAATTTGAGAAATATAATAATTTAATAAAAGCAGGGCTGGGGATATAGCCTAGTGGCAAGAGTGCCTGCCTCGGATACACGAGGCCCTAGGTTCGATTCCCCAGCACCACATATACAGAAAACGGCCAGAAGCGGCGCTGTGGCTCAAGTGGCAGAGTGCTAGCCTTGAGCAGGAAGAAGCCAGGGACAGTGCTCAGGCCCTGAGTCCAAGGCCCAGGACTGGCCAAAAAAATAAATAAATAAATAAATAAAAGCAGGTTTCATATATGACTTAAGTTAATCTAGCATATCCTCTACTTTTCATAGCTTTCAAATTCATCCTTTATCTTTATTTTAATTAGGGACAGTTATTTCTTAATCAAAATTCCCAAGTCTGTCTGCTCTCCTTGACTAATCTCTAGTAGTGTGGAAAGAGTCCACATAGGAAGAAGGCGATAGGCTTTCAGATACTCTAAATTTTGTAGAAATTGAACATATATGCATATCTCAAGGCTGATAAAATGCCCTAAACTCTGTAGTGGATGAAAGGACATTTGAAAGAATGGAGCCTAGCAAAGGCTATATCAGGACATGACATAACTCTTTCCACTGGAAAAACCCTTTGTGTGTCTGGTAAAACTCTTCTAGAAAAAAAAAAATTGTACTGGTACCTACAAAATACCTTTGGTTACTAAAGAAATGGCTAGAAATAAAATATGTAGTTTAGATATTTAATAGCATTAGTGAAAATTTAGTACATTCATAGAAATGATGGTAGCATGGTATTCATTGACCTATTGTCAACTTGTGACGAAAATATTTTATCATGTATAACTACATGACATTGCTGGCACATGTCTCTCCCTGAACACTAAGAGCATCATCACTTGGTTCAGAATTAACAGTTTCAGGAATATGTACAGAGCTGAACAATAGCTCTCTGTTGAGGTCACCAACACCCAGCTCAGGAGGGAATGGACTGCAGAGAGATGTGAGTTTAGATTACAATTACATGAAAAGCAAAATATTAACTTGAAACACACTGAAACATCTAAAATATAATAGATTCAGGAACCTAAATATAACAGAGGAGATAATTTTAATAGGTCATTTTGAGATATTATAGTTTTCATGGTACTACACTTGTCTCTTGAGATTTATACTTTAGAAGAAAGTAGTGTTCTCCCACCAAGCATTGCCTTCTGGGATGCAACCGTAGAACAGTTGTTCTTAGATAATATAGCATTTTGTATGTGCTTTATAAGTATCTGGTTCAATGAGACTCAAGGTAATGATAAGTATATTTTTGAGCACCAATATTTTCATAGTGCTTTGTGACCAGCACTGGTTCAAGTCTTCTCTGTTCATTTAACCCTCACAACAACTTTAAGTGTTCTTCTATTACCATCATGTTATTATTATTGTGGATATCTTTGTTATTAGTATCAAATTTTTTCAAATTTATGACAACAGAAACATAAAAAGGTTAAATCACTGATCCAAGGTTATAGTTTTGAAGATGCAGAGCAAAATCTAACACCTATCAAACAGTTTATGCTCCAAGAACTTCACTAAACTACCATACTGCAGATGAAGGACCCAAGAAGGACACACATGCTGACACAGAAAACTCCAAGGTTTAGTTATGTAGATATTTATAAAACTACTATGATTACTTCATTTTTGAACTGGTTAAAATAGAAGTATGATCAGATCACATCTATAATCTTATCTGCTCTGGAGGTTGCTATCTGAGAATTGGGATTCAAAGCCAACCCAGGTAGGAAAGTTCATGATATTCTTATCTACAATTAATGGCCAAAGAAAGCTGGGTGTGGAACTATGGCTTAGGTGGCAGAAGGCTATTCCTGAGCACAAAAGCACATGGACAGTGCCCAGGCCCTGCACTCAAGCTTCAGAACTGGTGCCCCTGTGTGCATGCATACACACACACACACACACACACACACACACACACACACATACACACACAAAGAGTAGAAGGGTCACAGCTAGATATATGGTGCATTAACTGTTTGGAGTTCATTAAACCTGGTCAAGGTACCAAATGGTGAAATCTTACTATCGGTGAATTGGAATGAATATATTCCTCAAACAATCATCTTGTGTAGACAGCTATCCTCACTATTCCCCATTGTCAAATGAGCAAAGAACATAGTACAGTTTCATATCGTACTGAACAACCAGCAATTTTGTTGTTGTTTTTAGGTTGTATGATGTCAAAATAATCTGAATAAAGAACACTGTAGAATTCTGGTTCATATCTTTCTAGGGAAAGTATTATATTTAGTGCTTAAAACATAGATGACACCAGTGTCACTTCTTTTCCACATCAAATAGGGTCCCAGGAATGATGCAAGCTATTTTGAAAGGTATTTGGTCCTCATCTCTTTTGTTGTCATTAAATCCCCTACTATGTATGGATGCTTACTCTGTGGATGTTCATATCATGTTATGTGCTTTAGTAAAGTAATCCTAGTACAAGAATAAATTAGACTTAAGATGATTAAAAGTACATTATGGTTTAAAATTAACACTGACCATATAAAAAGGAGATAAATATCAAAACTAACATTTCCTTTTCTATTTGTAGAATGAGTTTACTTGCCTACTAGGTTGCAAGGACACATAGGAAAACTCCCTACACGGCAATCAGGTTAAAACTGATGAAAATTTAATACAATTTGATAAAATCTTATTCAGAACTGCCAAGTATTAGAAAGACAATGTGAAGTATGAATTTAGATTCCATTTTCATTTGTATTTAAAAATCATACAATACTCAGTTGAATGCATAATTTCTCTAAATTCAGTGATATATACTTCAAAATCTCTTTAAATAGACTAAACATAGAGCTACTGTATGACCCAAAAGTTCATTCCTGTACATTTATCCAATAGAACACAAAGAACACCACTCTAAAGCTACCAGCACAACCATGTTCACTGCATCAGTGTTTATCAGAGTTAAGATATAGAATTAACCCAGAGTCACTCAGTGGATGAATGGATCAAGAAAACATGGTATATACAATGGAATTCCACTTTTCCATCAGAAAGAATAATATTGCACCATTCCTAAGAAAATGGAAAGTATTGGAAAAAAATCATATTATGTGAAGTAAGCCAGAGCCAAAGAAACATAGTTTGCATGGTTTCCCTCATTTATCTTGGCTAGAATTATGGTAGCCTATAAATCTACAAGTAAACACAGAGTTTATATATATATATATATATTTGTATATGGATATATATGTATATACACACATATAGAACATTGTGACACACACACTAGTACATGATGAATTATTTAGGACTCTAGACATTAGACCTTCACACACTGAGGCCATGCATAGGAGTAGCTGACAACATCTCAATAGCGCATATGTTCATATAAAATAATACTTTATAAAATGAGCACCAAAAAAAGGAAATGAGATTTTTTTCTAGTTGCTGTTGTTGCTGCTGTTGCTGTTTTAGTTTCTTTTCCTTTTGTTTTGTTTATTGGTTTGTTTGTATTTGGGAGAGTATTTGGGAACATAACAAAGTTGGGACAAAGGGTGAACAAATACAATAGTGGTACTCACTAGACACTATGTGGAAAATGAACTGTGTATATTATGAGTGGGGATGAGAGAGAAAACTGAGAGATAAGGAATGGGACATGGTTCAAAAAGAATTGTACTCATTACTTGATTTATGTAACTGTAACCTTTTTGTATAGCACCTCTGCAAAAACAATAATAATTAAAATAAAATGAATTTAACTTGCTAATATAATTTATATTAGTAAATTAATTATGGTATCCTAAAATATCTGAAATGTGTTTGCTTGGGTTTCTGTTGTTGTTGTTGTTGTGGGGCTTGAATTCAGGGCCTAGTTTCTTTCTGAGCTTTTTTGGGTGCTTTTTATCACTTTGAAACAGTTACTTCTAAGAAATCTGTTTTAATGTTCTCTACTGAATGATCAGCTTAAAAATCATGGATGACCAAAGACAAAAAGTGTTCATCATGGTGATATACACTAACTGAAATAAAGTAAGAAAGATAAGATAGTGTCAAATTTAAGTGTATTCTTTATACACTAAGTACATCTCTCCCAAATTTTACTGTTCTAATTGCAATAATAAGGTTTTAGGAAATGGATATTAGAGCCTATAGTGAGGTATGTCTGACACACAGAGATGTGAACTATGGATATGTGATGTGTGTGTCTTTATGAGGTGGCAACTCTGGTAGTAACTAAAATCAAGCAGAAAAAGAAACTCAACTTACATTTATAGGTTTGTATTGATATAATAAAGGTATAATAAGAATTATATTTCAAAAATGTTATCTTAATGAAGTGCATATTAAAATAGGGTAAATATTGATATTTCATTCTTTTTTGTGTAATGTTGCTGAGGTTTGAACTCAGTGTCTAGTTACTGCCTCTCAGCTTTCTGCTCAAGGTTAGGATTGTACCACTTGCTTTTATTTTGGTGATCAATTGGAGATAACATTGACTTTTCTGTGCAGGCTGGCTTCAACTCACAATTCTCAGATCTCATCCTACTGGGTAGCTAGAATTATAGGTGTGAGCCACTGGTACCTCGCATGATATTTAATTCTTTACAAAATTTCAAATATGCATGTTATACAACATAAACATATAAAAACTAACAATTATGAACACACTTTCTATAAGAAAACATACAGTGATTGAAGTACTTTTTTTTTCTTTTTGGTCAGTTGTGGGGCTTGAACTTGGGGCTTAGGTTCTGTCCTTGAGCTCTTTATCCTCAAAGCTAATGCTCTACCACTTGAGACATGACTGTACTTTTGGCTTTTTGGTAGTTAATTGGATATAAGAATGTCATTGACTTTCCTGCCTGGGCTGGCTTTGAGCTGTGATCCTCATATCAGCCTCCCGAGTAACTAGAATTACAGGCATGAGCCATCAGAGCCTGTCTAATATAATTTTTAACAGAAGGAGCATTTAGTCAAATGGCTTAAGGATCACTATTTCATTTAACATGACAATTTTAAGAAAGCAACAGATGTATCTCTAAAATAACTAGAATAAATGAGTTCTAGAGCAACAATTCAAATTCCATGTTAGATATGAACTTAGCAATTTGTTGAATTATCATATTTAAAAATATCCTTGTGTAACACATGGGAAATATTAGCATTTATTTCACATCTTTACCGTGTATACAAAATAAAATAAATAATATAAAACACTCAAAATAGTGGCCAATATATCTTTCCAACAAACATGACTTATTATAATTTCATAGAATTACATTTTTTCAGATTTTCTTAAATATCTGAAAGACCCAATAATACATTTAATGCACATTTATCCAACAGCTGGATAAGTATTATATTGAGATATAGTTTATTAGATCTATAAGTGGCATCATAAGATGTTATGACTCTATATAGCAGTTCTATTTTATGGCATAAACTTCCTTATTAAAATGAATTATTTTCCTTTATGAGGAATTTTTTTCTGAAATAATTTCAGCAAGATAAATATTAAAGTGAATATAGTTGAAAAGCAAGTCCAGAGTTAAACTTTCCTGTAAATAATTTCTCAAGTAAATAATTTCTTATTCTGGAATAGAATTAAATTTTCCAGGTCAAAATCTATTTTAAAGAAGTACTTGTAAGTGAAAAAATAACTATATTTCAAAGTGTTGAATATGGAATATTCTAGTTGCAATATTCATAATGAATCTAATATGATATTCTAGGATATATTATGGGGGACAATAGTTGTCTTGCATCAGTCTCTTACATAACAGGGGCCAGTAAACACTTGTCCATAGCCTGATAGGAAATCTTTAGACAACATGTAAGCAAATGCTTCTGACTGTGTTTTAATAAATCTTTACTCACAAAAATATGACATGTGATCATCATTGACTCCTGGTCTAGAATAAGGATATAAATGTTTATTCAGCGATGAATATTTTTGGCTCTATAGCCATGACTGGCATATAGAAGATATACTCAATACAGTGTACTCATAAACTTACATGTGGAATTGAAAACTCTTAACAAGTGCTTAAGCACAAGAGCACAATAGCTCAATAGCTATGTCCATATGAACACATAAGATGATACTAAGTGAAATGAACTATAGAAACAAGTGGTTTTTCATTGTTGTTATTTTCAACATGCCATGTGACATTATGCCCCTTTTCTTTTGTCATTCTTTCCCATGGTTTTACCCCTGAGGTCACTGTAACTGATTTTGGAACCTTGGATATTATATATGCTTATTGGAACTAAGAAAGGGAAAGGGAATATCAAAATTGAGAGACAAAGAATAAAAGACAAACCAATGCAACAGCAAAATGGGGAGAGGGAAAGTGGGGAAAATGAGGGAAGAGGTTGCATAACAAGTTGGATAAGAGATGTATTCATTGCCCTACATATGAAACTGTAACCCCTCTGTACATCACTTTGACAATAAATAAATGAATAAAAAATTTAAAAAGCCTTTTCTGTTAAAACATACACAGTGAAAAATGTTTCTTACTAATATAAATTTGCAAAATCTGTGAGGAAATAGGTTAGTGAGAATAATATAACCAATTTGAATATTCCCATTAGTCTAAGGTAGAACTGGTGCAGTTAAATTCAAAAGTAACTGTCAAGTTAATTGAAAAAGAAAAAGCAAACAAATGATACTATTATCCTTCAAATTACTACAATTATCCTTCTTAAAAATATTGTTTTTTTTTATGCCAGTAGTGGGCTTGAACTCAGAGCCTGAGTGCTATCCCTTAGCTTTTTCACTCAAGGCTAGTACTATACCGCTTGAGTCACATCTCTTTGCTTATAATTGGAGATAAGACTTCGCTGCGTGGGCTAGCTTTGAACAGCAAATTTGAGTAGCTAGGCTTATTTGTTTCTAAACTGTTATCATAAAGGTGATGAACAGAGGGTTTACAGTTACATAAGCCAGGTAGTGAATACATTTCCTTTTGATTTTTAAAAGATTTAAAAAATTCTCAGGTGGGAAATCCTGAAATGAGACTAGACAATGTTCTCCTAAGAGAGAAAGAAATTGAGAGAGAGCCCTACAGGCAGTTCATGTTCTCAGAATGAATACTTTGTACTTTACAGGGCATATTGAAGATGGCAGCAGAATGTGATAAACACCAGAAATTTAATGTCCAAGAGTCCTCAAGTGGATAGATGCCCAGGAATGGGATTGCTGGGTCATAGAGAAGCTCTATATTTTAGTGTTTTGAGAAACCTCCACATTGCTTTCCAGAGTGATTGAACCAGTTTACATTCCCACCAACAGTGCAGTAGTATTCTCTTTAGGCCAAATGCTCACCCGCATCTGTTTTGTTGGTTTTCTTCATTCTAACTGGGATGAAGTGGAATCTCAGTGTTGTTTTGATTTGTATTTCTTTTAAGAACAGAGATGTTGAACATTGTGTCTATTGGTTATTCTTATTTCTTCTTCAGAGAAGTCTCTCTTTAAGCCTTTGAGGATTTGTTTCTGGGGGTTTAATTTTTTGAGCTCTAAGTTTGTTTTAGATAATGAGGTTGCAATAAAGCCACCAACAAGGCCTATGTTCATTGCAGCATTGTTTAGTATAGCCAAGATATGGAATCAACCAAGATGCCCTTTCAATGGGTTAATGGTTCAAAAAAATGTGGTATTTATACATAATGGAAATCTATGCTTCCACCAGAAAGAGCGACATTGCCCCATTCATAAGGTAATGGAAAGACTTGGAAAAATTATACTAAGAGAAGTAAGCCAGACACAAAGACACATACGATGCATGTTTTCCCTCATTTGTAATAATTAGAATGTGCCTATAAAATCTGTAAGTAAACCTCATGGACAGTAAGAAATAAATAATTACATGAGGACATGATTAAACAGCAGTCTAAACTCACACAGCTAGGGAAAAAATGATGATATTATTAGGAGAGGATCATAAGGACTACATATCTATGTGTGTATGATCATATATACAATGATGTATATGGAAATGAACTCCAAGAAATGGAAGCAAAAGGTTCTAATATTTGAATTTTTAAAAAAATTATTCTTCTTTCTATTTTTCTTTCTTTTATTCCCTTCTGTCATTGTTTTTTTTTTATCCCCTTTGACTTGTCTATAAATTTATCTGACTTGGAGAGGGGGAAGCTCAGAAATGGTGGGACAAAGGGTGAACCAATTCTGCTGCGAAACCCACTAGACACTATGTTGTAAATGAATCATACAACTTGGGGGTGGGGGAAGTTGGGAGGAGAAAAACTGGGAAAGAATGAAGGAGGAGGTGACACTACTTAAAAGGATATGTCTTATTGCCTAATTTATGTAATTGTAACCCTCCTGTATATCACCTATAAATTTTTAAAAATCTTAAAGAGAAGTTTCTTAAATATGAATGAATACTAATTCAAAGAAAAGTTCACACTTGTACACAACTTTGGTAAATATACTGTGTACACATATACACTTAGGGGACAATTAGAAATCTAAGAATGATTAGAGTAGACACACTATGCTCTTGAACAAGCTTAAGCATTTTAATGGATTCTCATTGAATAACTCCCTGAAAGTATTATCTGTTGGCCACAAATAAATGTACATCATTTTCTTTAGTGAAATCAATACTTTTTAAGGAATGTATTTCTTAAATGATAAGGAGTAGATCCCTCTGTGTATTTATAAATAGACAAGTCAAGATGTGAATGCTGGAGTATGAAAATCGGGAAGTGAATTATGTTTTGCGAAATTCTGTTACTACATTTTATTTCCATGTGCTACAAATGCATCTGTAGGGATCAACTGAGATACATTAAAAAGTTTTATAAAGATTAAATGAGTATACAAAGATAAAAAGAACATGATGTTAATGACTAATTTATTCCCAACAGCATACTACATATTTTTCTTTTCATATGTCCTTAGAAAGCATTTCTCCATTATCAAGCTAATTTTAGAGGGAAATACTAATGATTTGATTTATCTTACCTGGTTATTTCCAACTGGGCTTGAGAAACCCAGGAGATTGAAAAATATTCTTTGTATCTCTTATTTATAAGTGGCTGTTCAATTCTTATAAAATTTCCTTAGTGAGACTCAGATATTATCTTTGAAGGTATTTGAGTAAGAATATCATTCCCACATGTAAGAGTATATTTAAAACTATCAATACACTAGTCATATACTTAAGACTCCATCTTCTAAACAATTCTAGCTATTGTTTCAAAAAGGCAAGAATAACATGAAAAAGTTACTATGTTTTACAGTCACTGAGGTGCTTTATAATGCTGTAGAGGAACATTTGAATATAAAAGTGCCTTAAATTACAAAAGTCACAAACCCATGTGCCTAAAAATGTAACATTAAATTAAAATGTATAAAAAATATTGATGTTGTTATTCAAAATATTTAAAATTGAAATGGATGTTCTTAATATAGGTTTAATGGGGCCCTCTAAAATACTGTGCCCAAGCTCTGATTGTGATGTTTTTATATCTATGTTATTTGTTCAAGACTCTGAAATGCATTCTTATGTAGGCTACTTAAAATGGTAGTTTCCAATGAAAAGAGCTGGGAATATCATTGTTCAAGGACAATTTAGTTTCTCCAGAGACATTTTTATTTGTCATATCTAGATGGTTGTACTAACAGAATCTAGTGAGGAGAGGCAAGTCACAGGTGTTGCTATACTCCTACAATGTATCTGAGAGTCTTCACAATAGAAATTTTGTCCAAAGTGTCCCCTGAACCCCTGAACCACAGTTGTGAAATTTTGATCGAGTATAACACTTGCATTGATTTATGTATTGCAAGCAGTCATTGGCGCATCACAGTAGATAAGAATATATCATGTTGTCATAAATATTAGAGAAAAGGACATTCTCATGCATCATTGATGTATTGATAATTGAAGAAATGTTCTTATAGAATAATATGTGAATTTCAAAATGTATACATACTTACATTTCTATGTCTAAGAAACATTTTCAAATATTTCTCTGTGCCATAGTATTTGTAAGAAGGAACCATTGGAAACAATTACTCATCTAGAGGGGAGGGTGTTAAATACTGTGCACTCATCATGTGCAATAAAATGGTGGAACTGTATTTCCTAGTGGAGAAAGATGGATATAGTATATTGAAGGTTATAGACATTTAGGAATTTTGAACCTTTAACAACATTTGTGTATGTATATAGATATGTACACATTAATGTATATATGTATATACACACAAAGCAAAGATCTGGAAGGATAAAAATTAATATTTAAGAAAGAAGCTGTTAATTATCAAGGACATAAATGTACAAGAAGGTTTACCTTTTACTTCACATAGTCTTATGAGATTTTCCTTTCTTTTAATATTGGATATTTCTGCAACTAATATGTGATATAAATGTCTAACATAATATGAATATATAGATTATATGAGGATATAGATGTTATCTGTGTAATAGGATGTAGGTAGAGAATTCACTTTTTAGTAGGTTTTATTAGGTATTTCTTGGTAAAAAGAGAATTAGAAAGTATGTCCTTAGAAGAAAACATTAAGATGAGTGGTGCTCTGGTCAAATCTAAAACTTGGATAAGAATAATAACACAGTAGCATTCAATTATAACCATTTAGATTTACATTGTAATGAAAGATCATAATTTTAAAGAAAATGCCTTATTTGGACATAGCTTCATTAGTATTTGCTTCAATCAAACAAGTCCAATTCTTCAACACTGAAAATATCTATAAGAAAGTTCAATTTCTATTTAAAAGTTAAATTATTTTTTACAAACTTTTTTATATTTGTTCACATGAATCTATTAGCTGGTGGAGTTTCTGTTGAAAGAATTAAGCATTGAAGATTAAAAATTTGGAAGAAAATATTATAGAAATTATCATCAGTCTGCGGCTTGCTTTACAAAGATTAGATAACACTTTCTTCTACAGTTCCCTCTTTCAAAAGCATGGCTAGGCCTTTTCATGTGTAGTCCCAATCTTAAATTTTAAATACAGTGATACATAGATAGGATCAATGGGGTCACTGGTTCATATTTCAGATTTCAAGAGACTCTTAATGAGTTAACACCTGAGGAAATACTTTCATATGATCAGTGCAGAAAATGTTACTATTCAAACATCTAAGTAGTTAACACTTACCAGAATAGATTAAAAGCTTGAGTATTTGTTTGAAACAACATACCTCAGGGCAGAAAAAGCCACCAGTGTTGAACCAATTCATTCTTATTCATTTATCTATTGTCTCAAAGGCATTTTACATTATACTTCCAAACTAAGCATGCCCCAAAGTTCTGTTCTTAAAATAAAGCAGATATCATTTGCTAGTTCTTTTTTTTCTATGGAAACATACAGTAAGAAAGGAAGAAACACTGTAAGAAAGAAAGTGATTGTAAATTGTTCCACAGAGTTGGAGTATGGAAACTTATGTCTTTCTAGGTTGATTCAGAGAAATCCATACGTATTTCTATTAATTATATACTTAAATTTGAAGATTCACTTATTTTTTTCTAGAAAATAAGTACTATTTTATTAAGTCTCTTTGGCTTTGCTCTATTTTAGTTAATTTTTCTGTCAGAGTATAGAGACAACAAATACTATATAATAATTGGTACATATATTAAAGCATACTTTGGCATAAATAAATGCTGTTATACAGTCACTAATAAATTGAAAGTCAGAATCTGTATGTATGCATAAATGCTGTATTTGGTCTTGTGTGCATTCTATTGCCTATTATTTTTGGCTATGAAAATGCTGGTTATAAAATTTGTCCATTTAATTTTTAAAATAAGAAGTAAGAATAAAAATGTCATAAGGTGGTCAATCAAATTGCTGGGCATTTCATTTTTTAATTGTTAAAAATGAATGCTACTTAATTTTTTTCATTTAGTTTACTATTATGGTTTTCTTAGTGGAACAATTAAAATTCATAGATAATTACTGAGAATCTAGTAGCCATTTTTATGTTTTGAGGTGAAAAAGTTAGTATAATAAACACAAAAATTGTCATGTACAATAGAATAACACATTAAAATATGTTAAAATATGGTTAGAATGAAAATATATTCAAGTGTGGTGGAAACAATTACAAACCTGAGAGGATTTTCATAACATTGTGCAATGGTTAATAATAGTTCTCAAGGTCAGAACTTGCAGAAAGGATAATATTTTAAATGAAAAACAAGAAGGAAATATCCAACAAATATGAAGTGTTCCTAACAAGGATAAAAATTTTGGTATAGAAATATAATGTGACTGATGTAAAAAGGAAGGGATTATCTAGATTATCCACAACTTTACCTATCAGTCTTATGTTTTTGCACATATTTAGACTATGGTGATCAGCAGTGGAACATAGATACCAGGCCATGGTGGATGACAATCTGGCCTGGAGTATGATGGTTTTGTGAGACATAATTATTACTGGGATGAGGTAGAATCACATTTTTGGAATGCATTTTGTTTATGGCCAGAGATGTTGAATATTTCTTCATGTGTTTATTGGCCATATTTACTTCTTCTGAGAAGTTTCTGTTTAAGTCTTTAGCCCATTTTCTAACTGGGTTATTGTTTCTTTGAGGGTTCATTTTTTGAGGGTTCAATTTTTTGAGCTCTAAGTGTATTTTGGATATGAGGCCCTTGTCCTATGGATGGCTAGTAAAAAATCTTTTCCCATTCTGTGATCTTCTCACCTCACTGCAGTTAGAATGACCATTGTTCAACTACTCTGGAAAGCAATATGGAGATTCCTCAAAAAACTAAACATAGAATTACCCTATGACCCAGCAGTCCCACTCTGGGGCATTTATCCAATGGAACACTAACAAGGATACACTGCCTCAACTACAAACATGCTTGTTGCAGCATTATTTACCATAGCCAAGGTATGGAATTATCCCAATTGCTTCTCAATGGATGAATAGATCAAGAAAATATATTATATATACACAACAGAAAGAATGACATCAAATCATTTGGTAGGAAATGGAGACTTGAAGAGAACTATATTAAGTGAGGTAAACCAGGTCCAGAGAAAGGCAGGTTGCATGAATTTCCTCACTAGTCAGAACAAATGTGTGCCTATAAGTCTAAAATTAAGCACACTGGGTAGCACCATGCAATTATAAATGAATTAACTGAAGTAAAATAGACTCTATAGAGAATGCTAATAGCATAATTCTTTTTTTTTTTTGCCAGTCCTGGGGCTTGGGACTCAGGGCCTGAGCACTGTCCAGGCTTCTTTGTGCTCTACCACTTGAGCCATAGTGTCCCTTCTGGCTTTTTCTGTTTATGTGGTGCTGAGGAATTGAACCTAGGGTTTCATGCATGCAAAGCAAGCACTCTACCACTAAGCCACATTCCCAGTCCAGTATAATTCTTTAGAAAGATTAAATCAAAGGCCAACCATGACTACTAGGAAGTGGGTACCTGCAAGGAAGTGGAGTCAAGAGGAGATGGGTAGAAGAATAAATGGGGGAAATGAGTGGAATACAGGTAAGAATGCATGTCTATGCCATAGAACTGAGAAAAATCATTGAAGGGTTGGGTGTAAGTGGGTGAAGATGTTAAAGGGATGGCACAGATCAAGATGCATTGTATACATAAATCGCATTGTTAAATAGTAAACAAAATTAAATATATAATCTAAAAATTGAGAAAAGCGAGAGAAGGGGAAGGGTTGGGAGGGATGGGTTAGAATTTTAAAGGAGGTGACATTGATCAAGAGGTATTATATTCATAAACTGCTCTGTTGAATGACAACTACTTTGTACAACTACCAAAAGAAAATAAAAGCATGTCAAAAATGAAACATAGTTCTTGAATACTTTTTGCAATGGAGAGATCACAGTAGTTTAGTGTATCTCAGGTACTGTGCTGTTTCCAATGTTTTTTCTTTGGATCTTCCTCAAAAGGGATCTGGTGAACTCACAGGAATACGTGTTAGAAATATAAGTACACATTTGAATGCCTTGCCCATTCTGGATTAAAACTAAAAGCAAAGTGTGCTTCTTGTTACTTCATAAGCAGGCAAAGATAATGAAGAATTTTTGAATCCATATGGGAGTTTTTAAAAGATTGTTCCCATCTTAGGATTTGTAACCAGGGCCTGATCACTGGCTCTGAGCTTTTTTTGCTCAACAATAGCGTTTTACCATTTGAGGCACTGCTCCACTTTTGGCCTTTTGGTGCTTAATTGGAAATACGCGTCTCACAGACTTTTCTTCCTGCCCTGGCTTCAAACTTTGATCCTCAGATCTCAGTCTCCTGTGTGGTGGAATGATTCTCTGACCTGTGGTGACCTCAGCCTCAGCAAAGACTTGCCGACATCCCTTGGAACACCAGGGGCCAAAAGGGGAACACCTAAGGCACTACTGCTTCTGATGGTGAGCAAACCATCTGGTCATGAGACATTCCTCTCCTGATAAGAGAATTCCTTAGAAGATTGATTTACACTGCTGCAGGGTAGGGGGTTTTATTTTGGGTAGGGAGTTTTATTGTTAAGGTAGCACAGCACAAACAGCAATTAGGTGATAAATGTAGCCATTCCTTGACAAGTCTTATCCTATGATGTATGTCTTTCTGTTTGAACTTTACTCTTGAAGTTGTAAACTGATGTTTTAGGACACTATTTCTAAAACAGTATATAAGTGCTGGCCTTCCTAAAATAAAACATGAATTGGTTCTTTTGCCTCTGCATCCCCGTGTCCTGATTTTTGCCACTTCAGTTCCCCGGTCCAGGCCCCCTCTAGAGGGCCGCAACACTCCTGAGATCATGTGTATTCATTTTGGTGTTTGTAGTGCACTTCTGCCTTCATGCCCTTTTGGAAGCATAGTGTCCATTCAACCCATCGTCTTAGAAATTCATTTGTATTGAGGAGGCTTATATCCTTTTCTAGTTTTCTTACTTGCTTTTCTTTTTATTCTCTTTTAGGGAGTTAACGCTTTATTTGGCCTAGCAAGGACTCAAATGTACTCTCTTCAGCCTCAGTCTCAGAGGTGCTGGGCTTACAGACATGTATCTTCATGCTTGGAAACCCTTTCCTAGCTTTCCTGTGTTCCTAGGATAGCTGAAGTATTTACATACTGTGCCATCATCTGAGTCCTAGCCACATAATGATTATGTACATTACTGCTGTTGATACTCTATCAAACATAAAGCCTCTTGGACTCTTCAAGCAATAAAAGGTACTAGCCTCAATGTTCCTATTTGGCCTCAAATAAGAAAAGTATATGTTAAAAAAATCAACAATAATGTGCTTATAATATTTTGCTCTTCTTACATACCAGGGAGATATTAGGCCCACTATAGACTCTGGGATCAGTATGATACTTTTCCTCTTATTGCTTCTGATTTTACTTTCTACAAAACTTTTGCTTTACTTCTCCTCATATTGATTTCAGAAGCTGTGGACGCACCACCTGACTTTCTCACTAGCAAGAAAAGTAAAAGTTACTGAGAATGGTGTGTCCCCCTACAGGCCAAGTACCCCTAAATCGTGGCTATCTCTGCTGGAAGCTTCCCTTAGTGGGCTACATCTAGTCATAAGGCCTCTTGTTAATATTTGTTGGAAATTTCAAGTTCAAAAACTTGGTAAGTAACCTATTTGTCTTTTTCAATTGAATGTGAAACTATTCTTGGATGAGGAAAAGTACCACTTAACATCACATAATACAGTTCTAAAATTGTTGACACATTAGTATTAGCAGAGAATAGGAATCATTTAAAGTTAAACAATTCACTTTCATTAAGAAATTAAGAGTCTTAGATTGGAAGACACAATACACCGAAGCAGAATTTAATTTTAGAGGAAATGGAAGTGATTCACCCATTTCTTCTTGTTAAACTGGGAATATTGTACTGAAACTGTACCAAAGACACACGGATCCATTAATTCTATATGAGAATAGTGTAAACATTTTGGAGGACTGGTTTTTAGATAAACTCATCTAAGGTTTGCATGCCATGCCATAAAATTGTTTTTTTTTTGTATAAGCAACTATAAAAATAATTTTAGATAATTTTTCCTTTCTTCTTTTAGAGAAATGTTTCCATATTTTCTGCCTCTAGTATACTTTTCTTTTTCAAATGTACACTAAAAATCATTAATCCATAACACCTTCACCTTTACAAAATAGTTTCAAACATGGTTTGCTCAGTAGAGATGAATCAGTAACATAAGACTTAGAATATGTCTCCATATGAAATACTCATGCCAGAGCCCCAATGAAGATATGTGTCCTTTATTGGCATGGAATACTGGCACTCAATCAATTCCAATTATTTCAGCTGAAATATGGCCAGTGGTTACAATTTATTTACTAAATTAATTGTGAGAATTGGAAACAATTTTCTGGGATGATTAGGAAGTACAATTCTTGAATGCATTTGATTTGACCACATCATTATAAAATAAAGCTTGATGAAAATTCTCTCCTTTGCCATTCTATTTTTTTTCTCTACTGGGCTGCTCCCTTGAAGCCATAAAACTCTCAAAAGGAAAGAGAAAAACAGAAAAGAAATTTTAAAAATGACTAGCTTTTGGTCAAAATATACAGAACAAAGTTGGCCAAATATTGTCACAATTCCTCTGGTGACAATTCATTCCATTGTAGAGTCTTGTCAGAGTTCCCAGACTCATTGACAGACTATTATAATCTAAATGACTGTTGAAAACCTTCAGTACTTAGAAATGCTCTTGAAACATATAAAAATGCTTTGATTTAGAATGGAACACATAATACCTGCCAACTTTGCAGGATTGAAACCACTTTCAGTAAGAATTAAAAGGCTCTCTTCCCTGCTGAAACAGAACTATCAATATATGATTTGTCTGTTCATGAGAAATAGTAGGGGCTCGTCTCTGACATTGTAATTCAGCTTAAAATCACTTTAAGATGACAGGGTACATAAAGATGATAAAACTGTAAAGATGACAGTCTAATCTTCAAAGATGACCAATCATCGATAAAAGATTAAATAACCTAAACATTTGAAATACCAGATTATCAGTTGTTTGGCATACTCTCAGTATTTCAGGATAAAGGGACACCCTTACGTTATGAAAATCTATCTTCCGCCAAGAGGGATAAATAAATGATAATTGTTTTGAATCTGTAAGCTAGGTTGTTTTTCTCAATCACAATGCAATATTTGTAAAATGTTAATATATGATATACTGCAAAATATTCTAAAGCCTTTTTTACAGTATAATGCCTGATCAAAATACTTCTTAACTATACCCTTTGGAATATTAGTAGTAATTTTATATATACGTACAAGAATGATTAGACATGCTGGTCCTATAAAACTCCAAATAAAGTTGTTTTCTGTGCTAAGCCAACATCTGAAAAGTAAATAATATACAAACCTATAAATACTTTGGATGCACTTAAAGCAACATTCTCAAAGACATGCAAAGAATATTCAGAATTGTGCTTCAAATGCTTAAGGATATCTTCACTTACACTTTGGTGGTGCCGTAATATCTATATCCCAATGCTGCTGAAAATCCCACTACCACCGCTGGGCTGAGATAGCCAAAGATATAAAAATTCTTGTGCAAAAATCCCTTGTTGTAAATGACTCCCACGACGATGAGATAGAGATGGATGCCCTCAATGCACATCCACGCAAAAGCAGCTAGGAAGAAGTAATGGAGTATCCCCGCAATGATCGAACAGAAGAGCTAGGAATCAAAGAAAGAAACCATAAGCAATGTTTGCTTTAAAAGTATCAAAACATAGCTTTTGTGTTTCACACTGAATAGTACCATTTTATACTATGATTTATCACATTGAAATATTCCTGCCATGTCAGCATTTTAAAAAATGTTTTATACTTCAGACTTTCAAGAACTGTTTTAACCTTAACTAATCCTGTGATAAACCTAAGCTACTGTCCTTAACTTACTGTCCTTACTTAAGATATGTCATGTTAAGTATGGGTCACATTACATTGATTTTTCACATGTAAACCATGGTATCTTGTACTAATGTACTAACTAGTACATGTAACATGTACTAATTTAATTTTAGTTTGGAGTTATATCCCCTCTCCTTTACTCATGATCAAAGAATGAAAATGTTTGATAATAGTATGATAAAAAATAAATATATATATTAATTAAGTGATAACACTGAATTTACAAAGCAACTAATTTCTTTTACCAACATATTCATTACACAATTACTTCAAGCTATAACACTATTAAGTAGAGTTGAGTTGACTTTCAGTTAAACATGATTTCTGGGTTATTGAATACTTAGAACTAGATTTAGGCTCATAGAAGTACAAACAAGAAGAGCAAAAGTAGTGACAAGCTCCCTTTTATTAGAATTAATTATACACACCATTGGAGAGAGAGCATAATGACCATCGACTATATCACTTAGTAAAGTAGAATAAAATTCAAGAATAACAAGATATTGTTCTAATATATATTGGAGAGTAACATGTAAGGTTAAGAAATAAAATGTTCACTGGACAAATAAAATTTGAGGGCCACTTTAATGTGGAAATGAAACCTGAGATACAGTGTAGAAGGTGACAGGATTTGATAGCTCTATCAAATAAGCACTGCAAAAAAGAATTACAGAGCAAAGACAATGGTGGGAGGAATCTGAGAAGCAGAAAGAGGCTCTCAGGATTGTGGACTGTGTATTAAATTGAGAAGGGCCATAAGTAGTAGTGCAAAACATAAAAACAGATATAGAGTTGCCAGTCCAGAGTCTACTATTTCAGATAGATCCTCTATGGCAGAAAAAAAAAACCAACCACCTTGATAACTAATTCTTAGTTTTTAGTCCTTGGAATATTTCTAGAAAGAATGAAACTAAAGAGACATTTAGGTGTTTTTCAGTCATGAGAACATACTTCTTCAGTCTTTGACTGCAAGGAATGCCACTGATCCAGAGCTCGAGCTGCTGCCATTATTATGAACTCCATTGCTGCAGATACATCTTGCTGAAGCTGTTACAGCTAGTAACTGAGTACAGAGGGTTGATAGACTTTGTTTCCTGAGAGATGGAGGAACTCCTCTGACAGGTGTCTTCAGTTCAAGGATTTCCAGGAGGACTTGTTGATAGCTCTGATGAGCCTACTTTAGTATGGTACTGCTCTATAAAGCTCTTCACTTATGTGCATATACTACCATTTGGTCACATGAAACTTATCTGTTGTTATCTCTTTTTGCATCCTCCCTACCCTATATTGTTTAATAGTTTTCAGTGCTCATGAGTCAATAACATGTATTCTAATAATATTAATTTTGCATTAACCTCTTTCCCCCTTTTTCCTTTTTCTTACCCTGAAATTCCTTGGTTTGATTAATGTACACAAAAAACAAAAGAAAAAAGCAAAGCATGATTGGATGAGCCAGGACGGGGAATGATAGCAGAGGGGGTGTGGTGAAGAGGGACAATTTACAAAAGTGAATGCAAGTGAATGTGGTCAAAGTATTTATATTCGTGTATAAATCTAGATCATTGAAATCTGTTAAAAATGTTTTTATGAAAGAGAGAAGTTGGGTGCCAGTGATTCACATCAGAAATCTTACTCAGGAAGCTGAGATCTCAGGATTTCAATTCAAAACAAGCGCAGGCAGGAGAATGTGGAACACTCTTAATTTCAACTAATGACCAAAAAGCTAGAAGTAAAGCTGTGGCTCAAGTGGTAAAGCCTTGAGCAAAAAACTCAGAAACAGTGCTCAGGCCTTGAGTTCAAGCTCCAGGAATGGCACCAAAAAATAGAAGAAAGGGAGAAAAAATGAAGGACAGAGATGAACGTATGAGTTTGACCCAGGGTGGATTATTTCTTCCTTCTTTTCTTCACTTGGAGTTAAACTGCATCTTGGTCTGTGGGTATCTAGTCCATTTTCTCTCACGACCAACTGACACTTGGAAATTCATTATAGATCTCATCCTATTTTATTGCCTTTCTCCAGGAGGATTTTACATAACACAATATGTAATGATTTAATAAGGTCCTAGATAACTAATCATGAGAAATGAGTATTTGAGGAAAGTTCAGAGGTAGAACTAAGGATCATATTTCCTCCTGCAAGTCCTAGGTACATGCATAATCTCTATCCCAAGTAAGCTGTATTTCTCCTTTGTTTAATTTTGTCATTGTTTAATGCCCATCTGAAAACAAAGCATTTCGTCAAATTGTTAAGAAGTTTTTATTTTTCCAGTAAATAATTTATAATAAAGAGATATATTTTTGATTAGTTGTCTTGATATATAAGATGCTTAGATATGTTAGCAGTATCAAAGTTAAACTTAAGAAGAAATTACATTAATTTACAACAATTTAGGAAGAAAGCACATTATGTGCTTTCCCATTAAACCCTTAATTATAATTCACACTTCTATGACATACATATGTGGGGAAGCACAAAACAGAGGAAATGAGAACTGTGAGAAGGGGCTACCTACCTTATTAGTGTTTATATTGATCCCAACAAGAAAAACAAGTTCTGCCAGGAATAGGCTGCAGCACAGATTTTTGTGAATTGTTGTCCTGGTGCTCTGAATTTCACTGAAGAACCAGAAGGTAAAAATGCATATGGCAAGACAAATCAGTGAA
Organism: Perognathus longimembris pacificus; assembly: GCF_023159225.1. Lineage (NCBI taxonomy): Eukaryota > Metazoa > Chordata > Mammalia > Rodentia > Heteromyidae > Perognathus > Perognathus longimembris. The sequence goes on from NC_063167.1 coordinate 56,316,691, forward strand.
ATAATTATTCCGAGCTGCGTGATCCTTGTGAGGATATTATAATCTTTAATACCCTAAGGGAAAATAATAATAAAGCTATAAGAGAAAAACTCAGTTGACTTGTCAAATGTGTAATGAACTTTTTTTTTTAAATCTTCAATATCTGAAGAACTATGATAAAAATCATGTAACACTTTAATGGTACTGAAAGTAGGCACTTTCTCCCTAAGCATAGTATATATTACTGTGTGGCCTAGCAACGTTATTGTCATCACTCTTGCTATACTGGAAAGGTAATTCATTATTGTAATGGGGAATGGTTAACTAAAACAGATTTATCAGTGGTAAGTCCAAGTCTTATTTCTATGGGGCAATTAATCTAAAACATATTAAACAAAAGTATAAGAAAAAGCTGAATATACAGAAGACCAAAATAGTATAGTTCAGAGACTTTGAAATAGAAAATGTTGGTTTAATTCTGCCCTGGATATTTATTTACTTTTGTATACAGAATGGAGACTTATTTGCTTTACTCTCATTTCCCCCAAAAAATTATTTTCGTGATTGGAATTACCTTAAGTAATATACTTAGCAATGACTTCTAAGTACATATGGAAATTAAAACAATCCTATATAATTATGAAAGAGTAATGAAATAATAAATTTTAAAATAATTGCATACTAGAGGATATTCCTAAAATATACATTGGTAAGATATTTATCTTAGAGTTTTCATGTTTGAAAGTCTTATAAGTTTCTACATTGCTAAAAGTATGATATTAATTACAAATATGCTAAAGTATTCATTGGCTATTGAACATTTTGTGGTACTTTGTCACAGGTAAAAACAATTTCACTACATATGCAAATTCCATTAAGTTCCATGATATAATATATAAATGACTTTTGAAAGCAGCATTAATAACTTCTAGTCAATGGATGTATATTTCATACAATATATAGTCTACCAGAATAAGAGAATTCTAGATTAGAAAAACCTAGAATCAATACTGCATATTTCCTCGAAGACAGGAAGAAAAATACACTAAAAGAAAGATAATGAGGTTTTACAAAAATATTAAATATTTATTACACAAAGACAAATATAAAACTATTCTTAAGAATAACATGGGTGAAGTGCAGAGAAAGGAAAACAAATAGGCAGATTTGTTAATATGAAGTGGAAAACAGCCTTACAATTTCAGTACTAGAAGACATCAAAATTGCGAAATGTGTCAGGTGATTACAACGACATGAAGTGTGGGTTTCATTTGCATATGTTAGCTCACAGCCTTCTGAAGACCAGCTGCCATTCATGGCATCAGGTGAGTAGTTCCAAAATACACATTGAGTCCTATACTTATCTTTAATCTGAAAACAAAACAAAGTATTTTACTGATGAGAAAATTGTACTCTATTGCTTTTGTCATATAATTAATATGAATAAACTAAGGCTGGTTTTATTCTTTTCTTTCTGCTTTCAGCATCCATACTATAGCATGTACTCACGGCCTTGCATTCTAGCCTAGCTTATTTATTCATGTTTGATGTGATTTCACTGGAGCCATATTTACAAGTCAAAACATATTTACAAATTAATTGAAGATGGAATCATCCTGACTTTTCTGCCTGGGCTGGGCTCATTTTTTAACTATGATCTTTAAAGCACAGCTTCCTCAGAAGCTAGGACTAGAGCCAGAGGCATCAACTAAATTATGTGGTTTAAGTATAAAATTGAAATTTATATTCCAGCAATTCTATATCTCATTACAGAGTAGTGATACCTTTTTATTATTAAATGAGATTTTATTTATGTTATTTAAAACAGAAAATGAGCTAGGCACTAGTGGCTCATACCTATAATCCTAGCTTCTTGGGAGGCTAAGATCTGAGGATAGGGGTTCAAAGCCAGCCAGGGCAGGAAAGTACATGTGACTCTTATCTCCACTTAACCACCTGAAAACTGGAAGTAGAGCTGTGGCTCAAGTGGTAAAGCACTAGACCTGAGCAAAAGAAGCGCAGGGACAGTGATCTGGCCCTGAATTCAAGCTTCAGTATTGACAAAAATTATATATATACATATATATGACAGATAATCATCATATGTTTGCTATATATTACACATATTAGTACATAAATATTTATTATTTACTGAATAGTTATCATTTACATATGTACTGATGATACAGTAAAATATGGGCGATAAGTAAAAGCTAAAATTTTATTCTGAAAAATTTTATATCTGAAGCCAGGTGCTGGGGGCTCATAACTTTAATCTACTCAGGAGGGTGAAGTCTGAAGAATGCGGTTCAAAGACAGCCCAGGCAAGAAAGTCCATGAGACTCTTATCTCCAATAAACCACAGGGAAACTGAGAGTGGTGTTGTGGTTCAAAGTGGTAGAGCATCTAACTTTGAGCTAAAGAGCTTAAGGACAGCACCCAGGCCCCATGCCCAACCAAGAAAAAAAATCACATTATTTTTCTCATTATTATGTTTACTATTGTTTAAGCTTGAGGTAATGTTTGCCAAATATTTTCTCCTCCCTTTCTCTCTCCTTCTCTTTTCCTTTCCCTTTCTCTATTTCTTTTTACTTTTAATCCTTTTGCTTAGTCTCTGGAATACTATTATTACAGCCGTACACCATGGTCACCACAATGTTTAGCTTACTTAGAGAGGTGGGTTTTCTTTGTTTTTTATGCATTCAGTCTCTGATTTTTCCATAGATACTCTCAAATTCTGGTTTTCCTAATCTCTGCTTCCTGAGTAAGCTGACATTATAGGCCTATACCACCACAGCAGGCCTTGATAGCAATCAAATGCTTTATAGAAACATTAGTTAATGTCTGGGTTTTCCTATACCCTACTCCTAGCATGAATAAATACTTGAGTTCAATTCTCTGCACTGTGAAAGAAAAAAAAAAAACAAAACAAAAAGGTGGAATTCACTTTATTCTTATAGTTTTATTTTAAATCTGTATTTTGAACATCAAAATAAATAGAAGTTTCCTTCTCTGGGTATATCACCATTTTAATGAGCAACACCAGGAAAACAAGTTACCTTTCTGTGACTCAATGTAAATGCAATTTTTTCAAGTTCATACAGTGTGGATGGGTTTGAGGTGACTGAAGCAGAAACTACTGAAGAGATGACGTGCTCTTCCTCCTCAAAATTTTCACCAGGTTCCAGTAAGAAATGGTCAGATGAGGAAAGCAAGGGGCCAATACTCTTGTAATAAAAAAATGCAACTGCAACATTGCCTAGCAATCAAATAAGTACATTAGATGAAATTCATGGAAACCAAAGGAACAAATTTAAGCCCTTAACACAAAATTAATCAAAAATGTCATGTGAAGACTCAAATGGAGCCTATGTTCTATAAGCCCATGCTACGTTATCAATCCATGCTAATCCATGTTAATTTTCATGTCCTCTGACCTTTCCTAATCAAAACTCAGCTCTATTTTCTACAACAAACTATATTCAGAAAAACAGCTCTGTGTTCACTATAATAAATTATAGTTAGAATTTTAGTCCTAGATAAGTCTACACCTAAATCTTAACAAAGAACCAGGTGAATGCACTTGAGAGATAAAATTTTGAGTTATTACTTCCATGTGCAAATATATGATTTAAAGAGAGTACTGAAGAAAAATAATCACTCTTGTAGTCAAGAACTGAATGAGTTGTGACTTGCTATAGAGTTCAACCTTATGAGTCCTACATTGATTTCTGTTTACTACTGATAACATGCAGTAACAACAACAATGACAATAATAATAATAATTGTGATAACATACACAATCCCCAGAAGAGATATGTGACTTCAGGAGGCAACCGGTAATATGATCCCATGGTACTCTTCAGATGTAGCATATTAGAATGCAAAAGCTACAAATTTATGGATATGAATATTGATACCATTGTCAGAAAGGATTATGGTAATACTGGAAACTTCTGCAGCCCAGTAAAAGGTAGTATTTTTTCTCTATGATTAGGTGAGGCAGGTATTGTTGCTATTTATGTTTTTTATTTTTATTTTTATTTATTTATTTTTTTTGCCAGTCCTGGGCCTTGGACTCAGGGCCTGAGCACTGTCCCTGGCTTCTTTTTTTGCTCAAGGCTAGCACTCTGCCACTTGAGTTGCAGCGCCACTTCTGGCCATTTTCTGTATATGTGGTGCTGGGGAATCAAACCGAGGGCTTCATGTATACAAGGCAAGCGCTCTTGCCACTAGGCCATATCCCCAGGCCCTATGTTTTTTATTTTTATTTGAAAAGGCACCAGATGATGTAATTACCTTGTTTAATCTAGAAGTACTATATAATGCATTTTCTGGATCAGAAACTTTTTTGTGCATTTAGTTTTTGTTTGCTTGTTTTTGTTTTGTTTTGGCTTTGAGACTTGAACTTAGAAGTCTCATTTGAGCTGTGTCTCCACTTTTTGCATTTTTTCCATTTAATTTGAGATAAGATGAACAGATAGGCTGGGCTCTGAACAGGAATTTTCAGATCTCAGCCTCCTGAGTAGCTGGTATTATAAGCCTGAGCCACTAATCTGCCACTTTGAAAACTTTTGTGAAAGAAAGAAATGGACACAAGTCTCACATGATTACAGTAGTCAAACTATGATTCCAAGATATAGCAATTATTCTAAAATAGATCAAAGTCTGGAGGAAAATAAAAAAAAATTAATTCATCAGCCATCAAGTTTAAGGGGCTGTGACTTTTCAGAGATCGTAACTGGAGAGGTTATCAAAGGAAGGAAATCAGTATCAAAGGAAGTATAAAAAAAGATAAATTTACAAATTCTCACAATTACTACTGTCCTCTCTAAAGATAAATGGTTATTCTCATCCACATTTTACTCTGGGAAAAAACTTCCTCAAATATTGTAAAATCTCTTTTTGATCTCCCTTAGGAAAACTTTCAACATTTGTTCATCCTCAACATTTTGAACTTCTTCCAAGTACTAAAATTTATCACTAATTCCAGATCTCAGTAGTTTTAAGCCTCCTTACCAAACTCAGTACCTTGTCTCAACAACTAGGAGTTCATTCTTCATCATTTTTTTACAGTATTTTTGCTAATCTTTATATAAATAGCTGTGCTAAACTTCTAGAGATTCCACTTCAGAACACTTTATTTGTTAAAGATACTAATTCAGAATGCTGGGGCTGGGAATATGGCCTAGTGGCAAGGGTGCTTGCCTCCTACACATGAAGCTCTCAGTTCGATTTCCCAGCACCACATATATGGAAAACGGCCAGAAGGGGCGCTGTAGCAGAGTGGTGGCAGAGTGCTAGCCTTGAGCTGGAAGAAGCCAGGGATGGTGCTCAGGCCCTGAGTCCAAGACCCAGGACTGGCCTTGGACTCAGGCCCTGGCTTCCTTTTGCTCAAGGCTAGCACTCTGCCACTTGAGCCACAGCGCCACTTCTGGCCGTTTTCTATATATGTGGTGCTGGGGAATTGAACCCAGGGCTTCATGTATACAAGGCAAGCACTCTTGCCACTAGGCCATATCCCCAACCCCTAAATAATGCATCTTTTTCTTTCTTAGAACAACTACAACAAAAATTCTCCTGATAGCATTCTACTTAACATATTTCTAAGAGAGTAAGTAATGGTTAACTTGAAATGATGATAAGTGCTTGACTCAAGTTAAGAGACAAGAAAAAGCAGGTAGGCTGATTTCTTAGTTAATTCCCTCTGTTCGACTCCGGGTTCTGTACTATTTGCTGGTAAACATGAAGACAAACTAACGTTGCACCTCAGTTTCAAAATTCATCCTGCGGTGGATGTTGCATGACCATGATGTTGCCTTCTAGAGAAGCATTCTCACTCAAGTGTTTTAAACTTGTGCTTTAGATTAATTGAAGAGTTTATTGTTGCAAGGCTGAGAAATGATAAATGGAATGAGAAGCCTAAGACCAAACAATGGCTTTTTTTTTAGGCATATTATCTCAACTTACATTGTACCCAATGACAAATCTAGTTTAATGGTGAAAAATACGTACCTAGATATTTTCAGTTAAAACTCTCCTCAGGTATTTGTATCAGAATGAAAATTTCAAATAGCTTATAAATATTCTGTATATAGATATCACATTTTTATATAGATAATCTATGTCAGTTATATGTATGGATGATATAATCAAACATGAATATTGCAAATTCATTGGCATATTATATGTAAGATGATTAGTCTTACCATCTGAATCATATGCAGTATTCCTCTTTGGAAATATTTTTATATAATCTCCTTCCACATTCATATGAGGATGGATATGTTTCATATGATTTGAATCAAAAAAGAAGACCTTGAGAGCTGAAACAAAACCATAAAAATCATAAATCATCTGGATATTATGTACTTTCAAGTATGTACTATGTACTTTCAAGTTATTTATATAGAAGCAAATCCCTCAATCATTATATTTTAGCTAATAGATGACAGTTAGAATAAGCATGACATTAACATATTTTGATAGTATTATTTATATCTAGGTAGAAACATTTAAAATTTTTCATTTTTCCATAGCACTATGGCTAAATCTTTATTGAGACTAACAAAAAATAAAATATACATGAACTCAGGGGCACATTACTAAACAAATAGAAGTAACTATTATGCTTTCAAGTGCAGTATATATGAAATAAATATAATTTCCTACTTAAAGAGTAATTGAATTAAATTCTTGAGTGATAATTTCTTTACCTAGTGTGTTTTTACTTTTTCTTAATACAGAAACACAAATACTATATATACACACATATGTGTAAGGTGCATATCTTTATATGTATTCATATATATATAGATACATATATAAATAAATATACAATAATTTAAATTAAAACTATTTAATATATAGAATTAAATATGCATGTGTGTGTGTGTCACAATGCCTGAAACCTTAATTTAATAAGTGGTAGATCTTGATAAGCTAAAGATGGTTGTAAATCTACTAGCAAACGTTCACACAGGGAATGTGAAACAGACATATGCAACCATTATTTCATAAAATAAATTTAGTTTCTTCAGAACAACTTCATGAGTATCCTCAATTTACCCCAAGTTTCTTTTTTTTTTCTTTTCAGCAATATTGGGGTTTCAGCTCAGGGACACTTGTTTGCTAAGCAGGTATTCTATCACTGGAGCCAGTCCAACAGTCCCTTTAGTTTTGGCTATTTTTTCAAGATGATGTTTCCCTTTACTCCTGGGCCAGCCTGGACTTTGATCCTCCTATTTGTGATTCTCTTTGTTGGTGAGACAGCAGGCACATTTTGCCTAGCCATTTTGTTTGTCCTGTAGCTTGACATAATACACACACACACCATCAGGCTCAACCAAGATTCTGAATTTTTAAATAATGACTTGATGCTTTGTGCAGATCAATCATGCTTCTAATTCTACCTACTCAGGAGGCTGAGATCTGAGGATTATGGTTCAAAGCCAGCTAGGGCAAAAAAGTCTCTGAGATTCTTATCTTTGATAAACTATTCAGAAACAGCTGTAATTGGTGTTGTGATGTAGGAGAATAAAGCACTAGCCTTGAGCCAAAGGGAAAGCACCCAGTACCAGAATTAAAAGAAAAAGGAAGCAAGGAAGGAAGGAAGGAAGGAAGGAAGGAAGGAAGGAAGGAAGGAAGGAAGGAAGGAAGGAAGGAAAGAGTGATTTGTGTGAAGCAGGAAACTTTCTAATTTACTAATGTTACTGTTTCATGTTATCAAAAGACAAAGAATTCAGAAACTAAGATGTAAATATATTGTATCAGATAGTATTATTATTGGTCATGGTAGATCTCAACAAATTGGAAATGACTGAGTGTGTACTTAAATGCTTAACAGTTCAGAAATTAGGAAAGGCAGATGTGACAGGAAGGGTGATCCCTAGAGTCACCTTTTCACTATAGTATTACATTCATATTACTTTTGTAATATGAGCCACCTTTCATTACTCCATAAGACTACTACCAATCTAACCAACAGTATTTGAAATAATGTCCCCACTATTTTGGGGCAATATGTTGTTTGGAAACAACTATTTCTTTAAAATTGACTTTCACATCTTACCTACATCAGTTGATTTTGCATCAAACTGGGTGGTCTTTTGGAAGTTCTTAGAAATTCCTAAAGTAGCTTGCTCAGCACTATGCAGGAGTTTTGTAAGATGAGTCCTTCTATGATTCATTGATAATTTGTCCCAAATTGCAAATGTATTCTTTTGAATCAAGTTATTCATGGTTTTTACAAATTCCTATTTTTTTAAAAAAAAAGCAGTCTTTAAAAAACATTGGAAATTTACACTGATCAAAATATAAAGGAAATATATTAAGAGTTAAAGGTCAACATACTCACAGTAAGGGTTGAATTAGAAGGGGTGTGCTTGGCTGAGATAGAGTTATTCACATGACCTAGGAGTGGAGATGATTCAGCTAATATTTCTATGTATGTAATTATATCCATTAGTGAAAGTTCTGTCCTAGAATTTCTATAAATTTCATGTAGCAAAGTCACAGGGTCATCTGTGTGTCCCAACTAAGCAAAAATAAAATTGGAAAAAGAATTCAACGTAATGTTTATTTGGAGTTATTTTTTTAAGAAGGTATAGATGATAAATTTATTCTAAGGTTGGTTTTCTTGTCCTAATACATAAATAAATTACCAGAATAAACTTGAAATATAACATTCAGTACAGTAACCTGAATTTGTTTTCAGTGGATTAGCAAATAACTAGAAAAGCATAGAAGTTATTTCAGGAAGAAACAGAATATGTTTGAATAAACTACAAAAATAGTTTTTAAGGTCACTTTGTAATCTTCTGTATATAATCACATCCTAACCAATGAACCTACCTTAATACCTGAAGTTTTTAGTGCTAATACATATTTATACACTATGTAGTAAATTATAACTTAGTAACTGGGATTGGATTTTAAATAACAAATGGTAATTTTTACTGTGCAATCAAATGAACATTTGTTTCAGTTGACAATTACTGGTTGCTTTATGAGTCATACTTTGAATCACATAGCAATAATTTTATAAGTATTCTATTTTATTCATTCTTTGTGATATTCATGTTGAAAAAATCTAATTGCATTCAACTATTTCTCCTTAGTATTGGGTGAGTCATAAGTAAAAAAAGAACATAGTTTCACATTTTTATTCAATAATTTTATTTACATATCAAAAATAATTTTTGAATATGCTAAGCAATGAAGAAATAACAAAAGTAAAATATGTAAAATATGGTGAGACAAAGAGGAAACAACCAATTCATCAGTAATACTCACTAGACACTATGTTGGAAATGATCTTTATCATATGGGGAAGGGGTATCAGGGAGGGTAAAAACTGGGAGAACATGAAGGAAATTAGTGACATTGTCCAAAAAGAAATGTACACATTACTAAACTTATATAATTGTAACAACTCTCATCTTTACAATAATTTTTAAAAAAGTAAAACCCAGCTATGGAAACACATTACACAGGAAATATTTTAATTAGTAGGTACACTTTCTATTTTTTTTATATATTGATTTTATTCATCATCTCATTTTTATTTCTGTTTGATAATATGCTCTTGTGATTAACACTTGGCCTTTTTGATTCATTAGCTCGTTCTAGTTTGTTTTATTTTAATAAATTGAATATGAATCCTAAAAATGTTTCTTTCTATACTTTTGATGACTTCGAATTAATCTTATCAGTTAAGTGAACAAAAAAACTTAGGGTTCTAATACACTTCTGGAAAGACAGGGGGTGGGGGGGTGGGTTGGGCAGGGTGAGCAGCAGAGCCCCTAGCTAAGCTTTCTCTGACATCCCAGTTTTACCACCCCAGAGAAACATTTACTCCTAGAAAAACAGCCCAAGTAAGTTATAACAGTATAGGGATTCTGGCCAGAAAGGAAAAATCAACTTTGCTGGTCTGAAAATACAGATGTGTGTGCTCTGGGGCGGGGGTGGGGGGTGGGGAGGGGGGCGGCCTGCTGCCATGCTGGTGCTGGTGTCAGCACAGCGCCCGGCACTCTGCACACCTAAAGCACATAACAGCAACCAGGTTCTGCTGCCCAGGCTGGAGGCTTGTTCCAGGGCCATGGCTCACAAACTCAGGTAAACTCATCCAGTGGTGCCCTGCCCTACCCTGCCCCACCCTACCCTGTTCTGCCCTGCCAACACTGTGGCTGCCGACTCCCTAGCAGCTGGAAATTCTAAAATCAAACCAAAAGCGGCAAGCAACTACTGGCAGCACAGAACAATCAGAGGGGAGAGTAAACAGTTCCTGAGACAGATAAGCGGCCCCTTTACAGAGGACGCCCAACTCCCAACTCCCACCAGCAAACCCAGCTGAATTCCACAGCCAGCTTCACCCAGGAGAAGGTCACCCTGCCCAGGAGGGAGGAACCTCCTTTGGGGCAAGTGGCTCTCAGTTAGGTAAATCAGGCCCAAGGCTTCCCACCCTGCTAAGCCTATGCACAGCCAGGCTTTAAAGGCAGGAGCCCCATGGCAGACAGGAGGAGCCAAGGTTCCCCAGATTGTTCAGCATCCCCCAACTACAGAGGACATCCAGGTCCTACTTGCAAGCTGTGCAAACCACAGAGCCCCAGGATTTAACTAACAGGGGAGGAGGGTCAGAGCAGATCCACCCCTTGTAAGCTGAAAGCAAATCAAACCAGCCAAGCAGCAGGAAAATAGACTGCAGACCATCGGAAGGAAACCAGAGACTGAAAAGAGCCCACCCAAAGGAGGAAGACTCCATTTTTTAAAAAACTTTTTTATTTCTCACTTTTGAGTTGTCTTTTGTTTTTTGCTTTTTATTTGTTTGTTTTATTGGTCTTTTTTTTTTGAAATTTGTTTTCTGTTTTGTGTGTTTGTTTTCCTGTATTTTTTCTTTGTTTCTCCTTTCACATTTTCATCTTTAAAATTACTGTCATTTGTCTAATACCTTTACTCTTTTCTGTTGACTCTCCATTATCTATCATTTTAACCTTATTCTTTCTACTGATTCTACTGTTCCCCACCTTTCCACTTCACTGAAACTAAACCAAAATCATCATCCCCCATTCATTTTACTCTATTCTCTTCACTACCCCAAACTTACCCTCCTAAATTTACTTCCAGGACCTCCAGACTCCATTGACCCCTGCTTATAGGATAGAGAGCATCCCTGTTCAATCAGAGTGAGTCAAATGGATTCATAGAGAAATCCCACCAGTCCAAAAAGAATTAAATAAAAAAACAAAAATTGCTCATAGGGTTATAATGGTAAATAAGTAACTACTGAATCCAGGGGTCAGGGTTGGTTGTTATATTAAAATTGTATTCTTTAGGGACACCAAATTTGCTTTTATATACAAAAAAGAGAGGGGAGGTATCTGTATATAATTGTGAACTTCTAAGATTTATACAACAGAGCTTGATAAGGTCTGCTTTGGGTCTTAAACGGTGCCCACAGGTGCTTGTAGACTGGCATTTCGAATCCAAATGGGCAGAAGAAGCACAAGAAAGATGGCAAACAAGGGCATCTCATCTCCCACTCAAAACAAGCAGGAATAAGAGCAGTCAATCAAAGACATAGAAGAGAACCCTCAAAATGCTCTACAAACTCTACTGATAAAAACATTAAATGAAAAGTTTGAATCTCTTCAGACAACTATTCTGGAGCATGAGGAGGTGAACCAAAAATTAATAGAGGTTTTCATGGCCTCCAAAAATAGAGAGATAAATGAACTTCAAGAGTCCAATAAAAAATAGCTATCCAGCTAAAAGATTTGTGAGATAGCACTCAGAGCCAAATTAATGAAGTAAAGAAGTCCATACAGGATCTAAAAAAAAATTATAGCAAAGACATGGAAGACATCAAGAAAGACCCTTCAGAAGGAAGGGAGATTTGAAATCAAGTAGCTAGGCTACAGAGGAGACTTGGTGAAATAGAGTAGAGGATGGAATCTCAGGAACTGAAGATCTCTAGAATCTATGGAGAAAGATAAAAAAAAAAATACACAACCAATCCAATCAGCCAAACAGATCACTCCAGGAGCTCCAAGATACAATCAGGAAGCCCAATTTAAAGCTATCGAGGTATCGAGGAAAACCTAGAAAAAAGGCAATGGAATAGGCAAATTATTTAACAGAATATTAGCTGAGAATTTCCCAAATATCCAGAAGGATAGGCCTATCCAGAACAACAAGAATTTAGAACCCCAAACCGACCAGACCTGAATAGGACATCCCACCAACAAACTGTGATCAAAACAGAATCAATAGAGTCCAAGGAAAGAACCCTTAAAGATACTAGGGAGAAGAAAATAATCACATATAAAGGAAAACCAATCAGAATTATCCCTGACTTCTCAGCAGAGACCAGAAAAGCAAGGAGAGCCTGGAATGAGGTATGCCACACCCTAAAGAAAAATAACTATCAACCAAGAACACCGTACCCAGCTAAACTCTCATTCATAGCTGAAGGTCAAAGAAAGTATTCCACAGTAAGGAAAAACTGAAACAATACATCTTCAACGAACCAGCTTTACAGAAAATCCTCAAATCACAATACAGACAGAGAAATGAACACTAAATAGAAAACTGGAATATTAGATCAAGAATTGGAAAGACACAACTTGTAACCAAGTGGCTATAATGAAAGGAACCAACAATTATCTCTCAATCCTGACTCTCAACATTAATGGACGTAATTCTCCAATTAAATGACAAAGGCTCATAAATTGGATCAAAAATTAAGATCCATCTTTCTGCTGCCTCCAAGAGAAACATCTATCCAGCAAAAATAAACGTCTTCTAAAAGTGAAAGGCTGCAATAAAATCTACCAACAAATGGCCACTATAAGCAGGCTGGAGTTGTAATCCTAGTATCAGGTAAATTGACTTCAAATTATAAACGGTAAGAAGAGACAAAGAAGGTTACTACATACTAATAAAGGATGTCTCCTACAGAAGGATATAACTATCCTAAATATCGACACCCCAAATACAGGAGCACCCACTTTCATCAAACAAACACTACTGAGTCTAAAAACGCTCATACATCCAAACACATTGATAGTTCGGGACTTTAACACTCTACTGTCACCTCTGGACAGATCAACACGCCAAAAACTGAGCAAAGAAACCACAGAACTAAACAACTGCATAGACCAACTAGACTTAACAGACATCTACAGCATATTCCATCCAGCAACACCAGAATACACATTCTTTTCAGCAGCACATGTAACATTCTCCAAAATAGATCACATCTTAGGGCACAAAGAAAATCTTCACAAATTCATAAGTATTGAAACCATTCCTGCATTCTTTCAGACCACAGTGGAATAAAATTAGAGCTCAACTCAAACAGCAACCACAGATAATCCTTCAATTCATAGAGACTAAACAACATATTGCTGAGCCATCAGTGGGTCACTGAAGGAATTGGAACAGAAATTCAAATGTTTATAGAATAAAACCGAGATGAGCACACAAAGTACCAGCTCCTTTGGGACACAGCAAAGGCAGTACTCAGAGGAAAATTTATATCTCTGAGTGCCTACATCAACAAACTGGAGAAAGAGAAACTCATGAACTTAAGGAATCACCTTAAGCTCCTTGTAAGAGAACAATATGCCAAAACTCAAGCCAATAGATGGAAGTAAATAATTAAAATCAAATCAAAATTAAATGACTTAGAGTAAAAACAAAATCATCAAAAGAATCAACAAAATGAAGAGTTGGTTCTTCAAAAAAATTAACAATATAAACAGACCCCTAGCAAATCTGACCAAAAAAGAAGGCAGCACCCCCAGATAAACAAGATCAGAGATGAAAGAGGTAGTAACATCACCACAGAAATAACCAAAATTCAGAACACCATAAGGGAATATTTTGTAAACCTTTACTCCAATAAATTCGAGAACCTGGAAAAAATGGACAATTTCCTAGCTAAACTTGATATCCCAAAACTCAAACATGAAGGTTTAAACCTTCTAAACAGACCCATATCCAGCTGGAATAGAAACAGCAATAAGAGATCTCCCATCCAAGTAAATCCCAGGTCCAGACAGATTCACAGCAGAATTCTACAAGGCCTTGAAAACAAAACTCACACCAATATTTCTCAAACTCTTCAATGAAATTGAAAGAGAAAATTTGCTACCAAACATATTCAATGATTCCAGGATAACCCTCATTGCAAAACCAGGCAGGGACTCATCAAGGAAGGAGAACTATAGACCAATTTTCCTGATGAACATTGATGCAAAAATTCTCAACAAAATTCTAGCCAATCAACTTCATCAGCTCATCAAAAAAATCACACCCTATGATTAAACTGGATTCACCACGAATAGCAAAAACAATCCTAAGCAGAAAGAACAGTGCTGGAGGAATTACAATAACAAACTTCAAGCTGTATTACAAAGCTACAGTAATAGAAACAGCTTGGTTTTGGCACAGGAACAGGCCTTAAGCCCGATGGAACAGAATTGAAGACCAAGAAATATACCTACAGAACTATGCCTACGTAATCTTTGATAAAGGAGCTAAAAAAAAATAGGATGGAAGAAAGATAGCCTCTTTAACAAGTGGTGCTGGCAAAACTGGTTCAACACATGCAACAAACTAAAACTAGATCCTTATATATCACCCTGAATCAAAATAAATTCCAAATGGATCAAAGACCTCGAAATAAAAACAGATATCCTGAAAACACTACAATGAGGAGGAGAAACACTTGGGCCCTTTGGCACAGGACAAAACTTCCTTAATAAAGGCCCAGAAATGTTACAAATCAAAGAAAGAGGGGCTGGGGATATGGCCTAGTGGCAAGAGAGCTTGCCTCGTATACATGAGGCCCTGGGTTCAATTCCCCAGCACCACATATACAGAAAACGGCCAAAAGTGGTGCTGTGGCTCAAGTGGCAGAGTGCTAGCCTTGAGCAAAAGGAAGCCAGGGACAGTGCTCAGGCCCTGAGTTCAAGGCCCAGGACTGGCCAAAAAAAAAAAAAAAAAAAAAGAAAGATTGGACAAATGGGACTGCATCAAACTGCAGAGCTTCTTCAGGGCAAAGGACTTAGCTTGCAAGTTAAACATCTTTACCCACAATACAATGAACAAATGCAGAACTAAATAATTTAAAAAACAAAACCGCAAAGAGCCAACAGCCCCCTCAACAAGTGGGCTAATGACTTCAAAAGAGACTTCTCTGATAAGCAAATGAGAATGGCTAACAGACATATGAAAAAGTGCTCTACATCACTGGTCATAAAAGAAATGCAAATCAAAACAATATTGAGATTCCTCCTCACCCCAGTCAGAATGTATATTATCAAGAAAACTAACAATAACAAATGTTGGAGGGGATGTGGCCAAAAGGGAACCCTACTTCACTGTTGGTGGGAATGTAAACTGGTTCAGCCACTTTGGCAAGCGGTATGGACATTCCTCAGCAGGCTAAAGATAGAGTTCCCCTGAGACCCAGCAGCCCCACTTTTGGACATCTACCCAAAAGACCACAAACAAGAACACACTAAAGCCACCAGCACAACAATGTTCATCACAGCACAATTTGTTATAGCTAAAATATGGAACCAACCTAGATAGATGCCCCTCAGTACACGAATGGATCAGGAAAATGTGGTACATATACACAATGGAATTTTATGACTCTATCAGAAAGAATGACATTGGTCCATTCGTAAGGAAATGGAAGAACTTGAAAAAAATTTTCTAAGTGAAGAGAGCCAGACCCAAAGAAACATGGACTCTATGGTTTCCCTCATAGGGAGTAATTATCACAAGTTTAGGCTAGTCACAGCAGAGGATCACAAGAGCCCAATAGCTATGTCCTTATGAACACATAAGATGATGCTAAGTGAAATGAACTCTCTTTTATGGAAACTAGTGTTATATCACTGTTTTAATTATTTTCAACATGCCATGTGAAATTGTAGCTTCTTTTGTTGATAATCCTCTTGTATCTCCTTCCTGTGGTTGTCCTGGTG
This sequence comes from Perognathus longimembris pacificus, assembly GCF_023159225.1. Taxonomy (NCBI): domain Eukaryota; kingdom Metazoa; phylum Chordata; class Mammalia; order Rodentia; family Heteromyidae; genus Perognathus; species Perognathus longimembris. Next base: position 56,332,671 of record NC_063167.1, read on the forward strand.
CTATCACTGTATCTCATCTGAGTACCCTGATACTGTATATACTGGTATTAGAACTAGGGAAGTGAAAGGGAATATAAAAATGGAGAGACATAGTATAAGAAGACAAACAACTCCAAAAGCAATACTTGCAAAACCATTTTGCAAGTATTTTTGGTACCCTAGGTATTGTTTATGTTTGTTTGAATCAGGAAAAGGAAATGCAACATCAAAATGGTGAGACAAAGGGTTAAAGGTGAACAAATGCAACAGCAATACTTACAAGACAATATGTAGTAAACCAACTGTACTACTTGGGACGGTGGGGGGGGGGATTGGAGCAGAGGGAAGGTGCGAGAAACATGAGGGAGGCGGTAACAAGTTTGACAAGAAATGTACTCACTATGTGTGCCACTGTAACCCCTCTGTACATCACCTTGTCAATAAAATTTAAAATAAAAAATAATTGAGACCACAATGGCAAAATAAATTTTAATGCACTTACTTTCTTCCAAGTTTTCTTAACACTTGTAGCAATACAGGCATTATCCAAATGGCAATTTGCATTCACATTTTCTAGAGAAAAAATAAATGACAGTAAGTTTTCCTTGAGTTCATCTATTTGTTTTCTGGTTTCTTAAGCTGCTTATACTGATGCCAATGTTTTTGATCACCCACTTAAAAAGCAAAACCACATTTTTTGCATTTCAGTTTCTATTTCAGTTTTAAAATGCATTATATTTTAATGAAAATGGAACGAAATACTATTAATAATTAGGAAACGAATTTTGACTACATAAAACATAATGCCTACATTTTTTACTAAATAAAATGATACCTTCTTTTTAATTTGTAATGAAAGAAAGTAGGCACTTTTTGTGAAAATACAGGTCTTTACAAATGCACACTAAATGTTTCCCATCCTTCTTTAATACTACATAATATTTCAGAATAACAAGTACCTTGGCAGGATGAGCCTTCATCAGGTGTGAATTGTGACTTTCCTGTAGCTGTCTGATAACCATCCTGGCAAATACAGTGAAACCCGCCATTCACATTTTCACATATTGCATGATCACCACAGACAACAGCTTCACTGCACTCATCTATATCTGGAAATATATGACAAATTAATTCTGAATTTAGTGTTCCTATATTTACCACCTGGAAGAAAAAAATAAGGTACATTGTATAGTAGTTTCATATAAAACGTCATAGGAATGAAAGGAAAATTCTATCATTTGAAACAAGGAAGAGCACACTTAGGAATGTATATAAATATATTTACATGTATGTATATGTATACATATGTACATATATGTATATATATACACACGTATATGTTTATAAGATTTGGCCTAATCCTTTTGGAAGAGTGTTTAGAATTCTAGTCATGCACTTACTCAAAATTCTTTAGGAATAACATGATTCCTCAACAAGATCATTAAAGTTATTTCTTTCACTGGAGGTATAAGATTTAGTTTTAATAATAAAGGCTCAGTTTTCATAATATACTGTGATTTGTCTTCTGGTTTTTGTTTAAATCATAGTATTATTGACTAATCTGCACTTTTTTCAAATTTCAATTTTTCTGCATACATTATCCTAAATAGTAATACAGAATACATAATCTAACTACCTTGAAATTTATCACAATTTATTACTTTTATTCTGATTATATTTAAACTATGATTTTAATATACTATCATCACAATGTATAGGTAAAGTTAACATTTTTGCAGAAGTCTCAGATTATCATTTATCTGCGTATTATAACCATAAAGGTGCTGGTTTTAAGCTCATATAATTTATATGCTTAATGTAAATGTCTGTACACCAAAGTAAAATGTGCCTGGAACTCATAAATACTTTTTGCTTGGAATTAGAGTAATTAAAAGTAAATGAAGAAAAAAAGGTAATTGCCATATTTAGGTTATTACCTTAACTTAATGCAAAAATTTTGTGTCTAATTAGCTCTGTGATCTTAGAAATACCCAGGAGATTTAATAAATGAACATGTAATTTCAAATTTACAATTTGACTTCATCCTCTTTACTAAAAAAGGGAGTTAACAAAGTCTAATCAAAGTGTCATCTAACTTGTTAACTTAAATGCTTCTAATTTCACACTTAGAAATAAATATAATGAAGGAATATAAAACCATCCAACATACAATGGCAAAGTGCAGAATTTACACAATCCTATGCTAGATTCTTAAAAAAAAAAATTCCACCAGCCAGAAAAATGTTGCTAGTAGATTTTAAAGGTCAATTAACACTGTGAATGAGGGTTAGAAATCTTGTTCTTTTGATAAGTCTACCTACTCATGATATATGCTATCCAGAATTCAAAGTACACCATATCTGAAGAACCAGAACTATTACTGTGGCAATGTTATGTATGTTACCTTAGTTTCACATATACCTCGAACTACCACTCCACAAAAACAAAGGGCTGAAACTAAACTATGGGAAAATAACAAGCTACTGGGCTGGAGAAGACATTGAGAGAAGCAGTAAAAGCTAGGCTGAATGTCTAAAATATACTAGCAGCACAGACTTGGATAATTATTTTTATGAAATCAGTGGAGGAGATCAACTTGGGACTAAAGCCAACATGAATTGTTATGAAGAGCACTGTGCTACCGAACCGGAAAAATACTCAAGTTTTGAACAGAGCCACACAGTATCAAAAGCAACACATGGGCAGGACAATATGTCCTTCACTTATCCATGTTTTATTGCTCCAGGTACCATTTATGGATACTAGTAAGCTCTTAATTTTTTTTTCAATTTCAAAACAATTTGAATATGTAACATTCATGGAAACTTTATCCCCAAATCAATCTCTGAATAGCATAAAAACTATTTGCATCCACCATCTTGGGCTTAGGTTTCAATATACACAATCCTGGTGCCAATAATTGACTCTACTTCATTTTCTCCCTGTGTTTCACTCACTACCTTGGAGACTTGTTTTGGTGTTCTGTGATAATTCAAGTCCTTCTGCCTCTCTTCAATCAGCTTGTGGTTATCTCAGCAACCTGGACTCAGTAGGTATTGCAGATTTTGACTTCATCAAGTGGCATCTAATCATAGTAACTCATTGTAGTAGTAACCAGGGTTAGAATTCAAGATTAGTATTATGTAAACTTTGATATTCAGACTCAATATTTTCTGAGATGATAACAATAATCTCCCAAAAGTAATATTTTTCTTATTGCTGTTTGATTTATACTTTTGTTTCTATAAAGTTGTACCCAAATGTGAACTGCAGGTTTACTGAATTTGCTATGGTCCCTCTCGGCCTTCTTGGAATATATTGAGCTTAACACAGTAAATTGACCAGCCTTACCTATTGTATGCCATGACAGTAAAAGGAGCTTCAACAGTCCTCTGCACATTCCTCTATTCCCTCTGATTGCATTTGTGGCATAAGGAGAAGACTATAGCCTTAGAAACATTTCCATCTTGAGATGGGATAAAAATATGATTGATTTCTATTTTAGCAAGAGATCCATCCTATCAACTCTGGGAATATCTTGCAGGACCTAAATGGATTGAACCTAATAGATCTACTCTGTTTCTATTTCCTGCAACAAAGGGCACTGGATTAGCTAAATAAAAGTTCTTTATTAAAGTCTTTACTCTCTTATTTATTCAGATGTGTGATCTTAGGTAAAATCTTAAACAAATACAGCTATCTCAAAAGAGTTCCATCTAATAACTAATCAGAAGATGGAAGTGAAGATACTAAGAGTAATGCCTAGGAAACAGCAGATACCTCTTATTCTAACTGGAAAACAGGACCAGTGAGTTTATTTTTACTTAAAATTTTTATTGTCAAGGTGATGTACAGAGGGGTTACAGTTACACACATAAAGTAATAAGTACATTTATTGTCAAACTTCTTACCTTCTCCCTTATCTTTCTCCCATTTTACCTTCTCCCCAATTCCTCCTTCCCCCTGTGTTGTACAGATAAATTTCAACATATTGTTTTGTGAATATGGCTGTTGCATCAGTTCAACCTGTATCCTTCATCTCACAATTTTGATGTTCCCTTTCCCTTCCAAGATTCAGACAAACATATATACAATACCCAGGGTACCAAAATCAAATACAGTGACAATGGAGGCTAAAGCACAGGGAAGATAAACAAAAGAAAAAAGAAATATTTCACATAGTGTGTTAGAAATAGCAACAGTAATAAACCACTTGTTTCCCTAACTTGGAGTCTCTCTCACTTAGCTTCATCTTATATGATCATATATACATAGCTATTGAGGTATTGTGATCATCTGCTAGGAGTATCCTAGACATATACCAATCATTACTAATGAGGGAACCATAGAGTCTACATTTCTTTGGGTCTCGCTTAATTCACTTAGTAAAACTTTTTCCAAGTCTTTCCATTCCTTATGAATGGAGTGATGTCATTCTTTCTGATAAAAGCATAGAATTCCATTGTGTATATATACAACAATTTCTTCATCTATTCATCTACTGAGGGGCAGATAGATTGGTTTCATATTTTAGCTATGGAAAATAGCGCTGCAATGAACATGGTTGTGCTGGTAGCTTTAGTATGGTCTTGTTTGTGATGCAGTGGGTAAATGCCCAAAAGTGGGGTTGCTAGGTCATAGGAGAGCTCTATGTTAAGCCTTTTGAGGAACCTCTACATTGCTTTCCAGAGTAGTTGAACAAGTTTACACTCCTAGCAACAGTGTAGTAGGGTTTCCTTCTGGCCACATCCCCACCAGCATCTGTTGTTAATAGTTTTCTTGATAATGGCTATTCTTACTGGGGTTAAGTGGAACCTCAAAGTTTTGATTTACAATTCTTTTATGGCCACGATGTTGAGCACTTCTTCATGTGCCTCTTGGTACATGATTTCCTCTTCTGAGAAGTCTAAGTAGTTAGGCTGACATATTAACAGGAAAATTATTTTTTGAGGGTTTGTTTTGGGGGAACTTAATTTTTTGAATTCTAAGTATATTTTAGATATGAGATCCTTGTCTGTGGTATGGCCAGTGAATATCTTCTCCAAAACTTTATACTTTCTATTTATGTTGCCAGCTATGTCCTTTGCCATGCAGAAGCTCTGCAGTTTGATGCAATCCCATTTGTCCACATTTCTTGGATTTGTTGTACTTCTGTATCTTTATTAAGAAAGTTTTGACCTGTGCCAAGGAGCCCTAGGGTTTCTCCTATTACTTCCTGAAATGTTTCCAGCATATCTCCTTTTACCTTGAGGTCTTTGATTCATTAGGATCTAGCTTTAGTTTTTTTGTTTTGTTTTGTTTTGTTTGTTTTACAGATATTTAACCAATATTGCCAGCACTATTTGTTGAAGTGGCTGTCTTTCTCCATTCTATTTATTTTAGCTCCCTTATCTCCCTACGCTCCCTTATTAGGTGGCCTAGGGCTGCGGGTTCATTTCTGGGTCTTCAGCTCTATTCATTTGGTCCTCAGGCCTATTCTTGTGCCAGCACCAGGCTGTTTTATCACTATAGCTTTATAATAAAATTTGAAGTTAGATATTGATATTCCTCCACCACTGTTCTTCCTGCTTAGGATTGTTTTTGGTATTCGGGGTCTTTTATTGTTCCATTTGAATTTTTGCATTGTTTCTTCTACTTGGTGAAAGAATGGTGTTGGGATATTGATGGATATTGCATTGAATTTGTAGTTAGCCTTTGGTAGTATTACCATTTTCGTGATGTTAATCTTCTCAGTCCAGGACTGTGGGAGGTTTATTTAGTTTATTAATTCTGCTTCAATTTCCTTTTTCATGCTTTTAGTTTTCATCATAGAAGTATTTCACTTCTTTGGTTAAGGTTATCCCTAGTTTTTTTTTTTTTGTTTGTTTGTTTTGTTTTGAGGCTATTGCAAAAGGAGTTGCTTTCCTGATTTCAGCCTCACTCCTTGCATTGTCAGCATCCAGAAAAGCCATTAATTTTTCCCCCCTCGTTTTCTAGTCCTGGTGATTGAACTCAAGGCCTGAGCATTGTCCTTGAGCCTCTCTCTGTGCTCAAGGGTAGCACTCTACCACTTGAGCCATGGCACCACTTCTGGCTTTTTCTGTATTTGTGGTGCTGAGGAATAGAACCCAGGGCTTCATAGATGCTAGGCAAGCACCATACCACTAAGCCACATTCCCAGCCCAACCCATTGATTTTTGAGGATTAATTTTATATCCTGCTACTTTGCCAAAGTTTTGGACCAGCTCAAGTATCTTGGGAGTAGAGTATTTGGGGTTCTTTAAATACAGGATCATGTCATGCTTTTTCTTTTTCTTTTTTTTTTTTTTTTGGACTGTCCGCGGTCTGCTTCTGTCTGTGGCCACCAGGCTGAAACTTTCTGCCCCTAGTCACCAATGCACCCTGGATGTGAGTAGAAAGTAGAAAGCCATGGGCTCTGTCTCCACTGCCCTTATTCTGGTTTTGTTGGCTGCTGGGGCAGCACCACTGCCACAGCTGTCACTGCTGTGGGTGTGTACTCAAATCTGTCTTCTCAAATGGGCTGCCTAGATATTTTCTCTCTGCCCCAAATCTCTATACTATTATGGCTCACTTGGTGTGACTCACAGCTTGTGGACCTTTGTCTGGAACACTAAAACTAGGTTCTTGGAGCTCAGTTAACACCAAGCTGCTCCTCCGCCATCTTCCTGCTCCTTCCGCAATGAGTTTATTCATGTTTCATGCTTCCTTAATTTTAGAAGTCTGTGAATAGGTACATTAGAAAATACAGATTGATGATGATATTTCTTTCTAGATTGTCATGTCCTGGTTATTAACAAAGCTAAAAGAGGGGAAAAACTATCCTGTTATCCATAACTGGTGTTATGCAATTATTCAGGCTAAGATTAATAGATCAGATTTAATAATTAACCCATTTTCCCTACTACAAACTTACTTGAATTTATACAAATACATCAATATTACTAAATTAAAACACATTGTTAAAAATCTCAGTTAATTTATTACCTTTCAATAAAAACTTAAGCTCATTTATCATGTTTATTTATCCTACACAGCAACATTTTATCATCTTCTTTTAATATGTAATTGTGTAAAGGTTTTGATTATATTATATAACAATGGAGTTTTATCATGGGTAACACACATTGCAGAGAAAGATAAAATATTCAATTATTGGAGATATTTTACAAAGAAAAAATTCAATTTGAATGGTATTGAAGCCAGGGAAAAACTCTACAGTTATATAGAATACCCAAAACAAGAGAGATACATACACAAATGCAATTTGTAAACATTGTTCTACACAGCATGGTGAAAGGATAGAATTCTTAGTTTCTACTCATTTGGCCTTAGAAAGGAAAAATCTCTTTATCTATTGGATCACTATTTCCTCATTAATGGGATGAAATATTTGTCTGGAGCTGTTTTACAGTGGTTTTAAGGAGAGACAAATATGTGTAATACTAAATCTCACCCAAAGCTTTTGTGATAAAATTACTTTATCAGTGGAAAATAGCATTTGAATATGGAATAAAGGTAAAGTATTTTGATTGGGTCAGTTCTTCCTACCTTGGAATCATCTTCCATTTTCTATTTATTAAGATTTTAATGACTATAAATACTGGACATGTTAAACTTAAAAAGCAACTAAATTCCAAATGAGGAGCAGTATACTGCATAGTGATATACTAATATAAAAAGAAAATACATTCATAATTCTCTGTTCAAATTCCCTAAGAATTATCATAAGAGGCAATGAAAATCACTATAAAGCTAAAGACAAAGAAGTTGTATAGCTTCTCAGAAGGTAATCCTTAAGGAAAACAAAAATCAGTGGACAATAACCCTTTTCCAGAGAATTAGCTTTTCACTGAATAATCCATCAAAAACGAAACAAAACCCAAACAAGTACAAACAGAACTCTTCAGCACTGGGAATTGAGTTTTGATATAATTATTGTGCTTACTGACTACTTAAAATAGCTGAAAAAGGAATTATCAAAAATTTAGGGTTATCCCTCAGTATTTCAATAGAATGAATACTGGGAGGAGTCTTAAATTACAAACTGTTTACTCCCTTAAATAATGGCATTCAATCATCTGTGTGTGTGTGTGTTTTCTCGGTTGTCTCCAATTCAGCTTTTCTAAAGTAGAAATTCTTACTTGTAAGGAATATAAAGACAGAAGTACAGTGTACTGAGGGATATTAACTTTGAACCTAATCTGATGATGTCCTGTAGAGACAAGCAGCATTAAGAAATGGAGAGAACAGTTAAAATTGTATTGAATTACAGTGATCAATATATTACAAATTAGATTTCTTAACTAGCAGCACTTCTCCTGAAGCTTATGCAACAATAAATTAACTATTAAACCCTAATGGCCTTAACATTGTAAGAAGATTAGCAACAAGAATATAATATTGAAGAGAACAAAAGGAGTGTTATTACATATTTTGGGGGGTACAATTTCATAGATTCCTACAACTTAAATACATTGAAATGGTACATTCCATGAAAATATTTTTCTGCAGCTACTAAAGGTTATGGTTCACTAAGAATAGCATTTTCTTATGATTTCTTATACTTTAAGTCTTTCATGTTCTTGCAAAGATTGATCTACTACGTTGCATGGTTCAGTGTGGATTTTAAGTGGTCCACTCATTAAGTATCCTGTGGAAATAACTATGGCTTCTTATATATAAGATTGTCTTGTTATTTTAACTGTGTGGGCCTAGAGTAGTACTTGACATTGTTGAGGATAAGATGAGGCAAATAAAATAGTTCCAGTTTATATAATAGAATAAATGTGAAGCAAAAATATATGTGACTGGGTGGCTTCTTTTCTTTGATACATTTCACTGATAAATTTTCTTTGAACATTCCCAAATTATCATAAATTGATGTGCATATTAGAAGATTTTTTCTTATTGTTTAAATAATTTATGCAAATAATAAAGGCTTTATTGTGATTTAAATGAGCCTAAATACCCTTTTTTTAATCTATGTTATTCTTTATGTAGGGTAAAAGTGTCATATTTCTCCTGTGTTAAATATAGAGTCCTAATTTCCAATCCCATAACTATCTTGGGTATATGATTAAATTATTTATCAACATTTTAGATTATCAATCATAAAAATTATATTTGTTATAGGTAAACTGATTAATATTTTGTAACTGTTATCATAATTTATCATTTATTACCAAAGTAAAAGTTTTGTTCTACAACAAATTTGCTTTTGAAAACAATTCTAATAATTTCCTTATACCCTTTGATAAATTATTCCATAATATAACATTGGAGAAATTTAAGAAGTGAGTGATATTTCTGAAAATATTTAATGACTGGGGTATAATCCCAGACTAGCAAAATTGCTTTCCACATTTATTATTTAATCACTAGAATAAGTAAGCAATATGAGAGAAGTACACATTTTAAGCTCAAAGTTGAACTTACCTATGCAAAGGGTCCCATCATTAGTAATAAACCTGTCTTGATTACTGCTGGATTTAAACCCAGAGGCACACATACAGTAATAACTTCCCTCCGTGTTAGTGCAGTTAGCATTTTCACCACAGGACTGGGTTAAATTTCCACACTCATTATCATCTGTGAACACATCAATTTAAAACATCATTTTATATAATTTTCATGAATTTCTATTATTTTGCAATCTGTTTAGAATTTGAACTACTAAATAGCTTTAAGTAGTGTAGACAGTAAAAGATTTACCTTCACTGGATGGCTTATGATGGGAAATCTTTGCAGTTGCAAAGCAAACCAGGACATATTAATTGAAAAGAACTATACATGTCCACCAAGTCTATATTATAATATGTATGCTAAATTATGAATTTATAATTTGCTTTATGACATTCAAAATGTATCATAGGTAATAATTACAAATTGAGATGCTCTTCTTATATTCTACTTATTTTTATTATTGTTTCCTGAGAAAATTTTGTATTACTGGGTCTATCTTTATATATGATTATGATTACAACCTTCCTTCCTTCCTTCCTTCCTTCCTTCCTTCCTTCCTTCCTTCCTTCCTTCCTTCCTTCTTTCATTGCTTCCTTGCTTCCTTCCTACTTTTTATACACACACAGGCACAAAAACACTGGAGAATTGTGTCATGGTCCATAATACTGTGTTCTTACAGCATAACACAAAATATATGTTAAAATCCTTTTCATTTTTAATTAATTAATTTTAATTTAATTTTTTGTCAAGGTGATGTACAGAGGGGTTGCAGTTACATACATAAGTTATGAGTACAAAAACCCTTTTTATGTATCAGAGAATAAATTTTTATTATCTGCCAAATAAGTTAATGAGATTTCAATTTATAAGAAGTGATTCCAATAGTCTAGAGAGAAAGAATATTTGTGGTAGGCATGAGACCCTGTGGTGGGTTGAATTGTGTCTCAAAAGGCAATGTTCAAATAATAATTCCATCGAGTATTACAGTGTGACTTTATTTGGAAAGAAGATCTTTGTAGATGCAATCAAATTATCATGACATCATACTAAGTTAGGTGTGTCCCAATCTACTGACCGGTGACTATGTAAAATAAAGGAAATTGAGAACAGAGAGGAAAAAGAACTAGGAAGGGAAGTAGAGACTAAAATGATGAAGCTGCTTCCAGCTGAGGAATGCCAAGTAGAGCTCAAAGCAACTACCAAGCTAGAGAAAGGCCAAGACAGGTTCTCTCTCTCTTTAAAATTTTTTTTCTGAATAATTACTTATTTATTGTCAAATAAATAAGTGATGTACAGAGGGGTTACAGTTTCATACATGAAGCAGTGGGTACATTGCTTGTACAATTTGTTACCTCCTCCCACATTTTCCCCCTCCCTCATCCCCCTTTCCCTCTCCCAGAAAGTTGTTTTCTCTCTTTGACTTTTTTTAATGCAGGAAACATGGCTCTTTCTAATCCATTAATTCTAGACTTCCAGCCTCCAAAGCTGTGGGAGAAGCCACCCATTATTTCTTATTTGCTTTGGAAGCCCTGGGAAACTGATAAGACTCACACTGGACAATATATGATAGATAATTTATTAGTAAGACATAGAGAAAGAAAAAGAACTAAAAGAAAAAAAAGAGAAAGGTACATACATAGCATGTTTGGGGCTTGTCTGAATATATAGAAAACCTAATTAGACAGTAGCAAGAGAAATTATCATAGAATAACTGTAAAAATAGGTTTGGTTTGCAAAATGCCTTGACTATTAACCCTTTACTTTAATCAAAGCAAGTTAAAATTTTTATAAAGTGTGAGCACTATATGGTATTTAATTCATATAAAGACTACTGCACTTAAAATTGTGCAACTATGAATTGAAGATTTTTCCAAATCTCCTATAAATATTAGTTCATTAATCCTCACATAAACTCTACAAGATGTGCATTATCCTCTTTCACGAATGAGAAAAATGAAGTTGAGATAACTAAGACATCTCATTTAGGAAGTTTTATTTGGTTTGGTTTTTTATTGTGGTGTTAGACTTTACTCCCTTGACATAGCTACCTTGCTTACATGTTGAGTTTAAATTCTTAGTACCTGTGAAGAAATTCTAGTCCCTAGCCTCTGGCCTGGTTTATCCTTTGGTAAATAGAAAGGCAGAGCAATATGAGAAGAGCCTTGAATTCTCCCAAGAGGGCAACAACTTTAGACAAATAAAAATGGTAAGTTCTCAAAAGCTGTAAATATAGGTAGGCAGATAACTTGAAAGTTTGACACTACAAGATGCCAAAATCTAGAAGGTTGAGTAGCATGTAATACACTTTAAAGTATCAGAACATTTACAAACCAAATATTTAAAGCACTGTGCTTAGATGGCATTTGACAAGGCATTTCAGGATACAGAATTTTGGAAGAAAAGAGGAAAGTTTCTAAAAATACTAATAAAGTAGGATAAATTATGAGTAGTCTTATAAAAATTGCTGCAGAGTTAATACTTGAATATCTACTAAATACCTAATTAAATTCATATCACTACATAGATAATATTAGATATTATCTATTTTGTATAAACAATTATGAAATGCTATATGGCTCTATCAACATTCATACTCAGAAAGCCAGAGTATAGATGTCCATGAATGCAAATAATAGGAATTAAATGAGTTTATTAAAATTAATGGAGACTGCTCATAAATTGAACATAAGCCCCTGAATCAGGTAAAAGAAAATATTTCACCCACATTGGGTTTGATTTAATCATTTAGTTACTCAAATATTTATAGAGTTTCTCAGCTCCCAAATGTGAATATCTATACTGGGAAATAAGGAAAAATTCATCAAAAAGTCAAGATCTATGCCCTCTTGTCAGAGTTCACATTCTAAAGGCAACTTAACATGCAGTATATAATTGAGCTTTTATTAAAATAAAAGTTTTCATTTATATTTCTGAATTTGGCTCCCTACACAGCATACTGGGAGACATTTCCATTAAACTTTAAAAGAAGCTCTGTTCTCAGATCAGTTATTGGTAATTCAGAAAACGATGAAGCTTCTGTCCCTTGTGGATGATTGTTATAAAACTGATCTGCAAAAATGGAAAGGACTCACTACATTTGTGGTATTGGCCAGAATCCATGAAAATGAACCACTAACACCACCTGTTTTAAAAAATAAATTAATATACCAGTACATCAAGTAATTCCAGTATAATTTTATTCTTCTTGGGGAACATGTAAATAGGCAAAAAAAAAAAAAAAACCCAACAGTTGACACTGATTTTTGTTTTTGTTCCTATTGTGTGGATTTTGGCATCTGACTTTATCAAGAATTTGAAAATGAAATGATTTCCTATTATCGCAATATTCCAGATTAGGTATATTATATAGACACATTCCCTAATGGTCTTACTCAAATCTTGTTCAATAAAATACCACTTAGCTAAAAATAACCTCTTCTCCTCCCTAAAGATAGGGCAGATAGGTAAGAAATTATTTTATGAAGCAATATATAAATATGAATTACTTAAATAGCTTTAAACTTTCCAATAACCACCTTCATAATGACAAATCTTCAAGGAGAAATTTCCTTTAGATGGGCATATGATAGGTAAATAAAATTATTTGTGTTCTTATTTCAAATTTTCAAATCAATTTATTAAACTTTCCACTCACTGAAACTTGGCATATAAGTTTTCCTTGGGGATTATGAAATATATATGTAGATGATGATACTCCTTGAAAAATACACTATTATATAGCTAAAATGTTATAAAAATTGTTAATAAGTGGAAATATTTAGCATTATTCCAGGTTTCTAGATTCTTCTCTAGCATGCTGAGCATGACAGGAACACAGACATACATTTTGCCCTGATTTTATGGGATCTATGGCTATTGGTAAAGGTATACAAGGACACATACTGTTAGAAAATAGGACATCTATTGGTTCGCCTTTTGCCTGTGTAAGTAGGCATGGTCAAAACAGTGAATGCATGGTAAGAATTTGGAATTATATTTAATAGGTCAAGGGTGACTATCAACATTTTGTCTTGCAGAAAAATAGGATTAGATTTGCATCTCGAAACTGCTCTGGAATGCTAGCTAAGATTTGGGTTGATGTGATAGAACATTACAAGACTTGATGTAGGCAAAAGGCTATATTTCAGAAATATTTAGATATAGCAAGCTGGGTAAGAAAAAGTAGGCTAAGAGTTGACATCTGTGTCATGTGGCTGATGGCTACATGCAGAAGATAGATAGGTGATGAATGGATGCGTGGATGGATACATGGATAGATGATAGATGGTTAGATAGATAGATCTGGTTAGAGAGGAACAAAAATAATTCTCAGGTTCTAACAAGGCCAGGTTTAGTGGGAAACAAATCCAATTACCAGGAATGAAGAAGTGGACAAGGAGTTTCATGTGGGTTGAAAGAGAGTTCACTTTTGCAAAGATTGACACACCTCAACTGATGTAGGATGAGCAATTCCTTTGAAGAGTTTTACTCCCCCTCCTTTCCTTTCAGAGGATATCAGATTACAGAACAATGTACGCACTGGGTCCTGTATAATTAGGCAAAAGCCAACTCCTTCCCCGTTCCTTTATCCTTGCTTGAACTCGCACTCACACCCCTTCTAATTCCTTTTTCAATCCCAGTTTAAATGAGTGGATCTGTAGCCACTCTTGCTTCTTGTTTTGGCTTTCTGCTTTGTTGTGGTTGTTATTGTTCATATAACATTTTTTACTGGTTTTCCTTTTTATCACTAGTCCTGATAAAGTCCATAGAACTGAAGCTCTGATATTAGAGCAGAGAGAAAGGACAAAAGACCTTTCAAATATTTCTTGTTTTCAACATTAGCCAGATGAATGCTTAGAGTGTTACATAATTTAGCCCAATTTATCAGAAAAACATAATGGGAGGGGTCAAAATAATAAACAAATGCATATATCTGAAATTTCCTCTTCCCAATGTATTCTGTGCAGCGTGCTCTTGTGACTGATGTTGGTAACTCATTTAGTTATCTTGCATTTATATCAATAAATAGATCACTGAAATTCACACCCAACAATATGAAAGAAGGGAACATAGTTTTAAATACTTTCCTATACAGTACATTTTACTTAGGTAATTATTTCAATAACAAAATTATTGTGTGTCTTTATTTTTCTTATGCAAAAGTTTCACCTGAGAAAGGTATAGACATAATCTCTTGGACCCAGTTTTTATATGTAGACAACCTACATGGTTCTAAAGAAACAGTTATTGGTCTTTTGCATTGCTGAATGAAGTATACTTTGTCCAGTATGTCTAAGAGACAAATAAAATTCATCAAATTATCCAATTTGAAGAGAAATATTAAATATTGAGTGTCCTAATGGTGGCACATATATGTCAGCTGAACAGTAAGACTGCATTACTTTCTGGATACAATAAAGTACAATTTCCAAGACATTTTGAGTATTCAAAAATCTGAGCAGGATTTTAATTTGTATTTGCTTTTCCTGATCTATTGACTGATGAAAAGGGAAAATAATTCACAAAGTGAAAATATTCTATTCTCTTTTTGTAGCATTGCAATATTATTGGTTAGGCTAAAATTGATGATAACAACTTGAAAGCCACCGAAGTTGAACAGCAACATCACTCTGGTACACATTTCTCCTCCAGACATGATTGCCAGTGTTGCTCTGTAAATTTGAACACTAAAATGACTATAACCATTATGTGATTCCCTGTGAAACAAGCCCTCTGTGTCAAAAGTGGAACAATGCAGAAGGATTTTTTCCCCCTGCTCAATTCAGACTGCAGGGCTCATTTGTTTGGAAAGCACTGGAATCTTTGTTCTGTTACCTGGTACTCTAATGAGTTTAGAAAAGTCATCATGATCTTAAATTTGTACTTTCTGTGGTTTGTATCTCTGGTGAATACCAAGATAAATACAAAGGTACAGAAGTTAAGGGAAAATAATGGTCAGAGAACTATAATGAAGCTGGAATGGGTTCAGTCAAGAAAACTACTAGAGTTACTGTTCCTACAAAGGAACTTATGTCATTACTATCCTCTATGAAAGACAAGGAAGGGACAGAGGAAATACAGAATTATATCTTTCTTTTCTTCTTGGATTTTTGTTGTTCTTGAATTTTTAAGTGAAGGAGAAAATGCAAGTATGATGCACTGATGAACAAGAAAGATGTAAGCATAAATCCAATTCTAAAGATGAAAGTGCATCCCACCTATCTATTGTGGATTATAAAGTGCAGATTGTAAATCACATTTCCTTCACCATAGATTTAACTAGTCCCATTCAGTGAAGAAAAAGTCAGTCCAAACAAGTAAAAATGACTACAGTTTTAAAGGTAAAAGAAATGCCCTTTCACAAGAAAACAGTGTTTATAATAGAGATTATTATTTTATTTTAAGCCTTTTTAGTGAAAATGTAATTTTTAAACTCTTTGAAAAAACAAGTATTATTTCAATTTTTTTTGAAAGGAAAAATATGACTTTGATGATGGATCAGATTTTGAAAAGGATTTCTGACTAAGACAAGGCAAATAGTACATGCACAGAATGATTGCTGCTGCTGTCTCGGCAAATACTTGTTTTCTGAGGGAAATGTGGAACTTGAGAAAATGTTCCCATTGTATACTGATTTATTATTTCAGATCTCTTTGTCAGAGCTATTAATACATAGAGATTATAAAAATAAGCAAACTGGATACAAATGGAGGCGGCAAATAAAAGGGAGAAAGTCTCATTTTTCTATATACTAGAAACAACTTCTCTTATTGAATGTAGATACTAGGATGAAATCCTGACACATTTATTTTAAGCTATCAATCAATGATTCTGTAAATTTCTTGTTCCTTTGGACCTCTCAGAAGTAATACTAAAGATGAATAGTGATCTGTCAGTCTCTCTGGATTTCAGTGATGATTATAAGGTTGTTTTTGAAAAACTAGCTTTATTGACTTTTTTTCCTAATCTTTGAAGTGATACATATGTAACAGGGAAAATCAAATCATTGATAGAGGTTTCTTATAAAATTTTAGTTGCAGAAACATTGCTAGTTCACGAAGGAAAACAGAATAGTTATCATAATCTCATTAAAAGGATCCAAGGACTGGAATAGCTTGTGTAAGTCTCGGAGACAAAATGACTATGTCCCTATCATTCATCAGCTCAAGTCATTTTTCACTCATCATAATGAAAGATATTTGTAGAAATACACAGACTGGGAGTTGATCACTCATAAGCACTGTCAGAGAACTGTTCAAGATAGCACTCTAGCCAAAAAACAATGAGTTCTTATAAGCAAAACCTCCCGAGATAAAATTAGAAAAGGTTTGAGCTCTGAGTACTGATATGTATATATATATGTATATGTATATATATGAATTATAATGACATATATATGAATTAGAATATATATATGAATTAGAATGACATATATATGAATTAGAATGGACAATGTCTATGATGTAAGTATAAACATACAGTACAGTAGTCTCTTTGTATGAGAGGAGATTGTTTCAAAATCCAGCTGTAGATGTCTCAAGGTGGAAAGCACTGAACACTGTATACATATACTCTGATTTGTTCTATACATATATATCTATGATAAAGGTATAATATGTCTATTATACAATGACATAGTGGAAGCAATTAATAAGCATCAAATAATATTATTACAAGAATATACTTGGGGAGTAATGGGAAGAGCTCTTAACATATTTCATTGTCCCTTAGCAAACTTCATCATAAAATGGTATTGGACATGAACATATACATTTTTCGTAAGTTGAGGACCTTCACCTTTTCTCTTAAAAGTGTCACTTCATGGATCCTCTTCAGCATCATATGTCATTGGATCTGTGTATTTTAGAACTACACTGACACTGTTGAAAATTAGATTTGGATCTTGAATTCCTAATCAAAACTCCAAGAATTAATTTTAAGGCATTAAAAAACCCCATTGCTTTATGGGCCATATTACCAACATATGGGTATCTCTTCAATTATTAGAAGAGTTATTGATTTAAAAGAGTTGTTGGCTCAGTGGTAACAAGAGTGTCAGTAATTTATAGCTACTGAAAGTGAAATTATTCTGAGTGTAATCAGGTATCAGACAATCATCCTAAAAATAATTACCTAAAAGATCAGTTAGAAGTTGCATTCCTCCAAGTCTTTAGCCTTTTACAACTGGTTGGGGATACTAAGTTTTGTGAAGATGATTTAACTAATAGTAGAGACCCTGAAAAAATGATGTCATGCCTTATTTTCTGAACCACTGACATGACTCAACATGGGATTATATAATTTATTATGTAACTTCAAATAAGTGCAAAGGAGGCTGATTCAAAAACTTTGTTCTGCTTGAAAATGAATGTTCAAGATCAGAGTGATTCTGATATTACTATAAAATGTCTCTTTATCACTCTGGTGATTTCCTAGCTCAGAATGTACAGTTACTGTATTTTGTATATTCGGCATCAATCTTTTATGACAAGCCATTGAAATCTCAGAGGTATCTCATTTTTATTTCCTCCATTGTTTTTGATCAAAGCAGATCTTTTGCTTGCATCATAACCTTACAGTTAAGTTCTTTATAACCCTATATAAGATGCAAAAGAAAGAGAAAGCAGCCAGAAAATTGCAGGTGGTTTTTATTAGTCTGTGTTCCTAGTATCTACTTAATTTTTGTATTTATTTTTCCCCTAAGATGCCTATTAGCAAAGTCATTGTAAAACAGAATAAAATTCTTCCATGTAAGTTCTTTCAACCTAAAATGCTTCATCCATCAAAGTAAAATGGTGTTTTGTAGTAGAATCATTGCAAATTGGCATACCAAAATGGCATCTGCATGTTCCCATTCCTCTTATCCTTACACGAAGCAAGGAAGAGAGTCGATTCATTAGTTGAGATACTACTAAGCTCATCAAATAATGTTTTCTGTTCCTGTGTTTCCTCTTATGGAATGTAAGTTGTTTATTTCAAATTCCTATTTAAATATTGATTGTGATATAGTTAATTATACTGTGCAGACTTATTTTCCAAATGGACACTTCTTGGCTCTGGCTAATGTCCCACTGTAGATATTTTGGAGGAAAAAGACACACCATCAAAAGAGAGCTCTGATGATTGGTATGATATAAACTGTTCAGACTTTAAGTTGGGAAAATTAACCCCAGTCCTAGATTTATTTACAGCTTATTCCTTATTTTGAGCAAGTCACCTAATACCATCATGTATCAGCTTTACTTCACCTTTTATTCACACTGAAATTTTGAGCAGAGTTACTTCCAGCAATAAATGAGTTAGTGGCTGAAAGTGGATTTGAATAAGAAAAACTATGATTCCCTGAATTTCTACAATTAAAAATACAAAGTAGCTTAATTCATGATGTAGATCTCGACTCCACATTTTTGATTATGTGGTCCAGAGTTCCTGTAAAATGCATATATACACTTTGGGACTTTCCTTTTCAATTAAAAGATAAGGTTATATATGACAAAATATTTTAGCAACAACCACCTTTAAAACACATAATAAAACTACAATCTGTACAATGATTTTGTATGAGGATAAAATTTAGGTAAAAAACAAGCCAATGATTTCCTTTTTAAGTATGCAATGAAAACACGTATTTGGAGCACTATGTGTTGATAGTGTGCAAACTTTACATGCTAACAGAAACACGGATAGTATAGAGCAACAGACTAACATTTCAGTTGTTTTAGCATTCTTGATAACTATTGGGGATTGTTCACCAAATAATCAAATTTAGTCTGAAAAAATAGGGGAAAATCTTTATTTCACAAGTCACCAATTTTGCAGCAAGCAGTAAAATTGTTTAGCAGAAATGAAGATTAAAAAGAAACTTATTTGAAATAACCTGTTTTAAAGAGCAACAATAGGAAAGAATAAGAGATTATAAGTGTACCCATCTTCTTTCACTTTTAATAAGAAATTAGTTGTTTATATGGATCAGTTAGATGTTAGGTAAAAGTAACTATTTCTTGAAGATTAGGGAAAATCTTTGAATAATACTGTCCTCATGTAATAGATGGCAATCCTACCAGCACAGCGTTATTAAACAGTTTATTCAAGGACATGATGTTAGACAGTTGACTTTCAAATGTAGATTTTGTGCTCATACTTAAAAATATTAGTGAAGACTTACATAATCTCAAATGCATGTGGCATCAAAAATTTTAAGGTTTCTATTATTTTAACAGTGATCATAAACAAAATCAAATCAAGCAAGTGAGCAAATTACTAAAACAATAACTGTTGCTTGGAGTTTTGGTTGAGGAGCTACTGTGGGATGGGAGGAAAACACACTCCAGTCATAAAAGAATAAAGTTTGACTCTGTGACTTTTTCCCTCACTTATTTTCTTCATCTGAATAAAATGGTCACAATAATCCATCTAAAACAATGGCTGGCCCTGGTGATTAATACCATTATCCCAGGTACAAAGCAGGCACAATGGTGGAGTACAGGGGGCCTCCTCTATCATCCACAGTGACAAAAAGAAGCAAAAATAGCAGCCATGTTGGTTCAGGCATTAAAAGTAACTGAGGCCCTTTCTTGAAAATTACCAATGCAGAAAGGGTTTGGGAGTATGGGTCAAATGGTAGAGCACCTGACAAGCAAAACAAGAAGCCCTGAGTTCAGTTTCCAGTACTGAAAATAAAATAATATAAATTAATAAAATAAAACAAAAAGGAAGTGTTAACTATTCTCACCTGTTACAGTCATATTATAGATTACAGGTGCTGTACAAACAGCATGGGGTGTGAAATGTGCTAATGCGCGGATGTGAATAATAATGTGGAGATTGTCAATTTTAGCTCACACTTACATATGCACAGACCCTACCTCTGTGTATGTAAGGCATGTATTTATCAACATCCTATTTGATAATACTGAAAACTTCTGACTGGACTTTATGTCACTATAAGTACTTAACATTCAATATTTATCAGAGAGTCTTCACTAAGTCAATAAGCTCAAAAGCTCACGCATTATATGTATCTCTAAGATTAAGATGAATAGATTACAGAACTCCTATTGACTCATAACATTCCTAGTAAATCTTTAGAATTTATAGAAGTTGCAAAGAACAGTGAAAAGAATAAAATCCAAAACTCCAGGGTGATCCATATTAAAAGAAACCCAGAGGAAATAGTATTTGTGTTGTGGTTGTTTTGCATCTGTGCCAGCACTGGTTCTTGACCTCAGCATCACACTCTTGTTTGGCTCTTTCAAGGCTGTCACTGTACCACTTTAACCACATTTCCACTTCTAGTTTAGTTGTTGTTGTTGTTAATTGGAGATAAGAATCTCGTGGGTTTATCTGCCAGGGCCTGGTTTCAAACCATTAACTTCAGGTCTCAGACTCTGGAGTAGCTAGGATTACACCTAGTCAATAGTTTTATTCCTGTAACAATCTACATGATTTCACTACTGTCTACACTTACCCTCAGTACAATGACATGTACGTTGAATTACAAAGGGGAAAAGTTTGGGATATAATTTCTTGTTTAAAAGATGTGGAAAACACAGCATACATATACGTAATTTCCTTATTGGCAAAGTTCTTGCAAATTCTCTCCAATTCTGTTTTCTCAATTTTATTCCAGTCACAAGACCTTTCACATGATTTCTCAGCCAACATACATGTGTGTAAGGTTCTGGGCATACGGCTTTTGTACTACAGCAGCACTCCATCTGGTGAAGCCACTTGCCCCAGTCTTCCCGCAAAGCATGGGAAGTTTGGTTGAGGGTAAGATTACCAGAGACCCCGCTTGCAGCAGGTGCAGGCCTCTCAGCTAGGAACATCAGAGTGAATTCAGTTGCAAAGCACATGTTTCTGTAGTTTTAAGGGAAGCCAGACAGGTGGTACCCTTAGGTTTTAGCATTTGCATTTTTGTTTCAAATATCACATTTGCTCTGCTTCATTCTTCTGTTTTCCTTCCCAATTTAGTCTTTTTCCCCTTAGGAGCTAGCTTCAATACATTAAAAATAGATTTATTGTTTTACAAATTATATTGCTATTACCTATAAGGAGTTACATTCAACACATCAGTTTAAAAGTGTAATCATTCATGATCGATGTCATCCTTTCATCATTCTCCCTCATTCCTCCCAACCTCCCTCTTCAAAATAGCTTATGTCTTGTTCATAGATTAGAATTAAACAAAAAACCAATTTAGTGTCCAATTTCTGTTTCTTTTTAAACAAAATTTATTTTGTTTTATGTTGCAGGGTAAATATCTCCTCATATCCTTAATCTTGAAATACATATATATATGTCTATATGTGTATGCATATAGATAGATGTATATATGTATGCATATGTATACAGATATATCCTAATTCTGCAAATACATACACACAAAACACCCATATATTGCAATCAGCTCTGAGAAATTCTTAGTGATTATTTTGCTTATAGTTAAAACAATGCATCATGGCTGGGTGGGATGGGACATACCTACAATCTCAGCCACTCAGGAGTTGCAGATAAAGAGACTCACAATTTGAGACCAGTCTTTGCAAACAGTGACAACTATATCAATCAAGATGCTAGGAATAATTGTTCCCACCTTTAACCCTAGCTATATAAAGGACTGTATAGGATGATGCTATTCAAAGTCAAACTTAGGACCCTCTGTCCCCAAATAATGAATCCGTATGTGAAAAATAACTAAAACAAAATAGAATTGTGAACCTGACTCAAGAGGTACAGCACTCACCTATTAACTGTTAGGAGATCCTGAGATCAAACCCGAGCGGTACTGGCAAAAAGTGTACTTGGGAATTTTATCCATAAGTGTATGCTAAAATTAACATGATGGATAATAGATTGTGAGTGAGGATGTGGAACATGTAGGCTCTCTCATTGTGTAAGGGAAGCTGAATGTCTGAGCCATTTTGCTGAACATTCTGTGTCTTTCTGATGTAGTTCAGTACATCCTTACACAAGAAACAAGCATTATCAACACGCCAAAAACTGAACAAAGAAACCACAGATCTTAATAATTGCATAGACCAACTAGACTTAACTGACATCTACAGAATATTCCACCCAGCAACAACAGAATACACATTCTTCTCTGCAGCACATGGAACATTCTCCAAAATAGATCACATCTTAGGGCACAAAGAAAATCTGTACAAATTCAGAAGTATCAAAACCATTCCCTGCATTCTCTCAGACCACAATGGAATAAAATTAGAGCTCAACTCAAACAGCCACCACAGAAAATCCTACAATTCATGGAGACTAAACAACACACTGCTGAACCATCAGTGGGTCATTGAAGAAATTAAAATGGAAATTCAAATGTTTATGGAATTCAACCAAGTTGAGGACACAAAGTACCAGCTACTTTGGGACACAGCAAAGGCAGTACTCAGAGGAAAATTTATATCTCTGAGTGCATACTCCAACAAACTGGAGAAACAGCAACTCAATAATTTAAGGAAGCACCTTAATTTTCTGGAGAGAGAACAGCAAGCCAAACCCCAAGTCAATAGATGGAAGCAAATACTTAAAATCAAATCAGAATTAAATCAATTAGAGACAAAAAAAACCGTTGAAACAAAACAAAGAGTTGGTCCTTTGAAAAAATCAACACGATAGACAGACCCCTGGCAAACCTGACCAAAAAACGAAGGCAGCACACTCAAATAAACAAGATAAGAGATGAAACAGGTAACATCACCACAGAAATAACCAAAATTCAGAAAATAATAAGGGACTATTTTGCAAACCTTTATGTCAACAAATTCAAGAACTTGGAAGAAATGATTTACTAGAAAAAATTCATATCCCCAAACTCAACCATGAAGATTTAAACCTTCCAAACAGACCCATATCCAGTATTGAAATAGAAACGGCAATAAATGATCTCCCATCCAAGAAAAGCCCAGGTCCAGACGGATTCACTACAGAATTCTACAAGGCCTTCAAAACAGAACTCACACCAATATTTCTCAAACTCTTCAATGAAATTGAAAGATAACGTTCACTACCAGACTCATTCTATGAAGCCAGTATAACCCTCATCCCAAAACCAGGCAGAGACTCATCACAGAAAGAGGACTACAGACCCATCGTCCTGATGAACATAGACACAAAAATTCTCAACAAAATTCTGGCCAATCGACTTCAGCAAGTCATCAAAAAAAATCATACACCACGATCAAACTGGATTCATCCCAGGGATGCAAAGTTGGTTTAATATACGCAAGTCAATTAATGTAATCCACCACATCAACCAGAGCAAGGTAAAGAACCACATGGTTTTATCTCTGGATGCGGAAAAAGCGTTCGATAAAATCCAGCACCCATTTATGCTAAAAGCCCTGGAAAAACTGGGATTCCAGGGAACATTCCTGAATATAATCAAGGCAGTTTATGACAAACCAACAGCAAGTATAACTCTAAATGGTGAAAAACTAAAGCAATTCCCTTTAAATTCAGGAACAAGGGAGGGATGTCCACCCCTGCTCTTCAACATAGTACTAGAATTCCTATCCAGAGCAATTAGGCAAGAAGAAAATATAAAGGGGATCCAAATAGGAAAAGATGAAGTTAAACTTTCTCTCTTCACAGATGACATGATCATATACCTAAAGAATACCATAGACTCTACCCCCAAGCTACTAGAGCTGATCCAAAACTTTGGCAAAGTTGCAGGATATAAAATAAACCTTCAAATATCAACGGCCTTTCTCTATGCTAACGACCCAAAGACCGAGGCTGAAGTCAGGAAAGCAATTCCTTTTGCAATAGCTCCCAAAAACATAAAATACCTAGGAATAACCTTAACCAAAGAAGTGAAAGACCTCTTTGGTGAGAACTTTAAAAGCTTGAAAAACGAAATTAAGTCAGAACTAAGGAAATGGAAAAACCTCTCATGCTCCTGGATTGGGAGGATTAATATAATCAAAATGGCAATATTGCCTAAGGCTATCTACAAATTCAATGCAATACCCATTAATATCCCAACACCATTTTTTAATGAAATAGAGGAAACAATCCAGAAATTCATATGGAACTATAAAAGACCTAGAATAGCAAAAACACTCCTAAGCAGAAAGAACAGTGCTGGAGGAATTACACCCAACTTCAAGCTGCATTATAAAGCTATAGTAATAAAAACAGTTTGGTATTGGCACCGGAAGAGGCCTGAAGACCAATGGAACAGAATTGAAGACCCAGAAATGAACCTACAGAACTACACCTACTTAATCTTTGATAAGGGAGCTAAAACAATCGTATGGAAGAAAGATAGCCTCTTTAACAAGTGATGCTGGCAAAACTGGTTCAACTCATGCAACCAACTAAAACTAGATCCTTATATATCACCCTGCACCAAAATCAATTCCAAATGGATTAAAGACCTCGAAATCAAAACAGACACCCTGAAAACACTAAAGGAAGGAGTAGGAGAAACACTTGGGCTCCTTGGCAGAGGACAGAACTTCCTTAACAAAGACCCAGAAATGCTACAAATCAATGAAAGGTTGGACAAGTGGGACTGCATCAAACTGCAGAGCTTCTGCATGGCAAAGTACATAGCTCGCAAGATAAACAGAAAGCCCACAGACTGGGAGAAGATCTTTACCGGACATTCAACAGACAAAGGCCTCATATTTAAAATATATGCAGAACTAAAAAAATTACCTTCTTCCAAAACAAAACCACAAAGAACCAATAGCCCCCTCATCAAGTGGGCTAAAGACTTACAAAGAGACTTCTCTGATGAGGAAATAAGAATGGCCAAGAGACATGAAAAAATGCTCTACATCACTGGCCATAAAAGAAATGCAAATCAAAACAACATTGAGATTCCATCTCACCCCAATAAGAATGTCATATATCAAGAAAACTAACAATAACAATTGTTGGAGGGGATGTGGCCAAAAGGGAACCCTACTTCATTGTTGGTGGGAATGTAAACTGGTTCAGCCACTCTGGCAAGCAGTATGGAGATTCCTCAGAAGGCTAAATATAGATCTCCCCTATGACCCAGCAGCCCCACTTTTGGGTATCTATCCAAAAGACCACAAACATAATCACAGTAATGTCACCAGCACAACAATGTTCATCACAGCACAATTTGTCATAGCGAGAATCTGGAACCAACCCAGATGACCCTCAGTAGACGAATGGATCAGGAAAATGTGGTACATATACACAATGGTATTTTATGCCTCTATCAGAAAGAATGAAATTGTCCCATTTGTAAGGAAATCGAAGGACTTGGAAAAGTTATACTGTGAAGTGAGCCAGACCCAAAGAAACATGGACTCTATGGCCTCCCTTATTGGGAATAATTAGTACAGGTTTAGGCAAGTCATAGCAGAGCATCACAAGGCCCAATAGCTATACCCTTAGAAACACATAAGATGATGCTAATTGAAATGAATTCCATGTTATGGAAACAAGTGATATATCACAGTTGTAACTACTTTCAACGTCCTATGTGTATGTGTAGTTTCTATTATTGATAATGTTTTGTATCACCTTCCTATGTTTGTACCTACACTATCTCTGTAATCTTATCTGAGTATATTGGAAACCGTGTTTACTGGTATTGGAAGTAGGAAATTCAAAGGGAATACCAAATTCGAGAGGCACAGGGTAAAAAAAGAGAAATAACTACAAAAGCAATACTTGCAAAACTCTTTGGTGTAAGTGAACTGAACAACTGGGGGGGGGGGGAGGGAAAGGGGGGGAGGGAGGGGGGCATGAGGGACAAGGCAACAAACAGTACAAGAAATGTATCCAATGCCCAACGTATGATACTGTAACCTCTCTGTACGTCAGTTTGATAATAAAAATTTGAGAAAAAAAAAAAAAAGGAAACACATAGCTATAATATACAGTATGGTTCTGAGAAGCGACACAGCCTTTCTCTAGGAAATGCTTTTTTATCCAATCACAGGAGTCTTAAAAACTTTTCCTGGAGTATATGCATTTACTTATGTTATGCACCATTGAGTGTGTGTGTGTGTGTGTGTGTGTGTGTGTGTGTGTACGTGCATGCACTTGCATGCATGTGTGCATATGTGTTGGTACCGGATCTCAAATTCAGAGCCTAGGTACTGCCCTTAACCTTTTTTGCTCAAGGCTGACTACCATTTGAGTCACAGCTCCACTTCTGGCTTTTTGCTGGTTAATTGAAAACAGGATTCTCTCACAGATGGATTTGCCTATCTGGACTGGCTTCAACCTGTGATCCTAGATCTCAGCCTCTTGAATAGCCAGGATTACAGGTGTGAGCCATCAGCACCCAGCAAATGCACCATCTTTGGAGAACGTTTTCATATGACAAGTGGAGTCTAGTGACTTCATAAAGACTGAACAGTGCTTTTGTGAAGGATGTGAAATGATTGACAGCAATGAGAAGAGTCTCAGTGACTGGGGGATATGGTAGGGTGCCGGGCTGTCAGTAGTGTTATTCAATATGAGGTCCCCTTTCTACAGACAGCTTGGTGACAATTGAGCCATAAGGCTCCTATTTCTGTTTATAACAACAATAAACATGGTGCCAGAATTCCATTTATTATCTAAAAAAAAAAAAAAAAAAGAATGTCATATATCAAGAAAACTAACAATAACAATTGTTGGAGGGGATGTGGCCAAAAGGGAACCCTACTTCATTGTTGGTGGGAATGTAAACTGGTTCAGCCACTCTGGCAAGCAGTATGGAGATTCCTCAGAAGGCTAAATATAGATCTCCCCTATGACCCAGCAGCCCCACTTTTGGGTATCTATCCAAAAGACCACAAACATAATCACAGTAATGTCACCAGCACAACAATGTTCATCACAGCACAATTTGTCATAGCAAGAATCTGGAACCAACCCAGATGCCCCTCAGTAGACGAATGGATCAGGAAAATGTGGTACATATACACAATGGAATTTTATGCCTCTATCAGAAAGAATGAAATTGTCCCATTTGTAAGGAAATCGAAGGACTTGGAAAAGTTATACTAAGTGAAGTGAGCCAGACCCAAAGAAACATGGACTCTATGGTCTCCTTTATTGGGAATAATTAGTACAGGTTTAGGCAAGTCATAGCAGAGCATCACAAGGCCCAATAGCTATACCCTTATGAACACATAAGATGATGCCAAGTGTAATGAACTCCATGTTATGGAGACAATTGTTATATCACAGTTGTAACTACTATCAACGTCCCATGTGTATATGTAGCTTCTATTATTGATGATGTTCTTGTATCACCTTCCTGTGGTTGTACCTACATTATCTCTTTAATCTTATCTGATTATATTGGAAACCGTGTATACTTGTATTTGATGCAGAAAATTGAAAGGGAATACGAAATTTGAGAGACACAGGGTAAAAAAAAGACAAACAACTACAAAAGCAATACTTGCAAAACTGTTTGGTGTAAGTGAACTGAACACCTCTGGGGGGGGGAGGGTGGAAGGGACAGGGGGAGGAGGGGGGGTATGAGGGACAAGGTAACAAACAGTACAAGAAATTTATCCAATGTCTAACGTATGAAACTGTAACCTCTCTGTACATCAGTTTGATAATAAAAATTTGAAAAAAAAGAAATGTATTCAATGCCTAACGTATGAAACTGTAACCTCTCTGTACATCAGTTTGATAATAAAAATTTGAAAAAAAAAAGAAACAAGCATTTGTCCTTCCACTAGAAAGGAATATTAATACATGTCCATACTCACTTGTATATGAATAATCATAGCAGATTTATTCATCATAAGCTAAAAACAACCCCAGTGTATATCAAGGATTGAATGTGTAACCGAGTGAAATATATGAGTGACAAAGGAGAAGAAATAAACTCATGATATTTCTATAATAGGAACAAATCACAAAAAAAGGATGGGGACAAAGGAGGCAGAACTTGAAAGTTCATACTTTAGGATTTTGTGTCACTGAAAAAGACCCAGGCTGGTGACAGTCAGTCAGTGGCCTCACTGTAAGACTTACTATGATACATTTTATAAGCATCATTTGGGGTAATGATAATGTTCCAGATATTGATTCTGAGACTGGTTAGATGTCTTTAAAAATTCACAAAGTCTCACCCAAGTATAAATTTAACATGGGTGAATATTGTTATAGGGAACTGATACCTCGATGAATTAGATTTTTTCAAAGTGTCCAGAGATACGTTTTTCTAATATATTCTTGAGTAGAAGAAAACAAGATGGGATGACTTTATTCATAGAAAGAAAAGTTACACTCATTTAGACCATGTGATGATGGTGCAAAGAACTACAAAGGGATGGCTCGAACAAAATAAGAACCTAGAGTTAGACATGTGTGCAGTGATAACACGTGTATGATGGGAGAATTTGGAGCTGCTGCTTTTCATCTAGCTTTATGAGAAATTGAGCATAAACTTACACTAGTAAATAAAATTGATATCCCAAGTCTCAATTTTGTGTGTAATTAATTGACATACTCTAGCAGGTGTTTGTGTAGAAGTCAGTAAGAACCTGACATAAGAAAATGCATTCATTAAGTAAAAAGGAAATTAACAAGTATGTATCCAAAAAGGGACTTGTTCAATTATAATAAAATTCTCCTTGGCTTTTGGATCCAATTCAAGTACTAAATGATTTCAGCATTCCAGATGTCTTCTAGATTAAAAGTAACTCATAGTCATGTATATTTCTGAGTTAATAATCTTTGTTCCTGTTGTTGTGTGTTCCAGATTTCTGTAATTAGAGGTATTTCCTTTTCCTGTATAAAAAAAATCAGCATTGTTTGCACAGTGGTTCAAGCCTCTAATCCTAGCTACTTGGGAGGTATGGATGAGGGCATGGTTATTGAGATTTAATATCAACTGATAGCTGGATGCAGTGGCATGTTATACTCAGCCAGGAGGTCCTCAGTAAGAGAGAGAGAGAAAAAAAAACCTCTTGTTTTCAGTTCCTGGAGTTAATTTCAATAAATATTATTTTCTGTGATCAGATGCACATAGGCATTGTGCCTTTCTGTTCCTCTCCTATGGAGAAAAAGAAAATTTGGCAGCTGCTTAGGAGTTGAAGCTTTATTTATAAAATCAAAAAATTGAGAAGAAATCTTTGCAACTAGCTTACCACTGAGAACACTGACAGTAGTCTAATGGAATTTATGAACAGTTCTTACGAAAAAACTTCTTGGGGCTGGGAATATGGCCTAGTAGTAATATGCTCGTTTCCTATACATGAAGCCCTGGGTTTGATTCCTCAGCAGCACACGTATAGAAAAAGCCGGAAGTGTGCTGTGGCTCAAGTGGTAGAGTGCTAGCCTTGAGCACAAAAGAAGCCAGAGACAGTGCTCAGGGCCTGAGTTCAAGCTCCAGACTGGCAAAAAAAAAAAAAAAAGAAAAGAAAAAAAAAGAGAGAATTTTTTCACAGAATTACATGGTTGGAATACACTAGAAGGGTCAGGTAGTTCATTTCTCATATTTAATAAAAGATAAGAATTTTTATGATATAAAAATCTGCAGAATGTTTGGATCAGCTCTAGTAGCTTGGGAGCAGATTTTATGGGGTTCTTTAGCATCATGTCATCTGTGAAGAGAGAAAGGTTAACTTCATCTTTTCCTATTTCTATCCCCTTTATGTTTTCTTCTTGCCTAATTGCTCCGGCTAGGAATTCTAGTACTATGTTGAAGAGGAGGGGAGAGAGGGGACATCCCTGTCTTGCTCCTGATTTTAAAGGGAATGGCTTTAGCTTTTCACTGTTTAGAATTATCCTTGCTGTTGGTTTGTCATAGACTGCCTTTATTATATTCAGGATTGTTCCCTGGAATCCCAAATTTTCCAGGGCTTTTATCATAAATGGGTGCTGGATTTTATCAAAAGCCTTTTCTGCATCCAGAGATATAACCATGTGATTCTTTACCTTGATGTGGTGGATTACATTAATTGACTTGCGTATATTGAACCAACTTTGCATTCCTGGGATGAATCCAGTTTGATCATGGTGTATGATTTTTTTGATGACCTGTTGAAGTCGATTGGCCAGAATTTTTTTGAGAATTTTTGCATCAATGTTCATCAGGGAAATCAGTCTATGGTCTCCCTTATAGGGAATAATTAGCACAGGTTTAGGCTAGTCACAGCAGAGGATCACAAGAGCATAATACCTATGCCCCTATGAATGCATAAGATGGTGCTAAGTGAAATGAACTCCATGTTATGGAAAGGACTGTTACATCACTGTTGTAATTACTTTCAACATGCCATGTGAAACTGTAGCTTCCATTGTTGATGATCCTCTTGTATCCCCTCCCTGTGGTTCTACCTGCACTATCACTGTATCTTATCTGAGTACATTGGAAACTGTATATACTGGTATTAGAAATAGGGAAGTGAAAGGGAATATCAAAATCGAGAGTCAAAGGATAAAAAGACAAATGACTCCAAAAGCAATACTTGCAAAATCATTTGGTGTAAAGCAACTGAACAACTCATGGGGGGAGAGGGAAAGAGGGAGGGGGGGAATGAGGGAGGAGGTAACAAACAGTACAAGAAATGTACCCAATGCCTAACATATAAATCTGTTACCTCTCTGTACATCATTTTTGCAATAAATAGAAAAAAAATCTGCAGAATGTATTTATGACAAAGTCTTGTTGTAACTCATCCTATCACTTAACATGTTTCACCTTAAAAATATTTCCCCAAATGTAACCAAAATGTCTAATTGGAGATTTTCACCCTATTTCTCATTGTATGATTGTTTCTGAAGCCCCAATGAAAATCAAATAGACATGAAATGCTCATAATAGCAGAGGTGAAGATAATATGTGAAAATACTAGCTATTATGAAACCCATGAGATGATTATGTCTATTTCTTTTGTGTTATGTACAATTATTAAATGAGAGTACAAAAAGTTATACTGTAATTGTTTTTTAACCTGTAAAATCTTACAATGAAAGCATCTACCTCATATAACTGATGAGAGTTATATGAGCCAATTACAAAAGCCATTGCACTGAGAAGATCCTCAGTAAATACTAGTTGGCATTATTTGTAGCATTTGTTATAGTATTGATGACTGTTTTATGTATGAACACATTGTGTAATATTAAATCTAATCACAAATAACTTTACTGCATATTTTAGTTTTCTTCAGTTTTTCCAGAAGAGGCTGCTAAGAATATTAAGTATATCTATCTTATGTTATGAATTAAGTAATTATTAATGTAAAACCAAAAGTAAATACAGTTTTAATGACAAATTATTAAATATTATTTTCTGTTTGTTAATAACCTTGATATAATTAAGATACCTTGCTCTGTAAATTTCACTTTATGTTCAGTATTTATTTTGATTCGTTTTCAGGCTGAGTATCTCTTTTCATGGTCTCCTTTCTAATCTGATTCATGACCCTTTCCTTGCCGGTTATGAGTTCTACCCTCTAGATCATTTGAAAAATATGATGAAAAATTTATTTGAGCCTTACATAAATTTTCAGTCATACATTTTAATTAAATATTATTTTATGAATTTTTGCCTATTCATTGTGGAAATACTACAAGGATAATAGTAATACAGGCAAGAAATTTTGACCTTTAAAGCTTGTAGATAGAGTGCTAAACTGGTAAGTCAAAACCTGACCAGGCAGTGGTGGCTGATACCTGTATATCCTAGCTACTCATGAGGCTGAGATCTGAGGAACATGGTTCACAAAGCCAGTTCAGGCAAGAAAGTTCCTCACACTCTTTACTCCAATTATTTAACAAAAGCCGGAAGTACAACTGTGGCTTAAGCAGTAGAGCACTAGCATTGAGCAGAAAAGTTCAAGGACAACTCCCAGGTTCTGACTCCAAGCTTCAAGACCAGCACAAAAAGAAATAAAAGAAAAACAGAACAAAACCCCCACAATATGCCTGATTCGTGAATGGGAACAGTAGGCTACATAAAGAATAAAGAAATGAAAAGAACAATGGAATGAGAAAATGAGGCTGGGAAAGTAATCTTTGGAATCACAACCTTATGGGAAACAGAAAGAAGACCACCAATCAGAGAACCATCCAATCCTAATATTTAATGGAAAGCCAGGCTCTGCAATGAGGAAGACCAAGAAAGGTTGCCAAAAAGACACTGGGGCTCAACTCTGGCCTTGGCCATGGCATGGCTATTGGCACACGCTTGCTTTCTCTATCATTTGTTTTCTCATAAACTTTTCTGTCATTTTACTCATGCTCCACATCTTTCTTGAATTATTCTCTTGTCAGATCCAAGTAACGAGGTTGTTTAGTTGCCCTAAATTTTCTGGTAATATTTGTTATATTGGCTGAACACTAAGAGATTAAGTATGATTTTTTTTCTGATTTAGACTCATAAAATTCTTACAGAATTATGAATATAAAATTAATTTCATTCTCCAAAAACAGTTTTCTTCCCAACTCAGTACATTTTCTTAAGACATCCCATTTTAAAACACATGTGCTATTTCGTTCCTGCTTTAAATTTCTCCTAAGGCAGGACACAATGTGATCCATTAGGAACTCAAAACTGGAGAGTTAAATGATTGATAATTGGAAGTGCTTTTGACTTTAAGTAACAGAAATTTCATTTCAAAGTGGCTTAACCCATGATAATTAATTATGTCACAAAATACCAAGTGTAGCAATAGGCAGTAGAGTATTCAGTTGACTAACAACACAAGTCACCAAGGTAATTTCTTCATTGTCCTCTGTCATATGAAAGGTTGATAGCTTTCTCTTGGGCTAGCTGTCTTCCTGGTCATAAGATGACTTAAAAATTTTTTTTTTAATTTCTGTTTTGACAGTATGAGCACACATATTAAGAAAAAGTTAAAAACTAGACTATAAAACAAATCTCTGAAAGACTTTTAGGATATTTTCAGTAGCTAATGGTTTCTCTGGAGTTGCTGAAAGTTAGGATGCATTCAGTGACAGGGTGGATTTTCAAAGATCCTTACCAGGAAAAGGAGAGGAGACTGTTTTGGCATAGAGTATGAGAGTTTGGTGGGGGCAGACAAACAGCAGGCATTGAATGGCCTGGGATAGTATTCACAATGATTCTTCCAAGACAAGAAGATTTATGTGACAGGCAGCATAGTGACCACACAAAAAGATGTGCTAAGATAAATTCTATACTTATAATTAAAAGAAAGCATATGCATCCAATTTAACCAGTAATGAAAATCACCAGAAAACAATTAGCAGGTCTAGGGTCTCTACACATAGATTCACTGGATTCAGTTCCTGGAACAGGTATTTTTGTTTATTTTATTTTTTAATCTAAATTCATTGTCAAGATGATGTACAGAGGGATTACAGTTACATATGTAAAATAGTGAAAATTTTTCTTGTCAAACTTGCTTAAACATTTCAAAAAAAATTTAAATTGTTGTACAAATGGGTTTCATTTCATGTCAATTTATGTGTACAATGAATCTTGATCAATGTAACACCTCCCATCATTCTAGCCCCTTTATCTAACTCTCTTCTCTCAAGTTGCCTGATAAAGATGTGAGAGCAGTAAGTTTCTATTAAGAAAGATCTCAGGAAATTTTTTCAAAAGCCAAATAGAAGTTCTAAAATGAAATATAATAATAATAAAGTTAATTGATTAAGCTGATTTCATAATATATTATAACTATAAAAATATCAAGGAGAAAGAACTGAAGGAATGAGAGCAAATAATAAAAAAATTACAATCTTGAAGAAGAGAAGACCAATTGATTGAAATTACCCAGAAAATAAATGACAGTTGTTATTTTAAAAGAAGACAGAAAAACATTTTCAGAATTGAAGACAAGAATGTTTAATCAGATAATATGATTATGAACAAGATAAATATGAAAAAACGTAATTTGGAAACAACATAGTAACACTGAAGAGATACTTTAATATTCAGATGATATTATAAACAGTATGGAGAAAGGACAAATGGCTTATAAAGAAAATACACAAAAGCATGTGAGGACACAGTTCCTAATCAGAAACCCCTAGAAAATAATCTATGCTATACCTTCAAAGTTCTTAAGAAAATATACCTTTTAACTCAGAATGTTGTAATTAGAACAGGAAAAAGTCTAGGTAGACAAACACTACAAATGTATACTGAACCTTGGGCAAAAAGCAATGACTTAGAAGGAATAATAAACTTGAATGGTGAGAAATGGATAAATACCTAGGTAAATCTGAAATGGTACAATATAAACCACACTTTCTGTTGTGTCTACACACAACAGAAAAAAGCTTTCAGGTATAAAATGATCTAAGAGGAAAAAAAAATGTGCTGTGAGAACCTTCTAATTCAGAAAGAAAGGGAAATTTGTGACTAAAAAGCTTTGAAGAAACAAATTTAATGAAGAGTTCATATGAATGAATGTGTATATCAGTGGTAGACTATTTTTCTTGCCCCATGCTAAACCCTGGATTTAGTCCTCAGAAACACACACACACTTTCACAAATTAAGAAAATCAGCTAATTAATAGATTAAGTAAAAAGCACCTAATATTGTACAATAACTCAGGAAAAACACAAACAAAAATGAAATAAAAACTACTGTGTGAATCAGGGTAGAAAGGATGTCAACACTATTACTTTGGGGAAAGAAAAACAGTAGAAGCAATAAAATCAGCTTAAGAGAGAAGGGAAGAGAATGTGATAGTATAATAATAAGTTATCTCTTGTAGTACCTGATGAACCAGTGCTGTGTAAAGATCAAAATGAGTGGTTTGAAATTATCTCTGTACCCTAATCATGTTTATATGCTTTTTTCTTACATGTAGAGTTAAATTTAAGCTATTTTTTTCTTGTGGTTAAATTTAAAATCTCCAAATACAATTCTTTTTTACGCATTTTAAGTTTTTCTCTTCTGTTAATTCCTAGTAAAATAAGTGTTGGAACATTTTCATAAAGTGAGTTATAAAGATGTGAGTTGTGGAAGGGGAATGAGCTCCCTCCGACATCGCAGTTTTACCACTTCAGAGAAACTTTTACTCCTAGAAAGACAACCCAAGTAAGTTCTAACAGTACAGGGATTCTGGCCAGGAAGGAAAAATCGGCTTTGCTGGCCTGAAAACACAGATTTGAGCTCCAGGCAGCATCTCGCTGTCACACCAGTGCCGGCGCCGGCACAGAGCCCTTGCACTCTGAGCACCTAAAGCACACACCGGCGACCAAGGAGAAATCCTCCAGATGGCGGCAGACACATGTGGATCGCAAGCAGAGCATGGATGGGCCGAAACCAGAGAGAAAGTGTGAGTATCCCACAAAAGACATTCTTACTCCTGCCCACAGAGCAGCTTCTGGGAGGTAGCCCTTCCCCCACAGCCAGAGCAAAGCGCCATCTTTGACACTGGCATAAGGTCAGACCAGACTGGAACTAAAGCAGGCCTGGGGAAAGCGAGGACAAAGGGGCCATCTTTGAAAAGGGCAAGAAGACTGATGAGTGAGAGCCAGCTCCGCCCAGGAGAACAACCCCTGCCCAGGCAGGAGGCTCATCCCTGGCCCTGGCTCACACAGGTGAACTCAGCCAGAGGTGCCCCACCCTGTCCACTGGAATTTCTAAATTAAAACCAAAAGTGGCGAGCAGCTACAGGCGGCACGGAACAACCAGTTGGGAGACCAAACAGTTCCCGAGACAGGATAAATGGTCCCATCACAGAGGAATCCCAATTCCCAGCACAAAACAGAGCTGAATTCATGGTCAGCTCTGCCCAGGAGGCCACCTTGCCCAGGAGGGAGGAAACTCCCCCAGGCAAGCGACTCTCAGCCAGGTGAACCAGGCCAGGAGCGCCCCTCCCTGCTGAGTCCACAGCCTATTCAAAGCCAGGCTTTAAAGGCAGAAGCCCTGCGGCAGAAAGGAGGAGGCACGGTTCCCAAGACTGTTCACATCCCCCATCTACAGAAGACACCCAAATCCTACCTGCAAGGTGTGTGAACCACAGAGCCCAAAGATTTCAATAACAGGGGAGGAGGGTCAAAGCAGATCCACCCACTGCAAACTGAAAGCAAGTCAAACCATGCAAGCAGCAAAATAGACTGCAGACCATCTCAAGGAAACCAGACTGTAGAAAGGCCACCCAAACAAGGAAGACTCCATTTTTTTAAAATTTTTAAACTTCTTTTTTTTTTTTTTTCATTTCTGAGATGTCATTGCTTTCCTGTTTTCCATTTTTATTCTTTGTTTTATCAGATTTTTTTGCATTGTTTTTCTGTTTTCTTTTTAAATATTTTTTCTCTGTTTTGTGCATTTGTCTTCCAGGATTTTTCTATGTTTCTGTCTTCAAATTCTCTTTCTTTAAAATTACTTTCCTATGAATAACACCATCACTCTTTTCTGCTAACTCTCAATTCTCTATCATTTTAACCTGTTTTTTTTTTTCTACTGATTCTACTTTTCTCCTACAATTCATGGAGACTAAACAATACACTGCTGAACCATCAGTGGGTCATTGAAGAAATTAGAATGAAAATTCAAATTTTTATGAAATTAAACCAAGATAAATACACAAAGTACCAGCTCCTTTGGGACACAGCAAAGGCAGTACTCAGAAGGAAATTTATTTCTCTGAGTGCCTACATCAACAAACTGGAGAAACAGCAACTCAATAATTTAAGGAAGCACCTTAATCTCCTCAAAACAGAACAACAAATGAAACCCCAACTCAATAGACAGAAGCTAATAATTAAAGTCAAGTCAGAATTAAATGAGTTAGAGACAAAAATAATCAAAAGAATCAACAAAACAAAGAGTTGATTCTTTGAAAAATCAACAAGATAGACAGACCGACCCCTAGCAAATCTGACCAAAAAACAAAGGCAGCACACTCAAATAAACAAGGTCAGAGATGAAACAGGTAACATCACCACAGAAATAACAAAAATTCAGAACACAATAAGGGACTATTGTACAAACCTCTATGCTGACAAATTAGAGAACTTGGAAGAAATGAATGATTTCCTAGAAAAAATGGATATCCCCAAACTCAACCATGAATATTTAAACCTTCTGAAAAGACCCATATCCAGCATTGAAATAGAAATAGCAATAAGTGATCTCCCATCCAAGAAAAGCCCAGGTCCAAGGATTCACAGCAGAATTGTACAAGGCCTTCAAAACAGAACTCATAACAATATTTCTCACATTCTTCAATGAAATTGAAAGAGAAAGTGGGCTACCAGACACATTCTATGAAGCCAGTATAACCCTCATCCCAAAACCAGGCAGGGACTCATCACAGAAAGAGAACTACTAAAGACCGATTTCCCTGATGAACATTGATGCAAAAATTCTCAACAAAATTCTGGCCAATCGATTTCAACAGGTTATCCAAAAAATCATACACCACTATCAAACTGGCTTCATCCCAGGAATGCAAAGTTGGTTCAATATATGCAAGTAAATTAATGTAATCCACCACATCAACTGGAGCAAGGTAAAGAACCACATGGTTATTTCTCTGGATGTGGAAAAGGCATTCGATAAAATCCAGCACCCATTTATGCTAAAAGCCCTGGAAAAACTGGGATTGCAGGGAATACTCCTGAATATAATAAAGGCAGTTTATGTCAAACCAACAGCAAGCATAATTCTAAATGGTGAAAAGCTAAAGCCATTCTATTTAAAATCAGGAGCAAGACAGGGATGTCTGCTCTCTCCCCAGCTATTCAACATAGTACTAGAATTCCTAGCCAGAGCAATTAGGCAAGAAGAAAATATAAAGGGGATCCAAATAGGAAAAGATGAAGTTAAGCTTTTTCTCTAAGCAGATGACATGATCCTATACCTAAAGAACCCCATAGACTCTACTCCCAAGCTCCTAGGGCTGATCCAAAACTTTGGCAAAGTTGCAGGATATAAAATAAACCCTCAAAATCAATCGCCTTTCTATATGCTAATGACCCAAAAAACGAGGCTGAAATCAGGAAAGCAACTCCTTTTGCAATAGCCTCAAAAAACCTAAAATACCTAGGAATAACCTTAACCAAAGAAGTGAAAGACCTCTATGATGAGAACTTTAAAAACATGAAAAATGAAATTAAGGCAGAACTAAGGAAATGGAAAAACCTCTCATGCTCCTGGATTGGGAGGATTAATATAATAAAAATGGCAAAATTGCCAAAGACTATCTACAAATTCAATGCAATACCCATTAATATCCCAACAACATTTTTTAATGAAATAGACGAATCAATCCAGAAATTCATATGGAACAGTAAAATACCCTGAATAGCAAAAACAATCCTAAGCAGAAAGAACAGTGCTGGAGGAATTACAATACCCAACTTCAAGCTGTATTACAAACCTATAGTAATAAAAACAGCCTGGTATTGGAACTGAAACAGGCCTGAAGACCAACAGAACAGAATTGAAGACCCAGAAATGAACCCACAGAACTATGCCTACTTAATCTTTCATAAAGGAGCTGAAAAAATAGGATGGAAGAAAGATAGCCTCTTTAACAAATGGTGCTGGCAAACTGGTTAAACACATGCAACAAACTAAAACTAGATCCTTATATATCACCCTGCACCAAAACCAATTCCAAATGGATCAAAGACCTCGAAATAAGAACAGATACCCTGAAAACACTAAAGGAAAAAGTAGGAGAAACACTTGGGCTCCTTGGCACAGGACGGGACTTCCTTTACAAAGACCCAGAAATGCTACAAATCAAAGAAAGGATGGACAAATGGGACTGCATCAAACTGCAGAGCTTCTATATGGCAAAGGACATAGCTTGCAAAATAAACAGAAATCCCAAATATTGGGAAAAGATCTTTACCAGCTATACAACTGACAAAGGTCTCATATCTAAAATATATGCAGAACTAAAAAAATTACATTCCTCCAAATCAGAACTGCAAAGAACCAATAGCCCCTTCAACAAGTGGGCTAAAGACTTAAAAAGAGACTTTTCTGATGAGGAAATGAGAATGGCCAAGAGACATGAAAAAATGCTCTACATCACTGGCCACAAAAGAAATGCAAATCAAAACAACATTGAGATTCTATCTCATCCCAGTAAGAATGTCATATGTCAAGAAAACTAACAATAACAAATGTTGGAGGGGATGTGGCCAAAAAGGAATGCTACTTCATTGTTGGTGGGAATGTAAACTGGTTCAGCCACTCTGGCAAGCGGTATAGAGGTATGGAGGTTCCTCAGAAGACTAAACATGGAGCTCCCCTATGACCCAGCAGCCCCACTTTTGGGCATCTACCCAAAAGACCACAAACAAGAGCACACTAAAGCCACCAGCACAACAACGTTCGTCGCAGCACAATTTGTCATAGCTAGAATATGGAAGCAAACCAGATGCCCCTCAGTAGAAGAATGGATCAGGAAATGTGGTACATATACACAATGGAATTTTATGCCTCTATCAGAAAGAATGACATTGGCCCATTCGTAAGGAAATGGAGGGACTTGGAAAAAATTATACTAAGTGAAGTGAGCCAGACCCAAAGAAGCATGGTCTCTATGGTCTCCCTCATAGGGAATAATTAGCACAGGTTTAGGCAAGTCCGTCGCAGCAGAGGATCATAGGAGCCCAATAGCTACAACCTTATGAACACATAAGATGATGCTAAGTGAAATGAGCTCCATGCTATGGAAACGATTGTTATATCACTGTTGTAACTACTTTCAATGTGCTATGTGTAACCGTAACTTCTATTATTGATGATCTTCTTGTATCCCCTTCCTGTGGTGTACCTGCACAATCTCTGTATCTTATCTGAGTACATTGGAAACCGTGTATACTGGTATTAGAACTAGGAAACTGAAAGGGAATACCTAAATTGAGAGACACAGGGTAAAAAAGACATACGACTACAAAAGCAATACTTGCAAAACTGTTTGGTGTAAATGAACTGAACAACTCATGAGGGGGAAAGGGAAAGGGGGAGTGGGGCGGGGGGAATGAGGGAGGAGGCAACAATCAGTACAAGAAATGTATCCAATGCTTAATGTATGAAACTGTAGCCTTCTTTACATCAGTTTGTCAATAAATTTTTTTTAAAAAAGATGTGTTATGCTGTTAGAACAGTTCTGTTTATCTGTCTTTCTGTCTGTCCTCTATTTGCTCCTTCCTCTGTAAAATCCTTTATGAGTATTCATACAGACATCTTGAATAATTGTATTTAAATTTATAAAAGTAAATTTAAAGTCTAGGCTTGGTCTTGTTTGAGAGTTTGTGATAAGAATGTACATCTTTCATAAAAGTAAAGATTGTTCTAAAATGTACTTATAAATAAAAACATAAGGCTTATTTGCTATTGATCACATTAGCTAATTTTGACTTTTTAGTTGTGACTGTGCAACTAATACAATGAGTTTCTCTCAGTGGTGATGCTTATTCACTTATTTACAGTCTCTCATCTCCTATTTAGAGTAAGATGGAAAACCACAGAGAAGATTTATGAATGAAAACTTGCTTAAAGGTCAGACTAGAGTAATGTCAAAGTTCAAACAACATGTGAAAAGTGTGATTTACATTTAAATTCTTACAGTAAATTCATGACTAATTGGCTGGCTTTTCAACAAAACATCTTCAACAAAAATGCTAATTTTCAGGAGACTACATTGCCTGCCTGCCTCTCTGCCTGCCTCTCTTTCTTCCTCCTTCCCTCCCTCCCTCTCTCTCTTTCCTTCCTTCCTTCCTTCCTTCCTTCCTTCCTTCCTTCCTTCCTTCCTTCCTTCCTTCCTTCTTTCCTTCCTTCCTTTCTTCCTTCCTTCCTTTCTTCTTCTTTTATTTCTTTCATCTTTCATCTTTTTCTGTTGTTGCTTTAGATTTTGGATTCAGGGCCTCTACATATCTACTCTACCACTTGAGCTGGGCTTCCATCCCTTATAGTAGTTTTTCTCATAGGGTCTCCTGCCTTTTGCCAGGGAATAGGATGCATCATAATCTTATTTTTTGCCTTCAGCATAGCTGAAATTCCATATGTACTTCACTATTATACTTTATTTGCCTGGACTAACCTCCAGTCACAATTCTCTTGATCTCTGCCTTCTATGTACCTGAGATTAGAGGCATGAACAGTCATACTTGGCTTATTTTTTCTTCTCTAATTCAAGCTTTCAAAAGTTGAGGCATCAGATAATACTTTTCAATTAATAAAATAAAATTTAATAAAAGTGGAGACTACGTTGGTATTCAAATTCAAATATTTTTCATATTGTTGACTCATCAAAACTAAGAGCAGCTGGTGTCCTATTTGAAAAAGCTATAAACAATCTCAGTTTAAACCCTCAAAAGTTGTCAAAGATAGAAATATATATGTATATATATTATATTATATATAATTATATATATTATATATTATATTATATATTAAATTATATATTATATAATATATATTATAATATATATATTATATTATATATTAAATTATATATTATATATATTATATTATATATAATATATATACATATATGTGTATATATGTATATATATACATATATATATGAAAAGAGATTGGATAAATGCTATAAAATTGGTTTTGATCATAATGGAGGTGTTCTGTAGCAGTAAGATACTTTGAAGGCACTACATCTCAATATGTGTATCATGAAAAAAATAGGTGAATCATGGCAAGATGCTATCTTTTGACAGGAGATTTTAGAAGGAGCTGCAAATGCTATTTTAAAATTCTGCTTTCAGATGAGGTTTATAAAACAAGAACGTTGGTTTAAAAGGGTGCAAATCTCAATGTCTAAACCACTCTCAACAGATAACACAATAGTTAACATCTGAATACATAATTAAAATAGCACCTAACAGTTCATAAATGACTAGCTGTACCATGGGACTTTTGCCACAGTGCATTAGGACTTCCACTTGTTTTCAAACTACAGTAAAAAAAAAAAATACTGGGTACTATTGGCTCACTCCTCTAATCCTAGCTATTCGGAAAGCTGAGGTCTGAGGATTACAGTTCAAAGCCAGCCTGGAGAGAAAAGTCTGTGGGTTTGTTAATCTGTAACTCTCAAAAGACAGAGGTGGGGCTGTGATTCAAGCAGTAGAGTACCAACTTTGAGATAATAGCTAAGGAACAGCACTCAAGCCCTGAGTTCAAGCCCCAGTAAGAACACACAGATGAAAAATTACAGTGAGAATGTGTACCTCAAAATAAATTTAAAGAATTCCATTCTCAGATAGGAAAAATGGCTAACATTTCTTAATTCCTTTAAATTTTATATATTTACACTTTAGGATATTTAGTAATTGTAGATAGATATAAATAAAACTAAGAAATAGCTAGATGAATTGAATCGTTAGTTTGAAAATTTTTGATGAATGAGGACAGAAATTTCATCAATATTATTTAGAATGTGGCTTATTTTTACCATATTTCTGATACTTTATGATTGGAATACTTTCTGAAAGGACATATTCATATGTCCTTCCTGTTCATTTTCCTATCCATTGTGTGTGTGTGTGTGTGTGTGTGTGTGTGTGTGTGTGTGTGTGTGTGTATGCTAGTACTGGGCCTTGAATTCAAGGCTATCAGCTCTTGCTTGACATTTTCACTTATCTCTGGTACTCTACATCTTGAGCCACAGCTCTACTTCTATTTATATTTTTCAGCTTAATCAGAGACTTTTTTTCTGCTTACTTGGAGACTGCAGCTTCCTGAGTAGCTAGGATTACAGGAATGACACACTGACACCTGCATCCTGTTGCCTTTTTGTATGGCAACCTCCTGAACAATAAAATAATCATCTTCTTATGTACCATCACCAATATTTTCCCAGTTGTTAGTTCTTTGTCTTGTAGCCACTTATGTGGTTTCCAAAATACAGATACTGAGAACAATCCAGTATTCCTACAGAGAACATCAGGAACTCATATAAAATGGTAGCTGACAATTTTGTAGATCTTTGAACTCTCATTGAAGCGCCTTACATACTAGAGCACCTTGAAAACTATATCTATTTGTTCCAGGAATTTACATTTCTTTCTCATTCATAAATGCTTCTATCAATGCAATGACCACTTTCTCCCTCACTGTTCTGATCTTAAGCACATGCTTTTGTAGCCAGTTTCCAGCTTATCGCTCAGTTTCAATATTGGCTCATGATGAATATTCTTTCACACTCAGATCACTCAAATCATTAAGTACCTATTCATACTATTTTGTTTTTATTGTTCCTTTCTTGTGTATAATCAACACATGCAGTGTGCTTCTTTATATTTAACCTAAAAAGTATTGTAGGTACTACTCAAATATGTACTGAATTTATGGCATATGAATTAATAAATGTCAAATTATTATGGAGA
Organism: Perognathus longimembris pacificus; assembly: GCF_023159225.1. Lineage (NCBI taxonomy): Eukaryota > Metazoa > Chordata > Mammalia > Rodentia > Heteromyidae > Perognathus > Perognathus longimembris. The sequence goes on from NC_063167.1 coordinate 56,376,394, forward strand.
CTTCCAAGTTGAGTTAACCTTTTTGTTTTATTTTTTATTTTTTATTTATTTTTTGGCCAGTCCTGGGCCTTGGACTCAGGGCCTGAGCACTGTCCCTGGCTTCCTTTTGCTCAAGGCTAGCACTCTGGCCACTTGAGCCACAGCGCCACTTCTGGCCGTTTTCCATATATGTGGTACTGGGGAATTGAACCCAGGGCTTCATGTATATGAGGCAGGCTCTCTTGCCACTAGGCCATATTCCCAGCCTTGCTTTATGTTTTAAAAAATGTAATCAACATTAACTGTAGAATGGACCTTTAGACTAAGGATAGGACATTATCATGTTATTACTTAAGACATTTAAAATGGCAACTTCATTTTTTATTCCTATAACTCAATAATATTGAAAAATTTGGAAGAAATCTAAATAGTGTATTAGAAATATAAGTTAACAACTTCAAAAGCAAAACAACTTAAAGATAACCTAATCCTTTCTTGCCAAATTACATGGCAAAATAGTTAAAAACATGTTTAATCACCAGTGATTTACATAATTTATTTTAGAACATTTTAAAAAGTTAAATTGATCATCTATCCTTGATAATAATATTTTGACATGAGATTTTGAAAATATAATAGTAAATTCAGTCTCAGCAGATTCATATAGGATTTCTACCGTTTCCCAAGCACTTTAAGTCTGTTTTAACTTTTTTAAAAGTATAAGGTGGGCTGTATGTAGTGGCTGAAACCTGTATTCTCAGCACTAGAGAGGCCAAAGCAAGATGATCAGGAAGGAGTTCAAAGCTACAGAGCAAGATTTTATCTCATAATTGATTAATTAAGAAATAAGAGGGCTGGGGATATAGCCTAGTGGCAAGAGTGCCTGCCTCGGATACACGAGGCCCTAGGTTCGATTCCCCAGCACCACATATACAGAAAACCGCCAGAAGTGGCGCTGTGGCTCAAGTGGCAGAGTGCTAGCCTTGAGCGGGAAGAAGCCAGGGACAGTGCTCAGGCCCTGAGTCCAAGGCCCAGGACTGGAAAAAAAAAAAAAAAAAGAAAAAAAGAAATAAGAATATAAATTTGATGTTTAGTTTCCAAAGGTTGTCTTTCTACTCCTAATTAATTTGGCTCATGTTTACATCCTTACTATTTTTTATTGGAGAGGTTTCTGTATTATTGGTTAACTTTATGTTACTATGATAAAACACTTAGGGGAGCTAACTTCATACAGAGACTAAGTTTATTTTGCTCACACTTTAGGAAGCTGAAGAGTATGGTATCTGATAAGCTCAGCTCTGGCAAAGGCTCTCCTGGCAGCAGTCACAAAAGGTGAATACAAATATGGGAAGAGTTTACATCTCCCAACAAGAAGTCATCAAGAGAGACATGGGCCCTGTAATCTCTTTTAAGCACTCACTGTCTCCCAGGATCTAAGGACTCCTACCATGCTTTACCACCCAGTAGTACCATCCTGAGGACCAATACCTCAATCATAATGGACCCTTAGAGAGCACAGGTAAATAAGTGAACACACCCAAATCATTTTTTTTCTAAGAAGTTACAAAGCGATAAATGTCATGAGGAAATATTTGATCATCCTGAGTTGACATAATTTGGGCAGTCCTTGTTATGCAAATAAGTGGAAGTGTCTTGTTATATTTTCACTCCAATCAACTCTTTCTTCAGGATGATATGCTACACCTGTGAATTCTTGACCAGTTATGGAAGCAAAGAGCCACCATACAGTAATTCTATTCAATCTTATCAATGATTCCTGTCAATGATGGTTCCTGTCAACAGGCATAAATGTCATGGTAAGTGCTGTCTCATAAAGTTGTTCTATAGACTCATGATTTTTCTGAGTTTAAGAATCTACTTGGTATTGGAAGTAGGAAATTCAAAGGGAATACCAAATTTGAGAGATACAGGGTAAAAAAAGAAACAACTACAAAAGCAATACTAGCAAAACTGTTTGGTGTAAGTGAACTGAACACCTCCGGGGGAGGGAGGGAAAGGGGGGAAGGTAGGGGGGTATGAGGGACAAGGTAACAAACAGTACAAGAAATGTATCCAATGCCTAACGTATGAAACTGTAACCTCTCTGTACATCAGTTTGATAATAAAAATTTGGAAAAAAAAAAGAAGGAAAAAAAAGAATCTACTTGGAGATTAGATGGGTTACTTGAGGAATAAAACCACAAGTTTTAGACTTTGAGATGCACCTATTACTTAATTCTTATACTATTAAAAATATCTCTATGGTGTCCGTGTGTGTGAATGTGTGTATACATATAGAATATCTCCATATATATGGATGGCTTCATATATATATATATATGCACACACATACATATATATATATTTGCATTCATGGTTATGTCAATGTATATTTTAAATCAGTTAAAAATTGCAAAATAATAATCAAAGGAAGTTTCATATATAGTCATAGTTATAATTAATCTAGGTTCATCTAGGTTCACATAGTTTTAAAGAACTAACTCCTGTGAGAGACTGGTTAAAGTCATGCAAAAGTACCTATGTTTTTATAATATAAAAATTTGCTCAAATTTTCATGTAAAAGATATTGCTTCCAAGCAATAAAAGTAATAATGTATATTCATATATTTGCTAATTAATTTGGATACTCATCCCATATATGCTAAGTGATGACAATATTGTTATTTGTAGAATTTGGACAAAGATGAAATGGAAATTATTATATATGTAGAATTTGCAGGGAAGCTTTCTCCAAAATGAACTTGAGTTGGTATTATATATGTAGAGTTTGCAGAGAAGCTTTCTCCCAAATGAACCTGAGTTGGTTTCTAAATTTTTGAGAGATGGGCAGAGTGAGTTTGTCACAAACAATTTTGACAGAAGTGGCTGTAAGGTTTTTATTAGTAAAAATCCTCATTTAGTGAGGCCTGGTTATATGGCTACTATTACAATGAACTACTTTGTTCTCTCTCTCTCTCTCTCTCTCTCTCTTTCTCTTTCTCTCTCTCTCTTCCCCCCCTGCCCCTGGAGTTACTGGGGTATGAATTTAGATCCTTGTGCTTGCTCTACTTGCTCATAGGCCTGGAATACCATAATTTGAGCCATCCTGATGTTTTGCTGGTTAACAGACTTCTCTTCCTGGGTTGACTCTGAAAAGTGATCTTTCAGATTTCAGCCTCTGAAGGAGCTAAAATTAGAGATGTGAATAAGAAACTGGCTGTATATTGTCATTTAGTCTTCAAAATAATTTTAATTGATTATAGCTATTTGCATCCAGTAGCTAGAGAAACATGACTGAATCCAGATCAGTTCTGAGGAGATATATCTTTCTATGGCCTTGTCTCTCATGATAAACTGTAATTCTGCTTCCTACTCTATGAACATATGGCTATATTCATCAGGTTTTGGTCACTATTGACTGAAATGATTAATATTTGTATTCTAAATCTAAAATTCTGATGCCCATATCTTGTTAGGGTCACCAACCTAATGTGTATACTATTGGGGCCTACTTTAAAAGAAAATAATGATACTTTTGGTTTCCATACGTACTACAATTTATTATTATTTTTTATTTTAAATCCTATTCTCTACCTGTGTCATGTTTGCATGTTTATAAGATAACTTCACTGGCTAGTACAGAAAGTTATCTGCAACTAAGGAGGCATTAACTGTAGTTATAAGTCTTTGGATCACAATTAGTGAGCACTGAATTCTTTTAACAATTGATAAGATTTAGTTTTTATTTTCTTAACATAGTAATTTGTACTATGGACTCCTATAAGAAATCTTGCATATATTCAGATGAATATATATTTGTTTATTCTTAATGCAACTATCTGATTTTTTTTTTCAGATAAGTATTAAGGGATTGTTGACTATAAAAGAACACTTAATGCTTCTGCTGAAAATTTCTGGCATATTTGTCTAATAATAAACTAAAATTCAAAATCCAAAGCACATTTAAATGATCATTCTTCTCCACATGCTATTCCACTATGAAACTAGTGCAATTAACATAACATTAGTTCAGCAAACATAATACTACAATCAAGCATCTGTTTGCTTTCCTGCATTGCATATACAACAGAGACTTGTTGTACTTTTTCAAATTATTCTTAATAGGTTTCTGTGTTTATAAAGGTCCAGAAATAATCTTTAGGACTTATCTTCCATATGGCAACAGGAAACTCAGTGTAAGAATACTCTTTCTGACACTATGTGTGTGTGTGCATATATATATGTGTATGTATATGTGTGTATCTTATTTCAAAATATCAAATTACAGAATATCAAAAATTTCCACAAAGGCAAAATGACCAATCAAGTGTTAGAACCATCTTAGCTTCTGTTTAATTGCATCAGAATATGAGTTAGTTGGCAGCAAATGTCAACTTTAATGATCAAAAATGCAAAAGTCTTCTTATTCCTTTCTAAATTCTGATCTTAATTGTTAAACTTGACCTCAATTATGTATTTGCTATTAAGTTATGTGAGGTCCAGATGTGTACTTCTGCAGCAGAGAATCAACAATAGGAAGTCCTTCAACAGACTGAGGTGTATAGACTGACTACTGGACCTTCCAAATGTACAGAGGTCTCCATTTTGATTCAGATGTTGTGGATACAAAAGGAAAATAGCATGAAAATATATCATGTTGATGACTAAGTTGAGTAATTTTAGGGGGAGGGCAGCTTTTACAAATTTCATAGTGGTTTTTAATTCTCTGAAATCTTTTTTTCTGTGCTAATTAGAGCCAGAATATAAAACTATGAAAAAGGTAGCATTTAGATTGTATGAAGTAGATAGACACTTAAGATTGTACTTTAATACATTAAAAATTATATTGTAAAATATAATTGATTAAAAAATCTTGATTTATTTTTCCATCTGCTCAATAACACATGCTTTATCATTTATGATTTTGAAAATACAACTTTTAAAATATTAGAACATATAAAATACTATATTTAATCTACTTTCCCACAATCCTCCATTTACAAATAAGAACAAAGTGCGGAGCATTAATAAAGTTTTTCTTTGTTTTTTTTTTTTGTTTTTGTTTTTGTTTTTTTTTTTTGCTGTTGTGGGTATTTTTGTCTGGGCCTAGGCCCTGTCCCTGAGCTCTTAACCCCAAGGCTAGCTCTATACCACTTAAGCCATACCATCACTGCCAGTTTTCTGGTGGTTAATTGGAGATAAAGAGTCTCAGGGCATTTCCTGCCCAGGCTGGCTTTGAACTGTGATCCTCAGATCTCAGCCTCCTGAGTAGCTAGAATTACAGGTGTGAGCCATCAGCTCCTGGCTATATTTAATCTTTAATATAATAAATAAATTATAGGATTCTACCTTCAGTATAGGAAGACAACAAATTATAGTATTAGTTATATAAACCTATCTTTTACGCAGTTGAAGAAGGTTCACTAGCTAAAAGTTTCCTCTGTTGTAATGGTAATGAAGTGATTTTACTTGGAAGTTAAATGTGAAAGAATAATATGGCTCCAAGTAATTTTGGTTTCTTAACCTAGTCGAGACACATTGCCAGATATTTCAATTAATGTGCACCAAGGTCACGAAATCAATTTCTTATCAGCCAAAAACACTCATACAGTAAATTTTATTTTCAAACCATAATCTCTAAATTAAATCTGTGTACCTAAAAAATGCACTGCAGAAACTCAGTCACTGGTTTTTCTCCCTGATAGTATTTTCACAAATGGCCCAAGGCTTTGTATGCTATATTTAGCCTACAATGTTTGGATAGATTCTAATCTTCTTAAAGGAAGTCATTATCTCTTTCTGTGGTAAATAAAGAACTAAAGTGTTAATTTCCTTCTTAGAATAAATACAAGGTTTAAATAGTTTTAGCATTCTGTCTTCCAGTCATTTATTTGAAAACTTTTAAACAATTGTAAGGAGACTGTATACTAATCTGGATTTCTAGGTAATACGGATTATGTGCCTGAAATTTAAAGCTTCAGAAAAAAAAAATCATGTTAAAATGGAAAATAGCATTACCTTCAATAAATCCTCTATAAAAGGATTTTGTAGGAATTGAGCTTGTCTGACCAATGACACTCAAGTTAATCACATTTTTAATGAAAATCCTTTGACTTGAATATAGAATACGATCACCTACTTCAGAAGCTGGAGTACCTTCTCTGTATTCCAATTGTTATCCATGTGTTTTTTTTTTTCTTTTTTCCTCCCCCTCTCCATCCTCACAACTACACCAAAACTATAGTAATTAAAAGTTAGAAACTTTTTTCTAGGCTCTATGCTAATGGAGTAAAATAGTTACCGAATATAAAATATTTCAAAAGTTAATTTCAAAAGTTCCTTAATATGTGCATATTTAGAAAAATCCCAGTTTTCTTATGCTTTGTTCAATTTTTTGAACAATCCAAATGGTAGATTCATCTACGTGAATGCATATGATTCAATTTACAGTGAAATTATCTCATGTAGCTGACTAGCACATTATACAAATGTACTGCAACTGTTGATCCTTGGGACCAATTTGGTGTTTGATGGTTAATTAAAAAGCAGGGTATAGGGATTGGAAGATGGCGCCGACACAGTAGGGAGGCACCCCCACTCACCCCAACTAAATAGCGAGCTGGGAACTCCAACACCCAACACCCCATCAAGAACCCAGCAAAACCAGCCACCAGAAGCAGTGGAGAAACGCAGGAAAACAAAAAGGAGCAAAAAAGAAGAGCTGGAAACCTACACGGAGCCTGAGAATCTCCAGGGCACCCTCCCCCCACCAGCCGACTCTGGCCCAAACAGGGCCAGGCTGGGAAAGGGGAACCCGGCGATCAGCAGACAGGCTGCCGGGAGCGCAGAACTCAGAGAGCCGGAGACCCCACGGTCACTAGGGAGGGTACGGACCAAGACACACTACGGCAGCGACGAGAAGTTCGGGTCCACACCAGGTTCAGACAGACGGCGGCTGGGGAACCCAGCGTGGCAGAAGGAGGGAACCGAGGAAGCCACCACGACACTTCGCCACCCCCTGAAGGACCAACGGCTGCGCGGGACACACACACAATCCAGGAAGAGTGAGTCCCCCATTACCCCCTCACCGAATGGGAGACCAGCTATCAGAGACCCAAGCCCTACAAAGAAGCTAGATCTCCCTCCCTCCCCCTCCCCACACTGAGGGAACAAAGAACCCCCAAATCAGGCGGGAAGCGCTGGGAAATCAGTTTAGCAGGGGAAGGGTGGAGCAGCCCCAAGGCCACACAGGTTCCTGAACTGGCCACACCAGCCCCACCCCCTTCCCAACAGGGGCCAGGGGACAGCCGGCAGTGCAAGCCCCACCCGAGACGCCTGGACCTCAAGGACTCTTACAAATAAAACCACAGGCGCTGGTGGGCAATACCAGCACAGCAGGGACACCTGGGCCTGATCACATCCCCCCCTCACAGTGGAGGCGAGGTCTGAGGGTGCTAACCCACGCCCAGACAGTCGATCCCACTGGGCCCCACACATACCGCCCCCCCCAACGGACTCGCGGGAGGGCGCAAACACAACCCAACAACCTGGGGCTCGCTTCTGGGAGGCGTACCCCGCTAAAGAGGACGGGGCCACAGTGCCAGTGCCTGTTGTAGCGGGCGCACAGTGCACAGGATGGCGGGACCCCCCCCCCCCCCGAAAGCGCCGCTCTGGTAGGCATACCCGGCACTGGTGGGCGGGGCCACAGCGGCAGCACCTGCCCCAGTAGACATGCCTACACAGGAGGGAGGGCAGAGCTACAAACCAAACCTGAGAAGCCAGCCACAGATTTCCAGATGGGCAAGTCACAAAGAAACATAACACAGTTCATCAAAGAGCAAGCAAACTCGCAGCTCCAAAAAGCAGCATGACTGAAGAGGAGATGGAGATTAAAAAAGCAAATGAGGCCATGTTAACAGGAATGATGGAAAGCATCAGAAATGAAATCAGAAAACAATTCCAGGAGTTTAGAGTGGAAATCTTGAAGGATACCCAAGAAGCCAAGAAAGAAATGGAAGCAAAAATGGATACAATCCAAGCCTACTTTAAAGAGAATCTTAACATCCTGAGAATTGAAATGCATGAAAAAATAGATTTAAAATACAACTCTTTGAAGGAAGAAATTTCCATGATCAGAGCTGATCTGACAACCATAAATAGCTCTCTGACATCCATAAACTCCACAATTGAAACTATAACACAAAGAGTGGACCATATGGAATCCAGAAGCTCTCGCCTGGATGATGAAGCAGCCGACAACAACCAGAAAATGACCACACTCCAAGAAACGGTGAAGCTTCAGGGCAGACTAATCCAGGAACTAATGGACAAAGACAAGAGATATAATCTGTGCATAATTGGAATAGAAGAAGGAGCTGAATACCAGAGCAGAGGGCTTAAACATGTTCTTAAAAAAGTTATTGCAGAAAACTTCCCCAATCTCACAGGGGACCCCATCCAAGTAACCGAAGCCTAAAGGACACTTGGCAGGCCAGACCCCAGAAAAGCCACCCCAAGGCACATAATATTCAAGATTTCAGACCTCAAGATTAAAGAGCAAATTCTGAATTCAGCCAAAGTGAAGAAGGAAATTTTCTACAATGGGAAGAGGATTCGAATAACAGCTGACTTATCCACACGAACTTACCAAGCACGAAGTGAGTGGAAGAACACCATCCAAGTACTTAAGGTTAACAATACGCAACCTCAGATCAAATATCCAGCGAAATTGGAGTTCACATTCGAAGGGAAAACCAGATCTTTCCACACCAAAGAGGAGCTAAAGGAGTATGTGAATAAAAAACCAGCCCTACAGCGAATTCTAAGAGGGGAGCCACACCCAACAGAGATCGTACAAGACACACAGACAGAATTAGAAAGAAACTACAATAGCCAAAATCCAACAGAAAAAACAGCTCACTAAATACAAGAAAAAACAACCCAACAAGTAAATGGACTTTGCATTAAAAATCAACTCAAAAAGACAAAGAAGGACACTACATACTAATACAAGGAAAAATCGAGAATCAAGACATCACGGTGATAAATATATACTCACCGAAAAAAAGAGGCCCTACATATGTCAAGCAAATTCTCACAGAATTACAGAACAAGGTAGATGCAAACACAATCATAGTGGGGGACCTTAACACCCCACTCTGTCCAAGAGACAGATCCAACACCCAGAGGATTAGCAAGGGAGCTGAGGACCTAAGTAACACCATTTCCCAAATGGATTTGACAGACCTATATAGAATCTTCCACCCTACAGAGACCGAATACACCTTCTTTTCAGCAGCCCATGGATCATATTCCAAAATAGACCACGTCATAGCCCACACAAAGAACCTCAGCAAATACAAAAGTACTGACTTCATCCCATGTATTATATCTGATCACAGTGGATTAAAGGTAACCCTCAACAACAAAGGATACCACAGAGGCTATACACACTCTTGGAGGCTAAACCCCACACTGTTATCCAACACTTGGGCCACAGACCAAATTAAAGATGAAATCAACGAATTCATAAGTCACAATGACAATGAAAACACATCACAAAGAAACCTATGGGACACAGCTAAGGCAGTACTGAGGGGCAAGATCATTGCCCTCAGCACTCACATTAAAAGAATGGAAGCAGAGCAGGTGAATAACCTCACGATGAAACTAAAACAACTGGAGAAACAAGAAATGACAGAATCTAAAACGATTAGGAGGAGAGAGATCACAAAGATTAAAGAAGAGATAAATCTGATTGAAAATAGAAAGACCATTCAACAAATAAATAAGACTAAAAGCTGGTTCTTTGAGAAAATAAACAAAATTGATAGACCCCTTGCAAGACTTACAAAAAAAAGAAGAGAAGAGACTCATATACGTAAAATCAAGGACTCCACCGGAAAAATTACAAGTACACACGATATTCAAACAATCATAAGGAGCTATTTCCAAAACCTCTACTCAGCAAAAAACAATAACTTTACAGAAATGGATCAATTCTTAGAGAAGTACAAACTGCCCAAACTGAACCAAGAAGAAATAAATCAACTAAATAAACCAATAACTTACAGTGAGATACAGGAGGTAATCAAGAACCTCCCAACAAAGAAAAGCCCAGGCCCAGATGGATTCACCAACGAATTCTACAAAACCTTTAGTGAGGAGCTAATACCAATACTCCTCAAACTCTTCCGTGAAATAGAAACAGAGGGAGAAATCCCAAACATATTCTACGAAGCCAATATCATACTCATTCCCAAACCAGGCAAAGACCCAACAAAAAAAGAGAACTACAGACCAATATCACTAATGAACACAGACGCAAAGCTCCTCAATAAAATATTAGCTAACAGGATCCAGAAACTGATCAAGAAAATCATACATCATGACCAAGTAGGCTTCATCCCACAGTCACAAGGATGGTTCAACATCCATAAATCAATCAACGTAATTCACCACATAAACAGATCTAAAATTAAGAATTACATTGTTATCTCAGTCGATGCCCAAAAAGCCTTTGACAAAATACAACATCCATACCTATTAAAAGCTTTGGAGAGAACAGGAATAGATGGAACATTCCTCAAAACAATAAAAGCCATATACAACAGACCAACTGCTAATATCATATTAAATGGAGAGAAACTTAAATCATTCCCCCTAAACTCAGGAAAAAGACAAGGATGCCCACTCTCCCCACTTCTTTTCAACATAGTCCCTAGCCATAGCAATAAGGCAAGAGGAGGACATCAAAGGGATCCACATCGGCAAGGAAGAAATCAAGTTATCCTTATTCGCAGACGACATGATCTTATATCTGAAGGACCAAAAAAACTCAGTACCCAAACTCCTATACCTAATAAACCAATTTGGTAAAGTAGCAGGATACAAAATCAATCCACAAAAGTCAGCAGCTTTTCTGTACACCAGCAATATACAAACAGAAAAGGAAATTATGGAAATAATTCCATTTACAGTAGCCAAAAAAAGAATAAAGTACCTAGGGATCAACTTAACCAAGGATTTGAGGGACCTATTTAATGAAAATTATAAAAATGTACTAAGGGAAATCAAAGAAGACACAAGGAGATGGAAAGACCTCCCATGCTCATGGGTAGGCAGAATCAATATAGTGAAAATGGCCATATTGCCCAAATTGTTATACAAATTCAATGCAATAACTATCAAAATCCCAGCCACATTCTTCACTGAAATAGAGAAAGCAATCCATAAATTCATATGGAACAGCAAAAAACCTAGAATAGCCAAAGCAAATCTAGGCAAAAAAAGCAGTGCAGGAGGCATCACAATACCAGACTTCAAGCTCTACTACAGGGCCATCATAACAAAAACAGCATGGTATTGGTATAAAAACAGATCGGAAGACCAATGGATTAGAATTGAAGACCCAGAAATAAAACTGCACTCTTACAGCCAACTGATATTCGACAAAGGAGCTAAAGACATACAATGGAATAAACATAGCCTCTTCAACTACTGGTGCTGGGGAACTGGGCAGCCATATGCAGAAAACTCAAAGTAGACCCAAGCCTATCACCATGCACCAAGATCAACTCAAAATGGATCAAGGACCTCAATATCAGACCTGAATCCTTGAAACTACTGAAGGACAGAGTAGGAAAGACGCTAGAACTTATAGGCACAGAAAGGAAATTCCTGAATATAGTCCCAGGGGCACAACAAATAGGGGAAAGACTCGACAAATGGGACTACTACAAATTAAAAAGTTTCTGCACAGCTAAGGACATAGCCACCAAAATTGAAAGACAGCCAACGATATGGGAAAAGATATTTACCAGCACAGCAACAGACAAAGGCCTGATATCAGTCATCTACAGAGAACTCAAAAAACTAAGCCCCTCCAAGCCCAATAAACCTATTAGGAAATGGGCAAAGGAGCTAAAGAGAGACTTCACTAGAGAAGATATAAAAATGGCAAAGAAACACATGAGGAAATGCTCAACATCCCTCGTGGTAAAGGAAATGCAAATAAAAACAACCCTGAGATACCACCTCACCCCAGTTAGAATGGCCTATACTCTGAACTCAGGAAACAACAAATGCTGGAGGGGGTGCAGGGAAAGAGGAACCCTTCTCCATTGTTGGTGGGAGTGGAAATTAGTACAACCACTTTGGAGAACAGTATGGAGGTTTCTCAAAAAGCTCAATATAGACCTACCCTATGACCCGGCCATACCACTCCTAGGCATCTATCCTAAACAGAAGTCTCAAGATATCAAAAAGACATTTGTACTTCCATGTTTATTGCGGCACAATTCACAATAGCCAAAATATGGAAACAACCCAGATGCCCCTCCACAGACGAATGGATCCAAAAAATATGGTACTTATACACAATGGAATAGTACATAGCGATTAGGAATGGTGAAATATTGTTATTCGCAGGGAAATGGTCAGAACTTGAACAAATAATGTTGAGAGAGACAAGCCTAGAACACAGAAAACAAAGGGGCATGATCTCCCTGATATATGACTGTTAACAAAGGGAGACAGAGAGACAGTAGAGACCAAGTCTGTGAATACTGTATATGTTCTTGATACATTGTATATTGTATATATGTCTACCTGACCTAGAGAAGGCATAGAAAAACAGGATGTAAGATATCACAAGAAATGTACACAGTGCCCTACTATGTAACTGTACCCTTTTTGCACAACACCTTGTAAAAAAATTTGTGTTCAATTAACAAACAAAAAAAATTAAATTAAATTAAAAAAAGCAGGGTATCAAATAATATCTGATACAGACAAGAAGTGGAAAATTAGGTGAGATAAAACATTCAGAGATCAACTTATTTCCCACACATTCTCCTAAACCTGTGAATTTTTATTTGACTTCAAACTACTAAATAGAATGAAAACAAATGTATATAGTGAAAGACAAAGTATATTTGGAGAATTAAAATGCATTGTTTGTATTTAGACAAAGTCTTTTTTTTCAGATGGAGACACCATCTTGTCACAAGCTTTACAAGCTGAAAGAAATAAAATTCTCAATTAATTTAAAAATATGGAGAAGGGGGCTTGAGAATGTGGCTTAGTGGTAGAATGCTTGCCTAGTATGTATGGAACTCTGGATTCTATTCCTCAGCACCATGTATAGAAAAAGCTACAGGTAGGAGTGTAGCTCAAGTGGTAGAATGCTAGCCTTGAGCAAAAAGAAACCAGGAACAGTGCTCAATAGCTGTGTGCAGAAGAACATGTAAAATAATATTCTATGAAATGAACTCTAAGCAAAGTAAACAAGAGATATTTATTTGTTGCCATTGCTGCTGTTTTTTTTTATTTTCCTTTGTCTTGTTTCTTTGTATTTGGGAGGGTAAAGGAGGGCACATAAAAGGTGGAACAAGGGTGAACAAACACAACAGCGATGCTCACCAGTCACCATGAGGGAAAATGAACTGGATATCTTGTGGGTGAGTGGAGGACCAGGAGAGAGAGATGGAAGGGGAGAATTGATTCATGTAGATATTTCCCTCTCTACATCAAGTCTACGATAATAGTTTTTTAAAAAGGAAGATAGAGGACAGGGATGGGGAAGAAAATGAAAGGGGTGGCATTAATCAGGATTCTTTGCATCAAAGTAGTATTGCTTTTTTGAATGACAACACCTTTGTACAACAATGTTGTACACCTATGTAGAGATAGAAAATTTTTTCTTAAGTTTGAGGTCTGATAAACTTTTCTGCACCTGTTAATATGTTTACTAAGCATCTGCTCACTATTTTGGCTTTCAGAAGGAAATCACTTTTTTTCTTTTTTTTGTCAGTCATGGGGCTTGAACTTTGGGCTTGGGTGCTTCCCTCAGCTCTTCAGCTCAAGGCTGCCACTTTGAAAGACAGCACCACTTCCAGTTATCTGGTGGTTAATTGGAGATAAGATTCTTATGGCATTTCCTGCCTGGGCTGGCTTTGAACCAAGATCCTTAGATCTCAGCCTCCTGAGTAGGTAGGATTATAGGTGTGAGCCACTGGTGCCAGGCAGAAAATCATTCTTAATGTGTAGATTCTAATGGCCAATCTCTGATCCTCCACTGATTCCTTCCCCCTCTTTTTTGTCCTCATATTAGGGTTTAATCCCAGGGCCTTGAGCTTGCTCAGTGGGAATTCTACCACTTGACATACTTTTCCAGCCCCTGATTCTATCTCTTTTGTTGTCATTTCACTTGGCTTAATGGGTAGATAGACAAGAATTAAAAAGTTATATTTCATTTGTGAATTTCATCAAACTATTTAAACTTACAAACATTTTAACATCAGGGCCTTTACTAGGTAGGGAGTTTTAATAATTTTTTGATAGCTTAATTAAATTTATATAGTCGGTATGAATGTTTGAGATTATAGAAACACAGACACTGACACACACACACACACACACACACACACACACACACACACATAGATTTCCTACCCTCTTCCAATCAGGATGATAGGATTATTTTGAACTAAATATATTTTCTGTAATAAAATCTATCTTGCAAAAGGAGGAGAAAGTCCAGTATTAGAGTAATAAAATAGTGTGTTGTGCTTCAAGGCTTCTGGGGGTGATGTGAGGGTGTTTAATAAGTTTTATACTGTTTAGGGTAAAGAGTAAATAGAGTGAATTAATGATTTATTTGTAACTTATTATCTTTATTTGTAGAGTTACCTCACAGAAAAATTTGAAGCAATTTTTGATAAATCTATACTTAATCCATAAATTGATATATTAGTCCTTACTTCAGAGAGTACAGGAATTAAATTCACAAATATGTCTAAAGTGCTTAGAATAATGCCTAATTTAAACAGAGAATAAAATTAACCTCAGCAGTACCTTTTATATTAAACTATAAATCTGAAACTTTGGAAAAATAACTGTCAAGTAGATAAATAATATATTAAATAATTTACTGCAAAAATCATGTCTGTGAAGTAGTCTGGTAAGGGGGTGGTAGATAACTGACATTCAAACTGACAAGGAAAACTCACCAGTTCTGAAGAGTAAAGTCTGAAATCCTAAAACATATACAATAGCAGATCTACAAAAACAAAGCAAGCCAGGTGTGGACTCTTACATCAGTAATCCTAGCTACTTGGAAAGTAGAAATCAGGAAAATTGAAATTCAAAGCCAGCCAGGGAGAAACAGTTAGAGAGACCTCATCTGAACAAATGAAAAACAAAACAAAACTGGGTAATCTTAGTGGCTTCCCTGGTTCAGCCTAGAATTTTTCAGCCTCAACAATCAAGTGAAATAATCTCTCTCCCTCTTCACTCTCTCCTCTCTCTTCTCTCCTCTATCCTCTCTCCTCTCTTCTCTCTCTCTCTCTCTCACCTCCCTCCCCACTCCCCATACCAGTGCTGATGATCAAACCCAGGGCCTTGTGTATGTATGATATATGATATGACATTTTTCTGAATTGAATCTTAGTGGCTACTAAAGATATGTTTCAACTGAAACTATTAGATGGCATAGGTCCTATGTTCATTTTTCATGAAAAAGAAAAAACTAATTCTATAAAATAAGATTCCATTTTTATTGCATTGATGCTTTACCATCAGCACTTAAAATAGGGCACATGTTTATACCGAGATTATCTTGTCTATTTAACTTGTAAATTGATGTTTAGCCTAATGTAAAAGGAGAGAGTGATATTTTCACTCTCTCCTGGGAAAATCTGCACCTTAATTCAGTTGGTATTTCTGATGCCTAATTTGAAAACATACTGTAAGGAATATCACTTAAAATGGATATAATACAGAATTTTGGATAATTGATTGTTGAAATTAGAACTCAAAAGCTGTGTGTTCATTTTTACTAACTTTACCACTGTGTTATTAGTTAATACTGCTTTTCTGGTTTTAGAAATGTAATAAATCTATCACAGTGTTACTAATTAGAAAATTATTAAAAATAACCAATGCTACTATGAAAAGAAACATTTTATGATGTTTCATCATAGATTACTTGAAATAATTTATAATGAGAAAAAAATGCCCAATTATTATATCATTAATTTTATCACTGCTTTGTAAAATCAACAAAAAATAAAATGTGAAACTTTTTGAAATTTTGAAACACTGACACTGTTCGAAGAAGGTTGGCCTTTCTAAAACTCAAACTGACTGGAAAAGTTCAAATGACACAAGACCCTGTTCCTTTTATTCTTTTTAAGATAATGTTTCCACATATTGTTTGATTTGTCTCTTTCAAATCACTGATGAAATTTGTAATCTTATGGAATGGATATTTTTGAGGAAATGCCACCAAATTACTATGGTAAGTTTTCTTCTCGCCATTGTACAATCCTTCTTGAGAATAGAGGTCACATTTTTTCTAGCATAAGGAAAATAATTTTGTGGATTGGTGAGGGTGTTTGATTTATTTGGATGAAGTTCACAGAAATTTTGTGTCCTGGAATGGAAGTCCTGAGTTAAGTTAGATAATATTTTTACCTGATTTACATTTCCAATCCTGTGCAAGAAATCCCCCCAAAATACAAAACTTGAACCTTTCTCATATATGAGTATCTAGAAGCACATCAGAGTTCCTACTTTTCCAGATATTTAGTATTATCATTCATGAACTTGTTCTGAAATGTGTAAAAAACTACATTTATGCACAAACTCTGAAGTATTTTTTCATTGTACATGTTACATATGAACCAGGATGTGTATATAATATTATTAAAAATGTTTCCCAAACCTTCAAATATTTTAAGTATTTCATAAAAATCAAAAGCCAACACACTCTGAGGATTTCAAAAGAAAGAAGCAAAATAAAAAGGTATGGAGTAAACTAGACACAGTGACAGGCAGGAAGGAAATCAATGTAAAAGGACAAGAAAAATTTCAGGTGGACTATGAGAACTGTCAAAGCATGCTGAGGGCTGAAACAAGTATGGAAGGATGTCCAATAATACAATAAAAAGAGGGGTGTAGACGTTCTTTTTTTTCATCATAGCCTATGGAAAAGTTTATTCCTTATCTTTTTTTTTTCTTATTTATTGTCAAAGTGATGTACAGAGAGGTTAGAGTTTCATATGTTAGGCATTGGGCACATTTCTTATACTGTTTGTTACCTCCTCCCTCATTCCCCCCTCCTCCCTCCCCCTTTCCCTCTCCCCCATGAGTTGTTCAGTTGCTTTACACCAAACAGTTTTGCAAGTATTGCTTTTGTAGTCATTTGTCTTTTTATCTTTTGGGTCTCGATTTTGGTATTCCCTTTCAGTTTCCTAGTTCTAACACCAGTATATACAGTTTCCAATGCACTCAGATAAGATAAAGTGATAGTGTGGGTACAACCACCAAAAGGGATACAAGAGGATCATCAACAATAGAAGCTACGGTTTCACATGGCATGTTGAAAGTAATTACAACAGTGACATAACACTCGTTTCCTTAACATGGATTTCATTTCACTTAGCATTATCTTATGTATTCATAAGGGCATACTTAGGCTCTTGTGATCCTCTGCTGTGACTAGCCTAAACCTGTGCTAATTATTCCCTATGAGGGAGACCATAGAGTCCATGTTTCTTTGGGTCTGGCTCACTTCACTTAGTATAATTTTTTTCCAAGTCCTTCCATTTCCTTACAAATGGGCAATGTCATTCTTTCTGATAGAGGAATAAAATTCCATTGTGTGTATGTACCACAGTTTCCTGATCCATTCGTCTACTGAGGGGCATCTGGGTTGGTTCCATATTTTAGCTATGACAAATTGTGCTGCGATGAACATTGTTCCATCCCACCCCAGTACGAATGTCCTATATCAAGAAAACTAACCATAATAAATGTTGGAGGGGATGTGGCCAATATGGAACCGTACTTCATTGTTGGTGGGAATGAAAAGCTGGTTCAGCCACTCTGGCAAGCGGTATGGAGGTATGGGGGTTCCTCAGAAGGCTAAACATAAGAGCTCCCCTGTGACCCAGCAGCCCCACTTTTGGGCATCTACCCAAAGACCACAAACAAGAACACACTAGAAGTTTTTGTGAGACACTGCTTTTCCAAGATTATCTGAACTGAGAAGTCTTGGTCCTTTCTTCATTCTGAGTATATAATTTCCCAGAAGCTCCATATCTATAAAATTTTCAAGGTGATTTGTGATCTCCAACATATTACATGGTACCGTATAAGTATGTGGAGTTTGTACTGTGATATCACATTGGCATTCAAAAAGCTACAGATGGTAAAGCATTTTGTAGTTCAGATATTTGGTTTAGGAATGTTCAATCTGTATCTCTATGTATCAGAGTGAAAGGTGAAATAGTGTATGACTGCAGTACTAAAGTAAGCAGAATAAGTTTCTATTTACATTTGTATTGTGGAAATGATAACTTCATTAAATATTGAAATCTTTAATTATTACTTACAAGATAAAGTTTAGAAAGTATAGTTAATTATGTGAACTGATGTGCAAATACACACAAGACTTATCTGCACATACATTTTGTATGCCTCACATTTATTCTGATGTCTATTAATTTGCTTATTTTGATGAGCATCATTTTTTCTATTACTAAGGAATAAATTTTATGGAAGTAATTATTTGTCCTCAGAACTTCTTGTGAAGTGTTTGAATTGGTACACCACCCACATTCTGTGAATCCATGGGTCAATTCTAATTCTTAGGCCCCTACTGCATGTCACATGTCAGTTTGCTCTACTTATACTGGTATCAGATTGTTTTCTAGTTTATTTTAACATTTTCCCAATTGAGTTCTACAGCTTATGGTTATTAGATTTTTATGAAAATTGCTTTTTATTTTTGGCCAGTCCCGGGGCTTAGACTCGGGGCTTGAGCACTGTCCCTGGCTTCTTTTTGCTCAAGGCTAGCACTCTACTTCTTGAGCCACAGTGCCACTTCTGGCTTTTTCTATATATGTGGTGCTGAGGAGTCGAACCCAGGGCTTTATGTATATGAAGCAAGCACTCTATCACTAACCCTGAAAATTGCTTTTGAAATGGAAAATGTGTTTCCTAATGTTGCTATCCAAACCTTATTATTTTACTTGTGATGTTTCGTAATAGTCATATTCGAAGGTATGGAAAGATGTTTATACATACCTAAAAACCTGTCAATATTGTGACATTTCCTCCCCTTTCCCAGAGTAATGGAATTTCTTACTCCGATTCCATGAATCTCCCCAAACAGCCCTATGTAGTAAGTGTTGTCTGACAGTAGGTGGGCTGTCTCTTACATCTGTTCTCAGACCCACATACCCTCTATTACATGTTTCTACTTATTCCTCCTTCTGACTTCTTACAGCTCACTTTATTCTGAAGAACAGTGAAGGTTATGTTACTGTCAGTGTTAGAATATTATATTTTCTATATTTATAAAGATTCTGGAGAGTGAGCAATCTCTCACTTTCTATATACTGATGAAAATTTCATACACCAAGTAAAATAAAGCATAAATAATAGCAAGAATAACATGCGTTTTGAAGCTAAACAAATCTCTTAGAGTTAAATATCATCAAAAACTGCAATACTTTTAAATATACCTTAATATTTTCTTCACAAATTTCTCCACTTCCTTAGTTTTCCTCTTCATCCTTCTCCTCTTCTTTCTGTTCTGACTTCTTTATCTGGTTCTGGGGTTTGAACTCTGAGCCTTGCACTAGCTAGGTAATTTCCCTACTACTTCATCCATGTTACTAAGTCCATTTTGCTTTGGTTATTTTTTTTTTCAATCTGGTCTTGCATTTTTGCCTTGGGCAAGCCTAAGAATGTGGTGTTTATACCTATGCCTCCTGCATAGTTAGAATTATGGGTGCATACGATGGTTGGCACTTTGTTGAGACTGATTTCCCTAACTTTTTGCTCAGGCTTTCTTTGAATCATAGTTCTCCTGATCAACATCTCCTAAGTAGCTGGGATTTTAGGTGTAAAGCACTGCTCTGACCCTCCATTTCTTTTCTTACAATGCTTGTAAACATCAAGATAACACAAATATTCCAATAAACTACTGTTATATCGATACATCTAGTAAAATGACAAATTCCTATTAAATGATCTTTTCCTACCAATTTTTCCAAAAGCTTATACTACCCTAATTATGTTAGTTAGTTAGCAATATGTTGCTGTTTGTAGTAATACTGAGAAGGCTGAGATCTCAGTTTTTGAGTTCTGACTCTATTACTCGGTCTTGGGGTATAGGAAAATTCATTTCAGCTTTCAAGATCCTGTTTCTCTCATATAGAAAATAGTGTTGTCTGGACTTCCATCAAATCTACTTATATCAGCAATAAAGTTATACATAGACAAAAGTAGTAGCGGTCCTTTCCATTTCAGATGTTTGATATCAGAATTAAGAGGTATTAGGTATGAGTGAAATAAGCTGCAATACATTGAGCAAATGTGAGCCATTAATAGTTTTTATAGATTGGGTCAAACAGCTTCTTGGCGGACCCTTGCCAATGCATTTTATTTTATTTTTTATCAATTCTGGGGCTTGAACTCAGGGCCTGAGCACTGTCCCTGGCTTCTTTTTCCTCAAGGCTAACACTCTATCACTTGAGCCACAGAACTACCTCTGGATTTTCTGTATATGTGGTGCTGAGGAATCAAACATAGGGCTTCATGTATGAGGCAAGCACTCTACCACTAGGCCATATTCCCAGTGCCTTACCAATGCATTTTAAATCTACCTGATACTCAAAATTTATCATATAACTTAGATATTTAATACCTGGCAATGGCTCCCTTTATTTGTTAACATACTAAAGCTAATACATTTGTCATCTTGACTGACCCTTTCACTGGTTTGCATTGGGATACAAATCCTTCATGATCTACTCAAAAGAAACATCACACAGGTTCAACTTTTAGACATTGCTCACTGCAGCTTCTTTTTGCCTATCTTTCCTTTGCTGCTTTGTAAAGCTTGGCAAATCTTTCCTATTATTGAGATTTCATCTTAAATATCATTTCCAACTGGAAGGCATCTCTGCAAGTGCATCTCAAGTTCCTTTGCATATTTTTTCTTTTATAATGTCACATCATAATCATTGTTATAGTTTTCTAGTTTTTCCCTCAGCATACACTGCAAGTCAAGGACAATTTCTTATTCATGCCTCCTATCTGGGGGCACAGGGGTATTTTCTAAGCAGAGGCCCTGTGGTCAAATAAATAGATTAGGAATACAGGCTGTGAAACCTGAGTGAAAGTATTGGTTCTACCACTTCTTTGTTGTATCCACTGAGATGTTTATTTACCCTTTCTAAGACTATATCCTCAGCTTAAAATGAGAATAATCCCAGAGAAGACATGGTGCTCATTAATGCCTTGGATTCCATGCACAATACATATTAACTATTGTAATGATTATTGTGATGAGGATAATCAGTCAATATGTCTTTCTTATATGAAGTCATCTAAACCAAGTTTTTTCAATACTAGCTTCTTACAAACTGCACATGGCCTGGTAACAGTGGCTCATGCCTATAATCTTAGCTACTTCAGAGGTTGCGATTGTTGTAAGCTGGGTTCCAGGGCTATCTAGACAGAAAATGCTTGGGAGCTCTCTCTCAATGAAGAGCTGGCCTAAATGGCTTTGCATTGGCTATCCTAACTACTGGGAAGTTTGACACAGACAGATGGACTAAGCTCAGGCACATGTTCTGGTGGCAAGGGAAGCCCTAACTAAATAATAAGGAACACAACCAGGGGTGGAGTTCTGGTTCAGTAATAAGACTGCCCACTTTGCAAGCATGAGGATCTGGTTTGAAATACTAGATTACTAAATAAATACTGGGCATGGTAAAAAACAATTGTATTCTAGCTTAAGTGGTAATGAGTGTGCTTTGAAAATTTGAGGTCTGAGTTCAAATCCCAGCACCAAAAAATTTTAAAAATAGTGAAATTAAACCATTTTTAGAACATGTATTTTTCCTGTGAGATAACTAAATTTTATAAATTATCATAATGATGTAGATGGTGATGATGATAAAAAGAAAACAACTTGTATTTCTAAAAAAGTAGGCATCCTCTATAGATAAACTCCTCTATAGTTGAACTTCAGCTATGTCTTAGTGATTTGATATAAAATTTGAACAAAGATAATATATATTGAGTCTTCTTATAGATGAAAAATCCAACAAAAGAATCTTCATAACATGTTAGGTTTAATTTTAAAAAGCTTATTACTATACCTACTGAGAAAATAAAAAAAATCTGTCATGGAAGTAATAAGGGAATAAGGTAAAAATCACTATTTAAAAGACTTTAAGAACACTTTACAGTCCTCAGATAATGAGTACTAAATTAAGAGAATATATTGAAGTGGATCTGTGGTTCAAAGAGGTAGAGTACTAACCTTCTGCAAAAATACTCAGAGACAACATGCAGGTCCTGAGTTCAAGCTCCATGACTAACAAAAAAAGTAGAATATGTGATGTTCTTTGACTAGAACAGGAATTTTAAATTTAATATAATCTTAAAAAATTGAATAAGCAAAGAATACACATCCAAAGGTCTGAAAGTACTGTTTGTCCCCTAACATAAAATTTATTTTCTATACTTTAACTGATTATTGATTTTAGGAAGGTGGGGAGGGGCAGTGTAGAGAAACTGAATAATGAACTGAATAACGAAAGATTTCTTCTTTAATGAAATTACTTAAAATCTGATTTTAAGCAGGTTGTCTGCTCACAGTCCAAATTGGGAAATGTTATTGATTTTTAACAATGACACTAATGACAAGTATCTAAGTAAAGAGTTAATGCTGCTTATGAAGTATTACTGTATAGTCAGGAGCTGTCGGCTCACACCTGTAAACCTAGCTACTCAGGAGGCTTATAGATCTGAGGATCTCGGTTTCAAGCAAGTCCTGATAGAAAAGCCTTTGAGATTCTTCTAATTTACCAGCAAAGAAGCTGAAAGAGGAGGCATGGCTCAAATGGTAGCATCCCAGCCTTGAGAAGAAAAGGCTAAGCAAGAGTGAGGCGCTGAGTTCAAGCCCTAGTACTAGCAGTAAAACAAACAAACAAATAAAGAGTACATGGTCCAGTTTGAAATGATTAGTGAAAGGCATATTAATATATCTGATATAAAATTTTGAAGGTCAGTCAGCTGTTAACTTTCCATTATGCCATTCAAATAAATATAAATAAAATTTACAAGTATTTATGAAGTTTTGTAGTGCTTACACAATAGTTGATTACAAGTTTTGGCTTCATGTAAAGACAAAAACATTAATTCTAAAGCACTGTTAAACAAACCAAAGCTCTGCTGTACAGTTTTAATCTGATTATGATGATTAGTCTTAATATCTACTGTATATTTCATCTTTTTAAAGAGGCTTTCAAATTGAGTCATGAGATACAACTTGCTTATGTAATAAAGAACTATGTATACGCAATTGTTACATTGTCTAAATTTCCTAGTTTAGTTAGACAAAGCACATGTTATTTCAAATGCATTTAAGAGCATAATATAACAAAGGTATAATTTAAACTTGTCATTTAATTTTATATGTTAAAACATATTTATATGAATTGAAACTCGTTTCTCCTCTTCTACACATAATGTTGCTCTATTGGCCTCACTAAAATTAGTTTCCTATTGAAAATGAGAGAGAATAAAGACTCACTGGCCCTTTAGTGAAGAAAAGGAAAGAACTTTGGTGGTGGTGAGGACATTAGACCAAAAAATCACTTAAGTTTCATTACCAAAGGCTGTTCTGTATATCCTATCAATGGGCTAAACTTCATCCTCTTTAGGATCCTTTCCTACGAATTCTGGGCTCTACTAAAAAGTTCTATGAAAAGAATGTTACCTTAGTAAAGAATGACTTCTTCTCTGTTTCATACTTCTACTTCCTACTTCTGCTTCCTTTCACTTCTTCCTTCCCTTCCTTTCCACTTCCTCTCCCCTTTCCAGTCTCTTCACCTTTTCCCCTCCCCTCTCCTCTCCTCCCTTCCCTGCCTTTCCTCTCCATTCTTTCCTTCTTTCTTTTTGCCCTCTTTTTTCTTACAGGATCTTCCTATGTCACAATCCTTCTGCCTCATTCTCTGAGTGCATGCATTATAGGCCTGTTCTCTCTCCATTTTATATACTTACAGTATTTATGAGAAGATTGCAAAACTCTTAATTTTGTCCTTATATTTAGGTAGTGAAATACCAAAAGTATCTAAGGACTTCGTATACCAGTATATAATGAACTTCAGGAATCTCCTGTTCTTGTTATCAGCATCTTTGACTCTGCACTCTGCTCCTGAGTTGTCCAGGAACTAAACAGAGCTATTGTTAATGTTCATACCAAAAGCAGATATAAAAACAAATTAAAATTCTATAAGAAAGTATAAATTTGGGTATAGGAAGTTCAAATTCATTATTTGCTCAGTTTCTATTTTTCTCAATAGCATTAGCTCTAAAAGTGTAACCTAAAACATTCTAATTTCTGGAGGACAAGTTCATCAGTTTAGTTTTACGATAATATGGAAAGAGGTAATAAAAACTGTTTACCTTCACAAATGGTGACACCATTTCCTGAATAGCCCACATTGCAGTAGCAAGCTTCAGCTCCATTGCGAATTTCACATTTTGCATTTGGCAGACAGGGTGTTTTGGTGCAATTTTGAGTATAGAAGCAATTCAATAAAGTGGAGAAACACACTAAATAAAATAAATACATATTTTCAAAAAAAAGAAAACCTTCCTCCTTCTATATTGTTCAGTTAGAGTTCAGTAAATACCAATATTCTTTTTCTTCCTAAGTGTATATATTATAAAAATTTCCCAAGGGAGCATTTAGCTATACAATAGCACAAAAACAATCAAGTAAAATGATTAAAGCCTTGAAAAAAATTTAAATTTTACTTAGAAAATTTCAACCAAAGAAAATACAATAAAAATTCCAGCTTCATAAAAGAAAAGAAAATTAAGACCATTGTTTCATGATGATCCAAAATTACTCTTCACCCCAAAGTAAAATTCTTTTAAAGGCAGTTGCTGACTGTAAAGCAACTCTGTCTCTTCTGGGATTTATTTATTTATTTTCTAAAAACCAAGGCAGATCTGATACTGGGTCCTTTCAAAGTCAAATCCTTTTGTTATTTAAAAATAATATCTTAACATCTAGGAAAAAAGATGCAGTCGATTCTGTACACTAATGTTTTTTCCTGACAAAATTGTCTTGCATCTCTTTTACATTTGGGGAAATTAAAGAAAATTTCAACACACTGCCTAAAGACTGTTCTGTCAGAAACGAAACATCACCCAAGTACAACCAAGGAAATTGAAAGGAAATGAAACTTTCCTTGGGAGTTGTTGAAAATAAGGTTGGAAATGGGACTTTGTAGACTGTGAGGAAAAGATAAGAAAAAGCATAGGACGACGTTGCTTGCCTACTTGGAGATGAACTGTGATGAATCATGAAGTCATTGTTCCAAAAACAGTCATCTGAGATAAATTGTTATTTTCTTGTGCCACAAGATCTTAAAC
Organism: Perognathus longimembris pacificus; assembly: GCF_023159225.1. Taxonomy (NCBI): domain Eukaryota; kingdom Metazoa; phylum Chordata; class Mammalia; order Rodentia; family Heteromyidae; genus Perognathus; species Perognathus longimembris. The sequence goes on from NC_063167.1 coordinate 56,401,846, forward strand.
ATTCAATTTTGTATCTCAGGCCTACATTAGACTATACATATATCACCTAAACCAGAATTCATCCCCTTCAGAAATGTGATTTATTTTCTTTCAGCACAGCACCATCAAATTGGTGGCATATTAAGTGAGCCCAAAATCTAGGCAGGCAATGCTCTTAAATTTCAGGAAACTTCCCTCAAGTGTTAATGGTTTGGATTTCCCAAGTTTTGGGGGGAGATCACAAGAAAGGTCAAATCTGGACTTTGAGAGCTTGAGGGACTTAAGAGGAACAAAGAGCTAATAGTCCTGTGCTTAGACTATTAAGCTCTAGAGTTGAAAGGCCAAGGGGAAAAACATCCTGAGTAATACTAAGTTGACTTTCCTCCCAGCTTTTGCCAAACTTGCCATTTGAGCTTCATAGGGTAAAAACAATTCTGCCCCCTACAAAGGATCGCTTAACCTGAGGACTAGGGAGCCAGGCACTCACCTAGAAGCGGGAGGAATTTCATTGGCGGCGGCCGCGGTGGCGCTGGCTGCGGTGGTGAGTGGCTGGAGGTGAGGGCCCTATACCCAGGATGGCTGGGGCGGGCGCGGCGCGGCAGGGTCCGGGCTAGGCTCCCGTCCCTCTGACGCACCCGCTTCCTCTGGGACACTTTCCGGGCTCTTTTGTGTTAGAGTGTGTGTCAAGCCCTGTGTCTGCCGGCCATGTCCGGCCTCCAGCCCCGTTCCCCAGGCCACCTGGGCTCCATTCCCTGCAGAGTGACCGTCAGCAAGATTGCAGACCCACCCCAAAGTAGGAATCACTTATCCTGGGCTCAGCTTCCAGACTGCAGCCCAGTACTTAACCTTGCTGGGGAATCAGGCTCCTTGGGTATGAGGGTTAGAGCTGAGGTTAAAAATAGCTAAAAAGTAACCAAACCAACCACACAGTTCAAGCAAACAAAAGTGCCAGGTTTTGAGAATAAAACAAATAAAAAAGTATCAAATGCTGTTTTTCTTTTTCAAACAAAATTTGAAGTAAAACTCGGTCTTAACCTCTTTCCTTATCTCCAGAAAAATTTGTCCAATGTATATACTTTCCTTTTTGTATGTTTGTTATGTGAGTTGATTTAAAGAAACAACACTTCATGTTGGAACATAGAGACACTTCTAGCTAAAATATTGAAAATAGCTGACAGGCACAATAATCTTCAATGACAGAATTGGTTGCCTGATGGGTGGAGCTGGGGTATAGACTGTAGAAATGCACAAAGGAAAAACTTGGAGGTAATGGCAATGTTCCATCTTGATTCAGATGGTGAATGCATGAATCCATGGGTTTACCAAAATTCATCCAACTGGACACCTAAGCCCAGACCATTGATGTATGTAAGTTAAAGAAATTATATTTTGTGCAAGTGTTAGGAAGCTGAGTTTAAAGAAGTGCTTTATCTTCATGCCCTGCCTCAGCTCAGGCCATTATTGCTCTAACTAATTGAGCACAACTTTGTCACATTTTTATGTTTAATTTTACATTTAATTTTACATTTCTTTGAATATGGACTGTGTATTGACTTTGTACAGAGAGCATTGTCTCAAAGATGAACAGCTGTTGCCACTGGACTTCATGGAGATTCAAAGCAGTGGAACAATTGAAATGAATCAGAATGACACAAGCCACTTATGTAGAGACACATCTGCCTGGTTCAGGACAGCTATTTCCTAGACCTTTGCTAGCTTCATTTGAGATGGGAAAAGCAGTTAATTGGACTGACTCTGCAGTAGATAAGATATAGGAGTTACAGAGGGAGTATGCACCTTTCCCAGTATAAGTAGCTGGCCTTGAATTCTAGGTAGACTGCTTTGCTCTAAGGCCATGATGTATTTACTCAACAGCGGCACTGCCCCCTAGAAGGGACTGCAAAAATGTGGAATGTTAGATAGGGATGGATATTCAGGAAGTTTGAAAGGGTGATTTGAATGCACATGATAGCATAAAATATTTTTGATAATTGTTTTTCTTTTAATTTTTTCTTTTTCTCTGTCTTTTAACCAGATAGTAATTCCATGGGAAAAAATCAGACAGCAGTCCAAATGATTAGGTTTTAAGGCAATATCAAACACAAAAAAGCAAGAATAAACTAAGAGTAGTCGCAGAAACAGCTCCAACATGAATAGGAGTGTTAGAGGGGGGAAGATTGGTACAGAATCTAAAAAGAAGTAGATAAAAGCCAAATTGATGGCCTAGTAAGGTTGGTAAGGTCTCAATCTGATGCTTGCCTGGATTATAAAGGACATATTTGAGACTAACTGAGATGATTTTCTGAGTGTATGAGTGGCAAAAGGTTAGAACCATTGGAAAAAAAAACACAGGAAAGCCAGAATGAAGATTAGCTTTGTTGGGAAAAGAGAGATGACTTGTGTCTGTTCTGTTGAATTGAAAGCATTCTGATGATGTGACTCTGTTTATGTTATGTCAAATGAAGTAAAATTTGAGTGTACTGTATTTACATAGAACCTGTCATTGGGAAGCTTAAATACAAAGATACATTATTTTCTGAGACGAACACTGAAACCGAATATTTATTTTAAAAATATTATCCTAAAATACTTTATTTTCTATACCTGCTATATATATAAATATATTATTCCAAAAGTCATTAAAAACAGTGCAATCTTAAAAAATATTTTTTTCTGTACCTTGCTTAAAATTAACAAAGGTAAATTAAATTTTGAATTTTATATTTTTTCAACCTTTCTTTTAGCATGCATGTTCTTGTTAAGAGGTCAGAGTTTATTTATACACCTCATAAAACTGATAGCATACAAGTGAACATAGTGTTTAGCAGTGCTTCTAAATTTTGAGATAGTTCACTGTAAAAATATATTGCTTGAAGAAGTCTGTATTTTCTAAGGAATAAATAGAATAGTTTTTATAGCATAGTATATAAGTGAACACAGGGTATGTACTAGATTCTAAGTTTTAAGATAGTTCGTTGTAAAGTGTATTGCTTGAAAAAGTCTGTATTTTCTAAAGAATGGATAGCTATAAGAACACGGGTCCTTTGACTTTATATTACTTAAGAAAATACTTCAGAATTTTCAGGCAAAAAGCGACTTTGTCAGCAAAAGAAATGCATATTTGAGAAAAGTTAATCTCAAGATAATATTAAAATATAAGTCTTAACTTTTATCAATAAATTTCATTTGGTTACCTCTATGACAGGTTGAACTTTAGAAGATACCACAGTCACTGAAAGCTTGCCTAACTATAACACATGGACGTTAAGTTATTTCAACTTTCTACCTGATGTGGCTTTAGTGTGAGATCTTATCAAATCTATGAATAACTGTTTCTAAGTGCCAAATGAAACAGTATTTCCTTTAAAAGTTCTTGGACAGGTTGGAGTTCACCATGGACAGAAATCACTGTGAAGACTTGGATTTCATTCTAGATTTATCCTGAGAGTAAATTTCCTTACCTTGCTTGGGGGTGTGGTGGTGGAAGTGTATGATCTGTTGACTCCTTCTTCTGTGGAAATAACAAATTCCTTTCCTGTTGGATCACAGTGTGTGTAACACAGTATGCTGCATGGCAGAAACATCAGATATTCATACTTTCTAAATAAGGGAAATTAGCACACAGGTTTTATAGACTTTGGGGTCAGCACTAGGAATATACTGATCCTTCCTGATGTTCTTGTGATAGTATCTAACTCTCATCTATTGTACAAGGGAACTCAAGTGAACACACCAGACGGTGGACTTGCCTGAAAACATCTTTTTAACTTGATCTCACAGAACTTGAAGATCACAAATACAGTTCTGATGTCTTTTGTTGATTCATATGCCATCTGAGTATGATAGATCTAAAATGAAAATGGTGAGTTGATTAAATAAGCTTCTAAAATTGTGTAAGAAAAAAATTGTCAAAATGCATAGTTTTCCTACTAGCTTTCCTGCTAGTAATTTTCTCAGTAGAAGAGTGTGCACCCTGCATCTGGTGATTTACAAGGTTGCTTCGAAGGGAGGAGACACTAGTTCCTTTCCAAGCTGGTTGTTCAATTGTTTTGTGACCTTCAGAAAAACCACTAAATCTTTCCGTTATTCTGTTTAACATTTACACGTGTCCTCGTTTTGTATGTTTTCTTCTCAAAGTTCTCTTTGTAAAGATTTATAAACCAGCACTCACACTTAGTAAAACAGATCTTTTTTTTTCTAGGCAGACATCATTTATTTAAGGAGGAGAGAGACAGAGAGATATGGAGAAAGCACCTGTATCTATACTGTTTGCCTGTTACCAGACTTTCCAATTATTTCATTAATTTATTTACTTTAATTGGGGACTTATCATGATACACAAATATTAAACAGACCTCATTTTTAAAAGGGCAGCTTCCTTTTTGGTGAAAATCATCTGCCATTTATTATTGTTACAGTTTTAGCTATGCTTTCAATATATTTTAACATAGATTCACTGGTAGATATCTCGTTTACTGAATTGTTCAAAACAATGTCTTGAAAGATCACATAATTCATCCAGACATGTAAATAGTTTAAATTATATGGTTTTGTTATACATTGCACTTTAGTTTAACTTCACCTCTGCGTTCTTCAATCACTAGTTCATCATATTTTCTTACAATTCACCGTATTTTTTCACCTTTCAGGAAAATTAAATATCACAGTTATTTTCTAAGAGCAATTACCATCCATTGTTACTGACAGGTATGCGAAGACACAACTTTGAAGCTCAGGATCTGGGAAAGTCATTTTTTACTTCCTATCATTTTGAAAAAAATATTTCTTTATTCTTACTCTTTGTTTCCTGTTTCATCACATCTTCAATCTTGGACAAGATTTAATATTCATTTGTTACCTGTTTTATTAAGAGCTTTCTATATGGTAACTAGCTTAAATAATAGAAATATTTTGGAAATACAAATTTAATGAATTAATTAACTGATGATCATTTGCAATTTGTCTTATACTTTAAGTTTTTTCATTAACAATGAAAATCAGATCTGCTTATTCATCTATATTGTCACTTTAACTATAAATGAAGATAAATGGTACCATCTCCAAATAATTGCAAGTGTAAGTTTGCTCTCAATGAAGTAATTAGGTGAATTTAAAGGCCAAACAGTATGTAACTTTTCAAAAATTTGTGACACCCTGAATGCATGATTAATATGTAACTATAAATTAACATTTTAAAACACATACCACATATTTAATCCATAAAACACTATCAAATGCATGTGTTAAATTGTTTTTCATAAGTTGCACTAGTTTCTTTTTCATTATTCATAAGTAATTTAGAATTTCTAAGATTATAGTAAGTAATCTTATTCTACCTTCTTGTCTTACTAACATAATGACATTATAGTCATTTAAAAACTATCATTAAAGCTAGGAATCAGTGGCTCATGCCTGCAATCCTATCTACTCAGGGGGACATGAGGATCCTGGTTCAAAGCCAGCCCAGGCAGGAAAGGCCATGAGACTCTTACCTGAAAACCAGAAGTTGACTGTGGCTCAAGTTGGTGAGGGTGCTAGCATTGAGTTAAAGAGCTCAGGGACAGTGCCCAAGCCCAGAGTTCAAGCTCTATGACAGACCAAAAAAAAAAAAAAAGGAACCAAAAACAATGCAACAGTGATACTTTCAAGACAATATGTTGGAAATTAACTGTACAGTTGCGGGGGAGGGCCAGGGAAGAGGGAAAGTGGGAGAAAAAGGTGCCTTGTGCCTGATAGGCAAGTCCATTTTCAGGTAATATTATTAATATTCAGGTAATATGATTATTAATTAATATTATTCAGGTAATTATTATTAATATTAGTGCATAGTTAAAACAAAGCCATCTAGACTATAGTTGCAGTTAGCTGTAAAAATATTTTTCATTAAAAACTACAGATTATACTAAATTACATAAATCAATATAAGTGACCCTTAATCTTGAGCTAGAGATTCTATTTCAGAAAGTTCTTCATTTTACTTAATTAAGTTAGAAGATAAAAATAAGAGTCTAGGGGAGGGGGAAGGAGGGATGAGGGAGGAGGTAGCAAGTTGGATAAGAAATGTACTCATTGCCTTACATATGAAACTGTAACCCCTTTGTATATCACTTTGACAATAAAGAAATGAAAAACCAAGATTCTAGTATCAGTTGTTCACATTTTCTATATTATAGACACTTCTGATTTTGCTTAAAACAAGTGAGATACATAAAAAGTATCTCAAGTCTTTATTACCTGGTCTGCATTAGTTAAAATACCAATGTTTCTATTAAAAGATTAATAGTATTCACTTTTAGTAAGATTTTATAATTATTGCTCATTTTATTTTTATTCCTAATAGAATTCTATCACTAACAAAGTACCTTCTCATATTCCTTAAAAATCCACATTTTTGAGAGCAATATTACACTCTTACTTGAAAGAAATCACTTCTGAAAACTTCCTAATAATAATACATATCACTAAAATTGCAAGTTCTCTGTTGACTATTTTCCTTTTTTGGAAGCTGAGATTAATTTTATGCATTGCTTATACTTTCAGAGCTAAGATTGATAAGGTTGAAGAGACACATCTTGTTTACAGTTTTCTGTTGTACATTACTGTAGCATTTAAGAGAAACCATATGATTATGGCCTTAGAGCTTGTTCTGTAAATATACTAATCTTGTTCCATTTCCCTACTGTCTTTGTCAATAGAATGACTAAATATCATCCTGTTATTTTGTTTTGTTCTTTTATTTTCCTGAAGGACATATAAGGCTGTCAACAGTATAGATTAATTTTGTACATCTGTCATAATAAAATGCTCACACCTCACAAACTGATATTTGAATTTAAAGTGTATTTCCTTACCCTGAAAATATTACAGGAAGGAATAGGAAAAACACTAGGGCTTCTTGGCACAGGTTAAAATTTTCTTAATAAAGATCCAGAAACACAAGTCAAAGAAAGGTTGAACAAATGGGATTGCATCAAACTGCAGAGTTTCTGCATGGCAAAGGACATAGCTGGCAAGATAAATAGAAAGTCCACAGATTGCAAGTCAATCTTCACTGGCCATACAACAGACAAAAGCTTCATATGTAAAATATACTTAGAATTCAGAAAATTAAGTTCTGCCAAGACAAATACTCAAAGAAACAACGGCCCTATTAATAAGTAGACTAAAGACTTAAGGAGAGACTTCTTTGAAGAGGAAATCAGAATGGCCAATAGACACATGATGAAGTGCTCAACACCTCTGTCCATAAAAGAAATGCAAATCAAAACAACATTGAGATTCCACCTCACCCCAGTGAGAATGACCATTATCAAGAAAACTAATAACAACAGATGTGGTAGGGATGTGGCCAGAAGAGAACTGCCAGTGGGAGTGTAAACTTGTTCAACCATTCTGGAAAGCAGTGTGGAGGTTCTTCAAAAGGCTAAACATAGAGCTCTGCTATTACCCGGCAACCTCACTTTTGGGCATTTACCTAATGGATAACAAACAAGGCATATTAAAGTTACCATCAGAGCTGTGTTCATTGCAGCATTATTTACCATAGCTACTAAAATATGGAACCAATATGAATTGAGCTAGACCAATATGAATTGAGCCAGACCCAAAGAAACGTTAGTCTCTATAGTTTCCTTCATTGGTACTAAATAGTTTATGTCTAGGATAGTCCTAGCAGAGCACCACAGTTGCTATATGACTATGTACATATGATCATATAAGATGGTGCTAAGCAAAATAAACTCCAAGATGTGGAAACAAGTGGTTTTTCGTTGTTGTTATTTTTAATGTCCCATTTGTAATAATTTCTTTTTTCCTGTGTTTTAATTCCCTGTGGTTTATCCCCTGTTATCACTGTATTTGATTTTGGTACCCTAGATACTGAATATACATTTTTCTGATTAGGGAAGGGAAGGGGAACATCAAAATGGTGAGACAAAGGATAAAAGGGAAACCAATGCAACAATGATACTCACAAGACAATATGATGGAAATTAACTGTACAACCCAGAGTGGGGGGATTGAGGTGGAGAGAAGTTGGGAGAGAAATGAGGGAGGAGGTAATCAGTTTGAGAAGAAATGTACTGACTACCCTATGTATGTAACTGTAACCACTCTGAACATCACCTTGACAATAAAATTAAATTTAAAAATTAAGTCATTGTCATATGCAAAACTTTTATGGTGCAAAACACTGTGGCTCAGCTGAGTGTTGCAGAATACTGAAGAAGTCTAGGAAAGTAAAGGAAGTTGCCTAGATACAAATACATTAATGTATATTATCCCATTCCCAGCCTATTAATATATTTCTCAAGTATAAGTCACGTGACTCACTCACTGGAGGTATTATCATTAATAGTCCATATTAGGTATACAATAATTAAGACACTGGAACCAATAGAATGGAAAATAATTTTAATTTCCTTACTTTATTTCAAAACTTGTGTCCTAATTCAGGTCATCATGCAATGTTCATACTTTTCTTGGTTTCCAATGCCTATTAATTGACCAGTTCCTTCAACTCATTTTGCTTTAGTTATTTTTCAATTTTTAAAATTAGTGATCTATATTTTCAAGCAGATAGGTCTTGACGACACTATGATCCTCTGGATCTCTGCCTACTCAATGAAGTTCCAAGTTATGGACATGCAAACCTATTGTAATTGAATTGGTTTATTTTAGCTTATTTAACTTGATGAATCCTGAATGTTTTAGTGTTTCTTCAATGGCAGCCTCTTTAGAACTCCATTCACTGCATGCCAAAGGTCTACAGTATTTTGTCCTTTGGATCTTGTTTAAGAGACTTCTGGCCAAGTCTGTCAAAGACATTGTTGTTACAGAGCCTCACTGTGGTTCAGGGCATCTTGAGAGATGGACAATTTGCAAGAATCCTACTCAAACTGGCTCAAGATAAGTGGTTTATCTTACTAGTCATGGGAACTGATCAATGCATTCATGAATGTAGAATCCTAATAATCTCTTAATAGGTGCCTAGTCCCATATATTAAATTTTTTTCATGGATATTACAAGTCAGTATAGTCTGTAAAGGAATGAACTGTAATTGTCCATAAATGCCTATTACTTTTTGTTTATTTATATTTGATGTCTAGTTATTCAAACAGTATTACAACCAACAAACATTTTTGCAACATTTATTAGAAGATAATAGCTTCTTTGGACTTTATACTCAAATTCCTTGCACATTTTGAGCTTCTTTGCCCATTCTGGGCTTTTCAATTTGTTAGGTAAATTAAAATGGTTACCTCTGATTAAAATATAACTTACCTCAATGCAACTTGAACAATAAAAATGGTGAAACTGCTCATGAATTCTTCCTCAGTATACTCTGGCTTCTATTAAAAATAACGACAATCCTTCAAGATTTCAAAGAAAGCCATAAGGATTTGGCTCAAAAGGTTACTGAAATATTTCCAATATTGACATGGTAGCTTTTGTAGATTATGAAGACAGCTATTAAAATATGAAAGTATTTATCCAAGCAACGTGAAAAACAGCAAGCCATAGCATGCTAAAAATGATAACAGAATCTTAATTTATAACTATTGTTTGTTTTGTAACATTTTGTAACAGAATCCTGGGCTTTGAGTGAAGCAAGTGTGTCTTATTGTATTATTTATTTCTTTATTTATTTTGCCAGTCCTGGGCATTGGACTCAGGACATGAACACTGCCCCTGGTTTCTTTTTGCTCAAGGCCAACATTCTACCACTTGAGCCACAGAGCCACTTCTGGCTCTTTCTGTTTATGTGGTGCCAAGGAACCAAACTCAGGGCTTCATGCATGACAGGCAAGCACTCTATCGCAAAGCCATATTCCCAGCCCCAAGTGTGTTTCATTGATAAGGCCTTTTTTGTTGTTGTTGTTGCCAGTCCTAGAGCTTGAACTCAGGGCCTGAGCACTGTCCCTGGCTTCCTTTTTGTTCGAGGCTAGCACTCTGCCACTTGAGCCTCAGCACCACTTCTGGCCTTTTCTATATATGTAGTGCTGGGGAATCGAACCCAGGGCTTCATGTATAGGAGGCAAGCACTCTTGCCACTAGGCCACATTCCCATCCCTGATAAGGCCTTTTGATTGCTTAAATAGTTGACACCTTAAGTGAAATGCTTAGAGATCATAGATTCATTGTTAAAATGGACAGTTCTAGTTTTTCTCTCAAATGAAATTTATCAAAAAATATTAGCTTACTGTTACTGGCAGGTTTACTTTCAAGAGGGGATATGAGTAGCATTTTGGTCTTTAGAAGTAGTTTCTTGATAATTTTATTTTTCAAATACATTAACTCTTTTGCTGTCTATCCACATTTATTTCTCCTCTTTCATTCTCTCTTTCCTTTCTTCCTTCCTTCCTTCCTTCCTTCCTTCCTTCCTTCCTTCCTTCCTTCCTTCCTTCCTTCCTTCCTTCCTTCCTTCCTTCTTTCTTTCTTTCTTTCTTTCTTTCTTTCTTTCTTTCTTTCTTTCTTTCTTTCTTTCTTTCTTAATTTCTTTTTCTCTCTGTCTCAGTGTCTCTGTCTCTGTCTCTGTCTCTGTCTCTCTCTCTCTCTCTCTCTCTCTTTCTTTCTTCTTTCTTTCTTTTGTGTTGGTTCTGAGCTTGAACTCAAGGCTTGGGCACCACCCTTGAGATTTTGTGCTCAATGCTTGGCCACATACTTGGCCACATACTTGGGACACAGTTCTACTTCTGGATTTTTGATGATTAGTTGGAGATAAGAGAGTCATGGATTTTCCTGCCTGGGCTGGCATCAAATCATGATCTTCAGATCTCAGTCTCTTGAATAGCAATAGCTAAAACTATAGGCATGAGCTACCAGTGCCTGTCCAAAATTTATTTTTCATTAGAAGTAATGTTTTGCAATTCATATTCCTTTAGGAAATTATCATTATAGTTAAGTTTCATGAGGATTTTGAGCAATCATTATGAAACGTTAGAAGTACATTTTCAATTATAAATTAAACAAATATTTTGTACTATGGTCTACTAAGAAACAGAATGAATACTTTGGGGTTGAGACATGAAAATTTGGGTGTGAGGAAAACCAAGTCAAAGAGTTAAGTGACAACCTGTCTCAAAGAAGCCAGGGGAACTGGTGAACATGCGTTTTCCCAGGTACTTGTGAGGTGGAGATAGAAGATTGTAGTCCAAGGCAGGTCAAGGAAAAAGCTCAAGACCTTACCTGAAAAATAAATGAAAAGCAAAGAATGACTGGAGGGATGGCTCAAGTATCAGAGGTCTTGTGTAGTAAGACGAAGTCCCAGTTTTTCACTAAAGGAAATAAAATAGAATGAGAATAATTTACAGACCATTATGTTATAAACAAAGATACCTTTTGCTCTGTGATGATTGCTTATCTCCTTTCTTCTGTCTGTCCTCTTGCGTTAATTTTTATGCTTTGATTGATTTTTTTGTCTGTCTTAGTACTGGGATTTATAAATAAATAGGATGCCACAAATCAAGGCAGCAAACTCTTTTCAGCTATGAATATGTAATTTTAAGTCTCATTCTGTGCCTACTCAAGATTGTGAAAATCTGAATGTACCTATAGCCACTCTGTAAATACCTTGACAATAAAATTAAATTTAAAAATAAAATAAAAGATGTCTTCAAGTGTAGGTCAATATAGTCAATGTAAACTCATGAATAGGTTTTTTTCTTCAGATTATTCCCCAATGCTGGAAAAGATTTTTGAGTCTGTATTAGTCAAGAGAATGGTGCAGAAAGAGGTTTTTAAGTAACTCCAAATACATTAATTTCTTCATCTTCAAATAATATGTCTCTGAGTTGATAATCTTGAAAATTTTCAAAACAAGATTTAGGGTTTTCCTGAATTGCAAACTCTTTTGTTTTTAGCAAACTATATAGCTTGCTTCCCTTACAAAGAAATGGTTGGGTGTCCTTTTCTATAACTTTATCATGGATAGATAGACATTTAGTACAATTTTGACTGTATCAGTTTCATTTTTTAATAGTCCAATAATTTGGTATGTTTTTAATTTAGAGTAGAACTTGTGCCTCTGAAAGGAGATTTAAAACACTTAAATATACCTGCCTATTTGTACTTATTTGCATAGATAGGGATAGACTAGATTAGTAATTGAATTGTCTTTTCATATTAATTATGCTATGTAGTCAAAAATCATAAAAGAGTTAATTTCCAGATTTTATACAGCTAATAGAGATGCCTTAAGGCTATAAAAATGTTATATATTGATATTTAATGTAGCCTGAACTACTAAAATGATCACAAGTACTGTTTTAAGTATAAAGACTTTTCAATCATATGATATTAAGCAAAGATTATACAAAATTATACATATAGTAGTATTTACAATAAAAAACTACCAGATAGTAAATACTCATAATGACATAGGTACATTAAAGTACCTGATGGAGAGAAATTAATGTACATTTATCACACATGATGGATATGCACCACTATTTTAGAAATGAACACCTGAATATGAAACTTATCTACCTGCCAATTTTCCTGGATAGAAAAAATAAAATAGATAAAATGTCATAAGTAGGAAGGCAATATTTGTACCATGAAACATTAATAAAACAGGATATTAGACTGCCTGAATTAAGTCAATTATGAAAATTAAAGAGTTTATGATCTCACACATGGAATCTAACAAAGCCAGCCTGTTAGAAACAGTATAGTGGGTGGTGATCAAGAACTGACTGTGGGTCATAGGAAACATGTTTCAGTTATGGAGGTTGAGCAAACTCAGGAGAGCTAGCATACATCATGAAAAGTAGAGCTAATAACGCAGCCCAACTCCAGAAACTTAAAAATTTGTGCATTCAACATGTACAGCCTGATTTATTTAAATAGTACATTATAAAAACTATTTAGATGTATTTTCAGGTATAAGTTATTGTAAGTATTCTTGTGATGATTTAAATTATAAATGAAGGTGTGCATAGGTGTGCATACCACATCATTTTATATAAGGAACATGAGTATCAATGGATTCTGCTATACAAACAGGTCTTGGAATCAGTCATTCAATGTGCCTAGTGATTGGCAATACTGATTGCTTCCTTGAAATTTTCTGAGAGTAGGTTTTACATAGTCTCAACACAGACACACAGAAAAAAGTAACCATGAATAGTGATAGACAAATTAATCCATTTGATTAAATTAGCTATTACATGTGCATATCAAAATATTATGTTTTATACATTAAGTACATATGATTTTTATTAATTATACCTCAATAAAACTGAAAAGACACAGCAATGAAACATGTGTCCAATGCCATCTGCCAAGAAATGGTAGTGCCAAGAGCTTATCCCAGAGCCTGTGGTTTCACTATCAAATGAGTAGCTTAAAATTTAATTCTCTATGATCCATAACAATGAACTTGTTAAACACTCAAAAATTCAGCATGAGGACACATATATAAATACATACATTACTTTGTATTTACACATGTACAATGTTGAAGAGTGTTGTGTACTAATTCACTCCACTTTTGGGTTTGTGTTCTAACAGTTTGGTATTGCATCTTGATAAAGTAGATCCACCTCTTCCTGTTGGAGCAACAGGAAAACAAATTTCCTCTTTCCAAGAGTGGCCTCAACAATTCACCCAGTAGCTAGGTCAATTATTGTCAGGAAAACATCTGAATGTCAAAAAAATTGGAGCTGTTATTTTACATGAAATGTCTTTCTGTTTTAGTGGGCAATTGTAAGTCATTTTGTTCATCTTAATGCATTCACTTTTTTGGCTCTGGTTTTGGACTAACATTCTTACTGACTCACAGGCATATCACTGTCCCACATCAAGTATGCTCCAGGAAATGTGTTAATGTGTAAAGGTTGGAGCAAATAGTTCTTGAATCATGTTCTAAGGACATTCCTGACCCTATCCTTGAGTACTCTTGCTCTTATGGCAGGATAGAGATGCCACAATCAAACCATTGGTCCTTTTTGTTTTTGAATGCTGTGGAGAAACTATGCATGGTGACAGAAATGTAAAAGGCAGTAAGACAGTTGGGAACCTGGCAATTTGTATTCCTGATATTATGTTTAAACCTTTCATCTTTATGTGATACTCTCACTTGGGTTTGTTATAAACACGCACACACATATAATAGATGCTATATTTAGATCTAGATATTATAAATGACTATGTACATATATGTATGTGTATGTACATACATACATACATATGTACATACATGCATATGTACATACACATACATATATGTATACATATGATATTTTCCCAAACTGCAGTTCTCTGCATCTTTTCATTATTTCCCTCTTCAAACAAAAAGCAACAATCTCCCCCAACAGATAAAATCTGAAACTGAAGGTAACACTTTCAATCCAAGCAGTTCCATTCTGTTACTCAGATAACACAATCCTCCAATCACTTTTGTCTTCTCTGTCTTACACCAGAGAAAATCCTGTGAGCTCTGTTTCCCAAATCCATTGAAGATCATAAGATCTCTTTGATCCTGTCTAAGCCACCAGCAGGCCTCTTCTGGACTTCTGGAGTCTCTCTCTCTCTCTCTCTCTCTCTCTCTCTCTCTCTCTCTCTCTCTCTCTTCTCTCTCTCTCTCTTTCTCTCTCTCTCTTTCTCTCTCTCTCCCTCTCTCTCTTAAATTTAATTTTATTGTCAAGTTGATGTACAGAGGGGTTATAATTAAATATTTAAGATAGTAAGTACATTTCTTGTTCAACTTGTTACCTCCTCCCTCATTTTTCCCCCATCTCCCCAATTCCCCACCCCAGTTGTACAGTCAATTTCCAATATATTGTCTTGTGAGTATTGCTGTTTCCATCACTCTCTTAATTGGACTTTCCACTCCTATCATGACCCTGGTATTGACTGTGTCTAACATAGTACCAGAGTTATCCTTTTAAAATGGACTTTGTGTAGTACAACTCTATTTAGAAACATCTTGTGACAGCCTAAGCCCATCCATTAACTCCCAGTGCCTACAATAATATGTAGTCATTTCTACTGCTCTAACTATACTCCTCTGCTTTTTAACTCCAATGATCCTGTATTAGGGCCAGTGCTAGTCTACTCAGACATTTTTACTTGGAGGTCTCTTGTGTAAAAATATTCCCCAGCTTTCACATACCTCTGTCTATTTCAGACCACCTGCTCCACACAGTCACCTAGCATGTGAATTTCAGGTATATGCTTAAATATCACCTTGAAATAAAGCCTTTCCTGATTACTCTACTTATGGTCACACTCTTTGTCCTGTCCCAGCCCCCTTAATCATTCGATTATAGTCATGAGCCAAACAAAAATGTCAAAAACTATCTAGCTGCCCCTCTCTTTGTCAGAAACAGAATCCTGAAGATATTCATGTTGGTGTGGGTGTAGATGAAGGGAAATTTTATATTTTAGCACAACCAGGTAAGGAAATAAAATAACCTATCATTCAAGAATTCTGTTTTTAGATGCCTAAGTCAAGTTCTTAGACATTGATTCTGGGAGACAAAACAAAGCAGCTCTGTTTGTCAAGCAAACAGACACAAAAAATGATTGAAAGCAATCTATATGAAGGTTGAAAATAAATATTCCTAAGAAAACAAGTATATTCCCATAAAACAAAATACAACAAAAAAGAAATAAAATAAAACAAAATGTTAAATGGATATATATGAAAACAATAAAGAAAAAAATTATATTACCAGAAGGTAACATTCAATCATCCACCATTTATTTGTATAAGTCTCCAAAATATAACTTTATTTTCCTACAATAGATGATTTATACTGGAACAATTAAAAGCAAGGGAATTATGCACAAAGAAACCAAGATAGTAGTTTTTTTCTGGGTGAGATAAAAGAGTAGCACTGGTGGGAAATATGGGTTTATATTTATGTATACATGGTCTTTATATCTCACAATTAATAATAAGACACTAACATATTAGGAACAATGAAATGTGAATAGATGATGCTAGCTTTTATTTTTAAAACTATTAAAACCATCCCTGTTATTTTTCTTCTGTTCCCCATGGTATTTGCTCTTTTAAACTTAAGTACTTAAAGATATATTCCCTCAGAAGGGAGCCAGCACATATTAAATATCAGCAAATATAACATTTATGTTTATGCATTTTTGTTGTATTCTTTAAGTTAATGTTACTTAAACAAGATGGTCTCTCATTTACCTATTCAAATCATTTTACTCTTGTTGAATTGTAATGAGCCAGGCTATTTTCAAGCCCTGTCAATATAATTCCCATCATTAATTATTCATGAAGATAAAGTAGTTTGCAGTTCAATAAATTTCACATTTTGTCTTTTTATTGGAATATGTATGTTTTTAAAATATTTAACACCTTTAAAGTAGAAACTATCATGTACTTTGAAATGTTAATTCATTGACTATAAAATTTTAAGAGAACTTGTTAATCTTACTATCCTAACATAAATTTTAAAATACCATTTCTTACAAAAGTAAATAATTGTAATAAAACTAGTTATATGTGGATATAAGCATGTATTCAGATAATTTTTGAATGAATTATTAATCATTGCCAATACATTGTGTGAATTAATGTGTTAAAAAAACAGACTTCCAGGAAAGATAGAAAAATTAAATTCATAAAATTAAATTCATATTCTACAAAATTAAGAAAACTGAGTGAAGAGTTGGGTTGGGAGGGGAGGGGGAAATGGTGAAAGGGGTGACATTGATGAAGATACATTGTATTTATATACTATTTTGTTGAATGTTAACTCCTTTGTAAAACTGCATAAAGATAAAAATAAATAAAAGCTAAATAAATAAAATAAGAAAGAATAACATAGATGTAGGGAATATGATCAAAGTACGTTATAACATGTGTTGTAAAAATTACAATGAAGCTTCTTGTATAATTAACTTATGCTAATAAAATTTAAGAAGTAACAGTACTTATATTTCTTGACCAAGATATCTACTCTGGTTGTATAAGCAAATTGAGAACTGTCTCTCTCTCTCTCTTAGCTGATTTGCTACTGCTATAACAGAATAACACCGACTAGGCAAGTTATTTGAAAATCAGACATTAATTAGATTCTTCATTCCGAGCTGAGAAGTCTGAGCTTTCTAAGCCACAAAATGTAAGGGACTTCATGCTGGGTGAGTGGGAAATAGTCTAGCCTCCTATTTAGTAACCCATTCTTCTGCTTAAAACATTAGTATAATGTCTAGGATAGTCCTAGAAGAAGATCATGATAGCTCAATAACTATGTACATATGAACACATAAGATGATGCTAAGCAAAATGAACTTCAAGTTATGGAAATAAGTGGTTTATAATTGTTATTTTCAACGTACCATGTGAAATTATGCCTTTTTGTTGTTTTTTTCTTTCCTATGGATTTACCCTTGATGTCACTATAACTGATTTTGGTACCCTGGGTATTGTATACATGTTTATCACAACTAGGGAAGGGAAGGGGACATGGAGTAAAAGGCAAACCAATGCAACAGCAATACTTAGAAGACAATATGCTGTAAACCAACTGTACAACTGGTGGGGGAAGTGATTGGAGGGAAGAAGATGGGAGAAAAATGAGGGAGGAGGTAACAAGTTTGATAAGAAACATATTCACTGTCTTAAATATGAAACTGTAACCCCTCTGTACATCACTTTGAAACAAACAAGCAAATAAAAACTTTAGTATAATCATGAGAAGAGTCCTCATTGGCCTAGTCACTTCCCAATACTGTTCATTTCAATATGAATATTGGAGCACTTATTTAAACCATTGCAACTTTCATAAATTATTTCAGACTTACAAAACAAGACAAAAAATAGAAATATCTTATTGCTAGGATATAGAGATGTTACACCTTAAGGTAAATTACGTGTGTGTGTGTGTGTGTGTGTGTGTGTGTGTGTGTGTGTTTTCCTAGGAACCATAAATACATATCTAATGGTTAATATTGAACATTGGCTTTACATTCAACAAATCTGATTTAAATTTTCCTCTCTCTCTCTCTCTCTCTCTCTCTCTCTCTCTCTCTCTCTCTCTCTCTCTCTCTCTCTCTCTCTCTTTCTCTCTCTGGTCGTGAGGCTTGAACTCAAGACTGGGTGCTGTCTCTGAAATCTTTCCCTCAAGGCAAATGTTCTACCACTTTGAGCAACAGTGCCACTTCTGATTTTGTAGAGGGCAATTGCAGATAAGAGTCTCAAGGGCTTTCCTACCAGGGCTGGCTTTGAATTGTGATACTCACATCTCTGCCTCCTGAGTAGTTAGGATTATAGGTGTGAGCCACAGGTGCCTGGTTGAATTTTGTTTTTGATAATAGCAAATTTTCTGACGTTGGGCAACTGAGTTTTAATGTTGCCCTCAACATTATATAAAGACATATATAATAAAATGCTAACTTCATAGTTTTGGAACAAGCATTAAATGGAATAATTCATATTAAGTACAATTGCTGTGTGTAGTAATTTTCAATAATAGTAGCCACGTTTAATCAGTAGTTTCTGATAGCCATGCCAGTAGTAATGCAGAACATATCCAACTGGCCCTTTTGTGACAATAGATTTGATTAACAAAGAAAGTATAACTAACAAATTTTAGATATCAAGGTTGCTTCTTAATTAAGTGAAATTTAAACCGAGCAAGGCAGCTCACATCTGTAATCTCAAGCACGTGAAGAATAGAGATGGGGATGACTGTACTTCAGGGCCAATCAGAGCAAAATGTTTATGAGATCAAATCTTGCTCAGAAAAGGTTTGCCAAGAGGTACTTCCATTATCCCAGATATGTAGGGAGCACATCAGATTTAAACAAAATTATAAAATAAGTAACCTTGTTATTTATTCTATGGTAAGCTCTACTTTTGTCATTCTTTTGATTTCTGGGCTCTTTTTTCCATCTGTGTTCAAGACATCACTACATGTCAACTTGAATTTTTATATTAGCTAACATTAAGTGAGTCTTCATAAAGATATTTAAACTTTAATGTTATGAAACTTAGGGTATAATCTCTTAGGTAGAAATATTAGGACTGAACAGATGAAGAGAGTGAGATTATTGCTTTGAGTCTTGTTGGATATTTTCCTTTGCCTCAGAAGAAGTCTCCTCTCTCTCTCTTTCTCTCTCTCTCTTTTTCTCTCTCCCTCTTTCTGTGTGTGTGTGAGTATGTTGGAATTTGTTGGTAAGTTAAGTCATTTTTCTTTTTCTTGTACATGCAAAATGTAACACTGTGTAAGCTTGGACTGTGTTCAGTTTGTATCCTTCTCAAATTTCTCTCTATTTTTCTGAGTTCTAATGGAAATGGTAGCTCTTAACATCACTCCTTTTACAAGTAATGTTCTCCCTAAGTCATTGTCTGTAGGATATGAAATTTTAAATTTCTCTTATATGTTTTGAAATCCTTTTAATTTGAGGATCTCATGTCACCCACTACAATTTCCTTAGCCTTTCATCCTACAGGGATAGCTGCTAGAAGAAAGGAGCTATCTTGACTGGATGAATTCATCCTTCCACTTGCTCTGGGGCAGGGCTGATTTCAGGTTGGAGACCCTCCTAGTACTTGTCCTGCTATATTCTGTACAGACTTTTCATAGTTCAAGAAACTTAAATAGGGCTGGGACTATGGCCTAGTGGCAAGCGTGCTTGCCTCGTATACATGAAGCCCTGGGTTCAATGCCCCAGCATCACATATATAGAAAATGGCCAAAAGTGGCACTGTGGCTCAAGTGGCAGAGTGCTAGCCTTGAGCAAAAAGAAGCCAGGGACAGTGCTCAGGCCCTGAGTCCAAGGCCCAGGACTGGCAAAAAAAAAAAAGAAACTTAATTATACTTAAATTGTGCATTAATTGTAGCTTTAAAAGATATGTGTTCTTAAAAAAAAAAGATATCTGTTCTTCAATCTTAGGGGCATATCAAATGTCTTCATCCTTAGAAGAGAGGAGGTTCATAGTGTGTAATGAAATGAGCCAAAGAGTAAACAATTGACTCTTTACATTTATCTCTAGAGTTATTCTAAGAGACCTGTAGCCTTAAAATAATACTTCCTGAAAGCCAAGAACTACTAACAGACACGTGGCCTTAAAATACTTCCTGAAAGCCAAGAAGTACTAACAAGAAAGTTGAAATAAAACAAATTTCTTGGTTTTTCAAGAAAATAGATTTGTATTTATTTCTTAACATTTACATGAGTGCAATAAGGATTATAACAATTTATTCAAGCAGTGGAAAAATCAGTACTTGCCACAAATCAATAAAGTGACCGAAGAAAGAAAAAGAAAAGAAGAAAAGCAAGGCTACTAACACAGTGAAAAATACAAGAACAGAGATCAAATCAGAGTTAATCTCCCTTATCCTCTAACTTTTACTTCAAATATTGTAATAACTGTATGTATTTTTTCCACTTATTCATCTTTTAGGAGATGAAGTTTAATTTCAAAATATTACAACCAGGAATAAAATTTTTCTGGCAATGTGCCTGCGCTTAAAAGTTTCTGCTTACCAGTTTAGTAGCCATGATTTCAATTTTCTTACTTCCTTTGCAATATATACTGCACTTCAAATGTTTGCTCTTAAATCACCATCTTGTTCATGATAAATTGCTGTGATAAAAGCATTTCAACTGGCGGGCAGAAGTGACTATTCATTTTGCTAATGTACCTTACATCTGTCACTTTCCATCTCCAAACACTTTATCACCACACAGAATATAAACCTTACAGAGTAGGTATGAAGCATGGGTTCATATCAGGAGTCAATATCTATGAAGTCTTTCAAATACCAGGATGATTAGATCAGACTTTTTTTTCTATCACTAGCAAGATTAAGTAAGCTAAATATAGAAATGTCAAAGTAGCTATTATTCTATGGCAAAATGAATGCTATTTCCAGGATTTATTCTAAACTCAGAATGGGAGGGTGGAGATTGAGTTGGGCTCAGTGAGACACAGTGAAGTAATTAGATGTGGTTGATAAGGACTACCTATTTTCCATTGACTTTGAGAAAGCCTTAGTAGTAGATTTTTAAAACAATCTGTCAGAGGAAATTTACCTTGTCAACTCAATTAATTTAAGAGAGCCTTATCATTTAAAGGAAGGAGGCTGATTCCAAATATTGATATAAATATACATATATTATGTATATGATACATATATATTACTTGACATGATCTATATGAATGATAAGTGAATGTTGAGAAACATATGACACATATTTTTTCATAAAAGATAGTTACCTAAATAGTGAACACATTTAATAGGAAAATTCCAAAAAGGATTATCATTATGGGAAGACATTTTCTTTCATGCTTTCTTCCCATCAAGCTATGCAGTTAAGGTGATCCAAATAGAACATAGGAGGAAAAAAACAGGAAAAAAAAAAAAAAAAAAAAAACAGTCCAGGGGCTGGGAATGTGGCTTAGTGGTAGAGTGGTTGCCTAGCATGCATGAAGGCCTGGGTTCAGTTCCTCAGCACCACAAACACAGAAAAAGCCAGTAGTGGCCCTGTGGATCAAAGAGAAGAGTGCTAGCCTTGAGCAAAAAGAAGCCTGGGACAATGCTCAGGCTTGAGGACTCCCAAGCCCCAGGACTGGAAAAAAAAGTCCAGAAAATAATCTTAAAAATATATATATATATATATTATAGTGTGAAGATAATGCTTTTAATCTGGAGAACATTTAAATAAAGGGAAATGTTTTAGAGATTATTTAAGGCTGAGTATGACTGAGGAAATGAAAAGATATGAAATCAAAACCTACATGCATTTGTATTTTTGTTTTTAACATCTCATCAAGAAGTTGGAGCTTAGCAAAAATTTGCCCAGTCAGGAGTCAGTTGTTCTGCTATCTTTCTATGGTAACATACAGACCACTGATTTTGGAAGCAGAATGTTTCCAGAATGAGGTATTGTGAATAGTAAAACCAGTGACTGTCAAATCAGTTCTGACAAAATTTAGCCATAAAATAACAAAGAGCCTTTATTTGAAACCACATTTTGTGAAATACATTATAATCACTTATGAATTCACTCAAGAATAAAGAATGGTACTGTGCAGTTGCCTCAACAAGTAACCACTAAGACATTGCTCATTACATTTTTATTTAAACTTTTATATCTTGCCTTTTATGTTTATGGTCTATTTAAGAGAATAATCCTACATGGATTATATACTATATTGAGGATTGTTAAAATGGAATGGGTATGTGAATGCAATGATAAACTTTAGGAGGTCTTTGATAGACTGGAGACTAATGATGGAGCTTCAGGATTTGGAAGGGCTTATGAAGAGATATCAGAAAGCCTCATTACTTCCTGAAATTGTGTGCAAATCAGAGCACATGTGCTGACCTGCACATTTGTAACGAAAGTCTACAGAGCTATTAAACCTCAACCTGGAAAAACAGTGACTCATTTTAGCACAAAACAAACACATTAGTCAATACCTTATACATCTAGACTGAAAAAATTTACACATACACATATTTGGCATGTATTAAAATGTTTGAATAAGCGTTCAATAACTTGGATTCATTGAAAAATAAATAAGGCTCCAGAAAATGGTATAGGAGGCAAAAATATATAAGTATGTCAGTTGCCAGAAATGCATCAAATAGCAGGTGTGACAGCTGATAGCTAACATGATATTTAGTAGAAATTTATATGGTAGAATTTCCTTTTTCCCTTTTTCATTTAGTCATCAAATGTATGTGATAGACAGTGTAAAATGAAAACAGATGAAATAAATTTCCACATGGGTTCTGCCAAGGTTCATATTGTCGGTGGTGAGTTCTTAGGAACGCCAGAATTCATTCCGGGGAGTGTGACCAGAATCTTTGGAATCTGTGAATTACTTCTCCTTCCATCAACTGAAAAGCTGCTCTATGCATGTGATGAAATGAACTCAAGGCCATAGGGGCAGGTTTGTTTATTACAGCACCAGGATGTTTTTTCTTCTTCTCTTCAATGCTCCCATCTCCCAGTTCTCTTTCTGTTTCTCTCTCCCTCTTCCCCGTCCTCTGTCTTTTCCATTTACTTTATGATTTTTCCAAGTTATAATTCTTCAATAACTGTTATCATAGTATTTTATCATGACTCTTAGAAAATAAATATTAAAATGCAGCAATGATGTTCTTCAGGCTTTGAATTAAATGCCATTTTATTTTATTTTATTTTATTTTTTCTCTTCTCAAATTTTTATTATCAAAGTGACGTACAGAGAGGTTACAGTATCATACGTTGGGCATTGGATACATTTCTTGTACTGTTTGTTGCCTTGTCCCTCATGCCCCCCTCCCTCCCCCCCTTTCCCTCACCCCCCAAGGTGATCAGTTCACTTACACCAAACAGTTTTGCAAGTATTGCTTTTGTAGTTATTTCTCTTTTTTTACCCTGTGTCTCTCGAATTTGGTATTCCCTTTGAATTTCCTACTTCCAATACCAGTAAACACGGTTTCCAATATACTCAGATAAGATTACAGAGATAGTGTAGGTACAAACATAGGAAGGTGATACAAAACATTATCAATAATAGAAACTACACATACACATAGGACGTTGAAAGTAGTTACAACTGTGATATATCACTTGTTTCCATAACATGGAGTTCATTTCAATTAGCATCATCTTATGTGTTTCTAAGGGTATAGCTATTGGGCCTTGTGATGCTCTGCTATGGCTTGCCTAAACCTGTACTAATTATTCCCAATAAGGGAGGCCATAGAGTCCATGTTTCTTTGGGTCTGGCTCACTTCACTTAGTATAACTTTTTCCAAGTCCTTCCATTTCCTTACAAATGGAACAATGTCATTCTTTCTGATAGAGGCATAAAATTCCATTGTGTAAATGTACCACATTTTCCTGATCCATTCATCTATGGAGGGGCATCTGGGTTGGTTCCAGCTTCTCGCTATGACAAATTGTGCTGCTATGAACATTGTTGTGCTGGTGGCATTACTGTGATTTTGTTTGTGGGCTTTTGGATAGATACCCAACAGTGGGGCTGCTGGGTCATAGGGGAGTTCTATATTGAGCCTTCTGAGGAATCTCCATACTGCTTGCCAGAGTGGCTGAACCAGTTTTCATTCCCACCAACAATGAAGTAGGGTTCCCTTTTGGCCACATCCCCTCCAACAATTGTTATTATTAGTTTTCCTGAAAGGCTACAAATCAAAGAAAGGTTGGACAAATGGGACTGCATCAAACTCCAGAGCTTCTGCACGGCAAAGGACATAGCTCTCAAGATAAACAGAAAGCCCACAGACTGGGAGAAGATCTTTACCGGACATTCAACAGACAAAGGCCTCATCTCTAAAATATATGCAGAACTAAAAAATTACCTTCTTCCAAAACAAAACTGCAAAGAACCAATAGCCCCCTCATCAAGTGGGCTAAAGACTTACAAAGAAACTTCTCTGATGAGGAAATGAGAATGGCCAATAGTCATATGAAAAAATGCTCTACATCACTGGCCATAAAGGAAATGCAAATCAAAACAACATTGAGATTCCATCTCACGCCATTTTATTTTTTGAGGATACAGTTTTTATTTCAGTTTATTTCATCCAGAAGTAACTTTTGAAATCATGCAAAACATTTTTTTTAGCAAATCCTCACCTGTCTGCTAATAATCTTGTGACAGATACTTGCTGTCACTTAACTACAAAAGAAAACCTACAAGTTGTCCTCTTCACCAAAACGGAGCTTTCACAATAAAGAAAATGTTTTATTATGTCTCCATTTTAGCTACCCACAATTCATTTCAATGTATAGTAATGTATGATAAAAGCTATTCAAAATATTTGACATACAAATGATATGTCCATATTACTGCATTTCAAATATTATGGACAATATTTAAACTGATAGCATATTGTTATCAGAAAATTCATTAGTATATATAGATTAACTTTCTAAAATGTTCCTCTATTGAGTATTAGAAAAAGCCTCATAAATTACTTTTGACTCAAAGAATTAGTATATCAAAAGCAATCAATACAGGTAGTTGTAAATATATTTTTAGTAAACAAATTAATTGGCTTTAAAATAAAATATGCATATGATTAAACTTACCTTCTCATCAACTCTAGAGTTTTATTGATAGAATACCATTTAGTTAATATTGTTTGGGATGCCTTCAAATTAACACTTTTAAAATAATTTATTATATGTTATTATCTTTAAACAGTTTCATTTCAACCGATCATGTTGTGAATACAGTGTGTTTTGATCAATGTCACCTTTTCCATAGTTCTCTTATTCCCCCAACCCCATTCATCCTTCAAGCTACCTGGCTCCATTTTCACATATATGCATTGAATATCATGCCTGTATTCATCTGATACTATACTATATATACTATTCAACTCTGACATTGTATTTGAAATACAAGTACAATTTGCTAAGGAGACACATTTAAGACCTGAAAACTTGAATCTGTAATAATGTGGCTACCATTTGCTAACATATTTAATCAGAGATTGTTCATTTTTCACATTCACTTTTCAATTCAAACTTTTCAGTCTTTGAACAATTCACACTTATCTCTTAAAACACGGCTACACTTGTTTTCAGTAACAATCAACCTTCTTCATGATCAATGGATTTTTCCTTTATAGGAGATGTGTTATGTGAACCCTGACGTTGTTTCTTCTATCCAATGGGGAGCATCACATTTTTATTCAAGATACACAAGGTGACTTCATTTATCATGAATTTCATTATCTATAAAGGGGGCATGGAATTACTGTCCTGCTCCTTCATTGATTTTTGAAGAGGAGAGGGAATGAAGATTATTTGAGTGAATCAGATCAAATAACATTAATCATGAATCCATAACCAAAGCCTGATTCTGGTGGCCCTGATATATAATTTTATCTTTTCAGAAGGTTGATATCCCAAGGCTTGCCAATTGATGCCAAGGAGAGAAGAAAAATCCAAGATATTTTATCATCAATTAACCAGCAAAAAGCTGCCTTGGAGATATGGCTGAAGTGTTAGAGCACCAGCCAAGTAAGCAAGCCAAGACAGAATAAGGCTTTGAATTCAAACCCAAGTATTGGCAACATAGCAGCAGCAACAAAAATACTAAATAAAATAAGATTCATAAAAGTACAATTTTCTATTATTATTATTATTATATTATCTTATTCGCAATCTATTGAATAACCTTGGTTTCTGATTCTGCTCACAAATACAAAACTTCATTGCTACATGAAACTAACCTATGTTTCATAGACCTAAGGAAACAAGTATAAGATTTATTAAATGACCAGAAATTGAAGTTCCTGTACATTCCACCTTACCATGGTGATTTGACTTGCATACTGATTCTTTATTTTTGTCATAAGATTTCCATTAAGATTCAATTCTCTGATAAATGTAGACATTTTATCTAGTTAATGCAGAATAGTTTACACAAAAACCATTTAAATTAGATGAAATGTATCTGGCTAAAGTGGCCAAAATAATGGCTACCATCAGCACTGTAATCAAGTATAAATAATAAAGCTTTATGTGACAGTGTAATTTATATGTGAAACTTCTGTCAATCTTAGCCAAAAGAGTATGAGGTAGAAATTACTACTTCATTTTAAAGAGTGCTAATGTTTTGTTAGAATCATCCAGCACAGTCATTTTGACATTGTGTCTGATCTTTCACATGATCAAATCTAAGTGGGTGAAGATTCTGGAGGAAGTTAATTTAAACAGTTTTAAAATGAAGGTAAACTGTAATTGAATTATACATGACCAATTCCTACCCAGAATCCAGTAGTGTCTGTTTGAGCATAGTTTCCTAGAAACTTTTCTAATTCTTACTCAGTCTCTGTTCCAGCTCTTCCAAAAACACCAATAATAACAAAAATGACAAAAATATCAACAAAAAGTCAGCACAGTTATGACCACACAAACACCAGAGATTGAGACCAATAGGGCTATTGCTTGTGAAAATAGCTGAGGCTTTGATCCTGTTATTAAACCATAAAAATACCAACCCACCTAATAGGCTGGATATAATTCTCTCATGTTGCACTTGAGTGATATATTACAAAATTTAGGCTTCATGGTCAGCATTGGTGTACTAGGAGAAAGATTTCTTTTGATTTTTGGGACACATTTGCTGGCCATTTTATTGTACTCAATGTCTGTGATATTCTGCCAGCAGAAATAAGTTTGACTATACAGTAAGAGATATACCATATACTTGTCTATCTGTGGGGAAAAATGTCAAACAAATGACAGGTATGACATTAAATAAATATTCACAGCATTTGAATCATAAATGATTTATTTAAGCTGAATTTGAGTTATGTTGTCAAAAGAAATGTCATTCTTCGATGATGAATTCTCAATCTTTGATTCTTTTCCAAACCCTCCCTTTCCAACTTGAACCTTATCTTTAAAAAGGTATTTCAATGTGAATAAAAATTTATTCAGTGTTAAAATTAGACCTGTACATTTTTGATGATTTATTTCCATAAGTTGTTAGTAATGCTTGAATAGGTTTAAGAAAATAATTTTCTATATACTATTACATAGTGAAGTAAAAACAATATTCACAATGAACAAATCCCAGCAACGTAATAATATCATGTTTTTAATTATTTTACCATACCATGTGCAGATTTTAGTTATTAATTGATTCTTTAAAAATATAAATACAAAACAAAATCTATTATCTTCTTTCAAAACTACTCATTTTATAATTTGTACATGTTTACTCACTAACAATTTCAGACATGGCAGTTGAGTTAGTAGATTCTTTTATAACTGCCTGACATTAATTTTATTAGTAATTTTTTATTTGTGTCTATTGGAAGAACAAAGTATTTATAGCATTTATGAAAATTGCTTTAAGTGATTTTCTTAGATGGTAGAGTAAAAATAAAACATATTTTGATCATTTGTCATTGTCAAATTGGTATCATTTTTTTAATAACTTGCTTATAACCATTATAAAAGTGTTGGATGTGATATTTTTAGAATGATGTAAAATCCAGTGTTCTTTATTCTGGAAGTGTCAGTACTTTCTAATAAAATAAGAAAATATATTTTTCTAGAAATGGAATACAATTCTGGGCAAGCAAAAATAATGCTGCGTAGGGCAGTATCAAAAGTGAGAAGCTCTTACTGTGGGGACATGTTATCTCAAAGAGAATCACAGCTTACATTTGAAATTCCTTTTGGATCCAAGAAATAATACTTTCAAAAGATAGCATTCTTATATTTATAAGAAAGTAGTTACTAGTTCTTTCAAAGAGCTAACATTCCAACTCAGAATAGATGTAAACCTGTCAAATTGCTCTTGTATAAAATACATAGCTATTTAAAAAATCCTTTTAAATACTTACTTAACAATATGTTCAGGAAAAAACATTGCTTTGACAAGAACAATGAGTAGAAACTTACTGCTTCCACTTACATGAAGATTTTAAAGATATTTTGAGAAACAATGATAGACAATGATAAAAAACGTTTTTCCCCCCAAAGCTTGTAGTAGAACATGGAGGAGCTGGCATAATTTGCTAGGTTATTATAACAGAAATGCATAAATACTAAAATGTGCTTATAGATGTATTGGAATCTCAGAGCAGTTTGGAAATAAAGCAGTATTTTTCTTTTGTCTACCTAAAATATTTGAACCATATTCAAAGTTTTGCCCCAAAGTAAGAATTGAGCCAGAACTTCACAAGCCATCACCAAAGGTATGAAATTGATTTGAAAATTGGATAGTAGAGAACACATATAACCAATAATAGTTGCAAATTCAAGATGAGTATGACTTTTAAGATATCTTAAAGGTTTTTAAGTTAAGGAATTCCAGCATTGGAGAATATTGCTTACAGAACTGTAAAATCAAGGAATGGATAATTTGCCAGGATGGAACGGATCCTTTACCAATATGGAATAGTAAACTAACTTTTATTTTACAAACTGAAATTTTAAGTCATATAATTTGGACAAAGGCTTCTAGAAGAGATGTGATTATGCATTTATCTACAGTGTTTCAGAAGAATAGTGCATTAAAACAAACAAACAAACAAACAGAATATCCTAGATTCATTGTCTTTTTGGCTTTCTTTCCAAATCTTAGAAGAAAATATGTGAATCCTTCCTACTTTCTGTTTTTATGATGACAATCAAAGCTGGCCTGAGAAACGCAATTTGTGACTTTCTAAATGATCAATGCGGTCCTTAAAAACGTGGTCTGCCAACCTGTATAAAATGGTCCTATTTTTGTGAAGAGGGATGGAAGATAAAATGATGTTATACATCAGTATGTATATATGTATTTCTATATAGAGTTAGAGAATACTGCCAAACATTTATGACAAGCTGTACCACTGCAATTGTTTATATACTTTTTTAACTGTGATATTCCCCACAGGCACATTAACTATTGCACTTTTGAATGTCCAAAATTTATATTTTAGAAATAATAAAGAGAAAAATACTTAACATGCTCTCCCCCCCACAAAAAAGAAGAATAGTATGGTGTGTATCAGAAAACATAAGTATTTTTTTTCTTTTTTACGAAGAATAATTTCAGTCCTGCAATAATTTTCCCAGCACTGGAAACATTGTTTACAATGGTGGCAAATATTTCTTTTCTAATAACTTCTGTGAATGCTTTACTAATGAATTCTTATGGAAAAATCAGTGTCTATTTTAATAATACAAATACATACGTGTAACATTTCCTATACTACCACTATTTGTAGTATGGAATTAAAACAGCACAATTTTTTTTCGCAAGGAAAGGCAATTAAATTATTTTAAACTAATAAATAATAACTAAAAGAGCTCATAAAAGTAAAACAAGAAGGCGATCAGGACATTAGTAAAATTTGTGCAATGCAATTATTGGAATTTAATGTGAAAATTCTAGAATAACCTTCAATCCCTCTACAAACTCACCACTGATTTTGAAGTATTCTTAATGTCCAAAGGTAAAAGGATACATGGTACATATATATCATTTTAGATTATTTTTACTAGATTTCAAACTGTGTTTTAGGAAATGTTTAATAAATTTCAAATCTAAGTAGATACCATCTTCTGGTTCAATATCAGGAGCTATCAATGTAGTATCTTGATATTAGTCTAATTTATATCACCACATCTTTTTTGTTGTATGAATTTCTATTTTAAATAGCTGATCATAACTAATGTGGTTTCTCTATTCAATGGTATTTATTTTGGTTATAAGATTAGAAATGGAAATTTGCAATAAAAGAAGAAAATAGGAGGCTGGTTTTAATGAATATTTTACACATGACTAATTAACAGAATCCCCTACAGGAATTTGGAAGTAATAAGGAATTGACTGAAAATAAATTAAAAATTAATAAAGGAGTCTCCAAACAACTTTGTTTATGAACATTTAACAGTTGCTTTCTTAGTTATGAATATTTCAAGCTGTTTTGTTATTCAACATGTATTATTCTTGCAGTGTTCATAATTTTAGAGGTGATTAGACAAAAAGAGAGAAACACACAAAACAAAATGTTTTAAAATGATAAAAACCCACCTTGGGAAAACTTGCTAATGTAAAAATAATGGCTTAATATTCATGGTTTTTGTCTAACAATGTATGCAAAACAGTCTGACTCCTTATAATGATTAAAAACCCTCTAAAGGAAAATATAGTAGCTCATTCCTGTGAACAATGTAGCCCCTTTCTGAGAAGACAGTTTTGAGTAATAGATAATATTATTTTATCAAGTATTTTTAAAATTAGTTTAAATGACACAGATTCATTCTTGAACATAAATTGGTGAGCATGTCATCTCACAAGGCATAGTATCAAAGCATCTTTCAAGTGTATTTAGCCTTAATTTATTCAAGTAGCTGAATATTTATGGGCACTATCCCTCAATGTTTGTAAACTGAATGCATAAGTTGAAGAACTTTAGATATATTATGGCAAGAGAAATAAAAATTAGCCACTTTAATTTCTTCCCAAGGTTAAAAAAGAAAGCATAAAACAAATTAGAAATTATTCTTTATGCTTATCTTCTTTCAATGAAAATATAATCTTGAATGACTTTCTGCTGGGTCTGCAAATAAATATCTGAAATATGTTTGAAATCTGTACAGCATAAACATAAATTTGATGTAAAATGTTCAGATATAAAGTATTAACACAATTCCTCTGGTGGTAAAATTTCAATTAATTGAATTAACATGAAAAAATCATGACATACTCCAATCCTTAGTAAAATAAAAAACTCAAAAGTTACCTCGAGAATAGTCTAAATTTATTGTTAATGTCTTTCATACTTAAATATCTGATGTACCAGAAATATTTTATAGGGCAAATATATACATATGGGTTGTTGTAAGCCGAAAGTCCTTCCAAAAGGAAAAATATTTGTTTCTCAATGTTAGATTTAGAAATACCCTTTCATCTGTTCCCCACAATCTGAAATACAACAATCAGAAAATGCTTTTAAATACCGGGAATTTCTCTTTATAGTTCTGGGGTTAGAACTCTTATTTGCTACACAGCTGATCTTCCACTGACCCATACCTCCTGTGTCCCACCATGCTCAATTCCTTTCTACTCATATAGACTCTATTGTACTTTCTGTCCACACTGCCCTCAGCTCACAATCCTCTCATTCTCAACCTCCTAAATTGCTTAAGATGACAGGCATCATCCTTACCCAATCAAACATTATAATTATTTTTAAAGTAATATTTCTTATTTAACCTACAAGTGCACAACCAAACCTAATTTTAAATGTTGTGCTTAAAATTTCCTATGCTTATTAATATTACTCTCAATCTGTCTTCAAAATTCATATTCTATTATTCTTTAACGGATCACTCAGTAAGTATTGTTTATAAAAATATGATTCAGTAATTGTATGTGTGACTCTTACAATTTCTAACTACAGATAATTGTTTTCTTAACAACTAACAAGCAGAAGATTTTTATCAGCAAGGTAATGTGCTTCAGAGGATGAGACTGTGTTTGGTTGCAATAGGAGGAAATGAATATATTGAAAGGAGAGAAGGTCAAACACTAAGCAAAAGAAAAGTGAAGTAAGAGGAAGATAAGGCTGAAGGAGTAAGGGAGTTTTGCCTTTGATTAACAATAGCAGTTATTACTTTCCATATTTGTTGAGGAGTCCTTTGGAAATAGATACTTAGCTAATTTTATCTTGGATATCCTTCCTCTATTTAGCCAGAAAAAACATGCAATAAGTAATATCAGGAGATACTGTTCTTTCCCTGGTTGCTCTGTCACCTCTCACTTCTTCCAACCATTCTTTCCTTCCCTTCAATCTTGTTTATTTCTCTTGTAAAAAAAAAAAAAGTAAAGAAAGGAAAAAAAAACCCTCACAAAACTCTAAAAGAAGTGCTGCATTTCAGGACTACCAAATAACAGTTACAAATTCTAGATTCCTAATTGCATTGTCACTGAAAATTTCCACAGACATAAAAAAAAATCCCAATACAGCTGTGTGCTGGTAGTTTAAGGCTCTAATCCCAGCTACTCAGAGGGCTAAGAGTTAGAAGATGGCAGTTTGAAGTCAGCATGGGCAGAAAAGTCCATGAGACTCTATCTCTCATCTCCATTTAACCAGCAGAATGCTGAAGTAGGAAAGCACCAGCCCAGAGCCAGCAAGCCAAGTAAAAGAATTAGGCCGTGTGTTCAAGTTCCAGTACGTTTTCCTTTTGGTTTGGTCGTTTATACAACTTGTGGTGGGAGAGGGAAAAAGGGAGGGGGGAGGCAGGGGAAAACGAGGGAGGAAGTAAAAAGTTGTTTAAGAAATGTACTTACTGTACTTGCTGTATTACAAACTGTAATCCTTCTGTACTTACTTTGACAACAACAACAAAAAAAGTTTATAAAATAATACCAATCAGTAGATGAGTGGATCAAGAAAATGTGGTACATATACAAATTGGATTTCTATGCCTCTATCAGAAAGAATGACATTGTCCCATTCATAAGGAAATGGAAGGTCTTGGAAAAATCATAAATGCAGTGAGCCAGACCCAAAGTAACATAGACTCTATGGTTTCCCTCCTTGGGAATAATTAGTACATATCTAGGATAGGCCTAGTAGAAGATCACAATAATGCATGAGCTATGTCTATATGAACACATAGATGATGCTAAGTGAAATGCAATCCAAGTTATGGAAACAAGTGGTATATCATTGTTGTTATTATTTTCAACATGCCATGTGAAATTATGCCCTTTTTTGTTTGTATTTCTTTCCTGTGCTTTGACCGCTGACATCACTGGATACTGTGTATACATGTATTGGAACTAGGGAAGGGAAAGGGAATACCAAAATCGAGAGACAAAGGATAAAAAGACAAACCTATGCAACAGCAATACTTACAAAACTACATGGTAGAAACCAACTGTACAGGAGAGGAAAATGGGGAGGGGAAGGTGGGAGAAAATGAGGGAGGAGGTGAGTAGTTGGGTAAGAAATGTATTCACTGCCTTATTTATGAACCTGTAAACCCTCTTCACATCACTTTGACAATAAAGAAATTAAAAAAATAACAATATATGAATGAAATTTTTATCAGGTCCAAATGAAGTTAATTTCAAAACATCTGAATTGTTATTGCTTCCATTTAGGTAAGAAAATTTAGTTATACAAACTTTGATTTTGAAAATAATAAGTATGTAAGAATATATTTACTTATATATTCTTAGCTATAGTACCAGGAATTCAAATTATATCAATTTTAGGGAGATTTTAAGTGTTGGAATAAACTTTTTTTTTTTTTTTTGGCCAGTCCTGGGCCTTGGACTCAGGGCCCGAGCACCGTCCCTGGCTTCTTCCCACTCAAGGCTAGCACTCTGCCACTTGAGCCACAGCGCCGCTTCTGGCCGTTTTCTGTATATGTGGTGCTGGGGAATCGAACCTAGGGCCTCGTGTATCCGAGGCAGGAACTCTTGTCACTAGGCTATATCCCCAGCCCCTGGAATAAACTTTTTAGTAGTAAATACTTAGTATTTCTCAAAGTAGAAAAAGTTGAAACTGCCATTGTAACTTGTCTATGGTTGCTATTTACTATGTGATGGACATGCTATTCTACCTAGAAACTTCACACAATAAGTGGGCATCTGAGTGCAACATACCAAGTTAAAATAATTTGCCTATTTTCCAAACAAACAGCAACAACAGCAAAAAAATTTTCAAATACTCAATGAGAGTGAAATTTATTTGAAACCTTAAAGATAACTTGTTCCTAGAATAAGCCAAGGTCTACAAGAGTTTCTGTAAGACTAAAAGACTAAATTCTTCATCTTTTGGACTCTTTACAGTAGCTAGTGTAAAAGCTGGCAAGTTGCTGCTTACTGGGGGCTTAAATAGTATGCTAGTGACCTTTAAAACTTAATGGTCCATTCCAATTGTCCACATATTAGGCACCCTAGTGAAAGAATGGTCTGAACACAAGGTTAGTGACAAAGAAACTTGGGTTACAGTTTCAAGGGTACTTGTAAGCCAATTCTGTGATTTTATGTAATTTAAACAAAGTGGTCACTTGCATTTCCTTCATGTTATTACTGGGAAAGTAGTTGCCTAGAGAGATAAATGCTCTTCTATGAGGGCATACAAAGGGTTGTTTCAGTTTTGTATGATTTAAAAAAAAATTCTAATTACCAGAGAATTTTCTGTTAACCAATTGAAATTGTTCTGTTGTTTAGAGGAAGCAATCCAGAAATTCATATGGAACAGTAAAAGACCCTGAATAGCAAAAACAATCTTAAGCAGAAAGAACAGTGCTGGAGGAATTACAATACCAAACTTTAAGACGTATTACAAAGCTGCAGTAATAAAAACAGCATGGTATTGGCACAGGAACAGGCCTGAAGACCAATGGAACAGAACTGAAGACCCAGAAATGAACCCACAGAACTACACATACTTAATCTTTGATAAAGGAGCTAAAAAAATAGGATGGCATGGTACATATACGCAATGGAATTTTATGCTTCTATCAGAAAGAATGACATTGCCCCATTTGTAAGGAAATGGAAGGACTTGGACAAAAATTATACTAAGTGAATTGAGCCAGACACAAAGAAATATGGACTCTATGGTCTCCCTCATAGAGAATAATTAGCACAGGTTTAGGCTAGTCACAGCAGAGGATCAAAAGAGCCCAATACCTATACCCTTAGGAACACATAAAATGATGCTAAGTGAAATGAACTCCCTGTTATGGAAACAACTG
The DNA here is from genome assembly GCF_023159225.1 of Perognathus longimembris pacificus. Classification (NCBI taxonomy): domain Eukaryota; kingdom Metazoa; phylum Chordata; class Mammalia; order Rodentia; family Heteromyidae; genus Perognathus; species Perognathus longimembris. Next base: position 56,437,007 of record NC_063167.1, read on the forward strand.
TTCTATCACTGTTGTAATTACTTTCAACATGTGATGTGCAACCGTAGCTTCAATTGTTGATGATCCTCTTGTATCCCCTTTCTGTGGTTGTACCTGCACGATCTCTGTATCTTATCTGAGGACATTGGAAACTGTGTATAAAGGTATTAGAACTAGGAAACAGAAAGGGAATACCAAAATCGAGAGACACAGGGTAAAAAAGACAAACGATTTCAAAAGCAATACTTGCAAAAAATTTTAGAGTAAATCTACTGAACAACTCATGGGGGGAAAGGGAAAGGAGGAGGGGGGAGGGGGGAATGAGGGAGGAGGTAACAAACAGTACAAGAAATGTATCCAAACCCTAACGTATGAAACTGTAACCGCTCTGTATATCAGTTTGACAATAAAAAACTGAATAAATAAATAAAAAATAGGATGGAAGAAAGTTAGGCTCTTTAACAAATGGTGCTGGCAAAACTGGTTCAACACCTGAAACAAACTAAAACTAGATCCTTATATATCACCCTGCACCAAAATCAATTCCAAATGGATCAAAGACCTCAAAATAAAAACAAATACCCTAAAAACACTACAAAAAGGAGTCGAAAAAACACTTGGGCTCCATGGCACAGGACGGCACTTGCTTAACAAAGACCCAAAAAAGCGACAAATCAAAGAAAGGATGGACAAATGGGACTGCATCAAACTGCAGAGCTTCTGCAGGGCAAAGGACATAGCTCGCAAGATAAACAGAAAGCCCACAGATTGGGGAGATCTTCCTGGCCATACAATGGACAAAGGCCTCATACCTAAAATATATGCAGAACTAAAAAAGTTAAATTCCTCCAAAACAAAACCAAAGAACCAACAGTCCCCTCAACAAGTGCGCTAAAGACTTAAAAAGAGACTTCTCTGATGAGGAAATGAGAATGCCCAAAAGACATATGAAAAAGGCTCTACATCACTGGCCATAAAAGAAATGCAAACCAAAACAAAATTGAGATTGCATCTCACCCCAAGAAGAATGTCTTTTATTAAGAAAACTAACAATAACCAATGTTGTAGGGGATGTGGGCAAAATGGAATTTGTTTTTAAATTGATGACCATTGTGTGGGTAGAAGTGACAGTTCATCTAGGTTTCTGAAAAACAATGAAACCATGAATATTTTTTCCTTTCCTTCAACAATATCAAAGGCCAGAAAATACAAAAGTAATCCATTCCCATGAAGCCTAGTTCCAGAAAGTGTAGAGTTTGAGCAGGAGTTACAAGAACAACTTCTTATTCTGCCTATTGGACTTCTATTCTAAATGAAATATGGAATTTCCCAGCTATATTTCTGTAAAATACTTGAGTGTCTTCCAGCAAAACTACCTATATGCTGACTGTATTTGTCAAATATTTATATACTGCTTGATCTTAAAGCCAAATGCAAAGGTACCCAGTGCACTTAATTTGCATATTACATATTTCCATTTGCAAAATGTGGCATTTTGGAAATTAAAAGTTTAGAATGTCAGTGATAATAGGTTATTTCTGAAGTACAGTTTTGATTTATGCTGTGACTAGTCTAGGCTTTGATTCTCCCACTTGCCCTTCCTAATGTTACTAGGAACAACAAGCACACTGTATCATAACCAGATGTTGACTGATATGGAATCTTGAAATTTCTTTTTCCCTAGGATGGACTTGATCTGTGAGCATCTGATCTCTGCCTCTCAAGTAACTAGAATTACAGCCTTAAAGTCCCAGGCTCCAGTAAGAACTTTGTTTGTTTTATTTTATCTGTGCTTTGAATAGTTTTTTATTAGTACTGAAGGTTTGGATTTCATAACTTGTGCTCTTGCTTTTTTTCCCCTCCTCACTGACACTTTACCACTGGAGCTACAACTTCATGTTTGGCATTTTCTGGATAAATGGAAATAAGAATCTTGAGAATCTGTGGTTAAATGGAAAACAAATCTTGAGAATTTGTCTGACTAGGGTGCTTTTAAACATAACTCACAAATCTAAGCCTCCTGAGTGCCTAGGGCACTGTGAGCCACTGTGAGCCACTGTTACCAGGCTAGAAATTTTATTTTTATATCAATAATCATTTATGTATTGTAAATATATGATAAATATTATATAGATATTATATAAATATTATATAGAGATTATAAATTAATAACTATTTAGAAATATTATAAGTAAATAAATGACATTCATTTATAAATATTATTATAATAGTTAAAACCTTAATATGTTTATGACCTCAAATTTCTTTTTTTTTTTTTTTGGCCAGCCCTGGGCCTTGGACTCAAGGCCTGAGCACTGTCCCTGGCTTCTTCCCACTCAAGGCTAGCACTCTGCCACTTGAGCCACAGCGCCCCTTCTGGCCGTTTTCCATATATGTGGTGCTGGGGAATCGAACCAAGAGCTTCATGTGTAGCAGGCAAGCACTCTTGCCACTAGGCCATATTCCCAGCCCAAAATTTTTGATTACTTTTTTTTGCCAGTCCTGGGTCTTGAACTCAGGGCCTGAGCACTGTCCCTGGCTTCTTTTTGCTCAAGGCTAGCACTCTGCCACTTGAGCCACAGTGCCATTTCTGGCCTTTTCTACATATGTGGTGCTGGGGAATTGAACCCAGGGCTTCATGTATACCAGGCGAGCACTCTTGCCACTAGGCCATATTCCCAGCTATGACCTCAAATTTCTAGAACATACAAAACTCTAAATGGAAACTGGAAACCGTAGTGATAAAACTATTAATAGAATCTTTATTAATAAATGATATAATATCACATGTAAGGTATTCTATATTACATTCACATGATTATATTCATTATGAAGTGTTACTAAGTTTTTTAGATTGTATGAAACATAAACACATAAGAAAAAATTCTGAATAATTCTGTTAGGGTATTCTAACAATGAAAAAAAAAGCAAGCTATTGCCTCATGGATTATCATAGTTAGTGTGATCTTAATGAGATTTGGGGGTTATTAAACAGAACATAATCATTGATGCTGTCTGAATTTTGAAGTAAACTATTATATGTGTTTCATTAACCTTTGCAAAAGTATGTTGAATTGACAAATTTTATAATCAATCATTCATTTTCTGTAGTTATTAGGTGATGTTTAAGTTAAAATCAGTTCTTTGCAAATTTAGACATATTTCTGTGTTGCTTTAAATATGAAGAAAGTCTACTCTTTTCCATTTTCTGAAGTAAGGCTGTAACATTCCCTTTACCAAATGATTTATACAGCAATTTGTTTTAATATAAAAGTACAGTGGTACAATGATATAAATTATTGTCACTCAGAGCTTTTAATTAAAACCTAAAATATGTGTGCCACTGTTAAAGAAATGAAAATTTCCAGAACCTTAAGAAAAGTTATTTGTTTAAGGGTCCTGAAGCAATTGTGTATTTGAAGATAAGGCCTGAAACAACTTCAGTCTGGCATTTGTTTTTATTCTGCTTAGTATTTGAATCTTGCTTTCATGGAAAATTACTCTTTGTGTGGGAAAGCAAGCACTCAGGGTGTGTTTGTCTGGAAGGGAGAACCTTTTCCAAAAAAAAAAAAAAGGGAAGCTAAAGGGGTTCAAATGAAAATGAAGATTTGCTAGAGAGAGAGAAAAAAAAACATCTTAAAGGATTTATCTTTGAGGGTGTTTGTTCATTAAAGGGCAGTGCAAGAGTAGTTTTGTACAGACTCATCAGGGGTGTAGTGCAACCCATAGTCTTACCAGGAATTTTTACTATGAGAATCTGCAGGTAGTGAATGAACAGCTGGGCAACAGTTTGATTCACAGATGCTTCCATGTTGGTAGAAGGCCTGTGGTGAAATTCATGGATGTTTAACAAATAACAAATCCATTGCCATTCCAGCTGTGTATCCTCAAGCTGCAAATTGGAGTTGAGGGTCCTATGCCAAATGCCCCCAGAACTGAGAAATAAATGCTCAGAGAACACACAGCCCTTACTGGAAAATAATACTTCTACAAGAGTCAGCCTATTCATTTGTCAGTATTTAAAGCCAAGGTTCTTAGTTACCATTCCAGTTAATAGGCAAACTACCTGGGATGCAAACAAGAGGCCATCATCATTATTATTATTGTTGTTGTTGTTATTATTATTATTTCTATCCTGCCTAAAAATTCTGCCTTACCCTCCATATTTACTATGTTTGGTTTCTCATTATTGAAATATGCAGATATCCTTAGTCATCTCTTTAAGTTTGTTTGCTTTTGGCCAGTCCTGGGGCTGGAACTCAGGGCCTAAGCACTGTTCCTGGCTTCTTTTTGCTTAAGGCTACTACTTGAGCCACAGCACCACTTCCAGCTTTTTCTGTTTATGTGTTGCTGAGGAATCGAATCCAGGGCTTCATGCATGCTAGGCAAGCCCTCTATTGCTAAGCCACATTCACAGCCCATCCTTAGTCATCTCTAACTTCATCCCTTGGCAGTAAATTAAGGCTTAAAGGCTCAGTATAGATTTCCCTTACTGAATAAAGCTATCTGGAAATAGGGGTTATGTTATTTAATGGAGTCCAGCAAGAAATAATCAAGAGTATGAAAACCATTATGATACTGAGTCCATTTTGTTTATTCAGTTATTCACTAACAGGTTCCCTTTATCCAAGCAAATAGTGCTGTTATCTGAGTGTTACTATTTATTGCAAACTAGAAATTTTACTAAGATATAATCCTTGCTTTCATTCTGTAAGCTATATAAGCATCTGATCAAACATCAGAAAAATATCCTCAATTCATAATCAAAAGCTTAAGATATCTCATGGATGTTTCTAAATTAAGAAATTTGTGGTATTTGTTTCCATTTAAGATAAAAGAAGTATTTAGTAATTTGGGAACATTAAGTTAGTGATTTGTAAAGGATAAGTCTTCTGCAGAAATACTGTTAATTTTAAATGGCTATGAACCACGCTAATTTTTTGGCTCATTTTCATCAAAAATTTTAAAATGTAACAAAATTGTAAAGGTAGTGATGCTGTTTTAAAGGTCACAGACGATATTAAGAATGTTTTCTATTGTTTCTTGCCATTGAGCTTATAAATTTTTTAAAAAAATATTTATTATTTTAGTTATACCCAAACACCACGGGTATATTCATTAATTGTTGCTATTACAAATATGCAGGAAGGCAATTCAATCATTTAAGGTTGACTTCTTTTTCTTGGAATTAATTTGTAGGCAGTTCTATAGCTTAAAGGAATTACTGAAGGTGGCAAAATAAGAATTAATAGGTTTCACCCTGTGTGGTTATATTACACTATATTAAGTAGGAATTAAAGACCACTTCAAATTTTGACTTGGCTTGAAGGATTTCAACATGCTTTGAGTTTCAGTGATAACACTAGAGACTATTTTTATGTAAGGAAATTACAGGAAATCTGAGAGCCTAAAATATATGAGTAAAATTACCTCTCTCAGAGCAATTATTTATGACTACTTGCACTTAGCAAGTAATGATGCATTATCATCTTAATATGTGCGTAATTTGCAGATTACAATATATATGCATATATAATGTAAGTTTGTGTGTGTGTATTTTCTATCATCTATATATTCATGTGTCAAAGACACTCTAAACAATTAGCTTTGTTATGATTTTTTGAGTGGAATACATTGCAATACAGAAACACAAAGCAAATGTCAAATGATGATGTGGTTTAGTTCTACCCAACACACTAGGGAACCACTTAAGTTTTTCTCAAGTATAGAATTAAGAAGTTGATATAGGGCCCACTGTAATTATTCAAGCTAGACCTAACAAGAATTTGAGCAAAGATTGGGTTGTATAAAACAAAAGAGAATGCCGATTTAAAAATAACATGCTATTATCAATGAGGAAAATCATAGTCTGGCTCACTCCATTTTGTATGATTTTTTCCAGGTCTTTCCATTTCCATATGACTGGGGATATATCATTCTTCCTGATAGAAGCATAGAATCCCATTGTGTATATGTACCACATTTTCTTGATCCATTCATTTACTGCGGGGCATCTGGGTTGGTTCCATATTTTAGCGATGGCAAATTGTGCTGTGATGAACATAGTTGTGCTGGTAGCTTTAGTGTGATCTTGCTTGAGTACATGCTGGGTCATAGGGGAGCTCTATGTTTAACCTTTTAAGTAAACTCCACACTGCTTTCCAGAGTGGTTGAACAAGTTTACACTCACACTAACAGTGTGGTGGTGTTCCCTTCTGGACACATCCCACCAACATCTGTTGTTGTTTGTTTTCTTGATAATGGCAATTTTCACTGAGGTGAGATGGTCTTAATTGTTGTCTTGCTTTTCACTTCTTTTATGGCCAGTGATGCTGAGCACTTCTTCATGTATCTCTTGGCCATTCTCATTTCTTCTTCAGAGAAGTCTCTTTTTAGTTCTTTGGCCCATTTATTAAGGGGGAAATTATTCCTTTGAGGATTTCTTTTGGGGGGAACTTAATTTTTTGAGTTCTAAGTATATTTTAGATATGAAGTCTTTGTCTGTTGTATGGCCACTACATGTCTAGGATAGGCCCAGCTAAAGACCATGATAGCTCAATAGCTAGTACGTATGAACATATAAGATTATGCTCAGTGAAATGGAACTCCAAGATTTGGAAAGAATGGTTTATCTTTGTATTTGGTATTTTCAATGTTCCATATGAAATTATGCTTTTTCCTTTTGTCTCTCTTCCCCATGGTTCTACCCTGATGACACTGTAATTGATTCTGATATCCTGGGTATTGTATGTAACTTTATTGGAACTAGGTAAGGGAAGGGGACCTTCAAAATGGAGAGACAAAGGGTAAAAGACAAACCAAGGGAATAGAAATACTTACAAGACATTATGCTGTAAACCAACTGTACAACTCGGATGTGGGATTGGGGAAGGAATTGGGGAGGTGGGGAGGTGGAGAAAAATGAGGGAGGAGGTTACCAGTTTGGTAAGAAGTGTACTCACTGCCTTACCTTATATACTGTAACCACTGACAATAAATAAATAAATATTTTTTAAATGACATGCTTTGGTGACTAACTTGGTAAGGAGTGGACTTAAGGATGGGGGTGTCTCTAAACTTTCCAATCATTGAATCTGATATTAAGAATTCAGGAAATACTTAAAAAATAACTTTAACACTGAGATAAATTTAAATGGACAAAGAATTTATAAAGATGTTAAATGAAGTTTCTGAGTTCCCCTTACCTGGCTTATTTGAATTAACCTCACAATAGCATTACAAAACTTAAGAAATTCATGCTGTTGCAATATTGTTCGCTAAACTACAGATTGTATTGACAATTACACATAAATGAGAAAAAGTTCAGTTAACAGTTTTTCTCTCTGTTTCCATTTTATATTTTCTTTGCATTAATTATAATATTTAACGGAATGCTAGACATAAAATTAACTTTTGCATTGACTGGATTGCACCTACTAAGGAGCACTCCAAATTTTAAGTTTTTAAATTATGAGAAGAAAACATATCTATTCAGTTTCTCTGTCCAAATTATCACATATAATTGCATGTCAGTAAGGTGGATTCTGTCACACATTTAGCATAATTCAAATTTATCTTTTAAGAAACCAGTGATTGAATTCAAATTTATTTCAGGGAACTCTTTACAACTAAGATAGAATGAACAGAGAATATGCTTACCTTCCTTCCAGAAACTAGAAAGTAGACTTAAAAAAACCCAATGGTTTTCAAGACACTGAACTTCCAGTAGCACAAGGGAGAGGAGTTGATCTTCTACCCATTTTCAATCAGCTGATGGCAGGTAAAACAGGGGGTTGTTAGCATTTCCCTAGCCTCAAGTCCTCAGCTCCTCCCACTAGCCCCCAGATCCACCCATACCTAATGAGCCACTCCTACTCACTACCTACCTACTTCCCCTTCACCCCCAGAGAGAGAAGCTGCCACCTGGATAAGGTGCAGACGCCATGTAGCTCCCTCTCCCGTGGGAACTATGGCCCCACTAATAAACCTCCTTATGAACCTTCTTCTCCTGTCTGTGATTATCTCCACATAGTCATCTGGGATGGCCGAGACCTGTCCTTTCAAGGGTTAATAGTTATCTTTCTTGTGGGAAGTAATTTTAAGTGGGGGGTCTAATGTCCATCAGACCCTCCACTTTCACTCAGAATTCATTTTTATATTATTAATGAGAAAAGAAACCCTACCTAACTATATCCATAGAACTAACCAAGTAAGGTTTCTTTGGGGAGAGGGGCCTTAGTTCTATTATTTTAGTTTTATTATTTTGCTTCCTTCTAAGCTTCAGTGTCATTTAGGCTTGTCTAGAAACGGAACAATATTTATCAAGAAACAATGAGACTGTGTTAGATGGCTTACCACATACCCCTTCCCTTCCCTTCTTTCCCTTCCCTACTTTCCCTTCCCTTCTCTTCCCCTCCACTGCTTTCTCTTCTCTTTCTCCTCTCCATTCCTTTGCCTTCTCCTCTTTCTCTTTATCCCTCTCTTCTTCCTCCTTTTTCTTTTCTTCTTTTCTTCCAGATCAGTATTAGTTTATAATTAATTACAATTAATACACAATTGTATAACTTAAAACATTGGTTTAATATAATGCTAAATGTTATCCAACAAAGACAGGATGCATATTTGAAATAATGGATGCAACATTTACCCTGGTCTGATCACTAAAATTATCTACACATGTAGAACTATTCATTCCATTCTGTTGAAGCACAAATTTATTATGTGTCAATTAAAACATTTCACAAAACCTTGGAAACGGATTTTGAGGAGTATATTGGAGACAGATGGGCCAAATGAGCTTAGGGAATATTTTAAGGAAGATTGTTTAGAGGCAAAACTGGTAAGGTATATGTAACTAAAGGTATATGAGACTAGAATTGCTAGAGGATGTGGCCTTTGTGTTTTTATAGAGATGACAATTTCAATGATTCACTGAAGACCATGAGATTCAATTGAATGGCTCAGACTCACGCCAAGGAAAAAGACTTTGAGGAAGCCTTTTGGCACATGTTCTAGAATCCAAAGGGCAGATAACTTATAATTTTGATCTCCAATTGCAGTGAGATTGTCCTACTTCCAGTTGAGAGAATCAGCCTTAGCTTTGTCTTCTATTCTGCCTACTTCATCAGTGGATTGGATGATGAACATTCATATTCAGTACAGACCTTCACAGCTCACATGTTGACCTCTGGAAAAACCCTCACTGGCACACCTATTGATTCTTTGCAAGCTCTCTAGTTTTCCTTATTTGAGCCTTGTTGACATCTCAAATTTACAGAACTGAATTTACAGGTCTGAGTTTACAGAACTGGATATAACATGTGATAAGAAACAGGATGAAACTAGGCAAGTTCAGTTTTCTTTGGTCATACTTTAAATTTTTAATCTGGTTTATTATAATGAGAATAAATCAATTTTTAATCAGGAAAAAAGAAATAGGATGATGGTGAAAGTAATGCAAAACAGACGGATTAGTGTGCTTCTTGATTTCACTGCCTATTGGAAAATATAGAGTAAATAACTGTGTTAATTAATATTAATTAGTAGTGCAACACTAGTGTGGTATGGACAAGGCTAATGGATTAATAATAGATGTTGGCAGATGAATTTAACCCTGTCTCAAGTGCAGTCTAAGAACATTTTACTGTGAAACTTACACTTGATTTGGTCCTGAAAATGGTGAAAGTTGACAATGGGAACAAACACAAAAGAAGAGGAAAAATAGTAGAAACTTTGAAAGCTTTATGGAATTGAGTTAGAAAAACTAATCATCCTGGCTTGACAGAAGCTTGGACTTTATCTTCAAGCCATATTATCTACAATCTTTGAGGAATTTAAAGTAGCTAGTAACACAATATGGAACTAGTGAGGTCACAAATATTCATTGAAAACCCCCCAAATCATTGGGATATGGATAGTATTAGATTGTTAGCAAAGGTATTCAAATTCAATTGTTATTTTACTTTAAAAATGGAGACAAGAAAAGTTGATTTCCCATATGGCTATTATAAATACCATGATAGATAATGAATTCTTAGAAAGTTTCTATCAAACAGGAATTGTTTAGTGTTTAGTGAATTTTTAGTCTTGCTATATTCATCTCCTTCAGGAAAGTCTATAGAGTAGATTATAACCATTTGATATCATCTTATTGGATCACTTTTCACCTTGAAAGGAGCTACAGTAGATCTTTAGATATTGCTATAAAAATCTGGAACCAACCCAGATGCCCCTCCATAGACAAATGGATCAGGAAAATGTGGTACATATACACAATGGAATTTTATGCCTCTATCAGAAAGAATGATATTGTTCCATTTGTAAGGAAATGGAAGGACTTGGAAAATGTTATACTAAGGGAAGTGAGCCAGACCCAAAGAAACATGGACTCTATGGCTTCCCTTATTGGGAATAATTAGTACAGGTTTAGGCAAGCCATAGCAGAGCATCACAAGGTCCAATAGCTATACCCTTATGAACACATAAGATGATGCTAAGTGAAATGAACTCCATGTTATGGAAACAATTGTTATATCACAGCTGTAATTACTTTCAACGTCCAATATGTAGGTATAGTTTCTATTATTGATGATGTTCTTGTATCACCTTCCTGTGGTTGTACCTACACTATCTCTGTAATCTTATCTGAGTATATTGGAAACCGTGTTTACTGATATCGGAAGTAGGAAATTCAAAGGGAATACCAAATTTGAGAGACACAATGTAAAAAAAGAGAAACAAATACAAAAGCAATACTTGCAAAACTGGTGTAAGTGAACTGAACACCTGAGGGGGGGGGGTGGGCAAGGGGGGGAGGGAGGGGGCATGAGGGACAAGGTAACAAACAGTACAAGAAATGTATCCAATACCTAACGTATGAAACTGTAACCTCTCTGTACATCAGTTTGATAATAAAAATTTGAAAAAAAAATAAAAATGCTAGAATGCAAAAAAAAAAAATACTGCAAAGATGGAGTCAGATTCACCATTTGCCTCTTTTGTCATTGTACCTGCCATAGGTGTTTCTTCCACCTCATTCTTTTGCACATGGGCTAAGAAGGTCCAAACCTAGAATGAATATAATATGGTGTCATGGTTACTATCTTTACCGCTTTGCTACAACAGTGTTTTTTATTTTACTTTTGGAAAACAATCTATTCTTGTTACTAGAAGAAAGTATAAGTGGAGGAGGTGGAAGTTTAGTATGTATTTAAATCTTAGAGGACACAAATGCATGACATGACTGAACTACACTGGCTATATCCCTTTAATTCATCATTAGGTATATATTGTATATTTAACATAGAAATCAGTCTCTTAAGGTAGAAGTTATTTTCTTCACCTACTAATACATCAATGTCTTAGAAATTAAGACTTTCCCAAGGTTCACATTACTTACAATTTCATGATTCTTAGTTCAAGTCTAATATCTGAGGCATCCTAGGACGGTGTACATGTGTTTTAGCAACTTTAATTTCTGATTTCTGCTGTCTCTACCCAATCTAATCTCCTTTCTCCTACCACACTATCAGAAACTTGATGCTACCTTGACACTTAGATTGCTTTATGTAATACCACTACATGTTTATGTTGTACCACTACAATTTCAAGGATGTGTAGAGGTTTCAATAAATATGCTAGAATCACACCAGTTGCAAATATTTCTCAGCCATTTCCCCAACCAGAAACTTGTCACTATTTTGACTTTCATTACTGAGTCAAAACTAGGTGGGACCCTGTCTTTTCTTTTCCAGCCTCCGTCTTCAGTATGTTCTGTGAGGATAAAGTCTCAAAACATTTTCTACTCTAAGTGATGTATCCTTGGATTTCCTCTTCTTCTTTTCTTCTAGATTATTGAAGTCACTACCACTCTTTGAAAAGTTTTATTTCCAGGAGGAATTTCTCTTTTCCATTTTTAGATATACATAAACTATTAAATTCTTAGTATCTAGTAAGTGCCTAATTATTGGGAGCTTTAAAAACTGCACCTAAGCAACTGAAGGATGTTGGACACTCTAAAGGAGAAAGAGATAATAACAAAGCTGTATGCATGTTGTAACAGAGGCTGTGTATAATTCTATTCTTGGTCTACCTTTGAATCTCTTTTTTGTCTGTCACATGAGAACAACATGAAAAGATGATAGTGACCTTGTGGAGGCAAGTTTCAAATGGCTCTAATTTCATGTGGACAATGGAAGGTACTCTGCTGTGTCCATGTGGGAGAGATTCTCATACTTGGGATTTAAATTGCACTTTGAAATTTGGCAATTATTTTTATATACTATGCTGTGTGTGAACCTGACTGTTATTTTCTCCAGTTGTCTTCACTAACAATGACTTAAAATGGCAGAGAGAATAATTCCTGCCTGAAGAGCTATTTCCTGATGAGGAAAGCTTGGAGCCTGGTACTCCCCTCTCCAGTACATGCTCTTTCTCCACACAATGTGGATCCTCTAGGAATGGAAGAATAGAGTGCTGCATATTTTCAATGAAGTAACCTGTAAAAGTGTAGAATCCAGTCTCTATTTTGAAAAGAGTTTAGTCGATGAGATCTTGAACACAAGTTCTATTTTAATTCTTATTTAAAAGTAAGTTAAGACTTCTGGGAAGATGGCGATGGAGCAGCAGAACCCTAGCTAAGCTCCCTCCAACAACCCAGTTTTACCAATCCAGGGAAACTTTTACTCCTAGAAAGACAGCCCAAGTAAGTTATAACGGAATAGGGATTCTGGCCAAAAAGGAAAAAATGACTTTGCTGACCTGAAAATGCAGATTTGAGCTCCGGGCAGTGTCCTGCTGCCATGCTGGCACCGGTGCCAGCACAGTGCCCTGTGCTCCACACACCTAAAGCACACAGCAGTGACCAGAGAGAAATTCTCCAGATGGCAGCAGACAAATGTGGATCACAGGCTGAGCACCAATGGGCCAAAATCATAGAGAAAGCATGAGTACCCCACAAAAGACATTCTCACTTGCGCCCACAGAGCAGCTTCTGGAAGGTAGCCCTTCCCCCACTGCCAGAGCAAAGTGCCATCTTTGACTCTGGCATAGACCCCATTAGAGCAGACTGGAACTAAAGTGGGCCATGGGAAAGCAAGGATGAAGGGGCCATCTTTGTAAAGGGCAAGAGTAATGGAATGGTGAGAGCCAGCTCCACCCAGGAGAAGGTCCACCTGCGCAGGCAGAGGCTCATTCCCAAGCCAGGGCTCACAGACTCAGGTAAACTCAATCAGGGGTGCCCTGCCCTGCCCCACCCCACCCTCTGACACTGTGGCTGTGGACTTTTCAGCAGCTGGTATTTCTAAAATCAAACCAAAAGCAGCGAGAAGCTACTGGTAGCACAGAAAAATCAGACAGGAGAGTAAACAGTTCCAGAGACAGATAAATGGCCCCTTTACAAAGGATGCCCAATTCCCACCAGCAAACAGAGCTAAATTCCACAGCCAGCTTCACCCAGGAGAAGGCCACCCCACCCAGGAAGGAGGAACCTTCCTGGGGTAAGCAGCTCTCAGCAAGGTAAACCCAAGGCTCCCCGCCCTGCTGAGTCCAAAGCCTATTCAGAGGCAGGCTTTAAAGGCAGCAGCCCCACAGCCACAGTTCCCGAGAGACAGTTCAGCATTCCCCAACTACAGAGGACACCCATGTCCTACCTGCATGCCATGTGAACCACAGAGACCCAGGATTTAACTAACAGGGGAGGAGGGTCAGAGAAGATCCACCCCTCCAAGCTGAAAGCAAATCGAACCAGCCAAGCAGTAGGAAAGTTGATTGTAGACCATTGCAAGGAAACTAGAGACTGGAAAGAGCTGGAAGACTGGAAAAAAGGAAGGGAGATTTGAAATCAAGTAGCTAGGCTGGAAAGCAGACTTGATGAAGCAGAGGATCGAATCTCAGGAACTGAAGATTCCCTAGAATCTATGGAGAAAGAACAAAAACAATAAAAAACCAATCCAATTGGCCAAACAGATCACTCCAGGAGCTCCAAGATACAATCAGGAAGCCAATTTAAGGCTAATTGGTATCAAGGAAAACCTTGAGAAAGAAGTGAATGGAATAGGCAACTTATTTAACAGAATATTAGCTGAGAACTTCCCATATATCCAAAAGGATAGGCCTATCCAGATACAAGAATCATTTAGAACCCCAAACTGACCAGACCAGAATAAGACATCCCACTGACACATTGTGGTGAAAACAGGAATCTATTGAGAGTCAAAGGGAAAAAAATCTTTAAAGCTACTAGGGAGAAGAAAATAATCACATATAAAGAAAGACCAATTAGAATTACCCAAGACTTCTCAGCAGAGACCATGAAAGCAGGGAGAGCCTGGAATGAGGTATGCCACACCCTAAAGAATAATAACTATCAACCAAGAATACTGTACTCAGCTAAACTCTCAATCATAACCAAAGGACTAATAAAAGTCTTCCACAGTAAGGAAAAACTGAAACAATATATCTCCAACAAATCAGATTTACAGAAAATCCTGAAGGATGACTACACATGGAAAGTAATCAAGATCACAATACAGACAGAGAAATGAACCATAAATAGAAAACTGGAATATTAGATCAAGAATGGGGAAGACATCGCTTTTAAAATGATAGCTATAATGAAAGGAACTGAAGATCATCTCTCAATCCTAACTCTGAACATCAATAGACTTGATTCTCCAATTAAACAACATAGGCTTATTAGCTGGATCAAAAATCAAGATCCATCATTCTGCTGCCTCCAAGAGACAAATCTGTCCAGCACAAGCAAACATCTTCTAAATGTGAAAGGCTGGAATAAAATCTACCAAGCAAACAGTCCCCACAAGCATGCTGGAGTTGCAATCCTAGTATTAGATAAAATTGACTTCAAATTACAAACTTCAAGATGAGACAAAGTAGGTTACTATTAATTAAAAAGAGGATCTCTCCTACAGGAGGATATAATCATCCTAAGTGTCTACACTCCAAATACAGGAGCACCCAACTTCATCAAATATACACTCCTGACTCTAAAAAGACTCATATATCCAAACACATTGATAGTTGGAGACTTTAACACTCAACTGTCACCTCTGGACAGATAAAACACTCCAAAAACTGAGCAAAGAAACCTCAGAACTAAACAACTGCATAGACCAACTAGACTTAACTGACATCTACAGAATATTCCATCCAGCAACACCAAAATACACATTCTTTTCATCAGCATATGGAATGTTCTCCAAAACATATCACATCTTAGGGCACAAAGTAAATCTTTACAAATTCAGAAGTATTGAAATCATTCATAACATCCTCTAAGACCACAATGGAATAAAATTAGAGTTCAACTCAAACAGCCATCACAGAAAATCCTACAAAAACAAAACAAAACAACCAAAAAAAGCATCGATATAATCAACAAAACTTAGAGTGATGGTTCTTTGAAAAAATTAACCATATCGACAGACCCTGGCTAATCTGACCAAAGAATGAAGGTAGCACATACAAATAAACAACATCATAGATGAAACAGGTAACATCACCACAGAAACAACCAAAATTTAGAACACCATAAGGGAATATTTTGCAAAGCTTCACTCCAACAAATTTGAGAACCTGGAAAAAAATGGACAATTTCCTAGCAAAAATTGATATCCACAAACTCAACCATGAAGATTTTTTTTTTTTTTTTGGCCAGTCCTGGGCCTTGGACTCGGGCCTGAGCTCTGTCCCTGGCTTCCTTTTGCTCAAGGCTAGCACTCTGCCACTTGAGCCACAGTGCCACTTCTGGCAGTTTTCTGTATATGTATGTAGTGCTGGGGAATCGAACCCAGGGCCTCATGTATACGAGGCAAGCTCTCTTACCACTAGGCCATATCCCCAGCCCCTCAACCATGAAGATTTAACCCTTCTAAACAGAACCATATCCAGCATTGAACTAGAAATAGCAATAAGAAATCTCACATCCAAGAAAATCCCAGGTCCAGATGGGTTCACAGCAGAATTCTACAAGAACTTCAAAACAGAACTCACACCAATATTTCTCAAACTCTTCAGTGAAATTGAAAGAGAAAGGTCACTAGCAAACTCATTCGATGATGCCAGTAAAACCCTCATCCCAAAATCAGGCAGGGACTCATCAAGGAAAGAGAACTATAGACTGATTTCCCTGATGAACATTGATGCAAAAATTCTCGACAAAACTCTCGCCAATCAACTGCAAACAGGTCATCAAAAAAATCATACACCATGATGAAACTGGGTTCATCCCCGGTATGCAGAGCTGGTTCAATATATGCAAATCAATGAATGTAATCCACCACATCAATCAAAGCAAGGTCAAGAATCACGTGATTATTTCGCTAGATGCAGAGAAAGCATTTAATAAAATCCAGCACCCATTTATGATAAAAGCTTTGGAGAAACTAGGATTCCAGGGAACATTCCTGAATGCAATTAAGGCTGTCCATGACAAACCCACAGTAAACATTACTCTTAACAGGGAAAAGCTAAAGCCATTTCCTTTAAAACTTGGAACAAGACAAGGTTGTCTGCTCTTCACTGCCTATTCCACATAGAACTAGAATTCCTAGCCAGAGCAACAAGGCAAGAAGAAGACATAAAGGGGATGCAAATTTGAAAAGATGAAGTCAAACTCTCACTTTGCAGATGATATGATCCTTTATCTAAAGAACCCTGTAGACTCTACTCGTAAGCTATTTGAGCTGATTGAAAACTTTGGCAAAGTAGTAGGATATAAAATAAACCCTCAAAAATAAATGGCTTCTCTATATGCCAATGACCCAAAGACTGAGGCAGAAATCAGTAAAGCAACTCCTTTTGCAATAGCATCAAAAAAACATAAAATGCCTAGGAATAACCTTAACCAAAAAAGTGAAAGACCACTATGGTGAGAACTTTAAAAACATGAAAAAATGAAATTAAGGGAGAACTAAGGAAATGGAAAAAAACTCCCATGATCTTGGATTGGGAGGATTAATATTTTCAAAATGGCAATATTGCCAAAGTCTATCTACAAATTCAATGCAATACCCATTAATATCCCAACAACATTTTTTAAATGAAATAGAGGAAGCAATCTAGAAATTCATATGGAACAGTAAAAAACAATCCTAAGTAGAAAGAACAGTGCTGGAGGAATTACAATACCAAACTTCAAGACGTATTACAAAGCTGCAATAATAAAAACAGCTTGGGGGCTGGGGATATGGCCTAGTGGCAAGAGCGCTTGTCTCGTATACTTGAAGCCCTGGGTTCGGTTCCCCAGCACCACATATACAGAAAATGGCCAGAAGTGGCGCTGTGACTCAAGTGGCAGAGTGCTAGCCTTGAGCAAAAAGAAGCCAGGGATGTACTCAGGCCCTGAGTCTAAGGCCCAGGACTGGCAAAAAAAAAAAAAAAAAAAAAAAACAAAAAAAAACAACAGCTTGGTTCTGGCACAGGAACATGCTTGAAGACCGATGGAACAGAACTGAAGACCCAGAAGTGATCCTGCAGAACTATGCCTACTTAATCTTTGATAAAGGAGCTAAAAAAGTAGGATGGAAGAATGACAGCCTCTTTAACAAATGGTGCTGGCAAAACTGGTTCAAAACCTGTGGCAAACTTAAAATTAGATCCTTATATATCACCCTGCACCAAAATCAATGCCAAATGGATCAAAGACCTAGAAATTAAAACAGATACCCTGAAAACACTACAAAAAGGAGTAGAAGAAACACTTGGGCTCTTTGGCACAGGACCAAACTTCCTTAACAAAGGCCCAGGAATACAACAAATCAAAGAAAGGTTGGATAAATGGGACTGCATCAAACTGCAGAGCTTCTACAGTGCAAAAGACATAGCTTGCAAGATAAACAGAAAGCCCACAGATTGGGAAAAGATCTTTATGGGGCATACAATGGACAAAGGCCTCATATCTAAAATATATACAGAACTAAAAAAATTAAATTCTTCCAAAACAAAACCAAAGAACCAACAGCCTCATCAACAAGTGGGCTAAAGACTTAAAAAGAGACTTCTCTGATGAGGAAATGGGAAGGCACAAGAGACATACGAAAAAGTGTTCTACATCACTCGCCATAAAAGAAATGCAAATCAAAACAACATTGAGATTCCACCTCACCCTAGTAAGAATGTCCTATCTCAAGAAAACTAAGAATAATAAATGTTGGAGGGGATGTGGCCAAAAGGGAACCCTACTTCATTGTTGGTGGAAATGTAAACTGGTTCAGCCACTCTGGACAGAGGTATGGAGATTTCTCAGAAGGCTAAACATAGAGCTCCCCTATGACCCAGAAGCCCCACTCTTGGGCATCTACCCAGAAGACCACAAACAAGAACACACTGAAGCTACCAGCACAACAGCATTCATTGCAGCACAATTGGTCATAGCTAGAATATGGAACCAACCCAGATGCGCTTTAGTAGACAAATAGATCAGGAGAATGTGGTAGATATACAGAATGGAATTTTATGCCTCTATCAGAAGAATGACATTGCCCCATTCATTAGGAAATGGAAGAACTTGGAAAAAATTATACTAAGTGAAGTGAGCCAGACCCAAAGAAACATGGACTCTATTGTTTACCTCATAAGGAATAATTAGGATAGCAGAGGATCACAAGAGCCCAATAGCTATACCTTTATGAACACATAAGATAATGCTACGTGAAATGACCTCCATTTTGTGGAAACGAATGTTACATCACTGTTGTAATTACTTTCAACACGCCATGTGAAACCATAGCTTCTTTTCTTGATGATCCTCTTGCATACCCTTCCTGTAGTTTTCCTGGCACTATCACTGTATCTCATCTGAGTAACCTGGATACTGTATATACTGGTATTAGAACTAGGGAAGTGAAAGGGAATATCAAATTGAGAGACAAAGGACAAAAATACAAATGACTCCAAAAGCAATACTTGCAAAAACCAGTTGGTGTAAATCAACTGAACAACTAATGGGGGGAGAGGGACAGGGGAAGGGGGGAGTGAGGGAGGAGGTAACAAATAGTACAAGATATGTACCCATGGCCTTACATATGAAACTGTAACCCCTCTGTACATCATTTTGACAATAAATATTATATAAATAAAAGTGAGTTAATGGATTTAATATACAAGTAGGTATATGTAAAAATGCTAATACCTGGATTTGTCATTTTAGATTTTTACAGGGTTGCCAAGTGGAATGTAAAGTAAGAGTCTGACTTCTGAAAACAATACATATTTACAGTAATTTTCCTAAGCTTAGTGGTAAATAAGGAAATGAGGAATATAAGGAAATGAGAGACAATGAAATGAGGAAAGGAAGAGAGACAGAAAATGATTGAAAATGTATTTAAATAGGATGGCTAGGAAAGGATGTTCTTTCAGTTGAACCTTTGATGGATTCAAATGTAAATATTATTTAACGTTCAGCTATTGTGACAACATGGCTGTGTTTCCTCACCTCCAATAATTTTGAAACAGGTTCTTTCCGGTGGAATCAATTAAAAAATGTTTTAACCTACTTTTTGAAATTTTGACAGTCTTTAGTACTTGAAGTTTCATCTCTTCTATATATTTGTTACAGTTTATCCTTTTCCCTACCACTCAACTTTCTTAGCACAAATATTGTGTGGTGGTGGCCATTTTCGGAAATTTGATGCATACAAATGAAAAAGACTTCTTAGTCTAGCTTCATGCTCATAAGATTTCAGGCTGCTTAAATGTTTTCATGGATGGTTATGTAGCCAATCGAGCACGCTTAATGTGTGCTCTTAAACACATTCTGTACGAAAAGTAACACTTTAAGGCAAGAGCTCTGCTACTAACAAACTATGTACAAAATGTCTCAGAAATACTAACATTAAAGAGATATAGAAGTAGGGCTTTAAAACATAATTAAATGACTTAATATATTCCTAATACAAGTCTTCCTATTATTTAAACAGCTGAACTGGCAGCTTCAATACCCATTAGAATTTAACAGCAAAATTTCAGTGAGACTTTCAAGTCCATATGGATTTTTATGGATGTTTTAATTACACTATTTTATATTTGTTCCTATATCTAACTAGAATTACATGTTTATAACTATACATATAAATTATATTACAATATTATAAATCTTTATATTTAACTTCTGTGATTGAAATAGCATTGTATTTCACTTTTGATATTTTCCAGGATGTCTGTAATGCTTTTAGTTGTACAATGTAACATATTTTCACAGCTTTTCACACTCACATAAATAATCCTCCCCAAATACTATAAGGAAAGTGTCTTGACAAATTTTTTCAAATAAAATGTCTACATCCTTTCTCTTTCCTATGTAGTCTTATGCTTACCTTGTATATTTTGGCCTCAAAGGGTGTAAAAAGCCCTGTTTTAGAAATGTCTCAGTCATTTTATTTGAGTTCCTCAACAAATATTCATTTGATATCTGCAGCATATAAGTACATATTCATATTGACTTTACTGAAAGTCATTGTAGGTTGAGACTAAAGTGAATATTTAAAACAACTCCTGTTCTAGAGAGATTTAAATAGTGGATATAAACATACTATTAAAATACATGGAAATAAAAGCACAAATTATTAATTCATTTTTTTGTTGTTGTAAAAGGGATGCAGAGAAGATTTACAGTTACATAAGTCACTCCCCGTATTCCTTCCCATCCCCACCTGCTAGCTTTGTAGTTCATGTTCAAAATAATGTCCAGTGAATACCACTGCTGCATTTGTTCACCCTTTGTCTCACTAATTCATCGCCTGCTTTCACTCTCCCAAAGATAGATAAATGAAGAAACTAGACAAAAGGAAAAGAAAACAAAGAACAACAACAAAGAAAAATATCTCTTGTTTGCATTCCCTGGAGTTCATTTCAATAAATATTATTTTATATGATTAGGTATTGCAAGTAGGTATTGTGCTTTTGTATTTCTTCCTAACAGTATTCTGCTTTGGTCCTCAAAGTCTTCAGTTCAAACCCCAATAGCACTAAATCAAACAAAAACAACCAAAAAATAAACAAACAAAAAGAAATTCAAACCAAAATAGTAATAGCAATATCCTCGGGTTCTTTATCTCTCAATAGAAGGAGTGTGGGGATGTGTGTATGGGGATGCCTAGAGACCTGTATAATTTATCATGTTTCAGTGTACATTTTTTTCTTTTTGTTTTGTTTTTGTTGCCAGTCCTGGGGTGTGGGCTCAGGGCCTAAACACTGTTGCTGGCTTCTTTTTGCTCAAGGCTCAAGTACTCTACCTCTTGAGCCACAGCTCCACTTCTGGCTTTTTTCTATATATGTGGTGCTGAGGAATCGAACCCAGGGCTTCATGTATATGAGGCAAGCTCTTTACCACTAGGCCATATTCCCAGCCCCAGTGTACATTTTTTTTAACCATACAGTGTGATACTTTTGTTTCTCTTCAGATCATAAAAATCTTTCAATTTTTATTAAGCACAATTTATAAGAATTTCTTTATTCCTAATCTTTCTTTCTATTTCCTTTGTCTTTCTCTGCTTCCATTCCTGTTCCTTCAGTGTTACCTCAAAATAACACGTAAAATAGCTTTTTTATCCTTTAGGTGTATTCATTTACATACACAGAAGCCAGTGGAATGTCAAATGGAAGTATCTGTGATTTAATTTTCCAGAAAATGTTAATATCTCTATGATAATTATTAATATAAAATGTAGCATACAGGCCTATAAATAATATTTGCATATTAAAAAGTCAGGATCACTCTAAAAGTACTGATTTTGAGGCTTATTATCAATGACATTTAATATGGGCTGCCCTCAAGTGTGTAACTGGGGTGAAACTAAAAACTGTGATGATGGAGAAGATGGAACCTACATTAGCTGTTGAGAAGTGTTTAGCATATTTTCTTTTTACAAATCATCTTATGTTAAACTTAGGATTTAAAAATGGAATTCAACTCCTGATATGACTGAAACCAGAGAAAACTAAGGATAATAATAAAGAAAATCCTCTAAATTCATTAGAGAGCCTCTGATTCTGAGCCCCATTTCTTGAGAAATGTTGTGATTGTTCTACTGATGTCAGTGTGCCAAGAAGGAGGTGTCTGGAGGGGGCTAGAGAACAGAGATGAAGAATGTGCTGGGTTTTACCTTATCCGCGTCAGAAAATTGTCATCCTGCTGTTCTGGTTGCTTCCTGGGGAAGTTGTGATGGGCATGGCTGACTGACTCTGGATGAGTCACCTGCTTGGGCTGATGAAGCTAGTTGTGATTTGGTAGAAAAGAATCTCATGTCAGGAAATTTGAGACACTAATGACACATCCACATGTCTTTACAGATAAGCAGTTGATTCAGATCTACATTTAAGTTGACCGAGGTTAGGAATTTGATCAGTGGAGGGGCCAGTCAGCTTCTCCAGACAGTGATTGATTATGACGGGAAAGGTTTCATGCTCATATATTCCTTTTGTAGGAAAGTTACCCATGTATATCTTAAAAAAAATAAACAAAAGGAAAATAAAAACTCCTTCTAATGAGGGATAAAGAACCTGAGGACATTGCTATTACTTCAGTACAGCAGCGTTATTTTGGTTTGAATTTCTTTTTGTTTGTTTATTTTTTGGTTGTTTTTGTTTGATTTAGTACTATTGGGGTTTGAACTGAAGACTTTGAACTTGCTAAGCAGGAACTGTATTGCTTAAACTACATCTCTTGTCTTTTTAACTCTGGTTATTTGTTTTAAAATTTCATTATTGTTATTGTAAAGGTAATGTTCAGAAGAATTATATTTATATTACTTAGAGAAAGAGGACATTTCATTTTGAACAATGTCACCCTTTCCCTTGCTCTCTCCCAGTTTTTTCTCCTGTCTCCACCTGCCAGTTTTATAGTTTATTTTCAATATACTGTCTAGTTAGTACCATTGCTGCATTTGTCTCACCATTTCTATGCCCTCTTAGCTTCCCAAAGATAGATAAATGAATAAACAAAACAAAATCAAAGTAAAATAAAACTAGCAACAAAGATATAAAAACATCTTGTTTTCATTCATTGGAGTCCATTTTGATAAATACTGTTTCATCTGATCAGATGTACATATGTATTGCACCTATATGATCCTCTCCTAAGAATATTCTTCTTTGGTCTCACTCTGTGTGAATGCTTAGAGACCTATAGTTTATCATATACCAGTGTTTTCTTTCTTTCTTTTTTTTTGTTTCACCATCCAGTGTGTTTACTTGTAGACTTTTAGGCACATTCTAGTTACCACAAATGAGGGAAACTGGCTTACTTCCCTTAATATAATTTTTTACAAGTCTTTCCATTTCCTCATGAATGGTACAATATCATTCCTTCTGATGGATGAAGAGAATTCCACTGTGTATACATACTCAATTTCCTTGATCCATTTGTCCACTGAGGGGGATCTGGGTTAATTCCCTATCTTAGCTATGGTAAAGAATACTGGAATGAGCATAGAAAGTAGTATGGAGGTTCCTCAAAAGACTAGACATAGAGCTTCCTTATGCCAGCAATTCCACTCTTGGGCATTTATGCAAAAGACCACAAACAAGACAAAACTGGTTATTTGTTAGGTAGAGTCTCACTTTTTTCTTGGGGCTCGTCTTGCATAGCTTTTCCCCCGTTTGTGTTTCCTGCAGTAATTGGGGAGAGAACAGCTTGCCACTATGACTGCCTACTAGGTGAGATGAAATTGTGCCTTTTTTTTTTTTTGCCTCAGTGTTGGCCTCAATCCCTGAGCTTCCTAATTGCCTCCCAAATATCTACGAATACAAGTATGAGCCACTGTGTGCTTGGCTCTTTTATAGTTGGGTGTTTTGGGTTTTTTTTGACATAGGGTGTCCTGAAGCCTGAGTTAGCCTCCAACTCACAAATTTCCTGCTCATTCAGTCGTTTTAGTGCTGGGGTTATAGACATGAACCACAGGTTCATTATGCAATTTTTTGCATAATAGTCACACTAATAAAAATCCCATTATTGAAATATATTAAATACATGAGATTCTTTTTAGTAATATTGTGAAATATATATGTATATATATGTTGTATAAATGATTCTTATAGTTTCCTTTGGGATATTTCTCTTTCATCACCCTTGAGATCTAGGATTAATATATACTCTTGATGAATATATATGTATACACACAAACATATATATATACATTCAAGTGTGAATATATATTTGGATATGTTCACAAATATATATTCATACTTGAACAATATTTAACCAATAACATTTTACAGCTTTATGAGGAAAAAAGGAGGCTTTTCCCTTAATATCTTTGGCAGCAAGATACAGCTTACCTGCTATCCAGCCAAGAAGAAAGAAAGGATCTATGTGCAAATATGACTAACAAGGATTTTTTTTAAAGTGTAAGAAATATGAGAAAAGCTGCAAAAGAATAAAAACATTGACGAGTTTTTTGAAAAACTAGACGCAACCATAACTTAAACTCTGAAACTTCAAAGGTTTACATAATTTCTTTTATTTGTGGGGTGGATGAAATATTAAATCTATCTTTTCATATAACTTCTAAACTTAAAATAACTAATGAGAATCTTAGTCTTAATTTACTGTAACAAGTGCTTATTACATACCTACTTTTATCTATAGTTTATATGTATTTTTGTAAAGCCGGATATATTTTTATATCACCTATGATGCAAATTATAGCAAAGTATATAAAGTTAAGTGTATGTTTGGTGAAAAATGACCTAGGTCACATTCATTTGGTTAGCATGAATTTATCTCTAGGCAATAAGAACATGTACAGTAATTTTTCTTCCTACTTTCACAACATTGTAGTATACATATTTAGCTTGAAAACCTTGAATACTAACAAAGGCAAAACATACTTTTAAACTGAAATATAAATTTATGCAAGAAATAATTGTACAGTGAAGTTTGAGTATGTGTGTTTTTTTAAATCTTCTTTGTATGGCATCAAATCTACCATATCAGCCAAGCCTGAAGGAAGTAGCAGAGCACCAAGCACTCAATTACATGGATGTCACATCTGTTGCAAACATACTACATATCATAACTGGTGCTTTCCTATTCTATTGATTTTCACTGTCGCATGAATAGGTAGGTTAGTTCATGTTGACAGAGGTCAAACTACAGAAAGTGGAATTTTTATTTAAAAATAAATCATATTGTGTCTTCTGTCTATTGGTGTTGAACAACTATATAATATATCAACGTCATTTGCAAATTATAATAGCCCAAAAATATTGAAGACAACAGAATAAAATAATGCAGTCAATTTAAACTTGTGCAGGTAATAGTTGCATCCTTTGTGAGGTATTAACATCCAAAATATTTTTTTAAAAAGAGCTTCAATTCTAATTTCTCTTTTCAAATATATATTTTGCATCAGATTTTTTTAAAACAAAAACTACCAAAAACCCACTTTAAGATTGAAAGTGCAGTTCAAAAGTCTGAGAGTGGTTAAAACAACTCAGTATATTAAAAAAATTGTTATTCTTCTGCCTCTTGTGTGATCAGTGAAAATTCTTATAGCGAACTAGCTTGCCATCTTTTACATGGAAACATTAGATCATATTCCTCTTCAAACTTTTTCTGACAACTTGAATAGATCTTACATTTTGACTGCTGGAGGGAAAAGTAAGGTCCTAATTCAGATGCCATGCTTTGTTTTGGGTCAGTGTACAACTTTCTTTCCTACTAATAAACAAATGACAGCCCTATACCAGAAGGATCAAGACCAAACACATACCCTAAGTGGATGGATTTCGACTTTCTGTTTCAACAAAGCAAATACCACTTTCTCATTCCTTCTTGTGAAAATGCACAGCCTGCTTCTAATGTCCTAGGATGTGGAGCATCTTCTGTGTATTCAAATTTGCAACATCATTCTAAAGCATCTCTCCAACTAGACACAGTTTTTTAAAATACTTTTGCACCCATAAACTTAACACTTCTTTTCTGGAAATCGCTCATCTTTCTGACCAGGGTGTTTTATACTTTTCAAAACACATGGTTCTTGACCTCATTCGTGGCCCAGTGGGAAGGATTTAAACCCAATTAATGAGGATCCCCATCGGCTGAGTTTTGCCTAGACTAAATTCAAAAGCTCAAAATGACAAAATATAAATTCTTCAGAATTATAAACTAAAACAAGAATACTCTATTAGAAACAGGATGACCTTGGTCTGGATCGCAAGAGAAAGTGTCTGTGAGGATACTGACTGATTCTTATCTTTTAGTAGATTAGGTTAATTTTTGTTTAAATGGAGTATTAATTAACCATGAACTCCAATCACCATGTTGAGCTTGTGACTCAAAATTGTCTGGAGGTAAAATCATTGTAAGAATGACAACATAGTATTTCACGTTAGATAATGGTTTCTCTCTCTCTCTCTCTCTCTCTCTCTCTCTCTCTCTCTCTCTCTCTCTCTCTCTCTCTCTCTTTTATTTTCCAGTCCGGGAGCTTGAACTCAGGGCCTAGGCACAATCCCTGAGCTTCTTTTCTTTTTTTTATTAATTAAATTTTGTTGACAAGGTGTTGTGCAAAATGGGTACAGTTACATAATAGGGCAGTGAGTACATTTCTTGTGATATCTTACATCTTCATTTGGTAATGGTTTTCATTCCTTTAAATACAGACACCATGACCACAAGAGTTGAAAAAAATCTATGCTATGGGAAATCCAACTGATATTTCTGATATATAACTTAAAATGGTAAAATAATTTGGAATTAGAGAAATATGGCTTGCAACTTCTCCAGTCATTGTACATGTAAAGCCCTTCATGTCTGAACAAGGATAAAATAATAGCATGTGGAGAATAGTGTTAGCCCACTCTATGGCATATACTATACATAAAAAGCACACAGTAAAAATTTTAACACCTGTGGAAAAGCATAGCTGGCAGGTATGAAACAGTAGTAATTCTACCTTTTCCTTTCCCCTGCCTTTCTTATAAATAGAAGGTTGGATTTTTCTCTTTACTTCTTTTCTCTATTACTTTGTCCCTACTATAACTGTCTTATTTATTTCCAACTCAAATCATGAAGCTGATTTCTAAAGCAAAACTGGAGTTTATTTTCAACAGTTGATGTCAATTTTATAGGACTATGTCAGATTCTATGCTTTGAAATAAAGAAATATGAATGTATGGAGCTACTATGATCATTAGCAGACATATTAGTGTTTATACCATTGTCCATATTATGCCATTTTCCTCATGAGAAGAGTGTGTTCAATATTTAAGAAAATATAGCTAAAGCCTCTTTCATCTCCTCAAGTTCACCAATTAAATAGTAAAGGATAAAAACATTAAACTACATGCTGCTATTGTATAGATTAGAACATATTTTTCTAGTTCTCCATAGTGATCACTGCAAAAGATAGAGTATGTTATACACAAATATATTTATCTGCCTTCTACAAGTGCACACTAAGTATTTATACTAGGATGGACTTAGTATCTTCTGTGTATTCAAATTTGCAACATCATTCTAAAGCATCAAATGATCTCTCCAACTAGACACATGTGTTTTTTTTTTTAATACTTTTGCACCCATAAACTTAACATTTCCTTTCTGGAAATTCTATTTGTATTGTCTTTCCTAATCTCATTCATGCATAATTACTTGCTAGTGGTCAGGAAACATTTTAATGTACTTTCAAAAATTTAAGAAAATGTGGCAAATATACACAATGGGATTCTATGTTTCTATCAGAAAGAATGACATTGCCCCATTTGTAAGGAAATGGAAAGACTTGGAAAACAAAACAAAACACCCTACTAAGTGAATATAGCCAGACTCAGATTCTATGGTTTCCCTCATTGGTAATAATTAGTACATGTCTAGAATAGTCTTAGCAGAAGATCACAATAGCTGAATAGACATGTACATATGATCATATAAGATGATGCTAAGCAAAATGAACTCCAAGTTATAGAAATAAGTGGTTTATCATTGCTTTTGTTATTTTCAGTGTGGCATGTGAAATTATGCCTTTTTCTTTTGTCTTTCTTCTCCATGGTTCTAGCCTTCATGTCACTGTAACTGATTTTTGTACCCTGGGTATTGTATATACATTTATTGGAAGGGAATAGGAACATCAAATTGAAGAGAAAAGGATAAAAGGTGAACCAATGCAAAAGCATTTCCTACAAGACAATATGCTGTAAACCAATTATACAACTGGAGGTTGGAAGGAATTGGGGGGGGAGGGAAGGTGGGAGAAAAATGAGCAAAGAGGTAATAAGTTTGATAAGAAATGTACCCCCTGCCTTGCACATGAAACCATAACCCCTTTGTACTTCACTTTGACAATAAATAAATTACTTGATAATAAAAATTAAAATAAAAGCTTATCAATTACAAGATCGAAATTTTAAAACTAATTTGAATAGAAATCTTAATATCATTCTGCAATATATTAGAATTTTTTACTTCTATAAATAAAGTAAGCATAACATTTCTAAGCTTTATTTAATCTCTTCTGTTTTTGCAGTCTCTATTTCTGGTTAGGTGTATTAAGGCAAGAGCCTGGTATAGTAGTAATGTATAGGTTGGACATCTTAAAATTGCCTTCAGTTTTCACTATATAATTTATTTGAAGAAAAACTAAGTGGAGTTTTTCTATGCTATTGTGAGTGAATGCCACTTACATGAGAGTATGTAGTAAACTGACACAATGAATTATTGAGGTAGGGTTCTGGGGTATTCATGGCAAAAAGTTGATGAATTGCCATCAATTCACAAACTTCATCTTCTAGAAAAGACTATTGAATGAAAACTGGTGAGCTGAATTTTATTGATTAAGTAACTAAAGTGCATATTTAAAGGAGACATCTTAAAATGACTGATGCCATGGTGACTTGATATAACCTTTATGATATTAAATTTGTGAGTTAATAAAAGAATTTTAGAGTAGAACACTTATGAATATTGCAATGTATACACTACACTGAAATAGACCTTTAGAAGAACAGAAGGGCAACCAATATAGAGGGAAGACTAGGCAGAAGACTCTCAACCTGCATAAACCTTTTTTACAGTTTTCTAGAAGGGGGGTGAGTACTAACAAGTGTTGGCTAACATAACAACTTGGGTTGATAAGTAATCACAGGTAACAGCTGTGAACTTAGTGTGCTGCTTGTTTTCTAGTCTAGTCAACTTTCTTCTCAGTTTCTGATAGAATTTTTATACTTGTGACAAAATAATGTGTTGCTCTCTGCCTGTGGCAACTATCCAGTGATTCCATTATTATTTTTATTATTTCCCTTTTCCCAATATATTTTAAGCGGCCACATCATTCATAGGTAGTAAAAAAGATAGCAGGGGTAGAATGATTAATGAAATGACATTGCCCTCATAGACTCAGAGACAGGATTAATTTTAATGAATTAATTAAAGACAGAATTAATTTTAATATTCTGAAATAGTTTCCCTCCAATTTCTAAAGTAATTATACTTTCCGTTCATCCAGAAACTTGAAAACTGATGACTCTTGCTTTATGAGCAAGCCACATGTTTCTGTATATGTTGAGGCTTTTAGCTCTAGATTCCACATATAATAACTACAGATAATATACTTTAGAGACTACCTTGGAAACTTAAAAATAATTTATTCCATCTTAAACTTCAAAAATTTAATAACAAGAGGGTTGAACTGGAAACTATGCTTTTCTTACTGAGTATTCACTGTATTTTTTGTGATAACTTTTTCCTTGATTTTATGGAGTTCTTCCTTTGAGAACATTATTTAAGTACAGGAACTTATTACTATTGAAGTACTAAGACTCTTAATAATATTTCTAAAATTTTTCAAAAGCTATAACAATTATGCTTTTTTAAAAAAGAAAATGGTGAAAGTTCCCAATATAGGTTCCATAAAAACACCACATAAATTATCATGATGCTATAATTATCCCTTGGTAGCTACTGATCTGATGATGGGTATTTCTTGCTTGTGATTAAGTCAGTGTCTTAGTTGAAACAATACCAACTCCTAATCCAGAAGATGCAGAGTGCCATTACTCTACCAAATAGAAGCAGAAACATAAAGATTAATGTCTGAGCTACTTAAACTTCCATAAAACTAAATGGGAAAATCTGTCTTTCTTTTTCATCGCATATTAGTTCAAGAGTGGACTTTTGAGCATTTACTGTATAATTTTCATCACTTCAATAAAGACATCCTAAAATAAGTCCTGAATACCAGGAATTGCTTCTTGACTCACATGAACACCTTTTTCCCAATATGAGCAAACAACACAGAGAAAGATGAAATTCCCTCAGTTATTAAGTTATATCCAAGAGCTCCCCAGTTTCTATTTTCAACTACTACAAATCTCTGGTGGATACAGAAAGAGCATCCAGGTTAAATATAGCTGTCTCTCTAAAGAGCTCACCTGAAAAATTGAACACATTTTGGTTAATGGTGACCCTTTCCTAGCCCTTACTATTGGGTGTTTCATTGAAGCTTCATATCCAGTAAACCCCCTCCAGGGAAATCAGTTCTGGACATTGGCACTCTGGCCTCAGCTAGATGGGGCCATCTTTACAGATATACTTCAGCAAGGCATATTTGGTGACCTCTATTTCATAAACTTGAGATATGTCTTCAAAGAGACATATCTTATTTGTCCAGTCTAGAAAGAAAAGAGAGAATAGAGAAGATATTTGCTGTACTATGAAAAATAAAAAACCCTATGTTTCTCATGCCACATAATCTTGATAGCATTTAAAAATACATGTATTTATGTATGCACACAAACTAACTGTTGCACATACAGGCATAACCATCAAATCTAAAACATTTGGAAAATTATGCATTTGTATTGAACACAGTCTCTGTTAAAGTGATTATTTCATGAAAATATAGCACAACAACTCTCCGTGTTATATTTTCATTGTCTTCTATGTAAGCAATCTAGAGATTTTTTTAAAGAATATGAGCAGTAATGTTATAAATATAAGTAAATACTATACAATATTATGTAATGGACTTGAGCATCTTTGGATTTTGATATCATGAGTGTCCTGAATTCAATCACCTATAAAAACTAATGTGAATTTGCATTTGCCATTATAGAATAGTTACAAAAGCTGCATTGTTTAATTTTGGGTTGCAGAATCATTATCAGAATCTTTATGGAAGTGTTTCCATAACATACAGCACATGCCAAACACTCTGAATGCATATGTGTGCATTCATACTGTACATAATTTAACTAATTCTACTGTAGCTTTGTGAAATGAATATTCCCAGTTTCATGATTTTGTAAATATTTCCCTGAAACACAGAAAAGTTAAATGGCTCCCTCAAAGTCACTGGAGCTTACCTTCCTCCTTCTAAATTGATTTCATCATTATATTGCTTTAGACCATCTTTCCAAAGTATCTTGTCATTCAGATAGGAAACAATCACAAATAAAAGAGTGTAATTCAAATTTCCATGACTCCTGTACTCAGAAATTTTTTCTCTGCTGATCCAGCATGTTATTCTACATTTCTTTTTTTGATTTGTCTTTGATTTTTACTGCTGAAAAGTCAATAGCTATAGCTCTTAGGAAATTTGGGGCAGGAAAATGTGTAATTGTACACATGCCCAAGTTTTAATTTCTTCTTCTAACATTACTGAACAATAGATAGAGAAGGTATTTCATTAAATAGCATGCTACTGAGCTTTTGCTTGATACACTCCCTTCTGTTGAACACTGAATGATTCAGTTCATTGTCCATAAATCTAGGAAAGAATTGATTACATGAGCAGGAATTGGGTGACTCAGAGGTGGTATAAAATATGCTATCCTCTAATGTTAAATAGATCTGCAATCTTTGACATAATGAAAAGAGATTGGAACCATTCTGTGGACATAGCAGCATTTATTCATGCTGCTATAATTGTAGAGGATTATGCATAGGATTTTTGGATGGCTTTTGGAAGGAAGGAGAGAAAACAAACTGGAAGGAGAGCAGATACACAGGTTGTTTCAGAGAACGCTAATAAGGGAAAATGGCTTACAATATGACAAGACAGATATGAGAGAATTTCTGTCAACAACATCAACATTATTTAACATGCTTCTAATCCTGCCAGGACACAGGTCTAAATAAATGTTTTATGTTGTAATTCTGAGTCTAACAAAAGCGAGGGCAATTATCTAGTGGTCCATATTCAAAAATGAAGCATTTCTATTACTTTTAATTCTTTGTTACTTTTAATATATTCTTGCAAATATTTGAAAAACTCTTACTTAGGTTTTTTTTTTTCATTATAAATTACTTTGGACATCAAGCCTTGACAATAGGCTTTCTGTTCTCTTGTTCTACATGTCATTCTAAGCCTTCCTAGATCAGTATCAACTTTTGGCTTTACCATTTTCTTGGGATGGAATTGTTTGAGTGTATATGTGTGTGGCTTCATTTCTAGGTTGTAGTTCCTTTTTTTGCTTTCAGGAACTATTTTCAGAGATTTCATTTTAGGTCTTCTCTTACATGGCACTTTATACTGATATTTAGGTTTGAAGTTTTTCTTGTCAAATCTTACTGTTTGAAAGAACAAAGCACTATAACAACCAAACATAAAGAATAGGTATGTGAGAGTTTCATTGGGAAAATTTCTGCACATATTTCTAAATTATATGCAAATATTCTATGCTTGTGTCATATTTTAGAATGAGTTATTCTTGATAGTAAATAAATATATATTTAATTATCTTCACTTATTCTTTTTTTTTTTTTTTTTTTTTTGCCAGTCCTGGGCCTTGGACTCAGGGCCTGAGCACTGTCCCTGGCTTCTTCCCGCTCAAGGCTAGCACTCTGCCACTTGAGCCACAGCGCCGCTTCTGGCCGTTTTCTGTATATGTGGTGCTGGGGAATCGAACCTAGGGCCTCGTGTATCTGAGGCAGGCACTCTTGCAGCTAGGCTATATCCCCAGCCCCTCACTTATTCTTTTAAGTACATATTTTACAGGAAAATTGGCTTCTTTTAAATCTTCATGATTTGCAACAAAATATGTGGTGTATAAGTTGTGTACCAGTTGTTCACCACATTGAATGATTTTGCCAGATCATTGCAACAAGGGGTAAACCTTTACAAATGCATGGCGATTTAATGGTGCGATGAATATTTTACAGGCTCTTAAATGTTTTCTATTCTGTTGTCATATAAATTTATATGAATGAAAAAAATGTTTTTGCATGCTTACTATTATGATTAAATTATGCTCTCCAAATTTCATATGTTAGAAATTTTATCCCAAACACAGCAATTTTGAGAAGTGGGACCTTTAAGAAAAAATTGGAGGATAGTCTTAGGAGAGGATATAATAGTTCAATAGCATTGTGTATATGATCATATAATATCGTGCTTATTGAAGCAAACTCCAAGAAATGGAAACAAGAGGATTTTTATTGTATTGTTTGCAGTTATTTATTTTTTCTTTCCTTTTTTTCACCTTTGGTTTATTCCCCTATGTCACTGTTTTTGATTTTGTAGCCTTTGTCTTATATATGTTTATTTGATTTGGGGAGGGGAAGGGGAATAAAAAAATGATGGGACACAAGGTGATATTCACTAGACAATATATTGGAAATTAACTTTACAACTTGATGGGGGAGGGGTATAGAGAGGGAAGAAAGTGAGGGAAAGTGAAGGAGGGGTTAACATTGCTCCAAAAGAAATGTGGGGGGTAACACTGTTCAAAAAGAAATGTGCTCATTACCTGACATATAACTGTAAATCTTCTGTACATCATCTTTACAATAAAATTTATATTAAATAAAAGGAATAATTAAGTCACAATGGATTCATCCTTAGGAGTGGATTAATGTCCTTATCTTAGCTACTATTGTTTTGAGTACAAAAGTAGTAAAAGTTAAAAAAAATGTACTTTTGTTTTGTACATAGTTTGGGAATGATTGAATCTGAGACAGAAATTTTCAGAAATGTTATTGGAGTTCTTATATAAAAACACTGAGATACTTGAAATAAGAATCCATGGACATTCAGACATCTAAAAGTAAATTGAAATATACTACTTATCTTTAATCTAATTTTATAAATCTCTGTAGAATAAATTTTAATTTCTAATAATTCTCTTGTTATTAAAATACAGATGGATGGGCTTAATCCTAAAAATAAGATTAAAAAATTCTGTCTGTAGTGTATTTTTTTATGAAGCATAATTTGTGTCAGAGTTTTCTTGGACTTCATGTTCTTTGTGTGTGTGTGTGTATGTGTATGTATGTGTGTGTGTACTGCTCAGAGATTAACAGTGAGGAAACCAGTGGAGGTCTTGAATAGTTTAGATTAATTTACTTGTTTATCTTCATTTTCTGTGATTATTAATGAATAATTACATTTAATTTCAGAACCACATCTATCCCAAGTACTTGTATTCGGTGAAGTCTTTTCCAGTGAGGTAGTTTTCAATAATAGAGTGTGTGTATATGTGTGTGTGTGTGTGAGTTTGTGTGCCTGTGTATGTGTATGTGTATGTGTATGTGTATGTCTGCGTGTTTTAGAAGACAGAAATTGATTTCTTTTTTTTTTCCAGAGCTGAGGACCAAACTTAGGGCCTTGGCTCGCCAGGCAGGTACTCTTCCACTGAGCTAAATCCCCAGCCAGAAATTGATTTCTTTTGGAAGTAGAAGACAAAAATAACAGCATACCAGCACATACTGTATATTAGATACAAATAGCATATGCCAGCATATTTCAAGGAATCAAATATGATTGTCAGTAAGTAATATACTAATAAAATACTAAGTATTGATATAATTAATTAGTTTATTACTCTTCAATTTTTTGATAATTCAAGAATATCATTAGACCTTGAGGTTCACTGAGTGGTTACAGTGGACAGAGGTGATGCTAAGATCTTTCATAACCTGCTTATAACAATAAACTAAAAGCTTTCAATAAACTATTTATAAATTTGTTTTACAAGAATTCCACCATCATTTAACTGTCCATATTGTCATGCTTTAGGGTCTGTTTTTTAAAAAAATTCTTAAATTCTTTAAATCTTTATAATATATGGAAAACCATATTACGGCACATATATTTTCAATTCTAATAATAGTTTTTTAAATAAGAACAAAGGCAATAAAACCAACCACAGAATGTTATAAAACAATCATTACAGAACTATGGAAAATTGATTATAAAGAACACCAAAAACATTTTCAAATCCACTTTATAAAAAAAATCTTATTAAGGAAAACATTATTGGCAAAAGGAAGAATGTGAAAACAATAGGAATATACATGACAGCTAGCAAAATAGAAAATGGAATATAAATGTCATATTAAAATGTGAACTAATAAAATGCAATATTCCTTTTTGATATTGCTTTCTGAGTATCCTAATGGACAACAAAATCTGGAAATGGCACAGAGATGAACTGGATGCTGCAGATTCATTTTCTATGATTTTTAATGAATGGTTACATTTCATTTCAGAACCATATCTATCTAAGGACTTGTATTTGGTGCAATCTTTCTCCAATGAGGTAGCAGGGTATGTGTGTGTGTGTGTGTGTGTGTGTGTGTGTGTGTGTGTGTGTGTGTGTATTTTAGAAGCAAAAAATTGATTTTTTGGAATTACAAGACAAAATAACAGAATACCAGAACATATTGTATATTAAATACAAACAGCATATTCCAGAATATTACAAGGAATCAAATATAATTTGCAATTCTTATTTCAAACTCATACTCTTAATTTAGATAGGAAATAATTTTTGTTCATTTGAGAAATTCCTAAGATGCTCTCCAAAGCCACTGTCTAGAAAGACATGTTATTTAGAAAATATATATTAGTTTTTAGCTTGGATCTAGCTTATAGATATACATTTTTCTGGGCAGAGGGAAGTTGATGCTTGAAAATATGTGTATGCAGTCTTTCTCCTCTTCCTTTCTTGGGAATATGGGCCTTCCTACAAGTTAGTCTTTATTTTATAGATATGTAATTTATGTTAAATGAAATACATAAATAAATATTAAGGACTTCATGATTCTTAGTTTATTCACCATGTGAATACCTAAAGATCAAGGTATTGAAATTGATCACTAAGTTTCTTTATTTCCTTCCTGGATGAATTCTTACCTCTGCTCTAACCAAATCACTCAATCCCAACCGCTCCTCTTCTGAGTCCTATCACAGCAATCAGTTTTTTCTGATCTTGAATATCATGTAAACAATATCATAGAGTAAATATTCCATGTTTGACTTCATTTTCTCAAATTGCTGAGATTTGCTCATGTTGCAGTCTATCAGTAAACTGGTTGTTTAAAATCTGCTGAGAAACAGCAAGATGGATTTAAAATTTCACTGTAGTGCTGGGACGCCACACCCTATCCCTCTTAACTACATGGTGAAATGAACAAATTTGTACGTGAAAAAACTCCAATTTCAAATTCAGGTTTTCTAATTTCAAAGTCAGGGTGGAGTTTTGTGTACCATAGTTACAACCATGGTGATTGTTGACCAGTACTGAAAGTACATAATAGCACAAGAAACAAAATGATTCCAAAATTGGATTTTCAGTCTCTGAGTCTTGTTTTTGTTGTTTTCAGCATGACTTGTATGAAGGATCAAAAACCAACAGATTTCAAAAGTGTAAATCTAGAAGCATAGCATGTACCATAATCAAATTTGATTGGAGAACCAGCCCTTAAAATCAAGAGAGCGTACATATTTTCTGACCTATTCAATCTTTGCTCTCAGAGTACATTTCCTATTTATGTTTCAATCTTTGCATACTAGTCATAACCACTTACTAATCAACAATCTTATCTTTGTTGTTTTTCTCTCCTGAATGATGTGCTAAGAATTCAAACTTTAGGCAGACTGAGATACTTCTACATGCAGCAATATGGACAATCTCTGAGTCAACCATCATACATGAAATAACAGAGTAGCAGAGGACAAATATTACAAGTCTACATATATGTTATAAACATGTAGGGTTATTAAATGACTCAGAATTACACTAATTGTTTTACAGAGTACAGTAGAGGTTCAGAATTGTGTAACATTTAAAATTTCTTAATATGAATATATTATAGAGTTCTACTATACAAGGTATAGATAATAATACTATGTTGTATACTGATAAATCTGATGAGGCAGATTTCAAAAGCATCTTCAGAAAGATACTTTAAAATAATGAAACTACAATCTAAAGAACAAAAATACAAATCCAAGAATTATTTTTCAGGTGAAGATTAAACTTCAGAGGAAAATAACAGAAAGGTGTCAATAAATAACAATTTCTGTGTTATGGAGGGGGAAAGTATCATTAGTAGTATAACAAATCAATATTATTAAATACACTAATAATTTTGTAATAATTGGAAAGCCGAATTTTGTCTTGAAATAATCCATATTTTTCTTGGTTGTGTACTTGTGCATGAATAAAGCAAAAAGGTTTAAAGCACACTAATTCAAAATTCTTATTTTCTAGTAAATATATTTATTTGTAATAATATATAGGAGAAATTCAAATTGCATAAGTTTATTTTGTCCATTAGAGAATATTTTCAATGCTTTGGGAAATAAACCATAATTTATAAGGTATTGTTATTTCTGTATGGTTAACTTCAGAAACAAGGATCCATGGAAAAATACTAAAAAAAAAGCAAAACCAAAAATTCCTGGGAAAGTTTTCAGTCTCCTCTCTTATGTACTCAAATGCTCACTACCCACCCACTCCCCTTTCTGCCTTCCATCAACCCCTATCCTGCCACACTTCACTAGATATGAGTTTAATCTTGATGATAATATTGGTGGAACAACTTGAGATTCCAAAATGTTAAAATTAGGAAAAAGGACCTAGGATATTTTATAATGTTCTGATGTCTCAATATAAAGTCACCATCCCAGAGGGGTGGAGAAAAAACTCAAGTGTTTGAGCAATCGATGATGACCAAATAGCTACTGTGTTTGCCCAAGCTTTCTCCTGTGTCAAGACATGATTTCATTCTCCTTAGGTCAGAGGGAAAGCTCTGATTGATCTCATTGGGAGTTCTCCCAGGGAAAGGACAATGGCATTGCACTCCTGACATTAAACTCATGTTCTATAGTCAGACTGCATCATCAGCTGCATACTAAAGATTACAGAGAGAATGAACACAAGGTAAGGTACACATTTGAGGCAAGCACTCTTGCCACTAGGCCATATTCCCAGCCCCTAAGGTACACATTTGAGAAAAGTGACTTTTCTCTGTAATTATTAAATTACTATAAATAAATGATCCCACTTTACTTCACTCACATATAAATGTACTAAAAAATGAAGAACTATGAGCATCAATAAATACCTTATAATATTTATTTTTAAAGGTACTCTGATTTTTATACAATTTTGTCTATAAACGGGAGTGTGTGTGTGAGACAGAAAGAAAAAGAATGACACAGAGAGAAAGGAAGAGATAATGGTCTGCATCTACATCATCATCCCATTGTTCATGGGACTATTATCACTTAAACTGAAATAATTCCAAAAGAAAACAGTTCTGTTGTTCTATCTACCTATTTCCTTAAATTTTATTTTACTGAGAGGAGGTCTTTTTATACAAACTTTCTTGGCTTATATTGTTCTCTGTATGCTATGTGGAAATTTCCCATGTCAAAATCTTCTAAGGAGGGTGGGTTTCAAAACAGAGCAAGCCCATACAGCAAAGCAGAAAGCTTCTGTCTTCATTGGTGTCCTTGGCAGGAGACTAGGGGTCGTTTCAGACAGTTGCAATTAGTACATTTGGCTTAGCTTGCTTTTTACAAGGATTTAGTTTACTATTTCATTTGAAAATACAGAAATTAGTTAACCTTTACATTTTTGCAAAAGAAAGAGAAAAAATGAAAAACAAGGAAAGAAAGAAAGGAAGATAGAAAGAAAGAAAAAAAAACTGGCTGTTGGTATTTGGACAGCCTCTCACCATTTGGCAGAAACCTCCCCTCAGAGCCTGGACATGAACACTTTGCTGGACACTGGCAGAGATCATTTGGAATCACTACATTGCAAGAAGAGGTTTAATCAACATAAAGCAGCCAGGCAGTATTAAATAGCATCTGGAAAGCTGAAAACTCCAACTAAGCCCCGTCTGTTAAAAGTCCTTTGCTTCACTCATGATCGGTGTAGGACAAGAAAAAAGTCCTTGTGTCCCTCACGGTGGGGGCCCTGCTTCATGCTTCTTTCCGAACTGTGAGAGCCACACTTGTGGCAATCTGGCCTCTCCCCAGGGTTCTTCAACCCCATCCAGTAATGGGCTTTCTTCTCTTTGGTGCAATTTCAGCAGAACAAGCCTACCCTTCAATTACCCTGAAGTTGGAAACAGACATCCCTGCTCCCGCTTCTCCACACTCTGCTCTTTTGTCTTTCTCAAGTGGAAAAGTTGTAATATCAAGAGAAAGCTGGATTCCTGTAGAAAGACACAAGGAAACCTTTGTAAGTAGTTCTTAGTTACTAAACATATCCTCTGCCCATTTCTTTTCTATGAAACAAATGGTTTGATCTTGTATATAGGCGATTAGATCAGCAGTTTTAAGGGTGGAAAACAACTATCTGGTGCTTGCCCTGGCTTCAGAAAAAGGAAAATCATGGGAATTTAGAATGAGAGTAATTTTAAGCGAGTGAGAGTCAGTATAAGATTATAATTGATGGGGAGATTTATGTCTTATTTCCTTTAGAAATAAGGCTGCATTTATAAAGAACCTAATAATATCAGAGATACACTATTAAATTAACACTGAAAATACCAAAGTGTCAATTAGAAAGTGACAGGAATTATTCAAACTTATAATACAACATTTCATTCCTACTGAAGCAGACAGAGCTGCTCTGAAGATGTAGGCTGCCCCTTACAGCAGACAATAGCACATCAGATTTTTTTGCTTTCTTCTTCTTTTTTTTTTTTTTTTTTTTTTTGGCCAGTCCTGGGCCTTGGACTCAGGGCCTAAGCACTGTCCCTGGCTTCTTCCCGCTCAAGGGTAGCACTCTGCCCCTTGAGCCACAGCGCCGCTTCTGGCCATTTTCTGTATATGTGGTGCTGGGGAATTGAACCTAGGGCCTCGTGTATCCAAGGCAGGCACTCTTGCCACTAGGCTATATCCCCAGCCCCTGCTTTCTTCTTTAGTTAAAAAAATTTTCGGTTTACAATGACTGGCTTTTCTGTTCTCTTTAAAGAAAACTGTTCTTTAACTTCAGTTTAGAAATACATATTGACAGCATAGTCTATTTGGCATCCTCAAAGGGTAGTTCTTATTTGAGCTTGACAATATGTTTGGCTTTAGAGGGGTTTATCCTGAGTATGCCGATCACATAGCTCTGTTTTATTAAATAGAATAATCCTATACATACATTCACAACATTGGCTCATAATAAATTATCTTGCATCAATCTCCATACAGTCTAATAAGACACTAACTTTCCGTCGTCTCCTTATGACTTATTGAGATTTCTAACTGAAACGTCAGTATGGTAGCTTTATTTAAATAAGTTAAATGGTTAATTATCAGTACAACTTGAGGGTGTAAGAATGGGCAGAATTAAAACATCCCTTATAGTAGACTACAAATACCTTCACAGAGTCTTCTTATTCAGGTTCACCTCTGAATCTGTGTTGGCATTGGGCTATATGTTATATTGCATGATAGAAGATTTAGGGCTCTAAAACAAATTGCTATTTCTGGTGATATCTTGTGTCAGGGCTGGCTGCTTGAGTTCAGAAAATAGAAGTCTGCTGAGAACTCATACATGCAATAGAAAGTGACTGGTTAATATTTTTAAACAAATGACCTTCATTTTTACTGGACATCATAAATGTATGGATAGCTTATATAAGTTAGAGCCCTGAGATCCTCCTTAGATGAAGAAAACAGTATAGAAACTTTGAGAAAGAGAGTCCACATGGAGAGACAGAACCAACTGTCTCAGCTATCCCAGTTGATCTTAGAATCAATGGATCTCAGAGCTGAATGCAACAGCATGAGTGAACCAAATCAGAAACAACTAAATATTAGCCCCTTCTCACAAAACTATGACAAACAATACATAATAACAGGAAGGCAACACCTCACTACATTAAACCAATAAATTGTTTTGGTAATATATTTCAATGAACTGATTATGATGGCAAACTTTAAAAAATATATAGCTTTAAATCGAGAAGTATGTGAAACTACGACTTGTGAATTTGGGCCTAACTTATAATGCTCAATTACAGTGATGATTCAGATGCATTGCTTCATTAAAAGTTATAGATAGCCAGGAGCTGGCAGCTCACACTTATAATACCAGTTACTC
This sequence comes from Perognathus longimembris pacificus, assembly GCF_023159225.1. NCBI lineage: Eukaryota > Metazoa > Chordata > Mammalia > Rodentia > Heteromyidae > Perognathus > Perognathus longimembris. The sequence continues at coordinate 56,478,272 of NC_063167.1, forward strand.
AGGAGGCTGAGGTCTGAGGATGGTGGTTCAAAGCCATCCATGGGCAGGAAAGTCTGTGAGTCTCATCTCCAATTAACTACCAAAAGCCAAATTATAGCTGTGGCTCAAGTGGAGGAACACTAGCCTTGAGCAGAACAGTTCAGAAATAGTGCACGGGTCCTGCGTTCAAGCCTAGGAACTGCACCAAGAAGAAAAAGTTGGGGATGACTTGTACTCATAATGACATTTAATATAAAGTTTATAGATACTAGAATTAAATATAAAATTAGGAAAAGCATACATTAGCCAGAAGAATGGAGAAAAATAGGATTCTTCTAAAACTTTGCTTACTTGAAATGAACAGAAAGCAAAACCTTAAATACACAGACAAATACATATACAACTATGGAATTCAGTCCATAAATTATATCAAGTGGATACAAGGAAAAATAATTCAAATATTGTAAAAATGTAAATTAAAAATACATTTTTACCAAGAAAGTGAATAGGTCATTACTAATTTTTGAGTATTATCTAAAGGAATTCTTTTTTTTTTTTTTGGCCAGTCCTGGGGCTTGGAGTCAGGGCCTGAGCACTGTCCCTGGCTTCTCTTTGCTCAAGGCTAGCACTCTGCCACTTGAGCCACAGCGCCACTTCTGGCCATTTTCTCTATATGTGGTGCTGGGGAATTGAACCCAGGGCCTCATGTACATGAGGCAAGCACTCTTGCCACTAGGCCATATCCCCAGCCCCTCTAAAGGAATTCTTGACAGTTCATTAAAGTTTTCCCTTAGTCCTTTGGACCATTAAGTCCTGTAAATGATGTCAAGGCCATTGAAATTGGAAACATACAACAGCTAAATTTGGTAAGTATTTTCATGGTGTGTTAAAAAATAATTAAAACAAAAACTGGAAGAGAGCAAGGGAAGGGGTGATATTACTCAAAAAGAAACAGACTTTTTATATAAGTTCTATAGTCATAAGCCCTCTGTTAATCACTTTTACAGTATCAATAAAGAAATTTAAATTTAAAAAAAGAAAGGAAGGGAAAGGATGGATGGAAGGGGGATGAGGATTGTAAGGGGGTGGCACTAATCAAGATGCACTGTGTTCATAAACTACTTTGTTATATGGCACCTTATTTGTAGAACTATTTAAAGATAATACTAAAGTTGAGAACAAAAAATTAAACATTTAGTCTTTTCAAACAGTATTATCTTTAAAGTATTATCTTTAGAAGTAAAATGTAATCTTTTTTAGAAGTATTTAGTATGGGAATGTATAGACATTGACATTCTAACACTTAAACATTAACTTCATGAAAAATAAACCAAATAAAGTGCAAATAAATTTTAGCAAAAGTATTTTGATAGTATTAAGTTCATTTTTGCAGTATAGAATTTAGGCATCATAGCAAGTATGGTTAAGTTAAATTTCAATACACTGTTTTTTTTTTACTATTTGGGTGCTTATTGAAATAGTTAATTTACTTTTTAAAATTTTCACCTTATTCACTTGGTAAAAGTAACGTATTAGCATCCATTTAGGAAAAGTATACCTCATTTGGAGATATTCTAAATAATAATATAAATCTATTTTTTCCATAGTTTTTCAGGACTGCTTCAATGAAGCCCTTTTGTCAGTGCAATGTGCTGACCAATCTTCCATTCAACACTTTTATGTGTTCTGATTGACATCTAGGATAATGATCTCAGGTCAAAGCTGAAATGCATATGAACATTGTTTTGTGAGCAAATAATGCAAACAAATTTCAGGAGTGGAAGTACATTGACAAAGTCTTTGTACAGTAGTTAAACATATATTCTTCTGAAGAGTTGTTAGTGGTGACTGAATACACTGTGAACTTTGCAGGTTTTGCATGAAGTATGGAATATGTCAACATGAATAGTATTGCATTTGGTATTTATAAGCTGAGTACATGAGACAAATCACGAAGTAAGAATAAAATTCCTGCTGTTGTAAGGACTTTTTGTTGCTCCACTGCCTCAGAACAGCAGGACATAAAATTTAAAAACAAATTCCTCTATACAACCATCATAAAAAGGTTCAAATGGACTAAATGATTACATAATGTTTACATAAATGAAAAAGCTTTTAATCTATTGTGGCATACCTATACACTATAATGCAATGAAATAGTGAAAGTGATTGAATGAGAGCCATGTGTTTTATTGTGGTAAACATTTAAAATATGTAATGTTGAGCATAAAAGTATTAGTGTAGGCTACCAATGTAGGATACTGAAGAATCTTAACACCATAAAAACATTTTAAAGTGAAAATGAATGCTAAATTTTGTTTATAGAAAAAAATAGCTGTATAGGAGAATGCTAAAATTCTCAGACACTAAATATTGTAACATTGTGGTTATCTTTAGTGTATGGAACAGAAGAATTAGATTGTAAGTTAGAAAATACAGGCGTCAGTGTAGTTGCAATGTTTATTTCTCAACTCAGTTGGACACACAGTTCTTACTTTTAAAACAGTCGATATTGGTACATTTGCCTGAAGTATTTGACACAAAATTTTCAAGGTATTATGTCAAATATCTGTTTAAGTAGTAAGCAAAACTGTTTAAGTGTTAAGTAATAATTAAACATATCAGTCTCTGAAGAACACAATCATTCACTCAAGGAGACTATCCAGGAAATTATTTTTGCTGGGTTAACATAGACAGTTTCTAGGTCTGGGCACCAATGTAGCACCCGTGTCTGGTCATCATCTTGATTTTCTTTGATACAAGCCAAACAGCTTGGAAGATACAAGTACTTCAACTACTCTCCATGTGCTATCACTGGAAAAGTCATCAGAATAATGGAAGAAAAGTTAGAGAAAATAGAAGCCTGCCATTTTTCTTGAGTTCTCCCAAAATTATTGCTCAAAATAGATGATATGGATGAACCAAGAAAACTGTCACTATATGCAAAAGAATGAGTCTAGAGAGAGAAAGAACTGGAGCCATATTGTGAGATCTTCATCAGTCCTTATGGAGACAGTTATTGATATTTCTCACTGATAGAAAATACAGTGCTCATGTTCTTTATGCTTAAATTTCTACTTCAGTACCTTGTAATCTTTGTCAATTATTATGTACCTACTCTTATGCTAGAGATTAAATAATGAAAAAGAAAAACTTTTTTGTCTCACTGCTATCTAGCAAAAATGTAGTCAAACAGTGGGAGGATAAGCATTATTATTTAAAAGACAACAAACAACAAAGCACTTGTCTAGAGATTCTGAAATGACAGCAGGCAAATTGCCTCAAGTTACAAAAAAATCACTTTCAAATTAGAAACTTGAGACATTAAAACTGTGAGACTAAAAATTTAAGAGCCTCAATTAGTATAAAAATGCTTAATAGAATATCAGTAGTTAAGGATAGGTGATAAGAGGTAATTTATCAGATATATATGAAGCTAACCTCAACTCTCTACAATCTGCTGCTATACAGCTGGATTACTTCTGAGTTTATTAAAATAGTTCGGATTAACTATTGTTTTTAAAAATATCTCCTCAACTTAAACTGCCCTGCCTATGTAAGTGCAATCTAATGTTGTAAGGGTCTTATTTTATTCTATTTGAAGCTGTAAGCATGTGGATTCAGCTACTTTATCTTTTAAAGTCCACAGCACATGCTATTTATACTAAAAAAACTTTTAAATGATTTTTCGGATAATTTCTGCCTGTTATTTGTATTAACTCTACCTAAGGATGGAAAGCCAGTATAATCTCTTAAGAACAGTGTTCTAGGGAAGCTAACTCAGTCAGTAGACATTAATACAAAGGCCATTGACATTGTGCTTACAGAGACTTACATCACCTCCAGGAAAAGCCCTGTTACTTTGAGGCAACCTTGTAAAATCTAAAAGAGCTACTCAGTTCTTGGCTGGATAGTTCTCCTCTCTCCTTTTCCTTGATCTACTCCTTTCCCCTTGTCACTAACCACTCCCTTCAAGTACCCTTTGCTGGTGTTTTTATTTTCTTGATTTTTGTCTTTGCCTTCCTAAGGAATTACACCATAGGAGTTCTCCCTTGAATCTAACATATTTTAGTTGAGGGTTTGGGAAAGATTGGTAAAAACATTGAGAAGGGTGACAACGATCAAGATACATAGCATTAATAAACTACTTTGTTAAATGTCAACTATTTTGTACAACTACTTAAATATAATAAAATAAATAAATGAGTAAATAATTTTTAAAAGGAGCTATACTGTTTGGACATTGTGTTGGCTGTCATTCCTTCATTCTGGAAAGCAATATTTTTCTAATCTTTATTTTTATCTAGATATAAATTTATAACAAAATTACTATATAAGTATTTTGTTGACTGAACACATCTGCATTGCACTGTAATTTAGTTCCCTAATAACAATAATAATTTCATTAGGAACAAACTATCCAATAGAATTTGAAGTTTTTCTATGTACTGGTTATGTATTCACAATGAAACTGTGGGAATCAAATTATTACTATGCCGTATAATATTACTATACCTTTATTTGGTTTCTCATGTACTTGAAGTAAAGGTAAATTGAAAATGGGTGAGATACTAGACGGTCATATACTTGATTAGAAAAATGAATTTCTATTACATAATTGCAATAAGTGAAATGGGGATATTTCCTTTTCCATCTGCAAGAATACTTATTCCAAGATACAATTTTAAAATTAATTATTAAATATTTATTCTCCAATTATTTATTATAATTAGTTTTTACACTACCTTGAATATATACCTTAATTTAAGAAGATACCTTAAGCTCTATATAGTTTGTTGGTAAGAAAAGCATAAATTCCACTTCCGGGAAGATGGCAGAGGAGCAGCAGAGCCCTAGCTGAGCTCCCTCTGACATCGCAGTTTTCTTACCCCATAGAAACTTTTACTCCTACAAAGACAACCAGAGTAAGTTCTAAAAGTACAGGGATTCTGGCCAGGAAGGAAAAATCGACTTGGCTCATCAGAAAACACAGATTTGACCTCAGGGTGGCTTCCCACCAATGCCGGCACAGAGCCCAGCACAGCGGAGTGCAGCACAGCTAAAGCACACAGCGTTGACCAGGGAGAAATCCTCCAGACAGCGGCTGAGCACAGAGAGGCTGAAATCGCAGAGAAAGCGTGAGTACTCCACGAAAGATATTCTCACTCGCACCCACAGAGCAGCTTCTGGAAGGTAGCCCTTCCCCCACCAACAGAGCAAAGCGCCATCTTTGCCACTGGCATAGGGTCAGACCAGATTGGAACTAAAGCGGGCCTGGGGCAAGCGAGGACAAAGGAGCCATCCTTGAAAAGGGCAAGAGGGAACTGACCAGTGAGAGCTAGCTCCGCCCAGGAGAACGCCCCCTGCCTAGGCGGGAGGCTTGTCCTGGGCCACAGCTTAGCCAGAGGTGCCCCACCCTGGCCGCCGGAATTTCTAAATTTAAAGCGAAAGCAGCAAGCAGCTACCGGCGGCATGGAAACACCAGACAGGGGCACAAACAGTTCCTGACAGAGATAAACAGTCCCATCACAGAAGAAGCCCAATTCCCAGCCAGAAATATAGCTGAATTCCATAGTCACCTCTGCTAAGGAGGCCAACCCACCCAGGAGGGAGAAACCTCCCTCAGTCAAGCAACTCTCAGCCAGGTAAACCAGGCCAGAGGCACCCGCCCTGCTGAGTACACAGCCCATTCAAAGCCGGCGTTAAAGGCCGCGGCCCCACAGAAGACAGAGGAGCCACGGTTCCTGAGACTGCTCATGTCCCCATCTACAGAGGACGCCCAAGGCCTACCTGCAAGCTGTGCGAACCACAGAGACCCAGGATTGCACCAACAGGGGAGAAGGTTCAGAATAGATCCACCCCCTGCAAACTGAAAGCAAGTCAAACCAGCCAATCAGGTAAATAGACTGTAGACCATCACAAGGAAACCAGAGACTGGGGAAATACCACCCAAACAAGGAGGACTCCATTTTTTTTTTCTTTTCAAACGTTTTTTAAACTTTTTTAAAAATTGTTTTTCACTTCTGAAACATCGTTGGTTCTTTTGTTTTCCATTTATACCTGTTTGTTTTATCAAGTTTTTTGTTGTTGTTGTGTTCGTTTTTCTGTTTTTTTTTTTTCCTTTTTATTTATCACCTCACTCCAGTTAGAATGGCCTATACTCTGAACTCAGGCAACAACAAATGCTGGAGGGGGTGTGGGGAAAGAGGAACCCTTCTCCATTGTTGGTGGGAGTGCAAATTAGTACAACCACTTTGGAGAACAGTATGGAGGTTTCTCAAAAAGCTCAATCTAGACCTACCCTATCACCCAGCCATACCACTCCTAGGCATCTATCCTAAACAGCAAGTCCCAAGATATCAAAAAGACATTTGTACTTCCATGTTTATTGCGGCACAATTCACAATCGCCAAAATATGGAAATAACCCAGATGCTCCTCCACAGACGAATGGATCCAAAAAATATGGTACTTATACACAATGGAATAGTACATAGCGATTAGGAATGGTGAAATATTGTTATTCACAGGGAAAAGGTCAGAACTCGAACAAATAATGTTGAGCGAGACAAGCCTAGAATACAGAAAACAAAGGGGCATGATCTCCCTGATATATGACTGTTAACAAAGGGAGATGGAGAGACAGTAGAGACCAAGTCTGTGAAACCAAAAACTGCTTGTCAAATAGTATTCTCAACAGGATTGGGGGAGCAACCCAACAGTATGTAACTAAAACCAAACAATTACTCAACATATAAAGGTTAAAAATTGATCTCTCAGTGGATTACAATAGCTCAAAAGCTAGGTATGTACGTTCATATAAGACTACTGTCGACATATGGTCTAATATCAACATTACATTTAAAGCCCTAGGCAAACTTTCTTGGCCATGTGGCTACTGTATATGTTCTTGATACATTGTATATTGTATATATGTCTACCTGACCTAGAGAAGAGATAGAAAAACAGGGTGTAAGATATCACAAGAAATGTACAAACTGCCCTACTATGTAACTGTACCCTTTTTGCACAACACCTTGTCAAAAAATTTGTGTTCAATTAATAAATAAATAAAAAATAATAATTTTTCTCTGTTTTGTGCATCTGTCTTCCAGTATTTTTTCTTTATTTCTCTCTTTGCATTCTCTTTCTTTAAAAATTACTTTCCTATGAATAACACCTCCATTCTTTCTGCTAACTCTCCATTGTCTATCATTTTAACCTTGTTCTTTCTACTGATTCTACTCTTTTCCACATTTCCACATCACTGAAACTAAACCAAATCATCAAGCCCCACCCCAATACATTTTACTCTATTCTCTTTACTACCTCTAACTTTCCCTACTGACTTACTGCCAAGACCTCCAGGTTCCTTTGACTCCTGGCTGGAATCAAATCTATCAAGCAAATGGCCCCCATAAGCAGGCTGGAGTTGCAATCCTAGTATCAGACAAGATTGACTTCAAATTAAAAAAGGTAAGAAGAAACAAAGAAGGTTACTACATCCTAGTAAAGGAATCTCTCCTACAGGAAGATATAACCATTCTAAATATCTACACACCAAATGCAAGGACCACCCAACTTCATCAAACAAACACTACTGACTCTAAAATCACTCATAGACCCAAACACATTGATAGTTGGGGACTTTAACACTCCACTATCAACTCTGGACAGATCAATACGCCAAAAACTGAACAAAGAATCCACAGAACTAAATAATTGCATAGACCAACTAGACTTAACTGACATCTACAGAATATTCCACCCAGCAACAACAGAATACACATTCTTCTCTGCAGCACATGGAACATTCTCCAAAATAGATCACATCTTAGGGAACAAAGAAAATCTGTACAAATTCAGAAGTATCAAAACTATTCCCTGCATTCTCTCAGACCACACTGGAATAAAATTAGAGCTCAACTCAAACAGCCACAACAGAAAATCCTACAATTCGTGGAGACTAAACAACACACTGCTGAACCATCAGTGGGTCATTGAAGAAATTAGAACAGAAACACAAATGTTTATGGAATTCAACCAAGATGAGGACACAAAGTACCAGTTCATTTGGGACACAGCAAAGGCAGTACTCAGAGGAAAATTTATATCTCTGAGTGCATACACCAACAAACTGGAGAAACAGAAACTCAATAATTTAAGGAAGCACCTTAATTTCCTTGAAATAGAACAACAAGCCAAACCCCAAGTCAATAGATGGAAGCAAATAATTAAAATCAAATCAGAATTATATCAATTAGAGATGAAAAAAACCATCGAAAGAATCAAGAAAACAAAGAGTTGGTTCTGTGAAAAAATCAACAAGATAGACAGACCCCTGGTAAACCTGACCAAAAAACAAAGGCAGTACACTCAAATAAACAAGATAAGAGATGAAACAGGTAATATCACCACAGAAATAACCGAAATTCAGAAAATAATAAGGGACTATTTTGCAAAACTTTATGCCAACTAATTCCAGAACTTGGAAGAAATGGATGATTTCCTAGAAAAAATTCATATCCCCAAAGTCAACCAGGAAGATTTAAACCTTCTAAACAGACCCATATCCAGTATTGAAATAGAAACGGCAATGAATGATCTCCCATCCAAGAAAAGCCCAAGTCCAGGGGGATTCACTGCAGAATTCTACAAGGCCTTCAAAACAGAACTCACACCAATATTTCTCAAACTCTTCAATGAAATTGAAAGAGAACGTTCACTACCAGACACATTCTATGAAGCCAGTATAACCCTCATCCCCAAACCAGGCAGGGACTCATCATGGAAAGAGGAATATAGACCTATTTCCCTGATGAACATAGACACAAAAGTTCTTAACAAAATTCTGGCCAATCGACTTCAACAGGTCATGAAAAAAATCATCCACCACGATCAAACTGGATTCATCCCAGGGATGCAAAGTTGGTTTAAAATATGCAAGTCAATTAATGTAATCCACCACATCAACTGGAGCAAGGTAAAGAACCACATGGTTTTATCTCTGGATGTGGAAAAAGCGTTTGATAAAATCTAGCACCAATTTATGCTAAAAGCCCTGAAAAAACTGGGATTCCAGGGAACATTCTTGAATATAATCAAGGCAGTTTATGACAAACCAACAGCAAGCATAACTCTAAATGGTGAAAAACTAAAGCCATTCCCTTTAAAATCAGGAACAAGGCAGGGATGTCCACTGTCTCCCCTGCTCTTCAACAAAGTACTGGAATTCCTAGCCAGAGCAATTAGGCAAGAAGAAAATATAAAGGGGATCCAAATAGGAAAAGATAAAGTTAAACTTTCTCTCTTTGCAGATGACATGATCCTATACCTGAAGAATCCCGTAGACTCTACCCCCAAGCTACTAGAGTTGATCCAAAACTTTGGCAAAGTTGCAGGATATAAAATAAACCCTCAAAAATCAATGCCCTTTCTCTATGCTAACGATCCGAAGACCGAGGCTGAAATCAGGAAAGCAACTCCTTTTGCAATAGCCCCCCAAAACATAAAATACCTGGGAATAACCTTAACCAAAGAAGTGAAAGACCTCTTTGATCAGAACTTTAAAAGCTTGAAAAATGAAATTAATTCACAACTAAGGAAATGGAAAAACCTTCCATGCTCCTGGATTGGGAGGATTAATATAATCAAAATGGCAATATTGCCAAAGGCTATCTACAAATTCAATGCAATACCCATTAATATCCCAACACCATTTTTTAATGAAATAGACGAAGCAATCCAGAAATTCATATGGAACTATAAAAGACCTAGAATAGCAAAAAAATTCCTAAACAGAAAGAACAGTGCTGGAGGAATTACAAGACCCACCTTCAAACTGTATTATAAAGCTATAGTAATAAAAACAGCTTGGAATTGGAACCGGAACAGGCCTGAAGACTAATGGAACAGAATTGAAGACCTGGAAATGAACCCACAGAACTATGCCTACTTAATCTTTGATAAAGGAGCTAAAACAATAGTTTGGAAGAAAGATAGCCTCTTTAACAAACGGTGCTGGCAAAACTGGTTCAACACATGCAACAAACTAAAACTAGATCCTTATATATCACCCTGCAACAAAATAAATTCCAAATGGATTAAAGACCTCGAAATCAAAACAGACACCCTGAAAACACTAAAGGAAGGAGTAGGAGAAACACTTGGGCTCCTTGGCAGAGGACAGAACTTCCTTAACAAAGACCCAGAAAGGCTACAAATCAAAGAAAGGTTGGACAAATGGGACTGCATCAAACTGCAGAGCTTCTGCAGGGCAAAGGTCATAGCTAGCAAGATAAACAGAAAGCCCAGAGACTGGGAGAAGATCTTTACCGGACATTCAACAGACAAAGGCCTCATCTCTACAATATATGCAGAACTAAAAAAATTACCTTCTTCCAAAACAAAACCGCAAAGAACCAATAGTCCCCTCATCAAGTGGGCTAAAGACTTACAAAGAAACTTCTCTGATGAGGAAATGAGAATGGCCAAGAGACATATGAAAAAGTGCTCTACATCACTGGCCATAAAAGAAATGCAAATCAAAACAGCATTGAGATTCCATTTCACCCCAGTAAGTATGTCCCATATCAAGAAAACTAACAATAACAATTGTTGAAGGGGATGTGGCCAAAAGGGAACCCTACTTCATTGTTGGTGGGAATGTAAACTGGTTCAGTCACTCTGGCAAAGCAGTATGGAGATTCCTCAGAAGGCTAAATATAGAACTCCCCTATGACCCAGCAGCCCCACTTTTGGGTATATATCCACAAGATCACAAACAAAATCGCAGTAAAGCCACCAGCACAACAATGTTCATTGCAGCACAATTTGTCATAGCTAGAATCTGGAACCAACCCAGATGCCCCTCAGTAGACGAATGGATCAGGAAAATGTTGTACATATACACAATGGAATTTTATGCCTCTATCAGGTAGAATGACATTGCCCCATTTGTAAGGAAATGGAAGGACTTGGAAAAAATTATACTAAGTGAAGTGAGCCAGACCCAAAGAAACATGGACTCTATGGTCTCCCTTATTGGGAATAATTAGTACAGGTTTAGGCAAGTCACAGCAGAGGATCACAAGAGCCCAATAGCTATACCCTTATGATCACATAAGATGATGCTAAGTGAAATGAACACCGTGTTATGGAAACGATTGTTATATCACAGGTGTAACTATTTTCAACGTCCCATGTGTATCTATAGCTTCTATTATTGATGATGTGCTTGTATCACCTTCATGTGGTTGTAACTACCCTATCTCTGTAATCTTATCTGAGTATATTGGATACCGTGTATACTGGTATTAGAACTAGGAAATTGAAAGGGAATACCAAAATCGAGAGACACAGGGTAAAAAAAGAGAAACAACTACAAAAGCATACTTGCAAAACTGTTTGGTGTAAGTGAACTGCACACCTTATGGGGGGAAAGAGAAAGGGGGAGGAGAGTGGGGTTTTGAGGGTGAAGTAACAAGCATTACAAGAAATATATCCAATGCCTAACGTATGAAACTGTAACCTTTCTGTACATCAGTTTGATAATAAAAATTTGAAAAAAAAGAAAAGCATAAATTCTTTGAATGGAAACAATCACACTTGCTAGATTAGAGAAAATAATTTTCATACAACTTCTAGGATATACATGTTGTATTAAAGGTAAAATGAATTTACTCTAAACTCTTCACAATCTGATTTTTAATTCTGTTTTCTTTCATATTCCATTCCTAAGGGAATTCAGGCACTATAAAGATAATCTGCTTTGAATTTTTCCATTTTTGTCTCTAATTGAGCAGTTAGCTGTTTGTTTCTATTTTTATGACCTTTTATTATGTAATGAAGCTTGGAAATTTAAAATGAAAATTTTTTCATTTTAGAAACCTAAAGTTACATTTTCAGAGGTATTTTTTAGTCATGGCCTATAAAATAAAAGAACTGAAGATATTTTCTCTGAATTATTAAGACTACAGCATGAACAGGAAAAGGGATGCTTTCTTTAAGTCATAAAGTTACAATATTGGGGCTGTTGTTAGGACATCATGTCCATGAGTAATTGATTCTCAAATATTATGTTTATAACTGAACAATTCGAAAATAGATTTCAACTCTACCCTGATTAAGTTCTTGGAGCTTTATATTTTAAGAGCCCGCTCCAAGTGAAGGCACTATGCCTTGTCAGTTTGACTTGTCTAGGTGTATTTGTCTTGGGGAAAATCATGTAGAAGTTAAGCACATGAGAGATATAATTGATAGTGATTTTCAGGCTGTGGACCTACATGTAGTTGGGAAATGGGAAAAGTCGCAATACTGAACAAGGATATGTTTTTAGGTGAGCCTTCTCCAGTTTTTGGCTTGAGGCTAGGTAACAGAGCTAGACTCTTGAGGTGGAAAGGGTTCACCACTGTGAGGAACTCAGTATGTATCTGAACCATTTGCTCAAGAGCAGTCTTCCAGTGAAGGCTTCAGATACAAACCTTTAGTACCATCACAATGGCAACTAGCAAAAGGAATCCCTGAGAACCAGGGCCATCTGCTATTACCTGACAGAGATCTTCCACATACATGGTCAGGATTTTTCACAGATGCATCATTTACAATGTCCAAAAGTATGCAAACAATCTTCAAACTCATTGATACTGATGGATACATCAACTTTGAAATATTCACACAATGGTATAATTAATATGCAGCAGTATTTCAACACTATAATGTAATATGGAGGACCGATCTGGCCAGTGCCATCATTGGCCACGTGCTATCTGGCATCTTGTCTTGATGGTGTGTCTGGATTCCTAGAGAAAAAGAAGTCCCATCACTGGTGATGGGTATTCCTGAATCCTAAGAGACAGTGGTGGGCACATGGCCTATAGGTAACTAAACCTGTCAGTCAAGTACCTGCGTCTGGGAGCTTCCTGTGACCTGGCCTCCTGACCTGACCTTATTTAGGGTCAGGCCAGCTCAGGTGCCATTACGCCATGTCGTATGTCTCCATGTTCATGTCCTGTGTCCTCTCTCCTTGCTCATCTCCGTCACCGTGGTGTCCCAAGTCAGCCCTACATTGGAGCTGAATTGGCTTGTTGGTATGGTTTTTGTTCTTTCTTCCCTCTCTGGTCTGTTTCCTGATAGTGTTAAGGGTATTTGTGAGCTGTGGGCCTTTGTAACAACTGGCTGCCTGCAAACTGCTAATGCTCTAATAAAAACTCCAAGATTCCATCCTTCAAATGTGGCTTTTTGGACAATTTACACATATATAACAATAATATGAGTAATAAATAAATGTGAAAACATTCTTGTTGTTGTTTTTCCCCATGCTGCTACCAGGTCTTAAACTCACCGCTTTTCACTCAATTTTGGCTTTCATGCTCATGGCTGGTACTCTACCACTTCAATCGTACCTCAGGTCCAACATTTTGCTGGCTGATTTGAAATAGAATCTCTCAGACTTTCCTACCTACTATAGATTTGAACCACAGTCTTATAGATCGCAATATTCTGAGGAGAAAAGGTTATACATGAGCCCCTCATGCCTGGTCATAAAATGTTTTAAGAAGCTAATAAATTATACTTTCAGGTGAGAAAAAATATATAAAACTACAGCAATAGTGCATGAAGTTACTATGTGGCCTAGTAATAGAAGGACATGGTAAACAAATATATAAACTGTACATTCAGTGCTGTTAACATATTGAATAAGCTTACGAGTGCTTATTACATTATTGAAAACAAATAACTGAATTAAAGAGAAATAAAAGATTATGTGTTCACAGATTAGTGTAATATGTAATTGCATTGATACAATTCTGTATCTATAGTATGAAAATAAATATATGATTTCATAATTATAGAATAATATTTCAGTTTAAGATATGAATTAGTGATGATCCACAATTTTTGGATTATTTTAGGATGCAATTTTCTATTACCTAGTTTGAAAGGTATGGAAGCAAGACAATAGTTGGAAACAAAATATTCTTTTGGATAGGTAAAGTGTTACATGAATAATAAGCACTAAGATAAAGGCATGTTATAGGTAGTTGGGTAGTAAGACTGGAGTTATGTGGATATTCATTGCCTACAGATACAATTATGTTTTCTACCCTGTCTTGAAAGCTACCAAATTTGATTAGATCATTAGGGCAAGAGGATGGTTGGAATTATGATATCTTTTAACTGATGTTTGAGACATTTCAACCATTAAAGGTGAAGGAAAAGGGGATCCACACAGTATTTGTTGAGAATACTGAGCTAGAAAGATAGATTTAAGAGACAACCATGTGCTAGGAAGCAGCTGAAGAAGGCATTTGAAGAATGTAAGCACTTTGCTTTGCTGCCTGTTACTGAAAACCCAGTACATAAAGGATAAATTGGTAACAGCGTGGAAGTCCTCCCTGCTCATGAGTAAGCATTGGTGATGGTAGGAGAGGTCCAAGACAATAGGAGAAGAGAGTGAGGGACAATGACCATGGAGACATTCAGTAATTTTGCATGCCTGGGTAGCCACATTAAACTACTAAAATTTGTCTAATCTAAGAAACAGTGTTTGGACCCACTTTCCTTTCCTGAGAATATCAGCTTTGATGTGACAATTAGAGATTTACTGACTTTCATCTCTGGAAAGCATCCTCTATCTGGTATATGGCAACCTATCACTTTATACATGGAACACGTGATGCCCACAATTGCAAGCTAATACTAGGAGAATGTTATTAGTGAAAAGAAAACTGATTTTTGAAATTCCATAATTCATTTATAAATATATATCCAAATAAAAAAGATTTTTAAAACTCCCAAATTTAAAGTTATATCTATCTATCTATATCTTTATCTATATTTCTCTCTCTCTTTAATATATATCCAAATTAAAAAGAAAGAAAGGAAGAAAGAAAGAAAGAAACAAGCTGGGAGCCAGTGGCTGATGCCTGTAATCCTATTTAGTCTGGGGGCTATGATGCTAGGATCGCTGTTCGAAACCAGGATAGTGAGACTCTCATTTCCAATTAAGCACCAGAAAACCGGAAGTGGCGCTGTTCCTCAAGTGGTAGAGTGCTAGCCTTGTACACAAAGAAGTACCGAGACAGAGCCTAGGCCCTGAGTTCAAGCCCCACAACTGAAAATAACAACAACAATAATAATTGAAAGAAAAGGAGTGTTAGACATTTACAGGGGTTGGAGACTTAACTTAGCAGAAGAGTATTTGCTTAGCATGTGCAAGATTCTGAGTTTGGCCTTCAGCCCTGAAAAAGAAAGAAAGAATAAATAAAAAGCAGCCAGCTTATATTTCTGTTTTGTCTTGGAAGCAGGAATAGTTTTTCCAACTATTAATATAGTAAAAAGCTTTGCTTTTGTATGTTCTACAAGATTTATTGCATTATTGCATTTCTAGGTTGTACTATGTGTTACCATTTTAACTGACCATGGTCCTATGCATCAGTACAGTGGCAGCTTGTATGCCAGGAAGGTAAAATCTCTGTGACCCAAATCACATACAGTGAGGCAAATGAAAGAGAATTTATTCTAACTCATGCTTTGATATCATACACAGATTTACCTCCTCTATTTTCAGCAATTCTTGAGACTTTATAAGTGTGTGAGAACAAATGAATTGCTTTAAGACCAAAAAAAATCTGCTTCTCTACTGAGTGTTTTATTCTTAGTTATAAAAATGCAAATGTGGTTTCTGAAAGTTAAAAATGTATTATTGACTACTTATTTATTTAATGTGCCAACTGATTCACATGTGTGCAGGAGCGTTTGCAGTTAAAAATACTGTACTTCAAACACCATGAATTTATATGTGTTTTCAGGATGGGATACATATCTACTTATGAGGAATAGTCATTTCTCATGTCAAATAAGGCAAAACGAAAAGCTTCTGTGAAGTCATAGCATCGCATGCTCTTTGCATGTTTTCACTCAGAATGGACACTGCTGGTGACATAAGAATCTCTTACAGTGGAGACAGGGTTAGGGTTAGCCATTTTCTTACCGTGTGTGTGTATCTCTCTTTTCCAGCCAATGAGAAGCCAAGCAGTGAGAAAATTATAAGTATATTATTTCAGTGAAACAAACAACAACAACAAAACCCAAAGAACAACAAAATCTAAAGCACATTTGATATCAGGAGTGGGAAGTTTCCGGAATGCTTTTTAATAAAAACCCAGGGTTAGATATCAGTACTGATATTAGAAGCCCAGTCTTGCCATTGAAGGAAAAGAATGTTTATTCCATTGGTGTATGAAAAAAGGAGACTACATGTTATATTTTCTCATTTGTTTTTTCAATTTGTTTTCTCATTTCATTTTTTCAATATTTTATTCAAGTTTTATTTTAAGTGATGTTAATTACAGCATTTGGAGGGGGAGGTCCCAATTCCACACAAAATGGAAGACTCTAAAATGTACCCATTGAACTGCTAAAAAAAAATAAATTGAGTGGTAAGAATACAACAGAAGTTCAATTTAAATTTTAGTGTTGTCACCATGTGATTACAATCACACAGGCTCTTTCCAGCATGTATCTAGAGCTCCTGGAAGCGATTTCAAACTCCGTGCAAGAGCAAAAAGAAAAATCACAACACAAAAGAATTATGTCCTGAATTATTGGCTTCATCACACCCACCCTCTCTATCCAAAAACGGCACGAAAAGAAACAGCTAACACACCCTGCTGACTACTTTTGGTTGTAAAAGAGGTTGGATGATGGGCTAGGGTGGAAAGTGGGGTATGAAGATCTGTCTAAAAAAGTCCCTTTCAGATGAGTCTGTCACACACCATTGAGCAATGACAACCTCTCATCAATAAGAGTTAAGGAAAGCAAGGTTCAAATCTCAGGAAGTCACAATTTCATTCGCTGACTCAATAAAGATTTACAAAGGGCCTACCAGCCACCAGCGTTGACATTTTTGCCATCCAGCGGAGCTGACAGCATCAGTTTGATACCTGATGGCTTTAGGGTCTGAGTGTACCCTAGTCCAATCAGGCTGGAGTTGTTCACTTTGGCGGAGAAGCAGGCATCAGGGTCGATCTGATACTTGGTTGTTATTCCAAAGCGAGTGTTACTATTCCCTGCTGTCCAGGCAAGATTGACAGCAGGCTCCAACTTCTTTTTTTTTTTTAAATTTATTTATTAATTGAACACAAATTTTTTTGACAAGGTGTTGTGCAAAAAGGGTACAGTTACATAGTAGGGTAGTGTGTACATTTCTTGTGATATCTTACACCCTGTTTTTCTTTCCCTTCTCTAGGTCAGGTAGACATATATACAATATACAATGTATCAAGAACATATACGGTAGCCATGTGGCCAGGCCCAAGAAAATTCGCTTGGGCTTTAAATGTAATGCCAATATTAGACAATATGTCAACAGTAGTCTTATATGAACGTACATACCTAGCTTTTGAGCTATTGTAATCCACTGAGAGGTCAATTTTTGACCTTTATATGTTGAGTAGTTGTTTGGTTTTAGTTACATACTGTTGGGTCGCTGCCCCAATCCTGTGGGAAATACCATTTGACAAGCAGTTTTTGGTTTCACAGACCTGGTCTCTACTGTCTCTCCATCTCCCTTTCTTAACAGTCATATATCAGGGAGGATCATGCCCCTTTGTTTTCTGTGTTCTAGGCTTATCTCACTCAACAGGCTCCAACTTCTTGTTCACCTTCTGGTAAATGGAGCCACCAAACTCTGTCCCATTGTTCACATTAGTGTGAAGCTGGAATTCATCCGTCTTGTAGCCAACTGCAAAGTTGCTCTGGGTCACTCGGGACTTTGCAGTCTCAAAATTCATCTGGTAAAATGCCAGACAGCCCTTATAACCCAGCACTAGAGCACCCCGGATCGAAGGCCCAGCGATGTCAAAGTCCACGTCGCAGCCCAGATTGATGTGCTCACGTTTGTACTCTGTCTTGATTTTAGCATTTTCCCCCCGAGTGTTTGGTGAGAAAGAAGAATCGAAGGTCAGCTTCAGTCCTCATGCAAGCTGATCCTCCACAATAATGACAGTGCCTAGTGTGTTGTCAGTGTTCCACTTCTCAGTAAACGTCGGGCCATACTCGATCCACCTATACTTGGTTTCCAGGCTACTGTTCACTTTGGTGGTCTCAGTGTAGGCTGTGTCTGAGTTTGTAAATTCCAATCCATTCTCAGACTTTGTTTTTAAGTCAAGTTTTATTAAACCAAATCCATAGCCCTTGGCGAAGTCATCCAGGCAGATTTGCCAAGATAGGCATATGTGGGAGGCACAGCCGTCTTACTGCTCCAAGGCAGTGGAGGCTGGAGCAGCGGCAGCTACAGGGGGCTGCGGCAAGGAGGAATTGAGGGCGCGGGCAGAGGGTGGGGATCATTTGTTTATTTCTTGATATTTGTCAAGCTGGAAGTTCAGCAATAATCCTAGAAATCTTTGGTTATAATATTCAATTTTGTTTATGATATTTAATTTTAATGCAGTGTATTTCAGATAAAGTAATAAGCTCACTCTTGATTGATTTAATGTTATCTCTTAAACTATTAAGTATTTATACTCAAGATTCAAGGAAAATATAAATATGTCACATATCAAAAAAGCAACAAAAAGCAAAACTATTTTAGGATATTTAATATTAAAATACATAAATAAAGTTGTGTATTACATTACAGAGAATTTAATACTATTTCAAATTTGCCTCAGAATCAAGAAGAATACATGAATAAAGTTAACATGTTGGGGACAGTTTGGTGCCAGGTGTTTTGTGAATAAGTGCTAATTTAATTTATACTTCAAATCTGATGATGACATTACACAATCCATTTATCAGACAAGCAGTTGAAAGTTTGGTTAAATTGTTTGTAGCATTTCAAATCTTTATCTCCAAAGTTTGTGTGTGCTAATATAATGTTGTGTCAAAGAAGAAAGAAGTACATAAGTGAAAAATTAGCAAAACATGTTCCCACTTTAGTACGAGTTATAATATTTTGATATCATTATCAAGCAAGTGCCCATTTTCTTACTGGAATTAAAGGCCTTATAGTATATCTACATTTATTTTAACATAAAACTTGGCCTAGAAAAGGAATCAAATAAGTAAACATATGTATGTTTACATAATTACATAACTGAGTTATTTTTTGTTTTTGTCTCTGATGAGTCATGCTGTTAATCATAGCTACTCGGGAGGCTCTGACCTGGAGGATAACGGTTTGGGGCCAGACAAGTTAAAAAAGTATCTTCTTTGCACTAGCAAAAGTGCGGTCTCCCTTATTGGGAATAATTAGCACAGGTTTAGGCAAGTCACAGCAGAGGATCACAAGAGCCCAATAGCTATACCCTTATGATCACATAAGATGATGCTAAGTGAAATGAACTCCATTTTATGGAAATGATTGTTACATCACAGTTGTAACTACTTTCAACATCCCATGTGTATCTGTAGTTTCTACTATTGATGATGTTCGTGTATCACCTTCTTGTGATTGTATCTACACTAACTCTGTAATCTTATCTGAGTGAATGGGAAACAGTGTGTACTGGTATTAGAATTAGGAAATTCAAAGGGAATACCAAAATTGAGAGACAAAGGGTAAAATAAGAGAAACAACAAGAAAAGCAATACTTGTAAAACTGTTTGGTGTAAGTGAACTGAACACCGCAGGGGGGGAAAGGGGGAGGGGGAGGGGGGTATGAGGGACAAGGTAACAAACAGTACAAGAAAAGTATCCAATGCCTAATGTATGAAACTGTAACCTCTCTGTACATCAGTTTGTTTGTTTTTTTTTTTTTTTTGGCCAGTCCTGGGCCGTGAACTCAGGGCCTGAGCACTGTCCCTGGCTTCTTTTTGCTCAAGGTTAGCACTCTGCCACTTGAGCCAAAGCGCCCCTTCTGGCCGTTTTCTGTATATGTGGTGCTGAGGAATCGAACCCAGGGCCTCATGTATACGAGGCAAGCACTCTTGCCACTAGGCCATATTCCCAGCCCCTGTACATCAGTTTTATAATAAAAACTTAAAAAAAAAAAAAGAAAAAACGTGCTGGGCTGAAAGCATGGGTTAAGTGGTAGTGCCAGCTGTAAGCAAGACAATCATGAGAGACCATGTAGTCCTGAGTTCAAGCCCTGAGCTCAAACCTAGGGTCAAGTTCTGAATTCAAGCCTGGGTAAGGGAACACAACACACAACACACACACACACACACACACACACACACACGATTATAATCTCTTTTATCTTTTGAGCTAAATTTCTCAAAGTAGAACACTGTTTAAACTTATTAAAATCTTCAAAAAGTATTATGTACATTAATGGGCTTGTTAAAATGCACTTCTCTGTATAACTGATGTTTGTGTGTGTATCCATATACATCTATATACACATTATATATCTATATTTAAATATATAGCTATGTATGTATGTAATACCTTTACATGATTTCTAATATTTAAATTTTTGTGACTTTTAAGTAATGAGGAGACTATCAAGTTATTTTCATTTATTTTATTTCATTTGGAACAAAAATTATAATGCAGAAATGTATCACATCCGTATATGGCAAAATTTGTGTTGCTTTATAAAATAATTTAGTATGATTTCACTAATAGTATCATACCAGCAAGTTTCCCATATGTTATCAGGACTAGTACTCAGAAGTTTTGGCAAATAATTAGTTTCCTTTGTTGTACTCTTACACATTTATTCATAAGTTTTTGTATGAATGAGGACACTTTGCAATTGATTTCATCATGCAAATTGGTATTGTTTGGAAAGATTATTTTCCATATTAGGGATGAATTTATGTTTTATTTTCCTATTTCAAAAAAGAAAAGGAAAATAAGCAGGATTTATGTAGTGTTTTTCTAATATACCACATTTTTATTGCTAATGCTAATTATTAATGGTGAACTGGATTCTTCATATGTAACAATTCAATTCTGGTCATCTACATATCACAAGGGACCCAGACTACTGAGTTTAATATTTGTAGTGGATCAACATTGAAGTGAGAGAAGAATGACAGGACCTAGGAAAGGAATTTATGATGTTGGCAAAGTTGTTAACCAGTCATGAGGTGTTGTTAGACAGTCCTGCCTAGAATTCTGAGCAAAGTTTCTTTCCTTTTTATGAAGCTGTACAGGGATATGGTACAGTAATACTTAAGGAAAGCATTTTGTATTTGTGATTTCATCATGGTTAAAGCATTATTAGCAGAGGATGTAAAAATTATGTTTCAAAGTTTTCAACTAGTAAAATGTAATGTTGTTTCTCTTATTTTACCCTTTGTCTCTCAATTTTGGTATTCCCTTTGAATTTCCTAATTCTAATACCAGTACACACTGTTTCCCATTCACTCAGATAAGATTACAGAGATAGTGTAGATACAATCACAAGAAGGTGATACACGAACATCATCAATAGTAGAAACTACAGATACACATGGGATGTTTTTGGAGGCAAATTGATTCTGCTTTTAAATCATCCTTATGAAGATGTAGTACTGAGAAGAACATGAAAACTTTTATAAAATCCACACTGAAGTGTCATAAAAATGGGAGAAATCAAGGGCACAACATTAAAATTAATTTGGCAGATTCTAAAAGAAGTTGCAGAACTGCTTATGACTAAAACATTAATGTTTATATGATCTGAAACATTTTGCATTCTTTAATTGCTCACCATACAATTACCATATTTAGTTTCTAATCATGTCACAGTAGCTTACTTTTTTCAGGTAGAATGCAATTGTTTGAGGCCTGAAGACTTCACTTTCTGTCAGCACATATGCTGCAAAAACAGGGAAAATTTTTCTGAAAAGTATTTCATGAAGCAAATGAAATCTATCTATCCTACTATGGGCGGTCAAAGTTCCCACCAGCTGATCCGCACAGTGGGGTTTTCTTTCTCTTAGCCACTAAGCCTAGAAAAAAACATCATTCCTTATTGCTTTTTCAATTCATTCACAGAATCTACCCAGCTCTTGGGAATGACATCCCTTTCATTCCCATGTCCTGAGTCGTTCACAGGCTGTTAAAGAACATCATGTAACTAGGCAAGAGAGAAAAGGATAGAGGGAGAGGTAATATACATTTTATATTTGCATTCTACCGAAAAGACTGGATGGTGAGTTGAATGTTGGATCTGAAGGAAAGAGGAGAAAGGAAGACTTAATTGAAACTAGTATAGATGATGGTCATAATGAAAAAAATAGGGAACAAAGGAGAAGAATCAGTTGAAGACCCACTGAAAGGAAAGGTGGAATGGAGTTTTATTTTGTGCATGCCACATTTGAAATTCTTTAATGTTCTCATTACTGCTTATCCTTGGCTTGTGGAGATTTGAAGAAGTTGGAAGGTGGTGGGGTGTGCTATGCTCTTGGGGGAAGTACTGAGCAATGTGATAGTTTATATTTAGTTTTGAGCCAGTCAGAAACTTCAAGGCTATAAATACTCATCTGAGCAATATCCATCTACATGATATTTAAAGCCATAGTACTAGATACATTCACAGGGCCTCTGTAATGAAGTTGTGTTTTTCCAGTTCACTGCAGGGCTTTAATCACTCTTCTCATTTCATATATTTCAGTG
The DNA here is from genome assembly GCF_023159225.1 of Perognathus longimembris pacificus. Taxonomy (NCBI): domain Eukaryota; kingdom Metazoa; phylum Chordata; class Mammalia; order Rodentia; family Heteromyidae; genus Perognathus; species Perognathus longimembris. The sequence goes on from NC_063167.1 coordinate 56,500,805, forward strand.
ACCTTGACTAAATGCCAAATTACTTGCATTTTTTATTAGTTCTTTGCTTCTTCTCCTAAAATTGTTATAAACAGTCTTAGACCCCTCTTGTTTATTGGAGCTCTTTAGGTTGATGGGAGTACTGTATTCTTCCACAAGCCTTCTTCATGTTCTTCTTCCCAGTTTGTTATTATTTAAAGGTTTTCTTCTCTTAGCAAATAACCTTAGCACTCTGCAAAACTCTATAGCTGCCACCTCTCATTGAATTCAATCTTTTTATTCATTAGTCCTCCTTTAGTTGCTTTTTTTTTTGGGGGGGGTGAGTCTTTTATTTTGATAAGCTTTTAACTGAACAACTTATATCACATAGTGTACATTAACTGTAGGATTTCTTCAATTTTCTGTGTTCAAAGAATGCAATATTTATTTTCCTTCAAAATATTCTATCATTGGAAGCATATTTTTAAATATAGTACCAAGAGGAAGACAAATGAGCATGGAGACACACACAGACAGACAGACACACACACACATACACACACACACACACTTCCTCTAAGGCTATTTCATTTATTTATTTAATTCACTCATTCATTAATTCCTCTATTTGTTGTACAAGTGTTGTACAAAGGGTTTACAGTTTCATTCGTAAGTCAGTGAGTACATTTCTTATCAATGTTGTTACCTCCTTTCTCATTTTTCTCCCACCTTCCTCCCTTCCCCACTTCCCTTCCCCACCCCGTAGCTATACAGTTGGTTTACAGCATATTGTCTTGGAGGTATTGCTGTTGCACTGGTTCACCCTTTGTCTCTCCATTTTGATGTTACCCTTCCATTTCCTACTTCTGATAAATGTATATACAATACCCAGGGTACCAAAATCAGTTACAGTGACATCAGGAGTAAAACCATGGGAAAGAAAGACAAAAGAAAATGGCATAATTTCACGTGGTATGTTGAAAATAACAACAATAATTATAAACCACTTATTTCCATAACTTGAGAGTTCATTTCACAGGCATCATATTATGTGTTCATATATACATAACTACTAAACTGTTGTGATCTGCTAGGACTATCCTAGTCAAGTACTAATTATTACCAATGAGGGAAACCATGCTCTATGTTTCTTTGGATATGGCTCACTTCACTTAGTATGGCTTTTTCAAAGTCTTTCCATTTCCTTATGAATGGGGCAATGTTATTCTTTATAATATAAGCATAGAAATCCATTGTGTATACGTACCATATTTTCTTTGATCCATTCATCTCCTGAGAGGCATCTGGGTTGGTTCCATATTTTAGCAATGATAAATGGTGCTGTAATGAACATAATTGTGCTGGTAGGTTTAGTGTGGTCTTGCTTGTAATTCTTTGGGTAATGTCCAGAAGTGGGGTTATTGGGTAATAGGGGAGATCTTTGTTTAGTCTTTCTCCAATGTTTTAAAATAATGCATTCCATCTTTATGCTATGATAAAAAGGGACAACAAACCTGAGACTTCATGTAAAGAAGTCACATTATTAGTTCTTTTCTGACATGAATACACAGGATTATATTCAGCATTTTTCAACAATGGAAAATCTTTTAGTGTTCCCAACTGTCTTTCCAATTTTCAACAGTGATTCCTGTATTCCATGAAAATCCTCAGTGTCCATCAAGCTGGAATGACCTTCTTCATAGGAAATCTCGTCAAAGAATATATATCTTTGCAAAATGTAGGAATGATTTTTAATAACTGGAATATCTGAATGGCTTTCAAATAATAACTAGGCAAGTTGAGGCTGGAATATCAGAATGGCTTCCAAATAATAACTAGGCAAGTTGAGGCTCTGTCTTACATTTGAGAGCATGTGATTCTTAGAAGTAAACAACTTCTATAAGCAATAAAGTTAATGGATATTTCTCACATTTTCATTTTGCTATCTAAAGAAAGGTGCAATCAAATGTGTGATTTATACATCTCAATATTTTATACTGTGTAGGGGTTTGAAAAAAGCCAAAGCTACACATTATATGGCTTGTATTATTATAGTTTATTGCAAATACTGTCACAATGAGAGATGAAAAGAAAAGAAACCTTATTCTTGCCTGCCAAATCAAAGGAAAGATTTCTCATTTTTCTTTCAGAACTCTAATCCACAAGCTGTTAAGTACAGTTCCTCCGCACTTTTATACTGTATTTTTTACTTTTTAAAATTTGTTTCTACCTGGCTCAATCAAAAGAAAATATTTCCTTTCTTTTTTTAAACAAAATCTATTGAATGCCTTTTCCCTTTATATTCCCCCAGATTCACTAACTTAAACAATTATGCATATTTTAAGGGGATGAGTTAAAATGATAATATTTAAGATTATTAACTTTTTCCTGCTACCAGATGCAAACCAGAAAAATGTAACTAATCTTAAATAGTGTTTATTTAATTTCCTAAGCTTGATAGAGAAAGAGGAGAGTTTATATCCTACTTACAATAGCTGTCCTCTTCCTAATTCAAATGAGAGGCAATGTTTTACTTGCCTTAGAAAAAGAATAACAGGAGATTATTTACATATCCCATAAAACACATGACAGTAGAAGTTTTTGTTAACTTCTGGGTTGCTTTATCCTTATGTTTCAGAGTTCTGAGTCAGGAAACAAGGTTTTCTCTGACTTCTTAGTTAAATAAGCATCAAAATTTTGTGTTAGAATCAACATAGAGAGAGTAGCTCTGTGGCTCAAATGTTAGAGTTCTTGTCTTGAGCAAAAGAAGGTAAGAGACAGAGCCCAGGCCCACAGTTCAAACCCTAGGATCAATAACAAAGCAAACAAACAAACAAACAAAAACAGAATTAATATGTATTTGTATTCTCTCTCAGCTATAATTTTAAATGAACAGCTGGAACATGTTCCTGGTTAATAACTTGATTCAGAGGATGCTAGCTATTCAAATACAAAAACCGGGGTGTGGCAGCTAAGTAGTCTTTGAAGTTAATTTGATTGAAAATAAAATATTCATTTACTCATTTAATTATTTTATTTTAGTTTTATGATTACAGGCTGTTTCCTTCAAATTGTGATCCTCCTATTCTGTTTCCCAAGTAGTTAGGATCACAGACATGGGCCAACAACAAGCATCTGGTTAAGTTGTTGACAGGGGCTAAATTATAACAACCTCTTTACTATAATATAGCTATCATTGGTTAAAAAAAAAGTTATCATTATCCTATCCCATATGCTCTCCTTTGAAAACCGTCCAGACTGGCTATATCTCAATTACCATAAAAAAAGAGTTTTACATTTAGGGTGTAGATAATTTTACTATAGTTATACATGTTTTCATGATAGTTTCTCTCTCTCTCTCTCTCTCTCTCTCTCTGTGTGTGTGTGTGTGTGTGTGTGTGTGTGTGTGTGTGTGTGTGTGTGTGTGTGAATGACAGTAGGGGTGTTTGAACTCAGGACGTCCAGCTGTTGCTTAGCTTTTCTGCTCAAAGCTGTTGCTCTGTGACTTGAGCCACCACCTCCAGCTTTTTTTTACTGGTTAATTGGATACCACAGTCTCTTGGATTTGTCTTGGAACTGCCATCTTTAGATCTCGGCCTCCTGAGTAGTTAGGATTACAGACATGAGCTACAAGTACCCTGCTACCATTGTTTTCTTTGTCTCTTGCTAAAACTACAACAAAAATTAGATACCTGGGTTGGAATGTAGTGGTAGAATGCTTGCCTGGCATGCATGAAGCCCTGTGTTCAATTCCTCAGCACCACATAAACAGAAAACTACATAAAACCGAGAGAGAGAGAGAAAGAGAGAGAGAGAGACAGAGACAGAGACAGAGACAGAGAGACAGAGAGAGAGACAGAGACAGAGAGAGACAGAGAGAGATAGAGAGACAGAGAGACAGAGAAGAAAAAATTAGATACTTTTCCAAGATATCCAAATTACATAATCAATGGTAACTAATTGCTGCAAATGGACATCAGTTACTTTCAAAATATTGATGGAATTTTTTCATTTATTTAATGTTTTATTTATTTATCATGCCAGTACCAGAGCTTGAACCCAAGGCTTTGCCCTATTAATGGCCTTCTTGCTCTCAGCTACTGCTTAACCACTGAGCCATGCCTCCAGTTGATTGATGGATCAAAATCACTCATGTCTATTCTCAATATTAAAACAAAGAACCCAGCGTTTATACAAACAATGAGAAGCAGAGGATTCTGGTTATGCTACACGGGCCTCCGTTTGGCAGGACCTCCATTAGGCTGTCTGGGAGTAACAGAAATAATAACACAAATCAGTGCTGAGTGTAGCAGTGTGCATAGTGGGCAGTGCTCTAAAAGCTTTTGTGTATTCATTCAGGGACTTTTATGCAACCTCTCTATTGGTTATTGTTACTCCAGCTTCATATATGAGTTTATGGACATAGAGAAAGGTTAACTAAACTCTCTTTAGGTTAGCTCTTCAGTAGTATCACTGGGATTCTATTCCAGATCTTCAGGCACCAGCATTGCCTGCTCTTGCATTATCTTATTTAATTTTTTTTACTGCAGCACTATATCCCAATTCTAATGATGTCTGAATACATTGTTCTTCTCCTTTAAAAAGTTCTTTCTCCTCACACATCATTTACTGCTTGACAAGTAAATACATAATGTATAAAGTGAACTCAAAGATTGTTAAAATTGAAGAGAGAGCATGAGTTTATTGTCAAGGGACAACATTTGGCCTACATGGCTGCTTTGGTTGTGGAAAACTGTGTACCATATTTGATATATTACCCATTATACCTTCTGCATTGTCAGGGAACTTATATACTGTAAACTGGGAGCCAGATGATACAGAAATACAAATCCTCAAGTATATTTTTCTCACTAATATTTCAGTTTTCCAGTCTTGTCAACATCAGAAATTATCTCTTCTGATGAAGCAATTTCAGTGAGCAGACACTGAAGTCGTTTTACCAAAAGTGCCTCCAAGTTTTTTCCCCCCATATTTTACTACAGTTTTTCTAAGCACAGTAAAATAATTGGTTATACAGAAACATAGATAATATTACTTAGAATTATATAAACATAAGGGGGGCTTTGTAAGCTTCTGTGTAAACATGAAGACAAAATAGAGGCTGGATTAATACAAACATCTATTTTCAATCATGGGATATTTTCTGAAACAGAATATTGCCTTATGAAATTATACATTCCCCATCAAATGTTTCAGCAAAATGGTGGAGGATATTCTAGCCAGAACAGTGGGGAGGGAATTTCCTATGGCTTCCAGGATCAAACTGGAAATCCTCAAAAGTCCCTTACAAACCTAACATTGTCAAAAGATTTCCACAGTTGTTATTTTACTATAGTTCTATATGATGTATCATGAACCAGCCTCCGATATAACTTTAAAATTTTAAATAACTTTGGGTGTTTCAGTAGAACAAGCGATGAGAATATTAACCACTTTCATTTATTTTTTAATAATAATTACTATTTATTGTCAAAGTGATGTACAGAGGGGTTACAGTTTCATACGTTAGGCCATGGGTACATTTCTTTCTTTTTTTTTTGTGTGTGTGTGTGTGTGTAAAAACACTAGTTAGAATTTATTAGTTACACATTTTGACATTAAAATTGAGACAAAGCTGTTTCTACAGATTCTGAACTTTTTGTCAATGTATAGGATAACATAAAACCATCGCTGGTGATACATTTGCAGTTTGGTCTTCAAGAGCTGTAAATAGTGACAAAGAATTAAAATGGAATGAAAAATCATTAAAAAATTGTTTCTAAACACCATGCTTGAGACAGCAGAAATGAAAACATTTTCCTTAATTTTCCTTCACTTCTATTTTACAAAAGTGCTTTACAAGTTAAATCTTGACCACCTACATGGAGTGTAAATAAAAAGTAGTCTCAGCACTGAAAGCCTAGTGAAGTCCATTCCGTGGAAAACTCACATACCTGTGTGTTGCTAATTAGGTGATCTGGAACCGATCTCCATTCAAGTCTTGACAGCAATCCAAAGGGCACTACTCAATTTGGTGTCAAATTCTTGTTTTCTGAAATCCTCACATCTGTATTTTGCTGATGTGTCAGCAAAATATTGCTCAGTAGAGCTGTGTGAAGCTCATTAGCCTTTTGTTTCATCCAGCACTGCTGGATGAAGAATGTCCACTTTAATGATTCTGCAGGTAGGTTACCTCCTCCCTCATTCCCCCCTCCCCCCTCCCACTTCCCCTCTTCCCCCATGAGTTCAGTTGATTTACACCAAATGGTTTTACAATTATCGCTTTTGGAGTCGTTTGTCTTTTGATCCTTTGTCTCTCGTCTTTGGTATTCCCTTTCCCTTCCGTAGTTCTAATACCAGTATATACAGTATCCAGGGTACTCAGAGGAGATACAGTGATTGTGTGGGGATAACCACAGGAAGGGGGTACATTAAGATCATTAACAATAGAAGCTACGGTTTCACATGGCATGTTGAAAGTAATTACAACAGTGATGCTTTGCCTTTCCTTGAACACTGTCTTCTCCATTGTACTCTATGATTCTAATTTACACAAACACACACACACACACGAAAACCTGTCTGGAGCTTTTAAATAAGAATAATTCATGTTGTTTTTATTACCAAACCAAAAAGTCAATTTGAAAAGTTCATAAAAACTAGAGATGGTAATAACTTTGACTTTTTAAGGAGCGAGGCAACAACATTGCTTTCTTATATACCTCTTTTCAATAAGAACCAATTTAGAAATTTACATTTTTTCAAGGAGCGATATTAGAACCATCAGAAGAGAAAATAGAGTTAAGGTGGTGCGTTTACAGAATGATGTCTGCATGAGTGGCAGATGTTTGCTCTATAACCACATTACACACATTCAATTTTTTATTACAGAACAATTGCTTCTAATAACTTTTATGCTATGATCAATGTGTCATATTCACATGAATTTTGAAAATAACCTAAGAAATGTACAGAATTGTTCTTCATTTGTTTACTCCAAAAATATTCAATAATAATAAAGAAAGTAACTGACTTGCACGTGTATTTCATTGTGGATTCTCACAAATTGTAAGCTCACAAATATTTGCCCCCAATCCTACTGGATCATAGAATAGCTGACATTATGGCCAAAATGATTATCAATCTTCAGTTGGGCAATATTGTCTGCTGTGAGCAGTGTGATTAATAACAGCAATTCAAGCACGATCTGGAAAGCTGTGATCTTTATTGACTAAGTGACCTGGTGACTCTTTCCTTTCATGTTGTTTGTACTCAATTTGTACAGCTTTCAGTTATTGATATAGTCCATTACATTTCAGTTGTGATATCATTCTACATTAGGTGAACTCAATAGCAAATGTCAGGTGAAGCAAGAAACACATCAATTTATTCTGTAGAAATACTTTGACTTTTGTAGACTTCTATTTTATTCATCAACAAGCTGAGAGAAATTGTCAATGGATGATGGTGATAATTTCATTAGCATATCAGAAATACTTTTGCTTCTATTTTTATAATGTATAAATATGTAAGAATAACTCTACCCATATCACTGCCCTTAGGCTTTATTTCCTGCCAATTCATTATTAACATTTATTTTAATCTAATTTTCAGATGAGTGAAAATAAAAAATATTATTCTAATAGTGTTCTTTTTATTGTTTTGTACATTTATTTCTTCTGAACACATGCCTATATAATCTGCAAATGTAGGATGTTTGTTTAGATATAAATAAGTGCATGATTATGGCATTGACTTCTCTTAAAAACAAATCTTACATAAGTTAAATGATATTCTGTAATTAGTCTTAAATGCTGTTAATAATCTAAACAAAACAGAATATTTAATAAGAGTTTAGGCAGTATACCTAGCATGTTTGAATTAACATTTGGGTAAGTAACTTATTTTATAAAATAGAATCGAATTGAGTCTGTGGACATAGTTCAGTGGTAGAGTAGTCGTATAAACTGATCAAGGCTGTGGGTTCAATTCCCAACACTACCAAAAAATTTAAATTATGCACTCAATTCTTATAATTTTAAGTTTGTGAAAAATAATTCTTGGGAAGTCAATTGTACTAATTCATAGTCTAATAGTGGATATATAGTTTTAGATTTATGAAAAGTATTTAATTAGTCTTAGCTATTATATTAACTATCCTAATGGCAGACAGGGACATGGAGATAAATTTCACTTGTGTGACATTCAAATGTTGACCTGCTTGGGTTCATCTAGCAAAGATAAGTAGAATGAGAACTCTGCCCTTTGTCACACTACTGGTAAAGATACCTAGCAAGTGAGTCTAATAATAGCCCTCTAAAAAAAGAAAGCTAGTCTACTAAAGAAAATATTTTAAGAAAAAGAATTTAACAATTGCTTCAAATGATATGCTGAGGTGATCATAAGATTTATAATAAGAGATTTCCATTCATTTTTTTGGAATCAGAATGGTTAGGACACTGGATTCTCACAGTTTATTATCAGAAAAAAAAATAAAGAAGGTCTTGACTTAAAGAGAAATGAAAAAAAGTGACAGGAGATAAAGGAGAATAGAAGAGTGCAAGAAACAGTTTTGATTCATGAGTAAGCATGTAGCTCCATGGTAAAGCACTTGCCTGGCCAGCACCACACAAAAAAAAAGACAAAGAAAAAAAAACTGAGAAAGCCCTCTAAATACCTGCATTTAATTTTAAATAATGAGTTTGTTTTTACTGTTACAATTTATCCAATAAATATTGTAGCAGATAATGAAAGAGAGGTGATGATTTGTTATAGAAACAAAATACCTCAAAAAGTGAAATTGGCTGGTTAATATTGTCATAATTTCCTATGTAATTTCACTTTATATTTTTTTATTACTTTCTCAGCTCCTCAACCAAGTCTCAATGAAGAGTGAGATATTTTTGGTTGCATGTTGTCTTTGCTAGAATAGGAAAAATATGAAACATATAATAAACACAATATAAATATAAACAAATGCTGAATAAATAAAGTAACCCTCTTTGCCTTAGACAGATGACAGTCAGTTCTTCTATTGTACCTGGAGAGAAGCAGGTAGATAGAAACAGAGGGATATGAGTTAGTTGCATTGCTGATCAAAACTCAGGTTGTTCTTATGGGATTATTCATATTGAATTAGTCAAATAAATAAATATATATATATAATTAAGTTCAACAGGAAAATGAAAGATAAAAGCCAGGGAAATTTTGAAGAGATGAGTACAATAAAACCAATTATTCATATATATTAATTAATTACCTGAGGAAGTTCAGTGTGATAAATCCATGAATTCATACAGTGTACTTTATATTTCTATTCTCCTTTGCCTTCACTTTTTTTGTGTGTGTTTGATGGGTTTCATAGCACTGTACGTATCCTTATTCCCTCCAGAAACCTCTCCTTCGCTCTTCTGACAACATGTCCCATCACCAACATCACCATAGTCATCATCATCATCATCATCATTACAATTTTTGATGGAGGTTTCACAAATGAGTGATAACAGGAATATTTGATATTTGAGTCTGTTTTATCTCACCCCAAATCATAATTTGCTGTTTCATCCTATTTCCTCAAATGACATGATTTCCTTTTGCTTTATGAATGAGAATAGTTTGTAGTATACCATGAAATTGTATCATTATCCCCCAAAGCTGAGTATTGCATATTCTCACTAATCTCTGAAATCGAGACCTACAATGATAATGATGATGATGTTCTTGGTGGTGGTGGTGGTAATGCTTGAACATGAATGTGAAAGAAGGGTTGTTTGGGGAGTTGATAGGGTATCATGGGAGTGGTACAGAAAAGGAAAGGATACTGAGGGGCGAGGAGCATAGCAGTGCACTACATACATGTACAAAGAGAAAACAATGAAACCCAAGATCCCTGTTTGAAAAAAAGGGGAGGAAAGGTCACTAACATAGAATACTGTACACATTTGTGGCAGTATAACAACCCACTTTCAGTACTATTAATGTGTGCTAATTTTAAAGTTAATTTAATTTTTAAAAGACCAAGAGATAGACAATAGGAGCAAACTGTTTTTTTTCAATGATTATAAATTTCATTTACAAGATAAAAACCTCCCAATAGAGAAAACAGAGAAAAGACACTGTATGTCATCTGAGTACCCTGGATACTGTATATATTGGTATTAGAACTAGGGAAGGCAAAGGAATATCAAAATTGAGAGACAAAGGATAAAGAGACAAACATCTCCAAAAGCAATACTTGCAAAACCATTTGGTGTAAACCAATTGAACAGCTCATGGGGGGAGAGGGAAAGAGGGAGGGGGAGGGGAGGAAATGAAGGAGGAGGTAACAAATTGTACAAGAAATGTACCCATGGCCTTACGTATGACACTGTAACCCCTCTGTACATCACTTTGACAATAAATAATTATTCAGAAAATAAGAAAAAGATCAACTAAATATTACAACAAGTAAGTTAAAAGAATGATGATTAAAGTGAATAATCATCATTAAATTTTCATCTTCAAAGGGATGAAGGGAAAACCTCAAAGCTTTCAGAGAAATAAGCCAGAGACTCATCAAAGTTTTCAAAGTCAGGAAATTCTTATCAACGGTATTGGCAGTAAGGACACAAAGAGTGTTAACTGTAAAAATCAGAAAGTTAGTTTTGCTATAGAAATCTGCTATGGCAAAAAGATTACTTCAACATGACAACTAGATAAAGATATTAGTAGATATCCAATTTTTCAAGGAAGAATTGCCATCTTTGTACACTTTATCAGGATTCTAGGACTGCAAAGTTAAACAAGAAAATACCAGCCAGGAGAAAACAAAACAAAACTGGGAATCCAACACAAAAGAAACCCATATGTGACTGAGAAGAGAAATTCTGGGACATGACTTTCCTTTTTTTTTTTTTTTAGTAGTTGAAGATACAGTTTTATTTCAACATACATAGAAATTATTCCATTTTGCTCCTATCTCCATTTACCCATCATATTGAAATATGTGTTTTGCATTTCTGTCAGCTCATCTTTCATAGCTAACTTGTTGCTTTGTTACAGGAGTCAAAGATTTTCAAGAATACATATGATTTTTGTCAACTTGGATTACACATTAAAATTATTCGATGACTAAAGCACTTAAAATAACAAAAAGAACATTTAAGTCCAGTCTCCAGCTCCCCAAAATCCAATCTAAGCGATTCTATTTAAAGTTTATAATCAATTCCTTTTGAAGCTTGCAAAGGAGCATAGTGTCAGCTCTACAGGTTGACTGTGAGGGTAATATGTGGTAAGAACAGAAGCAGGTGCCCTTTTTTATCCATCTCAACGTTGATCAGTCCTTACAACTAAAATCATACATTTCAATCTCTTAACCAAACCTTTAAATATAAATTTTGTCTCTTGCAAAAGTATTGGGGACTTTATGTATGTCACTATATCTCAAATATTGATATATTCTATATTTGGTGAAGTTTCTTAACAGCCAAGCCCAAAGGCTCTGAGATCAATGGTTTGGGGTAAATATATGTAGATGGATGCACAAGCTTTGAGAGATAGACAGCTTGCTTAACTTGCTTCAATATCATCTTTTGTTAGAAGTAGTGTCACAAAAATTATAATCTTGATATTTGCAAAGTAAGATTAAAATACATAAGAAGCACTTGGGAAAGCAAAGTAATAACTCAGTAATTATTAGTTATTAATAGCTCTTCATAAAGTGAAAGTTTTTTTTAAATGAAAATGGCCAAGAGACATATGAAAAAGTGCTCTACATCACTGGCAATAAAAGAAATACAAATCAGAGCTACAACGCATTTAGTATATTAAAGCACCTGACAGGACGGCTTTTTGCGAGCCTTCCCAGGTACTGGAGTTTTTCTGTTAATATGCCGCACTAAGTCATAAAAAATCTCATTGACATTTATTTTTGACTTTGCAGAAGATTCCAGGAATGCACAGTTGTTCCATTGTCTTGCTAGATTTTGACCTTGTTCCTTTCCTACAACTCTTTTGTCTTCCAAGTCACACTTATTACCAACCAGAATCATTGGAACATCATCAGCTCTGAGCCGGGTCTGAAGAACTGTTGCCCAATTCAACAGTGCCAGCATTCCAACTTTGTTAAACCTACCAACATCTTAAATGGACTTTCCTGTGGTGGTACCTTTAAGAGGCGGATGAAAGCTACTATATCAGTTTGCACATTCTAATCACTTTCCAGTATCACAAGAGAGATTTTTACTTATATAATAGTCCTACAGTATGCAGATGCTATTACTGCTAAGAGACATTCTTCATCCACCAATGTTGTACATGTATGAAAATGGTGTACTGTATACTTTAACACATCCCCATTCTTTATATTGGAGAGTACAATAATGTAAATCATAAAAGCACCACTATTTTAGCATAATAAAAGAAAGTCCAAAGAGCTCCTATATAGACTACTCCAGATAACTTCGCTTCTTTGATACTTGTAGCTTATTGTAATTTTTTTTTAAATTTGAAGGTCATTATCATTGTATTGTACAAAATAAGTGCTCTGATTAACACAGCTATATAGTTTTTTTAATTTTTCAAAAACCGTGGAGACAGTGATCTTGTCTTTAAAATACAATAGTCCTTTCAGTATAATGTCTTAGATTAAAGACGTTGCCTTTAATATCTGTTGGGAAGGAAATGTCCAGACCTTTCAAATCTTATGATGTATTTTTCTTTTTTGTTTACATAAGGAACAGTGTTTATAGTTGTGTGTACTGTGGGGGTCTACAACAAGAAGTGTATATTTTCAAACAATTTTTTAATGATTTAACAATTTTTGTAAATCATTTTCAGGCTTCTGCAGCTGTAGATTCTCACTGTGAACCCCTTGCTTGCTCATGCATAAGTGTATTTGCAATACCAAATATACAGGTTTAGTATTTTTGCCTGTTAGTGATTGTTTCCCATGTGTAATGTTTTGGTTGAGATGTTAAATGGTGGACGAGTACTGTGGATGTGAATGTGGGAAGTAATTTTAAACATGTGTAATTGGTCACAAGGCCTAATTTGTAGTAACTATTGCTGTTTTATTTAACAATTCCTTGTTGCTTTGTATGCATTAACGTTTGGGTGTAAAGATTGTGTGTCTATCCAACAGGGAGCCACAGTACTTAAATTGACCAACCTAATGTTATAACTACTTTGAGGTGGCCAAATGTAAACTAAAAGCCTTAATTAAAGTGGTGCAATTTTGTATAACTTAGCATCAGTAGTTCAATAAATTTGGATTGCCATGCAAGGGCTTGCATTATAATTACTTGCCACTTGAATGTGTTTTGTGTAATGTTTTAACAGTGCTAGTAAATAAATATGGGTTTACCTTCTTTTTAACAACAAAAAAAAGAAATACAAACCAAAACAACATTGAGATTCCATCTCACCCCAGTAACAATGTCCTATATCAAGAAAACTAACAATAACAAATGTTGGAGGAGATGTGGCCAAAAGGGAACCCTACTTCATTGTTGGTGGGAATGTAAACTGGTTCAGCCACTCTGGAAAGCGGTATGGAGATTCCTCAGAAGGCTAAACATAGAACTCCCCTATGACCCAGCAGCCCCACTTTTGGGCATCTACCCAAAAGACCACACACAAGAACACACTAAAGCCACCAGCTTATTTATTAGCCTAAATTCATATGCCTAAATTCATATTCATATGCTTAAATCACTTCTTATTCATATAATTCTGAAAGGTTTATATCTTTTTATTGGTTGTTACCTACAGAATGCACTTGGCCACACATATGTGGAAAAAAAATCACCCAATCACATAGAAATATGGATGCACACTCAGACATACACAACTACCCCATCATCATCACATTTTTGTTCCTTCTCTTTTCCTATTGCTGGAGATGTAACTTTAAAAAATGTTTTTCATAAAATTTCTAACTTCTGTTTGAGTATTTGTCTTTGTATTAATCCCAGGTTTTTTAGGATGTAAAATATGGTATCTTAAAATACTAAAATTTACAACTACATGGTAAGTTATCAATGAAAATTTTAGTGATTAAATGAAGTGTATTTGCTACAGCTATAGTGTTTAGCCTTGGAGACACGTGTTATGTGTTAAACTAATATTTACTGAGTATTTCCTACAATGTAATATCATTATCTGGATTTTGTTAAACACGGAGAGGAGAGAGGGTAGCAGGGAAAGTTGAGTGGTGTAACTGAATGGATGCAAAGGGCAAAATGTGCCTTGTGCTCAACTTTTCATTTTTCTCTTTCCTACCTCTACCTATACAACTCATGGCAAAGTATTTAAACCCTTTCAAAGTCAGTTTTCTCTCTTTTAAAAACAAATGATCCTACTTCTGAGAAATATCAGAAATATGTTTATAGGTACTAATAAGAAAAACACCTCCTAGTGGGCCATACTGGATTGGGAAAGCAACATGATCCTCATGTGTGTGCACTCACTATTTCTACTCCAGCCTGTGGCATTGTGAGTCTTGAGAGGAGCATAGAACAAGGTAAATCTCTGAAAAAGTTTCCAGCTGCAGTGCAAGCTCATGTAACACAGGAGCCCCATGGTACAGCAGAAACGATGGTGCTTGAGTGTCTTTGTCAGAAGCTGTGTGGAACCTATGCCAGGTACCTACATGAGAACTACAATGCTGTCCCTTTGCATTGAGGAATAGAGCCATGCCCTCCCTTGTGCATATCTATGCTCCTTTGTTTAAAAACATAACAAGATATGTACCCAAGGCCTAATATATGAAACTGTAACCTCTCTGTACATGACTTTGACAATAAATAAGAAAAAAACATATAATTAAAAAAAAATACCCTTAAGTAGTGGTAGAAAAGGATTTCAATTTAACATGTCAGTTCATGAATAAAATGTTACCAGGACTCCATAAATTCAACTCTAGGCCTTTTTATTAGTATGCATTGTGAGCTATTCATTGAGCACTGATCCATCCAGTCACCAAGTTGACAATGCACATCAGTATTTATTATAAATAGGAACTGCACAAGATTAGGATTGAACAGTAATGAACTCAATAGAAAATGACATGAAGAAAGTCAAATACTTAGGGTCTCTACGTTTGCTACATGGCCTCTAAGATGCAAAAGTGTATTTTATCCATGAACACAAAATGTTTATGTACAAATATGCACATATATGTGCACATATATTAATATGTGTTAACTAATATTCATATATGCCCATATATTAAGTTTTGTGAATTATAAGCATTAATCTTATTTCTCAAGTCTTTCATAAGCTTGTGGAAATAGGAATTCCAAGGATAAAAGACACTTGTAGTAGATGTCATTTAACATAATTTTCTTATTTAAAATCTACAAATTTGAAATGGTCTGTCAACTGAAAAGCTGGATATCAAATCTTTCTATGAAAACAATGAAAAGTAAAATCTTTTTAGCGTTCCTTTATCTGCATGTTTATATTATAAACACATGCTATAGGGGAAACAACTATTATGCTATTGAATTTCTTATATTTTTCAGAAATTATATAGATTCTATGAGCAATGAATTCAATCTTGAATTTTAAGTATTTTCATCCCAGAAATGATTTGTGTAAAGTACTTCATGTATTATAATTTTTGTTTGGAAATAAAATGCTATGGTTCTGAAATGTGTGCTTCACTTTATGAAGGGAGAACAAGTCAGAAGTCTGGAAAAGGAAATGAACTATCTTATCAGTTTGCTGAATTATAGAGAGTTTGGGAAATTTTATTATGCTAGCAAGCTACTTTCTTTTTTCCTTTAGATGCTATTACTTTTCATCAAAGTTTCCTTTTATATTGCCTCTATTTTTAATAGGAAAGACATTTCTTTAGAGCAGAAATGGAAAATCAGATGCTTTCTGAGATCATTCTTGGTAAACTGAACTGGCAGTCCCTGGAAATGAAGCATAATTTCTATGAAGTTGGTGAATTGTTTCAAAGAATCCTTTGATGATTTTCATACAGGACACTAAATATTCTTTGAAAAGCGATTCCCCTTGGGGGATGATTGCTAATTACATTCATCTCTGTGTCTCGTTTGAAAACTACCTAGTGGAAGCTGAGTTGGATTTGTCAATTACTGAAGATTTATTTTTGTCTTACTAACTTACTAACTTATCAGCTAAATGATAGCATTGTAACATTTCCTTTATATTACTCTATGGACATCTTTTCTTATACATGGAGACAAAAGAAAAGGATTGACAAATCTAGGCTTTAGTTCTTGATAATTGCTGCCTGCTTGTGTAGTTAATATTTTACTAGTAGCTTCTTTTAATGTGAAAAATTGTGAGAAAATTAGACATAAGCAGCAGCAACATTTCCTTAGTGTTGATGTATTTTCATAATGTTGTCATATTTTAGGTTGATAAAGTGAAACAAGCATCAATGTCAACAGTAATAAAACTCTCCTATTTTTATTCTATCCAAAGCACCAGGATGAAGACCTCTCTGAGTATTTAGCAGACTTGTGAGTGACCATAGTAAAGAGTAATTAATCGTAAGGTAGTACCACAGTACCTTTTAGTTGCTGCTTATGCTGGTCTTGGCTTGCTTATTAGCCAAATATAGGGGTATTGGAATACAAAAATGGAGCTGACAGAGGATTTTCATGGTTTAAATGCTCAAATAAATGCTTCAGCTTCTAAGGAGCTTGTTCTGTCTTGAACACATTTCCTGCATTTCCTGCATTTTCTGTGCATTGTTGCCTAAGTGGAGGATGAGTATGTTCTGAACTTATGATTATGTATGCACTGAGATATACCTGAAGCTGTAAACATGAGACTCCTTGGAAGGGCAAGCTCATAATGCCTTCCCAAAGCTGTTATCATGAACTGTCTCTGAGATTTCCTCTGTCCTTCATGATGAACTCAAGTGTTTGGAAAAAATAAAGCATACACATAAACTGTCAGAAAACATTTAGATATTGCTGCTCTGTAGATTCATAACAGTGAAACAATTTCATTTGAAAGTATGAAAACATGGTTATTCTGGGCTGGGATTTTATTCCACCTTTAGGTGAGGACCACATATTTTATGACTAATTTCAAACCTCTCAAAAAAGATGGAAATGGAAAAAACTGCCTGGGCAGGAAAGTCTGTGAGACTCTTATCTCCAATTAATCACCAGAAAA
This sequence comes from Perognathus longimembris pacificus, assembly GCF_023159225.1. NCBI lineage: Eukaryota > Metazoa > Chordata > Mammalia > Rodentia > Heteromyidae > Perognathus > Perognathus longimembris. The sequence continues at coordinate 56,517,902 of NC_063167.1, forward strand.
CTGGAAGTGGCAATGTGGCTGAAGTGGTAGAGTACTATCCTTGAATTGAAGAAATCAGGGACTGAGTGCCCAGACCCAGAGTTCAAGCCCTAAAATGGTACAATTCTTTAAAGAAAATATAAATCGCCTAATAAATATATGTAAAGATGTTTTAAATCAATAATCATTAGACCTACTAGTCAAACCCAGGAGAGATACCACCTCACACCCAGTGGCATGACTTCTATGGGTGAATACAATAAAGTAGCAGCTGTAAAATATATGGAAAAATTAAAACACTAATATTCTGTTGGTGGGAACAGAAAATGACACAGTCACTATGGAAATGAATACAAAAGTTTCTCAAAAAATTGAAAGTAGAGCCAGGAATAGTGGCAAATACTTCTATTCCAGAACTCAAGCAGGTAAACCAAGAGGATCTTGAGTTTGAGTCCAGCCAGCCAGCCTGGACTACACAGAGATACCCTGTCTCAAAATAACTAACTAACTAACTAACTAAATAAATAAAAGTGTTATATAAGATACTAATTTTACTTCCAACAAAACTTTCCTCCACCCTCAAATTGAGAGAAGAGTCTTCAAAAGGTATGTATACACTTGTAGAAATACTATGCATAATAATTAAAGCATACACACAACAAAATTTTTAAAGAGGATAGAAATGTTGATGCATTGATTAATGGCAGAATTAATTTGTGCAAAATTCAAGAAAATATGGAAAAAGTAATCAAATAAATAGAAGAATTTCTTATGAGATAGAAGTTATTATTTTATGTTTTACATGAGAAATTTCAGTTTCTGTATTTAATGAGAAACAGGTAACAAGTTTATTTTAACAATGAGAAATTTTAACTGATTCATTAAAAATACAATATTAGAATGATTTTCAGACAAATAAGTCATATTATTGTTCCACAAAACATATTTTTTCTCCAAAGTCATTTAGGTTTTAAATTCAAATTATAGTCCCTAATTGTTAAAAAAGTCAAAAGACCTATAAACATGAAATATGTAGTCAAAATCCTAAAACTGATGCATTAGACTCAAGCATTATACTTCCATATATCTATCCTGTTTCTAATTAGTTATTCCTTAAATAATTATAATTTAAATATTTACACATGTTAAAGTTAAATGTTGTAATTAAAACTAGCAAGTTGCTGGGCACAGGTGGCTCATATCTGTAATCCTAGCTACTCAGGAGGCTGAGATCTGAGGATCACAGTTTGAATTCAGCCTGGGCAGGAAAGTGTGAGACTTATTTCCAATGAGCTACTAAAAAAAAGCCAGAAGTGGCATTGTGTTTCAAGTGGTAGAGTACTAGCCTTAGGCAAAAGCAGCTCAGGGACAGGGCCCAGGCCCAGAGTTCAAGCCCAAGACTGGCGGGGGGGGGGGGGGGGGGGGGGGGCGGGGAGTCCAGAGGAAGAAATATAATGATAAAAGAATTAGGAAATAATTGAATAAAATGAAAAAGAAAAGGATCCTCAGAGGCATTAGAAAAGCCACATTGTGTAATAGCTAGTGTAAGAGTGTGCACATCAAAGTTCAAAGAGAAATCCTTGGAAAGATGTCCTTCTCTGAGAAGAATCTCAAGGCTTTACTGAAGCACTTTGATCTCTTTCTGAGGTTTTTTGCAGAATACCACGATGACTTTTTCCCCGAGTAGGCTTATGTAGCCGCCTGTGAGGCACACTACAGCACCAACAATCCCAGAGCAATTTATTAAAGTTTTCCCAGTTCTCTAAGAACAACTACTCTCTTTGACTTGTGTTCTGGGTTCCAGGTGAGGAACTAATGGGATGCTGAGCCATCTTTCCAGAGACTGCAAACTCAGGTCCCCTGGACTTAGGGGTATTGAGGCAGAGGCAGGCTTGGTTATTTGATTTTTCTACATACAGTAGTTCTTTCTGTTGCAACTTCCTTTCTGGGCGCCTGACCGCTCTGCTGTAACCCTTGCTACTGCGTGAAAGAACAGCTGTGTTCTGGTGAAAAGTTCCTGGAAGTGTACAGAGGATAGTCCATCTTCATAGATGTATCTGTTGTTAGCTGAACCACATTGTCACATTGATACCATTAAAATGTTTTTCTGAACTGTTTTCATTTCTGTGATGAGGCTCAGAAACTGTCCACTTTATTTAAGCTTGTTCTTGGAAACCACGAATTAATCTCCAAGTACATTAGAGGGAATTCATATTAATAGCCAAAGAAAATGTGTCGCTCTACCTTTGGCTTGCAACAGTTACCTCCCTGTGAGACCTTGTTTTTGGTGATCTAAATAAAGCATTGCCTGTCTGGTTTGACATTTGACAGTTATAAAAAAAATGAGAAATATCAATAGAGCCTTTTAGGACTGGAGTAGACAGAACAAAGACCAGAAGTTCTCTGTCATTAGACATGACAATTAGGCAACTGAGTTCGTTAGGGAAATTTAATAGCATTAGAGAAGGCAAACCACTCTGTACTGACTGCAAAGGTAACAAAGCAAAGACAGAGTCAAGATTACTCTTCAAAAAGTCTACCTAAGAAGAAATGAGGTTTGGCATCAAAATGTACTCATTACCTTATGTAACTGTAACACCCCTGTTCGCCACGTTTACAATAAATTTTAAAAAATGTAGATGAGGCACATGCTTGAGAAATACAAATCTTGGGATTTTTTTTAGTCTTATTTAATAAATAAACAGACCATGAGACAGTCCTGTTGTACATCAGGCTGGCCTTGATCTCATTGCATAGTACTGAATGGGCTAAAACTTTTGATCTGTCTGCATCTGCCACCTGAGGGCTGGAATTAGAAGCATGCACCACCAGAATGCACAAAGAATAATTAACAAATGAGGAAAATGGCATAAAGTTAAATAAAATATATTTAAATGAAATGAAAATATAGTTACAAATGCATCAAGATGTAATTTATAATCTTCATCAATCCCTGACACCTTGTGAAGTTGTCTGCAAAATCAGCATATGAATATTTATAATATGAGTCCTTTAAAATGTGCTCAAGGAATTTGGGTTTCCTTAGCAGCTTTGAGACTAACAGTGCATGGGAAAGAATATAAGGATATAATATTTTAATTGTTTAAAAATTTTATTCTGTGCTCCTTTGAGAAATGGGGGACTTTTTGACTTCTTTTATCAAATCTGTTTTTGAAGGTCTTCTTTCTAGAGAAGTTCACAGAGAAAGGGTAAAAGTCACAAGAATAATTCTCAAGCACAAACATCTATGGCAAAGGTGGGATGGTTAACCATACTGATAGCTGGTATGGTCAGGAGTCATTAGGTAGGGAAAGACTTGTAATTCAGTCAAAGGTTGAGTGCTGGGAATGTGGCTTAGAGGTAGAGTGCTTGCCTAGCATGCATGAAGCCCTGGGTTTGATTCCTCAGTCCCAAATAGAGAAAAAACCAGAAGTGCCACTGTTGCGTAAGTGGTAGAGTGCTAGCTCTTTCAGGAGTGCTCAGGCCCTGAGTCTAAGGCCCAAGCCTGGCATACACATACACACACACACACACACACACACACACACACACACACACGAAGGGTGAATAAATGCCTGCTGCCACCATGAAGGTGATAAGTATTTGTAGAACTTGAAAGTAGGCATTTTAGGCCTTGTCTCCATGAGCTGAGTAGAGAATGGCTCTGGGAAGATAAAACTGAAAGTTGAGCAGCTAGAGAATGAGGAATGCATAGCCAAATGAACTAGCTGAGGTCAAGTGAATCTCTCGACAGACATTTTTCAAGGCTCTATGAAAACCAAGTTTCTAAAAATCACACAAGTTAGTTTCACTCATTTTGTTATGTTTTAATTTTTATTACTTTTTTTTTTTTTGGCCAGTCCTGGACTTTGAACTCAGGGCCTGAGCACTATCCCTGGCTTCCTTTTGCTCAAGGCTAGCACTCTACCACTTGAGCCACAGCGCCACTTCTGGCCATTTTCTGTATATGTGGTGCTGGGGAATTGAACCCAGGGCCTCATGTATACGAGGCAAGCTCTCTTGCCACTAAGCCATATCCCCAGCCCTTTATTACTATCTTTAAGTAGTTGTTCAAAAGAGTTGTCATTTTGCAAAGCAGTTCATGTTTACAAAACATCTTGATCAATGAGATAGTTATTTTTCATGTTTACTCAACCATTGCAATTAATGAAAACTACACATATCATTTTGGAGAGCAGCCTATGAACTTTGCAAGGATAAACCTTATATGGATTAGTTGGCAGAGAGGTCTAAATCAGAGCCTGGCTCTGCTGATCATTAGAATGAGTAATCTTAGATAAATTAATTACCCTCTTCAAACTACAACTTTATCATGCATTTTGCAAAAGGGATAATCATTTTACCTAATTTCAAGGGTTAGAGTGAGGATTAAGATAATAAATGTTAAAACATTTAATCCAGTGTCTTGTAAGTAGTAAATGCTCAGTAAATCTTAGTTACATTATTATCATTACATTCCTTGTCATGCAGCCCAAACACCTGGTACAATGAATATGACTATGAGGAAGTGCATGTTATTGAGGATCTTCCTCACTTATGTCTGTGAAATACAGAAAAGTTATCACATTAAAGGTAGCTATCAAGTAGGTACTGGGGATGTAGCCCAATGACAGAGCACTCATCTGATATGCATTAGGTCCTGTGATTCATCATCAATTCCACAGTGGGGGTAAATATTACTTTTGTAAACCAAGGCCATTTAAAAAATTGACTATATAAAGTTTCTGAAAACAACATGATGGATTTTTACATTACTATCCTCAAGTTTCCTGCAGTTTGTCAACAAGGAAAAAGGAAAAAAAAAAGCCCTACCATTTCTTGGAAGGATAGGAATAAATGGAAATTTCTCAAACATATCAAGATTGCTTCTGAGATAAACAACATCCATTACTTTCTCTAAGGACAATTTGTACCTTGTTTAAAGTGACACAAGGACGGGCTCTAGTGTCTTCAGTATTTTTCAACTAGGAGAGAGAGGAAGGAATAGTCCATACCCTCTCTATCTCTATGCTGCTCCTGCCAATATCACAAATGGCATCACCAGCAGGAAGCTTGCAAATGTTGTTTGTAATTAAAAAGCAACTCTACTTTCAGGCACATGTGCATTATGAACATAGGAAGAAATATTCTTCACCATGTGAACACTCAGACAAATGCCCACAATTTAAAAAAATTAAATTAAAAATACGTGCATTGTGTTTGTGAAGGACAGTTAAGTAGCCTGCAGTGAGTGTATGATTGTAAGTTGTCTGTGCATGGCTTTGAATCCCCGATCTATAATTTACTGAGCATTCAGGCTCCTTTCATGTATAAATACCAGGGTTGGCAAATCTGATTTTTTTTACTACCAATCCCTGTGATTCATTTTCCACAACTATATGGTGTGGGCCCCCTGCAGGAAGCCAGATATCACCCTCCTGCTGCTCTGTCCACCTGTTTAGAATTTACATCCAAAATTGATCTAAGACATACCATTTTCCCCCTGGAGACTATTGAGTTAATATATTAATGAATTCTAGATGAACTAGATATGTTCCGAAGGCTTTGTTATTTTGAATTTTGCAAACTATTGTTTGATGGATTTGGCAGTGTCTATTCTTTCAGAATAAATTTAAAGCAGAACTACCTTCTAAAATAAAGCCCAACAAAATAACATGAAAATCAAATCCTTTCTGTGCACATTTTGTGATAAAAATTTTTCTTACCTCTTACAGCATTCAACATGCAAGAATGAGGCACAGATGATTATATTCATTTTAGGTTAGATTTTTCTTAATAACAACAGACAAATTTATTTTTCATGGAAATTAGGCAATTTTTCTGAAGTGCTGGGCTACCTGGCTCCTCAGGCAACTCTCCATCTATAACTGCTCAGAGCTCAACTTCCTTCTTCCTTCCTACAAATTGCATTAGCATAGATTAGTTTGCAGTGAACATTGTATGGACTTACTTAATCAGTGTCAGAGGAGTCTTCATGCTTTTAAGCTTATTTATGACTTTCTCTTTCTTGGTTCTTGAAATATTTGTGATTGAGGGAAATGAATAGGGAGCAAGGTGGTAAAGAGTTCCATTAATTTAATATGTTCCTGCTAGAAAATTCCAGCTTCTGGAGATAATCCGGAAGAACAGATGTTCTTTAGATGCCTTCTACAGTGAAAAACCCACATCTGTTTTTTAAATGCCAAAGCAATAATAGTGAGTGATAACACACAATGAGTAGGTATGCAAAAGCCAAAGAGTAGGGCCTTATTTATAGGTAGCTGAGACATTGTTTTACCTCAGCATCCCTGCATGTTAGGGAGAAGGAAAGTTTAAAAAAAAAACAAAAACAAAACCAGAAAGTCAGACAGGAAGTAATCACTCTGTGTAAAGCATTGGAATTTTACTGTCGGCTTAGCTAAACAAGGTCTGTGACATGAGCATGACTATTTCTTTAAAATATTCTACCCTTGATTTCTTTCCATTACTCTATGTTAAGTATACCTGGATTCATTTAGTCACAGTTTCTTATCTCTCCATCAGTACATATTTTGGTTTCTGTTACCTGAAGATCAGTTTGTTTTCTTCTAAATTACTACATTTATAGAAATGTGGTCAGCAATGGATAGGGTCCAAAATAAACTAAATTGATTATTTCTTTCTGTTAAGTTAGTACATAGGCTAGCAGGAAAGAAATTCCACTATTTTCCCCCCTCAGAAATAGCTTTTTCACTGTTATATAAAAAACAACAGATTAAAAAGAGGGCAAGCTACAGTGTCAGTATTTTCTACACAGAATGGTAAACATAGAAATATAATTAAATTTTAGAATTAATTTGTAAATCCTTATATTTTTCCCTTGTCCATTCAAGGAATATATCTCTAATTATATTCCCCATTGGTCACACTAATAAAATGACTATCATGTAGAACTCTAGCCATAGTCAGCATGTATGGGCAGCAGTGATAAGGCTAAGTAATTGCAGGATTAATAATTGACTTTTTATTGAGGCTGAAAGCTATGTACTGTATAGAAACTCTGATTCACTGTAAATCACATCTATAGACTCTTTGCTTTGTGCTATTAGCTTTGTACTGCATCTTCTAATAATTCCCTTTTTCCTTTCTTGTGTTCCTCTGATTTTTGCAAGAAGGGAAACAATCATGCTACAGCTACTCAATTGTTTCAAGGTAATTTTCTTATTACTGGCTTTACATAATTCCCATCAGTAAGAAGGGCAATTTAAACTGCAACAGTGAGTAGTCCTGTGATTACAAATACAGACTCTTAATGTCTCCAGCTCGCTTCCCTTAGTTACAGTTTATAGAGTGACTGTGTCATGTAAGCTGGTGAGCAGAATTCCCTCTCAAATCTTGTGAGGATACAGTATAAACTTAAACTCAGAGCATGCTCTTATCTGACTGTATGCGTAAGTATTAATTTTGTATCTTTTGCTACATGAACATAGTTAAGGTTTGTGAATAAAAGGATGCATGAGAAATAGAAACAGACAATACCAAGTAATACTGTCAGCATTTACTCTCTTCATCTTCAGTACTATAAAAAGGTTTTCAAATTCTCTCTTAGAAGCCCCACTTTACCCAGTCATCAGTTAATTGATAGCAATACTAGAGCATAATGTAATGAATTCCAAATCAGGGGGCAGAGAATATCCTATTAAACTGAGATTATTTGTTATGTCTTGGGAATGGTATTCTTCAAATACTGGAACCAATAAAACATAAATGTAAGTCTGGTTCTATGTTGATGACTTGCATTGGGGAACTGTGGACCTTGCCATTCATTTGGCCATTTGCTCTGTGAACGGGAGAAGAGATAGCAACCCTAGATTGTTTCCTGACATGCTCTCTTTCCGCTTTGATTGATAGAGCAATATGTTTTCCATATTCTACTGAAAACCAACCTATAATATTTACTACAATATTTATAATCCAATTATCATACAAAAGTGATAATGTGCTTAAGAATAGATGTGAATTCTCTACAGATTTCTAAAGCCTATGAGGTACTCTTTCCCTCTTTAAGTTCACATTTTGTTGTTGTTGAACAGGAGATTCTGGATTGGTTATTTCAATGGATGTAAAACTGCTCATTAAGAGATGAAAAAGAGGGGGCTGGAAATATGGCCTAGTGGTAAAGTACTCGCCTGGAATTCATGAAGCCCTGGGTTCAATTCCTCAGCACCATATATATGGAAAAAAGCCGGAGGTGGCGCTGTGACTCGAGGTAGAGTGCTAGCTTTGAGCAAAAAAGAAGCCAGGACAGTGCTCAGGCCCTGAATCCAGGCCCCAGGACTGGCAACAAAAACAAAATCAAATAAAGAAATGAAAAAGAACAGTGTGTATATTGGAGTTAATCACCAGCTCTAGCCAACTTACTCAATCTTTCATTTGTTTAGTTGTAGCCACAGCCCATTTCTCTTCTTGGAGCATTTCAAGTCATAAAGCTTTAGCACACACAATTCTCAGCAGGCTCTGCTTTTGTTAATATTTGTAGAGTCCTAAAATACTGAATGACTGCCTGGAGGACTTGGGGTACATTATTATTCTTATTTGGGGCAGCTTATTCATTTATTATTCCTTTACTATCTTCATATATTAATATTCATTAGCATTATCTACTTAGAGTTTTATTTCATACTTGAGGGATACATTTTCTAGCATAATTTACATAGTTAGTGCTCATGATTTCCAATGCACTTAGCAAAAGAGAAGATTAATCTCTGTAAGTAAAATGTAAACTAAGTACAGTTTAAAATGAGGTGCTAGAATTCAAGGGCAACTGAAGTACATACAGTTCTTTCAGATTAGCAAAGTATGCATCCCAATTTAATTATAGACTTACTTTCAAAATTGTGCTTGGGTCCTTAATTTAAGAGTAATATAGAAATTTCTTTTGTTTTTTATAAGCTTGTCTCATGATTTACTCTGATGAAAGGAAATAGTATTTAGAGAGCATTTGCTACAGATTTCCAAAAAGAATACATACAATTCAACCTACTGTATGTGTTCATTAACTATTATTGTCTTCAAATCTTTTGCCAGCTTTTCAAAAGTCCTTTCATTGAATTTATATGTAAATTCTGTGAAATATATTATTGACTCTTCTATTATTCAACATATTAATTTAATATTTCTTGAAAACATATAAAATCCAAATGGTGAAGGAAGAGTGAACTGTCTATAATTCATTGAGATAGAAAAAAATCAAAATTCAAAGTTTTGCAAAGTGAAAAGTGTAACAGATTACTTATTAATATAAGAGCTTAAGAATGATCCATGAAGGATAAGAATATTTTGCGGGGGGAGGTGGGGGAGAAATGAGGGAGGAGGTAACAAGTTGAACAAGAAATGTACTCAGTGCCTTACATATGAAACTTTGCATATGAAACTGTAAACCCTCTGTACTTCACTTTGACAATACGGAAGAACAATTTTAAAAAAGAATACTTTGCAATTGTAGTTCTCATTGTAATAGCAGGACATGACCCATAAAATTCAGAAATATTGAGACACAATTAAAAATCCAGTGTGGCCTGTAACATTATAGACACCTGAAAAGACTGTATCCAGATCTGTGTGCTATTTCTAGGTGAGATTATATATCTATTCTTTAGGGACCTCATCCATATAACTTTTAGTTTCAGTTGTGGGATGATAAGGTTGTAACCTATACATGCACATATAAAACACCTTTATTTCTGATTATGACAGTGGCAGTAGAGTTGGTGCAATTCATTGGTTTTTTTTTTTTTGCCAGTCCTGGGGCTGGGACCCAGGGCCTGAGTACTATCCCTGGCTTCTTTTTGCTCAAGGCTAGCACTCTGCCACTTGAGCCACAGCACCACTTCTAGCTGTTTTCTGTATATGTGGTGCTGGGGTATTGAACCCAGGGCTTAATGTATACAGGGCAAGCACTCTTGCCACTAGGCCATATCCCCAGTCACCGATTTTTAACTCAGTTTTGTAGAGTAATTACCATTTCTAAAATTGCCAGAAACAATGTTTGAGCCTGTAAACGAAGTAATATCTGGCATAGCTACCTGATAATTCAGAATTGAGTTGAATATAAACATAAACAAGACTTTTTATATCTTACATACTTGCAAATTATACAAATTCACTCTTTCAAACACACTAATAGCTACACAATGAGAAAACAAATATAATTATGATCCGTTCACAAAAGATCAACATATTCTTTATTCTACTAGACTTTGAGTAATGTTAATGATATAAAATCATGATTTCTACTGTTATACTGGCTCTTTCACTTGGCATGTAGAAATACTGTTTCACATGGAACTGAACTTCAGTTTTAGCTTCAGCTGTGTTGAGTAAAATCCATCACCATTTTGGGTAAAAACATACTATTCTAAGGCAAAGTCCTGCCTATGAAACAATATATGGAAAGAGCACTGCTAAAAATGTGATACTAAAAGACATAAAATGAGTAAGGGTTCCCAGAAAGGAGTTGTGTGAGTTCTTATCCCAGAATATATAAATCAAAGACAAATTATGAAAAACAGAAAACAGGTTTTTGAAAGATTATAGATGAAGGAATTCAAAGAAAACATCCAGCTAATTAGCCCTGGAGAATAGTGTTATGTTAGGAATGTAATAAGTTATGGAGAGATAATCAATATGCCTACAGACCCTATTGAGGGCAGGTAAAATGAATTATTAATTAGAAAATAATTGCAGCTTTTCAAAATATGGTTTAGTTTGAGTTTGAAAGTTTAGAGTGTAAGAAACTTCTATAGAAGAAATATGAAAGCAAACTGATTTTGATTTGGTTTAATTATATTACTGGATAGCATATGATAGGGAACATTTTTAAAACATAGAATAACAGTAAAATTTTGCTTGTCATTTTAGAGTTAAACTTGGTAGTTGGATGATAAATCCTTGAAGACCACAATGTTTAACATGATTATTCTAGAGGTCTAAAGGTGATGCAGTTAATATCTAAGTGCAGACGTTTAGCAGGCCAGAGTATACCCGGATTATTTTAAATATGTTTTAACATCTCTAGAGCTACATGCCATTTTTTTGGTAAAAATCAAAATTTTGGTTTAAGAGATTTTAGTATTTATATTGTCATGATGTACGAACTAGAAATATAGTAAATCATAGTTGTATGTATTTATCTTTGTCCAAATTGGATTATGCTTTAAATGAAAGATTAACAGAAGAGTATTGGCTCTAAATGGCCAAAGAATGAGGTAGTTTGGATGATGAGGGAAGATTCTGACTAAGATCCTCAGTTCATTGTTAGTATTTTGTTTGTTTTCACTGTTTTCCTTTGACTGCTTTTTTCCTTGCTTGTTTTGTACTCTAAATTCCTTTTGAAAATTGAGTATTGGCCTCCAAATTTAGTATTTTCCTATCAGAAGTTGTAAGCAAAGGCAACATTTGCTAAAATTATGCAAGCTAACTTGTTTGGTTCTTAATACTCCAGTAGTGTTATAATTTAAGCATACAATGAAGGTAGTAGATGAAGGATTTGAAGATGTGCTGCCCATATATTTAAAACAGAAACTTGACTAGTAGCAGACTTGGTAACTAAGCATCACTATTTCTTATAGGTTCTAGAGATGAAAACCTAGATTACAGTACATTTAATCACAAGATGAAAGTAATCAGAATGTCTAAATTTAGTAAATATCCATAGCCAACTGAAATATGGGTGTACTTATATTATAGAACTGATACAGGAGTTACTATCTTAAAGAGTTTGGCAAATAGTTTGTAAAGCAAGAAGCCTTCCTCTTTAGCACTAAAACCAAAGTTTATCTTAATGAAGTCAGTAGAACTTTTATTTTCCATTGATAACACCTATGCTGATCTCACTGTTTCATATATCTGCAGCACCTCCAACAACTAGAGATAACTGAATCCCTAGCCAGCATTCTGGTAATTGGTTTTATGTCTTGACAAAGAGTGTGTGTGTGTGTGTGTGTGTGTGTGTGTGTGTGTGTGTGTGTGTGTGTGTATGTGTGTGTGTTTTACTGTGTTCCTCTTGTTTTCATTTTCTGCTGCATATCTTATGTGGGCCAAGCATCAAATCCACAAGAACATCACTCCAAAAATAGTTTTCAGCTGTTAGCACTACCTTTTTCCCTGCCACGAACTCCCTTTATCCTGGCTAGTTTAGTACAGAGCATCCATCTCTCCACATGCTTTCTTTGCAATTAGCACCTGTCCAATGTTGTTTCATTTTCTGAATTTACACCAAGATTCTCTTTTCTTTGCTAGAAGTCTTTTGACTACAGTGAACAGAACATAATAAAATCTGCATTAAAGAGATGAAAGATTTAAAAATGTTTAATGGAATCCAGGGGTTGAAGTATATTAAGGAAGCATGAAAAATATGAAAATAAGACAGATGTGAAAGTTTTTTTCCCCAGCTTATTTTATTTCCTTTGTGTTCGTCTATATTGATATTTCACCTTTTTAATGGACCAAATGACCATAAGTCTGTCTGTTGACAGTTCCACATTATAGTTCTAAATAATGAATAACTCTCAATTCCCTCCTCCGCTCTTTACAGAGAAAGTTTGTGAATCTCACTTTGGATTGAGAGCTCATTACAGTATCAGTCAGAAAAGTCAGGGAGCAGTCAAACTGCAAACTGAATAGAGCCACCACCCCATTTCCAGCTCTTTTGATACTTTAGTGGAGATAAAAGTCTCTCAGGGTTTCGTGCCTGGGCTCGCTTCAAACCCTGATCCTCAGATCTCAGCCTTCTGAGTAACTAGCATTGCAAGTATAAACCACTAGATCTCAGAATATTTTTATGAAAATTTATGTGCAGTTCTTTATCTCTGAACTCTGGATAGCACAATCCTGGCATATACTTTTCAAAATGGTTTTAAATGAATGAGAAGGGTTAAAAAATTACCAACCTTATGCTCAACTTACTAATATTTATAACACTGAATTAGAATTTCTCAGGTTTTATTTTCAATTTGCCACTACGATTGCAGGGGGAAAAAAGCCACACAGTGCAATGATGACATTTTCTTGCAGACTGTGAAAAATCTTTTACTGAATTAAATAATTTGCTTCAGACAATTTAAAAATTATACTTTTAGCATTGATAAAATATATGTTCATTGTCATGTATCCATTTTAGGACTAGTGCAAATGTGTTAAGTCTTCCTACTTGATTGGAAGAATGACCCAATTCTTTTCTGAAATACTGCCACATTTGCATTCAGATGTTCAGCTGAACATGTAGACAGTGTTTCCTGCCTTGAAATTCCAGCTGTGCTTGGGAGGGGTGCAGCTGCTACAGTGGACTGGGTGTTTTTTGGTTTCTTTGTTTTACCATCTGGGTCAACTTTCTTGCCAGTGACATTGATCCAGTAGCATTACCAATATTTTCTTAGAAAATTTATGTTCTAATTTGGAAATTTCTACATGACTATTAAGCAGCTTTTGAAGCTGATGTTGGTATATAGTGGACTTAAATAGAATATAATAAGTTTAATGATAAGAAAGCATCTATGATATCTATTAAATAGTCAAGACCTTGTTAACCGAGTAAAGATTATGACTAATTAGAAATAATATCATAGCCAGTTATACTATAAAATTGTATTCAAATTGAGCATCAATTATTATGGAATAATTACATTTTAGTATTCAGTCTTATTAGTTATTAATTTTCATCAATCTTTGTGTGAATTTAACCTATTGCTAAAACAACTCCAGAATTGATAGGCTTCATTTACCATGGCCAGCATATATACATATTCTTAATATGGAAAAGCAAAGTACCTCTGCCACGTTTTTTGCAAATAAAGTTTTATATTATAGACATCTATTTAAAGGTCATATTTGCTTATATTCCCTTGGCTTCTACCCTATTGAATCATTTAGGAAATTAGGCCAGGGTTGATTTCCTGTAGCCACTGAACAGCCAAAAATCATAGCCTCTAAAGAATGTTATTTACAGAATGTGCTACACACTCAAAGTAAGTCATCAACTGAGGAGCCACACCCAGGTCACAGCCTCTGGTGGAGGAGACATCCAAGGATATTCATAGTTTGTCTATTGTTTAAGCCATTGAAAAACCTTCACAGTAGCACATCATAATAAGGGCAGTGGAAAGTATAGCTCAGAATTAATTTCCTATTCACTAGGGAATTAAGGTTCATAATTTTCACTTAAAAAGAACAGAAATTTCCTCTCTCTCTTTATACATATAAAATGGAAAATAAGAATTTGGATAATTATAAGCTCTAGCCATTCTTCCTGTCTAAACTTTTTGTTTATCCTCAAAATCAATCCTGTGGGTTTTTTTTTTTTTTTTTTTTTTTTTTTTTTTTTTGAGGAGAGGTGCTGGTTATTGTTTACAACTTATCTGGAATGTTAGATAAATTGATATATGTAAAGCACTTCTTGGAAAAGTTATAAGAATTTAATACATGATATAATTAGTCCTGTAACAATTTTACAAACCATCTTGTTGATGGAAAATATATTCTGATCTGTTTTTTTCCCTTAGCCTTTCTGCCCTTATAAAGTCTGTTCAAAAGACCAACTAAAAAGTAAACAAACAGAGGGACCCAGAAGTACAGAGACTCAGAAGTGAGGGTAAGGAGAACAGAGTTGGAGAAAAAGCATATAGGCCTGGGAGGTCTTAGAGAATTGGTACTGTGTGATCATTGAGCAGTCATTAGAGGGACTGATTACATTCACACTCAGTACCTGGTCTAAATGTCTGCCTTTTTTTCTCCTTTTAAATAAGCACAATTTTCATCAGACATTTAAAGACAATTGTCGGGGTTTTTTAGCCACCCCCCCCGCCCCCTGCGAGCTCCCCCAACCCACGGGAGAGAAGGGGAAGGCATGCCCCGACCGGACGAGCCAAGAAAGGAAAGGGTTGGCAGACCACCTGCACCCAGCCCTCCCTCACCAGAGGACAATCAGACGGCCTGGGAGTCAAGTCGGCACAAGATCTCGTTTATTGGGGTAGTACGTGCCACTAATATAGGGCACAGGAGCCAATCAGGTCTAAGATTGGCAGGAAGGTGAGGGATGAGCTGTGTCCAACAAGGGCGAAAGAGCCCGAGCATCACAGCCCACAGAACCGCCTCCGGGTTATAACACTTGTAGCAGCTGTGCATTGTTGTTAGGCATTGCCATCTTAGCCACACGTGGCCCCAAGACTGAGAAACAGGCAGGGCCAGCTAGCTGACTTCCAGGTGTGCCCCACATCTCCCCCTTTTTGTTTTACTCGGGAGGGGAGAGATTGACACTCAAGAGGGAGTCTTGTTACTGCACAGGGCAGGTGTCTTCAATGGAGCTCCTCAGCGTCCAGCAGCATGTCATGTCCTTGGCGTTCTCGAGGCCGCCATTTCTGCACCACACGCTCCCGCCGGGGACCCACAGCCAGTTGATGAGCAGCTGTGCGTTGTCCTGCCATGTACTCCCTTGTGGGAACGCCGGTCCCCAGTGGCGCTGCCACTCGCCGCTCACCTGCTGCCAGAGCGTGGGAGGCCATGTCCCACACCAGGCCGCTCTTGTTCCAGGGGCAGATGCCCTTGAGGCGTGAGAACTCCCTTGTGCTTGCTCCCTGGCCCGGCCAGCCCCCTTTTCTCTTGCCCTTCTGGCTGCTGCTTCTCTTCTTGGCGGCCTCCTCCTGGTCCTCCTCCCACATCTGCTTGTTGGAGGCTCTGGTGCTGCTCAGGATGTGCAGCAGCTCCAGCTGGCTCTGCTTCTCGGCAGCGTCCAGGCTCTGGGGGCTTGGCTGGCGGTGCTGGGTGTGACGACAGAGGTGGTGGCCCAGAGCTGGCCGCTTCCACTGAGTCCCCGCTCCACTACTCTCTTCTCCTCAGGCCAGATTGGTTCTTCTCTCCATCTCGTTCCTCCGGCCAGCTCCAGTGGGCTCTGCACCACTCTTCCAGGCAGCGGGTTCAGCTTTCCACTCTGCTCCTCCAGTCCATCTGGTTCCACTCCACTCCACTTCACACCCCTTTCTTCTTCCTTAAGTAGTCTTTGTTCATTTTCCTGTCATCTAAAGCTTAGTGTGAGATTGCCCCATCTTTTTGGGGATACCCTTACCTCGGGTCATCTAAAGCTTAAATCTACGCTTCCTCATGCCCCACGTTGGGCACCATTATCGGATTTTTTTAGCCCCACCCCACCCTCCATGCGCTCCCCAGACCCGCAGGAGAGATGGGGAAGGGACACCCCGACTGGACGAGCCAAGAAAGGAAAGGGTCAGCAGACCGCCTGCACCTAGCCCTCCCTCACCAGAGGACAATCAGATAGCCTGGGAGTCAAGTAGGCACAAGATCTCGTTTATTGGGGAAGTACGTGCCACTAATATAAGGCACAGGAGCCAATCAGGTCTAAGATTGGCAGGAAGGGGAGGGATGAGCTGTCCATCAAGGGTGGAAGAGCCAGGGCGTCACAGCCCACAGAACCGCCTCTGGGTTATAACCAAAGACACTTGTAGCAGCTGTGTGTTGTTGTTAGGCGTTGCCATCTTAGCCACACGTGGCCCCAAGACTGAGAAACAGACGGGATCAGCTAGTTGACTTCCAGGTATGCCCCACAGACAATGTTTATTGCACACACATAAAGATCTATGTTAATATAGATGTATATACTTGCATGGGACATTTATATAAAAACATATACAACTATCTTCTAATAAGAGGTTATATCAAATTGAGGAAAAGACCATGTTAGATTATGAGTTTTGAGCAGACTTTTATTTTCTGCATATTTTCAGTTACTCAATAGCAAAGGATGATGTTTCAATTTCCTATAATCTTGGAGAAATTATGTTGGCTCTATATGAACAGCTTTCTCTGGTAATGTGAGGATAAGACAGTAGTTCTTTCAGTGAACTGTGAATCTACTGGAGCTCACACATACATAAATAAAGCTTAGGATGGGGCTGGGAATATGGCCTAGTGGCAAGAGTGCCTGCCTCATATACATGAGGCCCTGGGTTCGATTCCCCAGCACCACATATACAGAAAATGGCCAGAAGTGGCACTGTGGCTCAAGTGGCAGAGTGCTAGCCTTGAGCAAAAAGAAGCCAGGGACAGTGCTCAGGCCCTGAGTCCAAGCCCCATGACTAGCCAAAAAAAAAAAAAAGCTTAGGATGTTTCTATATATTTAGGGAGTACTCAGAAGATAAGGAGATATTTTTAAATAATTTATTGCAGTATCATTATATGTTTTTGGGGATGAGATCTTCCACTATAAAGAAGCCTGTTATTGAACTCTTTTTTTCTTGAACTGCATTGTATAAAAATAGTTTAATAAAAATAGAAAAATCTTGAATGCTGTTGACATTCATTTTTCTTTTCCTTCTGTAATAATTTATCAAGTCTTGTTCTTCACTTTATGTAAAACTTTTCATAATTAAGTGCCAAATTATTTATTTTTGTTTCTTAAACTATGGTTCCATGACCTTTGAGACTATGCCCATGTTGGATGTAGGTAAAATGGAAAAAATATTAAAAAGAAGTACAGCTATGGATTTAATAACATAAAACGGCTTAGGTTTTCATAAAATGAACTAGAAAATTTTATTTATTCATTTACTCAAGTAGTACTTTTCCTGGTTTAATTAAGCACTATAATTGCCATCTATTTTCTATGTTTGCAGGGATTCATAAACTAATAACATTAATGATAGCAAGAGAAAAGCAATAATGAAACATGTTCATGTTTATTAAACCCCTACATTATCTTGTTAACATACAGCTTTTGTTCTGCTTTGAATTCTGCTTGTGTCAGTAACTTAAGTGAGGTTCATCGTTACACTATTTTACATTCCTATAGTTTTACTTCTTTGTTATGTGTGCTCATGCTATATGCTCATGTTATTTGTCCTCATGCTATATTGAAACTTTGTGCTTACAGTGGTAAACAGACATAGACATAAAGAAGTAGACTTATATTTTCTTTGTAGAAAAGATATTTCATAATCCTGAATTATCAAATTGTCCCTGGACAGCAAATAGCCCACTTTTTTCATTTTTGTACACAGCAAAGTATGATATACAGTGAAAACCCTTTGTTTTCTGTTTATACCTCTATTTTCAAAACAAAAACAGTGCTTAGAGTGCCCCACTTGCATGTAGACTACTAATCTAGCGTAATGAATTCCATCTTTCTTCAATAAATCCTAAACAAAACCATTTTGTGCATTTTTATTTTTGTAAAGGACTTTTTGCTTAGAAAATAATTGCTGCTATGATTCAATTGATCCATAGATGGAATAATTATAGAGGTATGACCAGGAAATAAAAAGAATCCTGTTTAAGTTTTTTTTTTTTAAGTTGCTGTAACAAAATACCCCAACTAGTTTAAAAGAAGAGAAATGTATTCTCTCCCAGTACTAGACAGGAGAAATTTGAAATCAAGTTATAGGCAAGAACAGGTTTTCTTAAAGTTTCTGGATAGAGAATGTTTTTGGCCTAGCATTTATTATTGTGGCAATGTGTCTTGCTTGAATGTATTACTTCAATTTGGTTGTCATCTTTCCCGGCAGCTTTCTCTTCATGCCTCTGCTTTTGTGTAAAATTTTCCTCTTCTTAGAAAGACACTCATAATATTGGATTTAGAGCTCAATGTATTCCACTATGATCTCATTGTAAATAATTATATTTTTCAATTTTACCTTTTGGTTCTCCAGGTGGACATTACTTCCCAGGGTCATTATTCAACCAAGAACAGAAATAAATCAAAATCCAAATATCCTAAGGGGATTCAGGGACTGTCCCAGTCTCAGTATATTTCTTTTATCTCCAGTTAATTAATCCAACATTAGATATTATAAATCTTTTAAAAATTGTTTATTTATTGTCAATGTGATGCCAAGAGGGGTTACAGTTTCATATGTAAGGCAGTGGGTACATTTCTTGTATAACCCTCATTTCACCACCTTTCCCCTCTCCCTTTCCCTCTTGTTTGAACATATCAAGAGTTGGGATGTATACCTAACAATCTTCACAAACTTCACAATAAGAATAATATCAATGTTGATGTTGCAGGAAATTCCAAGTTTTAGTTTATTCATTGACTTTTTTCCATGGTTGTTTGGTTAAGGGTACAGAGAAGGTTTGCTTGCTCATCTCTTTACTAAATTCATCTTTAATGGAAACAGAAAGATCTTCTTATCATTCAATTGAAATGTTTGTTAAGTGTTTGAGGAAGTATATATGTTTAACCTGATATAAACATTAGACAACATATATCAAAATGTATCCATTAATATGGAAATTTTTTATTAATCATAAATATAGAGTGAACAGGATGAGAGTGATCAGGATAAATTGTATTTGCATGCAGAAATGTTGGAATGAAATCTACCATGTGCAACTAATTTATGATACTAAAAGTGAATTTTAAAAATGAGAAATAAGTTTTAAAATAGAGAAGGAATCTCTAGTTGAAGTTCCAAATAGAGTTGGTATATTTTTTTATAAGGGATCCGGTGAGAAAACTTAAAAAAAAAATTCTTCTGAATCATTCAGTAATAAGAAATTCTATATAAGACTGTACTTGTGGGCTATGGGATGGGTGACAATGTAAAATGTATAATATACATTTAGAATAATTTTTTTCTACTTCAATTACCTCTGTTTTTAGAATAATTTGCTTCTGATCCATTTATGGTTATTGTTCTGTGGATTTCACTTAATAGTTCCTAGTTTATGATGACATTCTCTAAAGGTCCTTCTTTTGGGTAATCAGGCTTTAGCATTTCCAAAGGAATATATATATACACTACATACATATATTCTAAATATATTTAAAATATATTCATTTTTAAATTTTTATTGTTAAGATGATGTGCAAAGGGGTTACAGTTACATACATAAGGTAGTGAGTACATTTCTTATCAAACTTGTTACATCTTCCCTCATTTTTCTCCCACCTTCCCTCTCAATATATTCTTCATTATAGAATGATTTCCTTCTAGAAAACTATTACTTAAGTTTTCCTCGCTTTATCAATGTGAACCAATTAATTCTATTTGAACAGAAATAATTTTTCATATTAAAAAACAAACAATTCTAATACAAAGCAACATGTTGTGGTATGTATGTCTTCAGAACAACAAAGAAAACAATAAAGCAAGAAACAAAATTTCAGACTTGTTTCATCTGAACCCAGCATTCAGTTTCAGGGATCTTTAGCTTTCTCTTGCTTCTGATTTGGATCTTGATTATGTTAGCCAAGTTTCCACAACTAAAAAAAAGACCTAAAAAACTGAAAAGGAGAAATGTTAATTTTGTATAGTAGTTTCAGAGGTTACATTTCATGGTTTGCTGGACCTACTGCTTTTATATTTGTAGTAAGGTAGAAACACCAGGGAGGAGGAGCATGGCAAACAGGCAATGGCAGAAGATAGTTGCTTCTCATGCTAACCAGAAAAAAAGAGAGGGAGAGGAAAGTAAGGGAACAGGAACAAGCTCAACCCTTAAGAAACATATCCCCAGTAAACTGCTTAGTCCAATCAGATTCCACCTCCCAGTACTTGCCAATAGACTTTCTCATTTTGAGTTTCAAATCCTCATGAACCCACCAGCTCTCAATATTTCCCAAGGCCAACTTTCAACTCATGAGTCTTTTGAGGGGATGCTTGATAGGGAAACACTAGCACTGATTATGGATTTCTCTCTAACAAGCAGAAACACATAGTGGTTAATTTAAACACAAATTTTAAAAGTAGCATTTTGGAAATAAGTTTATAGTTTGTATAACTGAAGGAAGAACTTAGAAGCAAGGCAAGACTTTGTTCAAACACCTAGAGACAGAATGTATTTAACATGTAACGCAGTAGTGATTATTTTGGTGATCTACTGATTAATTCTATCTCTCCATTTTTGGATGAGAACAAGGTGGACTTTGGCATATTTAAACATATCTAGAGAGAAAATATCCTCAGATATGAGAAATCTACAAATTTGCATTGCTATTTAAAACCATGCAGTAGATAAACCTGTCATAATTTAAATTTATTTTAAATGGAAAAGCTTAAGTTTTTTTTTTTAATCAATCTATGGACTTACCTTTCAGAAAGATTCATTTTAATGTGGTCAAATTTTCTGCCATAAAATTTATAAATCATTTCTTCATTTTGAATTTTGAAAGGAAAAAATGAAAACCTTGCCCTTTTATGGTTTAAATCATTTAAAACTTCTTGTAAAAATTGATGATTCTTGAGATGAAAGGATTAGCAATTCATAAACTAAGAGTTTGAATATTTCCCCTTTATTAACCTTCACAATATTACATTTTAGTGTGTGTAAAGTGAAATAGTTACCTACCTGTATCACAATTGTCTCTATATTGGTGTTTGTGTCATAATGCTGTCATTTAATGTTTTTTTTCCAACAGTGTTCTAGTACTCATTTCACAGAAAAGATAACTGTGTAAAACAAGGCAATTTCAGTAAACTTGGATTTTCAAGTTATAAAGTTTTACCTAAGGCTTGATGTTCTTAGGGCTCCAAATGCCAACACTATGACAAACCATGTTTAAATCATTTTAGAAAATAAAAGACTCCTGGTTTAAAAAAATTAAAGGTATTTGATCCCACTCCTTTTTTTTTTCAGTAATGACAGAGGCACTGATTTTATCTTTATATTTTGTGTCATGTACTGTTGGGTCTAAGGACTCAATAATTTTAAATGGGCTAAGTAAATACAATTTTTAATTGAAGAGAGATTGATATAAAAAACCTTCCAACATTTTTGTTAGCAAATCTAAAGTCTCTTCTAAGGTTGATGATACTATTCTCAGGGAAAACCATGAACAAAGGTATAAATTTCTACTCAATTTGTTCTGTTCTGTTTTGCTTTGGTGTTACCAGTGTGTAAATCCAGGATTTGCTTACTAGCCTGTCACTTTACCACCAGGGCCACAGTCTCAGATTTATTTTCTGCTATTTATTATTGATGTGGAATGTGGCAACTTATTTTGCCTCAAATAGCCTCAAACCATGATCATCTATATACTCAGTCCTGAGTAGCTAGAGTTGCAGGCATGAACCACTGTCACCTGATGAAAATCACTCAAAATATACCAACAAAGAAGTCTGAAAATTAAATGTCCCTTTATTTGTGCATTTTTAAACATAGTTAATTATTCATGTAGCATTTATACATACATGATTGTCTTCACATAGGAGTTATTTGTTATAATCTGATTAGTTTATGTACATTATTTTTATTAGAGTATAGGAATGAGCCCCAAAATAGCTTCCTTCCAAAGTATAAATTACTGAAAAGTTTGTGTGGAAACCAAAGTTATTTTAATTTTTAAAAATTGATGATAGCTTAACAACCTTAGGATTTTTTTCTTTCTCTATTTCTGGTTCCAGACAGAATGACTATTAGCATTTTGGCACACTTCACAATCTTATTAGGGATTTTGGAAAAGTCTCAGGAGTTTGTACATGTCAAAATTGTAAAGAAAAATAATTACTTATGGATTTCACTTAGGAAGAAGTTAAAACTACCTTTTGTGAACACTTGCGAATTGTTTCTTATTGTGACATTCAGGCAAGGATCAACACTGAAGCAAATCTAAAAGTACATCTTCAGTATTTCCTAATGCTTTTCAAAACAAAAGAAATACTTGGGACCATGAAGATACAGCTTGGTCATCTGGGACCCAATGGATGTTTTCCCAATTCTAACATTCTATAACTTTAAGACTTTGGAAATCAGATCTGGTGCCAACTGTAGCCCACAGATACCCTCTAAATGATCATATTTACCACACACTTACAACCTCTCATTTGGACTTGGGAATTTCCATGTTTTATCATATTGAATGGAATCTAATTTTGTCACTTGGGAAAGGAAAAGGATATAGAGCTTATTAGGAACCCAAGGTTATAATGTGAAGACTACATGCAACCTTACTGTATAAGAATACCCTGTATACTCTCAGGGGAAAAACGATGAAGGTTATTTTGGAGGGGCCCAGTGCTCTGCACAGCCAATTAATACTACTTAACAAAACAAGGCACAGGGGAAGTAGGTGAGTGCCCAGAGTTTATTTTAAGAATTAGCAATAAAAGACATGCATTAAACATGGAAACATTAATTTGAAATTGGAAGACATTCCTTTAAAAATATAGAATAGAGCTGAGCTCTAGTATCTCACAACTGTAATTGCAGCTACTCAGGAGACTGCGATGTGGGCATTGATGTTCAAAGCCAGCCCAGGCAGGCAAAACTGAGAGAACCTTATTTCCAATTAACCATTGAAAACAGAAATAGAGCTACAGTTTAGGTGGTAGAGTGCTAACCTTGAGAAAAAATAAATTCAGAGACCTAGGACCTGAGTTAAAGCCCTAGGAGTTCCTGCCTGGGTTGGCTTCAATCCTTGGTCCTCAGATCTTAGACTCATGGGTGTTTAGGATTACAGGCATGAGCCAACAGTACCTGGTTGAGCTTTATTTTAAAATGTGGTTCAGCATGTAAATCCTTCACTTTTTCTATAACTTAAAACGGATTCCCTTGTATTTATGAATTAATGTTAGTTTTTACCTATTCAGTACATAATGAAGATTTGCTCATTTTTTCATGGCCTTTGAATTTTTTTCCCTAAATCTATTTTGGAAATTCTAAAGTTCTATAGTTGGTTTAATTAGCTAAATTGTGTACTTTTACTCAGTTTTGGTAACTATATTTTTTTCACCTTTCAGTCAACTGAGTCCATTTTAACATATAAACAATACTATATAAAGCATTTTTATTGTATCCCCTTTAAAGCTTCCTGCCATGACTTTGTATATACTATATTTCTTTTATTTTTTTTTAATTTTTTTATTGTCAAGGTGATAGACAGAGGGGTTACACTTACATATATGACAGTGAGTACATTTCCTGTCATACTTATTACCTCCTTCATTTTTCTCCCACCTTCCATCTTCCCAACCACCTCCCAAGCTGTACAGTTAATTTCCAATATATTGTCTTGTGAGTACCACTGTTGCACTGGATCTATATTTCCATCCAAGTTTTCTTCAAGACAAAATTCATCTACTTACTGTTATTTTATACTCTGTAGATTGTGTTGTAATTTATGTATCTCTAAAAACATGGTAGACAGGCTTTTTTGCATGTATTCTTTTAGCAAACAATTTTTATATTTTTTATACTGTTGGCTGATTTAGAAGTTCTTTCCATTCTGTTGCTGAATAGCAGAAAGTATGGGCATATCACACATTGTTTATTCATTTCCTTATGGACTTTATCCTTAGTATTTGTCTATCTTGAATACAGTGGCTCTGAATTCAGATGCACATTGGAACTATTGTAGGATTAAGTTCCAGACCCCTGCAGTAAGCAATTATTGAAATAAGGCAGACCACCTGGACTTTCTAGAATTCCAGTACTCATCAAATTATGTTCATATTCTACTGTAGTCTATTTTATGTACAGTAGCCTCATGTCTAAATATTCACACTTTAATTAAAATATTTTATTTGTTAATCCTCATCTGAGTCTTTAGTGAGTTAAATTGCCTTGATATATCATTAAGTAATTAATTTATTGATTTATTATTGTTACTGGAATTTGAACTGAGTGCTGCTCAATTTTCAGAAAGGTGCCCTTCCACTTGAGCCATGATACTATCCCTTTTTTGCTTCATTTATATTTCAGTTAGTTATAATTTCTTCCTATGTTTTTTGCATAGCTTGGATTACACTCTACTATACCAGCTTGCTGGTTGAGATAGAATCTCAGTAACTTTTGCCTATACTACCCTCAAACCATGATCTTCCCAATCTCTACCTTCTATCTGGGATCATAGGAGTTAGCAACCACACCAAAAATCTTTTACTTTAATGTAGATGGCTACTGAATGATCAGGGTGATGACTCTTAAAGATTAATTTTATCAATTGTCTGGATAAGCAGAATTGAGTTATGTTGCATTAGTTAATTACTTATTTTGTAGAATGTTTTTCTATATCATATGAATTTGTCATCATTTTATCCACATTAAGAACTTCTTTACAAATTTAAATTTAAAATTAATTTTATTTTATTGTAAAGATGATGTACAGAGGGGTTACAAACATGCATTTCGTGGTCAGGATTGTAAGATGATCCCAAAATTCTAAACTCTATTATATATTACTTACAATATTTTCCCAACTGTGTGTGGGCTGAATCATGCACGATGAGTTATCAATCACATAATTAGGCTCTAAACCAGTTGTATTTAAATTAATATAAAGGAGATTTTTTGGATGGAATTTAACTGACTATCCAAATATTTATTTATTTATTTATTTATTTATTTATTTATTTATTTATTATTTATTTATTTATTTATTTATTGCCAGTCCTGGGCCTTGGACTCAGGGCCTGAGCACTGTCTCTGGCTTCTTTGTGCTCAAGGCTAGCACTCTGCCACTTGAGCCACAGCGCCACTTCTGGCTGTTTTCTCTATATGTGGTGCTAGGAATTGAACCCAGGGCATCATGTATATGAGGCAAGCACTTTTGCCACTAGGCCATATTCCCAGCCCTATACAAACATTTAAAAGCAAGGAAATAGAACTTGCTCATGTCAGAGAAACACTCATACTCTCATTGAAAAAGAAGCTTCACTGTGTCCTAGAACTGTGAAGGAATTAATTCCACTAACATGGAAGAGCTCACAGAATGTAAGAGGAGAAATCAGTTCTAGATGATACCTTACCTACATCCTTGAGAGACTCTGAGCAGGCCTTGGCAACAGAGACTATACTTCAGATCCACAGAAATCATGAGATAATAAATTTGTGTTTTTTGTACTGCTAGATTGAGGCAACTTGTTGGATAGCAGTTATAAAACATCAACCCAATCTTATTTTTGCTTTATAATCTTTTTCTTTACTGTCAAAATGTGGTACAGAGGGGTTACAGATTCAAATGTAAGGCAGTTAGTTCATTTGTTGTTCAACTTGTTACCTCCTCCCTCATTTCTCCTTTCCCCTTGCCCTCTCCTCCCAAAAGCTGTGCAGTTGATTTACACCCAATGATTTTGTATGTATTGAATTTGCAGTGGTTTGTCTTTTTGTTCTTTGTCTCTTAATTTTGATATTAATTTTCCTTCCCCAGTTCTAATACCCATATAAACAGTATCCAGGGTATTTAGATGAGATATAGTGGTAGAGGCTGAAGTCAGAAAAGCAACACCTTTTGCAATAGCCTCAAAAAACATAAAATACCTAGGAATAACCTTAACTAGAAAGTGAAAGAACTCTATGATGAAAACTTTAAAAATCTGAAAAAGGAAATTAAGACAGAACTCAAGAAATGGAAAAACCTCCTATGAAGGATTAACATCGTTAAAATGGCAATATTACCAAGAGCTACCTACAAATTCAATGCAATACCCATCAATATCCCAATGAAATTCTTCAATGAAATTGAGGAAGCGATTCAGAAATCCATAGGGAACAATAAAAAACCCTGAATAGCAAAAACAATCCTAACAGTGCTGGAGGAATGTCAATAACAAACTTTAAGTTGTATTACTAATCTATAGTAATAAAAACAGCTTGCTACTGGCATAATAACAGAGCTGAGGACCAGTGGAACAGAACTGAAGACCCAGAAATGAATCCAAAGATCTATGGGTACCTAATCTTTGACAAAGGAGCTAAAAATTATAGGTTGAAACAAAGCTGCTTCAACAAATGGTGCTGGCAAAACCGGTCAACACCTGTAACAAACTAAAACCAGATCCCTATTTATCACCCTGCACTAAAATCAATTCCAAATAGATCAAAGACCTAGAAATAAAATCAGATACCCTGGGGTTGGGAATATGGTCTAGTGGCAAGAGTGTTTGCCTCCTATACATAAAGCCCTGGGTTCGATTCCCCAGCACCACATATATAGAAAATGACCAGAAGTGGCGCTGTGGCTCAAGTGGCAGAGTGCTATCCTTGAGCAAAAAGAAGCCAGGAACAGTGCTCAGACTCAGTCCCAGCCCCAAACTGAAAAAAAAAAAAAAAATCAGATACCCTGAAAACACTAAAAGAAGGAATAGGAGAAACTCTAGGACTCCTTGGCACTGGAAGAAACTTCCTCATCAAAGGCCCAAAAATTCAACAAATGAAATAAAGGTTGGACAAGTGGGACTATATCAAACTGCAGAGCTTCTGCAGGGCAAAGCACATAGCTTCCAAGATAAACAGAAAACCCACTGACTGGGAAAAGATCTTTACCAGCTATGCAACAGACCAAGGCCTGTTATCTAAAATACACACAGAACTCAAAAAATTAAATTCCTCCAAAAAAAAAAAAAATCAAAGAGCCAACAATCCTCTCAACAAATGGGCTAAAAACCTAAAAAGAAATTTCTCTGGATTTCATCTCACCCCAGTAAGAATTTCCTTTATCAAGAAAACTAACAATAACAAATGTTGGAGGGGATGTGGCCAAAAGGGAACCCTATTTCATTGTTGGTGGGAATGTAAACTTGTTCAGCCACTCTGGAAAGCGGTATAGAGATTCCTCAGAAGGGAATCTATTGATTAGTGGTTTGCAACAGCATTATAAGAACTTACTGGCTGTGTTCTCAATGCACCAGTAACTGAATTTAGGAAAGCAATCTCAAACAATTAATGAGTAGGGAAATAAGAAAACCGATTTTGAAACATAAGTATCTCTGTAACAATTCAAGAATGTCCTAAAACAAACACCTTTTCCATATTTTATTTTTCACATTTTGATTTCAACCAAGGACAGGGTGAACCAGGTAAAGGGCTACATTAATTAATGATATTTTCACTGTAAATAGTAATGAGTAAGGCTTCAAGGGAATAAAACATAGAAAAGTAGCTAGTGACAGAATAAGAAGTCAGAAAAAGGTCTGAAGTTTTGAGTGTTACCTAGCAACTAGAATGTGTTAGAATCTTTAGAAGTTGGTTGTAAGGTGCCGAATTTAATTCAGTTTATGAAGTTTTGTTGAGAACATATACAGGGAAGTAGACTTAGAAAATAGAATAATTTATATGCCCTCAAACCGACTCAGGACTAGATTTTCAAGATAAAACAGCTCTGTTTACTGTTGTTCTTATCAGACTCAGTTCTTTCCTTCTGCTTCTATTTTGATTCTTTCTGTACTTGTAGTACTGATTTATTTTTGGAGTTCATACATCTAGTGAATATCATCTGTAAATGTTTTTCCATAGTGGATAAATCATAATTCCACCCTTGTTTGTTAGGGATTGGATTATGAGGGGTATTAGACTAAACACTGGCCAATGAAAAAGAAGTACCAGTGGCTTGAAAGCATTTTGGGACATTTTCCTTATAAAAAAGACCTGAAAAGCAGAAAAGAAATCATTAATATTTTTATTGGAGATATTGGATTTTGTTTGTTCAACAGAGGTGATCATTTTATTTCCTACTTGAGAACAAAACCATGGGCCAAATATGTTCCATAGGGAAGTGTGTTGAAACTTCCAAGTGTTGCCCCTATTTTGTTCTTGCTTCTGGATTTCTTATATAAGAAACATTAAGATCTTGATATTCAATTGACTTTGTGACAATATATTGCACTAGTTGTTGTCAAAGAGCATCCCAACTAATAAAACTCCAAGTAGAATGCCTTTTATCTTCTACACCATTTTCCTGTTTTTGTTCATCTGTTTGCTTAATAATCAAATGCCCTGGAATGGATGTGACTTACTGGCTAGCCTTTTTTCAACATTGAGCCACCTTCCTAAGCATTCTGTTTGAACTATGTATAACTTGTTATAAGCTGCTGTCTCCTTCATATCAGTGTTGACATCAGAACTTGACCCTGCAATGCTCAGAAGGCAAGGACACAAACTGTCATTGTGCAATGATGGGAACTTGCACAAAGGATAAGCAGACAGCTGTTTTGCGTAAGGGTCTAACACACTCAGATACCATGGCCTGTGTACAAAAGATGCCTCAAAGCAGACCAGAAGTTATCTTGGTGTTTTTTTTTTTTTAATGGAGTGCATTGATTCTTGCTTGGCTTTAAATAAGAAACCTTAAAGGGACTCCAATGGTCTATCTCCTTTGAACAACAAACTTAAAAAAAAAGGAGCAGCATGAAGTTAGAACTTGTGTTCTAGGGAGGATGAGGTGAAAGGACAGGGGAGTAAGTGAATGGAGAAAGGAAGGATGGGTGAACACAGTCATAATATTAAGTGACAATGAACTAGGAATTGAGGGTATGGCTGGAGTTGGAAGGAATAGTGGAGAATTATGAAAGGATGGCATTAATCAAAATGTATTATGATCCTTAGCTAATATATTGAATTGAAATGTCTTTTTTCAACTACATAAGTATTATAAGAAAGGAAATCATATCTCAGAGTAAAAAAATCACATGCCATTAATGCTATATTGCAAAGGTCTTTAATGGAAAAATAAATGGAGAAATCCTTGTTTTAAAAAGAAGTGTTTGGCCTTTATTACAAAAGTGTACCTCTGATCAGTTGATATGTTAATATATATTCTAGAGCAGATACACAAAGCCAAATGATCAATTATGCTTGAATGATAATTAATATGAAATGTAAAACCTGCCAAATATTATAAAGTCAATTATCAAGCCTATGGGCTTATTTTCAATTTTTTCTTCTTATTTTTCTAAGAGGAAAGCAGAATTATTCGTGAATTTTCAGCAATTATATGGCATTTGAAAAATCTTTAAAATAAAACTATAAAATTTCATTGAATGACTACTCTAAGTTTTTCTCTTGAATTGGGAATTGGCTCTAGCTATAACTAATGTTTATAAGCTATTAGAGTGGAAAAGAACAGAAGCTCAATTTCTGGATTATGGATCACAGAAAGATATCTGCAAACAACTATGTATCTGAATTCAGCATTTCAGAAAGCATATGTTCTCTTTTTCTTCTCCATTCATTTATTGTTTTTAAATAGTAATTCCTGACAAAACATTGAGTTTCTGAATGTGAAGAAACATTCTGGTGTGTTGAAAGATAAGATGACTGCCAACTTCATTTGAAAAACAATAATTCAAAGCCTAACAAATGTTTCATGTACTATATATATATAGCTCCAGTAAATGGGTATATGTTTGAAAGACATGTACTTTTCTACAGAAAAATAGTTATTCTTTGAATATGTTGTTTCCATTCTTTTGCAGACGACCAGTGACCATCTGAACACTAACTAACATCAATTTGATCTGATATTTTTTGACAGGTGTATTTGAAGGCAACATACTGTATAAACCCATGCATATTAGTGAAAGATGAGAAAAATGATGCTTAGGGCAATTTGATGGCATTCTCTAATATATAATGCTGTTTGTGTCTCTTCTTTGATTATCTTCATGTCCCAATTATTAGCAGTCATTAATGCCCCAAGGAAAAAACAAAGCAAAACAAAACAAAACAAAACAAAGGCCTGTCAGTCTGCAGGTGATAGATAGGTCTTTGAGGTTACAGATGGATTTATTGGTTCTCTGTTCTAAATCTGTCAAAAAGACCCGAACAATTTCCTGCCTGAAAGAGACTGAAAACTGAGCACCTGAGGGGCTTTAATAATGATGGTGGTAGGAAAGCATATTTTTGGAGTTAATTTTTAGTATGAATTCAGGATCAGAAAGAAATGCTTCTGGTATAGGAACAGAAAACACATCTGAAGAAGTAATGAAATGTTTTGATGGATTCTACTTAAAATGGCATAAACAATAGTAAGTCTCATTTGAGACATTCTTAAATGACTCTTTTGTTATAATTCTCACACTTACTTCTTCATGAAGGAACTCTAATTTTTCCTCCTTCATAAGATACATAGAAGAATCTCCTTTTGCTTGGACCACTATCTGATTTGGTGATTCTGCTAAATAAATTTAGTTGATTTATTCTCAACATCTCACAAAATAAGTATCTTTTTGTGAGCATATATCAATAATATTTAATTTTAAATGCTGAAATTATCATTCTATCATTTGCTCCTTGCTCAGCATCTTTTTTCTATGCACCGAGCAGGGTATAAGAACCAAACATACTTGTGGCATCTTTTTTATGCATGTTAGGATGTCTCAAAAAGTGCCAGCATATGATCATTATGATGATGCTATGTAAAATGAACTCCAAGATATGGAAACAAGAGGTCTATCTTTGTTGTTGTTTTTAATCTAATATGTGAAAATATGTTTTTCTTTCATTTTTCTTTCCTATGGTTTAGTCCCTGTTGTTATTGTGGTACCCTGGGTATTGTATATACGTTTATCTGAATTAGGCAAGGGAAGGGGAACATCAAAATAGTTAGAAAAAGGATAAAGCGTGAACCATCTCAACAGTGATATCACAAGAAAATATGTTGGAATTTAATTGTACAACCCAGGGCATGGGGAGCAACTGGAAGGAGGGAAGGTGAGAGAAAAATGACAGAGGAGGCAATAACTATGACAAGAAATGTACTCACTATGTATGTAATGTATGTATGTATGTATGTAACTGTAACCCCTCTGTACATCACCTTGACAGCAAAATTAAATTTAAAATATTTTTAAAGGAACAGCAAATAGAAATTAAATAGTTATCTAGTTCAGTTGTTTAAATTCTACATCAAAAGGAATGCTTGTTTGTAGAAGAATTTTTCAGTAATTTTATTAATGCAGTTATTTTAAGAAAGGCTCAACTACTTCATCCATAAAGTTAGGATTATAATTTATTACCTGGATGAAAACTGTCAGTGTAGCAGGTGCTTTCTTGTGGCCTCTTGACACTCTAATTTCAATTCAATAAATAATATTTTTCTTGAAGTGGATAGATTGTATAATATACCTGAGCTACCTCTTGGACTACTCTTCCTCCTAGCAATCGTGGAAGCAGTTAAACATTAGTTCTGACCCAGTGACCACTGCCTGTCTGTAATATCTTCCCGAGAAAGGTCATTTGTGCATACAGTAATTCTAGTAAGAATGTTCTTCCTGTAAGTCTCCTCCGTTACTTTGGTGCTAGTTTACTAAAGTAGAAGCTAAAGTCCCCACTTTCACAGAAGACAGTTGCTATTAAAACCAAAGCTGGCTCACTCCTGTACTGCTATTTACTCAGAAGGCTGAGATCTTGGGATCTTTATTCAAACCAGCCTGGTCAAAAAGTCCATGAGACTCTCATGTCCAATTAACCACCAAAAAGGCTGCAAGTGGAGTTATGACTAAAGTATTATAGTGCTAGACTTGTATAAAACCACAGGCCCTACATTCAAGCCCCTAGGCTGGTGCATGCACATCAACGAGTGCGCGCATGTGCACACACACAAACACACTTCACATACACACTGGCAAGACTTTGTAAGTATCTCTTTGTATTCTTCTGACTACATTTCAAAAGTCTACATAAGAAATTTATGGTGGAAAATTGGTAGAATTCTTTTGGTTGTGAATACCTTATAAAAACTTTCATATTGGTATATGTAATAAAGACCGATATAAAAATGAAAGGAATATACACTTCCAAAGAAGGTATTAGTAACTGACATGAATAGATTTGACATTTTAGCACATGTCAAGTTTTGTATCAAAGTTTGAGGAATATGGTAAAAGTTCTGTGCATTTTCAATGGCTTCAGATAGAAGATAATACACGGATGCCAAATGCCAGTGTTAATGCATCTTCGTATTTTAAACTTTCTAATTTACATTTTTCCACATTTAATTTAAACAATATTCTGTGAGTATAATTTTAAAATCCACCCCCAAATAGGATGGAATATTATGTATCTAGATGATTGACATGAATTGCAATATTACTGAGAAAGAAGAATCCTGGCTAGTCAAAAGCAATTTTAAAGTTAATTTTAAAAATATATTAATTTTCCAACAAAGGGATAAGTTAATTCAAATCAGTAATACAGTGTCATTATCACCATCATTATTGAAGGAATAAAGAAATTGGGAGAGATGACAATTTGGGTCATTTCTTATGATAATAGCTTTTCGTAGTTATCCACTATCATAGTGCTATAAATCAAGTGAAATAATGTATGTAAAAGTGATTTGAAAATTATAGTGTATTGTGTAAAAGTAAATTTCAGGCCATCTGGTGGCTGACTCTTTTTAAGCTAATCAGCTAATACAAACAAATTGTCAATTTGGTTTCTTAAAAAGTTTTATATTTGTGGGCTGGGGATATGGCCTGTGGCAAGAGTGCTTTCCTTGTATACATGAAGGCCTGGGTTCAATTCCTCAGCACCACATATATAGAAAATGGCCAGAAGTAGTGCTGTGGCTCAAGTGGCAGAGTGCTAGCCTTGCGCAAAAGGAAGCCAGGGACAGTGCTCAGGGCCTTGAGTCCAAGCCCCAGGAATGGCCAAAAAAAAAGTTTTATAGTTGTCAATTTGACATGTCAATTTATCTGTATAATGTATCCTTTTATCAAATGTATTTTATTTTAAAATTACATTTTAAGGGGCTGGGGATATAGCCTAGTGGCAAGAGTGCCTGCCTCGGATACACAAGGCCCTAGGTTCGATTCCCCAGCACCACATATACAGAAAACGGCCAGAAGTGGCGCTGTGGCTCAAGTGGCAGAGTGCTAGCCTTGAGCGGGAAGAAGCCAGGGATAGTGCTCAGGCCCTGAGTCCAAGGCCCAGGACTGGCCAAAAAAATAAAAAAATAAAAAAAAAATAAAATTACATTTTAATTATTTTTAAATACTTGTATAGAGGAGTTACTATATCACAAATCAGTTTACAATATGCAATGTGTCTTGATCAGAGTCATACTCTTGCATCATTCTCCTCTCCAACATTCCTTCAAACCTGCCCATGCCCTCAAGATTGCTATTTCCATTTTCACAAGTGTACACTGAGGACTAGGACTGTATTTGTCTATCAGTCCTCTCTCCATCTGTCTGCCCACTCACACAAGACATGTTTCACCCTTGTGGCATTCATTTTGATTATTTTTTAAGACATTTCTAGGATATAGTAATGACAATTATTTTGAGGTGAGAGTGGAGTTTTACAGGCAGCATGTGGAGGGTATAGGTAGCAGCAAATTCAACACTTATGGTCTTTGAAATGATTAAGAGCAATCTGTTGATCCTACAAAAGGACAGCATGTATCACTGCCTCGGATGGAAAACAAAAAAGCTTGCAAAGAAGAAGATTGTTTGATTGTTACTATGGGAGATGTCTGGGTACTTACTGATAAAATTCAGA
Source organism: Perognathus longimembris pacificus (assembly GCF_023159225.1). Lineage (NCBI taxonomy): Eukaryota > Metazoa > Chordata > Mammalia > Rodentia > Heteromyidae > Perognathus > Perognathus longimembris. The sequence continues at coordinate 56,552,084 of NC_063167.1, forward strand.
GGAAAAATCAAAGAAACGATTTTTAACATGGATGTTTTCTACTTTATTATCCATCAAAATATGTAGAACTTTCTAATACTTATGGGTCCCCTCCTCTGAAGATATTTGGCCTCAAGGTCTGAGTTGGGGCTGGGCATTTCTAGAGTTGAGAATCCTTGTTTGCATTTTGTTCTTGTTTTTTTTTTTTTTCCCCTTCTTATTCTTTTGGCAGTTCTGGGATTTGAACTCAGAGCCTCGTGCTTGTTCAGTAAATGAGCTACCACTTGAGCCATGCTCCCAGCTCTCTTCTGTGTCTTTAAAGTCACTGGTGAAGGAGATTACTGTGGAAGACAGAGATGACCTTAAAGAAACTATTTTTTAACTTTTTAAAATCAGATGAATATCAACTTGGAGCATAAAAAGCAATCATTAATCATTGTCTACTTTGTATCAGACACCTGTGAGATTATATATATATACATATATGCATATATGTAAAGCTATATACACATGTAAAATATTACAAATGCAATTTATTTAACAAATAAATTCATTTGCTAAATAATATTGAAGATAGTGCAATGACTTGGACACATGAAGTTTTACTTTAATGGACTGCACTTACATCTAATTAACAGAGCAGAAATCATTGAAAAATAAGACAATTTGTCATAAATGTTCTGAGGAAACTGTACTGTAGTGTTGGGGAATAACAGATTTCTGGATTGGGGGGCTATCAAGTTACATTTGATACAAAACTAAAGAATGAAGAGAGAGTAGTGTGCTAGGTAAAGAGCTGTGGAAGGAGAGAAAAGTCTAATTGCACCAGATTCTGCTGAAAGTTTCCAAGATAAGAGCAGGAAAAAAAGTGTCATTAGATTCAGTAAAACAGATATTGCAGCAAATGTTGAAAAGATGTGGCTGAATCTGAAGTTGTTTGAGAATGAAAGTTTAGAGGAAACTGTTTCAATTAATTTGCTATTAAATGCAACTTGGATAAGGTAGTTGATAGAGAAAAATTGGTGCTTATGAAATGATGTGTTAATATTGAGGGGCTAGAATATAAATGGTAAGCATAATCCTGAGTAAGTAATGTTACAGGAAATAATGATGAAATTTAACAATGATGGCTTATAACGTCAGTGATATTTTTCCAAGAGCTTAAAATTTTTATATTCTTACAAAATCCCTTTGAAGAAAGCACTATAATGCAGTTTGTTTTACAGAGGAACTAGGCAGAATGCGTATTTTTCAAGGTTCTACATGTGAAAAACAACAGGGTTATAATTTAGATGAACCTCAAAAGTTTAACTCTGCTGCATATGTTTTTAAACAGTTTACCATGTGCTCCAAACAGTTTGCCATGGGAGAGGAAGAAAAGTATTGGTGAAGATGGATGCATTATGAAGGTAATCCACTAGTAACAAGTGACTCCACAACTGTGAACATTCTGGGCAGGCTCAACATCCAAACTCAAATCCTCCCGGCTCAACATTTCTTGAAAGGTCACTGCAAAATCTCAAACTCTTTTTAAAGTTATTGAGGACTGTGGTGTATTGAAGAGAGGAAAACGGAGAGTGAGGAAAATGTAAAGTCATTCATTACATGAATATTTCAAACTGTAATGCATGTGCCTGATTACATTTTAGGGAGTCTAGTAGATTTTTTTTATTTGAAAGTTCCTTATGCTGTAGTCATGGCTGTATCAACATTCTGAAACATTATCTTTCATTTTCACAAAGTAAAAACAATTCTCTTAATGGATAACATAAATTACATTTTATAAATGTGATTGCTTTCTAAGATATAAATCATTTTACTTTGGTAAGGTGTTATGCTGATAATTTATATAAAGAATTATTTTGAAATTCTTGGGATAGATTAGCTATTTCTGATTTTATTTATTTGCTGCATATTCTGTATTTCCACTTTTGAGGAAGAAAAGAGATGGTATTTACATAGGAAAATAAGTGAATTATTTTTGTGTTTTTTAAAGTTGTGTTCAATGTAAGTAAGAATCAGAATTAATAGGACAGAATACAAAGGTCCCTTAGAATAATTATTGCTTTCTAGGGAAACCATAGAGACTCTCAACTCTTACTCAGGTAAGAGTCCCTCCTCTTGCTCTGCTGGATTAAGAGTGATTATAGTCTTTTACTTGTGTCTTTGTTTTTGTGTATTTTTAAAACTTTTTATCCCTCAATATGTCATAGTCACAAGCTTCTTCTTCTTTTTTTTTTTTTCTTTCTGGTCCTTGAATTCAGAACCTGAGTGACTCTGTCCTGGAGCCTCTTTGTGCTCAAGTGTAGAGCTCTTACTGCTTCAGCCACAGCTCCACTTCTGGCTTATTTTTTAAAATTGGAGATAATAATCTCATGGATCCAGACTGGCTTCAAACTTCCATCCTCAAATCTCAGCCTCCTTCGTAGCTAGGATTTCAAGCAGGAGCCACTGGCTCCCAGCGTTATCTGGATTTTTTTTTTTTTTTTTGCAATGGCATGTGACCTTCAGCCAATGGTCTATTTAATAACTATGCCATCCTGAGATGTCTACACATTTTAAGTGCAGACCTTATTTAGAAAAAGAAATCTAAGCCATTAAATGGATGAACATAATTTTTGATAAGTATGAATAGCCAACATTAAAATTTAAGATACTTAAAGTGCAAAACCTGTCAACTATATTAATTATATGTGTTGTAAGTATCTTTTATATTTTGTATCCAGCTCATCTTCTCAGCATACAGCTTAAAATACTAATTTGGTTAAAATTACCAATTGCTTAAAATTACCAATTTGGTTAAAATGACTACCTTTTTCTTAATGAATAAATTTTTAAAAATAAACTTTGTTATCAATTACTTTTGTATTTTTATGAAAAGTTTCATTTTTATCTTTTATATTTAGTTATTTAATCAGAATGAAATGAATATCACATTATTCTATGATCTAGGAACAAAATGTCATTTTAGTAGCAATAGCTATTTTCTTACTATAATTTATTTAATTATTTTTCTTATTTGTACATAGAAACATTTTCTATTTGGCTGACTTTTAAATCCATATATTAAATCCATATATTAAAGCTACTCTCTTAGTGGAGATTCATACAAAGTCTAAATTTTTTGGTAAAGAATGCATTAAGGTCGGACATGGGTGGCTCATGCCTGTCATCTTATCTACTTGGGAAACTGAGATCAGAGGATCATGGCTCAAAGCACTGGCAGGAAAGTCTGTGAGACTTATCTCCAATAAATCACCAAAAAGCTGGAAATGAACATGTGGCTCAAGTGGTAGAATGCTAGTCTTGAGCAGAAAAAAAAAAGAAAGAATTAATTAGGAACACATGACATTTATTTCACTCCAAATATTAAAGACATTATGCTGTCATTTGCTGTGTAAATGTATTGTCATTTTAATTTGAATTGTATTAAAACTATAGATTCTTTTGAGAGAATTAATAACATTGTGAATGTTCATATTTTTAATATTCTAATGTACCACTCAGTTTTTATACTTGTGAATTAGATGCTAAAGACCTGTTTAGGATCCTCAGTTCATTTTGCAAGTCATCTCATCTCATCTTACCAAATAAAAAGTTCAGATTCTACATTCATCTAATACACTTTTTCACATTGATGTTTTAGAAAGGCAGACTTGGACTTGTCTCCCAATTATGAGTAATATTTTTACTGCCTTTATCATGAAGGATAAAATTCTTCCATAAAAGAATCTTTTGTCCGGAGCTCCAGTGGCGCAATCGGTTAGCGCGCAGTACTTATGAGACTCTTTTGTCTTTGGATGATCATCTACTTATGCACTGCCTACACCTAATTAGCTGATGTTTTCTAATGCATGGTGGGTTTGGTAATTAACCTGGATAAGACATTTTTGGGCATTCACAGTATTCATTTTCATAATAAATTTGAAGTTTTGATAGGTTTTGATGAATCTTTTTGCTCCTTTTGAGATGGGAAAAATATTTTCTTTTACCATCACATTCATATCTTCAATTTATCATAGTACATTGCATTACTATCCTTAGTTTAGAGAAGAATAAATTAAAAATCAGAGATAAGCTGTTTGTGCATAGGTTCACAGAAGTAAGTTATACATTCAACTGTCTTCCATAGTTCTTTAACAAACTAACTTTGTTATTATTTAAGGGAGAAACAATGACAAATCATAACATTAAGACTGAAATAATATTAAGAAAAAATTGTAGTTAGGAATCTGAAATATTTTTTAAAAGTATAATTTTAAAAATGGAACCATACTCAGAAATTCAATATGTAATATCCATTCCTTTTCCCAGCTTCCTGGGTATTTCAGTTTGAAAAACACTGCTCTATTTTTCTTGTAATCTCAGATACAATACAAACCCACATGCCTAACAAATCATTTGTGAGATAATGGCAAAAGGGTAGACAGCTTAAGAAAAACAGGAAACAATCCCTATGGTCCTTTAAATATTAATCAAACTAGGTTTTCCTTAGGAAGACTTATGGTGAAACTGGGATCAACAGAATGAGTCATATCCACCCAGAGGAGCAGGGATAGCAGAGAGGGAGATGGCAGTTTAGGATTCATTCTACTACTGGGAGGAAGGTTATGCAATTATAACAAAAATAAATTATATAAAGCTTAACTGAGCCATACAATTTATCCTTTTAACAGATCTAGCTCTTTCTAGTTCATTATTTCATCATATTTATTGCATTCTTCCAGGGTTATTTATCTACATGCTCAAAGCCAATAAATGTACATGAGAGTTCAATTTTAAGGACCCTAGATTTCCTTGCTTTGCACACAGGGATATATTATTTTTTAATGCATAAGATTAGTAAACAGTTAACTATTCAAAATGCAATTGTGTTATTTAACAGCAAGTTATTTTGGGCAACTTGCTTAATCTCAGTTTTCTTATATCTATAAATGAATATGATATCTGTACTATATGGTTGTGGTTGGGATGATTGCAATTAAATACTCAGTACAAACCATGATGATTCATCTTGGTTGTCAGTTTGATTGGATCAAGAATTGCCTAGGAGATTAGTAGAACACATCTGGGTGTATGGGTGAGAGTATTTTTGCAGAGAAGACTGACTAGTGGGAAAGCAATACAAGGACATACCTGCCCTAAAGGTGGGAGACAACATCCAATTGATTAATGGCCTAAGTGGAATAAAACAAAAGAAAGCCATTGAACACACACAAGCTCCATTCTTCGTGAGAAACTGTATCTATGGTTGCTGCCATGACACATGACTATCAGACTCTGGCTTCTTCATCTTTTAATGCAGGCCCAAACCAGGGACTTGTGGGAGCTTCCAGGCCTTCCTCCTTCACACTGGCACTGCACCATTGGTCCTCTAGTTCTGAGGCTGTGCTCTTTGAGACTGAGGAGAAACTACTACCCAGTCTCCAGATTTGCAAAGCAATCCAATAAATATATATATGCATACATATCTATACATGTACATGTAGACATAAAATTATATATGTGTTGTATGTATATATATGTGTGTGTTTATGTATGCATATTCTATTGTTTTTGTTCATCTGGTGAACCACGACAATTTCAGAAAATTGATATCTAAAATGTGGGTGGCTGCTGAGACTAAACCTGATCATTTGGTATTTAAGCCTTCGGAACTGGTTTGAGGGAAGGATTTGGAAGAATTTAGAGATGCCCAGTAGTTCTAGAACCCTCAAAATACTAGAAGCTCAGCTTAGTGGGTGATTGTGCTAGTTCACAAGACTAGACTGCTGATATCAAGGGAACAGGAAAGACTATGTTCATAATGTTTCAGATGAAAACAAGAATCCTAAAGGGAATTAAAAACCATTGGCATTACATTTTGACGAAGAATTGTCTACATTTTGACCTGGCACTAAGACTCTGTGAGAGGTTGAGTTTAGAGTGATCAGCTAATTAATCAGGAAGGAAGAAATTTCAGGGCAGCTCAACATTCTGGCTATAACAAGGGTAATGATAGGTGATTTCATTCAGGGAGAAAAAAAGAAGGGATAGGAAAGTATCATGGTTTGTTCAGAAAATTAGCATGATTAAAGTTAGTACCATGAGTGTCTGTTAAATTACAACTATTAAACAGATTAGAGCTATTAAAAATAAGCCCAATGTTTTGAATCAGTATAATAGGAAAGTTGATTTGAAGGCATCTGAGGAATTGTCCAAAACTTATCCAATCACAGGTAAAGGTCTAGAGGCAATGTGTGCATCTACTAGGATAAAGCTAAACCTGCAATGGAGAACTCAGGAAGATAAAGATACCAGGAAGATTGAATGTCTGCTCAGGAAAGCTGCAGGTAGTAGCAGAGCCGGCCCAGTAGAGTGGCCAGTTGGACTACAGCTGGAAAGTTCATAGGGGTTGTGATCCCCAAGCCAGTTGGGGGTGTATGCCATGCACCCATTTACCTTGGGTGCCAGGCACGAATCAAAGCTACTGCTTTAATTTTTGTCTTACTCGGAGACAGTTTTTCTGTGTCCATTTCTCCTTTCTATACTCACAGGTATCCACACTTACTTGTATCTGAGATATATAATGATTTTCAGTCTATAAAGCAAGAATATGTCTCTGGTAAAAATAACAATAGCTATAAGTGGAAAATTTCTTCAAAGATTTATTAGATTTTAACTTAAGTTTTCATTTGCGGTAGCAGTTACTATTTTCTTCCTTAACAATGAAGAGAAACAAACCAAATAATAAAACATTCTATTTGGATGTGTTTAGAATTGTATATTCCTCTTCTGAATTATATTGGAATCAATAGATAAAGAAGAGTAAAGCAAAGAGTTATTGATGTTCACTACCAGGATTGGTTAATAAGAAATGATCAATTGAGAACCAGAATAACAGAGTCTGCTAGGGTGGGTCCAATTAAATGAACTGAAGCCCTTTGTCTATTTTACTTTTCTGAAACAAGTGAAAGTTCAGTCTCATAATGGGGTGGCCAGTTGTCCTAAATAGGATGGTAAAAGGCCACCATTGCTAAGATATTTTCTCACTAAATTACTCTTTCCATAATCATGTGCTGTAAGTTGTTCCAGCCATTTTAAGATGATTTCCCTGCTCACTGGAGCGTGTACACATTTCCCAGTGCTTTGACTTAGTGCTTCAGCTTTCTACTCACTTCACAATTAACAATGTTTCTCAACTTTATCTTATGTTCTTCAACTCTTTCTATTCCCAAGTTCTGATGTCAGTTCCTGGCAAGCCTGTGTTAATTAAAAATCTTAAATTCCCTGGTTTATTTCAGCACATTTATGGTAATTTTTTGTTTTAATTGTGTCATGTTCCGGGTGAGCTGGCTCGATCGAGACTGAAAGATAAATAAACTGGCATGAATTCATTAACTTTCCTGTTACCAGGAGAATAGAAGGTGGTTTGAGATGTGGCCCCTGGGAAACCAATAGTTCATAAGAACAGTATTACCATAAATAGAATTTTGGTAACTCTACTTATTTATTCTACCAGAAATCCACTGCAACAAGGAGCAATGATTGAGACCTAACTAGATTAGCATGCTTATTACGGTTATTTCAATTATTGGTGTTTCTTACCTTTAGGTAATAAAAAAAATGGGATACACCTGGTGAACTTATAGTGTTAAAAACTGGTTTCTGTTTTGGTATTACTAACAGAAAAAAAGAATTTGTCCCATTTTGGCTAAAACATAACTTCTGTGGGAGAAAGTATATTATGATTTGGAGGAATAAATCACAGGAAATGATCCTCCATTGGTATTTTTATGCAGTAGTTTTCTTTTAATCTCCTGAACTTCTAAGAAGTACATATTCCTTAAGTTCTAAGGAGTTATTTGGTTGTTTTTTCAAAGTATATGTTATCATTCTAACTTTTAGTTCCTGCCCTGATTTCCTGGCTTCTCTCACTGAGACTGGGAAGGACTTGGCCCAGCTCAGGATCTAGCATTCCTCTGTGGTTTAAAGGGCAAGGGACAGTTAATATCTTTTCTCATTAAAAAAAATATCAAGTCCTGTGACAGGTGGAAAATAACAGTAAAACTTTAAGTCCTTGGTACAAATGTGAGTATTTTCAATGACCTATTTGATTTGACAATTATGTCCCTGTATATTTTAACTTTGAAAATGTAGCTCTAGCAGATTTGGCTGTAAACTATCAGAAACTCTACTCAAGGTATATGAAAAGTCCCTTTTACTAGGCCTCTGAGGGACAATGTTGAGAAAGGTTTTCTATTTTGTGCTGTTAAGGGTCTTCTAGTGGACTAGACGAGGAAATTCTCTCACATGGTTAATAAACACTGTCTGCTGAGGGAGTCATTGCCATCTCCTCTACCATCAGCCTAATAAGGAAGGCTATGCCATCTCTTTCACAGGTTCTGGTAACAGGAAGGCAAAAGAAAAACATCGAAATTTAAATAAATATTTTGTAATTAATATCCATTATCACAACACCATTCACTTTTGCAAATGCTTGTTTTGAACTATATTAAATAATTCTTTGAACATTAATTAAAGAATCACTGCTGACTCACTTCAGAAATACTTTAAAAAATAGCAGACTATTATTTTCTTCTACAACAACACCACCCATAAACTGACAAGAATCAAGGCAAGAAAAATAAAAATTTTGTGATTAATATCCACTAACATAGTACCATGCACTTTTGCAAAGGCTTGTTTTGAATTATATTGAGTGACCCTTTGGACACTAGTTAAGGAACTACTTGCTCCAGAAATACTAAAAAAAAAAATAGCAGACAGTTATTTTCTTGCACAACAGCAACACCCATGAACTGACAAGAACCAAGGCAAGGTGGCAGTTTACTAGCTTGTGGTGAGTCAGAGGCTAGAGCATGAGCACAATTCTACTGGGAGGTTTTGTTCTGTGTTTGTTGATAGTAGTATCTAACCTCTCCCACATCCTGGTCTTGTTTCCTGACATTGATTTAAAAAAAGTAAAAAATATGGTAAGTGTTTTCTAACTTTCTCTTAATTTTTAAGAGAATGCTGTTTCCAGATCTGTTCTCTCAAAACAAGCTATGAGACTGAGCTACAGTAGGGAGGGCTTCAGAACAAAGCTCTTCTGCTAGGGCTCCCCTCCCATCCTTCCTGCAGGCAGCTCACACCTTAAGGTGTGAGCGACAATTGTTTCCTCAATGTGCATCTGAACCACAGCTGCCAAAGAGCAACAAAGGCACTTAGGAAAGATGAAAAGTGGTTTTGACATTTTACCCAGATGTTGATTAACAGCTAAGACAGTACAAATAAAAACGTTTAATCACAGTGTTAAAGGAGCAATATAAATACAACATCTTCTGACCTTTGGAAAAAGGTAAAAGAACTATTTTGACCTTTGCAGTGTGCAATTCTTACCTTTATTAAAAAGGTAACATCTCTTCAATGTGTTGGGTGTTGGCTATGGTCCAAAATAATATTCTTCCAGCTTTCCTCCATGAAACTACCAAGTGTAAAATTTGTAACAAACCTTTTAAAATACAAGTATACGTCATGTAACGTGAATTTCCTTTTTATTTTCTGTATTGAGAGCCAGGTCAGATACATTGAATTCTTTTTTTTTTTTTTTCTTGGTCTTGGGGCTTGAATTCAGGACCTGGGAGCTGTCTCTGAGCTTTTTCACTCAAGGTTAACATTCTACCTCTGAGCCACAACATCCTATTGGTTTTCTGGTGATTAAGTGGAGATAATAGTCTCATGGATTTTCCTCCCCAGGCTAGCCTTGAATCTTTTTTTCTTTTTGCCCTCTGATTACTTGAGGACAATGCCCCAAAGTGATGTTACTTTATTTTTATTTTATTTTAAGCTTTTATTATCAAACTGAGTTACAGAAAGGTTACAGTTTCATACATTAGGCATTGATTGGATACATTTCTTGTACTGTTTGGATCTCAGCCTCTTGAGCACCTCCTACCATGAGGCACTGGTACTTGGCAAAAAGATTTTTTTAAAGATATACCTCTTATGCATCTACTTTCATAATAGATGTACACTACAGACATATATATTTTGCCTATAAATATACCCAATAAATATTTTATATATAAGAAAATTTTGACAAAGCTTTACAGTGCACAGGTTTAAAATATAGTGTTCTCTTCAAGCCAGCAGCCTGTGGATCATGTCTGTAATCCTAACTACTTAGGAGGTTGAGATCTGAAGACTGTGGCTCAAAAATAACCTGGGCAGAAAAGCCCATGAGACTTTTATCTCCAATTACTCCCCAATAAAATGAGAGCTGTGGCACAAAAAGCAGAGCACTAACCTAGAGAAAAAAATGGTTAGGAATGGCACACAGGCCCCAGAGTTTAAGCCCTAGAATCAGAAAACAAAAATCTAAAAGAAGGACAACCTTTCAAAGCATTTAAAAAAATCTATTCCACTATTTTTTTGTTTGTTTTTTCTTGGTGCTAGTCTTCGGATTAGATCTCAGGACCTATGCAATGTTACTGAGTTTGTTTGCTCAAGACTAATGATCTAACACTTAAGCCACAGCTCCACTTCTGGCTTTGTATTTTGGAGTGTTTTATTGGAAATAAGAGTCTCACAGACTTTCCTGCCCTGGACTAGCTTTAAAGTATGATCCTCAGATCTCAGGTCCTAAGTAGCTAGGATTATAGGTATGAGCAATTAGTGCCAAGCTTCCACTCTTATCCTTAACTATTATTGTGACTGACTATCATATCATGGCTAGAAAAAACAAAATGAAACAAAAAAAACACATGAATACTGTATTGTCAGAGTATTCCATGATGCAGTCTGAACAAAATGCATGTTTAGATATTTGTGCTGGAGACTGGTAGGTCACATCAGGAATCCTAGCTCCTCAGGAGGCTGAGATCCAAAGGACAGTGTTTCAAGGCCCATCTGGGATGAAAAGTCTGTGAGACTGTCACCAAAGTAATCAGCAAAAGGCAGGGCTGAAAATATGACTCAAGTAGTGGGGTACCAGCCAAGCAATCAGGTTGAGCAACAATCTATTTGAGGTTATGGATTCAAACTTTAGTTCAAAACTCTCTTTCATTGTTTGAACTATGTGGACATTCATTTTAATGAGCTACCTCATATACATGTGTGCATTTGAAATGTATGTGTGTGTGAGTTAATATATGAACAGAGTTCTTTTATCATTAATGTTTTAGCTTTTAGACATAAATTTTCATAAAAAATAAGTTCAAGAATTAGAAAAGTGAAATTGATACATATGATATCCTTGGGTAGCCATTCTTCAACATAAATCTTACCTTAAAAAATCTTAGAAGTAACATGCAACTAAATCTCAGAAATTCTGATTTGTTATGTTCTTGTTATAGGCTAACAAATACTAATGCAGGTCAACTCGACTTTAATCTTAGAAAAGGATAATCATTTGCACTCTACATTGCAAGCATCATTCAATTCAATACCAAAAAATCAGTACGAATAATTTTATTTGAACAATAAACAATTTGAGGTGTGAAGGTATAGCTGAGTGACACAATGCTTGTTTATCATATGCCAAGCCTTGTGCTTGGTTTGGAGCACATACACAAAATTAAAAATAATGATGAGATGGTGTTCTTGCTTCAGTGTGTATTTAGTGAATGAGAGTGGTATTTTTCTTCCAGGCTTGATTCTTATAGCAGGGCTTGACTAGAAATAGAAACAATACTGTACTTTCTGATAGACTGAGCTGATGTGAAAAAATAGGATTAATCATGTGCCACGTTTGCCCTGTGAATCCTTTTCCTCTGCATTCCTTCACATTCCCATTTCCTTGGCTCACAGTTTCCCACTTTGTCACTGTACAGTGGGCTCATGTCCATGATGATGTACTGCTATTCATCACAAGCTCTGAGCTATTTACACCGAGCAGAATTGCAATGTGCTTCAACACAATTCAGGCAGCACATCTGTTTTAACACATGTATTTCATTTGTGTTACCAGTGAGTTAAGTAATGATGAGGTCTTGTCACAAACATGTCCCTTGGAACTGTGAAGTTGGAGGAAAACTGGGAGACAATGTGGTGATTGTTTTCAGCAGGTCTTTTTGAGGAAATACTTATGGAAGAGGAAAGGAAATGGAAGATGAATACTTCACTCTTTAATTTTATGAAAGACGATCCATGTCCTTTTGTTTACTTCACATTGAGTTATGATTCATGATAATGCTTTATTTCAAATGATTTGATCCAGACATTTTGCTCATTATGATGTGATACCTATGGTTCTATGTCTCTCATAGGGAATGATCTTCTTTACTACTCCACATCAAATGCTTATTCAAGAGCATGGTCAGTTGATTACATTGGCAGTTTATAGGATATAAAGGCATTTTCAGCAAAGTACAAACCATGAGTACTTCAAGATCCAGGAAGCAGATTTTCCTAAGAACTTAGAGTCCATATAACTGGAGAAAATGTTCATCCTGTCTGTAGAAGGGGGTGCTTAAAGCAGAGCCAGGATGCTGGCATTAGTGAGTTCATGGACCCTAGACCCCCAGATGGCACTGTATTACCCACAACAGAAGTGCGTGCTGCTGAGAGAGAGCCTGTTCATTTTCCACTTGAGTGGAATTTGAAAGCACAGAAATCTCACAAGAAAGTTACCTTTCACAAGACTTCAAACCAAATTTTGCAGATTCAGGAATGAAGTAGACTGAACTTGATATATTTTGTGTTTGGGGATTTAAGAAAAAAATCCCAATCACCACAAATGAACCATCTGCGCTATTAAATGAAGTAGAGAAGAACATCATGCCTTCATTTGACCGACGCCAGCTCATCCTTGGTAGCAATAATCAGAAACAAAATCATGTCAATATCTGCAGTTGTAGGTAGAAAGCCCATGGACATCTTCCCTTTCCCTCTTCCTGCTTTTAGTCCTTGATAAGCCACTGTCCCCTTTCTCACTATACACTGCATTTAATCCACATGAAGCTTGTCAGTGTGTTGCCTCAGGAAAAGAAACCATGTACTGGTTGACTTTGGGCTTGTTGGATTCCGTTTGAGACTCCGTTATGACTGGCAGGTAGTCCCAGGGAACAGCAGGCGCAGCTCAAAATGTGTCACAGCGACAGTTGCTCCATTCTATTTGCAAAGGAATTAAAATTCTTCCTTTTGCTTTTTCTCGAACCCTATTAGATTCTTTCCCTCAATTTTAAAGGTCTGATTAAATATTTAAATTTTGTACTTTTCCTGAAACGTATTCATATGTGTTTTTTTAATCTTTTCCTCAGCCAAAATACTAGTTATTTGGAGTCTGACACTTGAAATCTTGAAACATTTCTTTCCCATCATTCCACTTGGTATTTGCTGTGATAAAATCATTGCGTTTGGTGGATCAAAATGTGGAACTGGTTTAGAAGTATTTATTTATTTATTTATTTATTTATTTTTTCTCAGAAGTATTTTATGTATTAAAGTTTTCCCTCAGTCATCCTCTCATATTGTCACCTTGCTAGTACATACACAGTAGGTAGCATGACAGTGCAGTTCAATAAAACAAAGTGCTTGCCAAGTGCCATCAAATGTCTAAACTCTTTAATATATGCTAAATTATGTAACTATTATACCATGCAATAATTAGGAAATAATGCTGTCTTCCACATGGAGTAAGTTGACCAAAGATGGCCAAAAGTCCATCAAAGAAGCTTAGGTTCATAATGTGTGTCCATAACCACTCTGCTGTGGAGCCTTTCCAGTTCCATAGTTAATGTTGTTGTTGTTATGGTTGTTTTTCAGGAGTAACTTATTTTAAGCATTGAAAATGGTCCTGAGAAGTTTTCAAAATGAAATGTATTCTTTACCTTATTTATATAACCTGAACCCCTTTGTCCATCATCTTTAAAATAAGTTAAAAAAATTTAAAGTTCTGTTATAAGAATATGTACTATTCATGTATTCTTTTAAACGACCAATTGCATTGGAGCAGCTTAAGGGATGTCTTACAATGATAAATTACTGAAGACCAGATTTTGTTCAAACACAATCCATTAATAAATACACATCAGTTCCAGTTATATACACAGTGCAATGTGACCTGGTTTTTTTTTCCTAGATCAGTTTTGATAAGGATCAACACCAACAAGTTAAGGCATGAATTGACTAAGTTATATTTTGATTTGAAAACATACATTAATAATGTAGAAACTTCATTCAAATGCTTTCTGATGATTTTGCTGTTGGTGGTAAGAGAATGTGATAGAAGAAAAAATTCAGATGGAGAATCTCAAATAGAGTAGATCTAGGTGATTTGACTGTGCTTACTGTAATGATTAGGGAAGATTACAAATTACTGTTGGATGTTTTATAGTTTCATGGTAGATACTTGCTTAAATCTATTGGTTGTGCACTCTCTCTAGTGGCTGAATATTCTTGAATATGAGCTTCTCGTATTGTTTTGTTAAACATTACTTGAGTGAAATGTCCTCTCAAAACTATTTACTAGTATCTTCTTTCAAGAAAAATATTCATTGAGACAAATTCTCAAGGATTTGAACTCTGAAGTTAATGCATAGTATATGACAAGAGAAAAATCTATACAGAATTGTCTTGAAAGTTTTGAAGTCACCAATAGTTGGTCTTAACTTGTTTTATAATCAGAATAATTTTTCTCTTAAAGAGTAATTTTTCTCTTTGGCCATATATAGAGAATTTTTTTGTTCTTTTAACTTGTACTAGCTTCTACCAGCTTGAGGTTAGAAATTTTGATAATATACATGCTGCTGAAAATATATAGAGTAGACATGAAGAAATTTGCCCCAATGAAGTTTCCCTTAAGAAATTTCACTAGTGAATTATGTAAAAAGATTAATTTTATCAAGAGAAATATTCATGAACCCTGAAAATAAATTTAGAAAAAAAAGAGAATATAATGACAAATACTTTGAGTGCTTAGCTACTACATTCATAACAGCAAACAGCTGGCAGGCCATTGTGCATTTGTATACTTGTGGGAATTGTTCTACTTTTGTGGAGGGGGAGGAAATATTTGAACTTTTAAATGACTTCTTTCTTCATTTCCAACTCAACAGTAAATCTATTGGGTACCTTTTTAAAGATTAGGTTGGAAAAAATGACAGGACTACATCACACATGCTAAATGTGATTATTTAATGTACACGATCTTTGTCAACATTTACACAGTAATAAAGTAAATTTCTAAACTTGCAAACTTAAAGGGCAGACACCTAGTCAATAATCTTTTTGTTTTTTATGGCAAATGCTAAATTTTAATTAGCACAGGAAGAGTTTAACTCCTAATTTATTTTTTAATACTTATTTATTGTCAAAGTGATGTACAGAGAGGTTACAGTTTCATATGTTAGGTCTTGGGTACTTCTAATTCAATTTTTGTAAAAGTTTCAGGGTTTAGGTTGGCTGTCTCTTCTTGAGCCAATGGAAGTAGTGTATTTCTTTAAAGGAATTACACTGCCATCTGAAGGACTTGATTACTTGCCACAAATTTGTTGAAAATATTTATTTTCCTACTATCTGCAGATACTATGGGGATATTACATTACCTGTTATTACTTAAATTTTCTTTTTTTAAATTAAGTTCTCTGGTTAAAGTTTATCAATCTTAATGATCTCAAAGTACTAGCTGTGAGTTCCATTGATCCTTTATAGTGTTTATCTCTTCTCTTCTTATAGTGTCATTGATTTCCACATTGGATTTTATTTCTTTCTTCCTTACTGTTAAAATTACTTTTCTGTACTTCCTATAGTCTTCTAGGGTAAAATCTGAAACCTTTGATTTGGTATATTACTTCTTTATAAGAATTTAGCCATCTAAAATTCTCCTAACTACCATTTTAGTACTATCCCACAATTGTAATACTGAATTTTTACTTTCCTTCAGACAGAAATATTTTCATTTTTCTTTTACTAAAAGTGAATTAAAGGGTAACAAATTTGCAAGTATTTGAAGACATCACAGATCTATTTTTGACTTTGAAATTACCCTTCTTAATTCAGACAAAAAGTTTTTTTTATTGAATTGAACATGTTCTATCTCAGGAAATTGATGAGTGATGAACAATATGTTTGTTTAAATTTATAGACATGAATGTTAAATTGTCAGATAAACCACTTTAGAACACAGATATTACAGAAATGAATGGACTACAGATGACTTATAGCAGTTTCATTCATTGTTATAGTAAAAATCATAATTTATTCTTAAAGTCCCACTAAGTCTAGATTAGTAAAGACAGACCATATATTGTAATGGCATTTAACCACAGGGTTTGTAGCAATGATAGAAGAAAAGCAGCCATCACATCATTTTCAAAAATGTAGTTACAGAATGAAAATATTAAAATAACATACTAAATTCCATTTTACTTGCCATATTAGCTTTATGCCTTATTTCATTTCCATTCTGTTCTAAAATTCATTAATTTTAATCCAGGATTAACACAATAAGAAAAGGAGAATTGGTTTTCTGTAACATCGTCCATAGTCAAAGTAACTTAATGTATAACATAAATAATGAATGAGGAACTGTTAGAGTAGGACTCTATGCAAACACAGTAGTCATTGAACAAACTGATGATAAGTTTCTCAAAAGATAAATGCTAAAAGGAAAGCTTTTCAATGTCCTTTCTTTGTTTCTCTAAGTTTTGGTGAAACTTTTAAGTAAGTTGTTATCTGGGTGTAAATGTCATGTCTAAAGAGAAATATCAAGGAATGGCTATTAGAAAATCCATTAATCAAGGTTGTATTTGGAGATCACTATAGCCATATATTAGCCTATGTAAAGGTCCTTTTTTTTTTCACTTCTAAAACTCATACTACAAGAAATTTTGGCTGAAGTTGGAACATCTATAAAAGATAGCTCTTAGAGAATTATGGTAGTATCTTATTATAATAATGTGTATTATAACCCAAGTTGAGTTTACCTCAAGAATTTTTTATAGTATCTTATTAACCTAGCCTGACTTCTAATTTGCAATGCTCTTGTCTTGATTTCCTAAATACCTATGTTTTGGAACTGAAAATAAAACTTAAATCTAATCAAAATGAGTGACCATGAGTGACAAAATTACTGCTTATGGGCCTTAGTCTATTTCTCTTTAACAGTAGTACAAGTATACAATGTATGGTGCGAATACTACAGTAATTTGAGCACCATGATGAAAGAGGAAGTTGCAGATAAACTCAGAAGACAACTCTTGTTTTAGTCAACCCTCTCCCCCAAATTGTACTGTTCTGGGAGTAATTCTTCCTAACAATTATTTTGTCATTTCTTCTTGTGTGAAATAATTCAGTTTCTTGATTACAAGCTACTATTTCAAATGGGAAAATGTAATATAATGAGAAATCATTAGACAATCAAATGTTTTCAACATTTTTTACTAATGCATTGGCATTTTTTCTAATTCTTAGAGGCTTGACAAGCATGTGCATATCTGATAGACCATTTGAATTTGAGGAATAGAAAGCATATTATGTCAGGCTTGGCTGTCATTCAAATGATTGGAAATATTTGCCATCTAAGAGGTATGGATCACAGACAATGGAGAAGCCAGAATGAGTCATAGAGGTGCCATATAAAGGATACATACAAGAGGCAAATGAGAAGTCAGAAAAGGGATAATTCACCATCTGAAAAGTTAGAGCCACACTAAAAAGCAGAAAGTAAAACTATAAATATTTGAGTACGTCTGAGTTAGCTGCTGTGATAATCTCATGCTCACAAACTTTTATCTGTCAATCCCATTTTTTGTTATTATCATTAAGTAGTTGTGCAAAAGAGTCAGCATTTAACAAAGCAGTTTATGAATACAATATATATTGTGTGTAAAGATCCAGAGAGTTAATAATTTACAACTGATGGACTACATATTCACAATAGCATCAGCTCAACTCTACCATTGAAGCATGAAAGAAGTCACAGAAAAATAAATAACAGAGTATGACTGTATGCCATGACACTTTACTTAGAACAAAAAGAGAAGAAAAAAACAAAAACAGATGACAGCCTGAGTTTGACCCATGAGCTATAAATCACCAACTTGGAATTTGAACAACAATGCTGATTTAAGTAATCTGTAGTTGGATGGAAATCAATATGTGTGAGCATGGGATATAGAACTGATAAAAACAACTGCAGACTAGGCATTATTCAGATAAGACAGTGCTGCAAAGAGAGCTGTATTGAGAAAGGTCATTAGTATAGACTTTGGGCACTGGAAACAATGAATGTGAAGTATGGCTCAGGGATGTTTTAGATAATCCAGAACTGTGTTCTTACCTTATAATTATTTAGCCAGACAGGCATTAAGATCTCTTACTTGATCCCTTGGAATCTTCTCTCTCTCTCTCTCTCTCTCTCTCTGTGTGTGTGTGTGTGTGTGTGTGTGTGTGTGTGTGTTTCTATGTCACTTTCTTTCTCTCTCTCTTTCTTTTCCTTTCTCTCTCTCTCTCTCTGTCTCTCTCTCTGTGTCACAAAGAGCTAACGTTTTTGCTGTTTCTATCTTTGTATTTTAAGTTGTAATAGATTTATGCTTTTGTCTTTGGCTTAGACTACTTCATACACAGGAATACTAATACTTCCCAACAGATGTATTTCACTGCTATTGCAACACATGACATCTAAAGAAATGGTGATATATACCACTGACTATTTAAAGTAATGTATTGCCACAGTGAAAAATATAATCAATGTTCATGCACATATGTGTGTTTATGGAGTGTAAAAATACACAAAAATCTCACCAGTCAGGGGAAAAAATGAGTGCTCAGAGAACAAGGAGGAAAAATAGGACCATTAGTAAACTCATCAGTCTGTATTTGTACCTTAAACAAATTCCAGATGGAGGAGTAGCCAAATATATTTTTCAAAAGCCTGGAGGAAATGCATTTTATGTTGATTTCTCTGAAAATATTAACTTGGACTTATTGTTAAAATATTTTAATCTTTCAAAGTCTTTTAGATATTTTTGTTTTATTCACAAGAGTATGTTTGTATACACATGCATATTCTCATTTTTATTTCTTATCCTAACTTTCAGCTACAAATATTCCGTGATATCTAAAAATCACATATTATACATTTACAGGATTATTACATTCAGGGGCTAAAAATAAGCTCATGACTTTATAAGGTCTTCCATTTTTTCTCAGTTAGAAGTGCAATTTTCCTAAGTATACTTCTGGTAATTTAGTTTGTTTCATGTATATGACTTAATCTAAATATATCAACATTGCAGTTATAATCATTTTTGACCATTTATCACACCAAACATGAACAGAGTAACATCACACATTATATCTCTTTGTAGTTACAACAACCTGGGGAAATAGATGTTTCAGAGGGTTAAGAATCTCACCCATGATCACCAAATGGTGTCTGATAGGGCTAGGATTTGAAATCAAATCTAGCTGTTCCTTTGAACAATTATGCATCGTATATCCAAGGATACATATTAGTACATATATAAAACAGTAAAATTATGATAATTCTAACAATAATTGCAATTATTTGTTGAAAACTTTTTTGTCTGCCATGGGCCTTGAACTTGGCCTGGGTGCTGTCCCTGAGCTCTTCAACTCAAGGCTAATGCTCTACCATATGAACCACAACACCACGTCCCCTTTTGGTGGTTAATTGGAGAAAAAAAGTCTCACTGATTGTCCTGCTAGCTGCCTTTGAACCTTGATCCTCAGATCTCAGCCTCCTGTGTAGATAGAATTACAGGTGTGATCCATCAGCACCTACCTTTCCTTTTTGTATATTTTTGTTTGTTTGTTTTTTTTTTTTGGCCAGTCCTGGGCCTTGGACTCAGGGCCTGAGCACTGTCCCTGGCTTCTTCCCGCTCAAGGCTAGCACTCTGCCACTTGAGCCACAGCGCCGCTTCTGGCCGTTTTCTGTATATGTGGTGCTGGGGAATCGAACCTAGGGCCTCGTGTAGCCGAGGCAGGCGCTCTTGCCACTAGGCTATATCCCCAGCCCCCTTTTTGTATATTTTTGAGACAAGGTTTCATAGTTCAGGCTAGCAGTGAAGTTATGATCCTCTTATCTCTGCCTTGCCAAATTTTGAAATTACCCAGTCCATCAATTACTCATTTATGGAGATGTATCCCTGAGAATAATATTTTTCTATTCTAATTTAATCTGTATTATGAATGAGTTATACATGCTTATTTTGAAATATTCATTATAAAATATCAGCAGTCATAACATTCTATGCATATTCCATGAAACCAGGAAAATTGAGGGGATGGGTTGGGTCAGGAGGGATAGAAGAGAATGATAATTGGGGTGAGATTGGTAAAGATGCAAACTAACTTGTTGAATGGCAATCCTCTTGGAAAATCTTAATGATGATAAAATATAATAAAAAAGAAATATTAGTAAGCATTGCTTTGTTTAGTAAAATAGTAGAAAAACTCTTGACTTAATAGCTAAGTCTTTCTCACTTTTCTTTAATTCTTTCTCAGACAGCAAATAGAGAGCGTCTGTCAGTGACCATAGAACTATGCTTCTTAGAAGACTTAGTCTTCATTTGTCATTGGTAGTTCATAAGGAAAGAATTTTATCACAATATTTCCTTCCATCTTATTAGAGAAAATCAGCCATATTCTTTTGTTATTTATTTTTCCCTTTATTGTCAAAGTGAATTACAGAGGGGTTACAGTTTCATATGTAAGGCAGTAGGTACATTTCATGTTCAACTTGTTACCTGCTCCCTCATTTTTCCCCTGCCTCCCCCTCCCCCTTTTTTCTTTATTGTCAAAGTGAAGTAGAGAGGGGTTAGGTTCATATTTAAAGAAATGAGTACATTTCTTATCCAACTTTTTGCCTCCTCCCTCATTTTGTCTCTGCTTCCCCCAAATGGTTTTGTAAGTATTGTTTAGGAATGGTTTGTCATTTTATCCTTTGTCTCTCAATTTTGGTATTCCCTTTCCCTTCCCTAGTCCTAATACACGTATATACAGAACCCAGGGTACTAAGATCAGATATAGTTATAGCAGTGGCAAAACCACGAGAAATTATAGAAAAAAAAAGAAAAAAAGGCTACTGTTTCACATGGCATGTTGAAAATAATTACAACAATGATACACCACTTGTTTCCATAACGTGGAGTTCATTTCACTTAGCACCATCTTATGTGTTCATACAGATATAGCTATTGGGCTATTGTGATCTTCTGCTATGGCTAACTTAAACGTGTACTAATTATTCCCTATGAGGGAGACCATGGATTCCATGTTTCTTTGGGTCTGGCTCACTTCACTTAGTATGATTTTTTCCAAGACCTTCATTTTCCTTACGAATGGGTCAGTGTCGTTCTTTCTGATAGAGGCATAGAAGTCCATTGTGTATATGTACCACAGTTTCCTGATCCATGCGTCTACTGAGGGAGATCTAGGTTGGTTCCATATTTTAGCTATGACAAATTGTGCTGCGATGAACATAGTTGTGCTGGTGGCTTTAGTGTGGTCTTCCTTGTAATCTTTTGGGTAGGTACCCAAAGTGGGGCTGCTAGGTAATAGGGGAACTCCATGTTTAGCTTTCTGAGAAACCTCCATACTACTTTCCAGAGTGATTGAACAAGTTTACATACCCAACAACAAGGTAGTAGGGTTCCATTTTGGCCACATTCTCTCCAGCATTTGTTATTATTAGCTTTCCTGATAATGGTCATTTTTACTGGGGTAAGGAAGAATCTCAGTGTTGTTTTGATTTTCATTTTTTTTTTATGGCCAGTGAGATAGAGCACTTCTTCGTGGTCTCTTGGCCATTCTCATTTCCTCTTCAGAGAAGTCTCTTCTTATGTTATTAGCACATTGTTGAGGTGCCAGTTGGTTATTTCTTTAATGTTCAATTCTTCACTCATTGTCTTAATATTTCCTGAGTATATAAAGAAGCATCTGTTGTTCTAGGCCCAAATGAGCAGTGAATGAAAAGAAGAAATTCTCTATTTGTTCAACCTTTACAATTTAATATATGGGAGTAAGCAAGAATCGACTAGAAAATCAATGCATTATATTTGAGGTGTAACAATGCTACAAAGAAATACAAAGAGAAACACAATATTTTGCATATCTTGTTCCAACCTACTAATTCACAGTGTAGACTTGTTTACATAAGATCTCAATAAATATGGTAAGTGGTATCTGTGGTTCTGCGTTAATTTTTGAAATATGTACTTCTCTGTAGCATTCAAAATCTCCTGTCTCCCACACAACATTGACTTTGAAACACTTTGATTCAGTGGTTTAATATGGAACTGCATATAGGGATGTACAATAGGAAACAACAATGGCACAGAAGTCCAGAAAAGCATGCTTTTAATGATGTTTCAATGCTCCTAAAAATAAGCAGATGGTATCTCAGGTTTTCTCATTTACAAATTCCATGATTGAAATTCCATGTTTCCACTCAAGCAGAGTATATGACTAGAAAATTTTACGTGTGTGTATGTGTGTGTGTGTGTGTGTGTGTGTGTGTGTGTTAATGTGTGTTACTATTTGACTCCAACTGGAATATAGATTTGGGCATCTATTCAGAAGGGAGCACTAAGATTTTTCAAGGTTATTGATTTTAAAGATGGCAATGGAGGTATACTTGGTAGTTATACCCTTGAGCCCTTTAGCAAGAAGCCTGTCATAAAGAAATTGCTTTCCACAGAATCCGAACAGGTTTTAAGTCTGATAGAAAAAATGCCTATACTATTATGAACAATGGGACATCCAACCAGGGATGGTACTAGTACCATGCTACTAACATGTGATAATCTATTAGGAAAGGAGCTAACATTAAAAATAATGATTCACACAAGTGAAAACATTCATGCACAGGTGAAAAAAATCAACATTGCTTTACACATTTTTTGAGTAATTCCAGATGTCTTCATTGAGGGTTGCTTATAATTAATTTGACTTTTCCTGTTTTCAATGGCCTCACATCATATGGGCCCACCTATTTTAAAACACCTGATTTTCTATGTTCTCTAAAATATTGCTTTTTTTCTGTGTTGATTTAAATCTTCTATTACATAAAGACAGATTGTGAAGATATTTACTCAATCAAAACTTGTGGGCTTTCAGTTTAAGCTGAGATCAGGAGGAATAAATCAATTTGCATTCAGAAGAAAAATCATAAGATTTCTTTTGTAAGAGTAGGGGTTTCATAGAGGAGGACAGGGATTTTATAAAGAACCCAGATCTCCAAGGACGTTAAATTGCTATAATATGAAAAATTAATAGTAGTAACCAAAGAACATTATTTTAGAGTACTCTGGATATTAATTTTTAAAAACTCTCATTCCTGAAATATTTGGAGGAAAATGTTTAATGCATAAAGTAAGCAAGGATACATTTGTTCTTATTTTGAATATTCTCCCACGGAGATTTGGCCTATCTTTTATACATACAAATAGATAAGCTTCCAGGACTCCCCAGGCATTAGAGGCATAGAGTAACTGCTACATTGAGGGGACTCTGATAAACATAGATATTGACAGTCCTAAAAACTCATCATCAGAGTCTAATGTGAAAAAAAGACAAAAACCATATAATATTAGGATTTTCCATAAAATGATTAAACAGAATCATTATAAACTAATGAGATACTACCAAACAATTCACAACCCCTATAAAGAGGCTAATGATTAATATACATACACATACATTATTATTTTCACATTCTGAGAAATTATGAGAAAATTAAAGCTTTTTACAGTGTAAAAAGTTTGACCTATGAAAGAATGTATAGCATTAGAATTCTTTCAACGCATTAGAAATTAGAGCAAAGTTAAATTTGAGAGAAATATACCACATAGTATAAAAAGAGCTACATGAAAAGCTAGTCCCAAGATTCTCTTTGGAATATTCCTTAATTTACCATTGAGCAATATGGTAGATATGCAAACTTGCACTTTTCTAGTTTTTTACTAAATTACTAATTAATAATACTCTCAAGTATTAGCCAATAAAGAATAATTCTGATAAAAAACTGATTCATTTGATTATAACACACCTATTTCATACTTACAGTAAAGATACGACGTTTGAAATTTCAAAATGAAAGTAAAAAAGAATTATTATTATTTAAAATAAATTAAAATAAGTGGATATCACCCCTTTTTCTTGATTTGTCAACTCTTATTAAAATATTTTAATATTGAGACAAATGATTAATAGAAATTCTAGTTCCAAGCTGGGCACCAAGGGCTCACTCCTATAATTCTAGCTATTCAGGAGGCTGAAGTCTGAGGATCAAGTTGGAGGCAGCCCGGGCTGAAAAATCCATGAGACTCACATCTAATTAACCTATAAAAAGGCTTAAGTGGAGCTGTGGCTCCAGTAGTAGATGACTATCCTTGAGCCAAAAAGCTAATGGGCAGTGCCCAGGCCCTGTGTTCAAGTCCCAGGACTGGCACAAAAAAGAAAGAAATTCCAATACGATTCTGAACCCAGATCTCTATAATAGATGATAAAAGACTTCAAATAAGCTACTTTGTTCATATATATTAAGTAATTGATGAGTGGAGTTTTATAGGATGGGGAGTTTGGCATATTTGCTTTATGGTATGAAGAAAGATTTTCTGTGGCAAAGGTAACATTTGGGTCAAGTAAAGTTACACCTACACATGTAGACAAATGAAAAAGTTAGAGACAGGAATTCTACAATAATAATAGAAAGTCTAGAATCAATTGAAATCTCAGGTTTTGACATGTTACCATATATTCTCCTTAGCTGGAAACTTCAGTAGAATTAACTAGCTATGCAAATATCCATGAAGAATCTAGGATGTACAGTGTGCTAGGTGCTGAGAACATGGTAGAGTCTGTAAAATTATGTCCCCATCATCAAGGGATTTGTTTCCTGAACGGAAAGAATAGATCAGCCCATGTTAAAATGTTGGAATAATAAAGCGACATACAATTGAATCAATGAACTGCAAGCTGTGTTACCTTAGTGGAGGAAGTTTTTTGGATTTCAGGAAGATGTTTTTCTTTATGCTTTAATAGGTAGATATGTGTTGTGTTTCCCAGGCTTGATGTTATGTTGTATACCCTGCTGATTTAGAACATGAGAAACATGTTCTGTGTTTTGAAAGCAACTTGTAATCTGGGGCCAGGATGAGTGTTTGCCTCTCACACTTGGTCCCATTGCTAGTTACTTATCTGCTTGCTGCTGAATTCTTCACAGTTCCTTTATCAACAATTCTCTCCATATAATGATTCTTGGGACGGAGGTAGACAACATGTAGCTAATTATCTTTTGATGTGAATCATTGTTAGGAAAACAAAGCTAAGCACAAATGTTATGTGTCTGTCGGGCACAACGCTACATGCTTCCTGGGACAGAACCTAGAACCTTGTTACCAGTTAAGTCTAGCTTTCTTTTACACTGTTTATTTGAGAGGACTAATAATTAAAAGAAAATTCTATTTATTCTCAGTATACATCAAATCTATACTTATTCTCAATTTCTTCACTAATTACATAACTGCTTCCACTTAGGTGGGGGCAAATTAAAATATGATATAGATAATTTGAGATATCAAATAATATTTTTGTATAGATAAAATAGTCTGTTTTGCCAGTCATCTGCCATATTGATTTATTTAAGAAGCACAGAAGAGGGCTGGGGATATAGCCTAGTGGCAAGAGCGCCTGCCTCGGATACATGAGGCCCTAGGTTCAATTCCCCAGCACCACATATACAGAAAACGGCCAGAAGCGGCGCTGTGGCTCAAGTGGCAGAGTGCTAGCCTTGAGCGGGAAGAAGCCAGGGACAGTGCTCAGGCCCTGAGTCCAAGGCCCAGGACTGGCCAAAAAAAAAAAAAAAAAAAAGCACAGAAGAGTTAAATTAGAACTCAAAAGAGTCACAATTTATGCAGCATTATTTTTATAGTCCCTAGGGTTCTATTAGAATAGAACTGTCAGTGGCTGTTGGTTGGAGTATATCAGTGAGTCCATTAGAAACTGTTAGAGTTATACTTTCACAAGGATGTGATAATTGAATTGAGGTGAATCTCTTGAGCAAAAAGATTAGACAGGTAAAAAGTAATAGGGTAGAAAACTCTATTTTCCAGTTTATTCCAACTTAACTCTAGGGATGTAAAACTTCAATTTACTGGTTGAGCAAAGGTCAGAGGTGGTGTGCAAGCAATGTAACAGTCAGATTTCCAGATGTCCGCAGTGGATATATTTGTAATCTGAAAGATTAGGGTTAAAGTTGAGTAATTTAAAGTATTAACACTGAACTGGTACCTGAGAAAAATCCATTTTGTGAAAAAAGTAGCTCTTTTATAGAAGGCTTGCTAAAATGATCTCTGCACTGGGGATTGATAGAATAGCATAACTGTAATAAACAAAAGTGGGTATTTTACTGTTTCTTATCCATATGTTATTTAGAAAGGTTTCATGGGAACAACGAATAATTAATTAGAAGTGTTTTATTACATCTTATCATTCACACTGTATTATTTCTCTAAAAGTCAATTTATTGAGTTTCAGCTGTCTAATCCAGAGTTGGACATACAAATGAATAGTGTATTATTTCACTAAAAGTAAATTTATTGAGTTCCAGCTGTCTAATCCAGAGTTGGACACACAAGTATGAATAGGACCAAGTTACTTATAGACTTCTTGAAACACATATCCAAGAAGTGCATATAATAAAATTTTCTGTCAAAACAAGCAATTACATATATGATCACAAAATTGAATGTTAATAAAATGAGCATTAAAAAGTTCTAGGAGACTAATTGGGGGATGTGACAGAATTTAAAATTATGAAAGGTTTTCTTGACCACTGAATTTCAAATCATCCTTAAAGGGTGAATATACATGAATTAAAGAGACATTGGAAGTCAGTGAAAAAAGAGTGTGGGTACAGACAGCAGCCTGTAGGAACACCCTGAAGCAGATGCTCTGAAGAAGGTTAGAGTCTTGGAGTTGAAGGAATAGAGAGGCAAAGAACATGAAAAGGTGGTGATACAGTCCTAGGGGTGCTGTTTTCTGATGACATGCTATGGTCATGTTCTTCATTTTAAAAACAATAAGAAGGCATATCAGAGACTAACAAGATTGGCATAGCCATATTTTCATTTCAAAAATATTATCTTAGAGTAATGTGAAAATCCTTCTGGATTGAAGAATGGGCAGAGAGCATGAAGAAGTCTCTGAAAATTTCCAGTAATTCAGAGTAAAAAAAACAGGTCAGAGTATTTAAAAATATTTAAAGGCAAAATTTAGTGAGCGAGTTAAGAGCAGGTTTGTAGCAGATAGTTTAAACCCTCAAATTTGAGTTTAGTGAATTTGAGCACAGTGCTAAAATTGTTGATGCGAGACACCAGGAAAGAGAAATTTGGGAGAAATTATTGGTGAATTTGAATAAGTCAACAATCCATATAAATGTTACATTCTAACACTGCAGATGAAATAAAATATCCACTTTTTTTTGCCATTCCCAGCTTGAACTCAGGGACTGAGCACTGTCTGTGGCTTCTTTTTGCACAAGGCTAGCACTCTACCATTTAAGCCACAGCACCACTTCTGGCTATATATATATATATATATATATATATATATATATATATATATATGGTGCTGAGGAGCCAAACCCAGGACTTCATATATATGAGGCAAGCACTCTACCACTAGGCCACATTTCCAGCCCCAAATATCTACATTTTTATGAAACCAGACAATGTGTAGCCTAAACATTACTCCATTTATTGATAATGAAGCAGTACAGCATACTCCATGAAGAAGAAAATAATAATTCTCTTTATGTAGTAGTATTCTTCCTATTCTACTCCATACATCAGTCATTATTCATTCATTTCATGTTTCAATAATTTATTGCACATGTGGGACAACATCCACATTGTTGGCTTGCCCTGAATACTGGAAATAAAGCAGTGATCAAGAGAGGACTAAAAACATAACCATTTTAACCTTTTGAGCTTTTTACATTAAGAAATTTAGAATGTATCCAAAAGAATAATATAACCCTTCTTTAGTAATACATCATACAGAATATCATATTACTTAATAGTATATGTATGATATGTGTACATAGTATATAATATTTCATATATAATGTAGTAGAATGTCATGCATAATTTTAGACTGGTAAAATTTCGATACAATAATTTACTTTTTAGAGCTACATTAAAATATCTGAACTAAGTTAAAAAAAATCTTCAAATCATTAATGTTTAGTGAATTTCCTAAGCAAAAATCAAGCATCACTTAACGACAAATAATGTGTGTTAACAAAATATACATTTATAAAAGATTCTATAGTCACTATAACTTTTATAGTATATAAATATATAATATTCTTAAAGAAGAATGTTTACAGATGACTAAAATATTAGTTAGCTGTTATATAGCACCAACATTGTCTCCATAAGATTCTTTGGCTAAAAAGTGAAAGGGGGTCAGTGGCATGGATATCCAGATATGGCTCAGACTGTGAATATATCATGTATTTTCAGCCCAGTTTTTTCAATTTTTCTTGTGCTGCCTCTTTTCTTCTGAATTTTGTACAATAACTATATGTTTCTTTGTTGTTAATGGAAAAATTCTAGCCAGCATAAATATTACTCATTGAGTTTTTAATAATTGAATATCATTTATACCAGGTATTCTGATTGCAAAGTTAAAGAGAGAGATCATTTAAGAAGGCTGTGTATCTTTGAGAAGTTTAAAGTGCATTACAATGGGAAGAAAAAAAAGTTTGTACAGGTATTCATGCTTTTTTATTACCTGTAAAATGTAAAGTAAGTTTACCCATGAAAGTCCTTTCCATCTAGTTAATACTTCAGGGAATTAAGTGGTAAAAATTGTTTCTTTCCTCATTGATGTTCTAATATGTAAGTTGGATAATATTTTAGTCACCTTTGTGGAACCCAGTAAAAAGAGATGAAAGCCTTATTTCATAATATATGCATTATTAATCACCAATACCAGCCTCAGGACGGCATGCTATGGTTCTGCATCAGTGAGTAAGTAGTGGGAGAAGCATAGAGCTTTAACCATAATAAACAAAGTTGCCAAACCATATCATAATTCAGAATATATGATGAGTATAATTTATATATATAAATAATTTACATTTTCATTACTATACCAAGTCTTTAAACATTTCCATGGAAATGATTAAAATTCATCTCTTTTCATTCTTTGTCTTAAAAGTTAAGGTGTAGATTTAATAATGAATTTAGTCAACTTAATTAAAAATGTTATTGTTTTGCATATTTGGATTTTCATATTGTCTTTCTTATCCTCCATGATCTACAGATTATTTGTTTCCAAAAATATGAACAGGCAATCTCTCCTATGAAGGATTCTGTTTCCCTTATGTAAAGAAACTGTAACCCTTCTGTACATCACTTTGACAATAAACAAGTAATTATTCAGAAAAAAAGAAACAATTGATTTGAATCTGGTATGGTTGCTCATATCAGGTAATCGATTTGTTGTAATAGAAAGACCTCACTTTAGAAACTCCCTCTGGAAAGGCAGGTTATATGATTGATTCTAATCTCCGAAATAATCTACTCAAGAAGACTATTGCAAGATTAGGAGTGATGAAATATTACCATTGGTGAAATGGCCTTATCACTGTGTTTTAAAGGGACACAGAAGGAGGAGTATCAGACACATAAGCACTTAGGAAATGTGGTTTGTTCACTGTCAAGGGACACTTGGTTGGAAGTCGGATGAGAACTATGCATGTAGTTGAAAGATGTGACTGGGGTCAAATTGACAGTATATAAGTCTGTAGGTAGCTAGAAGTGAGAAGCCGGTTGCCAAGGATGGTAGTGGCTAGGACATTTCTGTCAGCTAACTCACTGTCCAGAGAAAACAAAGACTGATGATATAAAGTGGAGCCAATAAGAATTTTTAAATAGGAATTATCTCTGCTAGAAGAGTGATTTTGGCATCACTCACACTGCTACACTTAATGGTGCACTCTTCATCTCACCTTAAAGCAACCCATATTACTCATTGAGTACTAAAATTATGTTGTGAGATGAAGATTGAATCACAGGGTTAAGAATTTTTATGGAGCTATTGAAGAAGAAATGAAAGAAGGAATGTCTTGACAATAATGTTAATTCCTGAAGACCTAACAATTTATAAAAAGACTTCATATTACCCTCCACTTTTGAGAATAGCTATGTATGGAATGCATGTTAATGCATATTTGTGTGTGTGTGTGTGTGTGTGTGAGAGAGAGAGAGAGAGAGAGAGAGAGAGGATCTATTCCTGTATCATGTATATTTTACCAGGCATTTATTGAAAATTAGGTGGTACAAATTTTAACTCAATGCCTAAATTCCAGAACTGAGATCATGCTGTCTTTTATTGATGTATCCTCAGTTTCAATAATTGAGCAAGCCAATGAAATGCTATCAAAGTAGGAATGTCTGTTATGTAAATGAGTACATTGTAATTCAGATAAAGTAACAGTCCTGCATTACACATCTCTGAATTTCAAATCCCTTGCTGGAATACAAGGTAAAATAAAATGAATTGAAGAATCTAATAGTTTAGATTAGATGAGTTAGATTAATCTGGAGATCCTGAATAGGGAATGACTTTAAGGGGAAGGCAAAGGTCTGTAGTGTGGTACAGCAAATCCTTCAATGTCTTTACTTTATCTTGTTGTCAGTGGAGACTATGCAGATATTTTTCTGTTTTCAAGTTTTTTTCAGTGAATGACTGAATGACAGAGTTGCTCTTTATAATTTCATACCTCTCCAATTCTAAACTGCTAGCACAAGGAATCAGCCTGTTTGTTTATATTTTCCATGAGAAATCATTATTCAGTAAGAGAAGACCCACAAAGTGGTAACCACAACCAGTGAAATGTGTTGAAACATTTTCTGATTCGTAGGGAACATTTGGTGTGATCACTGGGCTATTGAGAAATCTATCTACAAATCTTTACTCAAATGTGAGACCTGATTGGGACAAAAAAAAAAAAAAAACAACTCCTTAAAATCCTTTCAGTTTACCTGAAAATATTTTAGCAATGAGGGTTTTTCTCAGTTAAAATTATTCAGATTATTGTCCTTACTGTCTACTTCATATTCCTAACTGGCCACTCCACTGCCCACTCTCACAAGTGTTACTTTAGATATGGTACTGCAAGAGGAATGGCAGAGGATTGAATGTGAATTGATATAGTGATAATACAAGTTCTATTTGACTTTATTATGGAATCATCTACATGTACTGTTCTGTGGCACTTTGATCAATGACTTTCCTCGTTCCACATAATATATGTGGCCTTTTCTGCCTTCATTCCTGAATGTACTAACTTTCATTTTGTATTTCACTTCCCTGTGTAATAAGATTTCAGACTCCTTTGTCCTTATTAAAATCCCTGAATCATGTGGACACAAAGCTTATAAATTTGACACTGTGGTTTCAATTTTCCTAAGATGGGCTATGGAAATAACATGAATGCATTCTCTACTTCTCTTCTACTCTCAGATTTATTTCGAATACCACATAATCAATAACACTGAAATTCCACTAAGCCCCAAACTACATTTCTGGACTTGTTCTACTATCTTCAGGTGGCTTTTAATCACCATGAATGTTCAGTGACTTTCCTTTTTAGAGTGAAGTATTATTGTACATTGCCAAGCCCATGAAAGTTGAAACATCCACAGACTTTAAGCAGAGAATAAGTCTGAATGTTCATGTAAATGAATAGGCCTTACCAAGGGAACCATATGTGTTTAGATGAAAGATTTTTTGAGAACTATTTGATTCAGGTATATTGTGTAGCAATAGAAAAGAAAAAACATCATCAAAAACCATCAAGGCAACAGCATTGCCTTTAGTAAGTTTTCCATGGCATTAACAATTAGTCAAGCTCTTTGAAGTGTTGCTTAACAGCTGTCCTCAGTTCAAGACCCATATATGACAGCCACAAAATTAGGGAAAAAAATTCTCAAGTCTTAAGTGAAGAAGTATTGCAAATGTGAGACAATTTGGACATGTGAAAAAAATCAAGAGTATTTCCATTAAAATTGTTTTGTTTTACATGTTAATAAAATGTACATGTATGTGTGTATGTATATGTACAAAGAACAAAACATATATGGAGCAATGTCTGTTATCTGGAAGCTCAATCTTTCATGCAGTGAATGTTTGATAAGGAGAGTCTGATAAAACTACTTGTTTAGTGAGTAGTTTCCTTTTATCAGTGATGACATCTTGGGAGAGATCTATGTTCACTTAAAATCCTGTCCATGCATAGAAGGTTTTCCATAATTCCTCCAAACTGAAAGCAGTCAAGATGTCCTTTGTTGCCAAAATACACTCTTCCATATCCATACAATAAAAGATAATTTAATGATAATGAAAAAATAAACTCTAAAGCCTTAAAGGATAAATGTATATTGCTAAATGAAATAAAGTAGCCTAAAAGGCTATACATTATGGGTATAATTATAATGTCATTTTGAAAAATAAGTCACATGAATGCATCAAGTAGGTCATTTACTCTGAGAGAAGAGGATGGGAGTCTTGTTAACTGTGGATGGAATGCAGACTATGACAGAAGAGTTTACCCATATTCCAATAATAAAATAGCCTCACTGGCAAAGATGGGAGAAAAATGCTGTAACATAAATATGTCTGGAAATTTGTGGGATTAAAAGTTAACAAACAAAACTGTAAATAACCACTATGCTAGAGTTAAGATTATTTCCCAGGGGGTAACAGGAAGAATTCTGGAGGCATTATACATACATATGGGAACTAAATAGCTCATTAAATGGACACCAGATGTTGGGAAATTACATAGCAACTAATGAAAGGGGCTATTTTTGATTCATGTGGTAATGGATTCAAATTGGAGACATCAGTATGGATTTGTAGATAACTGATATAGATATACATATAAAATATTGATAACTGTGAATATAAACATGGATTAGTGCATATACATGTTTTTAATTTACAACAGTAGAGTAATATATGAGGTATTCATAGTACCTGAGTGTCTTATGTCTCTTCTCTGTCTTCTGAGACAGCCTAGAGGTTAGGACACCGCAGCAGCAATGAGCAGACTTACACATAGCCTGGCTTACCTTCTAGTAAAAGAATCTATGGATCCTTGGAGAAGTGGCAAAGCCTAAGAATGGCTTAGGAAATGTGCAAGATGAACCTGGAGAACTGTGTAATAAAAGAAAATATGATAGTAATGAAAGAAATACCTCATCTAGCGCAATAACATCCAAAGTACACAAGGAAATGAAAGCATTCCCAATAGCCCAAGCTGAGATATTGGTAGACTCAATGTCTAAACAAGTATCTAGTAGTCTATATTAGTACTTAGTGATGATTAAATAATGAGAGATAAAACTGCCACTCCAGAAAGGTACAAATAATTTATGTAAGTAGTTTCTTCCCAGGAAACTGGAATACAACTCCTCTTGATGGTGGGCTGTAATTCATGAATACTTTCCCAAAACAAAGTATCTCGTTGAAGGGTGGCAGGGAAGAGTAATTTCATAGTGGAAATGTGAAAAAAAAACACAACAGCTACTTCAGCCAGAGATCTGGTTTTTGTTGTTGTTGTTTTGTTTTGTTTCTTTAAGTGCTGGGGCAGACAAGGACTGTAAGCAAAAACTGAGATAGTATGAAAAATATGGAATGAGTTAGTAAGAGTAATTCAATATTGTTTGCTAGCTATAAAAAGTGTCCTTTGTAGTTTTCTGATGAAAGATGTTAATATTACAGGAAATACAATGTATGGTAAAAGGGAACTCTGTTGTCACCTTCCAGTTCTTCTCTAAATCTAAAACTAAAGCAAAAATATTTCAGTTACACAAAAAACAAATGTCATCTGAAAGCCTAAGCTTATAATGTAGAAGCTTCACACAATGAGAAGTACAAAAAGAATTTTCTTCTTTTCTGGTGTTCTTCTTGAGAATGGAATATGAAGAGAAGGGAAAAGATACTTACTGTTCTGTACATATGCACCGTATGTACACACGAACAATTTAAAAAATCTGTGAAAAATACAATATTAACTCCAATCATTAATTTTCTGAGAGACTGAAAATCTATTCAATCATGTGTTCGTTTTCCTCTCAACCAACTATAGCTGATCTTCAATGTCCATGGGTTCTACTTTTGCAGAGGTAACCAACAGAGAGTGTAATTTTCTTTGGAGACAGTATCTCTCTATGTAGTACATGCTGTCCTTAAACTTGAACATCTGCTTCAGCCTCCAGGGTGGTGAGGTTACGGGTATGAGCCACCATGCCCAGCCAACATTTATAAAGTAATTACATTTGTGCTGAACATGAGAAAGTGTTCTTCTTGTCATAATTTCACATTATTAGAGACTATCTTTACATGGGGTAATTTTTCACAGGTTCTTAGTGAACCTTTATGGGAAAGCAATCTGTAAATGGCAGAATGAAGCATAAGTAAATTCCTTCTGTTTCTCACAATATCAATCTTTACAACAGATTTCATGAACTTCAATGAGGAATATTAGGTTTTGGTATGTCATTAAAATTATATTAATATAAAAAGTTTCTTTCAGATATATATTATATATGTACATATATATAGATGTGATTTGTGATCTCTAAAATTGCATATGATTTTATAGATAATTAATTGAAATTCTCGCTTGACTTTTCTTTCTCAAATAATAAAAATGAAATATTAAAGTTAACATCCAAACCATAAATCTTGGGTATCATTTTTGCAGCTATGACCTGAAAGGGTTTGATACATTGTCAATGTTGCTTTACAAGAGCAATCCCATATGAATAGTCTCAAGACTATTCACTTTCCTTCTATTTCTTTACTGTTTCTTGATTCAGGTTGAAGATTGACAGGTAAATAAATGATTGTCAACAACTAGCGAAATAAGATAAAGAAATAATTTACATTTTGAATGTACAAACTGTGTCTTGAATAAATAGGAATTTCATGATTACCGACTTTCTACTCTCTCTTTTTCTCACAAATTGCTTCCCATCCCTTACCTTTTTTCATTCCTTATGACTAATATCCAGTTTTAGTGATTCACTAGAGGAGCAACTACAGAAGATTGGAGGGGTCCTCACCTATCTACCCTCCTTTTCATAGGCAAACTCTTTTTTCCTTCTTTTTCATGACTGCAAAAAAAAAAAAAAAAGAATGAATCCAGACCATTCCATATTTTCACTCCCAGGAGTCATGGCCTATGATCATCTCTCTTTTTTTTTTTTTTTTTTTTTTTTTGGCCAGTCCTGGGCCTTGGACTCAGGGCCTGAGCACTGTCCCTGGCTTCTTCCCACTCAAGGCTAGCACTCTGCCACTTGAGCCACAGCGCCGCTTCTGGCCGTTTTCTGTGTATGTGGTGCTGGGGAATCGAACCTAGGGCCTCGTGTATCCGAGGCAGGCACTCTTGCCACTAGGCTATATCCCCAGCCCCTGATCATCTCTCTTAGTCCCCCAACTACTTAGGTTTTCTAGAAGCTTTTCCTTGTAACCTTTCACCAGGTAGTGAGCTACCAAGGAACAAAAAGCACATCTACTTTCCTATGTTGACAGTTTCCATGAACACATTAAGCAGCTGATAGTAGATTTGTTTTTGTTTTGTTTTTGGCTAGTCCTGGGGCTTGGACTCAGGGCCTGAGCACTGTCTGTGGCTTCTTTTTGCTCAAGGCTAGCATGCTGCCACTTGAGCCACAGTGCCACTTCTGGCCTTTTTGTATTTATGTGGTGTGGAGGAATTGAACCTAGGGCTTCATGTATGTGAGGCAAACACTCTTGCCACTAGGCCATATTCTCAGCCCTCACGGGAGATTTGTAAAACAACATTCGAAGCTCATGGAGTCAGTGCATGCCATCTACTTATCATTCTTTGCGTCACAAAAAAAAAATACGGATTGTTGCTCGTGTGGTAAGAGATTTGTTACATTCACTCCTACTGGAATGACCAATTTTTATTTAATTTGGTGTTTATTTATTTAATAAATGTGCAGTCTTCTAAAAGGTAAGTTATGGCTTTGTGGTGTATATTTTGTCTTAGAATTTAAGTTGATATTTGCAAAGAGGATCAAGTCTTGGGCTTGGTTATAGCTCTGCCACTTCTAGATGCTCTAAGAACTTTGGAAAGACAATCTCTTCAGCCTTGTCACTTCTCATTTGTAAAAATGGGATTGCATTACATGCTCAGACACCTTCCACACTGGTTATGAATTTCAAATTTAATAATGTAGTTGAAAACATTCTTTAGGATGTATGGCTATGAAAGTCACATTTATGATTAACAATTAATGATTCAGACTTCCCACAACTTCTATGCACCCAGTCTTTATCTGAAGTCAGAAGGGAAAACAAATTCTGACTTATGTTCTCATGGGGAAGTAAAACTAAGTAAGAAATAAATTGTCAGAACAAGTCATTGTAATGTAGAACAACATTTGATGGAAGTCCAAATATGCTAAGAGTATAGGGGCTCTGGGCACAACCATATTCAGTTTAGGTGATGAGGAATTATTAGGTAAAACAGAGATTATTCTCCTTGAAGAGTATATTTAGAAGGTGGAGAAGGCAGAGCTGAAATAAAGAAAGAGCACTTCAGATAGAATACCAAGAGAATTTTGGGACCTTTGGGAGCGAACTTACTTTGTCATTTCATTTGTGGTATCAGATGTTTTTCCAATTTAACATCACAAATCACCAATCAATTGTCTCAAGAATCCTAAATGAATGGGATTTTTGTTAATATAACACATGCTAAGATATTGAATCCTATAATTACTTATGGTCACATGATTTTAAAATATATTTTAAGCTACAGCTTTTATCAGATTAGATTAACCAGAATAGCAAGAGACACTTACCCTATTATTCATAATATTATGGTATATTACATTTTTTGCTAGCCAATGATCAGGGAGTATCTTTTAAAAAGTTATTAACTGAGGTACTAATGCCTCCTGTCTATAATGGTAGCTACTCAGGAGGCCATAAAGATCAAGGTTTGAATCCAGACTGGATAGGAAAGTCTATGAAACTCTTATTTATACCTAATCACCAAAAAGCTGGAAATAGCAACTGGTAGAGCACTAGCCTTGAAGAAATGCTCAGGGACAGCACCCATGCACTGTGCTCAAGCCCCAGAATCAACATACACACACACACACAATTATAATTTATTGTTTATGAAGATACCTTAAGGTCTGGAAGAATGAGACACTCAGACTACAGATTGCAGTGAAGAGTAGTAAAAACATCTGGGCATTAGTGTCTTGTGCCTGTAATCCTAGCCACTCAGGAGGCTGATGTCTAAGGATCATGACTGGAAGCCAACCCAGGTAGAAAGTCCCTGTGAGAATCTTTTTTTTTTTCTTCAAATTTTTATTATCAAACTGATGTACAGAGAGGTTAGAGTTTCATACGTTAGGCATTGGATACATTTCTTGTACTGTTTGTTACCTTGTCCCTCATACTCCCCTCCCTCCTCCCCCTTCCCCTCCCCCCCGGAAGTGTTCAGTTCACTTACACCAAACAGTTTTGCAAGTATTGCTTTTGTAGTTGTTTGTCTTTTTTTTACCCTGTGTCTCTCAAATTTGGTATTCCCTTTCAATTTCCTGCATCCAATACCAGTATACACGGTTTCCAATATACTCAATAAGATTACAGAGATAGTATAGGTACAACCACAGGAAGGTGATACAAGAACATCATCAATAATAAAAGCTACATATACACATGGGACGTTGAAAGTAGTTACAACTGTGATATAACAATTGTTTCCATAACATGGAGTTCATTTCACTTAGCATCATCTTATGTGTTCATAAGGGTATACCTATTGGGCCTTGTGATGCTCTGTTATGACTTTCCTAAACCTGTACTAATTATTCCCAATAAGGGAGACCATAGAGTCCATGTTTCTTTGGGTCTGGCTCACTTCACTTAGTATAACTTTTTCCAAGTCCTTCCATTTCCTTACAAATGGGACAATGTCATTCTTTCTGATAGAGGCATAAAATTCCATTGTGTATATGTACCACATTTTCCTGATCCATTCGTCTACTGAGGGGCATCTGGGTTGGTTCCAGATTCTCGCTATGACAAATTGTGCTGCGATGAACATTGTTGTGCTGGTGGCATTACTGTGATTTTGTTTGTGGTCTTTTGGATAGATACCAAAAAGTGGGGCTGCTGGGTCATAGGGGAGATCTATATTTAGCCTTCTGAGGGATCTCCATACTGCTTTCCAGAGTGGCTGAACCAGTTTACATTCCCACCAACAATGAAGTAGGGTTCCCTTTTGGCCACATCCCCTCCAACAATTGTTATTGTTAGTTTTTTTGATATATGACATTCTTACTGGGGTGAGATGGAATCTCAATGTTGTTTTTTTTTTTTGTGTGTGTGTGTGTGTGTGTGTGTGTGTGTGTTTTGTTCTTTTCTTTTATTTGTTTTTATTATAAAACTGATGTACAGAGAGGTTACAGTTTCATACGTTAGGCATTGGATACATTTATTGTACTGTTTGTTACCTTGTCCCTCATACCCCCCTCCCCCCTCCCCTTTCCCCCCCTGAGGTATTCAGTTCACTTACACCAAACAGTTTTGCAAGTATTGCTTTTGTTGTTGTTTCTCTTATTTTACCCTTTGTCTCTCAATTTTGGTATTCCCTTTCAATTTCCTAATTCTAATACCAGTATAGATGGCTTCCAATATACTCAGATAAGATTAGAGAGATAGTGTAGATACAATCACAAGAAGGTGATACAAGAACATCATCAATAGTAGAAGCTACAGATACACATGGGATGTTGAAAGTAGTTACAACTGTGATATAACAATCATTTCCATAAAATGGAGTTCATTTCACTTAGCATCATCTTATGTGATCATAAGGGTATAGCTATTGGGCTCTTGTGATCCTCTGCTGTGACTTGCCTAAACCTGTGCTAATTATTCCCAATAAGGGAGACCATAGAGTCCATGCCCCTGTGAGAATCTTATCTCCAATAAAGTACTCAAAAAGCTAGAAGTGGCACTGTGGCAAAAACAGTTTAGAACCAGAAACAAGAAGATTTGTATTCTGTTGTCAGTAGACTTTACTTATCATCTCATAAGAATAAAGTTAAAATACTCAGCAATCAAATGAATTGAAAATTAATACAAGCCTGGAGATATGTTTAAAGAAGGGTGGAATTTTGTAAATAGAAGCGGAAA
Source organism: Perognathus longimembris pacificus (assembly GCF_023159225.1). Classification (NCBI taxonomy): domain Eukaryota; kingdom Metazoa; phylum Chordata; class Mammalia; order Rodentia; family Heteromyidae; genus Perognathus; species Perognathus longimembris. The sequence continues at coordinate 56,591,276 of NC_063167.1, forward strand.
TTTAAGACCTTATAAATTACTCACTTACCATCTACATCATTTGTAGTAAAGTTTGTTTGTTTTTTTCAGTGACAGAACTAGGCACTAAATTTGTTTCTTGACTATGTGAATCTTGTCTACATTGAAAGGAAGGTGATTAGAAAAACACAAAAATTAGGAGAAGGCACAAAGGTGTGCTGCAGTCATAGAAGCAAGAACTTGGTCCTTAATTATCTGAATGTTGAAGCTGAAAGTCGGAGAAAGAACTTCAGAAAACATTAGGTCCCCTTCATTTGATCACTGAATGGAGAAAAAATTGTCCATGAGGGAGATCAACCTCTTGGATTCTGAAAGATACAACTTTGTTATCTTTATATGGTATAGCTTTAGTGAATGGAAACTTCAAATGATCCTGTGATTTCCTTATTGCGAATGGAAGAGTACATTCTGACTAATAGCAGAAATGGATTTACTGAAACATAGTTGGTAGCTTGTGGAAAATTAGGAAAGCTAGAGAGCAAGATTTGGGATTTAGTGTTGGGGGAAAAATGCCCAATCATACTATGAGATTGTATTAAACAATAATAGAGTTGATATCCATACTTCGGTACTTGGAGCTGGCCTGAATGACAGTATGAGACTATTCTATCCAGCACATCTGGTATCCTTTGATCAAATGCCACCTTATGCAGTTGCACTTGATTGGAAGAAACAGATAATAGGCCTGAACCCTAGCTGGAAGGAAATCAACAGCACGTTGACTTTAGCTTTAGCCAATGCAGAAAATAAAAAGGAAACTAGGAAGGAATGAAGTACATGCTGAGCCAAAATATCAAGTTTCTACATTTAATTCTAAGTAACGAGAGCAAAGGCCATCTTCTATATAATACATATTGCGTACAAGGTCATTCTTATTCTCTTAATTGATTAGTTTACTCCATCCTTAATAGTTTAACACATGCTGCACTTTTTCATGTGTTTTACAGGAAATCTGGTACAACGTCAATTGCCCCAGATCATAGGGCAACTGAATGGCAGATGAAGGCAATAGACCATGGCAGTCTGTCTGCAGAGGACATGACATGAACCCCACACTATCATGCCCAAAAGGAGACAGACAACTAGGGAGGAAATTGGAATGATAAAAGCTTATTGACACCCAGTACAAGTGGCTCTTGTGATTCTGGTACTGAAGAGGCTGAGATCTAAGGATTGCAATTTGAATCCAGCCCCAGCAAGAAAGTCTTATCCTCAATTATCCATCCAAATTTGGAAGTGGAGCTGTGACTCAAAGTGGTACAGCACTATCCTTGAGCACAGAAGATCAAGAACATTGCCCAGTTCCCGGCTTCAAGCCCTGGGACAAGCATAAAACAAAACAAACACCACTCAGTGATACATAGTCAAATCCATTAAGCTCACTTGTATTGGCCTTGATTAGTGAGTGAGCCTTGATTTGAGGTTTATCCCAAGATGATATTCACTGTTGGAGCACAGAGTAAAGCTATGCATAAAGGATGCTCTTTTCTAGAACACAGTGAAGTTGTATATTTGGCTATGCCATGCTCAAGAATCTAGCTGTTTGCATTCCTTCCAGGGTGGCCTTTTACTTTTCTGACACAAGAAAACTTTATTGGTTGCCTGGAAAAGTAACACTGTTAAGAAAGGCCAGGAAAGATTGTGTTTGACCCTGACATCATCATGGCCTCATTGTAATTACAGATTTTGTCAATGGCCAGGAGAAGAGACAGGAGGGGTGTGTTTAACTTCCAAATCCCAATGTGATCACAAAATATAAAAACAGAGAGAAATAATCTCTGACTTGTAAGTTGAGAAAGTGTAACTTGTAAATCATTATGATGAAACAGATAGTGACTTTCAGTATAAGAGTTTATAACCATGATTCAAAATTCATCCAGGCTGGATTTATAGAACACTGATAGCTGCCCTTTACATTTGAAGTTTTCATTGTATAATTCTAATATAAAATTTCTGTCATGTGGATTGTTAAGATACATATGTCTGTTGGTAACTTTGTTTCAAAATATCATTTTTCAGATGCAAATAGGGTTTATGTTTGGACTTTCTGGTGATAGTAAGACTCTAGGGGGAATTTTGCCTGACGGAAATACTGCTTCTGAATAACAATTCCTTCTTTGCATAAGTGTGCTAATAAATAGCACTAACAAGCGTATTAAGTATGCTTCTTCCTTCAGTAAGTGTTAGGTCACCCCTAAACATGTCACACATACATTTTGTTTACAAAGTGGAACCATTTATTTCTTGGTTGAAAAAGAGATTTTTCTAGTTCAAAAGCATTGTATAACCCTTCTTGCCATGTAATGATTAAAAACTATGAAAGTTGAGGAACTGTGTATTGTCAGATAGTAGACACAAGATGAGAGATAGTACAAAATATGAACATTTTTCTACAGTCACAAACATGAATTTCTCTGCTCAATAAGTAAGAGTGAGGCTTTTAATTACTGTTTCATGGTAACATTTTTCTGTGTCTATTGGCTAAATCAAACTGTCTCAAGGGAGTAGAATTTGAGAATAATTTTGGTAGGAAATCTATCAGGCAACGTATAGTTACAGCACATGTTTTCTTGGTACAGAATTGCTGATTCTAAAACACTGAAGGAGGTAGGGTTATCTATTTTTCCTTCACCTACTAAGAAAACCCAAGAAGTAGTGTGGTTGTTCCAAAAATGAACTTTTATTTTTCTTTGGCCCATTGTATTTCTTACAGTTCTTTTATATTTCAAACAAGATGCTTTTAACTTGACTGCTCTAATTTTTTAAAAGGTGTTCATTCTTTCAGGGTCAGATTTCCATGGTCTTTATTACAGTTTGCAACATCAATACAAATGTATCTGAGGGCAATGAAATAGTGAAATCTTTGGGCTGCAATTAGTTTTTGTGCTACAAAAGCGCTTCATATTTAGGCTCTGCATCTCACACGAGCAGAAGGATTTCTCAGACAATTCCACAGCCTCTCACTTATTTCCACCCCTGTAGACATTCATACATAAACTTAAGAAAGTTTGAGTAAGTTATGTCATTATAATTTAAGTCACAAAGCAAGGAGAGGGGAATGTATGGAGATAACAGATACACATTCTGTGTTTCAGTAAGCAAGGACAGACTGCATTCAGATAGACTACATTTGACTAGAAATAGAAACATAAAAAGATTGGAGAAAAAGATCTTTGGTATGTTGCATCATTTAACCAGCAGTCTTTTGATGAGAAGCCAATAAAAGCAGGCTGCTACTATTAGTATTACTGATTACATAGCTAGAAAACATCAATTACTTGGTTTTCAAGAAAACTACCTAATAAATTCAGACTTGATCCACCATTTCCTTTCACCATATTTGTTCTGTTTTGCTTTTGAATCCATTTTTTGCACATTTAAATCAGGCCGTTCTCTCTGTGGAGGAATGTGGGTTACATATAATGAACAGGATCGACTTTGTTTTCTGATTATTAATATATTGGCAACAACTGTTACTGTGCCATGCTTCTCTCAACAGCTGTTCATATTTTATTTAAATTCTCTAAAACATTTCTATGAAATACCTTGATCTATATATTAATTTCCTTTTGTTCCAAGTCATTGAAAGCATCTTTGAAACCTCAAGGACTTATTCATCTCTTGCTTTTTGACAGATTCACTTTCATCATAAAACATGAACATCATGACGAATGAGCCCTGAAAGCAAAGTGTGGAAAAAAAGGTGAGTGAACTCTGGGAAGCAATAGAGTAAGAGTTAAGAGAGCTGCTGAAAACCATCAGTCAACATTGTTCCAGACTACTCTTGATTTGCCCCAGGAAGCTGACGTGCACCACACCAAACCTTCCAGTTATATTTTGTGTGCAGTCTCTGCTTTCAGCTTCTTTAAAACTTCTGCTCACTATTTGTCTCAGTCAGGAACACTCAGTTAAGCTCTCCCTTGTTGATAAGTAGGCATTGTTAGTTATGGATATCCTGTTGTGCCTGCCTCTAGTAGTCTTGAATTTTCTTATTGTTCGAGACACAGTGATCTCAGAACAGCATTTTTTGTAAAATACAATGTCTACTTAAAAAGTTTGTCAGTGTGCTTCCAAAAATAACTTGAATATGAATCCAAATGACCATCTTCTCCACATGCTCCACTGCGATTAAAGTAACACCAGAGTGAGGAAAAAAATCATCAAAATGGAAAAAAGGAGTTAGAGTGCCACTCTGTAAATTGCTGTATCACCTGCTAATTCCCTGGAAAGTATCTTCCTTTTAGACTCTGTGGAGGAGGAATAAAGCCATGAGAATTTGTAATATCCAAGTATAGACAAAAATAAAATAAATGGATGGAGCTTTTCCTGCTATGTCAATGAAAGATATGGATAATTGGGGCTGAGTAGGACATAGGTAGATTGTAAGGAAAATGAGAAAAGCTGAAAAAAAACTGATTCCAGTGGTTCATGCCTGTAATTCTGGACACACAGGAGGCTTCTCAAGAAGATCATGATACAAATCTAGCCCTGGCAGAAAAGTCTAAAAAATTCCATTTCCAATTAACCAGCAAATAGCTGGATTGGAGGCACAGGTCAAATGGTAAGGTACTGGCTGAGCAAATGCAACCAGATTCCTCCCCCCCCCCCCCCACACCCCCACATATACCCTGCGTGCGCACGCACACACACACACAATTTTTTAAAGACAAAATAAACATCAAACTTCGGAGCTCGAAGTCAATGGATCAGATCTGTAATTGTAGCTATGCAACAGGCTGAGATCAAAACATGGCCCTGAGTTAAAACCTGGTACTAGCAGAAAGGAAGGAAAATTGTGAGAGTAGAGTGAATTTGAGCTTATAAATCTTTTTCCTGATGACAATGGAAGATGTTCATGCACAATCACCTGTACAACAATCTCTGTTCTGTGGGGAAAATCTAAACTAAAATTATGAAACATTTTTACATGATACTTTGTATTGTTACCCCATAATATTTTTGATGCAAAGATTCCAGGTAGTTATGAAATTAGAACATAGGTTTATATAACTTTGATCACCTTAATGCATCCAGTTTGCACAGTGTAGTTCTTTCTAGAAGTAGAAATAATATAAGTCAGTCAATGCATGGAGGGAGAAAAGAAGAGGCTTCAGGCTACAAAAAGGTGAGTATGACTCCACCAGATAAACAAAGTCCTGGAAAAACATTCATGCAATACGTCAGAAGAGGAGTATGTTTACTTACAGCCCCATGAGAGGCAATGTAAGTGCCAACAAGTTATGTGTCTTTTATGTGCCTATTATATTGCTATTTGATTAAAATAATGTGTTCTTACCATGGCAATACCCATCCCTCCTGATATTTAGGCTAATTTTGAGTCATGCAAATCATCTTCTTAAAGTAACATACAAACGGGCATCATTTTTCAAGACATACAAATTTCTTTAAAACATATCATTGAAACAGATGTGCTCCAAGTGCTATTTTTATTTTGGAAATCCTTTTAGAGACTCACTTATGGTAATGATAATTCTGAATTTGTAAAAAGGCTCTTTAAAAAAAATTCTATTTGGAAAAAGTCACTTTTTTAAATTTATTACCCTGTTGGTAAGGATTGTCTCATTTTTTTTCTCCAAATATTTATATCTTCTATATCTTTGTGCAATTATGATGCAGATGTATTAGTGGGAAGAAATGGTAATTTTTTGATCCTTTTCATTTTCTTTATTTTGAGATGTCAAACCTAGTAACTATCTTAGATATTGAAAGAGCTGTTGTATTTATGAATTAACTTAGACTTATCAAAGAATTTTTAAATGGCTAGGGAAAATGAAGGTGATTTTTCTTTTTCAAATTAATAACTTTGCATATATATAATGCAATATAACTTCTTTTTTTTTTTTTTTTTTTTGGCCAGTCCTGGGCCTTGGACTGAGGGCCTGAGCACTGTCCCTGGCTTCTTCCCGCTCAAGGCTAGCACTCTGCCACTTGAGCCACAGCGCCGCTTCTGGCCGTTTTCTGTATATGTGGTGCTCGGGAATCGAACCTAGGGCTTAGTGTATCCGAGGCAGGCACTCTTGCCACTAGGCTATATCCCCAGCCCTATGCAATATAACTTCTTAAGCTTTAGAAATTTCAATAGGACCATAGTCTGAGATGTTTAGTAATTTACATAATACTTTTAATAAATGGGAATCTGAAGCACATCTTATATACCACACAAAATACTGTGTAAAGGTAATTTTGATAGCAAAGAAGAGTTAAATCTCTCCATCTTTGGACACATCTGTTGGATGAATTTGGGGGACTTCATATTTTGTATTAATAAAATGAGAATGCTAGTATCTTCCTTTATAAAGTTAGTTTGAAGTATCAAAGAAACAAAAAGCAAGTTTTCAAGAAGTGAGAGGCATATGATTCTGACTCAGTGAATATTGGTTTCCTAAATTTATAGGACAAAATGTCTGTAAGTCCAAGCAAAGGCCAGTATGTCTAAATAATATTTTTTTTGTTTGTTTTTTTGGCCAGTCCTGGGCCTTGGACTCAGGGCCTGAGCACTGTCCCTGGCTTCTTCCCACTCAAGGCTAGTACTCTGCCACTTGAGCCACAGCGCCGCTTCTGGCCGTTTTCTGTATATGTGGTGCTGGGGAATCGAACCTAGGGCCTCGTGTATCCGAGGCAGGCACTCTTGCCACTAGGCTATATCCCCAGCCCCCGTCTAAATAATATTTTAAGTATTGGGTAGGTGGTAAAGGAAGATCAAACTGAAACCCAAGAAAGAACAATAAAAATAATAAAAATTAGAGTAAAAGTCAATAGAGAAAATCAATGAAATCACAAGCTGGATAATAGAAAAAAATGACGAACTTAATAAACCTTTGGCCAGGCTAAACAAAAACAAGCAGATGGTATGAGTATAAAATCTGAAACACAAGAATGGAGACATCATAACATATTACATAGATATTAAAAGGATGCAAAAGAAATAGTATTAAAATGTGAGAGTGGCATACATCTATTTTAGTACTTTTAAAACTTTTTCTAATAGATACTAACATGAAAATTCTTTGAGAAAAACTGAATAATTGGACTTTAACAGTTTAATGGCAAGATATTAAATACCTTTTTCAAAATACTAATGTGCTGTTGCCAGTCAATGCTTTAATCAATGAAGTTTTAATCAACTGCCTTAGTTTCAGGAGCTAGATAAATAAACATGTGCCCTCCAGCATAAAAATAAATGATTTCTTAACTCTATTAGAAGGTTTCAAGTGACAATTAAAGATTTCTATAAAAAATATGAGAGGCCTAAATTGTTTCAACAACCAAATTTATCAAATATTTAGAGGAGAAGAATATGAACTATAGGCCAACTCCTTCAATAAATTGCAATGAAGGGAATGCTTCTCAACGAACTCCATCAGTCATCTTCTGTGTTGGTAGTTTCTGAGACCACTGTTGACTATTCACTGGAAGATATTGCAGTGTATATTTTTTATTTATATACTGCAAGCGTAAAAAATTGAAGAATCACAAACTGTAATGAAGATCATACATTATATTTCTAGAAATTCATAATTATCATTTGAAAGTTATGACAAAATAAAATGACATACACATGTACATATTGTAAACACAATATATATATAGTTTTATTGAGGTAAAATTTACCTAACATAAAATTATTTTTATATAACAAATATATATCTTTTATTCATATATAGATATATAATTCCCCATAAAATGGTAATTGGCTTAGTGTGCATGGAACAGGTATCCTGCTATTTTATTTTCTTATTGTCAAAGTGATGTACAGAGAGGTTACAGTTTCATATGTTAGGCCTTGGGTACATTTCTTATACTGTTTGTTACCTCTTCCCTCATTCCCCATCCCCCTTTCCCTCTCTCCCCATGACACATTCACTGTGTTGTGTAATAAACCCATTGTCTACTTCCAAATATTTCCATCATTCCCACAAAATAATAATTGAACTATTTTCCCCTAATTTTCCCTCACTGGAGTCTTTGACACCTATCAATTTATTTCTATTTCTGTAGAGTTACCTATTCTGAATATTCTGAAATAAACTGGGTGCTGGTGGCTCACACCGGTTATCTTAGCTTCTCATCAGGCTGAGATCTAAAGATAACAGTTATAAGCCAGTTTGGGCAGGAAAGTATGTGTGACTCTCACCTTCAATTAATCACAGAAAAAGCTTCATGTAGCACTGTGGCTCAGGTGGTAGAGTGCTAGCCTTGAGGACAAAAAGGCTTAGGGACAGCACCGAAGTCCCGAGTTCAAGCCCCAGGACTGAAAACAAAGAAAGAAAGAAATTATATAACATGTGACCATTTGTTCCACTAAACATGTTTGTTTCACTAAACATGTATACATCAACCTTTTGAAGGGGAAAATGGTACTGGGTTTCAACCTATGACGTTATGCTGGTGAGGCACATCTCTACTGCTGAATCACATCATCAGGTTACTAATAATTTTTTGGCTGAATAGTAGTTTCCCTGAAAGCAATACTATAATTCATTGCCTATTTGTCTGTTGATGGACATCTGAGCTGTATTTACTGTGCTGTATCTACCGTGAGGTGCTCTTCTCTAAACATACATGTACAAGTCCTTCCTGAACTGTGTTCAACAATTTGATACCTATCGGGAGTCATCTGCTATACCGTATCGTAATTTTATGCAATTCTCTACTTAGCTTATTGAAGAATTTCCACACTATTTTCCACAGGAGTTGAAGTATTTTCTGGTCCTACCAGCAACCAATGAATAATGGCTCCAGTGGAATAATATAAATAATATAAATATATAAATAATATATATAATTATATATATAATTGTAAACAGTTTGAAAACAAATTCATTGTGGTAAAATGTAAAGATACTTACATTTAATCCATAGAAGGGAAAGAGAATCACAGAAAGAGCAAGACAAAGGATGAAATAGTGCAAAAAAACGATACTTTACTAGACACTATGTTGTAAAGGGACCTTACAACTTGGTAAAAGGATTGGAGGAGGGTAAATGAGAGAAAATGAAGGGGGCTAATAGTGTTTAAAGAATGTACTCATTACCTTACTTATGTAACTGGAATACCTCCGTTCCTCACCCTTATAATAAAAAAAGAACATTAAAATGAGTTTTGACAAATCTATGTTCATGGAACTGAATCACAATCTATATATCACACATCCCCATATTAGCAACTGTCCCCATTTCTATGATACTCCTTTGTCCATTTTAGTTTTCTTCTTTTTTTGTTTATTTTTTTCTTTATTGTCAAAGTGTGATACAGAGGGGTTACAGATTCATATGAAAGGCAGTGAGTACATTTCTTGTTCTACTTGTTACCTCCTCCCTCATTTCCCCCCTCCCTCCCCCCACTTCCCTTCTCCTCCCAAGAGTTGTGCAATTGGTTTACAGCAAATGCTTTCTAAGTGTTGCTTTTTGAATGGTTTGTATTTTTGTTCTTTGTCTCTTGATTTTGGTATTCCCTCTCCCTTCTCCAGTTCTATTACCCGTATAGACAATATTCAGGGAACTAGGATGTAATACAGTGTCAGCGAGGGTACAGCCACAGGAAGGGACTACAAGAAAAACAAAACTAGACAAACCACTCAGTCAAACTAACAGACAAGGAAAAAGAGAAAAAAATAGTACAAGTTCAAATGGCATGTTGAGAATAATTACAACAGTGGTATAAGTCGTGTTTCTGTAACATGGAGTTCATTTCACTTGGCATCTTCTTATGTGGTCATATGGGTGTAGCTTTTGGGGTATTTTGGTGTTCTACTAGCCTATTTCTGTACTAGCTATTCTCTATGAGGGACACCATAGGGTTTATGTTTCTTTGGGTCCAGGTCACTTCATTTAGTGATTTCTTTCCAAGGACCAATGGAACAGAATTGAAGACCCAGAAATGAACCCACAGACCTACAGCTACTTAATCTTTGACAAAGAAGCTAAAAATATAGGTTGAAACAAAGACAGCCTCTTCAACAAATGGTGTGGGCAAGAATGGGTCAACATCTGTAACAAACTAAAACTAGACTCCTATCTATCATCCTGCACCAAAATCAACTCCAAATGGATCGAAGACCTGGAAATAAAATCAGACACCCTGAAAACACTACAAGAAATAGGAGAAACTCTAGGACTCCTTGGCACTGGAAGAAACTTCCTCAACAAAGGCCCAGAAATCCAACAAATCAAAGAATGGCTGGACAAGTGAGATTGTATCAAACTGCAGAGCTTCTGCAGGGCAAAGGGTATAGCTTCCAAGATAAATAGAAAGCCCACAGATAGGTAAAAGATCTTCACCAGCTATACAATGGACATAGGCCTGATATCTAAAATATACACAGAACACAAAAAGTTAAATTCCTCCAAAACAAACAAAGAACCAACAGCCCTCTCAACAAATAGGCTAAAGACCTAAAAAGAGACTTCTCTGAAGAGGAAATGAGAATGGACAAGAGTCACATGAAAAAGTGCTCTCTATCACTGGCAATAAAAGAAATGCAAATCAAAATGAGTTTCCACCTCACCCCAGTAAGAATGTCTATTATCAGGAAATCTAATAATAACAAATGCTAGAGAGGATGTGGCCAAGAAGGAACTCTACTACATTGTTGGTGGGAATGCAAACTTGTTCAACCCCTCTGGAAAGCAGTGTGGAGGTTCCTAAGAAGGCTAAACATAGAGCTCCCTTACAACCCAGCAACCCCACTTTTGGGCATCTACCCAAAAGGCTACAAGCAAGACTTCACTAAGGCCACCAGCACAACTATGTTCATTGCAGCACAACTTGTCATCGCTAAGACATGGAACCAACCTAGATGCCCCTCAGTAGATCAGGAAAATGTGGTACATACACACAATGGAATTCTATGCCACCATTAGTTTTCTTCCTAATTCCACCATTTTCTTGTACATCTCCTAGTTGATAAAAATATTAGAAGTTTTTAGTTTAGTGTTATTAAGAATAAAACCAGGATAAACTAAGCTCTATGCTCTGTGGTACTGAGATTTTGAATTCAGGGCCTTCTCCACTATTTGAGTTGTGGTCCTAATCTTTTTCTTTCTTTCCTTTTTTCTTTGCTTTTGTGACTTTTACATAGACTAGCCTAAGACCACATACTTTCTCCTCCACCTCTGGCATAGCTAAGATTACAAGTGTGCATCACTGAGCCCAGCTTGTTGCCTGAGATACAATTTTACACCCTTTTTGCCAGGGCTACTGTTGAACTACAATATATTTATCAAGTACTTGAGATTACAGGCCTGAGTTATTATGCCCGCAAAATAGCGTTCATTCTTTTTATTAATTTTTCTTCTCTTTAGATTTTGCCTTTATCTGGTGACATGATGTTGAATGTTTTAAGAAATAATTTTAGTCATTAGTTTTCTAAGCCTTTTGTACAATACCTGTTCAAGTCTCTGCTCACGCCTTCATTGCTTATTTTGCCATCTTATTTTCTATATGATGTTCTGGACAGAAATAGTTGTCATGTATGTATGTGCTATGGATTTCTCTCCCAGTGAATGGCTTGCCTTTTCAAATACTTAATGTTTCTATGTAGGAAGAAGTCCAGTTATAGAACCAAACTTATTAATGATATTAATTTATTTTTATCATTATATTTATATTTATATCATTATACTTATATCATTATATTTATATCATTATATTTATATCATTATATTGTATCATTTATAAAAGTGATGATTTTATTGATAGAGCATAATTTATAAGTATTTTTGTCATCTGTTTTTTTCTTCATTGTTAAGAAACATTTTCATAAGATAAAAAATATGCTCCAATTTTTCTTTCAGCAAATTCTATATATAAATGCAAGAAGATTGAAATTAAGTTATACGTATGTCCTGTGATCAGGGTTCATGCTTTGGTGCTCATGCTGAATCTTTTGTTTCAAAATCAGTTTTTTCACAATTTTCCATTTCCCATTGAATTACCTTAGAACATTTGTAAAACTATCAATCCATCATGTAGAGTTTTGTTTGAGAATTCTGTTTCATTTTCTCCTTTGACCCATAAGTTTTTCTAAGGTAAGAAACAGAATGTAAGTGTGCTAATGTCAGGAACAAGGAAAAGGTGTCACCATCAGTGCTGGTATTTAAAGCACATTGGAGACATGGCATAAAATATTTCATAAAATCATGCTTCATAACCAGCAAATGACCCCATTCCACAGGGGACACAGGCAATCACAGCTATAATATTTTTCAACTATAATTTTATCTCCTCTCGAATTTCATGTAAATGGAGCAAGGCTATATAGGCTTTTTTATTCATACTTTTATTATGAGAAAGCCAAGTGTATTTTAAAAACAAGAGGCAATGTGCAGTGGTAATGTCTATAGTGCTTTCTACTTGGTAGGTAGAAAAGTAGTACTTCTTGTTAGGCAGACATATAGAGGATCACAATTAGAGGCCACTCTAGGAAAAAGTTAATGTGACTCCATATCAGAAGAAAAGCAAGGAAGGGTGGTACACTCTTGTGGTATTAGGTACACAGCGGATACTGGGAGGCAAATCCATCTATGTCTCAGTTTTCTCCTTTGAGAATCATGACAATAGTGATTTCTAGCACATAAAATAACTTGTTCCAAACACTGACACAATCCACATTAAAAGTGTAAATTCTCAGATAGGTGGGTGCTGGTGGCTCACAGCAGTAATCTTAGCTACTGAGAAGTCTGATGTCTGAGGATCACAGTTTGAAGCCAGCCTAAGTAGGAAAGTCCATGAGTTTCTTACTTCCAGTAAACTACCAAAAAGCTGTAAGAAAAACCGTCATTTAAGCAGTTGCACACTATCCTTGAACAAAAAGGCTCAGGGATAGCACCGAGACCCCAAATTTAAACCCAGAGTGGTACCAAAAAATCTACCAGTAGACTTTCAGTAGGCATGGAGCAATAATGTATAATGTATTTAATGCTTTCAAGTCGTTCATGAAGTAATGAGATACATGGAAGATATGATCATTAGTAAATAGTATGAAGAGAATTCAATAAGAATTCAGAGCAAGAGTAGCCAGTCTTTTGGCTAATTAGCAAAGGTAGCATTTGGCAAGATATTCTGTAGATAGGAAAGTGTTATCCAAGCTAAAGTACAAAGGACTGGGCAGTGCAACAAAGTGGAATTTTCAAGGGCATAACTATGTGAGAGGATCTTGGGTATTGCTGAAAGCTGAGAAATAGAGACAGAAATAAATGACATGAGTCTAGAAGTTATAAGACAAAAACAAAATCCTGTCACATATTATACAGGTAGAAACATCTACTGAGTTGTAATGAGGTGAGGATTTGTAAGTGTCTTCCTGATGTATAACTGAATGTAAGACTTGAAAGTAGACATTCTGCCATTACAGTCAGAAATCTGAGAAATGCCCAATTGTAGACTGTGAAAGAGTGCCTGAGATAAAATAAACTTTTTTACATAACTGAATGAAAAAAAGGACAAACCTGGATATTTTATCTCCATGATAAGTTACACTTCCATTAGAAGTGCTAATTTTCTGGTCTAGTCAAAAGATTCAGCTTAAAACAAATAAAGTAGCAGCAATATCAAGCAGATGGAACGTCACCTTGTCCCTCTTCATGGCCAAGTTTATTAGAGCTGCTAATAGCCATAGGACCATAAAAGGGCCCATAGACCTCTTATTGGAAGAATAAAGTGAGGATAATGAGCATAAATTGAATAAATTGCATCTGGAAAATCAGAAATTATTTGAGAACTCAGTAGAAATTCGCAGGTTTTCTATATTTAAATCATCCTTTGTACTTAATCTATCATTTTAGTGTACGTTTTCTATATGAAATAAATGAACCAGGAATTATAACCAGGTAGGATGCAGTATAAATGGTAAATCAGATAGATTGAACCACAATGTGAAATCCATTTTCAGACATAGCTAAATTCCAACATCCAAGTGTTCATGTAGCTATTATTTCCTAGTAAGAAAATATAACTAGGATTTGCCATTCACAGACTTTTATAATGCTATGATAATGTAGGTGGGCTTTTTCTAGTCTCTTTCAATTTTTTCCTTTTATTAGTTTAGTAAAACTGTAACTCAGAAAATGCTGTATTTCTGTTCTAAAGATTAAGAATGATGGGATAAAATTAGAATTTTAGGTAGCTGAAAACCTTTTGCTTGTTGCTGAAGACTACTACCAGCCGAGACATATGAGTGTGTGTGTGTGTGTGTGTGATATATATATATATATATATATATATATATATATATATATTTTTTTTTTTTTGGCCAGTCCTAGCGCTTGGACTCAGGGCCTGAGCACTGTCCCTGGCTTCTTTTTTTGCTCAAGGCTAGCACTCTGCTTCTTGAGCCACAGTGCCACTTCTGGCCATTTTCTATATATGTGGTGCTGGAGAATCAAACCCAGGGCTTCATGTATACATGACAAGCATTCTTGCCACTACGCCATGTTCCCAGCTCTAAGAGTTGTTTTTCTTGTTTCCATAGGACATAACATGGCAGTGGGTAAGTTTGGGGTCACAAAACACCATACAGATTATTTAAGACGGGAAATTTGGAGCTGTTTCCCAGTTTTCCCACTTACTAGTTGGATATTCCATATTAGAATATTTATGTAGCCACTCTCTACTTGGTATTTCTCATTTATAACCAATGATAATAATGCTTACTCCACTTATTTGATGTTCGTTGACAAGCACTTAAGTCAATGCCTTGCACATGGTTTGTGATTAATACACATTTCCATTAATTTATGTTTATTTGCATAGATTTTCAGAAAGCATGTTTACCTATTGTCAAGCACAATATCCTTAATGTTTTTCCTGTCAAATTAACTGAATTCATCTGTCTCAGGCTGTCCAAGATTATTTTTTATTATAAAGGGCTTAGAAGAGGAATGTTTGATTTATAGAGACTGGAGTCATCTCTTTAATAAAGAATTTATTGACTTCCTCTTTCTCTTCTACCAGAATAGATTGTCTATTAATTCTTATTCTATATATGCAATAGATTTACTTAACTTAGTACTTGATGATTCTGGATTATACACACCTTTTCTCTCCTAGGTTCTCTATAGGTTCTTAACTTTTAGAATTTATTATAATAAAGGTCAACATTTATTCATTTCATAGTATCTGTCAGAGGTGTTGTTGAGTGGTTGACATATATAATCTTATTTATAGCCCCTTTTAACCTGTGAGCAAGTGGCTTAGTACTACTATTGCTGTCATTTTAAAGCTAAAGAAACTGAAGTTCAAAGTTAAATACACGGGGCTGCGGATATAGCCTAGTGGCAAGAGTGCCTGCCTCGGATACACGAGGCCCTAGGTTCGATTCCCCAGCACCACATATACAGAAAACGGCCAGAAGTGGCGCTGTGGCTCAAGTGGCAGAGTGCTAGCCTTGAGCGGGAAGAAGCCAGGGACAGTGCTCAGGCCCTGAGTCCAAGGCCCAGGACTGGCCAAAAAAAAAAAAAAAAAAAGTTAAATACATTAAACAATGTCGATAATTCATAATTAATAGAACTGGTGTCTGCATTCATGTTTGTTCTAAGGCCAAACATCTGGGGCCACAAGTACATGGACTCTGCTATTTCTGTCTTAATTTGTACTGTATTAAATAAATAACATTCATATAAATATATGTATACATATATTCTGGTTTGCACACTGTAGTTTCTCATCAAATGTCTTCTATATATTTCATATGTATTTTTTACTTCAAATCTCATGTCCTATTCTAAGATTCCCCTTCATAACCATTACATAGGTTGCTCTATCCATCATGTTTCTTCTGTTGTGACTATTTAAACATTCTACTGCATTATGAGCCTGTCTAATCTACTATAAATTAGGCCAATTAAAATCTCAATTGTTGTCACTTGTGACAATTTGTATGGTGCTAGAGGACTTACACTAAATGAAAAAAGCCAAGAACAGAATACAAACACAATGAAATCTCACACATACATAGTATCTGAAAAGCAGTATTGTAGTTACCAGAGACTGGGGAGCACTTTGGAGGGAGAAGGAGGATGAGGAAAAGCCATTCCACAAACCTTAGTGGTAGTTAGACAGAATAAATACATTTTTGCATTCTATTGCACAGTGTAGTGACTATAGAAAATAATGTACAATATTTCAGGAAATTTGGAAACAAGAATATTGAAACTTTCCTGTAAGAAATAAAAAATATATTTGAGGATATTCACAGATTTATCTTGATTTGAACCTTTTATGATGTATACAATATTGAAGTATTGTTTGGTAATTCTTCCCCAAAATTCTCTGTTCTTTTCTACAAAAAAATATTCCTACAGTTTACTTTTTATTACTTTAAAAAATCAGCAGCTAAAATTTTATGCATGAAGTTATGCATAAACAGAACATACTGTCTATATATGTAATTTTATATATGTATACGAACACTCAAAGCCATGTATGTGACTATATGTTTATGTTCATATCTGTGCATGCAAATATAAGCCTGAATGTGTGTACACCCTCAAAATGCCAGGCTCAGGTCACCTCCCCTGGCGCGGGGGTTCACGCTCTACTCTACTCCAATCGCTCCCTTTCTTACCCTCTCCCCTGGTCACCCGTCCCGCAGGTAAGGCCAGAGAGGAGTGGGGGGGCTCAGGAAAGACCTCAGGTGCACGCGGCCGTACGAGATCGCTTTACCTCCCTCCTTACCCTTGAAGAAAGCCAGGCGTACGTGGATCTCGGAGATGCTTCAAGAGCAAATCTGATTTAATAAGGGAGTGGCTAACAGTTGATATAGTAAGGGGCGACGAGAGAAGGGGGTCATTGACCAGAGAGCTGGCGATAGGCTGGCGAGCTTGTCATAGGACCCCCTCATGAGCTAACGTCACTTGGATAGTGCCACCCCAGGGGCGAAAAGCCTGCGAATGGGGAGCACATGGGCTGGCGAGAAAGTTGGGGGGCTGGTCGCAAAGCCAGTTCTTCTGGTTCCGGACCCAGAGAATTGTGGCCTGCTTCCGCATTCCCCCAGTGCTGGGAGAAAGGGCGGCGTCTCAGGAGCGCTCTCCATTGCCCTTACCCCTCAAGGCCAAAGCTGAACCCCAATACACCCTAGGCAAGTAAGATCCCAAACCACATATGACTCTCTATATCCATCTATTTCATTTTTTTCCAAATGGCTAGTATCCAACAACATGTTTATTTGTTTTGTTTATTGACTCACTGCCCCAACCTATAATCTCCACAAGGATAGGGATGGTTTTTTCCTTTTATTTCTGAATAATTATTTATTTATTGTTTAAGTGATGTACAGAGGGGTTACAGTTTCATGCATAAGGCAATGGGTACATTTCTTGTATAATTTGTCACCTTCTCCCTAATTTCTCTCTTCCCCTCTGCCCCTTTTCCTCTCCCTGCACTCCACCCCCCATGAGTTCTTCAGTTGGTTTACACCAAATGGTTTTGTAAGTATTGCTTTTGGAGTTGTTTGTCTTTTTATCTTTTCTCTCTTGATTTTGATATTCCTTTCCCTTTAAGACTTGTTCCATGTTTGTTATTGATTTTACATTAAGACTGAGAAATTGAAAAAAAAAAAAAAAACAGCACAAGGTGGTTACGAGGGCTGCTCTGAACTCAGATGGCTAGGAATTTACACACGTGTGTGTAAAGCTATATGTACATAAGTGCTACATGCATACACACATATTGGTGAATTAAAAAATACATGATCTCAGAGAGTTAAAATTTTGAGGTGAGGGGCTGGGAATATGGCCTAGTGGCAAGAGCACTCTCCTCTTATACATGAAGCCCTGGGTTCGATTCCCCAGCACCACATATATAGAAATTGGTCAGAAGTGGTGCTGTAGCCCAAATGGCAGAGTCCTAGCCTTGAGCCAAAAGAAGCCAGGGACAGTGGCTCAGGCCCTGAGTCCAAGGTCCAGGACTGGCAAAAAAAAAAAAAAAAAAAAAATTAGAGGTGAGAAAATTGAACATCTATCCACATTTTACAGGTGGTCTCCCATCCAAGTACTAACCAGGCTCAACCCTGCTTAGCTTTCAAAATCAGATGGGATTGGGCGTGTTCAGGGTGGTATGGCCGTAGACTCTATCTATATTTTTAAATATACAATAGCCTGTTGTTCATTCATATAAACATATTATATCAATAGCATAAACCATTGAATTTTTACACAATTTAATAAAAATAGAAGCACTTATAAAGCTATATTGGAGAAGCTTTATCTCCCTCTGCCCTTTTGAATATTGCTTATTAATATAAAGCCATTTCTGTTATGGTTTAGAATAGTCAACTATTCCCAAGTTGCCAAGAAATTTTAGCAACATATAATTTGACCTCTCTCTCAATTTCAGTGGATACCTGAGCGATTGTAGTTGGCAAATAAACAAATCACACCCCCCCTTACATATTTTGTGAATTTACTTTAGTCAAGTGTTTTTTGGACTATGTGGACAATAGAAGATTTAGAAAAGAAGGATTCTAATTCGTTTTCCACCATTTTGTAGATACAAGATGATTCTTTTTGAACAGGAGTTTATTCATGTTTAAAATGGGAACCATTTTCCTTTTGTAATGAAGATAGCACAAAGATCTGGAGTATTAATTGCTATATAAATTGTTCTAATAACATGCAGGTGGTATCCCTAACCAAACACATTCACACACAATTCTCAATTTGTATCAATCCATTTTGTTTCTAAGACCATATTTGCTACTGATCTAGCATTAAGACTGAGAAACTGAGAAATTACCACCAGGTGGTTATAATGGCTGCTCTGAACTCAGGCTGCTAGGAATTCACATTCCTTTAATCCCAGTACTAACTCTTGAGCTACCCTTGACAGTGTCATGATGGAACCATCTAAAGATATAAAGAACCTAATGAAACTTCACTCTCTATTGGTTTCAGAACATGATTATATTTTTCTGAAATCAGATCATATTTAAGTTTGTGTGGCTTCACTAAAATTTCAAGAGTATTTTCACAGGTTGGTTTTAATTTATCATGATGAAGACTAACCTATTTCTCATCTTCTGTTTCTGACTACAGTCTTTATTTTCCTTTTTAAATAAGGGAAAACATTTCCTTTGTAAGATGTGGGAAATAGATTTGTACTTTTTAATAGCTATGTTCTTGTCAGTTTAGAAGCTGCCAAAATATGTCACAGATTCAATTCCCCATGCTCTCTCTTCCAGACGAAGAAGAGGATGGAGGCCCTTTGTTCTATGATGGATGTGAGTGATTTTCTGAACAAGCACTGCTTTTCTTTCCAGGAGGACATAGTTAAGCATATCAACTCTGATACACCTCCTTTAACAATTTCAAGTCGGGCCCTGCTACTTTAATAACCAACACCTGGTTAAGATTCCGGTTCCATTGAATTTAGTTTGCTGTAATGAGCCCTGAACATCAAGCATGGTGCGAACAATGCAATTAATCACCAAATTGGGCTCAGTTTCAATAACATGAAAAACTGTCAGGTTTTTTTTCTTCAGAAATAATATTTCCTGTAGAGGAAAAGGTAAGGTTTTAGTATTGAACAAAGAAAAGTCCTTCTCTTTAAAATAATGTCAGTTGTCAGCAGGCCACATGAAGATGAGTGTATAAATCAAATACCTATGCCATCTGTTATAGAAAATTAACAGGAATTAGGTGACACACATTCCAAAAATATATTTCTTCACAGCATGCATGAACGTATCTCAAGAACTGCATTTTTGAAGCCATATGTAAGAATTTATTATCAATTAGGAAATTCCATCCCTTAAAAAATAAGGGCAGAAGAATGAATTAGGTAAATGAATAGAATTCAGGCAAGAACGCATTGTATATGCCACAGAACTGAGAAAAAGATGTTGAAGGAAAAACACAGATCGAGATGCATTGTACACATAAATTGCTTTGTTAAATGGGAAAAATCAATGCATAACCTAAAAATTAGGAAAAGTGAGGGAAGGGCTGTTGGTAGAAAGGGTGAGTATGAATTTAAAAGCAGTGACATTGATCAAGTAATACTAATAACACTGTATCCATAAACTGGTCTATTGAATGGCATCTCCTTTACATGACTAGCTAAAGAAACATATTTTAAAAACTAAAAAATTCACTGTCAAACTTCTTTCCAGGTGACTGGCAAACACGTACTTGCACATGTATGAACACACATTCATATGTGCACATATGATTGAATGTCATGAACATGGGGGAACCTGAGGTCACTTGTTTTATGGTATAGATCAGACTTCGCAACTCCAAACAAGAAAAAGAAAAGCAATGGCTCAGGAGCTACAAGAGCATTGCATAGAGTTTGTTCTAAGACTTATGGATTGTAGTTATCATGAGTACAAATAGAATCATTTAGTTTAGTCATTGTATTTCCTTTAGAAATATTTGTGAAAATAAGGAAACAAAAAAATTATAAAGATTATTTTTTATAAACAGGTGCATAAAGGAGTTCTCTTCTTTCTACTGTCCTATTTGTGTAGAACCTGGCTAGTTGTCTTGGAATTGACACTGGGCCTACATGCTTATGGCAGCTTGTACTTAGAAGACACTTCACTAAGGACTGTCATTTGAAAAACAGGTGCAATGCAGCCCACCTGCAAAATTAGTTTATATGCATGTTTCTGGTAATACTATAAACAAATTGAACATCTCAGTAATAGTTATGCATTTTTCATAGACCCCTCTGTTCTATAATAGCAAACCACTATTTTTCATGCCTAATTTAGCACCCATTTACTGTGTAGATTCTGTCCTTTCCACTTTAACAACACTGTAAAGGGCCACAATCTTTTATAGCGTGAACAAGTTTTTGAGATTAAAAATGACACTGTTTCACACACTTTGCAGACAAGTTTATATGGTTGCATTCCTGATTTTAATTTAACATAGTCTTGAACCACTTACTTTTTTCAATTTCCACCAAAGTAACTGGGCAAGAAATCCAAATGATTGAAAGTAGTGATAGATGCTAAGGATGGCCTTGAAGCATTTAAAATACAGTTTAGAGCTGGATTTTGATGATGGAATAATTCCAGGGTGTCTGGAATGTTCTACTTTGTTTAGCATAAGTAAACAGTATGTAAGAGTTATGTTTAAATATAAAAATAAAATAAATATAAAACAATAACCTTTGGTTAGACAGTAGGAATGATGTCCTTGGTATTATATTACCATAGTGGCACTTCAAACTTTGTAAAATGTGAATGATTCTATTCCTTGACAAGACAGTATAGGATAGTTAAATATTAGATCTGTCATTTTATGCCTGTGAGAAGAACTTGTTGTCAAAATAAGAAAGGTCAAACAATTTGCCCAAAGCTATACAGCTGATATATTTGACTTTGGCTTTCAAACTGGGGAAGAGATGGATCTTAATACTTGTCCTCACAGCAAGACATCAGACTTTCACTTTTTAATTTTTTTACATTTTGTGTTGATTTAAAATTGTTTCAGTATTTTCTGGACCCAAATGTGGACTTTTCCAACTCATGTGTAAAATCTAAGATGAAATGTATAAGATAATCCCCATTATTTCTAGATCATTCTTTTTACAGTGGTTTTAGAATGGCTGGGGGTCTTCTTTCAGCTTCTTTCAGCTGCATAGCAACTTGACCTGTTAAACCTGATAAAGTAATGTATTGTGAGGAAATGGGAATTCGTTTTTGTGATTTGATAAGTTGTCATCATTCCTTGCTTATTAAGGTCTGTCACTTCCCATCAGCCTCTAGCATAGTTGCAGAAGAATGAAACTGGAGGAAATGGAAGATTTCTCGTTGACATAATCAGTGTCATAGGAAAAATACATCCAGTGTTTCGATTTTGAAATTAGTCATGCTTTCTGGAGTTACAACTCTAATCATATCCATTTCAATTTAATTTCAAAGACAAAATGAATATTTTCTTTTACTCCAGAAATAATTGTAACATTACTGTAACTCCAGACTTTGAAAAAAATCTCAAAAATTCTGTTGTTTACCAAAGAGCAATTGTTTTAAGAGCTTTTAGAATAATCTCATGACTTTAAGGAAACTTGTGGCCTCTTGTGCAAGCCATAGCCCCAATATGATGTAATTCTGAGCAACAGATGTTATTAAATGTGGAAAAATAAAATGCTGAGTGTGAATCACAGTCATGGGTGCTTTATGTGTTTTCACAGGTGTTAGTCTTTTTCAGGAATTTCCTTCAAGTTTAGTTAATGTGGTTTTTATGATGTCTTAATAAATGCTTTAATATTCGTTAAGATACTAATAAGGACTACTTTAAAACTCAACTTTTTTACTTACTTGCTGAGGAGAGTAAGCCTTGAGTATATCAGGTAACTGTGTCTCTCAGCTTAGATAATGGGGTCAACCTCATACACAGATCTTAAAGTGCTAGAATATTTCTTATAATATCTGGCATTTGTCTACCATTGCAGTTTCTCAAAGCTTATAAACTTCATGGAAATTACCTCAATAACCAATTTACAGTGTTTCAGATGTAGGTACAGGATAAAACATTTCAAACCCTACATGAGAGAAAATTCTGGGATGTTTTCCTTTCTGAACTTTGGCTTCCAGCCCTGGATTACTTAAGCAATCCAATGTTGAGCTCCAGGTTGTGATAAGTATGTGTTAAATCTTGCATGGAATATAAATTGAAATGACTTTATTTTTGAAAGTAGTTCATAAGAATTTGTAAGAAATGTTGCTAATGAAAAGCCTTATAGCCATCAAATATATTTCTCTATTTCAATCAGCCAACATACTTGAAGTATCCAAGCAATACTATAACCCATCTTGTAAAAGCAAACTGTGTAGGTAAAATATACAGTATATTCTATGTCGTAAAATCTATAGGTGGCAATAGTATCCACCTTCCTTACCACTCGCTATCACATGCTTTAAAATTTTACTGCATACAGGAGTTCATGGGTGAGAAAATGGCAGCCCAGATGTAGCGTTTTTTTGTTTAAGCCATTATTCTCTGAATATTATGCACATATATTTATTTAATCATCAGGATCCAATAAATATTTTTTGTGATTTATTTTTTCTCAAGGATGTCACTCTGCCAACTTGAGCCACAGCGCCACTTCTGGCCTTTTCTATAGATGTGGTGCTGAGGAATCAAACCTAGGACTTCATGTATATGAGGCAAGCACTCTTTCCAGTAGGCCATATTCCCAGCCCCCAATAAATACTTAATAAAAATGATATACCCACTCATACTAAAGCAACATTGTGTGAGAACCTGATTCTGTTGCCTGACCTCATGTCCATTCATGTCACTCCTATCAATCTCATTCTCTATGAGACTCAATAAATGATTCTGGTAAATATTTAGACTGTCTCCTTAATTTTGGTCATTATATTTGCCCCACAATATAGAAAAATGTCTGACTAGTGTCATGGTTTTCTAGAGGACAAACAGTTTTAGCTCTAAATACAAAAACTTAACTCAAAGTTGGAAACACACACACACACACACACATGCACGCACACACACACAAAATTGTAAACAAATACATCACCACTTAGATATTTGTAGAAGATGAAGGCCAATGTGTTTATTAACAGAAGCTGTGTGCCTTTCTGTTACTGAATTGGGTGTCATTCTACATACTGATAATTTTGTGTCTATTGTAATAATCTTATTTTCCAAAACACTTTATGTTTAGTTAAAAATTTCACTGATTTTCTCTAAAGCCCTGGCCACTGAATTTTTTAAAAATCCAAGAATCTTATGCCAATCTTTCCAAACAATTTTATTAACAAATTCTAACAATGTGTGTGCCTTCCCTTTATGGTAAAACCAAAACACTCAGTACACAACCTTTGCCATCCTCTCAAAAAATGTCATTTAAGAACTAAGAGAACTGGAGAAGCAACCAATTTAGAGTTTATATTTGTCAACTCCTATAAATTGGAGATATTTTTATTACTCAGGGAAAAATGGTTGCTATGAAGTCTGATGTGGAAAATACAAATGAAAAAGAATTTTCTTGCATGTGTTTTTAGGTATATCCTACCAGTTTAATAGTGTTGACAAAACTACTCTTTTCTTTGCTGGTACTAAAGTTTGAATTCAGAGTATCCTGCTTGTGAGACTAGTGTTCTAAGACTGAGCCACACATTCAGCCATGCAACTCCCGAATTCTTTTTAGAATCAAGGCTTACTTCCTGCCTAATCTGCATTATGCCTACTGCAGACTTCTCACAGATGCTAGCTAGGATCACAGATATGTACCACGATGTCAAGTTTGTCTCCATTGAAATTGAGTATCCTAGACTTTTCTTCCTCATGTAGCCTAAAATGGGTCCTCAGCTTCCTGCATAGGTTGAGATGGTAGGCAGATATCACTGTGTCCAGTTCTTTGACGAGGAAGAGAATTGAAAACTTCTTGTGCCTATCTGGCTTCAAACCATGATATTCTTATCCTCTGCCTCTCAAATAGCTAGAATTACAGGCTTCAACCACTGTCCTGGGAGATTCTTTAAGGTTGAGTCCCTTCATAGTCCTTGACAAAAAAAAAAAAAAAAAAAAAAAAAAAAGAAAAGAAAAGAAAGAAAGAAAGAAATTTGCTAAAATGAGTCTCTTCTGTCATATATTCCGATTCGTTCTCTGTCTCGGTACTTGTCTAATGTTCCTTATTTCTGTCTCTATGTCTGTGTCTGTCTGTGTAATTGGCTCCCCTCTCTCTAATTTTCTTTCTATTACTCTCTTATGAATATTTTAGAATGGAAGGTATCCACTCTCAAGGGCTCTAAATATTTGTAATTCTTTCTATTTTAGAAATTTTTTGTTTCAGTCTAAAGAATTGACATCATGCTGCAAAATTTAAAAAACTTGTCCCCTACTATAAAAGCTCAAAAGGTTTTATTTCCATTCATTGTTCAAAACAGAATTGAAATAGACAGATCTTGTGTGAGGTTTTGAAATGATTTTAAGATGTTCCCTTTTCTTTCTATTGCACAAAGAAAAAATAACTTCCATCATCTAGAATACAGTTGATGAATTAATCATTGACACATACAGATATACACATATGCTGAATTTTAAAGATTAGGGCTTTAAGTGAGATCATGTTTCTCAGTTACTCTACATGTTGATGTAGTGTAGGGATTGCTTTCTGAGTGTAATTACCAGCTATTTCCAAGAGAGAGCAGTAGTGAATTGCATTATTTGTCGTGGCTGTGTAGTTTTACTCAAAAGTACTCATTTTCATTTTCAACTTTATAACCTTTCAACCTATTGACCATGA
Organism: Perognathus longimembris pacificus; assembly: GCF_023159225.1. NCBI lineage: Eukaryota > Metazoa > Chordata > Mammalia > Rodentia > Heteromyidae > Perognathus > Perognathus longimembris. Next base: position 56,616,546 of record NC_063167.1, read on the forward strand.
AAAATGCTCTGACACAACGTGACACATATAAATGTTTAAAGTCCAAAGGGTAATTATCTATATTCATACTTAAAACTGTGCCTTGATTTCACAATAGAAACCATATGTTCACTCCAAACACTTTCAATAGGTTAAATAACACACAGATTAACCCTGAGTTAGTTTACTGGTTAAAATAATAGCAGCATCTTCTTCCAATTCAGTAGTTCATTTATCATCTCTGATCAAGGTACTGGACATGAACCTTTAAGATTTAAAAGCTTAAGCTTAAAAGGAAAAAGAAACAAGCAATAGAGCTTACAGATGTTTAAATATCCTCTTACCTGACCTTAGCATCTTCTTATCTGCTCAGATACTTAGTCGCTTCTTTTGAAAATTATTATTAAAATTACATTCAATTTTATATAATAGCTAAAAAAATTGCTTTTTCAAGTGATGAAAACAATAACTTGTTGACTTTTCCTTCACATTGTACTATATGATAGGCAATTTAGAACAATTGTTGTTTTTATTAAATGCAAATAGTCTTGACTACAACCAGAGAAGGTGGTCAACAAAGAAGAATGCAGAACTCTGTCAAAGCCAAGCCCAGGTCAGATAATCAAGTAGTACTTCTGGAAGGAGTAGTTTTGGGACTAAATCATGAGAAGAATACGATATATACAATATTACCACCCTTGCAATAATTGATTATTCTGAAACTTTGAAATCACTATAGTAGAAAATTGCAATCAGAAAAAAAGCCGGTGCTGGTGACTCACATCTGTAATCCCAGGAAACTGTGAGACTCTTATCACTATTAAACTACTCAACAAAGCCGGAAATGGTGCTGAAGTAGAGAACTTGCCTCAATCAAAGAAGCTCAGGGACAGTTCCCAGGCCCAGAGTTCAAGCCCCATGACCATCAAAAAAAAAAAAAAGAAAGAAAGAAAGAAAGAAAGAAAGAAAGAAAGAGAGAGACAGAGAAAGAGAGAGAGAAAGAAAGAAAGAAAGAAAGAAAGAAAGAAAGAAAGAAAGAAAGAGAAAGAAAGAAAGGAAATGAAAATTGTACATTCTGAAAGCAAAGGAGAAACACAAAGGGAAAAGATTTGTCAGGGAGGAAAAGACAGACAAATGATTTCAGCATGTGCCCACTCTGTGTGTGTTAAGCCAGTCACCAACCCCTACTTTCTTTACTTTGTAATGCCACAGTTTCTTGTCAAGCCACAGAAGAAATCAGCTCCAGTGAACAGATGATGGTCTCTCTCTCTCTCTCTCAGAAGGAAGCCTTCTCTCAGAAAGTGACATTTTCTTTCTGCATATCCTCTTCAAATCCCACTGGAAGCAGAGAGCAAATACTGATAGAACCTGGAGGCCAGGGGCTGCTTGCTAGATATCTTGTTCTGATCACAGTTGTGCAATTTTTGTAACTGTACAATTGCCTGGAATTGTCATGCTTGTATACAAAAGCAATGCCAAGGCTATGGGAATTGAGGAGACTGTATTCCCCTTGAATGTAAGTCTCAGCTTCACAGGCCAAAGAATGCACTCCAGTGGGGGCTTTGACTGAAAAATGCACCTTCCCTTGCAATATAAAAGCCAGATCCTAGGGTTGTTAGAGAATAATCTCTCCTTCCTTGAAGCAAGAGACATTCTAAAACATGGCGGCTTTGCAACTGTCACCAGCCAAGTTGTGATTAAGAAACAAACAGTACCATTCACCCAGAGAAAAACTGGCTCTCAACAATTTAGGGTCTATATGTGACTTTTCTTATTTTCTCCTTATATACCTTTTTGTTATGTACGCATCATTTAGCATAAAGATACCTAACAAATCGCTTCTCTAGGATGCCAGAAAGAAATGTGAAAGGTATTTCATTTTTAATATCTCAATGACTTCCTAGTCTTCACGTTGTCAAAGTGGAGGTTGTTTTGGGAAAACGTATGCTTGAGATCTAGTGTTATTTATCAACAGGACTCTGAGTGTGTACTTGTGAAGAGAAATTCTTAGCACCTGCTTTGGAGAAAAACATGAGTCTTCTATCTTAGTTCCAGTAACAGAGAGTTAACTGTAAGACTGCAAGGCTTTAAAATTTACCTGCATCCCAAGTAAGTTCCCAGAAGTGGCGTGGGCAAATTTAGAGGTGGCAAAAACCATTTAAGTTGCATTATCAGCTCATAGTGATGAAAGGCCAGTAGCAGGACCAGGAAGAGTGTTTCATTAAACTTTCCCATTGGTGAGTTAGCACTTGAACAGGAGAAATGATACATAGATAATGTTAATATGAGAAATGATACATAGATAATGTTAATATGAAAAATGATGCTTGGCAGATCTGACAAAACTTGCAAGTAGTTTCTAAAATGGAGGGGAAGAGGTGTTGGTGTTCCATTTATATGTTAAAAGAAATTGAAACACCTATGAACTACAGACAGAAATATTTATTTTATTAAGTTTACTCTTCTGACCTTGTTTACAGAATATAGAGGAATTACAGCTGCATTACCAGGAAAGTTAGATGTTGAGCAATAGGGTTCTCCTCAACAACAACAAAAAAATAAGGAAAAAGGAATTTCAGAGGATCATTATTCCTTGGCAGGACTGGTGTTTGTTTCAGAGACCAAATGCAAGCACAGAGTATCATTGTTTGAAGTGGTCATGGTAAAAAAAAAAAGTCAGGTATGAGAAGGTAAAATGTAGCATACATACACCTAGTTCAGCATTCTAGCAACAATATTCTCTGAGGTTGCTGCTGATTTAGTTTTGCTCTTTGGGGGAATTAGAATCTTAATTACGATCCTTCCTTAATTTTGTCTTTATCGTCTTCTTGTATTACAGCATTCTGAAAGTTTGGACTTAATACAAACTCAAAAGGGATTTTTAATGACAATTATGCGTTTTAATGCATGTATTACTTAAATGTAAATATATGTAGTAATCGTAAAGAAAGCTTTTGAATTTCTGATGTGGACTTATTTTCTCCCCAAGATCAGACTCCAAAAATCCTCACCACTGAAAGTGAAATATCTAATCTTGAATTCTCTGATGTTTTTTCCTTTTTGTCCTGACCTAATTCCTGTGTGCCATTTGGTTCTGCATTCCTAGTCTTGGCAAAGTAAATGCTCAATGTTAAATTCAGTCGATAAAGAAGTACTGCTCCTTTCCAAAGTGCTCAGAAAAAAATGCTGGCTGCTGCTTTTCTTGTTAACTGGGAAGCTGCTTTTTGTCTACAAGTTGACTTGAAGCTTTCTCTCCAGCCTGCTCTGTTTGTCTGTGTTCTTTCTACCACACTGGAGGAAGAAGTGATCTGATCCCCATGGTGGAAGACACACTTCCTTGTTGGAGACAAATGAAAACAGATCTCCTACTGGGGGCTGGGGGAGCGGCTTGTCATTTCCTATGTAACAACATTAAACATATTTCAGAGGAATGCTGCTGGGGATATTAAGGTTTACTTACTCTGTACTCTAAATCACTTGGGACTGGAGTCAGTGTGACAGCGACAATGACAGAGGAGTGGGGTAGGAAGTGTTGATGTAAAAAGAAGCTGTGCAGAAATGTCAAATTTGGATAAATTTACTTAGTGTTAATTTAGCAACAACTGTCCAGATGTAATGGGATAAATATTTTCATGGTGTTAAAGATGTGTTAGTTATAAAACATGTTTCGAGGGAGCTAACAGTCGAAAACAAAAGGAGAAAAAGTAGAAAAGCATAATCAAAGTTACTATGGAGGAACTAGTGAAGATGGGGTGAAAGGTAATGAGAGAATTCTTCTTGGAAGAAGCAGTGATTGACTTGATCTCTAAAGGTCTCAAAAGAAGTTGAGGGTAAAAGAAAGGAATTTGAGGCTCTGAAAGAATGAGTATTACAATGGTTGTAAAATGTAATATGTAGTTCCATTTGATTAGTGAAATCTTATATGAGAAGTTTGGTGGAAAACAATTTTATGAGGGAAGTTGAAATTTTAAAAAATGTTAATAGAAACCTAGAAGAGTAATTTTAATGTTATTTCCTTGAGTAAACTTTCTTAACTTTGGATTGTTTCTACTGGAATCTCTTAGAATGTTTCTTTAATAAGCATATTCTATTTAGGTTTATGGGCCTGGAAGTATACCCTGGTCATGCAATGGTCCTTGTAACTCTGAGATTATTATTCTCGATTCTCACTTTTTCATATACAAATGTTATTATGTCCTCTAAGGGTCAAGGAATACTCATCAAAGAAGTAGAACAAAGTTACTGAAGTTTTTCTTTCATCCAAAATATAGTTACCAAATTCCTGTTATAGGTCAATTCTCTGCTGGTGATATAGTGCTGAACAAAAAACAAAACAAAAAAAAACACTCTTTTTAAAATTTAATTATATTGTCAAGGTGACATACAAAGGGTATCAGTTACATACATAAGGTAGTGAGTACATTTCTTGTCAAACTTGTTACCTCCTCCCTAATTTTTCTCCCACTTTCCCACCTCCCCAACCCTCCCCTTAGTTGTACAGCTAATTTCCAATATATTATCTTATAAGTATTGTGTTACATTTGGTTCACCTTCTTTACTCTTTGCTTCACCATTTTTATGTTCCCCTCCCTTCTCTAATTCAGATAAACATATATACAATACCCGGGCTACCAAAATAAAATACTGTGACAATAGGGGATAAACCATAGGATAGAAAAACACAAAAGAAAAGAAATTTCACATGGTACATTGAAAGTAACAACAATGATAAACCACTTGTTTCCATATCTTGGAGTTCATTTCGCTTAGCATCATCTTATGTGATCATATGTACATTGTCATTGAGGTATTGTGATCATCTGCTAGGACTATCCTAGACATATACTAATTATTACCAATGAGGTGAAACATATAGTCTATGTTTCTTTGTGTCTGGCTCACTTCACTTGGTATATAAGTCCATTTCCCTTTGAATAGAGCAATGTCATTCTTTCTGATAGAAACAGAATTCCATTGTATAGTATGCCACATTTTCTTGATCCATTCATACCGAGGGACATCTTGGTTTCCATATTTTAGCTATGGTAAATAATGCTGCAACATGGTTATGTTGGTAGCTTTAGTATGGCCTTGTTTGTGATCCTTTGAGTAAATCCCCAGAAGTGGGGTTATTGGAAGAAAAGAGGTATATGTGATATTAGAGTAAGTTTGTAAAAATCTCAAATGTCATGATTAAAAATCAGCTTCAGAATATGGTTAGATTCTGCAATATCAATATTCTGTTCCCAGTTTTGTCTTAATTGAAGCACAAAAATTTGTTGAGCCGTTCCATTCCAACATTACAGCTACAGGAAAAATTAACATGTGGACTCTCATAAAAGAAACAATGAGCTCTACAGCAGTCATTTGGCCAAAAGTCATTTTTTTTGGTGTAGTTACCATTAATGTTAATTTTCAAGGAAAATCAAGACATTAAATCAAAACACAACAACAAACACTTCATCAAGGAAGTCAGACCACTAGATTTGAGGAATGTTACCCTCCACTAATTGTCTGTGAAGATCAAATTCAATGTTCACCAGCAAATTACAGGGATTTTTTAGAATTCCTCATAGGAAAAATAACCTATCTGAAAAATTATAGTATTAAACAACAAATCTGATTTCTTGGGCCCTTCCAAAGTTTGATGTGTCCACTTATTTGAGGAAGACTTTTCTCTTTTGTGTTACAATCCAGAATGTTTGTCCTAAAATAGAGTTTCATAAACACTAGCTTTAACACATAAGCACAAAGTTATGGGTGTATGACAACAACTGAGCTTGGCCTATGTATTTTGAGAACATAAGATGGCTTTTCTATAAAAGAAACCTCAGAGCTCTTCATTTTAAGTGGAATTACAAACTTTTTTTCTTTGCCAGTCCTGGGGCTTGAACTCAGGGCCTGAGCACTGTCCCTGGCTTCTTTTTGCTCAAGGCTAGCACTCTACCACTTGAGCCACAGTGCCACTTCCAGCTTTTTCCAAATATGTGGCACTGAGGAATCAAACCCAGGGCTTCATGTATATAAGGCAAGCACTTTACCACTAGGTTATATTCCCAGCCCCTACAAACATATTCTTTCACCAGGCTCAATAGGCTACAAAGCATATTCCTAAGTAATACATTGAACTGAATTTTCTGGATAGAATTACTGAATACTGCTCATTTTAACACCTGAGAAATCTTGCCAAAGAGAACAATTTTAAACTCATTGGTGTTGATGTTAAGTTGTTCTGTCTGACAGTAATTAGCCAAAAGTGTTTACTGCTTCTTGAAATTGCTCCTACCATAATAGTATAAAATCATGTCAACTCTAGAGGTAAGGGTGTTCCTTCTTTTAGTGTGCAGGTGGTCTTGTGCAACTCAACTACAAACACTCTAGCTATCTTCATATAAATTAAAGAGAAGAACCTCAGCATCATCCTTTACAGCGACAACAGCAACAAACAAAAACCAAAGAGCTGGAATTGGAATGAAATCAGTTCAGAGACTCTTTCTTCTCATTCTTCTCTTTCTGCTTCTGGCAATAATCCTATAATACAGAAATTGAAGAAGGATAAATATTCAAGGTGCTATACTGAGATCAACATTTTGGTCTACAGGCAGTTCTTGTGTGCTTCCTGCTTATTTTAGAAGAGCCTGACACTCTCAGGAAGATAACAACATTGTAGGCACTGGTCTTGTTATTGCAAGTATCTATGGTTCTTACAGTAGCAATGGACCATGATAAGTGTGAAGACAAATGTTAATGAAAGAGCATTGAAGGCTCTGCAGTCTTACACTGTTCTTAACTTGGGGAAATGAAAAAAATGTTTGTAGTTTGATAAGTAGTATGAAATTTTTTATAATACAGAAGCAGCAAAGTGCAAGTCTGAATGGTTGCCCAGCTAATGTAGAATTTTGAGGAGATGTCTGAAAAATCTAGTGAATCTGTATATGAGGCTAAAGCAAGATTCCTATGGTGATAATGGGGTAAGTTATTGCTGTAGTCTGAATGTTGTGTTCCTCCAATGCTCATGTTGAATCCTAATTCCTTCTATGATCTCAAGACTGGGATAATTGCCTTTATTAAAAAAATCTGATGGAACCTTCTACCCCTTCTGCCACGTATACACATAATGAGAAGGAATCTTTTTTGAAACAGAGGGGATACTTATTAAATACTAATTTAATTCTACTTTGATCTTGGACTTCCTGACATCCAAAAAGAAACAATTTTCTGTTTTTTTGGAAATGACTTTGACTGATTTATTTTTGCTATAGTCACCCAAATGGTCTAAGTTGTTAAATAATTTATTTATTTATTTTGAGAGTTGTGCATGAAGAATTAATTAGAGCAAATACTGTGGACAGAATTAGTACCTTCTGCTCAAAACACATTCTAAAACATTTGGCAATTAATATTCCTCTCAAGATGATGTGTGTTAACTCAAACTGACTGACCAAATGTTTCAGTGTAGATAGCTTTTATACATAACAAGAATATAAATCAGTGTTCTCTTTTTTAAAGGTTAAATGTTATATAGGAAAAGAAAGATCTTATTTGGCTGTTAATAATAATTGTGATTTTCTAATTATTTCATGAAATCATGCCATGAATTACAGTGCCAAAATATACACATAATGCTTGCTGTAGTGGTCACAAAACTTTCCATTGAAATCTAATAATAATCTTTAAAAGTAATTTTATTAGACCATTACTTCTGATTTGGAATTGATTTTTATTTTATTAGCTCTAAACTGTTGTTTGACTTCTGAGACAATTTTATACAATCTAAAGATAGACTGATTAATCCAGTCTCCCAACTGTGGGACTATGGCATTACTTTGGTTTTGTATAGTAACTGGTGCAAATCTTCTTTGCTGGAGTGTAACAGAGAATTTAAACTTTTGTTTATAAAATTCTGAAGACCCTCGGCACATTTCAATTTTCTTATGAAGATACCAATATTGAGGAGCTTAAAAGGTTTGGAAATGGTTACTTTTCTATCTTGTCTAAAATGGATATATGAAGATGGATGGTGATTACCAGTTATTAAATAAAGCGCTACTTAATAAGAGAACAGCAGAAATGCCCACTCTTATTCCCTATTCACCCACTTATTAATTGGCTGCCATTTAATAAAATCAGTTTGTAATTGTAAATGGATTTGACTAATTTTCTTATTCTTTGATTAACCCTAATAACCTTTACAGTAATCCATACTGAGGCAATCTTTGACCTGAAACATTTCTTTCAATAAGGATTTGGCAGATGGCTGGCAACCATAGTATTTTCCTTATTGGTATAATTTTTAGGAATAGCTGAGACGTTATTAATCCATGAAATTATATGAGAGCATTATAAGATTCTAATTGGACCTGGAAGGAAATACAACATAGTAATGGCCTTAGCAAGAATTAGCCATCCAAATAGCTAATGAAATTAAGAGATGTTCAACACAGGCAAATCATATGCCATTTTACATATATCCAAGTGTCAACAGTGTCTTCTTACAAAGAAGATCTACAAATATATTCTATTCCTCAGTGTGGAAGTGGTGAAGATATAAAATCCTGAGGGATGGTTAACGGATTAAGTAGTCCTACCAATTTCCAGAGATTTACGACTTAACTTAATCCTAAGTACTTAACTCCCCAAATTGTATACAATTATTAGCAGGAGTTGGGAATATATTTTGCTTTTGGAGCTTGTCATTAGTCATTTCCTTGATGATTTATTTGATGTGTACATATGGTACTTTAGTAAGCTGTTAACTGAACATACTTCTGCAGAAAGTCATTTAATAAGGTGTAAGGAAGTTCTGCGAATGGGTACTGGCCTAGTATTGGTAAAAGTAGGTTTGGAGAAGTAAAAAGCCAACACTAACACGTTCAACATTAGGAAAAACACCCATGGAAATACTAGGTTATGCAAAGCTCTCTGCTGAAGAGAAATTTTGATGTTATATAGCCTTTTGCGTTTCCTATACTATGACAGATATTCAGTTATTATCTATGTGATCTGTCTTCTGTTGTGATGTGGAAGTTCTGGAGATTTGTATTTCTACATTGCCCTGCCAAAAAGAGGTGCTGAGAGTAGATAGCAAGGTTTTAGAAAACGTATGTTCCTTCTGGATGCCTTTGCATATTCTTGTACATGTTATCCCACCACTATGTCTTCACTTGAGCTATAAAAGTTGACTTCAGGTAATAAATTGAACTCAGAAAACCTATTATGCTATACCTCAGACACACCTCCAGCGGGTGACAATGCCCTTCAGAATAGATATCTTAGTCCTTTGGGTTTATAATTTAAGCAGAGACGTCAGCGCTAGTAGGCATTGCTTTTTCTTGCAGAGCTATGATTCATGGGTTGTAGTTTCATCTAAATCCTGTTTGTGAAGTGGAAGATCATACTCAACTAGGAAAGCAACAGCCTTGTGTGGCAAAGCTAAGAGCACATAGGGCATGAGTTTAATCCCCATAACTGGGACCTAAATTAAAAATAACATAAAATCCCATTTGTTCTCCTAATCCTAAATAGTGTGTAAGTTTTAGAATTACTACTTTAGGAGTAATCCATTTTTCTTTTCAATGCTTCTTTGTTAAATATACAATTCAAAATATTAATATTGCATTACTTCTATTGAACTAAATGGTGACATTTCCATTTTGTGTCTGGAACCTTCAATGAATAACTAGTAGTCATAATGCTTTCTTTGTAGAAATGCTTCTTTTTCATTATTTAAGAATGAATTTCAAAGATACTTTTTTAAAAGAGAAAATTCAATGAAAGAATAAAAACATTTTGGTTTTTCAAAGGTCGCATGTATGTGGGACAGATAAAAGCATATAGCATATGGCCTGTATAAGCATATCATTTTCTGCTCACTCGCACTTTTCCTAATCATATTAAATTTTAGTTTGCAGAAAATTGTTTCAAATCCTCTCCAATCTTTTACAACTTCATCTCTGATTCTTTTCCTTCTGCTTTGAGAAAAACAAAGGGCTGAAAACTAGGCTCATTAATTCCTCATATTTTCTTTTCTAGGAATCATAGATGTATTGTTTAGGCTCAACCTCCTTGGTATCTTTGTTGAAGAGGCCATTTTCTTTATGAAACCTCATCTCCTTATCAGACTTTAGCCAATATATTTTTTGTTGTCATTGTCATTTTGTTTTAAATCACTTTTTGAAAATCTTACCCCTGAAGTAAACTCACAAATTAATCTGGATGTAACATCACAAATTAATTGATAGCAATTTTAAAAGATTAAGTAGTCCAAGAAGAGACTTTAAAGAAAAAAAATATTCGAATGTAGGCCTAGATGTTATGCTTTGGCTATCTAACATAAAGCATGCTGTGTTAAATAGGCACTTACTCTTTAGCTATAGAATAATACATCACAAATATGTGGTATAATCATCTTAGTGTTACCATTGTAAGCACAGAGAAACTGATGCTTCCCTTAAGTGACTTGCCTATGTTCACAGAGCACATACATAAGTGAACAAACACTTAAATTTCACTGCAATCAGCCTCAAAGTTTGTAACCATTGTAACCATCTAGTCAGAAAATATATTCGATTATTGTCTTCTGAGTGGAGAAGTAGTGAGCTTCTGTGTGTATCCCTGTGGGTCATAAATGTGGATATTTCTTAGAGAGGCCTGAGAAAAAACAGTCCATACTTCTCTATGGTTGGGAGAATACATTTACATGGACCCATTCTTAAATGTATTTCAGCCATAATTATTTTTCATATGACTTGAAAAAGCTGTGAAAGACTATCCCATCCCAGATGGGTAGACATTTTTAACCATGGCCTCATTAACACCTTCTCAATTGAGTTCACAATTCAAAAACAGTGAGAAATATTCCTAAAAGGCAAAAATAGTTTGATTTAACTCATAAAAAGAACATATTCTGAGAGTAGAAAAGCACTTGCTGATGTTCTTAAATTTTCAACTATCCCAGGGGAGATTCTTGGAAGCTGAAAACCAGACAAGAGGTACCATAGCTGTCCCACCGGTTCCCCAAGGTTAAACACCACAGACATGGAAAATGTCATCAATATGACTATACTTAAATAAGTAGGAGCAGAATTATTTAAAATTTTCCATGCTTCTCCATACTGAATGCTACTAAATTACCAAGAAATTTTCAAGTGTAATGTTTCTTAATTCAGGAAAGGAAAATAAAGGTAAAACTACATAAAGTCATTCGTCATTCATATTCTGTTAATCATTAAGGAACTTAAAAATTGATCACAGAATTGCTTTCTTTACCTCTAAGGAAGAACACAAAACCCAAACAAACAAACTGTGTGCCTGGCAAGTTTGATAGTAGTATTTTAAGAGCATAGTTTTCTCATCTGAAACTGCTTTGTAAAATGGCAACTCCTTTGTAAAATTGTTTAAAGATAACTTTTAATGAAAAAAAACAGAAGAGAAATGAAATTACTTTTATGACTTTGTCTAGTCTATAGATTTTTGTTTCAGTAGTTCACCATGGCAATAGAGTTGACAACATGATTTAAATGAGACTAGTATAATGCCACTAGATGTTTGAGATTCCTTTTGTTCTAAGCATAGAACAGGAAGTTGTTTTGAGAAATGTATCAGTTGACTTCAGGATAATAGACAGATTGCATTTCCAGAACTTTCTTTTTCTCAATTTCCATGCTTCCCAGGGAAAATGGCTGAAGACTTATTTATGCTGCTGCAGGACATCTCTGGACTGGAGAGTGGCAAACAGCACAATACTTTCGTTGTTTAAATTGCCCAATAAATCTCTAAGTAACCCTAATAAGCTCTCTCATACTTTCAAGTGAATGTAGTAGTGTGATACTTGTGCATTTTTTATTTGTTTGTTGTATTTTGAGCTAGGGCCATGCTTTGTAGCACAGACAGATCTTGTACTCAATATCTTCCTGTGTCTACTTCCTTAGTTCTGAAATTACAGGTGCATGCACCAGTGCAACTAATTCTAATGCTTATTTTATGTCACTTGAACCACTCTCTTACTCAAATTTCCATATGCTTCTTCACCACAGTTATTTGATATTTCCATTTGAGGAAAAACAATATCTTTAAGTAGCAGTCAAAGAGAATGAAACTAATAATACTTCAATTGTCTTTGTTTTGTCTTTGTTGAAAATAAGCTATCTCTGTTTTCCTTTGCAAATGTCTTTATTTCTCAACCAATAATTAAAGGCAAGAGAGCCATAACATATCAGACTAATCATAGTAGTCTTCTGTCTTTTATACTAGTATACTAGTATCAGTCTAAATACTTTCCTCTTTGTTCTTTTCTTTATTTAAATGAAGAAATATCCTTTAGTTTATGGTTATATAGTATCAATACATTATAGGTAGATGTAGACTGCTTTTTCTTAAGAAAAGCTATTTTCTGATTTAAAACATATTTTCGGGCTGGGAATATGGCCTAGTGGCAAGAGTGCTTGCCTCGTATACATGAAGCCCTGGGTTCGATTCCCAAGCACGACATATATAGAAAACGGCCAGAAGTGGCGCTGTGGCTAGCCTTGAGCAAAAAGAAGCCAGGGACAGTGCTCAGGCCCTGAGTCCAAGGCCCAGGACTGGCAAAAACAAACAAACAAACAAACAAAAAACGTATTTTCTATGTCTGAATTTAGGTATCTAAATATATAGATGAAGTTGGGTCTCAAACCCTTGATCTCACATCAAGTACCATCAGAGTTTGAGTATCAGTTCATGTCAGATGTCATTGTTTACACTGGGTTCTCTGAAGTAGATGGTAAGATCTAATTTGATGTGCGCGATGTTTGTTAAAGGTCAATGTTTCTGAAATTCAGAAAGGAACAGTCAAACTACAATAAACTTTCCATACAAACGTCAGCCAGTGTTGATGAAGAATTGTGGAGGAGACATTGCTCATTGGAATTGTCTTGTGCATAAATGACTGGGCCTTTTCTCTTTGCCTTGTTTTGTCAACCAATGCAAAGTAACTTAGAAAGGGAATGACTATGGTCAAAGCAATTATCTGATACTGAAGTGGATCATTAAAGAAGTTGTGTACTGATGACATTCCTTATAGCTCAAAAGATAGCTGGGAAATACTCCTCTTGGCCACAATTGTGTTGGGTTTTATTCCATTCAAACTCAACTATATTTTCTAACGTTCTTCTTTTTTATTATTAGCATTGAGTTGTTGTAGAAGAGAACTGCCATTTAACAAATCTGTTTATGAATATAATTTACCTTGATCAATGTCACCCCATTCAACATACTCATTCACCCTTCCTTGACCAAACTTTCTTTCACTCTTCTTAATTCTGTGGGATATACATTGAGTTCTTGACTGTATTCTCCCCCTCTTCTCCTCTACATTAGTCTACCCCTTCTTCCTGGACCCCTCCTCCCCTTTCAGTTACCTGATTTCTGGTGTTTTATTTGCTGAACTTTGATTTTTGTCTTTTTAAGGAATTTTACTATTTGATATTTCCCTTGAATCTATAATACGTCAGTTAATATATTTGTATAAACTTGAATACCACCCCTCATATTACTTATAATTTTATAAGCTAAATCTTGCTTCTACCTAAATGGAAAAAGATGTATTTTCTGTCTCTCTGGGCTTGACTGACTTCACTTAACATAACTTTTTCCAGGACTTTCCATATCTTTACAAATGGTACAATATTATTCTTTGTAATGTATGAGTAAAATTCCTCTGTGTAAATATATCATATCTTGATAATTATCTTTTCTAAGTAGTTTTCTTATCTTTAGGTATTTGTACAAAGACAGTGAACCGATCAATTTTCTTGTCTGTAAAAGAAGAATTTATTTCAAATTAGGTTTAAATTGTTTTTCTGTAGAAAATGTAGATTTGTTTCTCATAGTTAACTCAGTAGGTCATCTATATTACAAAAGTTTTATAAATTTTGAATTTTACTTCACTTGAACCACTCTCTTACTCAAATTTCTATGTGCTTCTTCTCCATAGTTTCTTGATATTAAATCCAACTTGAGGAAAAAAATAACTACATAAGATATGAGTTTCAGGAACAAACTTTTCCTCCAATAATGACTATTATTCCTGCCTTATTTGTAGTTTTTACTGAGATGGTTTCCATTTAGTATCTCAACCTACATATGTAGTACTTTCCTATAGTATTTATCACTTTTAATGAGATCCTGGATCTCAGAATCTATCAAAGCAGAAACTGCAGTTATTAAGTGATTTTTAAATTCCCTCAGTTTCTAGTTATACATTATTCTTTATTTCTATGCATTCTTTTTCTTTCTTCCACTTTTCATTCTCCATAGGGAGAAAAGTTTAGCACAGTTACATGTTTAGGTATTTACTAAAGGCTAGAGACAGTATTTCTAAATACTCTGTTCAAACAAATATTATTTCAAAGAAGTTGCAATACAAACGATTAAGAATAATATGGTTACATAGTGTTAGCTGTAATTTTCCCATAGCTTTAGTTAAATTATTAAAGACACATAGATTTTGATTATGAAAGTGATATCTTAAATATGTAAAACTACACTGTTTGTAAAATATAGCATCATTTTCCCCATATTGTCACCATTCAGTTCATCTAGTTCCTAGCGTTGACATTGTTCTATGATTTGCCCTATTTTATTTGAACTTTACCATTGCTAATGTCACCACTGAGACCATCACATTTTCCAGAATCATTTTCTTTGTCTATATTCTAGACGTTTTTATCTTGTTGAGATATTATCAGGAAATGTGAGGATTTTAGAAACAATACTTAATTAAATGAAAAAGGCTTGTGGTTTGTTTTTATATATTACATGTACACAACAAAACAAAAATCTTATCAACACCACACTGCCTTACCTTAACTTTATTACATAGAACTAAATACATTAATTGTTTGCAAGAACTAAAGCTCAAATTAGACATAAAAGTAGGTATTTGCCAACAAAAGGAAAAAAATAGGTAAATGAGTTCTAAATATAATTCAGTCAGTATCCCTTTGCTCAATGATATTACCTGTGATTCTGTCAGTTTAGTATATGAGTTATCATATATGTGAGACACTATATTGTCCTCAGCTATATCTCTTTTCCTCCCTCCCAACTTTATTACTGTTTTTTTCACCGGTTTGGGAGGGTAATAGCATCTAACACCAACAAATACATTCACAATTTCTTCTGTGCTCATCATTTGTGCAAGACTGGCGAAGTCCCAGAATATTATGGTCTTGTTTGATGATGTGACCTAGGAATTTTTCCATTGCAGTAAGTGTTATGTGATTGTAATGTAGTAGGTGGACTACTGCCTATTATCATGACCAGCAGTGTAGTATTAAATGAATGTCATGTTCAGTTTTCTTGAATCTATATAAGAAGGATGCAAAGTGACTAGTCATTGATTGGTCTAAGGCTAAGGCAGGGCTATGGGAAGCATGCTGCTAAATTTTCGACAGTGTTGTTACTTTGGGGAAATCATTTAACCTCTGCTTTGGTTTTCTTAGCTGAAGTGTGGGGTGTTAAAGAGGTTATGCAATTAATATATCTAAAGTACTCTTAAAATGAGTAGTGTGCAGGTGTTAATTATCTTGTCATGCTATCATTAATAGTAATTTAGGTAACATTTAGAAAGCAAACATCATTCCATTTTTTTTGTAGCCTAGCTGATTGTTTTCCCAAGACAGTATGTGTGTTAGTATAATATAAATTTCAACATTAATGAAATATCTCCTCCATTATTTATAGGGCAGTCATATCTCCTTTTTACATTATGCTAAAATAAAAAATAGTTAAAACATATGGATCATTAATACCATAGCACCTGTATAACTGTGTATTGCATGTGCTCATATATTTGTTGTACCAAGTAAAAGAATGGTTGAAGGGATATTATCTTAATGCAGGAAATAGGTCAAAATCCCTCAGTTTATTTCATCTAACTCAGCTTTCTTCTGTCAATTTTCTTCCCCAGAAGCTTAACAAGATTACTTCAAATGGCTTTATTGGTTTGTGCTGGCAGTGAAGAGAATTTAATACTACACTGACAGTTTGTGATTCAGGTAAAGGAAGAAAGGAAGAGCTCTTATGAAAAACCATTTTAATAAATCTATTGTCCTGTCTACAGACCTAATTCTGGATTATCTCAGGAAATTTTAATAACTTTAACCTCAGAAAAGAGTAAATGTTTTTAGGAGAGTGCCTATGGCTCACACCTTTAATCCTAGTCACAATGGATTGACATGTGGATCATCTCAGTTTAAAGCCAACCTGAGGGGATGAGGGAGGAACAGTTTGGAAGACTGCAAAAGGATGGTTTGGAGGTATGGTTCAAAAAGTAGAGCTCCAGTTTGTGAGAAAGTAAACAAGGTAAGCATGGGGCCCCTGAGTTCAATTCCAGGCAATGGCAAAATGTATAATCATTTCTTGCCAAAATTTTCCTGGGCTTCCAAAACCTTTCTCAATTAGCGTCCTCTTCACTTAAATCTACTATCCAATTGATAACTTTGATTTGTTAACATATCCCAAATCCTTTCAAAGGCACAAAAACAATTAGTAATTTAATATCAACATCTTCAATCTAACTGTACCACAAAAATAGAAGAGAGTAAATTACAGAAGAGTTGATGGGAGATATAGATTATTTAAGACCAAGATAATCAGGGAAATGTTTTGAAATGGGCTGTTTCAAATTTTTTTCTTGATTTAATGATGTATGTTCTCTGGTTATTAAAAAAAAGAAGCAAATTGATTTTTTTTAGCAGATATTTTATTTTACTTTTGTTTTGTTTTGCCAATCCTGGGGTTTGACCTTGTCCTGGGCTATGTACCTGAGCTTTTTTCACTCAAGGTAAGCATTCTGCCACTTGAGCCACAGTGCCATTTGTAGCTTTTTTGAGTAGTTTATTGGATATAATAGTCTCATGGAATTTCCTGCCCAGGTTGGATTTGAACCATTAATCCTCAGATCTCAGCCTCATCAGTAGGATTAGGATTGTGAGTAGGATTAGGGGTGAGCAACTAGAGCCAGGCCTTTTTACTTTTTAATTGTATGGTTTTGTTTGTTTTTATCATTAAGTAGTTGTACAAAGGATTTAACAAGTAGTTTATGAATACAAAATATCTTGGTCAATGTTATCCTTTTCAACAATAATAGGTCTCATTATGCCTTTCTTTCTTTCTTTTCTTTTCTTTTCTTTTTTTTTTCGCTTTTCTAAATATCCCCCTCTGTTTCTTTATTTTAAAAAAAATTATTTTTTTGGTACTTGGGTTTGAACTCAGAACTTTTTATTTGATTGGCACTGTACCATTTCCACTCTTTTTAATGCACCAATTTTTTTTTTTTAGACAGTGTCTTGCTTTTCGCCAAATCCAAATCTAAACAATGCCTCTCCTAGTTTATACTTCCTTCCATTACTGAGTTTGCCAGCACCTACCAACTGAACTCAGCTTGGTTTACTAAAACAGACTCTTGCAAAATTCTTTGCCCTGACTGGACTTGAAACACAACCCTCCTAATCTCATCTTCCCACATATCTTATGTATCCAGCTGATAGTTCTTAAAAAATGTGTTGGGCAAACTTTTTTTGTCCAGTCTGGCCTTGAGCTGCAATCCGTTTTAGCCTTCCAGTAGCTAAGATTTCCATTGTCATCCATGGCTTGTGGTTTCCTGTCCTAATAGAAAAATCTCAATATATATTTTTTTATGAAAGAAAATATAAACTACTTGTCTTTCTAAATATGGCTAATGTCATTTAACATGATGTCCAGCTTCATCCATTTTGATGCAAATTATATAATTTTACTATTTTTATATTATTTTTATGGTTAAATAACATTTCATTATGTATATATCAATTTACTGAATCCATTTACTAATCAAATAGTGAAAAGTATTTACTTACCAGAAATTCAAGCTATTTAGGAAGACAAAAGTGCTACAATAGATTAGAAAGCAGAAATTTTATAGAGAAAAGACATATAGTAACTGGGGAATTATAACATATAATAAGATACTTTGGTAACTTGGGTGGTATGTGAAGTTTTTTAATTTTTTTCAATAGAGAATATTGTTAGTGAGATTGAGGATACAATTTGGAATATGGATTTGAAAAGGATTTGAAGATTTCAATAGGCAAGTTGTAGGAAAGCTATCAAAATAGCTCAAGCAAAACCTTTCTGACTCTTGTTTGTTTAGTGGTCATAATCATGTATCTTTAGGCTTGAAAAACATTTCATTTCTAGCATCTAATACAAAGTTTGACATTCAAAAGAAAATTTGTGATAATGTTAAATTATTCCAGTGTGTTTCAAATATCCTAAAGGGAATAAATTCCTGGTTCATAAAGAAGTAGTTATAAACTTTCTAAGGAGGAACTATTCTTACATCCTTAAGGAAAAAAAATTTCCCTTTATGATCAATATCATTTAAAATCTCCAAAAACATCTGTTAAAGTAAAAGAAACCCCCACACGTTATATTATTTTACAATTAAAATAATTCCATTATATCACTATACAATTTTAAGCAAACTGGGAGCTCCAGTTGCACAATTGGTTAGTGCACAGTACTTATAAGACAATTTTAAGGGTACTTCTGGGAAGAGGGCAGAGGAGCAGCAGAGCCCTAGCTAAGCTCCCTCCGACATCGCAGTTTAACCACTCCAGAGAAACTTTTACTTCTAGAAAGACAGCCCAAGTAAGTTATAACAGTATAGGGATTCTGGCAAAGAATGAAAAATTGACGTTTCTGGCCTGAAAACACAGATTTGAGCTCCAGGCAGCATCCCGCCACCACGCCAATTATGGTGCCAGCACAGTGCCCCACACTCCTTGCACCTAAAGCACACAGCGGTGACCAGGGAGAAATCTTCCAGAGGGTCGCAGACACATGTGGATCTCAGGCTGAGCACGGACGAGTTGAAATTACAGAGAAAGCGTGATTACCCCACAAAAGACATTCTCACTCATGGCCACAGAGCAGCTTCTGGAAGCTAGCCCTTCCCCACTGCCAGAGCAAAGTGCCATCTTTGACACTGGCAAAGGGTCAGACCAGACTGGAACTAAAGCAGGCCTGGGGAAAGTGAGGACAAAGGAGCCATCTTTGAAAAGGGCAAGAGGGAACCAACCAGTGAGAGCCAGCTCTTCCCAGGAGAACAACCCCTGCCCAGGTGGGAGGCTCATCCTGTGTTGCAGTTCACACACACAGGTGAACTCAGCCAGAGGTGCCCCACCCTGCCCATCGGAATTTCTAAATTAAAACTGAAAGTAGTGAGAAGTTACTGGCAGCACGGAACAACCAAACAGGAGAACAAACAGTTGCCAAGACAGATAAACGGTCCCATCACAGAGGAAGCCCAATTCCCAGCCCGTAATGGAGCTGAATTCCATAGCCAGCTCCACCCAGGATACCACCCTGCCCAGGAGGGAGGAACATCCCCCAGGCAAGCGACTCTCAGCCAGGTAAATCAGGCCAGAGGCGCCCTGCCCTGCTGAGTCCACAGCCTATTCAAAGCCAGGCATTAAAGGCAGAGGCACCACAGCAGACAGAAGGAGCCATGGTTCCTAAGACTGTTCACGTCCCCCATCTACAGAGGACACCCAAGGCCTACCTGCAAGCTGTGTGAACCACAGAGCCCCAGGATTCACTAACAGGGGAGGAGGGTCAAAGCAGATCCACCTCCTGCAAGCTAAAAGCAAGTCAAAACAGCCAAGCAGCAAAAATGACTGAAGACTATCACAAGAAAACCAGAGACTGTAGAAAGCCCACCCAAACAAGGAAGACTCCATTTTTTTAAAACATTTTTTGAACTTCTTTTTTTTTATTTCTGAGATGTCGTTGGTTTTTTGTTTTCTATTTTTATTGGTTTGTTTTATCAGGTTTTTGTGGGGTTTTTTTTGTTTTTCATTTTTCTGTTTTTTTAAAAAATAATTTTTCTGTTTTGTGCATTTGTCTTCCAGTATTTTTTCTTAATTTCTCACTTCACATTCTCTTTCTTTAAAAAATTACTTCCCTATGAATACTACCTCCACTCTTTTCTGCTAACTCTCCATTGTCTATCATTATAACCTTGTTCTTTCTACTGATTCTACTCTTCTCCACATTTCCACGTCACTGAAACTAAACCAAAATCATCACCCCCATACATTTTACTCTATTCTCTTTAATACCTCTAACTTACCCTCCTGATTTACTTCCAGGACCTCCAGATTCTATTGACCCCAAGTTATTGGATAGATAGAAGGGACCCCTGCTCAATTCGAGTGAATCAAAGGGGTTCAAAGAGAAAGCCAGCCAGTCCAAAAAGAACTTAATATAAGAACAAAAATTGCTCCTAAGGTTGTAACAGTAAATAGGTAACTACTGAATACAGGGCTCAGGATTGGTTGTTATATCAAAATTATATTCTTTAGGAACACCAAATCTAATTTTATGTACAGGTATAAAAGGTATCTGTATATAATTGTGAACTTCTAAGATTTATACAACAGTGCTTGGTAAGATCTGCTTTGGGTCTTAAATGGTGCTCACAGGAGCTTGTAGATTGGCATTCCTAACCCAAATGGACAGAAGAAACACAAGAAGGATGGCAAACAATGGTGTCTCATCTCCCACTCAAAACAAGCAGGAAGCAGAGCAGTCAATCAAAGACATAGACGAGAACCCTCAAAATGCTCTACAAAGTCTACTGATAAAAATGATAAATGAAAAGTTTGAATCTCTTCAGTCAACTCTTCTAGAGCATGAGGAGGCAAACCAAAAATTAATAGAAAATTTCATGGCCTCCACAAATAGAAAGATAAATGAACTTCAAGAGTCAAATAAAAAGATAGCAACCCAGCTAAAAGATTTGAGAGACAGCACTCAAAACCAAATTAATGAAGTAAAGAAGTCCATGCAGGACCTAAGAGATAATTATAGCAAGAACATGGAAACCATCAGGAAAGAAGGAAAAGAGTTTCTAAATCAAGTAGCTAGCCTACAGTGCTGACTAGCTGAAGCAGAGGATCAAATCTCAGGAGCTGAAGATTCCCTAGAATCTATGGAACATATCAAAAATCAATACAAACCCAATCTAATCGACAAAACGGATTACTTCAGGAGCTCCAAGACACAATCATGAAGCCCAGTAAAGGCTAATAGGTATTGAGGAAAGCCTATTTAACAGAATATTAGCTGAGAACTTCCCAAATATCCAGAAGGATAGGCCTATACAGATAAAAGAAGCATTTAGAACCCCAAACCAACCAGACCAGAATAGAATATCCCACCGACACATTGTGATCCAAACAGGATCAATAGAGTCCAAGGAAAGAATCCTTAAAGCTGTTGGGAAGAAGAGAATAATCACATATAAATGAAAAGCAATCAGAATCACCCCAGACTTCTCCGCAGAGACCATGAAAACAAGAAGAGCCTGGAATGAGGTATACCAAACCCTAAATAAAAATATCTACCAAGCAAGAATATTGTACCCAGCTAAATTCTCATTCATAGCAAAGGGTCAAATAAAAGTCTTCCACAGTAAGGAAAAATTGAAACAATGTATCTCCACCAAACCAGCTTCACAGAAAATCCTTAAAGATGTACTATATAGGGAAAGTAATCAAGATCACAATATGGACAGAGAAATGAACCCTAAATAGAAGACCAGAATATTAGATCAAGAAATGGGAAGACACAACTTTTAACAAGATAGAGATAAAGAAAGGAACAAATGATCATCTCTAAATGCTAACTCTCAACATTAATGGACTTAATTCTCCAACCAAACGACATAGGCTCATAAGCTGGATCAAAAATTAAGATCCATCTTTCTGCTGCCCCCAAGAGACACATCTATCGAGCTAAAGTAAACATCTTCTAAAAGTGAAAGCCTGGAATAAAATCTACCAAGCAAATGGCCCCCATAAGCAGGCTAGTGTTGCAATCCTTGTATCAGATAAAATTGACTTCAAATTAAAAATGGTAAGAAGAGACAAAGAAGGTTACTACACTCTAATAAAGGGATTTCTCCTACAGAGGAAATAACCATTCTTAATATCTACAGACAAATTACAGGAGCACCTAACTTCATCAAACTACTGACTCTAAAAACACTCATAGACACAAACACATTGATAGTTGGGGACTTTAATACTCCACTGTCACCTCTGGACAGATCAACACGCCAAAAATTGAACAAAGAAACCACAGAGCTAAAAAACTGCATAGACCAACTAGACTTAACTGACATCTCTAGAATATTCCATCCAGCAAGAATAGAGTACACATTCTTTTCAGTAGCACATGGAACATTGTGCAAAATAGATAACATGTTAGGGCACAAAGAAAATCTGTACAAATTCAGAAGTATCAAAACCATTCCCTGCATTCTCTCAGACCACAATGGATTAAAATTAGAGCTCAATTCAACCAATCACTGCAGAATATCCTACAATTCATGGAGACTACATAACACACTGCTGAACCATCAATGGGTCATTGAAGAAATTAGAACAGAAATTCAAATGTTTATGGAATTCAACCAAGATGAGTACACAAAGGACACAGCAAAGGCAGTACTCAGAGGGAAATTTATATCTCTGAGTGCCTACACCAACAAACTGGAGAAACAGCAACTCACCAACTTAAGGAAGCACTTTCATCTCCTCGAAAGAGAACAACAAGCCACACCCCAAGTCAATAGATGGAAGCAAATAATTAAAATCAAATCAGAATTAAATGAATTAGAGACAAAATAAAACCATCGAAAGAATCAACAAAACAGAGTATGTTCTTTGAAAAAATTAACAAGATAGACAGACCCCTAGCAAACCTGACCAAAAAACAAAGGTAGCATGCCCAAATAAACAAGATCAGAGATGAAACAGGTAACAACACCAAAGAAACAACCAGAATTCAGAACACAATAAGGGACTATTTTGCAAACGTTTATGCCAACAAACTCGAGAACATGGAAGAAATGGATGATTTCCTAGAAAAAAATTGATATTCACAAACTCAACCATGAAGACTTAAACCTTCTGAACAGACTCATATCCAGCATTGAAATAGAAACGGCAATAAGTGATCTCCCATCCTAGAAAAGCCCAGGTCCAGACGGATTAACAGCAGATTTCTACAAGGCCTTCAAAACAGAACTCACACCAATATTTCTCAAACCAATCAAGTTGAAAGAGAAAGTTCACTACCAGACACATTCTATGACACCCATATAACCCTCATCCCCAAACCAGGCAGAGACTCATCACGGAAAAAGAACTATAGACTGATTTCTCTGATGAACATAGATGCAAAAATTCTCAACAAAATTCTGTCCAATCGACTTCTACAGGTCATCAAAAAAAAAAAAATCATACACCATGATCAAACTGGATACATCCCAGGGATGCAAAGTTGGTTCAATATACACAAGGCAATTAATGTAATCCACCACATTAACCGGAGCAAAGTAGAATCACATGGTTAAACCTCTGAATGCAGACAAGGCGTTCGATAACATCCACCATCCATTTATGCTGAAAGCCCTGGAAAAACTGGGATTCCAGGGAACATTCCTGAATATAATATAGGCAGTTTATGACAAACCAACACCAAACATAATTCTAATTGGTGAAAAACTAAAGCCATTCCCTTTAAAATCTGGAGCAAGACAGGGATGTCCACTCTCTCCCCTTCTCTTCAAAAAAGTACTAGAATTCCTTGACAGAGCAATTAGGCAAGAAGAAAATATAAAGGGGATTCCAATAGGAAAAGATGAAGTTAAATTTTCTCTCTTCGCAGATGACATGATCCTGTACCTAAAGAACCCTATAGACTCTACTCCCAAGCTACTAAAATTTCAGCAAAGTAGCAGGATATAAAATAAACACTCAAATATCAATGGCCTTTCTATATGCTAATGACCGGAATGCCGAGGCTGAAATCAGGAAAGCAACTACTTTTGCAATAGCCTCAAAAAACATAAAATACCCAGGAGTAACCTTAACCAAAGAAGTGAAAAACCTCTATGATGAGAACTTTACAAACATGAAAAATGAAATTAAGGCAGAACTAAGGAAATGGAAAAACCTCCCATGCTCCTGGATTGGGAGGACTAATATAATCAAAATAGCAATATTGCCAAATGCTAATTAAAATTCAATGCAATACTCATTAATATCCCAACACCATTTTTTAATGAAAAAGGGGAAGCAACCCAGAAATTTATATGGAACAATAAAAGACCACGAATAGCAAAAACAATCCTAAGCAGACAGAACAGTGCTGGAGGAATTACAATACCAAAGTTCAAGCTGTATTATAAAACTATACTAATAAAAACAGCTTGGTATTGGCACCGGAACAGGCCTGAAGACCAATGGAACAGAATTGAAGACCCAGAAATTAACCCACAGAACAATGCCTACTTAATCTTTGATAAAGGGGCTAAAAAAATAGGATGGATGAAAGATAGCCTCTTTAACAAATATTGCTGACAAAACAGTTAAACAGTTTCAACACCTGAAACAAAGTAAAACTAGAGCCTTATATATCACCCTGCACCAAAATCAATTCCAAATGGATCAAAGACGTCGAAATAAAAACAGATACCCTGAAAACACTAAAGGAAGGAGTAGGGGAAACACTTGGGCTCCTTGGCACAGGACGGAATTTCCTTAACAAAGACCCAGAAATGCCACAAATCAAAGAAAGGATGGACAAATGGGACTGCATCAAACTGCAGAGCTTCTGCAGGACAAAGGACATAGCTCACAAGATAAACAGAAAGCACACAGATTGGGAAAAGATCTTTACTGGCCATACAACTGACAAAGGCCTCATGTCTAAAATATATGCAGAACTAAAAAAATTACATTCCTCCAAAACAAAACCGCAAAGAACCAACAGCCCCCTCAACAAGTTTTCTGAAGACCTAAAAAGAGACTTCTCTGACGAGGAAATGAGAATGGCCAAAAGACATATGATATCATAAAGTGCTCTACATCTCTGGCCACAAAGAAATGCAAATCAAAACAACATTGAGATTACATCTCACTCCAGTAAGAATGCCTTATATCAAGAAAACTAACAATAACAAATGTTGGAGGGGATGTGGCCAAAAGGGAACCCTATTTCATTTTTGGTGGGAATGTAAACTGGTTCAGCCACTCTGGAAAGCAGTAGGGATATTCCTCAGAAGGCTAAATATAGAGCTCCCCATGACCCAACAACCCCACGTTTGGGCATCTTCCCAAAAGACCACAAACAAGAACACACTAAAGCCACCAGCACAACAATGTTCATCACAGCACAATTTGTCATAGGTAGTGTATGGAACCAACTCAGATGCCCCTCAATAGACAAATGGATCAGGAAATGTGGTACATATACACAATGGAATTTTATGCCTCTATTAGAAAGAATGACATTGCCCCATTCATAAGGAAATGGAAGGATTTAGAAAAAATTATACTAAGTGAAGTGAGCCAGACCCAAAGAAACATGGACTCTATGGTTTCCCTCATAGGGAATAATTAGCACAGGTTTAGGCTAGTCACAGCAGAGGATCACAAGAGCCCAATAGCTATACCCTTATGAATGCTTAAAATGATGCTAAATGAATGAACTCCATGTTATGAAAACGACTGTTGCGGAGATGCTGGCTGTGTATGTAGAGGGGCGGTCCCTGACTGACCATCCCCTATTCTTGTTCTGGGGCCGCAAGGCTGGAAGCCAGTCCTATGCCTTCCGGGTCCGGAACCGGAAGGAGTAGTTCTGGCTCAGCCCCTGTCTCAATCTCGGGTCCATGTGGATTCCTCCAAGATGGCGCCGCCGGAGCCCAGGGGTGGTTCTATTGGGGCATGACATCAGCCCATGGGGGAAGTCCCAGGGTACCACTCTTATCTAACAGCCCGGCTCAGCCAATCGCTAACTTCCAGCTAGTCACCCCTAGTCCCTCTCCTTCCCGCCTTCATCACCCTAATAAATTCTTCTGCCCTCCCTCTGAATAAATGAGACTGGTAGAACATCCAAACCGGCTCCCTGAAATCTCTTTCCTGCATCTACTCCAGACACGTGAGGGGGTACGGGGTGGGGGGGTCGGTCTTGGCATCTTTTCTCCACTCAGTGTAGCACGTAAAGACACGCTTTGTTCCTTCCGCGGGCGTGGGAGGTAAAGCCGAGTGTTTTTTCACAATTTGGGATTTAAACATCTCCCTGGGTGAAGTGGGGAGAGGGGGTCTTTAGCCCCGACAGACTGTTATTTCACTGTTGTAATTACTTTCAACATGCCATGTGAAACCGTAGCATCGATTATTGATGATCCTCTTGTATACTCTTCCTGTGGTTGTACCTGCACTGTCTCTGTATCTTATCTGAGTACATTGGAAACCATGTATACTTGTATTAGAATTAGGAAACTGAAAGGGAGTACAAAAATCGAGAGACACAGGGTAAAAAGATAAACGACTACAAAAGCAATACTTGCAAATCTGTTTGTTGTAAATCAACTGAACAACTCATGGGGGGAATGGGAAAGGGGGAGGAGGAGGGGGCATGAGGGAGGAGGTAACAAACAGTAAAAGAAATGTATACAATGCCTAACGTATGATAATATATCCTCTCTGTACATCAGTTTGAAAATAAAAATTAAAAAAAATAAATAAAATAAGAAAAGACAATTTTAAGCAAACTTACCTCTAAAGTGAGAAAGGTTCAAATTACTCCAGTTGTGAGTGTGATGCCCTTTTAGATTTTAATGTTATTTTCTTTCTATACTGCTATCTAAAGTTCCTCCTATGTTGTTGAAATTATACCACAGTGTTTTTTTTTTTTGGGGGGGGGTGTTTTTTGCAATCCTGAGAAGGAAGTTTAAAGGAGCTTTATTGCCTTTTTGTAGTACTAACCCATACTTATTGTTCAGTTCACTTTATCTGTTTTGTTTGCATACATTCCACTTTCCAGCCAGTTCCCTAAAACAAGTCAAAATCTACCCCTAGTTTCTCTGGAAAAATTCTAGTACTCATCTTTGTTCATGCTCTTCTTGATCTGTACTTGTGAGGCCATTTTATGTATTTCAGGTATCATTTCTACTTTACTGTATGAGCATATATTGTGACATTGTTAACACACTTGACTTCCATTTTTTGCTTTCTGTCTCTTTTACTTTTCTATGTAAAACAGCTATTATCCTCATTTCTATCTTACCCTGCAGATCAATATGACCATATCAATATGATCTGGAGCAATCTCTTGACCTTCTTACTGAGGTGCAGAGGTCACTGTGCTAATACAATAGATCAAAAAATGCTAGGACCAAGAATGGAGACTTCAATCATTGTCGATACCAGCATAACTTCTAGGTCCAGCATGCATCACATTCACAGAAAAAGTCAGATGCATGTGCCAAAGCTGGTTTGTTTGTAAAGTTTATATGGTCTGGACTCTGGATTAGTGATTGTGACAGTAATTCATAGACAATCCAATCAAATTGTGGGGGAATCCTTAAGGTTTCTTTTTGTAGTTCACATATATTTGATTCTCACTTGCTTATAGAGGGTATTCTGTTATAAATAGATAAATGCCATTAACAAATTAATGAAATGTTTATTTTGTTAAAGAGGAAATAAAAAGCAAAGAAAACAAGGACAGTCCCCTACATCATCTATTACCAGATCCTGATAAGTTTTCCATGAAGAAATTGTTTCTGAATATACTTGCTTATCTAATTTTTCAAAAGGAAAACAAAAATTCTTAGTATTTTATGGATTCAGATATTTAAGATATATAGGAAAAACATTTTGTAACTGCAAACTCACCTTAACAATGCAAAAGGAATGGACTAAAATTTTGCAGAGGTTAAAAACTTAATGATAGAATTTTCAGTTATATAATATTTTAGCAGTTAATGCACATTCATATGTTTAGAAAGATACATATGAATTTATCATGCCTCATTGCCAATTGTTTTATGCTGTAATGAGATAATTTTTGAATAATATTATCCAGGTACATTTTGTATTTTTCCCTACACAATTTTTCCCTTCAGCCTTTTATGGGCAAGTCAAGAGGCTTGACTCCGAAAGTTGGATAGGCTTACTAGAGCAATAAAACTATTAGGAGGTTTTGACTGTCAAATTAATCATTAAAGTCACTAAGAATTTCTGAATCCTTTGTGAGACAATATTCTAGAAATCAAGTCATTACTGAGAGAGAAGAGGATTTTCTAAATTCCTTAAGTCCATTAACATATCAAGAGCTAGTTCTAATAGAGTCAAGCTCCAGTAGTCAGTTTTATTCTAAGCTATGTGGCGAACTGAGGATATGTTACAATAAGACTGTGGGCCACGTTACGATATAAAAAGCTGTCTAAGTTATAAAGACCAAAAATTCCAGGATAAAAAATTTTCAGTGAAAGAAAAGTTAGGTATCAATTTGTCATTCCTTCTGCAAGGGAATCTCCTAGGTAGAATGTAGGTGGGCCCTCTAAAGTAAGGGGAAGCCTGGCAAAGTCCAGGGCCCTCTATCAACGTAACAGTGCATTGTTTGGTCACTCTATCTATCATGACAAAGCCTTTGCAAACACATACATGTATGAGAGGCAATGATGGAAAGGTAGCATTTCTGTTACTTATATATGGAAAGTTTCTGAAGAGTAGGTATGAGATGATCAGAAGATTAGATATTGGTGGCTACCTGAAGAGCTCAAGGTGAACTGCTCACAGACTCCTGGGGAATATGATCTTATCCAACTGATGTTTCTGTGACATTATTTGTTGCCTAGTATGCTGAGTAAATTGGAATAAAATAGAAAAATTCTGAGGGTCCAATTTTTTTCCCTGTAAAAATGTGGGTTTTATCCAAAAATTGAGTGAATCCCAAAGACTCTGAACCAGTTCTCCCTTCATTATGAAACAGAAAATTAGAAGCATAACAGGCAGATTACATCTGCTGAAAACAGAATTTTCTTGCTGTCTTAAAAGTGAATAATTTTTTACCTTACCACTTATTTAAGGAATTAGAGGACTTCTTGGCTAGTGTTTATCCAACTGTCACTTCTGTTTAGTGCAATGAACTAGATGATTGTTACTTAATATCCTGACTTTTCTGTCCTCTTTGTTCTCTATTTTGTCTGCAAATAACTATGACAAGAACATCAAGGGACCATGAATATTTCAAGAGAAATATGAAGAATATGTTTATATAGAAATGTGATTTAGAGTTCCAGTTTTGCATTGCCCTTTATTTAGGATTCAGCTGAAAAAAAGTGGTCAGGAAATATATATACATGTGGTGAGCCAGTGGCTTGCATCTATAATCCTACCTACTCAGGTTGCTGAGATCCGAGGACTATAGTTCAAAGACTGTCTAGCTCAAGTAGTAGAGTGCTAGCTTTAAGCAGATAAAGTTCAGGGACAAGTCCATGTCCTGAATTGGGTGCCCAGTACTTACACCAAAAACAGAAGAAGAAAGAAAGAAAGAGAGAAGGAAAGAAAGAAAGAAAGAAAAGAAAGAAAGAAAGAAAGAGAGAAAGAAAGAAAGAGAGGAAGGGAGGGAGGGATGGAGGGAGGGAGGGAAGGAAGGAAAGAGAGAGAAAAAAGGAAAGGAAAAGAAAGGAAAGGAAAGAAATACCATACACACCTTATGGTTTTTGTTTAGCAAAGAAAGAAAAAAAGAGGATCTTTTAATAATAATTGAAGTTTAGTGTCAGACATATATATGGTATATATGTGATATATATGTGTGTGTGTGCGCACATATGTGCACATGTGCAAGTGTGCTTGTGTGCCTGCCTGCCTGTCTATCTGTCTGTCCACCTATCTATCTACCTATTAAAAAATGACAACAGAATTGTATTAAGTTACAAATTACCTGATATATAACTAGGTGTAACTTGACAATTGGGTAAGATATATTGGAGATATTATGGGAAAACAGTTCTTACAAAGAAGAAATTTTAATGTTAGAAAACAGGAACAAAATCAACAAACAAATTAACAAAATACATAAACAAAAACTTGATCAAAGGGAAATTTGGATAGGAGGTAACACATTTGATAAGAAATGTACTCACTGCCTTACACATGAAATTGTAACCCCTCTGTACATCATTTTGACAATAAATAAACAAATTCATTTTTAAAAAAGTAAATTGGAATAGCCAAAGAAATTAACAAAGACTCATTTTTAGCCATTATTGTAACTTTAATTAGTAGCTGCTGGAAAACTATTTTTTAAAAACAATAGTTGTGACTATGTGTATATTCCATGACATAATTAACAATAACTGTAGTACAACCCTTAGAAATAGTCACACATTTGAGCAGGGAGATAGAATATTTCAAAATTCATTCTTTCTAGTAATAGGACATAGGGTTTGGGGTTTTCTTTTTGTTGTTGTTGTTGTTTGGTTGTTTTTGCCAGTCCTAGGCCTTGAACTCAGGGCCTGAGCACTGTCCCTAGCTTTTTTTTTCTTGTCACAGTGCCACTTCTGGCCTTTTCTATATATGTGGCACTGAGGAATCAAACCTAGGGCTTCATGTATATGAGGCAAGCACTCTTGCCACTAGGCCATATTTCCAGCCCCAGGACATAGGGTTTTGAAGGTGGTATTTTTTAATATGTTTATTATCTTAAGTAGTTGTAGTTCAACAAAGCAATTTATAAATACAGTGTGTCTTAGTCAATGTCACCCATTTCAACACTTTCATCGACATCTTCTAATGCATACCAATTTTTTATATGGTAAAATGCAAAGCTTTAAAAAGAAATTTTCTAGGTAGAATCTAGAGAGTGAAAGTAATCTATGGATTATGTTCCCCATATTGCTTTCTGGTTTACATTTGTGTTTACATGTGATCATCATAATGCAAATTCTTTAGAATATTGAGGCAATATACTATATGATAATTTTCAAGAACACACTTAATAATTAATATAAATATATCATTTATCAATACATGTAGGCAAGTATAAATCTATGAATATATGGAAAGAAGGAAGTCATAATGGTACATGCCTCTATGACAGATATGGCTTTGTGTATAAATATGGCTTGTATGTACATCAAATACCACTTTGAATGGTCCATCTTTTTTTGTTAATAGAATACTTGAAAAAAATTGGTGAAATACAAACACATTGCCATTTTGGTACTATTAGATCATAGATGTTAACTATATAATTATCTTAAAATTTTTATTTTGTAAAATAAAAAGCTAAAAGTAATTGGTGAACTCAAAACTCCTGATGTTTATCTGGTTTGAAAAATTGAACAAAGCTAGATTTTTCCATATCTTCAATCTATTTTCCTAGAGAAAATTAAGTTATTTTAGGAGATGAGTCAACAATATAAATTAAGGGTTTGTGGTTTAAATTTATATTTTTCAACTTTTTTCTAACTTAGCAGATAGTGGGACTAGAATTTTCAATCCATTTCATATCTACCATCCCAAAACAGTAAACTATTTGCTGATCCATGATAACATGGATCAAAACTTTAAAGTTATATATTTGTACAGTATACCAAATATATGTATATATATATATATCATATATGTATATTATATTCTCTTCTTTTAAGTAAAGTGGGACCTTATATCTTTTCAGTAAAATTACCTAGCTGGGAAGTGGTTGACTTTGAAATTAATTCCTTATTTTATTTTGATGCCTGTTCTGGGACTTGAACTTAGGACCTAGATGCTGTTCTTGAGCTTCTTTTGCTCAAGCCTTGCATTCAATCAACTTGAGCAACAACACTGCTTCTTGCCTTTTCTGCATATGTGGTACTGCGGATTTGAACCCAAGGCTTTATGCTTGCTAGGCAAGCACTGTACCACTAAGCCACCTTCCCAGCCTATGTCTTTGAGCTTCTTTTGCTTAAGGCTACTGCTCTACCATTTGAGTTACACCCCACTTCCAGCTTTAGATCCTTATGTTAATCCATTAGAGTAACAATCTGGTAAGAAATTTTGGCTATATACATTATTGAGGTTCTTCATTTGTACTTAAAGTTGGATTGAAATGCCTGATTATATATTATGCATTCACCTCAAAACTATTTTTAAGGGGCTGGGGATATGGCCTAGTGGCAAGAGAGCTTGCCTCGTATACATGAGGCCCTGGGTTCGATTCCCCAGCACCACATATACAGAAAACGGCCAGAAGTGGTGCTGTGGCTCAAGTGGCAGAATGCTAGCCTTGAGCAAAAGGAAGCCAGGGACAGTGCTCAGGCCCTGAGTCCAAGGCCCAGGACTGGCCAAAAAAAACACCCAAAAACTATTTTTAAATGTATGGAAGTGGAAAAATCCCTATTTGATCCAAATCTTTATTTTAAGTATCAAATTTTTAAAAAGTATACAAATTTGCAAATGAAATTTATTCATAATTTATTCTACATACATCTAAAGCTGTATAATATCCTATGTACCCTGTATAAGAAAGCAGTTCAGTAAACAGAAAAAACAGCTTTGTCTATATCCCAGTGAAGTCTGATTGGGAGCTATTTCATTAAAAATAATTTAGGGTTTTATTTTTACAACATGTAATTTAAGTGCTGACAATAGAAAATCAATTCCATTATACCTTATTTATAGTCTTCAAGTATGCTACATTTTAATTAATTGTTTCATCAACATTTTTACAAGAAAAAATAATTGCATACAGAACATTCCCTCTGTGTATGTAATACCTTTTTTACACTCTTGGTAAAACACACACACATATGTGTGTGTGTATATATACACATACATATATGTATATATATGTGGGATGTTTGTAATCAAACATGTTTGTATCTATGAAATACACAGACACATGAAAGCTTTTCAAAAATGATTGCAAACATTACAAGTGCTGCAAACTGTTCTGTGTGCTGAGTTTATCTTTCTGGAATATGGAACAGAAGTTATATTTTGGGGGCAACTTTTTCCCCATCACAAGAGACACAAAATATGCAAAAATGCATCATGTATACACAGATTATACATATATACATATCATATATACACATCATATAAATATAGACTATGCAATATTCCAAAGAATATGCATCCTGTTACAAAGAAATATATAGTTGACATCAAGAGTTTCAGGGTTGTAGATTAAAAAATGAGGGATGAGGGCTGGGAAGGTGGCTCAGTGGTAGAGTACTTGCCTAGCATACATGAAACCCTGGGTTCAATTCCTCAGCACCACATTGTAGGGGATGGCTATACCTTTAAGACCTGGGACTGCTGGCTGCTATCTACTCCCACCTCCTTCTGGGTCTGAAACCAGAAGAGACAGCCAAACTAGCCCCACCTCTCGTCTGCGAGCATGTGTGTCATAATGGCGTGGTAGGGTGCCCAGAAGGCAGTTCTGTGGGAAGTGACGTTAGCCCGTGGGGGAGGTCCTAGAGCACTGCTCTTGGATGGGCATGCTCACTAGCCTGTCGCTAGCTCCTGGTCAGTCCCTCCCCTTCCCTCCTCATTACTGCTGTAAGTCTGATTGCCCCTCCCTTGAATAAACAGAAAGCTCTTGAAGCTTCTCTGAGAGCCCACATGTACCTGTCTTCCTTGGCGAGTATAGGGAGGGGGAGGGCATTCTTGCAGCCACGTGTAACCGAGGCTACCTGTGTCCTCCATTCCACCTTGGCCTGCCCGCAGGTCAGGCGGCCAAGGAAGAGAGTGGAAAGGGAACACATATAAGGGGATTAAAAAGCTTGGCGTCTCCGCATAAGGGGAAGGTATAAATTTAGCCCGGCACCACATAAACAGAAAAAAAATGGAAGTGGTGCTGTGGCTCAAGAGGTAGAGTGCTAGCCTTGAGCAAAAGAAGCTCAGGGACAATGCCCAGGCCGTCAGTTCAAACTCCAGGACCTGCAAAAAACAAAACAAAACAAAAACAACAAAAAAAATGAGGGAGTAAGTAACAAGTTTCATAAGAAATGTACACACTGCCTTATTTTAGAAACTGTAACCCATTTGTACATTACTTTGACAATAAATAAATATATTAGCTAAAATTTTCAAAACAGTATGACAGAGACAAGGTAGGTCATGAGAGAGGCAATGGCCCATATCAATAATGAGAAGATTCTAACAGAGTGAATACTAGTTAGAAATCCCAAATTGACAAGATTCAAAACCCATTTGATGATGATGAAATCTCTGGAGAAACTAGGAATCCATGGAACATTCTTGACTATAATAAAGGCTGCATATGAGAAACCTAAGGGTAGCATTATACTTAATGGTGGAAAGGTAAACCCATTTCCTTTAAAATCAGGTGTGAGTTAGGGATGTCTGCTCTCTCCACTCCTCTTCAATATAGTCCTAGACCCAGAACAATAAGGCCAGAGGCAAATATAAAGGGGATCCAAATAGGAAAAGAGGAAGTTTTCTGTATGCCAACAATGTGTGAAGAATGAGGCTGAAATCAGGAACGCAACTCCTTTTGCAATCACCTAAAAAACAAACAAATTTAAAAAAACAACCAAAAATTCTAGGAAAAACTTTAACCAACAAAATGAAGGAACTCTCTCAGGAAAACTTCAAAAACTGTAAAAAGAATTTAAATCAGAACTAAGGAAGTGGTAAAAGCTTCCATGCTCCTGGGTTGGGAGGATTAACAACGTGAAAATGGCAGTACAAGAAATGTATCCAATGCCCAACGTATGAAACTGTAACCTCTCTGTACATCAGTTTGATAATAAAAATTTGAGAAAAAAAAAAAAAAAGAAAATGGCAATACTGCCAAAGGCTATCTGCAAATTCAGTTCAATACCCTCAATCTTCCAAAACCATTTTTCATTTAATGAAAGCAATCCAAAAATTCATATGGAACAACAGAAGATCCCAGAAAGCAAAAACAATCCTTAGCAGGAAGAATAATGCTGGAGGAATATCAATACCAAACTTCAAGCTATTACAAAGTGATATTAATAAAAACAGTTTGGTATTGGCACAAAAACCTGCCTGAGGACCAATGGAATAGAACTGAAGACCCAGAAATGAACCCACAGAACTATGGCCATCTAATCTTTGATAAGCAAGCCAAAGAAATAGGATGGAAGAAAGCCTCTTCAACAATTGATGCTGGAAAAATTGGTTCACCACTTGTAAAAAAACTAAAACTAGATCCTTATATATCACTCTGCACTAGAATCAATTCCAAATAGATGAAAGACTTGAAGTAAAGCAGATACCCTGAAAACCTTGCAGGGAAGAATAGGAGAAACACTAGGGCTCCTTGGCACAGGTCGAAACTTTCTTAATAAAGACCCAGAAACACAACAAATCAAAGAAAGGTTGGACAAATGGGACTGCATCAAACTGCAGAGCTTCTGCAATGCAAAGGACATAGCTTGTAAGATAATAGAAAGTCCTCAGACTGGGAGAAGTTCTTCACTAGCCGTACAACAGGCAATGGCCTCATATCTAAAATATACTTAGAACTAAAAAAAATAAGTTCCCTCAAAAGAAATCCTCAAAGAAACAACTGCCCCAATAATAAGTGAGCTAAAGACTTAAAGAGAGAATTCTGTGAAGAAGAAATGAGAATGGCCAAGAGACACATGAATAAGTGCTCAATATCCTTGGCCATAAAAGTAGTACATGTCAAAACAACATTGAGATTCTACCTCAGCCCAGTAAGAATAGCCATTATCAAGAAAACTAATAACAATAAATGCTGGCAGGAATTCTATGCTTCTATCAGAAAGAATGTCATTGCCACATTTGTAAGAAAATGAAAAGACTTAGAAAAAGTCATATCAATTGAAGTGAGACAGAACCAAAGATACATAGACTCTATGGTTTTCCTCATTGATAATAATTAGTATATGTCTATGGTAGTCCTAGAAGATGATTACAAGAGCTCAATAACTATGTACTTATGATCACATAAAATGATGCTCAGTTAAATGATTTCCAAAATATCAAAACAAGTGGTTTATGATTAATGTTTATTAATGTACCATGTGAAATTATCTCTTTTTTTCTTCTGTTTATCTTCCCTTTGACTTAGCTACTGTTGTCACTGTGTTTGATTCTGGTACCCTGGGTATTTTATGTGTGTTTGTCTGAATTAGGTAAGGGTAACAAAATGGTGAGACAGAGAGTAAAAGGCAAATCAATGCAACAGCAATACTTATAAGACAACAGTAAACTAACTGTAGTACTGGGGGGAGGCAGGCATGGGGAGGGGGAAGGTGGGAGAAAAATGAAGGAGGAAGTAAAAAATATATTCACTACCTTATATATGTAACTATAACCCCTCTGCACATCACCTTGACAATAAAAATAATTTTTTAAAAGATCCCTAGTTGAGGTCATTCTGAGACCTTGTGAGTAGAGTAGAGCTGAGAATCAATTGAGGAAGACTGGTGGCTGATGAAATATAATGAATCATGTAAACTGTGGTAGGCCTTTCTAGGAACTTTGGATATTACTCTTTAACAAAGTAAAGGTAATATCTTACTTGTATTTTAGTTGTGTTTCACATGTTTCTACTTCTAGTCCCTATGTCATATCTGTAGATATCACATTTGTATTTGAATGTATTTCTTTTCCCCATTTTGTTAGATTTTGACTATTTAAAAACTTTATATGAGTTTATTGATATACAGTTGACACTGGATAATCCACTTATATTCATGTGTGCACTTTGAAGAGTTTTGAAATATCTGTATTCCATAAGTCCATGAATAAAATCAAGGTAATAAAACTTCTACTACTTCAACAATATTCCTCTTGACTCATTCATTCATTGTGGCCCATCACAACTTTTAACCTGTCTACTGAAAACCACTGAACTGCTTTTTGTCACTGTAGATAAGTTTGCATATCCTAGAATTTTGGAAATGTGACATTGCATGGTATGTATGATATTTTTTATTTTGGTGCAAATTCATTTGTTACTATATTTATTGGTACTTATTCCTTCTCATTGATTAGTAATTATACTGTATGGGCATATCACACTTTGTACATTACAGACAGTTAAGTTATTTCCAATTTTGACAACCACATTCAACATTCAATATTCAAAAGCTGTTCTGAGTATTGCCATTGTCTTTCTTGAACATATGCCTTCATTTTTTCTTGAGCAAATATATTTCAGTGGAATGACCAGATCCTATCTTGTTTGCTTAGATTTCGAGTCTCTGCTAAACTACTTTTTAAATATAATACCATCCTTGTTGCCACCAGTAATATAAATGATGTTATTTTTTGAACACTACCTTATTGGATATACTTGCCAGAATTTCTCTATTCTTTGTCCATTAAAAAATCAAATTGATTGCTGTACTATCTTGAAACACTGTAGTAATGATTATGTGAGGGCAGGTGTTTCATTAACATACTGTTTGTCTTTAGATATGTTCTCAGTGGTAAGAAATTCCATAAAACTGTATTTGATTCATGATAATAAATTAGCATTTGGGTAAAATGCTTTAGCAAATACCTGTCACATAAAAAAATTTATGATGCTAATTTCATCATTAGTTATGATTTTATTATAAATTTTAATAATACATCATTTAATTATCATACTTAGGGTAGATATTCTGTGTTAAATATTATTTTTTATTTACTAGAATGTCACTGTCATTACTGTATACTTTCCCATATCCTACTTAAATAATTTTTTTCTTAATTATCTGAAATTCTTTATCACATAGATAGGAATTTTCCTTTAGGTACAAAATTAGTTTTTTATTTAGTTTAGGATAGAATTTGTAGTAACATTATTTTTCTTTTTATATCAATGTATTACTGTTCTGATATAATCACATAATTTTTCCTTTACATTTTTTATCTTTCTTATTTTCTCATTATGAGAATATGATAGAAAAGACAAATTCAAACTTTGTCTACATGACCATCAATATTTTAAATTTTCTTTCTTGCTGCATTGTTTAATTCATTTGAAATTTATTTAACTTTTTTTCTTTGTGGAAACTGATTTGCCTAGCCAGGTATCAAAGGAACTTTACTCAGTTATTTGCAAAGCCACTTGTAATTTACTCAGATATCTGTTATGTATGAATATACCTTTTGTAAATCAAGATTCTGTTGGCAGAAAATGTTTTTGTAGTTCTAATCAGCATGATCTAGGTAACTATGAAGTCATTAAGAACATATCCATTTGTATTGAACATGATAAAAACTAAGAATATACCTGCAGCGCTTTTCTGAGATGTTGATGTATATTAAACTTGGCTTATTTCTGAAAGTAACTCTGAAAACCTTTTCTTATCCAATATTTCATTCTGTTTCTCAAGAAATTAAATTTGTACTTTATAATCAAATAAAAAATAAGCATGAGACCTTTATGTTAAAAATTATTTTATATATTCATTAATTTAAAGAAGAGTGATGATTACCTAATCTGTGATTAGCTTTGACCCAGATGCCATATATGCTAACATCCAGGTCAGATAGTCTACCCTTTACAATAAGAGTCCATCAAAGAGGCAGATCCATGAGGTAATGGCTAATGGAATATGTGTTCTAGGAAGGATACATTGGAAGGGAAACAGAACATGGTGAAAGAAGGGTCATCCTTGCAATAGATGGAAAGGGAAGTCTTCACAGAAGTGATGGTGACTGCATGGAATCTCAATAAGAAAATTTAAAGTTCACCAGGCACGAAAAAGAAATGCATTTTCTTACCAGCGGGAATGACAAGCACAAAGGCACAGAGGCATGATGGAGCATGGCTTGTTTGAGAAATAGCAGCTGACCTTTTATAACTAAAGCAAAAACGTTAGGGGTGGGGAAAGGAGTTGGAAATTAATCTGGAAAAAGTAGATTGAGGTCACATTTTGAAGACATTTGTATGAGGAGGTTGGACATAATTTTGTAAGCAACAGGCAACCACCGAAATCTTGAAATAGGCAGGTCACATGAGCAAACTTGTATTTCAGAGCATAAATGATGTCAGGATGATGGATGGACTGAAAGGCAGACAGCCTAATGCTTACTGAAGTTTTTTTTTTTTTTTTATAGACAAAACCAGAAACAGATTTCTAAATTTCTGCAATACTTTAAATGGGTTTCTTGTTTCTATTGTTGCATCCTGTAGTATAATCTCAGTCCAGCAGATAGAGATATTCTTTGAAAAACCAAATCATGTCATGTCACTTCTCTACTTGGCTCTGCCAGTGATTCTCTAAATCACTCATAATACCAGAGTCCTTACAATCTATAGAATACAAGTTCCTATTGCCTTCCTGACCTCTTCTGTTAGTATTTTCACCCTGCTTCTTTTCTTCTATCTCCACTGGCATCTTTCTTGATTCTCACACATTCCAGACATGCACCCATCTTGAGACCTTTGCTCTATAAATACAAGGTTATTTCTTTCACCTAATTTTAAATCTTGACTCAAATAGCGCTTTTTCATGAGAACTTTCGTGACCAAGCTGTGTAATATTACAAATATCTCTCTTTGTTTAGCAGTCATTGTCTTTACTATCTGCTGGCAATATTAATTAACTTTCTTGTTTTACTACCATCATTCTTCCTAAATATAAGAGAAAAGTATCTTCCTTTCTCAAAAAAGTATATTTCAAGTTTTAGTTTTGTTGATTCAGCAGCATCACTTATAGCAAATTATGTAATTTCAATTCATTCATTTGTAAGGTTGTACTATCACATAGTATTGTTGTGATAAAGAAATATGTATTTTTCCAATTATACATTTTATCATAAGTCTGAGGGAAAACTATTGTGCTGAAGGGGGAGTTGAAACTAAGGGAAAAGAACTAATCGAGAAATTCATATTATTAACACTTCCAATTTGTTCTCATTTATAAAAACAAAACCAGTTTTATATTTTTGACAAATCAGATAGTTTCTGAGTTGTTTTTTTTTTTTTTTTGCTAAACCATAAAAGACTGAGTTGTAGGTAGCATGTGGATCAAGTGGTAGAGTGCTCACCTTGAGGAAAAGAAGCTTAGTGACAGTGCCCAGTCCCTGAGTTCAAGCCCCCAGGACCAGGGGAAAAAAATGGAGTTATCACATTTGTACTTTGCACCCCTCCCCAAATTGTTGAGATAAAAAGATATGGATCTTTTGCAACTTCACATTGCCTCATAGTGGGATATTTTCTTGAATGAAAGAGAGAGAGAGAGAAACTGCTGAATTTCCCTCTAAATTCTAAGTGTTTTAAAAGTTAGTGAGTCTAATTTCACTTCAGATTATTTGCCTCCTGTATTAATATATAGGTGTATAGCTTCATACTATTTCCTATTTAATCTAAGATTTGCATTTTTCACTTTGAATATGGGCTTGAAATTTCCATAACCAGTAATCTATTTTTTCATATAAATTTCACTCTAAAGTATACATACTTCAAATGGCAATTTCAATAGTTATTCTTTAATTTTTGTGAACAAATGAAACACAGTATCTAAAACAGTGAATTACTGCAGGAATGAAAAAAATTTTTTAATCCTCAAGCAACAAGGACAGACTGAGAACTCCCACTGCCGCAGGGTAGTAAAGACTTGAATTAGGTACTCAATCTGCTGCTAGCTTGATCCAAGGGTAATCACTTTTTTTTCTGTGTGATAAACTGTCTTACTTAAGGAGACAGAAAACAAACTGCATAATTTGTACCTTTTAGTTTCAAAGTTTAATAAGTGTTATCTGGTGTGTCTTTGGGAGAAATGTTATTTTTGAAAAAAATCGAGAGGCAAAGGATAAAAAGACAAACTAATGCAACAGCAATACTCACAAAACTATATGATATAAACCAACTGTACAACTCATGGGGGAGAGGGAAATGGGGAGGCGGGGTAAATGAGGGAGAAGTTAACAAATTGGATAAGAAATGTACTCACTACCTTATGTATGAAACTGTAACCCCTCTGTACTTCACTCTGACAATAAAAAAGAGAAAAAAAAGATTAAAAGAAAGATTATTACAGGGAGCCAAAAATATTTGAAACAGTGATCGCTGCAAAACCTTAATGGATGGAGGTGACTCCATTTCCTAATTGCACAAGAAAAGTTAAATGACTAAGTTAGAATCAAATGCCACATTTGTCAAAGTTCATTCCATGCCAAGTGCCATTGGATCATGGCTACAAACTTCTCTACTTAGGAACCTGGGATCTGAAAACTGTGGTACAAAGCCAGCCTGGGCAGGAAAATCCTTGAGATTCTTATTTCCAATTAACTACCAACAAGAAAAAAAAAAACAAAAAACAAAAAACTGAAAGTGGAGTTTGTGGCTCAAGTTGTAGAGCTCTAGCCTTGAGCTTAAAAGCTCAGGGATAGCACCCAGGTTCTGAATTCAAGCCACAGTGGTAGAGAAAACAAAACAAAACAAAACAACAACAACAAAAAACCTTTCTAGGTAAATAAATTTTCTACTGTCCACGATATTCAACAGGAGAACTTTTGATTGGGTTCTCTATGAAATCACTTTTGGTTTATAAGTTTGTCAAATGAGATTGATTTGTTACTTGCCTCAAAACACACTAAACTAACCTTAACCATACCCAAAATCAAACACCTAACTGTAATCTTAACCTTTTCTTATTGGAAACATGAACCATATCCGTGATTCTAACTCTAAATCTACCGTATATAAATCTAAGGTCTAACCAAACTCTAACCTTAATCCTAAATAAGACACTAATTCTAACAATATTTCAAACTACTGATCAAATCTAATCCTGTTCCTAACTCTAACCATCACTCAAACCCTATTTCTAACCCTAATTTAATCTTATCCCCAAACCTAACCTTTCTAGCAGTAACATAAGTGACTAATTCTAACATTAAGCCTTTTCCCTGATGAACTATAACCCTCTTCATAAAGGTAACAGTAACTCTGACCATAACCCTAACTCTCATTCTGACTCTAAACCTAACAATAATCAAACATTCTACCTGCAAATTCAATTCTAGCCTTAATTCTATATCTAACACTAAAATCTGATCAAATATTATCCTATTCCTAATGCTAACCCTAACATTAATTCTAACAATAAACCTAAATTGAACACTAATCAATAGCCTTCACTTAATCCCAATCATTACCTAACCCTAAACCGAAATCTAATACCTCATTCTAACCTCAACTCGAATACTATTTCTAATGCTAATTAATCTTTAATCTAATCCTAAAACTAAATCTAACCCCAATCCCAATCTCATTTCAATCCCAAACATAATATAATCCTAACTTTAATTAAAATGCTCATTCTAGCACCAATCAGGACCAGTTACCAAGCAAAACCTTGTTTCAACTTTGTCACAGTTGTTGAAAAACAGAAACAAGTTCCCATGCTGTTTTCTCTCAGAAATCAAAACAAACAGTATCTATGAATTTTTAATAAAAAGTTATAGCTCAGAGGGATTGTGTTATTACTTATTTTCTATTTTAGACGCATAATTCCATTCAGGAGTTGCTGCCTATCAAGATGTGAT
The DNA here is from genome assembly GCF_023159225.1 of Perognathus longimembris pacificus. Classification (NCBI taxonomy): domain Eukaryota; kingdom Metazoa; phylum Chordata; class Mammalia; order Rodentia; family Heteromyidae; genus Perognathus; species Perognathus longimembris. The sequence goes on from NC_063167.1 coordinate 56,658,911, forward strand.
TGGAATTACCTCTCAAAGGCCTCACTCCCAACAGGACCAACATGGATTTAGGGTTTCAGTTTCCAATGCATAACTTGGGGAAGCATTTTCAAGCCATAGTACAAAGTATGCCTAACTATTGTTAACTTCAATCACTTTTCATGTGCAATCACTTTTCTGTCTTAGAAAAATATAATATTGTCTTAAAGTATCAAGTAGGAAATTATGCCACTCAAAAGGCTGAAATTTGGAGCTATAAATCCAATCCTGCAGAAGAGATCAATAAATTCCATCTCCAAAACAACAAGCTAAGAAACAAGGTTGGGAGTATGGATCCAGTGGTAGAGTGCCAGCCTACCAAGAGGGAGACCATGTATTGAAACCCAGTATTGCCAACATAAATTTAAAAAATAAATAAAATTAATACATGTATACAAGTTTTCTTTTCTTTTTCTTCTTTTTTTTTGGTCAGTCATGGGGCTTGAACTCAGGGCCTGTGCACTGTCCTTGAGCTCATTCACTTGAGGCTTTTGTTCTACAACTTTGAGCCAAAACTCCTCCTCTCGTTTTCTGGTTGTAAATTGGAGATAAGTCTCACAGGTTTTCTTGCATGGGCTGGCTTTGAACTGTGATCCTCAGATCTCAACCTCTTGAGTAGCTAGGATTATAGACATGAGCCACCAGTGTCAGGCAAGGTTTGTTTGTTTGTTTGCTTGCTTGTTTGTTTTTAACAATTTCCTAAAAATAATAGAAGAGATTGGGGACTTATTTGTTTATTGGAGAATATAAATATCTTTCTCTATAGTCAGTCTTCTTGCACTGAGTATCACAGTTTTCTTACTCTCTTGATTCTATTAAGAACCACAAAAATACGTTGTTGGGGGCCAAGTGGCACTTGAATTCTTCCTGACCTCTGGCTGTGTTTTAATAATGGAAAATCGGGAAATGCTTTACTAAGTCTGCCAGAGTCCATTCTTATGTTAACCAACCTCATCCTGTCTTAGCTATCATCGGGTATTGCTAACTCCAAGCCTTTTTCTGTTCTGGAATTTTAACCCTATGCTATTTCCTGGTTTTCAAACTGCATATAAGATGGAAGTTAAGAATAAACATGGGCTGGGGATATGGCCTAGTGGCAAGAGTGCTTGCCTCCTATACATGAGGCCCTGGGTTCAATTCCCCAGCACCACATATCTAGAATAGAAAACGGCCAGAAGGGGTGCTGTGGCTCAAGTGGCAGAGTGCTAGCCTTGAGCAAAAAAGAAGTCAGGGACAGTGCTCAGGCCCTGAGTCCAAGGCCCAGGACTGGCCAAAAAAAAAAAAAAAAAAAAAAAAAAGAATAAACATGACTGCAGTCTTGAGCTCAATCTTGAGCTGCAGACCTCCCGAACCCCATCTTTTGTCTCTTGTCTTGTATTTTTCTTTTTCTATAATCCTCACCCCCCTCATTTAGGATTTCCTTTTGATGCCAGCTGGCTCTGGCAATACATGGGCATGCAATGAGGAATTGATTTTAACTTTGGCTCAAGTAAATTATTTAATGAGGTTTCCTACAGTGATTATACCAACTTGATAAAATTATTTGCCTGTGATTGTGTTATGCCCATGTCACGAGGAGACCGCCAAGAAGACCACCAAGAGCCAGATATTCTGAAATGCAAAAGCAAGGCTTTATTCAGGTGAGCTGCAACTCAGACCTCGTCCTACACTCCGATGCAGTGGAGGTTAGGAGGAAGGCCACGAGCAGAGTTTGACATGGGTATTTAAAGGAAAAAATCACAAAGTTACATAAACTAGGTGCAGGCAGGATTGGGGTGTGAGGACAAATCTGACTGACATGAGCCAGGTGCAGGGTTGGGGTGTGAGGACAAATTTGATTGACTCGGGGCTAGGGGGGTCTCTAAAATTGGTCTGACGACATTCCAGGGTGGTCAAAGTATCTGGAACGTTCCAGAACCAGTTGTGCCATCCGGAAAATGGGTTTTTATGGCCAGTTGGTTTTGGGAAATGGGTTTTTATGGCTGGTTGGTTTATTCTTAGCTTAATACAAACAACAAGATGGTTGCAGTTTCAAGATGGAGTCTTCCTAGTCTTTCAATTGGATGCATTGACGACCATAGATGTGTCTTCATTTGCTTAGCTCATATAGGTGGATTTCATAAATGCACTTCTTCAGTTTTAAGATTCAGAGTCCATTTTATTTGAAAAAAATGACACAGAATGATGTCTACATAAATAATCATTTATTTTAAATTTTACGATTGCTTATAGTAGTTTTAAAGTTTCCACCATGTACAAGCACAAGTGATTGAAGTGATGAAGTTGATAGTTGACTTGGTTTAAGCATTCTAAAATATAAATACATATCAAAACATTAAGTGTATCCTATAAATACAAACAAGTAGTATTTGTTAATTAAAAATATATTAAAAGAATGTAAACACTCTTCCCAACACATAGATTTAACAGTGTTTAAAGGGTATTAGCTTCCGTAGAGGGAGGAATATTAATGAAAAATTACACAATCTGTATCAATCAATGTAAGTTCCATGCTTTAATTTTGTGCCTCCATAATTCATATTTGTAGTTTTTAAATTAATAATTTTGAGAAGTAATTAATTTGACTAAGTGTTTCCTTCTTCTTAGGTAATTTAGTCACAACCAGAATTCAATTTCTAACCCAATTCACTACTTTGAAAGACAGACATATTTCAGATACACTTGAATGATTCCAGAATTAATGGAACCCAAAACCTATTCTTCCTAGTGGTTCTTTTTTCAATAATTTCTAAGCTGACCAAATGGCATGTGATTTTTGATTAAGGCCCTTATGAATGTATAGCATAAAATATTCCATAGTTTTCCACCTTAATTAAATATAAGCAAACTTCAGATCATTCAAATCTATCTCCAGCCTTAATATGAGTATTTAAAAAATAAGGTATCCATACCTATTTATTCAAAGGAGCAAATAAGATTAAAGTAGAAAAACAATGATAATAGGGCTGAGGGTTCAAGATTCAATGTGGCCTGTGTGTGCTACCTGAAAAATGTAGCTGGATTCAGGAAATGTGCTGGCTCTTACCTGCAATTGTGTTGAACAACATAGCTGAACAACTATGCACTGAAAAGTAATTCATGGATATACACAGATTCCTGTCTTATCCAATCCTGGTAAAATTATGTAGTATAGTCATTTGGTGAGAATTATTGCCTTCACTCAGGTATTTTTCCTTTGAAAACTTTTCCCTGGGTTTCATTCCTTTATTAGATTTTTCACTTCTCCATGGAACTACTTTGAGTGTTCACTAACAGAAATGATTGTGGAAAAGAACAGCTGCAATGGACACTGATAAGAGCAAACTAAGCAACTCAAGGGCAGTGGTGAGGAGGAAAGAAATTAGAGAAAAAGAAGGAACAGATTACACTAAGCAAAAGAAAAAAATGTATATGTACATATCATCCAACCTGGAAGGAATTATTTTACTGTTACTAATCATAGAAGTCATAAGCATTGTAGATTAGATTGGCAATGCTCATTGAGGGGAAGATCTTTTTATAATGAAGAAAGCAAAGTGGGGTGGGTTGGAAGAGGGAAAGAGGGAGAAAAATGAGGAAGGGGGTAACAAGTATGACAAACATGTATGTGTATTTATTACCTTAAGTATTCAACTGTAACCCTTCTGTATATCATCTTGACAATAAAAAAATACCAAAAAAATAAAGGAATATGGTCAAACTTCAGGATTGGCAATGTGGATTAGTGGTAGAGTGCTTGCCTAGCCTACATGAAGCCCTGGGTTCAATTCCTTAGCACCACATAAAGAGAGAAAGCTGGAAGTGGTGCTATAGCTCATGTGGTAGAATGAGCCTTGAGCCTAGAGAGGATTAAGGACAGAGCCCCCACACCCTGGCCAAGTCCAAGCCCCAGGACTGACAAAAAAAGAAGAAGAAAAAGGAAGAGGAGGAGGAGGAGGAGGAGGAGGAGGAGGAGGAGGAGGAGGAGGAGGAGGAGGAGGAGGAGGAGGAGGACGATGACAAGGAGAAGGGGAAGAAGAAGAAGAGGAAGAAGAAGAAGAAGAAGAAGAAGAAGAAGAAGAAGAAGAAGAAGAAGAAGAAGAAGAAGAAGAAGAAGGGCAGTTCTGGTTCAGAGGTAATTTTAGCATTTTTTTCTGTCCTGTTTATATTTCTCTCAACCAAAGAATTCATACATACCAGTGCTTCCCCATTATGCTTCTAATAGATTTTCTCTCTGCTAGGTTGTTTCCTCCTTTGTCATTTCCTTTTTTTTTTTACTTCACAAAGATACCATAATACCTCTGGTTAAAGGAGAAACAGGTAAACCATATATATGAAGTGAATTCCCTAATCATAAATTTAACAGGGAAAAATTTTCATATTTTAAGAGCACTTTTTAAATCAATGCCTTCTGAGTAGCTCTGAATAATATGAGTATTTCCCAATTGATTAATGTCTCAAATGATATACTGCTAAATTGAAAACAATGCTCATTTCTAATTCTCAAATAATTTTCACGTAAATGTTGCTTTTAATTTAAACTACACAATATAAATTAATGATTTAGAATATCAAATGACATGTATTTAACAATAGTCCTGTTATAAAAATTAAAATATTTTTTCCTGTACACATTAATCTGACATAGCAATAACCAAGTAGCATTTCATTTCTCCTTAAGAAAGTATCGTGATGGATTTACAATAGAGTTTGCAACTGTGTCCCAAATCCCAGAAATGGTTATTTTTTTTTTCATGATGTGATAGTAACTCTGTTCTGCTCCACGAGACTTCTTAGTTGTTCAACATAAGGCCAAAGGCATTTTTTCTTTAAAGAAAATAAAATGGATGCTGTCAACTTATCAATTGTTTTGTCATTAGTGGTCCAAACTATTGTACACATTTTCTTGGATCATTAGGCAACCTTGTAATAAGTAGGGGAAAAATGTAAATGTCTGGAGCAATTTGATCATAGCTATAAGCCCACATTTATGGTGTTAAAAGCTCCCTGGTGGCAAGGTGGTTTCAGAATTCCTATGTAATATATGACACTGCAGATGAGGAACTATGAAAATTTCTACAGATGGCTGCTTAATGTTGAAATTAATCTGACTCAGTAAGGACATGCCAGTTACTGGCAGCTGTAATTATAGATCAGAATAAAACCTTGCTCTACAAATTTGTTCAACCAGAGAACTGTAGCATAGATACAAGTTTATTTAAATACTTTAATTATTTATTGTCAGGATTTGTGACGTGTGTGCTTCAACTTGCAAACATTAACAGGAATGATATAGCTTCATGTTAGTAGCATAAAACAAACAAGACAATTAAAAAATACAAGGGAAAGTAAACCACCACAAAGTAACAAAATCAAGCATCCATTTTGAAACACAATCAATTTTCAAAGCAAATGGATCAAAGACAGACATCAATCAGTATGGGCATTTTGAAGAGTACAATTAAATATGAAGCTGAATACTTCATTACCTTTTTGTAATCTTAAACTGAAAATTAAAAGTCTGTTACCTTAATTGAGTCCTTGTTTACTAGTTGAATTCAGAGGCCTACTTCAACTTCAAGGTAAAACTCAAAGTTTATTTAAACAAGCGTATTTGAGCTTAGTGAAATTCTTATGAATTTTCAGCTTTTATTTGGTGAGTTTAGGAAAGCCAGCAGCCTTGACAGATACAGCTGCGCTTTAGCTAAAACTAGAATTCTATACCATTCTTTCTATTTCTGGGAGAAATAGAATTCTCTAGGAAAAATAATTTACTATGCATCTTTTATTTTTTCCTATAGAAAGTAAACTTTAATCCTGCCCATGCATCATTACGATCTTATTTAAATATGCTACTCTGAAATTCATTTATTCACAAGAAAAGAAGTACAGTGAGATTATATCCTTTGTCTGCTATTATAATTTCTTTTTTTTCATGCAAAAGCAAAGGGTTTATTGGAGGACCTATAATTTCTTTTGTCCACTAATTTGTTTTTTTTTTATTTTATCTTTAAGTAATTGTACAAGAGACTTTCAATCAACATGTCAGCATGTGAGTACAATGTATCTTGTTCAGTGCCACTCCTTTCATCATTTTCTGCCCCTGCTCTCTCCTCTACCTCTCAATCTCTCCAATTCCCTCAATTTTCCTATTTACATTTTTACATATATACATTGAATATTATGACTGCATTCTCACACCCTTCAGATAATTTCAAAGTAGGTCTCCTTTCCTTGATAGAAAGTATCAAAAATGGTAATAATTTTAACCAAATGCTCTATCCAATATTTGAAAATATACTCTTCACAGAATGGCAAACCCTAACTGGAACAGCAATTTGATTACAGGTTCCTCTCTTTGCATTCCTTAAGAAAACTGTGTGGCACACACTAAGGAAGCAGACAAGCAATCAGGGTCTTGTTTTCTGCAAGAGTAAGAGCAAAGAAGTAAACCACAGTTACCTGAGCTTGGCTTCTCTGTTAAGTGAAACAATGGGGCCAGAAGACATCTAAGCTGTTTCTTTCACTTTCAATATTGTCTTTCTGTAAATCATACAGATAGTGCAGGTACAACCACAGGAAAGGGATACAAGAGGATCATCAATAATAGATGCTACGGTTTCACATGGCATGTTGAAAGTAATCACAACAGTGATATAACAGTCATTTCCATAACATGGAGTTCATTTCATTTAGCATCATCTTATGCATTCATAAGGGCAAAGCTATTAGGCTCTTGTGATCCTCTGCTGTGACTAGCCTACATCTGTGCTCATTATTCCCTATAAGGGAGACCATAGAGTCCATGTTTCTTTGGGTCTGGCTCACTTCACTTAGTATAATTTTTTCCAAGTCCTTCCATTTCCTTACGAATAGAATTCCTAGCCAGAGCAATTAGGCAAGAAAACATAAAGGGGATTCAAATAGAAAAAGATGAAGTTAAATTTTCTCTCTTCACAGATTACATGATCCTATACCTAAAGAATCCTATAGACTCTGCTCCCAAGCTACTAGAGCTGATCCAAACTTTGGCAAAGTAGCAGGATATAAAATAAACCCTCAAAAATCAATGGCCTTTCTATATGCTAATGACCTGAAGACCGAGGCTGAAATCAGTAAAGCAACTCCTTTTGCAATAGCCTCAAAAAACATAAAATAACAAGGAATAACCTTAACCATAGAAGTGAAAGATCTCTATGATGAGAACTTTACAAACATGAAAAATGAAATTAAGGCAGAACTCAGGAAATGGAAAAACCTCCCATGCTCCTGGATTGGGAGGATTAATATAGGCAAAATGGAAATATTGGCAAAGGCTATCTACAAATTCAATGGAATACCCATTAATTTCCCAACACCATTTTTTAATGAAAGAAAGGAAGCAATCCTGAAATTCATATGGAACAATAAAAGACCACGAATAGCAAAAACAATCCTAAGCAGAAAGAACAATGCTAGAGGAATTACGGTACCAAACTTCAAGCTGTATTATAAAGCTATAGTAATAAAAACAGCTTGGAATTGGCACTGAAACAGGCCTGAAGACCAATGGAACAGAATTGAAGACCCAGAAATGAACCCACAGAACTATGCCTACTTAATCTTTGATAAAGGAGCAAAAAAAAAAAAAAAAAAAAAAAAAAAAAAGGATGGATGAAAGATAGCCTCTTTAACAAATGCTGCTGGCAAAACTGGTTCAACACCTGCAACAAACTAAAACTAGATCCTTAAATATCACCCTGAACCAAAATCAATTCCAAATGGATCAAAGACCTCGAAATAAAAGCAGATACCCTGAAGACACTAAAGGAAGGAGTAAGAGAAACACTTGGGCTCCTTGGCACAGGACGGAACTTCCTTAACAAAGACCCAGAAATGCCACAAATCAAAGAAAGGATGGACAAATGGGACTGCATCAAACTGCAGAGCTTCTGCAGGACAAAGGACATAGCTCACAAGATAAACAGAAAGCACACAGATTGGGAAAAGATCTTTACCGGCCATACAATGGACAAAGGCCTCATATCTAAAATATATGCAGAACTAGAAAAATTAAATTCCTCCAAAACAAAACCACAAACAACCAACAGCCCCCTCAACAAGTGGGCTACAGTCTTAAAAAGAGACTTCTCTGAAGAGGAAATGAGGATGGCCAAGAGACATATGAAAAAGTGCTCTACATCACTGGCCATAAAAGAAATGCAAATCAAAACAACATTGAGATTCCACTTCACCCCATTAAGAATGTGCTTTATCAAGAAAACTAACAATAATAAATGTTGGAGGGATGTGACCAAAAGGTAACCCTACTTCACTTTTGGTGGGAATTTAAACTGGAAAGCGGTATGGAGATTCCTCAGAAGGCTAAATATAGAGCTCCCCTATGACCCAGAAGCCCCACTTTTGGGTATCTCCCCAAAAGACCACAAACAAGAACACACTAAAGCCACCAGCACAACAATGTTCATTGAAGCACAATTTGTCATAGCTAAAATATGGAACCAACCCAGATGCCCCTCAGTAGACAAATGTATCAGGAAAATGTGGTGCATATACACAATGGAATTTTATGTCTCTATCAGAAAGAATGTTCTCTCTTTTTTTTAAGGAGAGAACTAATACTTTAATTTATCTGTTCTTCAATTATCTGTGGCTTATTTAGCTCTTATAGATACTTAAACTTAATTCAAAAGACCTCCCAAAAGGCTTCCTGCAGGAAAGCCTGCATTACAATGTACTTAAATAAATGAGCAAAACAGAAAACAGATTAGCATAAATAATAACCATGTTTTCTGTATACTAATTGATTTTTCTTTGTATGCATGAAGAAATAATTACTGATAAAATTCATGTTCTGAGTTTAGAAAGAACTACTATGAAATGGATGCCAATAGCTTCTGTCACGGTTAATTATGTGACCATTAGGGTCCATAATGATGCCTGTGTATATGCTCCAACATTGCTATAGATGTTTCTCTGAGGGTACTTTGATATGAGATGGACTTGTTAACCCAGGATAGTGAGTAAAGCATATTGCTTTCTATAATGTGAATAAGACCCTGTACATACAGTTGAAGGCCTGGATAGAAAACAAAACTGATCTTTACTAATTGCAACTTCAGCTTTTTCCTGCAATTCTATTTTTCTACTCTAACCTAAAATTTTTGAACTTACCACATACCACAGACCGGTAACTATATTCTTTTTTTTTTTTTTTTTTTTTTTTTTTTTTTTTTGGCCAGTCCTGGGGCTTGGACTCAGGGCCTGAGCACTGTCCCTGGCTTCTTTTTGCTCAATGCTAGTACTCTGCCGCTTGCGCCACAGCGCCACTTCTGGCCATTTTCTGTATATGTGGTGCTGGGGAATCGAACCCAGGGCCTCATGTATATGAGGCAGGCACTCTTGCCACTAGGCCATATCCCCAGCCCAGGTAACTATATTCTTGAAAATAAATTTCTTTACACAGACACTCATACACATATTTACGCACATACACATTCAGAGAGAAAGAGAGAGAATCTTGCAATTCTGGCCTTTTTTTGGTGAATAAAGTCTAATAGCATCAGAAATAATGATTTATAATAGGGATTAGCTTGGTACTATTACTTCAAGTGTGTAGTAGCTACATAACACCTTCCAACTTTTTCTTATAGTCTTATTTCTCAAATGTGTCTGTCTGAGCATTACAATGTGCTCTGAATTGCTGATGTTCAGATTTTCTATTTTTGCTTAGTTGATTTTTGGCATAGTACTCTTTCCAAGCAATTCACAATTTTTGAGTCACTATGAATAACTAATGATTACATTTTTATTTATTCTTAAGAAAGAAAAGGCAAAGAGTCAATGGCTCACATCTGTAATTCTAGCAATGCAGAAAGCAGAGATATGAGGATCAGGGTTCAAAGCCAGCATGAGCAGGAAAGTTCATGAGGTGCTTATCTTCAATTAAGCAGCAAAAAACCTGAAGTGGAGCAATTGCTTAAGTGGTAGAGGCTAGCCTTGAACAGAAAGCTCAGGGACAGTACCCAGGACCTGAGTTTAAGACATAGGACGGGTGTAAAAGAAAAAGAAAAAGGGAATGATAGACAGGAATGAAGGAGGGAAGCAAGGGAGGGAGGGAGGGAGGGAAAGAGTAAGGGAAGGAAATAGAGAGGGAGGGAGGGAGAAAGAAGAAGAAAGAAAGAAAGAAAGAAAGAAAGAAAGAAAGAAAGAAAGAAAGAAAGAAAGAAAGAAAGAAAGAAAAGAAGGAAGGAGGAAGAAAGAAAGAATGGGAAGGAAGAAAAGAAAGAAAAAAGGGAAGATGGAAGGAAGGAAAGGAAGGAAGGAAGGAAAGAAGGAAGGAAGGAAGGAAGGAAAGACTTCAGTGGACAAGATACAATGATAGCTTAGTAATGGATAACTCTAAAGGACTGTATTTTTATTGAAAAAATACAATGTCTGCTTTAGTTCAGGGTACTATAACAAAACAACCTATTTTTGTTGCCTGATATATAAATATTACTTCTCATAGTTCTTGAGGCCAAGATCCAAAGATCAAAGTGCTGAAAGTTTCATTAATGAAAAGTTTTATATTTTTTAAAAACCACTCTATTTTATTTTATTATTAGATGTTACTGTGTTTTGAACTCAAATCTTATATGTACTAGAAAGGTGTCACCGCTTAAGCCAAACTCAATCCTTTTTTACTTTACCCTGTTTAGTATGGAGTCTTGCATTATTCCTTGGACACAGCCTGAGGTTGTTTTAACTGTGTCTCCATCATAGCTGAGATTTTAGGCACTGCCCACCACACCTGGCCAGAGTGCTTTCTACTTTATAGATGGCCTTCTTGTCATTTATTCAAATTGGGGAAAACAGAATCAAAGTCACATTAACACACACACACACACACACACACACACACACGAGAGAGAGAGAGAGAGTAGAGAGAGACAGAGAGACAGAGAGACAGACAGAAACAGAGACAGAGACAGACAGACAGACAGACAGACAGAACCACATATATACACATATAAATACATGAGTTGTTTAGTGATGACAATACATAATTATACATTAGCCAGTTTTGTCATTGTGCAAACTTTATAGAGGATACAGAAATCTATGTGGAATAGGTCAACCATTCTATTTTCTCACTGAAATGCACATAGGCAGTAGTAACAAGACATAAGAGCCTGCAGCTGCCTTACTGTGGCATATACTGTTTCTCTAGTAAATGTTTTTTTAATAAGTACAATGTATATAATCTAAAACAATGAGTAAAATACACAATTATGGTCAGCCACTAGTGGCTCATGCCTGTCGTTTCAGTTACGCTGGAGGCTGAGGCCAGAAGAACCATGTTTATAGGCTAGTTAGCTAAAACCAAGCAAGCAAACCAAAAAAAAAAAAAAAATGTTCCTGAGAACCTATCTCAACAGATAAAGCTAAAATGGTATCTCAGGCCTGTCATGCAAAACACTGTTGGAAGTATAAATAGAAATTATGTACCAATCCAGTCTGATGGGGAAAAAAAGGAAATATTATCACAAAAATAATCAGAACAACACTTTTTTTAATGCTAGAACATGACTCAAGCAGTAGAGTGTCTGTCTAGCAAGAAACAAATCCTGAGTTCAAATCTGAGTACTGCCAAAAGTAAATGTATAAAATAGTAAATACAAAAGCTAATATAGCTGATTATTATCATTATCAAGTACTCTGTACTATACAGGATTGTTTATACTATAATTTTCTTTGGTGGGGGGGGGGGCTGGGAATATGGCTAGTGCCAAGAGTGCTTGCCTTGTATACATGAAGCCCTAGGTTCGATTCCTCAGCACCATATATATAAAAAAGGCCAGAAGTGGCACTGTGGCTAAAGTTGGCAGAGTTCTAGCCTTGAGCAAAATGAAGCCAGGGTCAGTGCTCAGGCCCTCAGTTAAAACCCCAGGACTGGACAAACAAAACCAAAACACTATTTTTTTTTGGTTATTTAAGACAGACTTTATATATGAAGCTATTCCTATAACCATTGCATCTTATATGTTACGTTATGTCTTTAATTAGCTAAAATCTCACCTTTACATTTGTTTTGTCAATGGTTGTATTTCTGGAAAGGATTTATTATTAATAAAAGCCACTAAAAGTTTGGGAGACAGAAGATAGAGACCACTAAAATTTTTCTCTGTCATATACATTCAACAAACATTCCTAACAAAAATGTACAAGAAATGTACCCACTGCCTTAAGTATGAAACTGTAACCCCTCTGTACATCACTTTGACAATAAATAAGTAATTATTAGAAATGCGTTAAGATCTTCTACAATTTAAGAAAAAGAAAATCTAGCTCATTGAAATTTTAACAAACCTGTTACCAAAGATAATATACAAATGACCAACAAGGATATTAAAAGGCATTCAACATCCTTATCATTAAGGAAATACAAACTAAAATTACAGTGAGACAGCACTCCATATCCACTAGATGACATTGTTAGCAAGGACTAGGAGTAACTAGACTTCTTGTGTACTGCCAGTGGGAGTATAAACAGGCAGAAATATTTTAGATAACTATTCAGTAATGTCTGTTAATTCTGAATACATCTCTACTCTGTAGTTTAGCAACTCTAATCCTAGGTTACATCCAAGAGAAGTGAGAGCATCTGTTCTTTTAAAAATCATGGAAGAAAGAGATTAAGGAGACTGAAGGAAGGAGTGATAATGGCCAAGATGCATTGTACTTATAAACTAGTATGTTGAATAGAAATTCCTCTGTACTTTTGCACAGTACAGAAGGAAAGAAGGAAGGAGGAGGAAGAGGATGAAGAAGAGGAGGAGGACGAGGAGGAGGAGGAGAAGGAGGAGGAAGAGAAGGAGGAGAAGGAGAAGGGGAAGGAGAAGGAGAAGGAGGAGAAGAAGAGGAAGAAGAAAGAAGGTAGGTAGGTAGGGGAAGCCAGAATTGGTGCGTGGGCCCATGATCCCAATGCTTGGGAGGCTTAGGCAGGAGGAGCATGAGTTCTCAGCCAGCATGGGAAAGAGAGAGAGAGAGAAAAACTGACAGACAGACAGAAAGACAGACAGACAGACACAGACTATATTATAAAATTTGATGGGTAGTATAAGTGTGTTCACGCTTACATCTCTACAAGCTCATGAATAATGTGCTGTGCTGTTACACTATGACCCTTATACTGCTATTAGTAAGGCGAAAGGAATTTTCAACTGTATTGTTATCATCTGAGACCAGTGAATTGTAGACAGTCTATTATTAGCTAAAATAGCATTAAGTGAGATGACTTTACACACACACCCATATGCCACATACATATACATGTTCTATATTACTCTATACTACTGTATGTATTATTCACTAATATTGTGTTACACAGCATCCAGTTTTCTCTGTATATACAGAATACTTTTATAAGAAATATTTAGAATACATGAGGTTGATAATAATAGCAATTTACACATGATGTAAATGTGACAGAAATAGCATCTAGGATATGTGCTCTTACATTAAAATGCAGCATGAAATAAGTGAGATAGCATATTAAGCCTCTTAAATACATTCTTTTATAAATATTTCTACATAATTTTAAATATAATCATTTGTTGTTTGTTCCATTCTCCATTCATTCTACAAATACGTAAATTGAAGCACCAAAGGGTCAAGAAGTCTTGCCTTGCTAGGTTGCCTGAATCTAGCATGTCTGCTAGGAGTTTTCTCTGTTGCCTCATATATTTTAGCTTAACAAGATGTATCTTTGACTCAGACATCCCTGTACCCATCTACAAGGGAAATCTCAGCAGGTGAGTGGGCACCTCCACATGTATACCACTCAATATCTCTGAGTCTGATGTTCAATGCCATAACCTGTACAAGCAGAGAGGCTAACCACAAGATATGAAAATTACTCTATCATTTATTTTCTCATTTTTTACACTTCTTCAGGACTTTGGGACTTTTGTGCCATATATGAAGATGTCTTTTTCCATGATTTGAAAAAAGTAAATAAAGCTGTCCTGGGCATAATTATTTATGAAGATTTTGCTGAAGTGAGACATGAAAGAAATCTTTCCACATATAGGCAGGAATGGGCAAAATTCTTATTTATTTATCAATTAGAATATTGCAATATAAGGAATCTACTGCTACTTCAACATCTGGATTCTGATTATTCTCATTATGCTAATTATGCCCTATTTTTTACTTCATACCTTCTCTCATAAGATCAAGTTCTGCTCTTTTATATCCTTGTTTGAGTTTCTGCCTATGGGGTATTTAAGCCTATTAAATTACTTTTTCCCCAAACTGTGTTGTTTTATAAGTAGAATTCTGTTGCTAGCTGTTAAGGTAGTAATTATCTTTCATATCATTACTCAAATATTAGTAATACTATTTGTGCCGTAGGATTTTTGTGTGTTTTAATGAGGTGATGCTTATAAGGAAATTAGCACTATTATTGTAATAGAGTAAGTTTTCAGTCCATGTTATTTCTGTTGACATTACTACACTACTAAGTGATTTTGACAACATATTAGATGGAGGCAGGAATAGAGAAACAGACAGAGAGAGCTGAGAAAATGAAAAGTTCTCATACAGTAAAAAAATAGACAATAAAATAACTGATTTTAAGTACTTCCCCCAATCTGAGTTTATGTAAATTTACTTTTGAAACAGAAATATTAATTCTGTTTATGACAAATGGAAGAAAAACATTCTCAGAATGCACTAAAATTTCCAAAGAGTAATGGTTTATGACTGGAAAAGTAAGATCATTTTCAGAGAGTCCCTTATGGGGGATATGGGAAATTACTGATAAGATGCTCAGGTAGAGGCTTGATTTGGTGGTGCATGACTAAAACAACAGTGATTAGAAGACTGAGGAAGAAGGATTGTGAGATTAAGGCCTGACTGGGATATGTAACCAGACTGGCTGAGCAAGTCTAAAATAAAAAAGTGAAACATAAAGACCCTCACCTTTTCAGGTGAGGTTTCAGGTGAGGTGGTTTGTTTCGAAACCAACAGGATGATTTTATTGTATGCATCATACATCTAACTTACTTGAGTCAACAACTGGAGAGGTAGGGATATCTTTCTTCCTGCTCACATTTGTTTCCACACTTCCCATATCCCCTCATTCCTTTCTATTTTCCCTCAGCACACATTTCCTATGAAACTTGTAAATTATGTATGTGAATCAACAATAGATAATAGGAAAATGTGAAAATCTGATTCCTTCTCTGGCCTCAAAAACTTGCAGTCTAGAAGTACTGATGCACAAAGGAGTGAAATCGTGAAATCTCTACTGGAAGAGAATCAGAGTGCTGAAACAGCACATGGCCAAGTACTAGAGTAGTGGAACTAACAAGCATATGACATCTGAGTTTGATGGAACAATATGCAAGCATTTGCTAAGCACAGGGGCTATCTGAGCCATGGCAATGAGTCAAGAGAAGGTCAATTGTATCATGGCTGTTTCAAACAAGACAAATTATGTAGGCTATCAGTATGAGACAAAAGGGAAATTTTTTTTTTTTTTTGGTGTGTGTGTGTGTTTTGTTTTTGGCCCAGGTGAACTGGCTATGTTGACCAGTAAGTGATATCTTATAGAATGGTGTTCATGGTACCTTTTCCAAAAGCCAATATTAGCATTTTTTTAATTTAATTTTATTGTTAAGGTGATATACAGAGGGGTTACAGTTACATGCATAAGGTTGTGACTACATTTCTTGTCAAACTTGTTTCTTAGATTTGTAGCATTAAAAAAGAAAAAGCCATACCAGGGAACTACGCAGAGACAGTCATGGACAGGAGAAGGTTTATAAGGAGGTTTATTAGTGGGGCCATAGCTCCCACGGGAAAGGGAGCAATGTGGCATCTGAGCCTTATCCAGATGGTAGCTTGTAACCCCGACGCTACCGGGGAGGCAGGTAGGTCTGGGCTGAGAATGGGAAGGCCCAACTTTCCTGGTGGGAGCTATAGAGCAGGGAGGAGTTCTGGTCTGGGTAGAGCTGTGGGCTAGTGGGAGGGACCGAGGACCTAAGGTGAGGGAAATGCTAACAGGGACCCCTCTTAGAAGACCGCCCATGATGCACAAGCAAGGTTACAATTCATCTATCAACATGACTCACTCCTCCAACCATTGCCCTAGAATAGTCTTAGCTGTTGTTTATTACATAACTAGAAGGAAAAATAACTCTCGACATTTTATATCATCTTCTTCTGTACTAGGTGTTATTATAGCTCAATATTTAGTTCTGATTATTGTTTTCCCAAGCTGGATATTTTTCACATTTGTAAAGCACATCATAGTTTCTTTTAGATTTATTTACTTCCTTACTTACATTTTGTGTATTTCAAGTTTTTGAAGATTACATTATCCTTCTTATTTATTTTTTCAAGTAATTGTACAAAGCAGTTTCAATTTCACAATTTATTTCTAATACGTGTCATTTAGATATTTCCTAGTTGAAGGCTATTATAGTATCCTTCAGTTTACATTCATTTAAGGGGAAAGAAGTAGATAAATGAAGAGGAGAAAAGGGAGGGAATGCAAATAAAAATCCAGTGTATATCCTACAAAATTAAGAAGAGTGAGGAAAGAGGTGGGGAGAGGAGGGATGGTTGAGAATTTTGAAAGGGGTGATATTAATCAAGATACATTGTATTTCTAAGCTGCTTTGTTAAATGGCAAATTCTTTGTACAACTACTTAAAGATAAATAAAATATATTAGAAACTGTTAATAGTAATGGGAGAAGAGGGTTTTATATTTAGAAAACATGGATAAAAATAAAATTTTATTTTACCATAATTATTTTTTACTTTTGGATTTTTGAACCATCACAATTATAAAACCAAATAACTAAATTTAAGATGAGAATTTATTTTTAAATTTAATTTAACTGCTAAACTTCATAATCTTCATCTATGCCTGAGTAGGCTTTCTTCTCAGTTTTTTTTTCCTTGACTTACTTTGCTAATTTCACTATCTTTAGGATGGAGTCAATTTAATCCCAGATTCAGTACATTATGAGTTTGATTTCAGTTGTTATAATTACTTCTACAAATTATATTTATTTAACCTCCTTTTCTTTGAGATAAATTCTCACTAGTTAGTTCAAGTTGCCTTTAAATTCACAATTGCTTTACCTCAGCTACCTGGATTACAAGCATGTATCCATATGCTTAATTACTATGTACTTCTTTGTGTATACTTTTTATTTTGTAAGCAATTTAATAAAGCTTATTATATACTATTTAAATAATATTTACAATACCTGTAAACTTTGTGACCTTAGGAGAAAATGTAGTTTGCCTGATTATTTCAGGATGTTCACCAAACATGCTTTATAATAGGGAGTAAAAGAAACATATGTTTTAAATTGTCTTTTTTAAATTACAGACTGGATTAACTATTTCTATACTAACACAATGTATAATGACTTTCATTTTATACTCTTACTTATTGCAGTACATGCCTACATATCTGTGCTTTCACTTCTTGAGTTTTCAGTTACTCATCAACTGCAGTCTACAAATGATAAATGTAAATTTCCAGAAATAAATAATTCATCAGCTTAAATTGCACACTGTTCTGAGCAGTGCGATAAAATATTGTATGTCCAGGATGTGAATCATCCTTTTCTTGAGTATATAAACATTTTGTACACTACCTATCCATTCTGTCATTAGATAGGCATCTCAGTGTCACATGCCTGCATATTGGCCTAACTGCATCACAATGCCTTTACCATTCACCTTTCTTCATGTCACCACATACATGTTTCATTTTACATCACCACAAGAAGTACAGCAATTACAATATTTTTGGAGAGAGGACATTCCATTATTATGTACTTCTATTTTATTATAATTTAACAGTGCTTACTGTATCTACTTGTAAATTAAACTTCAATAGAAGTAGGTACAGGAAAATAGTGTGCAAATCAGGCTCAGTACTAGCTTACCTCAGTGTTTTAGAACACATTACCACAGATAAGGACTTCTTTATGTATTTCTTTAATACTATAAACACATATCATTAAGCAGTAGACCCAGTTGAAAAGGAATTTGAATATTTACTGGACATTTACATATAAATGTTGAAAGCAGCAACAGTTTACAAGTTTCCACGTCAAGATTACCTCAGTGGGGGCTGGGAATATGGCCTAGTGGCAAGAGTGCTTGCCCTAGGTTCAGTTCCTCAGCACCACATATATAGAAAATGGCCAGAAGTGGCACTGTGGCTCAAGTGGCAGAGTGCTAGCCTTGAACAAAAAGAAGCCAGGGACAGTGCTCAGGCCCTGAATCCAAGGCCCAGGACTGGCAAAAAAAAAAAAAAAAAAAAAAAAAAAAAGATTACCTCAGTGATGGCTGGATGCATTTCACACTATTACAATAAAGCAAACATTGCAATAAGCAAGTTACAGGAGTTTCTGACTTCCTTGTACTTGTATTAATTATATTGATGGTTGTGCAGTAAGTGTGCTGGCTGTATTGTTTCTAACCAAAAAGTATACATTTTGTAATCTTAAAAATGCTTTAGTGCCATAAAATCATAATGAACATCTGACCTGTTGAAAGAAATGGTGCTGTTTATGAATCATGAAAACAAGGCACCCTTTAAATTTACTACTCTAATAGTTTATAAGATCAAGTAGATGACTCATATCTAAACTGCAAAACTTTTTGGGCCATTTGTGTATATCATTTGACTTTCATGTAGAGAAAATTGAATGCAGAATAATTGAGAGACAGAAAAAAGAAAAATAAATAATAATTCTATAACAGTAAGCCTGAGTACCAGAGCTGATATGCCCATATCACTGCATTTCTTTCTTTCCCTGTCTCTCTTTTGTAATTCCCACAATCTAAAGTAAGTACAAAATAATATTCATTTCATTATCTGGCTGACTATATGACCTCAGCTTATAACTACAAATTTGTGGTTGATGATGCTATATTTTAAGAGATGTAAGCCAAACATTTATTTTTATAGGCTAATGCAAGTAGTCCATTTATACACAGAAAGCTTTACAAGTCTTAAAAGAAACCCATTAAATAATTTCAGGTATATTACACTGAAGACTTCTTCAGACATTAAATGTCCATTGCACTGTTTACCTACAAATTGTTTTTAAAATGCCTTCTGCAATTCTAGGGATTTTTAAGACACAAGCAAAATAATTATTAGAATACTTTAGCTCAATAAATACCTGATAGATACATTTTATTTATTGCCTAAAATCAACAACTTTATACCTGATTGCAAAATATATCCAGATCCCTACCACATTAACCTCAACATTATCTCAGATTTCATTTAAAAGAGAGTTCTTAAACCTTGTAGTTCCCACGTATATAATTTGCAGACATGAATGTATTTGGTAATTCAAGGAAGGTGATGCATCAATCAAACTGTCAGAAGGGGTTTTATTTCTATTCTTGTGTGTGTATGTCGGTGTGTGTGCCAGACTTGGGGCTTGACTTTGGGGCCCAGGGGCTGACCCTGATCTTTTTTGTTCAAGGTTATCCTTCTAACACTTGAGCCATACAACTACTTACAGTATATTTATGGTTAATTACAGATAAGAGTCTCAGAGATATTCCTGCTTGTTCCAGCTTCAAATTACTATCCTGAAATGTCAACCACCTGGCAAAACTAGGATTAGAGTTATAAGCCAATGCAGCCTACCCATACTATTTCTACTCATAATATACTGCTTCCAATAGTGTGTAGGGAATATTGAATATTGGAACATATCACTAAAAGGTAAATGAGTTACTTCCTTGAAGAAAATGATAATTATATCCAATTATAATTCATGAAGAGAAACTGAAACCATATATTTTAAGAGTACTTACACTGAGAATTAAGAGAAAAGAGATGTATTTTTAGATGTTTAAAAATTTCAGTGTTTCAAGATTTCACTTTCCAAAGGTGAACTGGAAAGGAAAATACCTTTCTTCTACAATGTGTGCATTTGTATCTAAGAGAAAAGTCTAAAAAGTATATTAAATATCCTGAGAAGGAATAGATCTGTTTCCTCATCATAAACAGAACTGAGAGAACAAAAGAAAAATAAATATATAAATTCATTTCTTCTTGGAATAAATGTCCTGGTATCTCCAGATTCAAAATTCTTCTATCTGTCTAACCTGTCAATGGAAATCTGGAGTCAGTATTGACCATAGCTGAATTAAGCTTCTTACTTAAGTCCTGGGGAATTCTAGTTTACTTTACAGAACTATGATACCATAGTATTATTTAGACGTGCTCTTTTATAAATGACAGATGTCATGCCAAACTGTTATCAGTGCCTGCAAGATTCTATAGAGGGAAAAGCTAACATTTATTGAAAAATCAATCCAGTTCACTTTTCTGAATACATAGAAGAAATAGGTTCATTGCTTGTGTAGGTTCAAAAGCCTGTAAACAGTAATTGGAAGGCAGGGCAAGAGGTCTAGGACTTTTCCTTAGAACCTTTTCAAAGACTTCACATTTATTTTTTGAAGGTAAAAGGCATTCCATAAAATGAGTTATTTTTTTAAAGATACCATTTTTAGTTGTTTCTTTTTATCCAGAGTTAAGAAAAAAGGTAATGTCAAAAATCTCTTTCCTCTTAGTTCTTTTTGAGAACTGTGCCAAGGAGTGTTTGATAAGACTTGGGTAAACAGTGTAGTAGCAAGTTGAAATAAGGATTAAACAAAATATTTCTGATTAGAGTATTAAAAACAACTTCTGAAACAAATACAATATCCAAGTCTGAATTTTTTCTTAGAAAAGTTTCCAAGTATTGTATCAACAAAGGAGATGTCTATGTCTGTGTCGCTGAAGTAGAACTAAAGCTAAGACTTAAAGAACAATTGGTTATTTCAACATGCAATTATAATGCAGAATATTTTAGAAAAAAGTCCATATTTTAACACTACTTTTTCATTTTCTAGGTTAACTATCAGAAGTGATTGAGCCTCAGCATCCAAATCTATAAAAAAAAAACACCTTTATGACATGAAATCATGTAAGTTGTTGATGCTATAGAAGAATGAGGAGGGAATTAAGACCAATAAATTAAACCTTCTGTGCCAGTTTTTTGACTTTCATCTTAAAATCTACTTTTCCTTGTTTTGGAATACTACACTGGCCCATGTTCACATTTCTCCCTTGCTAACTATAGCAAAAGTAAACTTTATTACAAGGAGCAATGGAAGAACCCCACATGAGGAAAAAACACCTTTTTTGAACTATGGTATGTTTTTATCTTTTTTGGTTTCTCAGTGTATCAAAGAGTCTGCTGGATCTTCAGTGAGATTTTCCATCTGTCAGCTTCTTTCTTACATCCCAGTGGTGAGTTCCTGGAGAGACTTGTTGGTATTTTGTCAGGATGTTTTCTGTTTCCAGCTCTGTCCTTGGCAATGTAGTGAACATCTTTCCCATCCAAAATACTGCAGCCACACTTTAACTAGTGTCATGGTAAAATATGTCAGAAATATGTCCGAAAATGATTCTACACAGTGTTAGCATGCATTCATACCCACATGATATTTAAACACCGAGAGCTGATATTATCATTTGAAGTTCAAATTACCTAGGAAAATGGAAATGAGAAGAATCTTGAGCTGCCTTAGTTTTTTGAAGGGTAAAAGAATATTTATTTATTTAGCTAGTTAGTTAGCTTTGTCTCTGAATTTTAAAGACTAGAAAAGCACGGTAAGGAGAAAATAGCTTGAGCACTTTAAAAAGCACATCTATTATTTTTGAGCTCCCTACAAAATGTGATATGATTTTGTCACTTTTCTGTGATCTAATTGCTTATTCAGCAATGCAAGCCAGTTACAAAGGTTTGTTCTATTTTTAGAACTCTTCACATTAAAAATGGAGAACAAAAGGGATATCCAGGTGAATAGTGTCTGCTAATCTGGATACTGACCACTCAACCTTGGCATAATGATTAACTAAAGAAGCCAGAATATTTTAACAGTTTAGCATAAAGAAGCATAGGGTCAGTACATCTTTGCGTTTCATCAAGGCATCTGGGCAGAAAATTAGCCAATTGAACTCCATCTGTCTCTATCTTCTCTTATTAGATTTTTGTGAAAACATAACATTTTTTGCAATCTATACATACGTGTTCCTATGGCCTTTTCAAACTGTATAAATTACCCTAATCCAAACACATGAGGAAAATGTAGGCTAGGAGGCTTGTATATTTTCTCCTAAGGCTAAGTTTGAATTTCTATATCCCATATAAAACATTGAAATGCTGCCAAGGAAACCGCTTTTCTTTTTGGTAAAATAACACAAATAGTACCAACAGCAATTGAAAAGCAATTAAAATACTTAATAATAGGCCTACATCTAGGATTTGCTATGTAGGAGAGAAATTCTAAAGGCCTCCCATGTAATAGATTCTCAGTCTTCTGTGATTGATAAACATATATATATATACCAAACTTTGTTTTTATTAGATTGTGATCAGATGTTTGAGAGGAATAAACAAACTCCTAGATGCTTAGGTAGGGAAGTCAATTAATTCTCCCAAAGAGTAAGGAGAAGATGATGCTATGACAAATAGATTATCTCAGTGTGTAGTTGATGATTAGCCATTCACGGGAAACAGTCTGAGGAAAACATTGGATTTGCAAAAACCTATGATGTAGTTTGGCTAGAATATGAAGTATTGGTGAAGAAAACCAATAGGACACAAAAGTTAAGAGATGGATGCCTTGCTAAGGAGTGTAGATTTCATTGCCTGTAAAACTATACCATCAAAAATATTTTCCACCTTTAGCACAGTTATATATTTACTACTGTGCTTCCAAAGAATACTGCTATCAATGGCAAAGAGGCATGGGAGATAGAATGTATTAACTCCTGGATGTCTAGAGAATAGGCCCTTGGAATAATGGTGGACAGTTGCAAATTCCATCGAAAATTGCACAGGGTGTAGCGCATATGTGAAACAGGACAAATTCCAAAGACGTTTCAAAGATAGACTTGAGCAGACTCGGTTGAATGCATTTAAAAGGTCAGGAGGGTTGGAACCAAAGATGACTGAAGTTTTATAGCCTGCATGACTGGGAGGAGAATGGCTCCATTATTGGAGCAAGGGAACAGAGGATCAGCCATTTCAGGGTGGGGGTGGACAGATAATGAGTCCAATTTCGGTCATCTTGGTCTTTGAGTGTCTATGGGCCAGGCATGCATCATATTTTCAAAAATAAAAGGGCTTTGGGGGCAATCATCTAAAATAATTGTAATATTAAAATATAATTTGTAAATGTCACACTGATGTAAAAATATTTAGCAATGCACATCATTAGCTCAAACCATGCTATTTTCTAGAGGCCTATGTATACACATTAGGTCTAAGGTGTAAAAGTCTATCCATTAGGGAATGCGGCCCAGACAATTACATTTGATTTGCCCTACCTCCTTGTACATTTTGGAGACATGGGTTGAAGAAAGAAAATGGTTTTCCTTCCTATTTGACTAACAAATACTTTAGATAACATTTATAGATAATTGTTAATGTAAAAATTAGTCAGCACAAAATTGGGGAAGAATAAAGTGACTTTAATGGAAACAAAATCAACAACATATAACTTTATTAATAGAGACCATTTACTCCTTTAAATTGTCTAAAATCACACAAAAGTGCTCAACAATTCTATCTATTGAGTTAGCATATTAAACCTAATTATGACTGCTAAATCTTTAGATGAGAAAATAACAAGTAGTAGGACTAATCCTAATTTACAAATTTATTTTATATAATTTTATCCAATTTGATTAATCAAGGTTTCTCTAAGCAGTTCCTAGAAAGACAAATAAAATGTTACTATACAAACAGTCTGTAAGTCATACCAGAAGGCTTTTAAATCTGTGGGTATGAGCATTAGTGTTGGCTGTTTGTATTGTAAAATCAGTTTCCTCAGTTTTTTTTTTTTTACTTCTATGCAAGCACAAAACTCACTACAACATCCAGCAAATTTTTATAAAAACACAAATCTTCTCATTATCAATAAGTATTTTAGTTCTCTTTCTTAAAACTTTCTTAAAACTTTTTCAAATAAAGCACATAAACAGCATCATGTTTTGGCATGGCAGTTATATGCATTAATGCATTCTGGGTTTTGTTGTTTTGGTTTGTTTTTGTGCTATTTTTAAATTTTTTACTCACTAGTGACTTCTAAAGCTTTGCCTTTAGAATAATTCCTTTATCCCAGGTGAATATGTAGCCCATAGTTCATAGTGAATAACAAAATTTATAAAAACCAGAAGCCTGGATTAGAGCTTGCTGTCACGGCCATCGCTGGGGATGCTTGCAACAATGTGAAGCGCAAGTATAACCATGGTTTCAACCGCTGGTTTGCAGAGAAGTTCCTCAAGGGGGACAGTTCTGGGGACCTGTGCACCCATCTCTTCAAGCATTACCAGCAGTGTGTTCAGAAAGCAATAAAGGAGCAAAGGACTCCTATTGGAGGACTGGAGTTCATGGGATTTGGCAAAGAAAAGCCTGAAATTCTTCTTGACCTTGCTTGTCACTTTGAAGACGGATTCCTCATATCAGGAAATTAAGAATAATTTGGATTTTGTCAGTTTAAGGCTAGGAAGTCAGCAATGCGATTTAATAAGTTTGGGACGAAGAAACATGTATAAAAGATTCTGCCTTGAGATGGTTTCTCACGTGCTTTAGCATCTCACAGGAACTCGGTGCTAAACTGAACAATGTCTTGGGATTATGGTTGCAATATATGGTCTGGAAACAATTTCAAACATACCTTCTTAAGTAAATCATGATAAGCTAGTCAAGATAACCAGGACTCCTTGACCTTTTGATTTCTGTGGCAAAGGACAGTACCTACACAGTGTAGGGTGTCATTGTTTATGAAAGCAGTCAGGACCTTTTTGTTCCCTCCAAGTTTCCATCAATACTTGTGATCATGGATCTATTGGATCTCTTTCTATAAGTAAACCCAATTTATTTATTTTGAAGGTTTTGTTTACATTCAATGTATGAACCCAATACAAAAGAATTGATCTATTGGAACTCTTTCTATAAGTAAACCCAATTTATTTATTTTGAAGGTTTTGTTTACATTCAATGTATGAACCCAATACAAAAGCTTTACTTTACTTTAAAAAGTAATTCCTGACAGCATATAAAATTGGGCTTTGTATCAACAACCTTGCATAGGAGAATATTAGATTTACCCTCTTGGATATGGTCTCTGGAGTGTATAGGGGCAAACCATGAAAGAAAGACTAAGAGTTTGAAGTTTGTGATTCCCCCTTCCATGCATCATTGGCTCTTCTCTATATCCCAGCTCCACTGTGTGAGCTACAGTCCAGGTAATTGAAACAAACAGTATAAATTCATCTAATTACTTCTTTCTTCATGTTCTATTTTCCAGGTACTATGACTTTCTTTACGATATAATATAGAAACAATCAGGAGAAACATTTTGATTCTCCAGCAATGTTTAATGGAAATAGTCAAAGCATACTGAATACAATATTTTGGCCTAATTACAGATTTTTCATAACAAACTCTAAAATTTTCCATGGAAAGTAATATGATTGGCTCTCCCTTACTGTAGGGTAGCATTTACCTGGAAAAATACATACTTCTACGAAATGAATGATTGCTTTTGTTCTTTTTTGATGGACAGATTAATGGTATCCTCTGGGCAAAAATGCAAAAAACCCAGATGAGGTAGTTACAATGGAATTTCAAGTTCTTTTTTGTTTTTGTTTATGAGCTTTCATGTTTTATAGAGCATGTAAACTCTCCTGTACACATGCACATGCATGTGCAAACACACATGCCTTACCCTAACATGTGGCACTTTACCAATTGACTCATGCCCCCAATCTAACCTGTCATTGTACTAATTGAAGATAGTTTCATGAGACCTTTCTGTTCAGGCTGTTTTTTTTTTTTTTTTTTTTTTTTTTTTTTTTTTTTTTTTTTTTTTTTTTTGCCAGTCCTGGGCCTTGGACACAGGACCTGAGCACTAGCCCTGGCTTCTCTTTGCTCAAGGCTAGCACTCTGCCACTTGAGCCACAGCGCCACTTCTGGCCGTTTTCTATATACGTGCTGCTGGGGAATCGAACCCAGGGCTTCATGTATATGAGTCAAGCACTCTTGCCACTAGGCCATGTTCCCAGCCCTCAGGCTGGCTTTGAATGGTAGTCCTCTTATCTCAGCCTCCTTAGTAGTTAGTATTATAGGTGTGAGCTGTCAGCAGTAGCTGTAATATATGTTTTGCATCTGGATTTCAATTTCAGCTCCTTTTCTAGTTGTAGCACTTGAGCTGCTCATTTAACCTCCCTCAGCTTTAATGTATTCATTGAGACAAGTCACATTGGCTACATACAGGACTGTGGGAAAGACTCCATGTGTTGATAAACATAAATCACATTTCAAAGTTAGATAATGTTGCTATTTTAATATTATCATCCATTTTATTAACACCAATTTTGTTATTCTGTGACATTCAAATAATCCACAATATAGCCAAATAATAACCATTCTTTAAACTGAAAGTAAGGATCATTAGCAATGAATGCCTCTACTTGTACACATCCATGTAGTTGTGTTTCAGGTCTCAGGAGACTAAGATACAAATTCCTAAGAATGCATCACAAATATTTTCT
This sequence comes from Perognathus longimembris pacificus, assembly GCF_023159225.1. Lineage (NCBI taxonomy): Eukaryota > Metazoa > Chordata > Mammalia > Rodentia > Heteromyidae > Perognathus > Perognathus longimembris. The sequence continues at coordinate 56,685,563 of NC_063167.1, forward strand.
CCTTTAATTTTAACTGGTACAAACAATTCTGAAAGGGTAGACACTTATACTTTGATCCAGTTTTCTTTAAGTCAAGAATTCTAAACATAAAGACTGAAAAAGACAAGTACTAGAATCTATATTTCCTTTAATACTGCCTCTATCTGCCCCAAGCCATCACACAAAGGCAGAATAAAAAGATGTTTACAAGAAAAAAAAAAGAAAGTCTAGAAGCATTATTTTTCCAGCTGTTGATACATTCTAGAGAGCACATTCTCTCCTTTCTGAGGCTAATCCAGCCAAAGGACAGAGATACTGGCATTTAACACAAGACTGAAATTAGTGTTTATAAGTCAGAAGTTCATGAGGCTTTGCACTGACTTTATGATAAAAAAAACTGATCATGAACCAATGGCTACATTTATGACTAAGGCTGAGTTTTATGTGGTGCTGGGGAATTGAACCCAGGGCCTCATGTATACGAGGCAAGCACTCTTGCCACTAGGCCATATCCCCAGCCCGTGAGTACATTTCTTATGAAAATTATTACCTCCTCCCTCATAAGCCTGAATTTTGTTTACCATCTTAGAACCATTAACGTTCCTCATACTCAAAGAAGGGCCGAAGAAGAGGCTACTGCTTATTCTGTCGTTTTTTTTTGTTGTTGTTGTCATGTTTTGTTTTTTGCCAGCCCTGGAGCTTGAACTCAGGACCTGAGCACTAGTCCTAGCTTCTTTTTGCTCACTAGCACTCTACCACTTGAGCCACTGTGCCACTTGCTTTTTCTGTATCTGTGGTGCAGAGGAATCCAACCCAGGGCTTCATGCATGCTAGTTAAGCACTCTATCACTTAGCCACATTCCTGGCCCTATTCTGTCTCTTTAAAAGAATGAAACATTTTTCTTTAAAGACCCTTAGCAGTATATTTACTAACTATTTTCAAGAATTATGTCATATAAATCAATCAATGACAAGGAGAATGACATTATCATGATTGAGTAACTTAATCAGTATCTACTCCTGAGGAGCAATAAGTGAAGTTATATAGGCAGCTTGCTTAGTGCAGCCTCTAAGTACAAAGTCAGCACTCTGTAGATTTATTACATAGCAGCAGATTTCTCTGGTATCATGAATTTAACCACAAAAATGAATACAACTGGGCTTGATGAAATACAACATCCTAGCTGGGTGTCAGTGGCTCATATCTGTAATGCTAGCTACTTAGGACGCTGAGATCTGAGGATCGTAGTTTGAAGCCAGACCTGGCAGGGCAGTCCATGAGACTCTTATCTCCAATTAGTCACAGTGGCACTGTGGCTCAAGTGGTAAAGTGCTAGCTTTATATTATATGTATATTTATATTATATTTATATATAATTATATATATATAATTTGCTCTATAAATTGTGACTATAGTACAGGAAGAAGGAAGATATAAAGGTTTCATTTTGCTTTTTACCCAATTATCTTCCTGATCCTTTTTACATAAATATGACAGTACTAATTATATTGTGTTTAAGTCATTACTGTACATAGCAGAGTCTTTATATTGGAATGTCATTTCACTAGATAGAATTACTATGCTGGTTTTGAACCTGGATAACTATTTTTATTGTGTTTTTCATAGTCAAGGATGATGTCCTCAAAATGTCATAAATCAAACCATTTATTAGACACCTGTAATCAGAAATTAACAGCTAACTATAACCAGAAACTCCTAAATTCTGTAATGTATAACTTCCATTACTACAGAGGCTCTCAAATGTGGTTCTCTCACAAACATTTACTGATATTAGGAGGAAGTGTTCTTTGTACTATTTGTAACTCTAGCTTTTAAAGGGTTGGCTAAAATTTTGATTAAATAATGTCTAGGTGTAAGATACAAAGAAAGATCATATTTCATTACACATTCATCCACTGCTCTGCTTGGTTATCTTTGCTAGGCAAAAATGAGTGATAGGGTTTGCTAGAGCAATAAAAGAATGAACCACCACAATTTACTTCCACTGACAGAAATAGTTTATTTTTTTTAACATTCATTACATTCCTTGTAACCCTATACAAGTATCAGGTACCTCAACTTCACATGTCTTTGGGTAGTATCAGACCTGAACTCAGAAATATCTATGCTCAAAATCATATTCAGTCTCTCCACATTTACATGGCTTTGAAGATGTCAGTAAATAGGCTTTCCATTTCTTCTCTCTGTACAAAGATCCTAATATTCCATTAGTTGATTAGGTTGTTGGAGAGGAAAATGAAAAAAACGTAATGAATAATTTAGTACTGCACTTGGCATCCAGTTGGTATTCAGTAAATATTAGCAGTTATTTTTAGTCTGGGTGTCTTAGCCAGTAGATCTACTGAGCCTGTGTTTAGCTACACTTCAGAATATTTATTTTCACAAGGAAAAAGTTCCAATGGTAATTTCATGGGATAGTGCTCAGATACCTACTGCACTAACAATGTACTGCTGATCATTTTGGACCTATATGTTTTATCTGTCAATTTACTACCTCATCTGTGGAGAAAGTCATGTCATTTTAGGGAAATGAAATGGAAGAGGGAGAAAGAAAGGAAAAAAGAAAAGGAGATTTTGGTTACTTTGGGAATATACTCTTACTTCAGGAGCATACTTTGAACTTTCTTTGCCAAGAAATCCTCTCTTCCTGAAGTCTCTTTCAGTGAGCTGCTCTATTCTGCAGTCTGGAGATTCTGCAGAAGAATAAGTATTTCCCATAGCAATCCTGCAAATGAAATAGAAATATCAGAGTAACAAAATAGTGTAATGTAAAAGATTATTGGTTTGAGGCTAATATTTATTTACCATTTGTGTGTTGCTTTTTGTCGGATGCTTTTAACTTGGAGATTGTCTTTATCTAAATTCATAGTTTGTGCAGAGGATATTTATGTCTTTTATTGTTTTAAAAAACATTTCAAGGTCCTTAAAGAAAAGGATCTGAAAGTCATTATTATCAACATAGGTTATGTCAAAGCTATCTGTAATGTGCTAAAGTGGAGAAAATATATCTCTTAGGTAGACATTCAGTTTTTAATAAATATTTTATGTAGAAGTCTTTTCTCTATTAATCCACTGGCACATAGAGAAGAGGTGTGTGGTTTGCTAATCGAATGTAGAGAAAAATACATACAAAATAATATGGGGATGTCACTTATTTTATATTTCTTCACACATAAATCAAAGGCTTAACTGAAATCTTGTATAGAGACTGTTGAATCCATATATTCCAGCTTCCTGTTATATTTGCTGCACACAATATGAATTTGGGGTGGGGGAAGATATGTGATTGGGTCCTTGCTGAGTTCCTCATGTCAATTCTTTCAAGATCTGCCTACTGAGCTCCCACTTATTTTTTCCCAGTACTGGTTTTTACTAACTCAGATTCTTATGCTTGCTAGAAAAGTTTTCTACTGCTAAGTCACAAATTTATTCCTATTTTTATCTGTTGTTTTGAGATGAGGGCTTGTTTCTTGCCCTGGTCCATACCTGGACCACAAACTATGTATTTTATACTTCCCATCCTAGCTAGGATGACTAGCACAAACAACCACAGCCTTCATTGTGAAAGGGTCTGCTTTGTGTACTTTGACTGGCTTTGAATTACAGCCCTTCAAATTTCAGCCTTCAGTTAGCTAGGGTTACAGGTTCCACCACTGGAATCTGGCTTTCCTGTTCTTCTTTCCCAAATGGAGACACAGAAAGGCAGCAGTCTAGTGTTCTCAAGGGAGCTACTGTAAAATATCAATTTGAATTAGGATCGAAAGTTGCTTCTTTTGGCCTTGTCTGGCTTCTACTGATTCACTACTTGTCCATTGTTTGCTGAAAGGTAATGTGGTATTTTTGCCTTTTCACTAGGAGTTCTTCACTTCATGTGTTGCTTGGATAGAGTGGGATTTGGGACAACACTCAACCAGCTGAAGTTTATCAAGGATTTGCCATTCAGAAACTAAAATGGGGAGCAAAGTATGCCTCTCTTGTGGGCATGCAAGCTTAGGGTCTTACTGTTTCCTCTGAAGACCATTCATTTGGCCCTCAGAAACACTCTATACATGTAGGGTTTGGGGAATGCCTGCCTGGAGCTCTAGTCTTGATTTATAAATCCCAGAACATAAAATGGCACATGAAGCAACACTGCAACATGAGCACATAAAATATTCTGACTTTATTTATTTAAAGGATTAACCTTTTTCTCACAAACAGCTGGAATTCTATTTAACTAAGGTATTTTATATGTAATGGCCATATTGCCACACTCAAATAAGAGACATTATCAATTCACATTGGAGCTTCCAGTTGTTTCTGTCACAAAAATAGGACCCTTGGCTACTTTTGCTTCATTTTTAACAAGTATTTGTTAATTTTGATAATTTGCAGAGTTTAAAGAACAGAAGTTCTGTTTGTGTAAATCACAAGATTTAATTAGAGAAGAGGAATCCAAATGATGCAACTAAAAGTCTCTGCACAATAAAATATTAATGGCCTTTAAAAATACAATAGTGTTCTAGCATTTTATTACACTCAGGTGGAAAGTGCTACTAGCAACAGAGCACTGTGCCACAGCTTAACTATAATCATGGCAGCCTTTGAAAACTGTGTATGACCCTGGAAGGCTGAAGGGATAAGGAATTTTTTTGCATAGCTGATGAGACTTGTTTCTTGCGAGGTGTGGAACATTTGTATAAGCTTCTTAGCAAGCTCGATGACTTTGGGTATCCTGCTTGAACTCAAGCAATATTTGCCTCTCCATTTAAGATAGTAGGCAAAGTGGTGAGGTCAGAGTGGCTCCCTTTGATTTTGACTCCTTAGCGTCTAGTTTTGAGTAACTGCCTTAGGAGCTCAGTCTGGGATGAAAATTTTTTGTACATTCCTAATATACACTGTAAAGTAAATGTAGGTATAATCTAAAGTAATACCTCATAATTTTGCATAGTGTTTTATAGTTGAAAATATATACTTCACATATATTATAAAACTTGATGTTGACAATTACTACTGTTAATGGAAGTAAAACTTAATTACCATAAAGGAAATAACCATTAAAAACAAGATAAATGGCTGGGAATATGGCCTAGTGGCAAGAGTGCTTGCCTCATATACATGAATCCCTGGGTTTGATTCCCCAGCACCATATATATAGAAAATGGCCAGAAGTGGTGTTATGGCTCAAGTGGCAGAGTGCTAGCCTTGAGCAAAAAGAAGCCTGGGACAGTGCTCAGGCCCACCCTGAGTTCAAGCCCAAGACTGGCAAGAAAAACCACAAAACAACAAGATAAAAATTAAAACCAACATTACTCCCCTATATTATTTCATGAGACTCTTTTAATTTAAGAAACTCATTTGAGACTCTATTCATTAATATAGTTATCCATTTATTCAAAATGAAATAAAGAACTCTCATCCATGACTATATGCCTGGACCACACCATAGAGGGTAGACAGGTATTCCACGATCTAATTTTACTAATACATATCAATATAATACTTAGGAACACCCTGGTTACTTTTAGAGAATATAATGAAAGACTGATATAGAATTTGAAATATATAATAGACATTCATAATTAGTAAATAGAAAATACATTTTTATTAAAAATTAAAATCTTAATACTTAATATTTGTTGAACATATTGAGGAATTTATAAAATCAGAATTTCTAGATTGTATGTTCTAGAACTACTACATGCTATCCTTATATTTTTCACTATGCCTTCTACACTGTCACCATAATACTATAGCAAATGCCCATTTATACTAATATTTTTTTCTTCAGCTATGCTTCTTCCTTTTCATAGGTGGCAAAATAAAATCTAGTAAATACCTTTGCTGCCTATCTCTGGTGAGATTCATTGCAATTACATCTGTATTTATAAAACCTAAATAAAATAGAATATGAGAAGTAACCCTGCAGGGGAAAAAACACAAAATCATTTTCAATACATTCCTACAAGGCTAGATTAGACGGAAATAAGCCTTAGCCTATAGCACAATAGAGACTGATGGAAGAGAAGTTGAGAACCAATCATCAGAAACAGCTCTACTAAAGGAAAGAAATCATATATGAAATAGGGCAAGAGGAAAAGGAAAAGCTTCCAGCCACTGAGCTGGACTTTGGACTTCTGTCTGCACAGTGATGATGACATTTGCCCCACTACACCACCTGGCCTTACGTGGTGACCAATGGTACCTCTTAATGCATACCTTCTTGTCCTGACACCATTATATGAGAATGGACTACATTTAATATTTTGGCTTTCTCAAGGTCAACTTGACCAATTAACACATATAGGTCCCATCCCACCATTCTGAAAGCAAAGGAAACTAACATTTCATGTTCTTCTCTTTGCAAAACAGACTGAATATCAAAGGTCACTCCATTCAGGTCAAGCAAACTATATGTAGGACACCAGGTGAGCAAAAACTTGTCCCAAAGGAAACATAAATTTAAACAACCAAGTGTTACTTTTAAAATTCCTTTCACATATTTTTAGAAATATTTAAGAAGTTATCAAGCACATAAAATATGAAATGGATATCCTCAAAAAGAATCAAAGAACACAAAAAAGCTCTTAGATAAAATGGAATATCAAGTTAAAATAAGCCAATAAAGCTAGAAATGAGAGAAATTTTTATACAGCATTGCAATGTGATGAGTTCAGTTCTATGTTCTTTATGTGTATTAACATATTTGGTCCAACAATGATGCAGAGTGTGCTGTTATTATAGCATGTTATAAATGAGAAGCTTGAAGCAGACAATGGTTAAGTAATACATGATGTCTAGTATGTAAGTGTCCATACTGAGATATAAGCCTGGCAGTCTGAATTCAAAGATGTTGCAGTTATGCGTTAAAGTGGATAAGGAAATTGCTATTTTATTAAGGTTCCACAGGAAGAAAGAAAAATTCATATGCAAAGTAGTAAAAACACAAGCAAAAACAGAGAAGCAAAAGACTTCTCTGTAATTGCCTGAGACAATAGACTTAAATGCTAGTATTAGTTGATCTTTAATTGAGATTTATATCAAACCAACCAGCCAACCATATGGGAGAAAAAATGAAAACTTTTATGACATTAAGGACTGGAAAAATGATCACTCAAAAACCTTTCTTAGGAAGTATCTGGAGTTTGTGTGTCATCAAAATGAAAAATTAAAGCAATATACATCTGCATTCACATTAGCCAAGATATAGAATCAATATAAATGTGCATTGACCAATGGATAAAGAATGTGATATAGATACACATGGAATACCATTTGGTTATATGAAGTGATAAAATTCTGTCATTTTAAGCTACATGGATGAACCTGGAAATCATTATGCTAAGAAAAAACAAGTCAGGCACAGAAAGATAAATACCACATGCTCTCATTCATATATGAAATCCAAATAAGTTGACTTTACAACAGAGAGTAAAAGAGTAGTTATAATATTTATGACTATCCTAAGAAACTAACAAGGAGGAGGGAAGATGGCGCCACCACAGTAGGGAAGCACCCCGATTTGCTCCAACTGAATAGCGAGCTGGGAACTCCAACACCCAACACCCCATCAAGAACCCAGCAAAACTAGCAGCGAGAAGCAGTGGAGATACGCAGGAAAACAAAAAGGAACAAAAAAGATGAGCCGAAAACCTACATGGAGCCAGAGAATCTCCGGGGCACCCGCCCCCCACCAGCCGACCCTGGCCTGAATAGGGCCAGGCTGGGAAAGGGGACCTGGTGATCGGCAGACCGACTGCTGAAAACTCACACTGGGAGCACAGAGTCCAGACAGCGGGACTTCATGGACACCAGGGAGAGTGCGGACCAAGACATATGACAATGGTGGCGACGGGAAGTTCGGGTCCACACCGGGAACGCACGTAAGTGGCTGGGGAACCCAGAGGTGCAGAAGAGGAGAGCCGAGGATGCCACCACGACCTTTTGCCACACCCGAAGGACCAACGGCAGCGCGGGACACACACACAATCCAGGACCAGTGAGTCCCCCATTACTCCCTCCCCCAACGGGAGACCAGCTATCAGAGACCAAAACCCTACAAAGAAGCTAGATCTCCCTTCCTCCCCCTCCCCACCCCGAGGGAACAAAGAACCTCCAAATCAGGCGGGAAGCTCCCATCAGGTGCTGGGAAGTCACAGGAGTTTAGCAGGGGAAGGGTGGAGCAGCCCCAAGGCCGCCCAGAGCCGGAACTGGCCGAAACAGCCCTGTCCCCTTCCCAACAGGGGCCGGGGGACAGCTGGCAGTGCAAGCCCTACCCGAGGTGCCTGGACCTCGCGGACCTTTACAACTAAAATCACAGGCACTGGTGGGCAATACCAGCACAGCAGGGACACCTGGGCCTGATCACGCCCCCCCCCCCCATGGCAGTGGAGGTGCAGTCTGAGGGCGCTAACCCTTGCCCGGAAAGTTGATCCCACTGGGCCACATACATACCGCACCCACAATGGACTTGTGGGAGGGCGCAAGCACAACCCAACAAGCTGGGGCTCACTCTGGTAGGCATACCCCGCTCAGATGGGCGGGGCCACAGCGGCAGCGCCCGCTCTGGTAGGCACGCCTACACAGGAGGGCAGAGCTCTCCATCGGCCCATGCCCACTCAGTTTGGCGCATTTCGCACAAGTGGGTGGGCCACACCCCAACAACACCGGCCCCGAGTGGTTCACATAGGAAGACAAACTGCCTGAGAGGTGAGCTCCTCTGACCAAGATACAGAGTGGAAAAAAGAACCAAAGAAGAGATAAGCCTCCACGCCATGCTGAATTAGCGACCAGCAAACCCCCAACAGGGGGACGCTAGGGTCAGCACAGCATAGTGGCAGGACACTGTCCCGCAGAGAAAGACACAGAACTTACTGGCCCCCAAGTGCAGGGAGAGTGACCACCTCAGCAACAACTGAGAAGGTCACGCTCACCCATTGGGAAGCAAGGTCCAACAGCCAAACCCAAACCCAGAGCCAGGACACCAGGGCACAAGGCTCCCACTGACGGACCAGTGGGAGCCAGCACAAAACCAAACCAGGGAAGCCACCCACAGATTTCCAGATGCACAAATCACAAAGAAATATAACACAGTTCATCAAAGGGCAAGCCAACTCGCCAGCTCCAAAAAGCAGCACGACTGAAGAGGAGATGGAGAATAAAAAAGCAAATGAGGCCATGTTAACAGAAATGATGGGAAGCATCAGAAATGAAACCATAAAACAATTCCAGGAGTTTAGAGTGGAAGTCTTGAAGGACATCCAGGAAGCCAAGAAAGAAATGGAAGCAAAAATGGATACAATGCAAACCTCAGTTAAAGAAGACCTTAACATCCTGAGAAGTAAAATGCATGAAAAAATAGATTTAAAATACAACTCTTTAAAGGAAGAAATGTCCACTATCAGAGCTGATCTGACAACCATAAATAGCTCTCTGACATCCATAAACTCTGCAATTGAATCCACAGCACAAGGAATTGACCATATGGAATCCAGAATCTCTTGCATGGATGATGAAGCAGCCGACAACAACCAGAAAATTACCACACTCCAAGAAATGGTGAAGCTTCAGGGCGGACTAATCCAGGAACTAATGGACAAAGACAAGAGATATAATCTGCGCATGATTGGAATAGAAGAAGGAGCCGAATACCAGAGCAGAGGGCTTCATCATATTTTCAATAAAGTTATTGCAGAAAACATCCCCAATCTCACAAGGGACCCCATGCAGGTAACCAAAGCCTATAGGACACCTGGCAGGCCAGACCCCAGAAAAGCCACCCCAAGGCACATAATATTCAAGACTTCAGATCTCAAGAATAAAGAGCAAATTCTGAATGCAACCCAAACGAAGAAAGAAATTTCCTACAATGGGAAGAGGATCCGAATAACAGCAGACCTCTCCACACAAACCTACCAAGCGCGAAGTGAGTGGAAGAACACCATCCAAGTTCTACAGGCTAACAATATGCAAGGGAGGATTAAATATCTAGTGAAACTGGAGTTCACATTCGAAGGGAAAACCAGATCTTTCCATAGCAAAGAGGATTTAAAGGAGTATGTGAATAAAAAACCAGCCCTACAGCAAAGTCTAATAGGGGAATCCCAAGCAACAGAGATCGTACAGAACACACAGACAGAAACAGAAACAGAAAGAGCAGCTCACTAAAGACAAGGAAAAAAAAAAAGAGGAAAAAACAGCCCAACAAGAAAATGGAAGGAGAAAAAACACTCTTATCCTTGATCTCTTTGAATATAAATGGCATAAACTCTCCGATAAAGAGGAGCAGACTGGCAGAATGGATCTGCAAACAAAAAGTTGTCATCTGTTGTCTACAAGAGACCCACCATACAGCAAGGGACAAAAACAGGCTCTGAATGAAAGGATGGAGCAAGATCTTCCAAGCAAACGCACCTACCAAAACGGCAGGTGTAGCCATCCTGATCTCAGACAAGCTGGACTTTTCATTAAAATCAACTCAAAAAGACAAAGAAGGACACTACATTTTAATACAAGGAAAAATCCAGAATCAAGACATCATGGTGATGAATGTATACTCACTGAACAAAAGAGGCCCCACATATGTCAAGCAAACTCTCACAGAATTAGAGAACAAGATAGATGCAAACATAATCATAGTGGGAGACTTAAATACCCCAATCTCCCCAAGAGACAGATCCAACACCCAGAGGATCAGCAAGGGAGCTGAGGACCTAAATAACACCATATCCCAAATGGATCTGACAGATCTATACAGAATCTTCCACCCTACAGAGATCCAAAACACTTTCTCAGCAGCACATGGATCATACTCCAAAATAGACCACGTCATAGCCCACACAAAGAACCTCAGCAAATACAAATGTATTGACGTCATCCCATGTATTATATCTGATCATAGTGGATTAAAGGTAACCCTCAATAAGAACGGTTACCACAGAGGCTATACACATTCTTGGAGGCTAAACCCCACACTGTTATCCAACACTTGGGCCCCAGACCAAATTAAAGATGAAATCAACAAATTCATAAGCCACAATGACAATGAAAATACATCACAAAGAAACCTATGGGACACAGCAAAGGCAGTACTGAGGGGCAAGATCATTGCCCTCAGCACTCACATTAAAAGAATGGAAGCAGAGCAGGTGAATAACCTCACGATGAAACTAAAACAACTGGAGAAACAAGAAATGACCGAATTTAAAATGACTAGGAGGAGAGAGATCACAAAGATTAAAGAAGAGATAAATCTGATTGAAAATAGAAAGACCATTCAACAAATAAATAAGACTAAAAGCTGGCTCTTTGAGAAAATAAATAAAATTGACAGACCCCTCGCAAGACTTACAAAAAAGAGAAGAGATTCATATACGTAAAATCAGGGACTCCACCGGAAAAATTACAACAAGTACACACGATATTCAAACAATCATAAGGCGCTATTTCCAGAACCTCTATTCAGTAAAAAACAATAATTTTACAGAAATGGATCAATTCTTAGAGAAGTATAAACTGCCCAAACTGAACCAAGAAGAAATAAATCAACTAAATAAACCAATAACTTACAGTGAGATATAGGAGGTAATCAATAACCTCCCAATAAAGAAAAGCCCAGGCCCAGATGGATTCACCAATGAATTCTACAAAACCTTTAGTGAGGAGCTAATACCAATACTCCTCAAACTCTTCCGTGAAATAGAAACAGAGGGAGAAATCCCAAACTCATTCTATGAAGCTAATATCATACTCATTCCCAAACCAGGCAAAGACCCAACAAAAAAAAGAGAACTACAGACCAATATCACTAATGAACACAGATGCAAAGCTCCTCAATAAAATATTAGCTAACAGGATCCAGAAACTGATCAAGAAAATTATACATCATGACCAAATAGGCTTCATCCCACAGTCACAAAGATGGTTCAACATCCGTAAATCAATCAACATAATTCACCACATAAACAGAACTAAAATAAAGAATCACATTGTTATCTCAGTCGATGCCCAAAAAGCCTTTGACAAAATACAACATCCATACTTATTAAAAGCTTTGGAGAGAACAGGAATAGATGGAACATTCCTCAAAACAATAAAAGCCATATACAACAGACCAACTGCTAACATCATATTAAATGGGGAGAAACTAAAATCATTCCCCCTAAACTCAGGACAAGGATGCCCACTCTCCCCACTTCTTTTCAACATAGTGCTGGAATCCCTAGCCATAGCAATAAGGCAAGAGGAGGACATCAAAGGGATCCACATTGGCAAGGAAGAAATCAAATTATCCCTGTTCGCAGATGACATGATCTCATATCTGAAGGATCCAAAAAACTCAGTACCCAAACTCCTACACTGAATAAACCATTTTGGCAAAGTAGAAGGATACAAAATCAATCCACAAAAGTCAGCAGCTTTTCTGTCCACCAGCAATATACAAACAGAAAAGGAAATTATGGAAACAATTCCATTTACAGTAGCCAAAAAAAGAATAAAGTACCTAGGGATCAACTTAACCAAGGACGTGACGGACCTATTTAATGAAAACTATAAAAATCTAATAAGGGAAATCAAAGAAGACACAGGAGATGGAAAGACCTCCCATGCTCATGGGTAGGCAGAATCAATATAGTGAAAATGGCCATATTGCCCAAATTGTTATACAAATTCAATGCAATCCCTATCAAAATCCCAGTCACATTCTTCACTGAAATAGAGAAAGCAATCCATAAATTCAAATGGAACAGCAAAAGACCTAGAATAGCCAAAGCAATTCTAGGCAAAAAAAGCAGTGCAGGAGGTATCACAATACCAGACTTCAAGCTCTACTACAGGGCCATCATAACAAAAACAGCCTGGTATTGGTATAAAAACAGATCGGAAGACCAATGGATTATTATTGAAGATCCAGAAATAAAACCGTACTCTTACAGTCAGCTGATATTCGACAAAGGAGCTAAAGACATAAAATGGAATCAACATAGCCTCTTCAACTGCTGGTGCTGGGAAAACTGGGCAGCCATATGAAGAAAACTCAAAGTAGACCCAAGCCTATCACCATGCACCAAGATCAACTCAAAATGGATCAAGGACCTCAATATCAGACCTGAATCCTTGAAACTACTGAAGGACAGAGTAGGAAAGACGCTAGAACTTAGAGGCACAGGAAGAAACTTCCTGAATATAGTCCCAGGGGCACAACAAATAGGGGAGAGACTGGACAAATGGGACTACTACAAATTAAAACGTTTCTGCATAGCTAAGGACATAGCCACCCAAACAGAAAGACATCCAACCATATGGGAAAGGATCTTTAGCAGCACAGCAACAGACAAAGGCCTGATATATGTCATCTACAGAGAACTCAAAAAACTAAGCCCCTCCAAGCCCAATAAACCAATTAGGAAATGGGCAAAGGAGCTAAAGAGAGACTTCACAAGAGAAGAAATAAAAATGGCAAAGAAACATATGAGGAAATGTTCAACATCCCTGGTAGTAAAGGAAATGCAAATAAAAACAACCTGAGATACCACCTCACTCCAGTTAGAATGGCCTATACTCTGAACTCAGGCAACAACAAATGCTGGAGGGGGTGCAGGGAAGAGGAACACTTCTCCATTGTTGGTGGGAGTGCAAATTAGTACAACCACTTTGGAGAAAGTATGGAGGTTCCTCAAAAATCTCAGCATAGACATATCCTATGACCCAGCCATACTACTCCTAGGCATCTATCCTGAACAACAGGTCTCAAGATATCATAAGGACATTTGCACATCCATGTTTATCTCTGCACATTTCAGAATAGCCAAAATATGGAAACAACCCACTCCACAGATAAATGGATCCAAAAAATGTGGTACTTATGCACAATGGAATACTACATAGCAAATTGGAATGGTGAAATATTGTTATTCGCAGGGAAATGGTCAGAAATGGAACAAATAATGTTGAGCTAGACAAGCCTAGAACACAGAAAACAAAGGGGCATGATCTCCCTGATATATGACTGTTAAGAAAGGGAGATGGAGAGACAGTAGAGACCAGGTCTGTGAAACCAAAAACTGCTTGTCAAGTGGTATTTCCCACAGGATTGGGGCAGTGACCCAACAGTATGTAACTAAAACCAAACAACTACTCAACATATAAAGGTCAAAAATCGACCTCTCAGTGGAATACAATAGCTCAAAAGCTACGTATGTACGTTCATATAATAAGTCTACTGTACGTTCATATAAGTCTACTGTCGACATATTGTCTAATATCGACATTACATTTAAAGCCCTAGGCGAATTTTCTTGGGCTTGGCCACGTTGCTACTGTATATGTTCTTGATAAATTGCATATTGTATATATGTCTACCTGACCTAGAGAAGGGAAAGAAAAACAGGGCGTAAGATATCAGAAGAAATGTACACACTGCCCTACTATGTAACTGTACCCTTTTTGCCCAACACCTTGTCAAAAAAATTTGTGTTCAATTAATAAATAAATTAAATTAAAAAAAGAAACTAACAAAATTGACAAGAATGTTTGGGTTGAGAGAGATGAGATAGATATTAGTCAAGGTGCACTGTATTTATAAACTGGCTTGTTGAATGGTACCTTTTTGTGCAAATACTTAAAAAGATAAATTAGGGGGAGAATTAGTAAAAGATATGGAAAGTAATCTCTTAGAGGGAATTTATATATTAGAAGGAAAGGAATTGTTTGCATCATTTGCGAAGTATTGGCTAGCAGTTGTTTCTAAGTTCAGGATGAAGGACACACCTGAGACAGCTGAAAAAAAGAGAGATAGATAGACGGGTAGATAGATTAGATAAATGGATAGATAATAGATGGTAGAGAGACAGATAGATAGATAGATAGATGCTGGATGTGGATGGGTGGGTAAATAAGAAAGAAGGCAAAAAGAAAGGAAGGAGGAAGAAAAAAAGGAAGCAAAGAGGGAAGGAGAAATGGAGGTAGGAAGAAAGTAGACTGAGAAATAAATAAAGAAGCACAGCTATCATTGCAATATCTAGAATGGATTAGATTACCAGCAAGAAATCTCACATATAAGTGGCATCTAGGGACCCCTGTCTTAGTACAGTAAGTATCCTTTCTACCATATTCTGATGTCAGAGCAGCAACACCAGTGAGCATTCTTAGTCACTGGAGGTTGAAGCTTGGATGGCTGGACCAGGTTTGAGGGGAGAAAGGGCTCTCATGTCAGGAGGCGGATTTCCCCAGACATCTGCAGTGCATTTAGGAACAACTGTTAGCCAGTACTCTTCAAACTGTAATTCTTTTCCTTCAAATATATAAATTCCCTCTAATAGATTACTTTCTATCTCTTTTTACTAATCCTCTTATTTTAGAAATACTTTCCAAATAAATTTAATGAAACTTTAACATTTAAAACAGACAGTAGACTATCTTTTCTGAAATGTCTAGTTTTATAGCCTTCCTTGACTTAAAATTGTACTGTCTGATCTCTAATTCCACAGTGCCCATGTATTTCAGAAGCAATATAATCTTCAGTTTATTTCACATTTCTAAGCTTTCCCTAGGGCACTTGTCTCTCCACAGGGCAGGAGTAACTAAGAACTTTGGTCAGATGCTCTCCTCTTGGTTAAAGTTCATGAAGGGTAGAAATTGCCCATGTAGAAACTGCACTTTCAATACTTGTCGCTACACATAAAGTAACTCAGGCCTCCAGGGTTAATAGTAACATTAGAATCACTTGAGGCTCAGGTAAGAAAATTGTAATTAAAAAGGAAATAGAGTTTGAGATATAGCTGAACTTTATTATATAAAAGTACAGTGTAGCATTTCCTTCTTAACCTTGGAGCCAAGTCTCTGAACGTGCTAGAGTTTTTGATTCCTAGAAAAAGACTTGATGAAAAAAGTAGGGGAAGAAAAGGAGGTAGTTAAATAGTCCACTGTCAGAGTTCTGACCTGAATTTTGTAGAATAATTAAGGCTTCCGTACCATCAATTTTAACTTTCCCTATTTTTGTTTCATCTTAGCCGAATTTTACTTTGCAAAGTGCTGTGGCCTTAGATATTTATTTGTTTGTTTGCTTTCCCACAATGAATTAGGCATTTTTCTCCCTAACCCCTGTGGATTATCTCTTCAATTTCTACATTTAGGAGATTAACTAGCTAGGTAAAAATGTTAACTTATCTCTCTTTTTTTAATAACTAAAATTAAATGGCCTAGTACCAGTGGGTTGATTTTTTTGTTTTTAACTTTTTTTTGTTTTCAATTTCTTCTTTTTGACAGATTGAAATAAACACTCCACCACATCAATTGATAAAGGTCAGCTTTGAGACACAGCTGCCTGCTGTGCTTGTAGAACAGACCACTGTGTACCCCAAACCTTTCACAACTACTAATACAATTTAAAATCCAATTAAAACTCTTACCCTCCTTCTTCAATCTTGAAAGGCTTAGGGACCTACCCTCAGCCAACTGAAGTTGTCTTCTTCTCCACCCTAGTTTCCAATCAGCACTTACACTCAGTGGTTGTTTATTTCTAGCCTTAAATTGAAAAGACTTCAACAAAGTCATTTTGGAAATGAGAGCCCAAGAGCATAGACCTCTCACTTCTCACATTCCCATCTGAGTCCTGGTATAATAATTCACAACATGACACACAACACTTCCTCCCTCAACATTCTCAGTAGCTTGGAATTCTAAATCTGCCAATGTATTATTTTCTCACTTGCATTCACGTGGCTTAAATAGAGTAGAGTCCGGAAGGAATTGATTTCCCTCTGTTGCATTACACTTACATGTTTCTCTGGTCTCATTACTATGCTGAGTGCCTAGCAATATGACAATTTTAATAAACACCATACCATTCTGTGTAGGATGAATGCAACTGGGAAAGATAGCAACCTTTAGTGCATCTGCTTGTTTGTTTCGTTGAGAGGAGAAACTGGGGACATTGGTCTCTTGAACCTGGCACAGGTGCTCAGGTTCTCAGTAGTGATACACATCTCACCTGAGAACTCAATTGCAATAGTGGTTTGCATTGAATTTCATTCCCTCTGGAGACTTCAGCTCTGCCAAGTACTCACTGGTCCAGAACCACCTGTTCTTTGTGTTTGTGCACGTGGTGTTAAGGGATTAAAAAACAAGGAGGAATATTTCCCCTCTTGGAAGAAAAGACATGGAGTATACTACCACTGAATAGCTTTTTTCTGTTGACAGGCAGTTTCCTCTCACTCAGATGGTCTGGGAGCTGAAGAATCACAAATGTGATTCACTTTGAGCCTTGACTGATAACCTACTATGGCATATGTCTTCTCCTTAGTATTGTTTAGTGGCTAATATATAGAGCAATCCCTCTGTAGAAAATTCACATGTAAGGAAATTTTGTAAAGCATTGAAAGGAGTTTCAAGTCCTCTCATGAGTCCACAGGGTTCAGTGAAAATAGAATCTAATCAACCTGTAAAAATTGAAATCCCATTCCTGTTGCATGACTCGATTTGATTTGAGTATCTTCTTTTGGATCCCTAAGCAATAAAATGAGTTGACTATCTTTTCAGGAAAATTATCTGCATTTGTGATTGCTTTTCTTAGTTATTTTCTCATTATCCTTTGCCTTCTTTTAGGATTCTACTTCTGAAAATGTTCTAATTCTTTTTATTCCAGGAAATATTCACCTTTACTGTTGTATCAATTTTTCCCTAAATAGGCACAATAGATTTTTTCTCTACTATTTATGATTTGCATTTCTATGTTCATTGTTTTTGAATCCTCCTTTTCCTGAATTCTATGATAATTCTCCTTGTTTCCCAAGGTTTTATGCATACCTTAGCAAAGGCCATTTCTTAATTGACTACAAATCAGGACACTCAATTCTGTATGTTGTCTGGTAAAGAATCTCTAGGGTTCAAACAATCTAGGACTGTAAGGAAGTCTATGTTTAGGTAAATCTTCATTCATTAAATGTTTCAGGAAAAAGATATATATATATATATATATATATATATATGTGTGTGTGTGTGTGTTCACCATATTTAATACTGAGGATAGTATAAGTTCATTCAGTATTTTAAATTTATATGAAAGTTATAAGTATTATCGAATTTTGGTTTAAGAATGTGGGGCTTGGAATATGGCCTAGTGGCACCAGTGCTTACCTTGTATACACGAAGCCCTGGGTTCGATTCCCCAGAACCACATATATAGAGAAAATGGCCAGAAGTGGAGCTGTGTGGCTCAAGTGGCAGAATGCTAGCCTTGAGCAAAAAGAAGCCAGGGACAGTGTTCAGGCTCTGAGTCCAAAGCCCAGGACTAGCATAATAATAATAATAATAATAATAATAATAATAATAATAATAAAGAATGTGATCAGAATAACGAGTGTTATGCATTTTGTTTAACAAATGAGAAATCAAAATTCAAATTAGATCAAGGGCAAAAGTGTGATTTGAAGGTAGATTTGATAATATATATGTTCCAACATTTTCCAACAACACAGTTTACAGAAGAAAATAGCTGGAAAAAGTAAAATTAACTGTAATTATTTCATTAAGAGATATAAAGTCTTACGGATTTAATGGTGATAATAATATTGTGAAAGAGGAAGTTACTTCGTATTGGAAGAGAACAGAAGACCTGGATTGGTCTTGATTCACTTCAATTTTTGGTATAAATATATATATATATATATATATACATATATATATATATATATACAGACATACAAATGTGATGCTTGCACATGTTATATTAACTCAACTCACAAGAATTTGTAAAAATCTATTTATTACAGCCTCATCAGCTTTTCCATCTTTAATCACTTTCTGTACCATACTTATTCCTATATCAGAAGCACATATTTAATACACCCAGTCCTGTAGGTATTAAAATAATCAGCTCTGAATTCCAACAAACTCTAATGCTGTTATCCCTATTACACAAGAACTTTAAAAAAAAAAAAAAAGAAAGAAACTTTTCTGTCAAGAATGTATGAATGCCTTGTTCAAGCTCCAGGACTGGCAAAAAAGAAAGAAAAAAAGAAAAGAAATTCACTGCTAGTGGTTTATGTTGACTAATAAATGGAAAAATCCTACAGCAAAAAAAAAAAAAAAAGAATGTATGAATGCAATATTGAACTCTGGAATTTTGCCACACAGATTTCCTTAATTACTTTGCAAGAATTACATAGGGATTGCTAGAGAGTAAGGTTTATTGTTCCTTCCCAGAGACACTCCTTGAAGAATACGGCTCTTCTGGCACTACACTAGTGCGCAGGTTCAATTTTGAATGAAGACTTTCCCTAGGTCTTGTTCTACCTAGCTTCTTCTTCAGTTCCCAGCTGGCCAGGTGTCAAACTCCTTTAGCTCTGGGCTGCTAACTTCTAAACGCTAATGGGATCACACCCTAAAGCTGGAAGTTGCATTAGAGTTTGATCGTAGAGAAAGTTTGATCCTTTGGTAATAGAGGAAGGAAAGTCGTTGGGTGATCTGCTGAAATCTGGAAGCCCTTCTACAGGAGAGAAGTTTTTGAAGCCACCAGATTCATTCAACTTATTTGATTTCCTGCTTCCATCTGTATCGAAATTCTGCTTTATTTTTCTTCAAAATTTTTTTTCATGATCTGTGATGATAATTTCATAGAATGAAACAGTCAAAGCTGGTCTGTGTATATATGAATTAATTTATGTATTTTGGATTGTTCTTGTGTATGTGTTTCTTGTGCATGTTCATGAGTGTCTGACATTACTTGAATAAAGAACCGATTTACCCATTTTACTCCTCATTTTGTGCTCATAACAGCTAGCATACTTCATCTCTCTTGTAATATTAGGAGAGATAGTAAGAGACAATTTCTACACTGTTTATCTCTGCTTTAATTACAACATATTGCATGGGAGACATTATTTTCAGATGGTTTCCTTTTCCTCAGTCCTGTTTCTCATCTCAGAGTAAATATTCACTTAAATGATATAAGCCATCTGCAGTTTATAAAACACCTTTAAGCTATTGTTTTAAAGCTTCATACTTTTAATGTTTTTCGATTTATTTCCTGCTGATATCAACATATACCCTGCCAAAACTAATCTTTGGTGGATACTAACGTATTCATACTGAACATTTGATCCAGAAAGTTTTCAGATAATAAGCAGAATGAACATCTGTGAGGACTAGATAATTTTTAATATTTATGGAGTAATCATTTCTCTGCTGCAATCCTCATGATGAGTTCAGTTGTTCAGAGCACTATATCATGTGAGTTCTTGCAGTAGATGCTGTCACAGGAGAGGCCTGGAGATGAAGTACTAAACTGTTTATTAATTCAGATTTCAACTGTGTAAGAGAATATTGCTTGCAAGCATCTGAGCACCATTCAACATATCCATGGAAAGGGAGTTGATTTCATACATTATACAATTGTCACATGCCAAATCCATTACCGAAAAATGTTTTCATCTCAGAAAAGCCTCAAAATGAACCATTATCTTTTAGCAGTAAAACAACTGGTGTTTTTATGGTGAATATTAATGCTTCAGCAACACTTTGGAAAATAGAGGTGGTAATGACAGTGGAACTAGAAGTGTGTCTAGCTAGTGTATTCTCCTATTTGTACAATGGTAGCACCTGGAAATAATAAATCATAGGTTTGCTTTTCATATTGATGTTTTATGTGACCAGGAAAATGGATTGAAGGTTTTTTTGTTTGCTTTTTAATATTTTGGTATGCTCATCAACTTCTCTACCAGTCCATTTTCTTAAAGTCATGTAATATAACCTAGCTGGCACTATACATAATACATACATATATACATATATGTATACATATATACATATATACATATATACATACTATACATAATACATGTTGCTATCATAAATTACTGGTTAATAATCTCTGGATAAAGTTTAGATGCAGTGATCTGAAATATATTTTAGATATGATATGATTTAACTGAACACTGAATACATTTTTAAAAGCTCACCTTAAGAGGCTGAGAGAATTTTCCCGTGGTAAAGTACTTTCTTAGCATACATGAGGTCTCAATTACAATCCTCAGTCCCCCCTGCCCAAAATAAATAAATGGAAAAAAATCTCACTGATGTTATAACCTAGTTTATGGCAGATTCAGAATTAAGATTGAAAGGAATATGATTCTTGGAAGTTAGCTTATGGCTCAAATGGGTAGAAGTTAATATATGATGATGGTACCCCTCCTTGTAGAGAATTCAAAGCCCCTCCACCTTCCCCACTATCTTTTCATCTATATTATTACTTGTAAGAGATTCCTTATACTTGAGTTTAAATAAACTGGCAAAATCTTTGTGTCTTGGAATAATGTCTGTTGGAAGAAAAGCTTCATATTTATTATTCTTTCTCTTTTCTAATATTTCTGCTCCCTGCCCCAGATTTTTATTTATATCCTATAAACAGTACTGAAAGTGGTTTAGCCCAAAGAAGAAGCAGCCAACTTCAGCTCCTTTGTAGTGGATGCAAAGTAATTAAAAGAGGATTTGGAAGATGGTTCATAATATCATTATTGGTTTTTGTGCTGTTTGAAGTATATAAGTTTTATCAATTCTAATCGATCAGAATGACATTATGATTTTCAGTTCATATTTTATTTTGTGCCACACAGAAATTTCTTGTTGAATTTGGAGTTAATGATCCTGCTAAAAATGTTAATGATATATAGATAAAATTCTGCCACGCAGAAATGCGGTGTTGACAAGAAAATTCCCTAGAAGGTTAAATCTAACAAGCAAGTATTTTACTTCACAAGACAGTTTAGTTTACCTAACACAAAAGTAAAAATTCATTTAATAATGTGTCATTCAAAGGTGTAATGTAATTAGGAGCAGAAAAGACATAGATGTGTAGAATAGAGAAATCCTCTAGATTAATAAAAATCTGTTTACTATAAATAGATGTGTTCTGTAAAGCCCAAGCTTGTCTGAAGATCTGTACAAACTCCACATAGTGTTTTATTGTGGCTAATGTCCACTCAAACCCACATACACTTAACATTTAAGTAGGTTTTTAATTAATTAGTTTATTAGTTATTCAGTTAAATGATGCTGTTTTCTTAGTAATCCATAGCATAAAATATGATGATTAATATATATGAAGTAAAAAAAATTGATCACAATACTCCTGTTAATTCAAAAGAACTCATCAATTAGAAAGACTAGTTTTGTACCAGCTAAGGAATATTACATAGGGAGGTCAATGTTTTAAGTAAAATAATGCTTCTAAAACCCCATGAAATAAAAATAACTAGAAGTCTTTTAAATAACATGTAAAGGTAAGAACTTTGTTTTCCCACTTCTTTGACTGCAGCAACATGTTTTAATAATTATTTCATAGAATGCTTTCTACATTTCCAAAAGAGCCTAGGATAACCTGTCTCAGTTATAGTGGAAAAAGTTCAAAGGTAAAATGTTAAATTTAATTGGGCCAGGGACTTGAGCTTAATACTGCTCTCAAACAAAATGCCAGCATCCCTCAAGGCATGCTGAGAGATATTATCTATCAGAACATTTTTTTTTTGTAAACTTCTGTTAACCTGGGTCATTAAGACATGAATGAGTTTACAAAAAAATTTTAGGAGTGATGGGATTATTACACTTTTATTCTGAGCTTTTATAATTCTCACATTAGAACTTTGAAAAAAATACCTTCTTTGTTTGCCCATTGAACCTTCAACCAGTGAGCATAATTTACCTTTTTTCTTGAGGATTTATTTGGTGATAAACCTTTTTTTATTATCTCAAAGCACTGACATGTGTATACAGTAGATGGCATGAACTTGATTATCACTCATCCAGATTCATTTTGGGCCCAATCTTCTTACCACACTGCTAACTGCCCTGGTGAGTATGGTTTGTAGCCACTTGTTTTCAGCTTTTAATATGTACTTATGTACATATAAATAGTGTACTCATAATTTTTTGCATACCTTTTAATGTTAATATCCTGTTTACTTCTTTTTGTATTCCACTTCTTTTTGTTTTCATTTTATTTTTATCTTTAAGTAGCTGTATAAAGGAGTTGCCATTCAATAAAATAGTACACGAGTACAGTGAATCTTGATCAAGGTCATTTCAGCCCCCCAATCCCACCCCTGCCTGCCCGGTCCCTCCCAAACCCACCACTTCCCTCAATTTCTCTCTCTCTCTCCTTTTTTTTTTTTTTTTAGAATTTGCATTGGATTTTATGACTGCTTTTTGTTTGGCACTTGGTCTTTAAATTTGAAAAAAATAAACGTTCAACCAATCTTTGATAAATACTTCCTATGGGTCAACATGTAAGTAACTGTTGGAGATAGAAAAATACCTGCTTCCACCCTTGATAAATTTATCATCTGCCATTGTTTACAAAGAGATAGAGTGTAGGTGTGAGTTGATTTGACCTTAATCTTCCCAGTTTTAGAAATACTGAATTACCAATGTGCTTTTTGGTTTCCCTGACACCAAATTGGCCTACTGACTTCCTTTTTATTGTCACACTGTGACTCCACAGTCATGAAGAAAGTGAAATACACATTGCACCTGGATCTCTATCAAAAGTATAGAGTAACAAAACCAATGCCACAGCAATACTTACAAAATTATATGCTGTAAACCAACTACAACCCTTGGGCAGGAGGGAGATGGGGAGGGGAGAAAGTGGGGAAAAATGAGGGAGGTAACAAGTTGGATAAGAAAGTATCCACTGCCTTACTTGTGAAACTGTAACTTCTCTGTATATCACTTTAACAAGAAATAAATTTTTTAAAAAAAGAAAAATAATGAGCAAGCAGTTTGCTTGCTGTTTCCAACTTTTGTCAACATTTTTACCACAGACATTTTAATAACATTTGATAACTCTTGTGTTTGCCTTTGAAACATACTTTGCCTTTTGTATCTTCTGACTATATTTTTACTTTTCTAGACATTTCTGAATTTTTCTTTGAGAAACTAATGATATCATCTATACTATCATGGGTTAAATTTCTGTAATTATCATTTGTTCATAAGATTTTTGGCCAATAATGATTAGATCAGTTAAATTAGATGATATAAATATTAATAAATGCCTTTTAGTTGATGTTAACTTGTTTGAATATTTCAAAGACCATATCCTGACTGACAAGGCTGCCTTCTATATTTCACACAATATAATAGTCATAAGTATAGCTATTCTGTAAATGATGATTTTATAAAATAGTTTAGGTTTTGCCTTATTTACCTCTATTATTTTTGTTCCGGTGAATTTCAATGCTTTGTCTCCTCAGCAGCTTCTTTCAAAATTTCCATATTATAAAAGATTTCAAAACATCTGTTGTATGCAATCTGACCCCAACAAGCAAGAAAAAATAGAAAGGGCTGCTTATAGACACATTCAGAATCTCTATTTAAGCAGTGACAAGGAAACATACAATTAACTTTACAGGGAAGCAGTAACATCACAGTACACTTTGAAGGACAAAGCCCTCCTGACATCTCTTCTCCAGCTGAAAGCACAGTTAACTCCCACACATATTCAAAAATAGCTATCTGTAAAATGCCATCCACAATGGTGAATGTTTTAGGGGTGGAGGGAGAGAGAAATAATTTAAGGTAAACTAACGTGGTGGATATCAGCCAAAGCTGAGGCAGTCAGGAACTGCATCTTTCACCACAAGTCTTGTGGTATATACAGCAATAACATTTACAATTACCGCAACAAAGGAGACATAAAGGAGTCTTTCTGTAGACAGACAAAACTAGGTTCAATCATATGCATCTATGTGGTATCTGGAAAAGCAAGGCTGTTTTATATCTCTGTAATTATCACAAGTACCATTTTCCTGGGACTGTGAAGGTTGTTTTTGTTTTCTTAGGTTATTGTAAGGTGCACATTAGTGAGTAGAGACAGTCCCCTTAGGTAAACACTAATCTCATTTGTGTGTGTAAACATAGATTTAGCCATTTTAAGCAGCTCGTTTATTATCTAGTTAAATAGGGACTTTGCTATACCTGTTAGTACAGAAAGAAGAGCAATATGCATTTGATATTGGAAGGTGCTGGGTAAATAGAAAAGGCAATATGGAAATGCCCAATTGTAGAATTTATTTGGTAGGAGCTTCTGAAAAATAGCCCAACACTCCATCAGAATAGAAGTGACATGATCCTCTCTAGTCTTACATGAAAACTGAATTTGATCTCTGGCTCAAGGATTTCCATTTCCTACATATAAAAGAAGAAAAACTATTGATATTTCATTAGTAGTGGTGCTCAACCTGGTTGCACAGTTCTTTGGAGTAATTCGTGTAATATATTTGTATGTGAAGATAATAGGCTACTAGAAATCACCGTGATCCTCTTCAACCAAAAGGCCATGACCTAGGGAGCTGGGGATAGGCCCATGTAGGAATAAGATCAGGAAAGATGACATAGACAGGGAAAGGTGTTGAATATCAAAAAGCACGAGTGTGAATCTGAATTAATCCTAAAGGAAAAGTGTGAATGGTATTTTTGGCTTAAAAGGGTTCTACAGGACCTTAACAATGACAGGAAGGATATAAAAACATTCAAGTATGGTGCTGTAGAGTCTAGAAAGACAAACTTTGGGATAAAGAAGCTAAGGTTGAAACCAAAAAGTTCTCTCATATCTTTTCTTTAAATGCCTTTGAAAGTCAGAGTATTGCTTTAGTGGACAAAAATATTAACAATTGGAATGCAAACTGAGTTGGTATAATAAGAAATATGAAAACTCTCATTTTAGCCATCAGAGTCTGAGTCACAGAGGACAACCCTGCTTGAAGCCCATTAACACATCATAATAACAACCACCTGATGTAATGAAAACAAATGAATTCCAAAGAAATAAGAACATGTAAGAGTAGGTCATTACTGCATAAGCTAATGAGGAACAGACTTCACCCGTTGTCTTAGGTTCTGGAGAAAATGTTCAGTCCACTGAGGGCATTTTACACCAGGAAGCATTTCATTCTTGTTTGGAATTTCTCCCTGGAACATATTATAGGACTCTTTTCTTGCCTTGGGCCCTTTTATTTTTGTTTTGCTGAGCTGAAATCCCTTGTCTGTTGCTCATTACTTGATTTGTGATTTTACAGAAAAGAAAGACGTGAGAGCACTGGGGTTAAGAAGGAAGCTTGGAAATGTTTCTGTTGTGAGTTGGAGTGCTCAAGTGACCAAGAGAAAGAGAACATAAAAGGAGCGCTTTTACTCTTTAGGTCTCACATTCTTTTTTTTTTTTTTCTGAATAATTACTTTCATGAGTTGTTCAGTTGGTTTACACCAAATGGTTTTGTAAGTGTTTCTTTTGGAGTCATTTGTCTTTTTATCTTTTGTCTCTCAATTTTGATATTCCCCTTTGCTTCCCTAGTTCTAATACCAGTATATACAGTATCCAGAGTACATTATATTCATTCTTTACTCCTGACAACCACTCCTAGCTCAGAGTGGTAGAAAGGCTGAGCTCAAATTATGGGATTCATTTGGCTTCTGGAATTTATATACTTCTAATCAATGTTTGCTACATGTGATAAATAATAGTATCTCGTGTTTTAACTTCACAATTGGTTTGAAGCTCAAACTATTATGCCTTTTTCTGCGTTAGTCCAGCTTTTAACACCATACCTGGGTAGTGTCAAACGTGGACAGCTTCAAACTCCCCCCCAGCTTTTTTTTTTTAATTTGGCCCACACTTTCTCACCACTCTGAAGACATCTTTCAAATGTAGAATTTATGAACTTTCTTCTTTCCCTAATCTTACTTGATTACCCAAATTACTCAGTCATGTCTCAATTGAGGGAATATTTTTATGCAAATGATACCTTTCTTTTTGTATTCTCTTTATTCTTTCTTTCTTTCTTTCTTTCTCTCTTGTTCTTTCTTTCATTCTTTTTTTCTTTCAAGGGGCTTGAACCCGGGGCCTTGGCAATATTTCTGAGCCTTTCTATGCAACACTAGAGCTCTGTCACTTAAGCCATAGCTCCACTTTCAGATTTTTTTGAGCTTTATTGTATATAAGAGTCTTGTGGACTTTGTTGCCCCACAATCTTTAGATATTAGCCTGCTGAGTAGCTAGGATTGCGGATATGAACCACTGGAGCCTGGATCTTTCAAATTTTTTTGACTGAAATATAGACAAGATAGGCTGCCTATTTCTTCTCTACTGTCTGTTATTCTCTCTCTCCCTCTCTCTCTCTCTGCCTCTCTTTCTCTCTGTCCTTCCTCCAAGTCCTTTTCCCATCCCTGTCTGAATAATCTTGTTTTAGAATTCCTAATCTAATGTCCAAAACCTAGGAGAATGTTCCATAGTTGGTAAGTTTGTGTAGCAAATAATTAATAATTGAATGGTACCAGACTCCTACTCTAAACTAATGTGTGAATTTTAGCTTGCTATCTTTCAAATAACAGACCTTCTTTTGTTTCACTGGAGTTTTTATTCAATGCTGATACTGATGACTCACAAAACACTGTTGATGACAAGGACAGATTCAAATTTGAATTATCTCCCTTATTAAATTTTTGTCCTCAGTCAAGTTGGGAAACCTCTCTCAATGGAACAACAAGAATACCTACCCCACAAAGCAGTAATGATGACTATAACAACTTACCATTAGAACAAATGTTTATGCTATGTAGATAGCACCTAATTCAGAGTTCTCAATACACATTCCTTGAATAATTTGATTAGCTCTGAGGATAAATGTAGGAGACTATGAAACCTTTTCAGATTGACTCTAAAGATATGCCAGCCATTTTGTGATATGCTGTAAAATAATCTTACCTATAACCAAAAATCCTAAGAAATGCCTAAGAAATAATGTGAAATAGATTCAGGTTTTGAAGGAGCAAGAATGCACTTTTATCCTGATGTACTTTTTAGTGAGTTTTTCATACGGTTTTAGTTTGGATAAAAAAAAAAATTACCTTACTTCAATATATCTATCTAATGTTCACAAAGTCTTGGGGTCTTTATATAATATTCCTATCTCATGGTTATCAGCTGGTTTGGACCATTTTTTTTCTGACAGAGAACCTACTACTACTTCCCCGGGCAATGTAATGCATTGTACTTTGGTTCTGATAGATCTTCCTTAAAATAAGATAATTAGGTCTGG
The DNA here is from genome assembly GCF_023159225.1 of Perognathus longimembris pacificus. NCBI lineage: Eukaryota > Metazoa > Chordata > Mammalia > Rodentia > Heteromyidae > Perognathus > Perognathus longimembris. Next base: position 56,713,631 of record NC_063167.1, read on the forward strand.
CTTTTGCTCCCACCCATTGGTTCTCATTATTACCCTACGGGTATATGGAACACATCTGGCTCTTCTCCCACATGACAGCCCCTCAAATATTTGAAGACAGCAATCATGTCATGCCTGAGGGTGCTCATTTTCTGGGTATGTGTCCCCATCTCTTAGTTCAGTTGCTGCTCTTATAACTTGCCACTGAATTTCCTCACTATTCTGATTGCTCTTCACCTAATGCAGTACAGTTCCTTTTTATCTATGTCTATGTGAATTGCTCAGAACACAACTTAACAGTACTGAGTAAAACTAAGAAAAGTAAGACTGAGATAAAATAAATCAATAATAAAATATAATTTTTTCTTAAAAGTAAGTAAAGCTGTGTGCCCATGGGTCATGTCTATAATCCTAACTATTCAAGAGACTAATATTTGAGGATGGCAAATCAAAACAAGCCTGTGAGACTCTCCTCTCTAACCATTAAAACACTAGAAGTAGAGGTATGGCTCAAATAGCAGAGCACTAGTCTTGGGAGAAAAGGCTAAGAGACAGCAACCAAGACCTAAACTCAAGCCCTTGTACTGAAAAATATAAAGGACTGAGACAACAGTCCCTGAATACTGTAAGACAAAAACAAAGCTAAAATTGCAATAGTTTTGCTCACCATATTAAGCTATCATTTTTAATTTTTTTTCTCTTATTTATTGTCAAAGTGATCTACAGACAGGTTACAGTTTCATACATTAGGACTTGGGTACATTTCTTGTACTGTTTGTTACCTCCTCCTTCATTCCCCCCTGCCCCCTCCTCCTTTGCCTCTCTCCCCAAGAGTTGTTCAGTTGGTTTACACCAAATGGTTTTGCAAGTATTGCTTTTGGAGTCGATTGTCTTTTTATGCTTTGTCTCTCAACTTGGAAATTCTCTTTCCTTCCTTAGTTCTAATACCAGCATATAGAGTATCCATTATACTCCGACGAGATAGAGTGATAGTTCAGGTACAACCAGAGGAAGGGGATACAAGAGGATCATCAACAATAGAAGCTATGGTTTCACATGGCATGTCGAAAGTGATTACAACAGTGATATAACAGTTGTTTCCATAACATGGAGTTCATTTCACTTAGCATCATCTTATGCATTCATAAGGGCATAGCTATTAGGCTCTTGTGATCCTCTGCTGTGACTAGCCTAAACCTGTGCTAATTATTCCCTATGAGGGAGACCATAAAGTACATGTTTCTTGGGGTCTGGCTCACTTCACTTAGTACAATTTTTTTTCCAAGTCCTTCAATTTCCTTATGAATGGGGCAATGTCATTCTTTCTGAAAGAGGCGTAAAATTACATTCTGTATACCTACCACATTTTCCTGATCCATTCGTCTACTGAGGGGCATCTGTGTTGGTTCCATATTTTAGCTATGACAAATTGTGTTGCGATGAACACTGTTGTGCTGGTGGCATTAGTGTGTTCTTGTTTGTGGTCTTTTGGGTAGATGCCCACAAGTGGGGCTGCTGGGTCATAGGGGAGCTCTATGTTTAGCCTTCTTTGGAATCTCCATACTGCATTCCAGAGTGGCTGAACCAGTTTACATTCCCACCAACACTGAAGTAGGGTTCCCTCTGGTCACATCCCCTCCAACATTTATTACTGTTAGTTTTCTTGATAAAGGACATTCTTACTGGGTTGAGATAAAATCTCAAATCAAAACAATATTTTTGATTTGCATTTCTTTTATGGCCAGTGATGTAGAGTACTTTTTCATATGTCTCTTGGCCATTATCATTTCCTCTTCAGAGAAGTTTCTTTCTAAGTTTTTAGCTCACTTTTTGAGGGGGCTGTTGGTTCTTTGCAGTTTTGTTTTGGAGGAATGTAATTTTTTTAGTTCTGCATATATTTTAGATATGGGGACTTTGTCTGTTGTATGGCCAATCTGTGTGCTTTCTGTTTATCTTGTGAGCTATGTCCTTTGCCCTGCAGAAGCTCTGCAGTTTGATGCAGTCACATTTGTCCATCCTTCCTTTGATTTGTAGCCTTTCTGGGTCTTTGTTAAGGAATATTCATCCTGTGCCAAGGAGCCCAAGTGTTTCTCCTACTCAGTCTCTTAGTATTTTTAGGGTATCTGCTTTTATTTCAAGGTCTTTGATCCACTTGGAATTGATTTTGGTGCAGGGTGATATAAGGATATAGCAGGTGTTGAACCAGTTTTTCCAGCCCCATTTGTTAAAGGGGCTATCGTTCTTCCATCCTATTTTTTTTTTTTTTTTGCTCCTTTATCAACGATTAAGTAGGCAAAGTTCTGTGGGTTCATTTCTGGGTCTTCAATTCTGATCCATTGGTCTTCAGGCCTATTCCGGTGCCAATACCAAGCTGTTTTTATTACTATAACTTTATAATACAGCTTGAAGTTTGGTATTGTAATTCCTCCAGCACTGTTCTTTCTGCTTAGGAATTTTTGCTATTCATGGTCTTTAATTGTTCCATATAAATTTCTGGATTGCTTCCTCTATTTCATTAGAAAATGGTGTTGGGATATTAATAGGTATTGCATTGAATTTTAGATATACTTTGGCAATATTGCCATTTTGACTATACTAATCCTACCAATCCAGGAGCGTGCGAGGTTTTCCCATTTCCTTAGTTCTGCTTTAATTTCATTTTTCATGTTTTTAAGGTTCTCATCATAGAGGTCTTTCACTTCTTTGGTTAAGATTATTCCTATGTATTTTATATTTTTTTGTGGCTATTGCAAAGGGAGTCGCTTTCCTGATTTCAGACTTGGTCTTCAGGTCATTAGAATATAGAAAGACTGTTGATTTTAGAGGGTTTATTTTATATCCTGCAACTTTGCCAGAGTTTTGGAACAGTTCTAGTAGCTTTGGAGTAGAGTCTTTGGGGTTCTTTAGGTATAGGATCTTGTCATCTGTGAAGAGAGAAAGGTTAGCTTCATCATTTCCTATTTGGATCCCCTTTATGTTTTCTTCCTGCCTAGTTGCTCTGGCTAGGAATTCTAGTACTATGTTAAAGAGGAGGGTAGAGAGAGCGTACATCCCTGTCTTGCTCCTGATTTTAAAGGGAATGGCTTAAGCTTTTCACCATTTAGAATTATACTTGCTGTTGGTTTGTCATAGACTACCTTTATTATATTCTGGAGTGTTCCCTGGAATCTCAATTTTTCCACGGGCTTTATCATAAATGGGTGCTGGATTTTATACAATGCCATTTCTGCATCTAGGGATATAACCATGTGATTCTTTACCTTGCTCCAGTTGATGTGGTGGATTACATTAACTGACTTGCCTATATTGAACCAACTTTACTTCCCTGGGATGAATCCAGTTTGGTCATGGTGTATGATTTTTTTGATGACCTGTAGAAGTCGATTGGACAGGATTTTGTTGAGAATTTTTGCTTCTACTTTCATCAGGGAAATCAGTCTATAGTTCTCTTTCTGTAATGAGTCACTACCTGGTTTGGGGATGAGGGTTATACTGGCTTTATAGAATGTGTTTGATAGTGAACTTTCTCTTTCAACTTCATTGAAGAGTTTGAGAAATATTGGTGTGAGTTCTGTTTTGAAGGCCTTGTAGACTTCTGCTGTTAATTTGTCTGGACCTGGGCTTTTCTTGGATGGGAGAATACTTATTGCCATTTCTATTTCAATGCTGGATATGGATCTGTTTAGAAGGTTTAAATCTTCATGGTTGAGTTTGGGGATATCAATTTTTTTCTAGGAAAGTGTCCATTTCTTCCAGGTTCTCGAATTTGTTGGTATAAAGGCTGCAAATGAGTCCCTTATTATGTACTGAATTTTGGTTGTTTCTGTGGTCATGTTACCTGTTTCATCTCTGATCTTGTTTGTTTGCGTGTGCTGCCTTCATGTTTTGGTCAGGTTTGCTAGGGGTCTGTCTGTCTTGTTAATTTTTTCCAAGAACCATCTCCTCCTTTTGTTGATTTTTAAAATTTTTTTTTCTCTAAGTCATTTAATTCTGATTTGATTTTAATTATTTGTTCTCTCTATTGACTTCGCGTTTGGCTTGTTGTTCTCTTTCGAGGAGATTAAGGTGCTTCCTTAATTGTTGAGTTGCTGTTTCTCCAGTTTGTTAATGTAGGCACTCAGAGATATAAATTTTCCTCTGAGTACTGCCTTTGCTGTGTCCCAAAGGAGCTGGTACTTTGTGTAATCATCTTGGTTGAATTCCATAAACCTTTGAATTTCTGTTCTAATTACTTCAATGACCCACTCACTGGTGGTTCAGCAGTGTGTTGTGTAGTCTCCAAGAATTGTAGGATTTTCTGTGGTGGCTGTTTTAGTTGAGCTGTAACTTTATTCCATTGTGGTCTGAGAGAATTCAGGGAATGATTTCAATACTTCTGAATTTGTACAGTTTTTCTTTGTGCCCTAATCTATTTTGGAAGCTGCTGAAAATAATATGTACTCTGGTGTTGATGGATGGAATATTCTGTAAATGTTGGTTAAGTCTAGATGGTCTATGCAGTTGTTTAGTTCTGTGGTTTATTTTTTCAGTTTTTGGCATGTTGATCTGTCCAGAGATGACCGTGGAGTGATGAAGTCTCCAACTTTCAATTTGTTTGTGTCTATGAGTGTTTTTAGAGTCAGTAGTGTTCATTTGATGAAGTGTGGTTCTCCTGTATTTGGAGTGTAGATATTTAGGATGGTTATATCCTCCTGTAGGAGAGATCCCTTTTTTAGTATGTCGTAACCTTCTTTATCTCTTCTTGCCATTTTTAGTTTGAAGTTAATTTTATCTGATAGTAGGATTGCAACTCCAGCCTGCTTATGGGGACCAGTTGTTTGGTGGATTTCATTCCAGCCTTTCACTTTTAGAATATGTTTCCTTTTGCTGGATAGATATGTCTCTTGGAGGCAGCAGATGATGTATCTTGATTTTTGATCCAGCTTATGAGCCTATGTCATTTGATTGGAGAAGTAAGTCCATTAATGTTGAGAGTTAGGATTGAGAGATAATTGTTTGTTCCTTTCATTAGAGCTATCTTGTTAAGAGCTGTGTCTTCCCAATTCTTGATCCACTATTCTGGTTTGCTATTTAAGGTTTATTTCTCTGAATCTCTGAAGAGATTCAAACTTTTCATTTAAAATTTTTATCAGTAGACTTTTATAGCTTTTTGAGGGTTCTTTTCTAGTTCTTTGATTGACTGCTCTGCTTCCTGCTTGTTTTGTGTGGGAGATGAGACTCCACTGTTTTCCATCGTTTTTGTGATTCTTCTGTGCATTTGGATTTTGCCCACGTGTGAGCACCATTAAAGACCCAAAGCAGACCTTACCAAGCACTGTTGTATAAATCTTAGAAGTTCATAATTATCTACAGATCCCTTCCCTCTCTTTCTTGTACGTAAAATCAGGTTTGGTGTCCCTAAAGAATACAATTTCAATGGAACAGCCAACCCTGAGCCCTGTATTTAGTAGTTACTTATTTTACTGTTATAACCCCAGGAGCTTTTTTCCTTATATTAAGTTCTTTTTGGACTGGTGGGATTTCTCTATGAACCCCTTTGAATCACTTGGATTGAACAGGGATACCCTCTATCCAGTAACTAGGGGTCAATGGAGTCAGGAGGTTCTGGAAGTAAATAAGGAGAGTAAGTTAGGGGTAATGAAGAGAATAGAGTAAAATGTATGGGGAGGGGGGTGATGCTTTTGGTTTAGTTTCAGTGAAGTGGAAACGTGGAGAGAGTAGAATCGGTAGAAAGAATGAGGTTAATAGAAAATGGAGAGTCAGCAGAAAAGAGTAAAAGTGTTAGTTGTAGGAAAGTAATTTTAAAGAAAGAGAATGTGAAGAGAGAAACAGAAAAAATACTGGAAAACAAATACACAAAACACACAAAAAATTACCAACCCCCCAATAAAACAAGCAAAAACAAAAAACAAAAAACAAACGACATCTCAAAAATGAAAAATAGAAAATAAAAAAGGTTAAAAAAAGTCTTAAAAAATGGAGTCTTCCTTGTTTGGGTGGGCTCTCTCCAGTCTCTGGTTTCCTTGTTATGGTCTACAGTCTACTTTCATGCTGCTTGGCTGGTTTGATTTGCTTTCAGCTTGGAGGGGGTAGATCTTCTCTGACCCTCCTCCCCTATTCGTTAAATCTCGGGGTTCTGTGGTTTGTACAGCTTGTAGGTAGGACTTGGGTGTCCTCAATAGATGGGGGATGCTGAAAATTCTCAGGAACTGTGGCTCCTCCATCTGGAGTGGGGCTGCTTCTTTTAATGCCTGGCTCTGAATAGGCTGCAGACTCAGTAGGGCGGGGTGCCTCTGGCCTGGTTTACCTGGCTAAGAGTCACTTGCCTGGGGGAGGTTCCTCCTGCCTGGGTGGGGCGACCTTCTCCTGGGTAGAGCTGGCTGTGTAATTTAGCTCCATTTCCTGCTGGGAATTGGACTTCTGTGATGGGACCATTTATCTGTCTTGGGAACTGTTTACTTTCCCTTCTGATTGTTCCGTGCTGCAGGCAGCTGTTTGCTGTTTTCAGTTTGAATTTAGAAATTCCAGCTGCTGGTGAGTCCGCAGCCGTTGAGTCAGCATGGCAGGGTGGGGCCGGGCACCTCTGGCTGAGTTTACCTGAGTCTGTGAGCCCTGGGCCAGGATGAGCCTCAAGCCTGGGCAGGGGTCGTTATCCTGGACAGAGCTGGCGCTCACTAGTTGGTCTCTTGCCCTTTTCAAAGATGGCCCCTTTGTCCTAGCTTTCCCGTGGCCCACTTTAATTCCAGTCTTGTCTGATCCTATGCCAGTGACAAAGATGGTGCTTTGCTTTGGCAGTGGGGGAAGGGCCAGCTTTCAGAAGATGCTCTGTGGGCATGAGTGAGAATGTCTTTCATGGGGTACTCAAGCTTTCTCTGCGATTCTGGCCCTTCGTGCTCAGCCTGCGATCCGCATCTGTATGCGGCCATCTGGAGGATTTCTTCCTGGTCGCTTTAGATGTGTGGGGAATGTCATGAGCAGTGCATGTGCCAGCACTGGCGTGGTGGTGGGATGCTGCCCGGGGCTCAAATCTGTGTTTTCAGGCCAGCAAAGTAGATTTTTCCTTCCTGGCCAGAATCCCTATACTGTTATAACTTACTTGGGCTGTCTTTCTAGGAGTAAAAGTTTCTCTGGAGTGGTAAAACTGGGATGTCAGAGGGAGCTTAGGTAGGGCTTTGCTGTTCCTCTGCCATCTTCCCAGAAGTCTTCAAAAGTAGAATTTTATAGATTCTTTTTCGCTAGTTCAAAGATCTGACTCTCTGATACATGCTCTCATCAGAGTGTACAATACTGGTTCCACTAAGCTAGGAGTTAAGACTACCACCTGACCACTTTGACTTCCTCATGCTACTTAAGCTATCATTTTTTTAAACTTATTTCTAAAAGTGAAGTCATATTTCCTTCTCTGAAGCATTTTTGCAGTTGGATTTTGATATTTAGATTGCACAGGTAATAACAGAACATGGAGGAAATGACTCATGGAACAGACACAATTGTTAGGAAGAAGAGTATCACCAGTTCAAGTTCTCATCCAAGGAACAGAAGTCTAGACATTTCCATGCGTGGAATTATAACAGAACTGAAATCAACTAAACTAAAAGCAATAGGTCAGAATTTAATATTATTAGTGCAAAATAGTACTTCCAATTCTTCTTTCCCAGACCAATAAAAAATAAATTTACCTTGTAAACATAAGCAGAGCCATAGTTTTGGTATGGCCAATTGGTTTTGACAAAGGGTGAGGCATTCTATGAATAAGCTGAAACACCAAAGTAGAAGTATGTAAATTTTCATGTTACCCTCTACTGTTGAAAAGATACCTGAAACTTCACATTGCAGTGGAATCATAGTAAGATTTACTTTGAACAGCAAGCTACCATGTGGAAATAGCTGTGTAGAGTCATCAGCTTTTATATTTGCTAAAGGTTTCACTATAATTTAGTATCAAATGAATCCTGAGTTTAAAGCATCAAAAGGCTAGCCAACAAGTGATCCATAGCTTCCATTTAAGAATGTTTTGGTATGCCCTAACATTAATCACTAGGCATAAAATTTTTCCTGTATTATCATTCTAATGATCCATGATTTATACCGTGGCTGTAATACACAGATGAAGAAGAGAGGAGAATTTTGTTCTTAAGGTGTGGGCTGGTTCATTTTTCAGGATTTTTGGTTTCTAACTCTGAAACCTTATTGCTCTATTATTCTGCTCTTGCTTTCATTTTATGTTTGTGTGTGTGTTTCCTGTTGTCAAGTTAAATGTGATCAGTTTTAAGCATGAAAGAGAAGACATTAATAATTCATTCAACAGGTCAACTTTCCCTTCAATAAGATTTTATTGAGTGATGGTTTTAAACAAAGCACAGTGTACTAGATAACAGGAAGAGGATACCAGGGACCCTGCCTTTCCTTTCTCTCCTTCTTTCCTCTATCCTTAACCTTTATTGTAAGCCTGTCTATTCTTATTTCTTTCTCATGAACTGAATTCAGTTTCTGAACATCTACGTCTCTCTATAACACCTAACTTGCTCTGTCTTTGGAGAGATAGAATGATATTCTAATTAGCCAATCTGGTAAAAATAACAAAATTCTCAGAGCACCTTTAATTTTCTTCTTATTTTGAGTGAGGGACAGAGTTCTGTAAGATCATTTTCTTTATTATTGTTTTCTATGAAAATTTCTTCCAATTGGAAAGTCCTATTTCAACCAAAGTTGCCTGAGACTGAGTGAATCAACTGGGTTAATTCTGAAACCAGTAGCCCAAACTCATTTGTCTTTCACATTAATTGAATTTCTCCAATTTCTCATCTATCAATAATACAAGTGACATTTTTGCCACTTTGATTTTTACATATAGAGCTGTAATAAATTTCCATAAATATAGACATGAAAAATGGCACAAATATGTTTCTCACTTTCAGCAGGTAATATGGCTGGGCATGGATTGGCTAGTTTCCATGCTCAAAATATACTAAGAAGAAATAGAGATGCTGGCCAAGGTAGCAGTTTTCACCTGTGCTAGAGTTTCCATCTATATTAAGAGCTTAATTGAGGTTCATTTCCTTACTGTCTTTCAGCTTGGAGGGAGGAGGTATAAGCTGCTTTTAGTTCCTACAGTCTGTGCGTTCTTTACACAATTTCTTCCACCCTCTAGACAGCAATAACAAAATGAATTGTTATCGTGCTTTAAATATCCACCTTTTACAAGCCAGATAATACAGTAAAGGTTCACATGACTACGTCAGCCTGACATGGATAACATCTCCATTTTAATGTCAACTGTATTACACAACAAAATCTAATCACAAGAGTGAAATCCATCTAGATTATAGTAGCAGAGTTTAGGCAAAGCCGGTATACTAGGGGAAGGGGATGGACTTGAAGGTCATCCTAGATTTCTTCCTATTACACTTTCCACATTATTTTAAAAAGTTTTTGTCAGAAGTATTATAAGCAGTAGAAAAGAATAAGTAGAGGTTTCATTAGTCAGGGGAACACAGAAAGTCTTCAATTTCTTAAGCTATCTCTGTTGTTCTTAGATGTGTTTTCTTTTGATGGTTTAAAACAAAAATGAATAAAAGCTTGATACATACATGAAAGAAGGAAAAGAGAGAGAGTACATTTTAATCCAAGGAAGAAAATTCCAAAATGTAGTAATGCAGTGATTCATGGAGTCAGATGCATAGAAAAGGAAAGAAGCTGCAAGGACATAATGGCATGATGGTTTTTCTTTTCTTTTCTTTTTTTTTTTTTTCCCGTAGTGTCAGGGTTTTCTTTATTCTTGGACGTAGAATTAAATGCTTACCCAAGAAGGATAAACACACACACTTCCTTTTTCCTGTAGTCTCATTTTATAGATGATGAATAGGCTCATTGCTACAAAATTTACTATGGCAACACTCCTTTTGTACTCAGAATAAAAACAAAAACAAAACTTTCTCATATTCTGAGGATTAAATTCCTGGAGTTTAAGAAAGTTTCCAATGTCATTCTTCTTAATTTCATAGGATAGTCACTGAATATTTTGACAGCATTCCCCCCATTTCTCTTCCTTCCTCTAAACCATTCCCCTTTATCCACCCTCCCCCCCCCCACATATTTTCAACCCAGTTTCCTAGTATTAATTTTGTTGGATTGAGTTCATTTTTTCTACAGAATTACACCATCTGAATTCTCCCTTGCAAAGACATTGCTTCAGTTTAATACATTTGTGTACATTTACAGACATCTCCATATGTGTTTACTTACTATATCTCATTCTGTATTAAATAAGATGTCATTAATGAAGAATTTAAATAAGAACAAAATCATCCATGTTTATGAAATACTGTCTGCTCATTGAAACCTAGCCACATTGCTAAAAAATAAATGAGTAAAGGTTGAAGAGAGATTGAATAACTAAAATGATTCTAGTCCATCAAGAACTTTGAATAATAGATGACATTAACTTATTAAAATATAATTTTTTCCTGTAAGAAAAATTGAATGATCTCATAAACATACCAGGAGCATCATGTTTTGGGTCTGGCAAAGCATGCTCCATGGTTACCACATGTCAATGTTGAATTAACAAGCCACCTACTAGTTTGAATGTCAAATTTGATAATAAGACACCATGCAACTATAAAGTCAAAGTAAACCTTGCAATCCTTTTCTTAGGAATTTGTGAAGAAAAATGAAGACTTGCTCTCTCAGTCATATACCAGGCTAATATTTAAGGACAGAAACAATTCCAGCCAACAGGATCCTCTCAAAATTCCTGACATACCTTGTTGTGCAGTGCATTCCTGCTGTGGTGCAGTGCATAAACGGGTTCCACTGATGGGTGGGTTTTAGAGCACTGGTTTCACTTCCGCATTTACATGATAATTTCTGCTACCTCAGGTAAATCAAGGCTCCTTTTTTATGCCAGAGGAAGTATCTTAAGTAGGCACTTAATTTATTCAGTGTAACAGTTGCTTGTGTTGAATAAATACTAACTGCTTATTAAGAACCTATTCATTGAAGATGAGCAGCTATATCATATACACATATCAAATCTGTGGCTACTAAATCTCACTTAATATGCTTGGAATATTCTACTGGTCTTTAACATATTGTGCTAAGATAACTGTATCTATTCTAGACGTCAAATAAAAATAGTTACTATTGAATAACTATGTTAACAGTGTTTCCTTTTCTGCTCTGGCTCACTTATGGAATATTAAAAATCTCCATGACAGTTATTTACTCTACCTTATGTTTTGTGGTTTAAAATCTCAACAAATATATTTCTAATAATTGATTTATAATTCTGAGAAATTATCTTATCATAGTGTGAAATATTTATGATATCCACTGTAAAATGTTACCAGGAACTGTTTTTGATCTCTTGATATCTTTCTTACAAAAAGGGTATAATTTTGTTTCAGTAAAAAGATGACTTAGGCTGTTCTAGAACAAAGCCAGATAATTGAAGTAGACTATCTGGTGAGTTTTGGAGCTGACAAATTAGTACCTGCAATTATTACCCAGGAAATGATGAATAGGAAAGGTCATTTTCATGTATGAGATACTCTTGCATTTAGAAAGCTGATAGCAGTTCTACATACAATCTCCATCCAGTACATTGAATAATTGAGCAGGGACATTTCCATGGTGCAACACTAGTACTGTATGACTATTTTGCAGAATTGGTTGTGAAATGATAGCAGTCTCTCTGTCTTGATTCAAGGTAGAATATCCAGTAGGCCGTTGAGATTTCTATGCTTTTACACTGCAAAGGAGCTAGCAAAGATTTCATACTTTTTTTTCCACTACCAAGTCTGTGAGTTGAGATATTTGTAATTCAAATTTGTTTTCTACTGATTTCTTTCATTTTTCTGATCTCAAAAGCCTCTACATTTCTCTTCCCCTAAATCTATCTTGCCAGTTTCTTTTTCATAACATAGTTGTAAGAACAAAAATCTAATTTATAAATACAGAACATATAGATTTTCACTATCAGAGATCTTTATTTAAGGATGCTTTTCTGACACCATAAGCAACTCAAAGCAAAAAACCCTTTTATATAAGAATGGCATCTTAGAATACATTAAAATTAAATTACCAACAGGAAACAAGATATTTAGGGTAGGAATAATCAACGTATAGTCCTATCTTTTTCAAATAATTATTCCATTGAGTGTAGCTACCCCCTAGTGAACTAATAGCATAGTCTCATAAGGTCATTTGATATAAAGACAGTATTAAACATGTTGTTTTACATGCTTCTATTGCAGCTTATTTGATTACTGAAAAGTTGTATTTGGCTCATCTTTTGTGAAAGTAATGAAAAGCTGATTATGATATTTTCCTTATCTCTGACTCCTTGGTTATTGTCTTCTTTGTACAATGAGCAGGTATGTGGTAAGCATTCCCTAGAGACTTAAGCATTTTCCTGGCAAGCCTTTTTACTAAGGTCAATAGAGCAAGAGATTATCCCCTGTTGGTTAGGTGGATCCTCACCTATCCACTTCAAAAGAGCCAACAGCTTCTATTGCACTATGTGATTCCAGGTATAATCAATGAGATATAAAGATTACTTTCTTGCCTTTAGTCACTTACCCCTTTTACTTTGCATTAGTATTGATTTAGTCATAAGTCTATTAAACCATCAAAAGTACTGTTTCATTTTTGAATTCTGCCTTTAGGGAAATCTAGAAAACCCTTTTAATCCCCTCCTGCGCCCCCTCCTCCCCCGCCCACCAAAGAGCAAAACAGATAACTGGACAAGATGGATATACTTCTTTTACTTATATTGAAGAACTAGGACGACTCCATCTTGAGGCTGCAACCATCTTGTTGTTTGTGTTAAGCTAAGAATAACCCAGCACATACATAAATCCCAGGAAATGGCTTGTTTATGGTGAAACTAGCTAGAAATTGTACACATTCCAAGAACAGAGGTGTCTGTGCAGATGTTTATGCCGAAACCAACCAGCCATAAAAACCATTTCCTAGATGGCCCAACTGGTTTGGGAACATTCCAGTCACGTTGACTGCCCTGGAATGTCCTCTGACCAATTTTAAAGAACCCCTAGCCCCGAGCCAATCAGATTTGTCCTCGTACCCCAACCCTGCTTGCACTTCTGGTTTATGTAACTTTGTGATTTTTTTCCTTTAAATACCCATGTAAAACTCTGCTCGTGGCCTTCCTCCTAACCTCCACTGGATGAGGTCCGGGCTGCAGCTCTCCTAAATAAAGCCTTGCTTTTGCATTTCGGAATGTCTGGCTTTCAGTGGTCTTCTTGGTGGTCTTCTAGGACTTGGGCACAACAATATTGGGTTCAATTCCTGTTGTGAAAAGTCACCACTGAGTATTTATACACAGGGACAATTACCAGGAAGTGATTTTTGTACATGCACAGTGGCTGCTTCAGGTTTGAAGTAGTAATAACAATAGATAATGATAATAATGATGTGATAATGATGATTTTCTTGATAATAGTAACATAGCTATGATTAAGATGTCTGATAGTGCATGAGAAATCTGATATAAACTAATTCATCTTTTTTTCCTAAAATATCACACTATTATTAAATGTTTAGCATGCTGTTAGATTGTGTGTTAGGTTGTGTACCTATCTGATAAAAAAAACCCTGATATTTGTAGGTATTATATTACTCTATTGCCAGTCCATTAAATTGTTTTTCTACTGTCCTAAAATACCATAGTTTTCCTGAGACAGTAGAAGTGGTTGAACACTCCATGTCTGATTTGGCATTATGGTGATGTGACCTGAGTTCAGTTTTCTTAAACCTCAAAACAACTATTATGAATTACACATGTTCATTATCAGCACTTTGTAGCATAAGGAACATATATTTGAAGTGAATATTACCACTTTAGGTTAAATCACACTCACTTTCTTCTCTTTCTGCACACACACATATATATACACACACATATATATGTATACATATATATCCACACATATGTATATATATACACACACTCATATATACATGTATACAAATATATATATATATATATCCACACACATCTGTATGTGTACATACACATACAGATGTTTCTTTAGTGCCTAAACTTGTGCTTGTGCTTAAGTAATAAGATTTACTGAGAGGAAGGAAAAAAAATCAGGTAGAAGTGAAAGAAGGAGGATGAGTAAGAGGGAAGAAACATGGCTGGAAGAGGAAGAGAATGAGGAAAGCAAGTAATATAATTTGGGAAAATATTTTGCACTCTAAAGTTTGTTTTAACTCTTCACTGTCATTTTCAGTGTATACTTTAATATATACTTACTTGCCTTTATTAGTGTATGTTAAAATGAATGGAAATACTTTAAAATAAAAATAAGCTATCACCTCATGGCAAATATATCTCCAGTATTGCTAGGGGAACACATTAATCACCAATTACTTTTAATTGAATATTTATTCCTTCTTTGGCACAGATTCATCTACTAATGGATCCAGTAATTACAGGAATACATGAGTTAAATTTACATGAATAGCTCGATTGTAGAAAAAATAAATTAAACATGGAATCTAAAAGTTACCTCATTTGATACTTTACAATTTGAAAGGAAGTCAGTAGAGACACTGAAACAATGACATACCTGTAAACTACTCATAAAATTTTGTATGAGATGCCCTTAGCCTTCTTAGTCAATGAAGGACACGAACGGGTAAGTTCTTTCTAATGGGAAACAACTGGCAATCCTGACATAAAATGACAGAAACTATGAAGGGAAAAAGTATACTTAAGAAATAAAGAGATGATAGAAGAAGATGGTGGTGTTGGGGGGAGTAGAGCTGACTCCATCTTGATTAGGGAAACATGGTAGCAAATGTTGGGGGGGAATAGAGCTAACTCCATCTTGATTAGGAATACATAGTAGCAATTGTTAAAATGAAGTTAAATATTAGGTCAACATGACTGCAAAATTCTGCTTCTGTAAATGGCTTGCTTGCTTGTTGTTTGCTCTACCCCCTGCATCAACCCACTACATCTGTGCTACACTTTTACCTTTATAAACCCCAGCTCCAGGACTGTTAGGTGTTGCAATTTTAGCTCCTGAGTCTGTGCTGCATCCCTGGCCAGTCAGTTTGCTTTTTGCCTCCCCAATAAATCTATCTTTTTGCTTGAGATTTTCTTTGAGTAGTGGACTCTTGTAGGGATGTGGAATCTCCTCCCTTGAACCCTCTAAGGGTGGAAAGAGAACAGATCCCTTCAGGCACCCCATGCCTAAAAGTCACACCTTGTAAGCTAGAATTATACAGAGGTAACACTCTAAAAGATTACAAATGGTGCACATAAGAAAACAGAAACCAGAGAAGAAATGCCTGGTGGAGTGGCACCGCCTGGCAGCAGCCAAATCTGAACTAAGCTTTGCCCATACTTTCATTGTGGGATTTAAAGAGCCCACACAGGAAAAGGCAGGAACAGGAATGTACAGCTGATCAGGACACAGTCAGACACAGAGACAATTCACACTATAGTACAGATGGTGTGAAGCAACACTGGGAACCATGAATGCCCCCAACCCGGGACATCTCCTCCCAGAAGAACAGCATCTGGTAGGGAACCCCCCTACCCCACTTGAGAAGAACACCATTTTTTAAAGTGCTCAAGAGGCTGCCAGATGACTTGGCAGGAAACACTTGTCAGAGAAGTAATGACATTTTTTAATAAGGCAAAGGAATCTGATACCCTTTCATCACCCCTCTATGGCAGCAAACAAAAGAAAAGCCCAGTGGGAGGCATCCCTACTTTTCAGCACCAAGCAAGGACTAGGTCAGCATTCCAGCTCAATTGCAGCTTGGCCTGCAGCCAGCTTAGAGCCTTGGAATTACAAAACTGAAACTCTCTGAAATCTCACTGCAAAAGACAACACACAAACAACAAAATATCAAAAGCAAAAACAAACCAAAAATATCTTAAAAATCTAGCCTGTTTCCAGGCTATACTGAGAGTGGAAACCCTGATGCTAGCCACCCCCATGTATCATGGGAAATCAGATTTCAGGTACACTACAGCCCCACCCATGCCCAAATGCTCTACAGAATCTAGGCTGTAGCTAAGAACCACCTCCTACTTATGAACTAAAGAGCCCTGTCTACGGAAGACTGTGAGGAGAGGTGCAAAGACTCTAATCTTGTAAGGCAGAACATTTTTCTAGCCACTCAAACAAACTGATTAGAGAATACATCTTTTTCTCTTTGATTTATAAGCTACAGACAGACCTTTAAAAACTAGCTATTCCCCAGCTTTAGTGAGACTGGGAATCTAGGTTACAACCACACTCCCTTATTAGGAAGGCTTCAGAATTCACTTAGGACCCAGACCCTTGCACTTAAGCAGTGCTGATCCTAACCTAAAACAATCAGAGATGCTTCCTACCGGTGAACTAAGGAGCTCCACTCTCTGGTGCTGCCCAGATCTTGGCTGTAAGAACATCTGCAAATCCTGAAGAGACTCAACTAAGATCCTGCATACAGCACATAGGGAGACACAAGGCCCCCACAAAATTGGAGAATTTTGTTTCTGTAGTTGCTGTTTTGTCTAAGAGATACAGTCTGTGGTGATTCCTAAACCTGTTTCATAGTTGTTGGCATAGTTAATTGTGGCTATGTTTTTGATTGTTCAATTTTATTTGTTTGTCTTCTTTAATTTTCCCTGTTTTTGTTGTTATTCTTCTTTTCTTTCCTTTCTTCTGTTGTCCCTCTTTCCTTTGATTGTCTTTGTTCCCGTTTTGGTTCTGTCTAGTTGGCTTATCCTGTTAAGTTTTTGGTTTGGTTTGCTTTATCCTAACCTTTACAACCGATTTGCTCACTGGCTACAAATATATATACAATCTCATTTTATGCACCAAAATACCCTAATCAGATAAAAGTGAAAGCATACTCAGTTATGGGAATATCTATTTCTGATTTTAAACTTTTGCTTTAAAGGTTGTGTAATTGTAGGATTCTGTTTGTGTTTTGAATTTATATTGTATCCTGCTGTGGTTTTGGTTTTGATTTCATTTCCCTCAGTGTTATTTTCATTGGCTCATATTGACTCTAATAATTAATTATTTATAAGTCACACGTATACCTGTTCTATTTTGTTCAACACAATTCCCTTCTTCATCCCCAAATAAAGGTATATTTAGACAGGGGAGTATCTACAACTGACCATCTTTTTAGATTAGGCAATATTAGTAGGTAGGGAGTCTGATACGTAAACTCTCAACTTGATTCTCTTCAATAGTGTAGAGTACAGGTTCTCTTTACCTCATTTCATCACTATTACCTAAACATTTTTCAATCTTCCTCAGCTAGGTCTTCTATAATATTAGCTTTCTTTCACCCATAGTTCTCTCTGAAAAAAACTGCTTTCCAAACCCACCTTGCCTAACACCCTCAGCTTCTTACAATTGATAGACAATTGTTAACATTGTAACATCACAACCTGGCTGAATTCTAATCTGACAGTTAACACTCTCAATAAATCTGACCCCAGATAAACAAATACCAACACAATATCAAACAACCAACTGGCTAACGACCAAGACACAGAGAACAACCTAGTTGAAATATCATATCCCCTTAAAAATAAAACCAAAAGGATTTCCAAATGAACAAACCATAGACACACAAGAAAAATAGCAGGTCAGGGAAGTTTAATTCCCACAGAAGCTAATCAGGTGACAAAGCAGAAAATTACAGACCTCAAAGAGAGTTCTTGAAATACTTTCAAAATATTGTTGATAACTATGATTAATGAAAAGATAGTCAACATGACACAATTCCTGAACATGATGAGACTAATCAAAGATTATTAGAGGAATTCATGGAATCTAGAACCAGAAAACTAAATGAATTCCAAGAGAAGTAAAGGGATCAATGAAAAACTAGACACACAACCAAAGGATGTAAGAGAAGACACAAGTAAACAAATCAAGGAAGTAAAGAAGTTCATGCAGGGGCTGGGAATATGGCCTAGTGGTAAGCGTGCTTGCCTCGTATACATGAAGCCCTGGGTTCGATTCCCCAGCCCCACATATATAGAAAATGGCCAGAAGTGGTGCTGTGGCTCAAGTGGCAGAGTGCTGGCCTTGAGGAAAAAGAAGGCAGGGACAGTCCTCAGGCCCTGATTTCAAGCCCCAGGATTGGCAAAAAAAAAAAAAAAAAAAAAAAAAAAAAAAAAAAAGGTTCATGCAAGGATTAAAAGAATGCTTCAATAAAAAAATAGAAGGATAAAAACTGATCAATTAGAAGGCAGGAAATAAAAGAAAAAACGAAGTCAAAAGTTTTGACAAGGGAATAGATGATGTAGAAGACAAGAGAGTCTGAGGAATCAAAGATAGACTAGATGTTACAGAGAAAGAGGATACAATTATCCAGAACAAATCCAAGAAACAAGACAGGATCTTGCAGAAACTTCAGGACTCAATATGACCTAATTTAAGGCTGATAGTTACTGAGTAAGTAGAACAGAAAATGACTAAAGTTATAGGAAACATTTAGAATTCTAGCAGAGGACTTCCTGAATGGGAGGCCCATTCAGATAAAAGCAGACTTTAGAAATAGACAAGATCAGAAAAGAGCATACTAGTATCATATTGTAATCCACACACGATCAATTGAGACCAATGAAAGGAGCCTTAAAGCTGTCAGAGAGAAAAGATTAGTTACTTACAAAGGAAGTTCTTTCAGAATAACTACATATTTCTTACCTAAGACCAGGAAAGCAAGAAGAGCCTTGAATGATGTATACCATATCTTAAAAGTGAACAATGATAATATTGTGCCCAGCGATGTTCTTCATAACTGTAGGATAAATAATATGTTCCTTAACAAAGAATAATTGAAAAACATTACCTCCATCAAACCAGCACTACAGAAGATATATAACAAACAAGTACATGATATTGGCAGAAAAAAGGCCCCTTACCAGAGAACCAGATAAATATTGTAAGAAAATATGAGGCACACACCATAAGCAGGTGGTTAACATGGCTGGTATTACCATGTATTTCTGAGCCTTAACTCTCAATATTAATGGACTTACCTCTCCAAATAAATGACATAGATCATCTACTTGGATCAAAAGTCAAGACCCATCCATCTGCTGTTTTCAAGAGATACATCTTGCCTACAAAACAAACATATTCTCAAAGTGAAAGGCTGGAATAAAATCAAGCAAATAGTTTCCATGAACAGGCCAGAGTAGCAATACTATCAGACAAAGTAGACTTAAATTTAAAGTTAATGAGAAGATACAAAGCACATAACAACTTATAAAGGGATCTCTACTACAGGAGGGCATAAAAATTCTAAATATCTAGACACCAAATGTGGGGACTTCATCAATTACTATCTAACCTAAAAACACACATATATCCAAACACATTGATTGTTGTTGGTGTCAACACATCACTGTTCCCTCTGGAAAGAACATCCTGGCAGAAACTCAACAGATGGGGATTGCATTGAATTTGTATAACATTTTGAGCAATATGGCCATTTTCACTATATTGATTCTGCCTACCCATGAGCATGGGAGGTCTTGCCATCTCCTGGTGTCTTCCTTGATTTCCCTTTTTAAATTTTTATAGTTCATTAAATACATCATTCACTTCTTTCATTAGGTTAATCCCTAGGTAATTTATTCTTTTTTTAAGCTATTGTGAATGGTATTATTTCCGTAATTTCCTTTTCTGCTTGTACATTGCTGGTGTACAGAAAAGCTGCTGATTTCTGTGGGTTGATTTTGTATCTTGCTACTTTGCCAAAATGGTTTATTAGATCTAGGAGTTTGGGGACTGAGGTTTTTGGTCCTTCAGGTATAAGATCATGTCATCTGCAAATAGGGATAGTTTGATTTCTTCTTACCAGTGTGGATCCCTTTGATATCCTCCTCTTGCCTTATTGCTATGGCTAGGGATTCCAGCACTATGTTGAATAGAAGCAAGGAGAGTGGGCATCCTTGTCTTGTTCCGGATTTTAAGGGAAATGGTTTTAGTTTCTCCCCATTTATTATAATATTAGCAGTTGGTCTGTTGTATATGGCTTTTATTGTCTTAAAGAATTTTCTCTCTATTCCTGTTCTCTCCAGGGCTTTTAACATGTATGGGTGTTGTATTTTGTCAAAGACTTTTAGGGCATTGGCTGAGATGATGATGTGGTTCTTGGTCTTAGCTCTGTTGATGTGGTGAATTACGTTTATTGACTTGCAGATGGTGAACCATCTTTGCGTCTGTGGGATGAAGACTACTTGATCATGATGTATAATTTTCTTGATCAGTTTCTGGATCCTGTTAGCTAATATTTTGTTGAGGAGCTTTGCATCTGTGTTCATTAGTGATATTGATCTTAATTCTCTTTTTTTGTTGAGTCTTTGCCTGGTTTGGGAATGAGTATGATATTAGCTTCATAGAATGACTTTAGGATTACTCCCTCTGTTTCTACTTCATGAAAGAGTTTGAGGATCATTGCTCCTCACTGAAGGTTTTATAGAATTCATTGGTGAATCCATCCAAGCCTGGGCTTTTCTTTGTTGGAAGGCTCTTGATTACATCCTGTATCTTCCTGTAGGTTATTGGTTTATTTAGTAGATTTATTTCTTCTTGATTCAATTTGGGCAGTTTATACTTCTTGAAGAATTGATCCATTTTGATCTGATTATTTTTGAAAGATAATTAGACTTGATAACAAAAAAAAGGAGAGCAAGTTGCAATGAAGGTTGCTGCAAAAGTTCTTATTATGGTAGGAAGACAATGTTTTCCCAGAAGTGGAATCATTTGTGGTACAATTAGATCATGGGGTACTGTGATGAATGCTTTGGAACCATGCTTTTTTTTTTTTTTAAATTAAGGAGGGCCATCTGGTTCAGATAAAAAGAGAAAAAAATAAGAAAAATTCTACTAGATGACTTGTCAAACACTGAGCCTCATACACACACACACACACATACATACATATATTTTAAATATATATATTAAAGATGATATACTGAGAGGTTACAGTTACATAAGTCAACAAATGAGTACATTTCTTTTTTTTTTTTTTTTTTTTTTTGCCAGTCCTGGGCCTTGGACTCAGGGCCTGAGCACTGTCCCTGGCTTCTTCCCGCTCAAGGCTAGCACTCTGCCACTTGAGCCACAGCGCCGCTTCTGGCCGTTTTCTGTATATGTGGTGCTGGGGAATCGAACCTAGGGCCTCGTGTATCCGAGGCAGGCACTCTTGCCGCTAGGCTATATCCCCAGCCCTCTTTTTGAACAGTGCCACCCCTTTCCTCATTTTCTCCCAGTTTTTCCCTCTCAACCACTTCTACAAGTTGCATATTCATTTTCAACATAGCATCGATAAGTTGAGTGAGTATCACGGCTGAACTAGTTCACCCTTTGTCCCAGCATTTCTGTGCTCCTCCTCCTGCAATCAGATGTAAAAGGTACAGAAATTAAAAAAGAAAAGCAGCAAAGGAGGGAAAAAAAGAATAACAATTTTTTTTTCTTGCCAATTCTTGAAATTCGTTTTGATAAACATCATTTTATAAGATCTGTGTGCCTAGGTATTGAACCTTTATGATCCTCTGCTGAGAATATCCTTCTTTGGTCTCACTGTGCAATTGTTTAGAGTCCTGCTCAATTTATCGTTTCCAAGAGCAATTTTTTGTCTTTAACCATCCATTGCGTTTACATGTAGATTTATGGACACATTCTAATTATCACAACTGAGAGAAACTGACACCTATGTTCATTTGGGTCTGCCTTAACTTGCTTAATATAATTTTCCCCAAGGCTTTCCATATCCTTGTGCATGAGACAATATCATTCTTTATGTTGGAATTATAGAATTCCATTGTGTACATATACCACATTTTCTTGATCCATATGCTCACTGAGGGGCACCTGAGTTGATTATGTATCTTGGCTATGGTAAACAAGCTGCAATGAAAATGGTTGTACTGGTAGCTTTAGTGTGGAATGGGTTGTTGTCTATTGGATAAATGCTCAGGATTGCTGGATCATAGGGAAGCCCTATGTTTAGTCTTTTGAGAAACCTCCAAACTGTTTTCCAGAGTGGTTGAACAAGTTTTACATTCCCTCCAACAATGTAGTAGAGTTCCTTTTCAGCCACAACCCTACCAGCCTCCAGTATTGTTAGTTTCATTGATAAGGGCCATTCTAGCAAGGGAGAGGTGGAATCTCAAAGTTGTTTTTATTTTTATTTTTTATTTTTTTATGATCTCAGGTGTTGAACATTTTGTGTTTGTGTCTATTGGCCATTCCTAGATCTTTTGTGAAGTCCATTTTAAGTCTTTATCCCATTTAATAATTGGGTTATTGTTTTTCTGGTTTTTTGTGGGTTTAATTTTCTCTTTTAGCTCTAAGTATATTTTAGATATGAGGCCATTCTCTGATGTATAGCTAGAAAAAAAATTCTATTCTATGGGCTTTCTAATCATCTTGCTAGCTATTCCTGTTGCCATGCAAAAACTCTTATGTTTGGTGTAATTACATTTACCAAGTCTTTCTTTGATTTATTTTGATTCTGGACCTTAGGAAGTTTTGACCCATGCCTAAAAGTCCCAGCATTTCTCCTATACATTCCTCTAATACTGTCATGGTATCTGGCCTTACTTTGAGGCTTTTGATCCTTTTGGAAGAGATTCTGGTGCAGGGTGATATACAAGGATCTAGCTTCAGTTTTCTGCAAATGTATAGCCAATTCTCCCAGCACCATTTGTTGAATAGGCTGTCTTTCTCCTGTGTTTTTGGCTCTCTTATTGTGACATCCAGACTGTGATGAACCTGCACAAAAATCCCTGTTGGGAATGGAGAAAATCCAAAATAGAGATTTAAAATAAATCAAGGAATTAAGCACTGGTTGACTGAAATTAGATAAAGAACAGTAAAACTGGGAAAGAAATGGAAAGACTGGTATGGGTCAGTATTGCCTTATTTTCCAAAATTGTAATCATCTGTAATCACCTAACTGCCAGCTATGTTTATCTATACCTGCTTGCTTTCATATATGCTGCTGCCTGCCTGAAGTAGTTTTTTTGTTTGTTTATTTTTAAACCCAACCTGACTGAAGCACAGAGCTGTTTTACAGGATCCTGATGGGGAGAAACAGACACTGTGCAGCTAAATAAGACTCCTAGGCTAATTGACTGAGTGCTGGTGACTTCAATGTCATGGGTTTGATTCCCACTAGAGTGGCCAGTATAACAGATTGTGGGTTTAAGTCCCATAGTAGGTGACTGGTATACAATATTATCAAATATTGGTGGCTATAGGTATGTGGGTTCATTTCTGATTCTTCCATTCTATTCTATTGGTCCTCAGGCCTGTTTTGTGCCAGTACCAAGCTTTTGTAAAATTATTACTACTATGACTTTGTAGTAGCTTTGGAAGATTTATATTGATATTCTTCCAATATGTTTCTTCCTGCTAAGAACTATTTTTTTGCTATTTAGAATTTATATTGTTTGATATAATTTTTACATTGCTTTCTGTATATAACTTAAGAATTTTGTTGGGAATTGACAGGTCTTCCATTGAATTTGTAGAAAGCTTAGGCAGTTTTGCCGTTTTTTATTATATAACTCCTTTCCATCTAGGAGCATGGAAGATTTTTTCCCCATTCCATTAAATCTACTTTAATTTCTCTTTCCAATTTTTAAAGTTTTCATCACAGAGGACCTTCACATCTGTGGCTAAATTCATTCCTAGGTATTTTTGAAATAGAGAAAACAACCCATAAATTCATATGGAACAGCAAAAGACCTAGAATAGCCAAAGCAAATCTAGGCAAAGGAAGCAGCACAGGAGGAATCACAATACCAAACTTCAAACTCCATTATAGAGCCATCATAACAAAAACATCCTGGTACTGGCATAAAAATAGACCTGAAGACCAATGGAATAAGATAGAAGACCCAGAAATAAAGCCACATTCTTACAGTAAGCTGATATTTGACGGAGGAGCTAAAGACATACAATGGAAAAAAACATAGCCTCTTCAACTACTGGTGCTGGGAAAACTGCACAGCCCCATGTAGAAAACTAAAAGTGGACCCTAGCCTATCACCATGCACCAAGATCAACTCAAAATGGATTAAGGACCTCAACATCAGACCTGAAGCCTTGAAATTACTGAAGGACAGAGTAGGAGCGTCATGAGAACTTATAGGCATATGTAGGAACTTCCTGAACATAGTCCCAGGGGCACAACAGATAGGGGAGAGACTGAACAAATGGGGCTACTACAAAATAAAAAGTTTCTTCACAGGTAAAGAAAGACATAGCCACTAAACTAGAAAGACAGCCAACCATATGGGAAAGGATCTTTAGCAGCACAACAACAGACCAAGGACTAATAT
Organism: Perognathus longimembris pacificus; assembly: GCF_023159225.1. NCBI lineage: Eukaryota > Metazoa > Chordata > Mammalia > Rodentia > Heteromyidae > Perognathus > Perognathus longimembris. Next base: position 56,737,965 of record NC_063167.1, read on the forward strand.
TCGTCATCTACAGAGAACTCAAAAACACTAACCCCCTCCAAACCCAGTAAACCAATTATTAAATGGGCAAAGGAGCTAAAGAGAGACTTCACAGGAGAAGAACTAAAAATGGCAAAGAAACATATGAGGAAATGTTCAACATCCCTGGCAGTAAAGGAAATGCAAATAAAAGCAACCCTAAGATACCACCTCACTCCAGTTCGAATGGCCTATACCCTGAACTCAGGCAACAACAAATGCTGGAGGGGGTGCGGGGAAAGAGGAACCCTTCTCCACTGTTGGTGGGAGTGCAATTAGTACAATCACTTTGGAGAACAGTATGGAGGTTCCTCAAAAAGCTCAGCATAGACATGTCCTATGACCCAGCCATACTACTCCTAGGCATCTATCCTGAACAACAGGTCTCAAAATATCATAAGGACATTTGCACATCCATGTTTATCTCTGCACATTTCAGAATAGCCAAAATATGGAAACAACCCAGATTCCCCTCCACAGATAAATGGATCCAAAAAATGTGGTACCTATGCACAATGGAATACTACATAGCGATTAGAAATGATAAAATATTGGTATTTGCAGGGAAATGGTCAGAACTTGAACAAATAATGTTGAGCAAGACAAGTGTAGAACACAGAGAACAAAGGGGCATGGTTTTCTTGATATATGACTGTTACGGTGGGAGGAGGACAGTAGAGAACAGGTCTGCAAAACAACAAACTTCTTTTCAAATGGTATTTCCACATGTTTGGGTCAGCGACTTTACATTATGTATCTAAAACCAACAACTACTAAACGTAAAAAGGTCTAAAATAGACCTCTCAGTGGATCACAATAGCTCAACAGCTATGTAGACATGATCACATAAGACGAGGATGAGCAAAAACAACTCCAAGAGAAGGACACAGGAGGATTCTACTGTTGAGGTTTTCTTTACAGTTCTAGATGAATTTCCTGTGGCGTACCCTACGTGGTTACTGTATATGATTTTGGTACACTGGATATTGTATATATGCCTACCTGATCTAAGGAAGGAAAAGAAAAATTAGGGTGTAAGATGTCACAAGAAATATATTCACTGCCTTATTATATAACTGCACCCCATTTGCACAACACCTTGTCAATAAAATTTAATTAAAAAACCAAAAAAATCAGAATTGTAATTTAAACATTACAGTACATAATTAATCACACTAGTTTGCAGAGACTAAGAAATTGTGGCTTCAGGCAAGCATCAAATTTAATATACACAACTGGGAATGCATCTTTTCATGAAGTTGTGTCACCTGGCTATTATGTGTAGCAGAGCAGAACCTGGAATCATAGTATCTCCCTTAACCATACTACTCCCTTAGGTAAGGTGGATAAAACCCCACACACTGTCATTCTGGTTAATGTTGTCTTAATCAGACTTCATTCCTAGTTTCTCTAGGTGAAATTTACTGGTACCTCCCCAGTGACCACCTCTTTCATCTTCTTAAAAGTCTGTGTACCTTTTCAGTGTGAGCATGTGTAGGTGTTGCTATTGTTTCAATTCTTCTGTTGTTATAGTGTTTGTTTTTCTTGTTTTGATTTTGACTTCACATTCAGTTGTTGAGGGTTCTCAGATCTACCTCTCTTCAGGCATCACCTTAGAAAGTGGTTTAGCTGTGAACTCTATGCTTGCAGTAAAATCAAATGAACTGTAATTAGTCTTGGTGTGCTGAAGGCTACATGTTTTCTTATGGCTGCTGAGTTGAAAGACAGAGCTAAAATACTGTTGTCTCTTAGTAAAAAGAATAGGCACCCAAATATAGCAGGGGATTCCTTATTTTCTTCAAAATCTGAGGTTATTAGCATTTCTGTGATATTTCTAGTTTTTAATGCCATTCAGCTGAAGGACTGTGCCAAAACCATATAGAAATGTTGTATACCCATATGATGCCTCTTGATCAGTCATTATTAGGGGATGTTATCCCAAATTAATTTTGTAAGAAAAGCCTATCTGTGCTTCCGTTATTGTTTACAAGAGCTAAAACTGTAGGATGTGGCCCTGATTTCAGCAGAAGAAATCAGCTAAAATACAAACTGGAGATGAACAAAATAAAAATAGGAAAGAATTGGAAAATTAGTGATGATTTGACAATCGAATCAAGTCTTTTGGTTGGCTGTATTGTTAGCCTTATGAACTTTACAATACATTTTGGTCACATTTGCTGCCTCCCTGCTGACACAGCAGACACACTCTTGTGCTCTCTATCTCTTTTGGAAGTTGTTGTTATTTTGTTATTCCCTTATGTTCCATTGTTGGAATTATTTTTTCTTCAGAAAGAGCCTTACATAATGGATCTATTCACCAAATTTTTAATTGGACCCATGTTTCTGCCATAAGAGGGAAGCTGAATGTTGATATTTTTCATTGGACTCCTAGGCACCTTTATTGAAAGCAAAGCAAAGATAATAGCTCTGGAAGCTAGTTTCTAATAAGGTCTTGCTGTTAATGACCTTAGAAAGTAAATTAGAAAACATGGCTGCAGTTGTTGTTTCTTGATCAGATTCATTTTTCTTGCCTGGAGGATATAGAGGCTGGCCAACATTGTTCATTAGGAACATCTTCCTCCTTAGCAACTGAAAATGTTTGTGTAGCTTTCTCTTGAAGCTATATAGGAACTTCATTGGCTGCATCTACCTAAACACAGGCCTCATACTAAGCTGGGCTGGATGGGGGAAATCAGCATTTGTTACATGTGGCATTGATTGTAAATGTCATTAAATATCTCTTCTCTTCTCATATTTTTACAAAATTAAGATTTATTTGTTTAGTACTCATAAAACATCCACTTAGTCTTATGTTTTAACAGAAACAATCATAATGGATGACTATTTTCCCAGTATTTAGCAGCTAATTTTACAGACAATTAAATTACTCTGGCAAGAATATTAATCAACATTTAATATGAGAATGTATTGTTGATTTTATTGTATATGTTTTTATGCTACTATCAAATATGTCATCTAGAAATTTATGTATATTATAATACCTATACCCACTTGCACCCATGGCTATTAAACAATTAACCCACTTTCCATGGGTAATCAACCCACAATAATTTGGTTTGGGTGTTCATTACCCAGATTAATTCAAATGAAAAAGACACAGTGAGGCAGAAATTGGATAAGTGGATACTATCTAATCCCAACTGCCTTAATTTTCCATAGGGAGGCTTGAATTGGATTTTGACAAAACACTTCTTTTTCATCATAATCACCCTAATATAAAATGCATTTTCCCTATTTCTTAAAATAAATTATTCTTCCATGATTTTTGTGAAGTTATAGACTCCAAAAATTTTAATGTCTGGGGTTATAAAAACTCTTATCACATACTAAACAAAAAATCCTTTAGAAAATTAAAATTTCCTACAGGGATATATCTATATATCTCTATATATGTATATATATGATGTATAAAACAATAATCATAGTTCTTTATTTCTTTACAGCCTTGGCTACTGTCAATTAATGCCCACAAGTGCTAAAATTAAAATATGTCATCAGAGAAAAATTATTCTTTTTTTTGGCCAGTCCTGGGCCTTGGACTCAGGGCCTGAGCACTGTCCCTGGCTTCTTTTGGCTCAAGGCTAGCATTCTGCCATTTGAGCCACAACACCACTTCTGGCCACTTTCTATATATGTGGTGCTTGGGAATCGAACCCAGGGCTTCATGTATATGAGGCAAGCATTCTGGCCACTACGCCATATTCCCAGCCCCAAGAACAATTGTTCTTTACATAATTTTATTCCTTCTCTGGAGTCCAACACATCTGATTTTTATTGAATAATCATCATCTATGAGGATTGGGTTTGCCCATATATTTTGATTTATTCATATACTGATATATGATTGAACAAACTAACATGAAAGTTATTGTCAATAAATTTTTATATGACCATGAAATACAAACATCTATTTAAATAACATTTACAGAAACTGCTCAACAAAATGTGTATATTCCAATACTCATCCAGGGCTGTTCTTCACCATCATCTAGGGTGTACTTTAAAAATAAACATGATTAGCCCTACCTCCAGGGATTCTGATTTAATTAGCCTTAGCTGGGATCTTAGTATGAGTTTATTTTAAAATCCTCAGAAGATTATTATTTTCTATAATAACTAGGATGCCAAGTTGTAAATATAATATAATTAAGCAATGCTAAAGATGCCTCAATTCTCATTGAAAGCTGCAAAGATATCTAAGGAAAACGTGTTTCAAATAAAGTGTTGTTTGGTTGGTGTTGTAACGGTGATATGAATTCTTTATCTTGATATAGTTCTAAATTATGTGTATGTTTTAATGAGCTTACATTTATCAAAAATGAAATTAAACAAAATTAGTTTTTACAATGTAGAAAGGGTAATCTTAGACATGTGTACTTAAGAGAAATTCATGGTCAATATAATGGAATAAATAATTATTAGCTGTTATATTCTTCCTTCCGCAAATATATAAACCTAAGTACCGAATCTCCTGTTTAGACTAAGGGATTACGAATGGAAATATGATGTCATTCTTTGATGTTCTGACCTGTACCTTTTTACATGTCACCTGGTCAGAATTTAGGAACCACATATAAGTGAACGTGACATACATAAGCAGACCGGCACTGATGGGCCAGCAAGGAATACCACCTGCTTTCTCTACTGTGAATGCTACACACACTAAAATACAGGAAACAGACTCGGGAAAAGGCCTTCTGAGAAACGTGAAAAGACTTTCTGGCCTACACTTAATCTAAACCTTCCTGTTCTCACCTTAAGCTAAATGTTTGTAAATAGACTTTATTGCATCATGAAACTATGTAATAGAGATGTACATCTATTTTGTATTTTCATTATGTTAGCCAAATGAATGTTATTGATTTTGATAATTAAAAAATAAAGCCTTATATTTAGTTAATGGCTCATTTCTTGTGTGATCTTGCCTAGACCATGAGGTGCCCATACATTTTGTTAAGTATTGTATATTTATCTAGTCGACAAGTAAAATATTGTATATTTATCTGTTGTAAATTTATCTGGATAAAATTTACATTTGAGGGGGCTGAGAATGTGGTCTAGTGGTAATGTGCTTGCCTCACCTGCATGAGGCCCTGGGTTCCATTCCTCAGCACCACATACACAGAAAAAGCTGGAAATGGCGCTATGGCTCAAGTGACAGAGTGCTAGCTTTGAGCAAAAAGAATTCTGGGATAGTGCTCAGGCCCTGAGTCCCAAGCCCCAGGACTGGCAAAAAAAAAAAAAAAAAAAATACCAAAAAAAACCCCAAAAAACCAAACCAACCAACCAAACAAACAAACAAAAACATTTGAATGTATTGACTAAGAAAAGCCGATATTCCCCACCAGAGAGTATGCCTTATTCTATCTCTAGACATTCAGTGCAACTAAAAGGCTAAGTAGGAAGGAACTTATACTTGTTGCTTTGGGCTGGGCCATTAGTCTTTCTTTAAGCTTCAAATAGAAACATTTGATTTCCTTGGGTCTCAACTTCTCATAAGCTGTTTCTTCCAAGTCTTAATTTAGACCATCAACTCTCCAAATTCTGATACTTTTAACTCAGATTGGAATAAACTATATGTTGCCTCTGAAGTATACACATAAACACAGGTACACACAGACATGCATTCTGAATATGTATTCAGAAACACGTGACTAATGACAATTACAGTTAGTGAGGTCATACAAAACTCTAATACGTAGGCAAATAATGTGTTTAGATTTCACTTAATCTCTGTGATTGACTTTAGGTGAGTCCTGTAATCATACTTCTAAGAGGAGGCCGTTGCTATTGTTACTATGGTTACAGTTAGTCCTTGCAGACAGACATTATTTCCATTTCTTCTCCCAAGGATGAATATGAAGATGTTATACAAGCACACACTTTAAATGAAGAAACTGTACTGGTGTAATCAACTTCAAATGGAGCAAAAAGAATTCTTACTTATACTTCCTTCTCCTGTTATTTGGAAATTATAGAGATTTTTTTTTCTGGCCCTAGGGATTTTACTCTGAGCCTGAGTGCTCTGCACATGAGCTTATTTGCTCTAGGTTAGTGCTTTATAGCTTGAGTCACAGTTTCACTTCCATCTTTTTGGTGGATGGTTGGAAATAAGAGTCTTTCTTTAAGAGACTTTCCTTCCAGGTCTGGATTTGAACCATGTTCTTTACATCTGAGCTTCTTGAGTAGCTAGGATTACAGGCATGAGCCAAAATTGCTAGGGCAGATGACTTATTTACTTATTTATTTATTTCAACTATTATTGCTAAGATGCAAGGCCAAGTCTTATTTTCCATTTTTGTAGCAAAGTTGTTAGGTTGCTAGGGTGATAGTGTACTAAGAAAAAATTGTAATGGTAGATATGGACAGTATACAGATCCTGGTCCCACTAATATTTTAAAAGGGAAGACAGGATATGTGCTCAGATTTACCATTTGGATGGTACATGGCTCCAGAATCTTTCTCTATTCTTCTTGCATCCCTTAGTAATTTCTCTTCTTATTTTAAAATTAGTGCATTTGAGGTATGTTTGTTGTAATTTACTGGTGCCTTAGAATTATCAGGTGGAACACTTTACATGATATATTTGTCATAATGGTAACATATAGAGCCACTAAATAATACCTTTGCACCAGAGAAGTCTTAGAATAAATCTAACACAAAGGATAGTGCTTCACGTATTGAAAAAAAAAAAACCCAACAGGTGTTAGATATTTGGTTTGAGCTATGGTTTTTCATTTGACATCCTTTGAAAGTCCACCCAATATGTTGAACTGCCATCTCTGAGCACATTTTTAATGGTTTTAACTATGTTTTTTAAAAAAAGAAAAAGAAAACCACTGGTAATTTCTAGGAGCACAGAGAACAGTGTCATTGTCTTGTCCAGATTTTCTTATTTATGTTGTTTTAAATAAAGTTTTTCTTTTCTCCTACAAACATAAATTTTTACTTTGGGTCCTTTGAAAGGATATGACTTTGCTAGTTGTTGAGTAATATCTCCCCCATGTCCTGCCTGAATAACTGGCTTTGCTAAGATGAGTGCCATAAATTGATGTTTGTTCTTACTAATCCTCATCTTCGTGGTTGAATATTATCTCAGCCTATTGGATTATATAGAGTCTGATGCCTAAACTTAAATGTGATGTCTCCCAACTTTACAGTTTGCCCATATTTTATTATTAATATTATTATTATTATTATTATTATTATTATTTTTTGGCCAGTCCTGGGGCTTGGACTCAGGGCCTGAGCACTGTCCCTGGCTTCTTTTTGCTCAAGGCTAGCACTCTGCCACTTGAGCCACAGCGCCACTTCTGGCCATTTTCTGTATATGTGGTGCTGGAGAATCGAACCCAGGGCCTCATGTATATGAGGCAGGCACTCTTGCCCCTAGGCCATATCCCCAGCCCCCATATTTTATATTCTTCCAGATGTTTTTCTCAATTGAATTTTATAAATATGTCTCAATATTTAATAGTTTTTCTCCAAGTTTCAATTTTATTATAATATGAAGGATATTTCTATGTATCTATATCTTTGTTCTAGTTTTAAAACATTAAGGATAAAATATTAAATCAAAGTAAAGATTTAGTCCTCAACATAGACATATAAAGAATAAAATACACATAGAAATGTAAGTACTGCAAGCTAGATGAAAATACAAATTGTATTTAAATATTATTACTATAAACAAACATGTACTGGGTTGGTTGGTGATAAATGTATTTCACTATATGGAACCTACTTTGAAAATGTCACAAGACACAAAAATGTATATTAGAGTTGGGAAAAATTTGCCTAGAATTTAACAAATTTTGTCAAAATATATTCTCTTCATTACTATAAACAAATTGGACATTAATTTTACTTCTCAAATTATGTAAAACATTTAAGACAAAAAATTTATTTTTAAAATAACTGTTGTTATTATTACTAAGCACCTGCAGTGTTTCTTATGACAGAGCTTTAGAAGTCAGAAACCTACTAGTCTACTTTATTTTACTCATCAAGAGAAATTCCAGAGCTGGACCACATTTGAGGAAATAGTTGATGTGGCACATGAGTGGATATGGCTCACAGCAGGACATTCCTAGTGATTGTCTATTACAAAGGGATATATAGATCAAGTGTTTAAATATACTGATGCTATTTCAACTCATAAGACTTAATGAAATAAATAAGGCAAGTGAGTACAGAGAAAGGAAAAGACATCAAAGTAAAGTCTGGAACACTGTAATATCTGGAGAAATAAAAGAACAAAGTAAGACCCAGAGAATTAGGAGAAACAATGGTGACCAAGATAACAAGAGCCAGAGAAAGTTACAATTTTTTTCAAATGTTATAATTAGTTGAGGAAATTGTGGTATGAAATTGTCAATACCAGCATGAAACTTATTGATAGATTTCAAATCAGTTATGAGTGAAACAGATTAATTAGGGTGTTTCCAACTACTAAGAGAAGAGATGGAAGAATTAGGTAGATAGCTCTTTAAAAATATATTATGAAATAGAAAAGCAAAAGATGATTTCTTTTTTTCTGATAAGAGTATATTTTTATATTAATAATGCTTAAATGTTTCAAGGAAGAGATAAAAATAGGAAATATGAATTGGCTAAGTGGAATAGTTGGTTCTCTGCCTCTGCTATTAAATATTAAAGGGAAGGAATGGACATAGATCTTCAGCATGTAATCTTTACCTACAGTGAAAAGCATTCAAGAAATAGGATTGGAGCCTACTAAGTGTGGCAGGAAATCTTGACATCTTCTCAATGAAATAGTGAGCAAGAGCTACAGAGGAACAGAATGTGGAAAGAAGCACTGAAATAGGAAAGAAATTTGAAATAATTGTTAAGAAGTATATGGAGTGAGCGTGTAAAGAGTGGAATAGAGAACTATCGATTTGTAGGGTCATGTCAAGAGTTTACATGAGGAAGAGGACTGCATACTTAAAATAAAATAGAAATGTATAGATAGAAATGAAGACAGAAATTTACGACCCAATTGGTTCATGAACAACAAGTCCCTGAATAGTACCAGCAATGATATAAGTTTAACAGTAGGTTTTCATTATTCAGGATCAGATGAAATTCTAAACCTGAGCACAAACTACACTGAAGTCTTATGGAACTTATAAAACTACTCCTATATTCTTGATTCATAGACCCAATCAGGTATTAAATATTTGTTGGCTTAAGTCATCAATTTTGCATGTGTTTTATAACTGTTTGTGGACTAACTGATAACTAAGTCACTAATATTATTGATGTTTTGCTAATTACTGATCTCAATATTATATATTAAGTGGGACTCTTTTTCTAAACAATTACAATATAATATATGTTATATAATCTATTTCATTATGTATTATGTATAATAATATACCACATATATAATATTTGATATAATATATAAGTTATGTGTAATATAGTATATACTACATGTTATATATGAGGTTTGTTACAGGTAATACATCACATATGTTATATAGCATGTTACATATGTAATATAACCTATGTAATACATTAGTATACTGGACTGATGAACCCTGTATTAGGTATTTTGCTTTTGATTTTGCTTCTTTTTTGTTTGTTTTTTTAGAGAGGGTCTTGCTATCTACTGAAGCTTGATCTCAAAATCACCTGTTGCTTCTTGACTCAGTATTTGAAAAAAATATCATGTCAACTTTTTCTAGTTTTATCTTGGGTTGAACAAATGTCTTCACATGTTTAATAATCATTCCTTCAAAACTGTATTGAATGTTTTTAACAATATTACAGATTTATTACTTTTGTGGCTATACTGTAAAAGCACATTATTATCTTCACACATTGAAAGGTCAGACTGAAATGGCAACAAACATATAATTACACTATAATATTATCACCATTTTTAGAACTCTCATTCTTATCCGTGTTTTACTCAGTAAGGATTACCATAGGATTAGGGATGTAGTTCCTTACTTAGACATACCTGAGGAAGCACCCATGAGTTGTGTCTCTTCTCTAGTAACTTCCATGATCCCTCTTCATTGTGGGTGGTTAATGGTTAGTTTGTGGTTAGAGCTTCTCTTTAGGAATAGAAAAGCTATGGCTAGTTGTAACAAAACTAAGTAACCTGTATATGTGTCTATAGCCTGGACATTTTGAACATTTGGACACAGAGTTTGTGCACATGAGTTACATCTCATATGTATACTTACCATTATGAGATGGCACCTTGCACATCCACCATCGATCCTTTCAAAACTCTTCCAAGTTAAATCCCTCATTTCCTTAAGATTAACTCACTGGCATTATTTGGAATTCCTTCTAGCTTCTCAAACCCTAGAAGGGTGAAATTTTGAACTCATGTGTTTGCTCCAGAGCTGCCTTCCTTGAGACAACCATTTCCCTTAACAATGCACTTTTCCTGCCTCTATTAAATTCCTGACACTTTACTTTTGCATGTCTTTGCTTAAGACCGCTAGAAGCTAGAATCTTTACTTCTGAATCCACACACTAGCAAAATAATGATGCTCCAACTTGGAAGAAAGTAAATCATTTGTGATAGAGCTTCACTGAGACCTTGAAATCAGGGGTTATTCATGTTTCATAGATAATGATACAAGGATGATTCATGATATATATATATATATATATGATATATATATATCATGATATATATATATCATATATATATATATGAGTGGAAATGGCTTATGGAGGGGTAGTTACTGACAAGGTCTGCTCTGGAGCTTTTGAGAAGCTTAATCCTTGGACAGCTCAGGTAGCGCCCACACCCTCCATAGGGCTGAATCTCTCCCATCCACTGAGGATCATTCTTCAACTTGTCTGGACAGTCTGAAAGTACTGACTCTGGAAGCCAATGTGCCTGATTTCTTCACAACAGGTCAGAGGCAGGCACTCTTAATTTATCAGAGTGTTCTGATACATTCAAGGAACACCCCCAAGTTTGAATAATTCCTGACCCTGGGGCACAGATTGGGGGTGGGAGGGAGGGAGGTTTCTGGAACAAGTGAATATGCAATCCACAGACTTTAACACTCCTATTACCTAGTAGTAGTTCCTTGTGCATAAAGAAAGGATTATTCTAAAGTTCCCCAGAAGCACCTAACTCACCCTTCTATACCTGTCCTAAGTTCATACATACAATTTATGTACCAGGAAAAAAAAGGAGACACTAAGTAGTATTCCTCTGAGTGGTCTTAGAGGTCTAGACCACTATCCTGATCATTTGTAGGAATAGTTGGTTCTTGAGTTACACCCCTAATACACCCCTAAGAAACATCAACATTTGCAGTTTAGCCTTTATTATTTTTTTTGGTAGCAGCTTGTGCCCTCATGGTCACCAATGAAGCTTTGTTTTCTATACTTTTATATTCTCCCAGAACAGGGAGTGAGAAAAATGACTAGATAGTGACAGTTTATGATTGATGAGGAGTGATTTCTATTCTTTGGTGTGTATGTGTGTGCCAGTCCTGGAACTTGAACTCAGGGCCTTGGTGCTGTTCCTGAGCTTTTTGTTTGTTCCTCAAGACTGTGCTGTACCACTTGTACAAAAGTTCCACTTCTGGCTTTTTTAGTAGTTAATTGGAGATTAGTGTCTCACAGACTTCTTTGCTTGGTCTGGCTTCAAATAAAAATTTTTAGATCTCAGCCTCCTGAGTACAATTACAGATTGGAGCCGCTGGTCCCTGGCTCTAGATTCCTTTTTAGATACTGAAAATAAATTTATAAATGTATATTCAGTTTCAATAGGGCCCGAGGAATGATGAAACGACAAGCATTTATGTGTGAACAATCAAGACAAGAAAAGACTCATTTGATGAGGAATAAGAGTCTGTTCACTAACAGTGTGGATCCTACCACAAAGGGGAAGAGGGACGAGGCTATTAGGGGCTCTGGCCTTGTTTTTGGAGGAAGAGGAAATGATGTGATGCATGATATGTCCTAAACTGAGGGAGCAACAGCCTCCTTGCTCGTGTGTGTGTGTGTGTGTGTGTGTGCGTGTGTGTGTTGTGTAAGAAAAACTGGGATGGAAAAAACCCTGAGATACCACCTCACTCCAGTTAGAATGGCCTATACTCTGAACTCAGGCAATAACAAATGCTGGAGGGGGTGCGGGGAAAGAGGAACCCTTCTCCACTGTTGGTGGGAGTGCAAATTAGTACAACCACTTTGGCGAACAGTATGGAGGTTCTTCAAAAAGCTCAACATAGACCTACCCTATGACCCAGACATACTGCTAGGCATCTATCCTGAACAACAGGTCTCAGGATATCAAAAAGACATCTATCTGCACATCCATGTTTATCACAGCACAATTCACAATAGCCAAAATATGGAAACAACTCAGATGCCCCTCCACAGATGATGGATCCAAAAAATATGGTACCTATACACAATGGAATACTACATAGCTATTAGAAATGGAGAAATATTGGTATTGGCAGGGAAATGGTCAGAACTTGAACAAATAACAGAAAACAAAGGAGCATGATCTCCTTGATATATGACAGTTAAGGAGGGGGAAGAGGGGAGAGAGTAGAGACCAGGTCTATGAAACCAAAAACTTCTTGTCAAATGGTATTTCCCAAAGGTTTGGGTCAGTGACCCTATATTATGTAACTAAAACCAAACAACTACTCAACATATAAAGGTCAAAAATAGACCTCTCAGTGGATCACAATAGCTCAAAAGCTATGTATGTATGTTCATATAAGACAAGAATAAGCAAACTCTATTGTTGGCATTACATTTAAAGTCCTAGGTGAATTTCCTTTGGCGTAGGCCACGTGGCTACTGTATATGTTTTTGGTACACTGTGTATTGTATATATGTCTACCTGAACTAGGGAAGGGAAAGAAAAACAGGGTGTAAGATATAACAAGAAATGTACACACTGCCCTATTATGTAACTTTGCCACTTTTGCACAACACCTTGTCAAAAATTTTTTTAAATTAATAAATAAATAAAAACTTGGATGGAAACAAACTGGGAACATATTGTCACAATTTAGCCATTTTTAAGTAGAGTTAAGTGGTATCAAGGATGTTGAAAACATTACACAACTGCATAATGGTGTCTAAATCTTTTCCATCACTACTAGCATAAATTGTGTTATCTTTAATATAAACCCTCATGCTTCATGGCCCCTCCTAATCTTTTGTAATAATGTAAGAATTTGTCTTTTCTAGATAATTCTTATAAATGGATTATATAATGTTTATTCTATTGTAGCTGAATTTAAGATTATGTTTTTAAAGTCTATCCACCTGAATCTTATTCTTTTAAAGGCTGTAAAATATTCAATTGTATGTATACACTATAGCCTGTTTATTCATTCAGTGACTCATGCAACATTTGTTTTTACCTTTTGGCTATTGTAACCAATGCTGCAATGAACCTTGGCATACAAGTGTGATTTCAATTATTTTAATACTTTTTTATTTTCTATCTAGGAATAAAAGTGATAGGTCATTGAGTAATTTTTTTAGCTCTTTGAGGATTCTTTTTTTAACTTTTTTTTTATGAGTTTGGAAAGTTTATACAACAGGATTCAAGTGTGTCCATCTAAGTAACTAGTCACCCCCTGCAACATTCTCCTCAATTCCTCAGTTTTTCTCCCCTGCAGAATCAGTTTACAATTCCTACTTAGCTTATCACATATACATTGAGTATTCTTGATGTACACAATTCCAGTTCATATATATATAATATATGGATATATATATATATATATATATATATCACCACCCTCTAAAACCCCTCTTACAATCTAGTTTTAAAGTCCTGATATTGATATTGTTAAACTGATAATTATTTCAAAGGTTTGCTCCATGGAAATTCACTCTTATATGTATTATTCTTTAGTGAACTAAATTATATATATATCAACATGTACTTCTATGTATGAGTATACAGGAGGTCTTATTTTGAATCTAAGAGCCACATACAAAAGAAAACATATCTTTTGGGTTTCTAGGTCTGGATTATTTTTAATATGTTTGATATTTTTCATATACTTCTATTTCCCTGGAAATGTTATATACATTTTTCTAGTTCTTTTTCCCTTTTCATGGATTGTTTAGCTACTTATAAACACTTAAATTCTATTCAGATATGAAGGTCATATTTTCCACTTATTCTAAATTTCTGCTGGAAATCGACTGAGATTGCACTGAATTTCTAACAGGCTTTGGATGTTTCTGACATCTTGACAATGTTATGTTTCATCCATGAATATAGGATGCTGTTCCATTTATGGAGATATTTAGATTTATTTCAATAATTTATGTACCTTCATCATCAGTCTGAGCTATTTGGGAAATTTTTTTCTGCATACTTTATTATCATACATACTACTGTGTATAAAAAGATGAGAAATTTATGTGCATTAATGGTTTAAACTGAAAATTTGCTTGATTTATTTATTAGCTCTAATGGCTTCATGATAAATTCTTTAGGGTTTTCTATATGTGGGATCTGTATATCTATGTGAAATTTGTGAATATACATCCTTCATTTCTTCCTTTCCAGTTTTCTAGAGATTAATTTTATTTCTTTTATTTTTCTAATTTTTCCAGCTAGAACTCTTAACCCATGCACTGGACACAACATGACCACAGTGGGAAAATGGAGCAGAGAATTGCTACACCTCCTAGCAGCCAGGAAGGAGGCTGAGGGAGACACTGAAAATGACAGAGAGAAGGGAGGGAGGAGAGTGGAGGGAGATGGAGGAGGAGGGCAGGGAGGAGGAGGGAGAGCAGAATACATTCCTGGTAGAGCCTTCAAGGACATACCCAAAATGACCTGTTTCCTCCACCCAGAGGTCTACAGGTGTTCCACAACAGCCCAGTCCACTGGGGACAAAGTTTTAAAAGCAGAAGTCTACTGGGAATATTACATTATCAAAAGACAAAAACAAGAATATATTCTCTTAAGCAAATTAAAAACACACTAGATATGAAGGCACTTGTGAAAAGTTTTTGAAAATGCTCGGTATCTTGACATTTGGTCATTTATTTCTAATTTTAAAAATATACATGTATCTTACAGCATACTATAATGCTATTTAATATACTTTCTAAGCACCTTCTGTTACTTGTTAAAAGACACTCATCAGTAACCTAAATATAGGTAATTTGAGAAGGTATATTGAAAAGCACACTTTTTCCACATTATTGAAAATATGACACCAGTGACTACTTACATAAAATAGGTAAACTGTTTCATTACGAAGCTTCTCATTTTGTTTCTTGTCTTCTATTGATTCATTGGGTTGAGCTAAGGGTCTGTGTTGGGCCTGAGCTTTTTTGCTCAATGCTAGCACTCTACCCCTTGAGCCATCGTTTAAATAGCTGACTTTGTGGCAGTTAGTAGGAGTCTCATAGACTTTCTGCTTGGGGTGGCTTCAAATAATTTTCTGTTCTCAGCCTCCTGACAAGCTGGCATTCCATATCTGAGACACTTGGGCCATGCACTTTTGATGTGAATGATATATGTTTCCATATATTTTATGTAAGTTACCTCAGGGTTATCATAATGATTTGACTGAGAGGACCTCCCACCATTACTCTGCCCAAAGAAGATGTTTAAGGACAAACAACAGGAGTATTCTGAGTGCCTGACCAACAGACACGGTAACACCCATGTACGGAGGAGGACTGAGGAGCCCCAAGTGCCTTAGACTGCATACCCAGGCACTCACCTTTGACATAGTCGTGGCATTCCTAGACACTTAGGAAGGAGAGAAAACCCTGTGCTTTGTTTCTCAGCACATTTGGGGATTTCTGCTAATGTGAAGAAGTTGGAAATTATCTCAGTGGAAAGGATATTGAAGGAAGGGATGGCCTAAACTATGGGCTCAATATCTTCCCACCTATCAAGGAGTTCAGATCCAATGTTCTGGGTTAAACTTCATGATAAAAAGTAGAAAAAAATAAATGTCAGATCTTCTCAAACTAGTCTCTCAATTACTTGAAATTTGTATTCCTAATTCTATCTGAAAATTAGGTTCTGTTGGGGCTGGGAATATGGCCTAGTGGTAGAGTGCTTGCTTTGCATCCATGAAGCCCTGGGTTCGATTCCTCAACACCACATATATAGACAAAGCTGGAAATGGTGCTGTGGCTCAAGTGGCAGAGTGCTAGCCTTGAGCAAAAAGAAGCCAAGACAGTGCTCAGGCCTTGAGTTCAAATCCCAGAACTGGCAAAAAAAAAATTAGGTTCTGTCTGGTTGACCTTTAGTTTGGATTGCATGTCATCCAAATCTACATGTGATGATTTCTTATTAATTTTATGCAATCTCACTCTTGTACATGTATACTCATACATATCTATATATTGTTTAAAGACACTTTAACATCCAATAAATCAGAAATGACTCCACTTTCTTTTTAAGATCAAGCTTCCTCAGTGAATCTTACTGTTGAAAACTACATCGTTATGCACTCTGAGATTTTCATCACTCACGACACTAAACACCATATACAATATGGAACATTACATATACCACAAACTTGGCTGTTAAATAAAAAAGCTATCAATTATAAAAATTCATCATTCATTAAGATGGAATACTTAGTGTTTTTAGAACTTGTTACATCAGGGTTTTTTGCATGCTTTACCTGGTGCTTAGATGAGTATTTGTTCACAAAATGAAAGACAAATGAGGTATGTCAAGTGATGTGCTCTCCTATTACTTACAAATAACATTGTATCCCAGTGCTGTGGCTCATGCCTGTAATACTAGCAACTCAAGAGCCTGATTATCGAAGGATCAAAATTGAAAGCCAGCCAGGCCAGGTAAGTTCTCCACTTAGCCTAGAAAGGCAGAACTGGGGCTGTGGCTCAAATGATAGAGTGCTAGCCTACAGAAAAAAGATCTAAAGGATAGTTGACAGCCCTCATACCAAGTTCAAGCCAGAAGACCAACAAAGGACCAACACACACACACACACACACACACACACACACACACACACACCATAGATGGAAAGAATTTTCCATTAAGTATGGATTAGGATTTTCCTTCCTGCTAAGGTCCTTAGGATATTTGGAACTAATGTTGTAACTACAGACTCCTACGTTCGCTAGAATCCAAGAAGATTACACACATACATCTTTAAGTGTGTTTGTGCATAGGGACTGACTAGCCAAACTGAGTTTGGGTCTCTAGGTGGCTTTTCTTGTTCTATGTCATCATATATAAATTTTCACTAAAGGTTGAGTCATAGTCATACTTCTTATGTGTATAATATACAAGCAAGATATACTACCCCATACAGCTATATTCTTTCCTTTTGGTATTCCCACATGACATTGAAGGGCTTACTATAGACAGAAGAATTTCTCACATGAAAAATTTTCTTATGGATTCTCATCAGTGTGCAACGTTTGATTCTATAGAAGAGTAGTAGATCAGTTCACAGATTTCCCACGAGTGACACTCACGGTTTCTCTCCGCTGTTTGTTCTTTGAAGGAGCCACCCTCCATGATGACTGAAGGCTTTCCCAGAGCTGCAATGTTCATAGTTTTTCTTGCCCCAGGATAGTCAGGCCTAAAGCCTCTACCAAAGATGGTTTCTATAGGTGGTTTCTGTCTAGTACATGTCCTTTGGTGTGGTCTTAGATGTGTTGATTGACTGAAGGCTTTTCCACACAGATGAGACTCTTGAGTTCTCCCTCCAGGAGGATTGCTCTCACTTTCTAAGCTAACAGGGTGTACCAAAACCTTCCACACACAGGTTGCATTTGTGTGATTGCTCTCATTTCTCATCCAAGCAAGGTTTAAATGAGATACTGAATGATTTCACTCACTGATGACACACACCATTTTTGTCTCTAGTGTGTACTTTCATATGGTAACAAAAGTTGGAGTGCAAACAGAAAACTTTCCCACAGAAGTGGCACTCATAGGGCTTCTCTCCAGAGTGTATCCTCTCATGTTCAGTATGGTTAGAAGACGTAGTGAAGGGTTTCCCACAGGTGCGACACTCATAGGGTTTCTCTCCAGTGTGTATTCTCTCATGTATGGCATGTTTACAGGACAGACTGAAGGCCTTCCCACAGGTGCGACATTCATAGGGTTTCTCTCCAGTGTGTATTCTCTCATGTGGGGCACGATCAGATGGCAGACGGAAGGCTTTCCCACAGGTGTGACATTCATAGGGTTTCTCTCCAGTGTGTATTCACTCATGTGGGGCACGATCAGATGGCAGACAGAAGGCTTTCCCACAGGTGTGGCAGTCATAGGGCTTCTTTCCAGTGTGCACTATGCTATGTCTCTTAAGGTAACATGGCCATTTGAAGGCTTTCCCACAGATGTGACAATCATGCCGTTTCTCTTCAGTGTGTGTTCTGTTATGTGTCTTAAGGTCACTTGGCCTTTGGGAGGCTTCCCTACCAGGAGGACATGCCTGTGCTTTCTTTCTGGCATGTGCTCCTTCCTGATTTCCAGAATGAGATGGCTGAATGACCGCTTCCCACACACAGAGGGGACCTTCATCTGCCCCTCCTCCAGTGGGCATGTCCTCCTGCTGCCACAAGTGACTTGGCTGAATGGAGGGGGCATTACACAGGTGGCTGACATCAACTTCCTGTCTAGTGTCTCCTCCATCCTGCCAACTGAGCTCCCTGGGTTGATTGAGTACCTGCCCCAGGTAACTATCCTCACACGCTTAGTCTCCATCGTGTGCAGTCGTATGGTGACTGAAATTTGAAGGAACAAAGGCTGTCCTACACAAACTACAACCAAGTGATTTCCCTCCAGTGTGAGTTACATTGTGTTTACAGCGTTCATTGCTCTCAACAAATACTTTAGCACATAGACCACAGTCACACTGTATGTTTTCTTTGAGAGACTTACTACATTGTCTAATGTCTAACGAATTCTTCATAATGATATTGCCATTTAGATGATCAATTTCTTTGTGTTTCATGTGCTCAGGAGTACGTGAATATTCATGGTGGTTCTCTCCACTCTGAAGGCTAACACAGGAGATATCTTCTGCATCCTTTAGCACACTCTGTGTCAATGAATGGCTGTGAGTCTTTGTTTCTGTCGAGTCATTCCTGTCAAGTGAGTCTTCCAGATAAAGAGATTTCTGCACTGACGGGGTCACGTGGACCTTACCCCTGACTTGTTGTATGTAAAGACGGCCATCTTTGCCATGTGGAATGGAAATGCCGATGGACTCCAACAGACAGGCAACTTCCAATATCACATCTCTCCACAGCTTCCTCTGTGCTGCGTTCATCAGGTCCCACTCTGGGGGTGAAGTTCACAGTTACATCTTCAATATTCAGTGGTTCTGGGGATGCCATCATGACAAGACAGTGCTCCTCTAGGCTTTCACTCCCGGGGAATCCCAGTGCTATGCTGAAGAACACTCTATTTTCCAAGTATCATTGTCATTGTTAACAACTATAATTCCAATCAGGAGATGAAAATTAGAAAGATTGTAAATCAAGGCAAGCAGAGGCAAAAAGTTAATGAGACTCCATGTGAATAAAATAGGCCTGATGATGCATGCCCACAATCCAAGGTACCCAATAAACATACATAGGACGATTGCAGTCCAAGATTGCCTTGGGAAAAAAGTGGGTCCCTAAGTAAAAAATGGCACAAATGCAAATAAAGGGGACTCCAGCGATGGTAGAATACAGAACAGAAAACTCCAACCCGAAGAGTGCCGGACAGCAGAAGCTACATGGGAACCAGACAGCAGCGCTGGAGTTGGACCCCTCGGTGACTGAGAGCAGAGGCCACGTTCTGTCACACCCTGACCTGGAGAGATCACACAGCATTATAGGGCACATCTAGACCCCAGGACCAATGAGTACCTTACCAGGGACCCCTGACAACGAGAAGCCAGCTCTACCACAGACTCACATAACTTGCTTGGACCTCATTTTAAGATGACAAAGAAACCAATGCTCCTCACCCTCCCCAACCCACTGGCCTTCCCGGAGGGAGGGAACACAAGATCTCATATGCAGTGGGCAGTAGGGCCCT
Organism: Perognathus longimembris pacificus; assembly: GCF_023159225.1. Classification (NCBI taxonomy): domain Eukaryota; kingdom Metazoa; phylum Chordata; class Mammalia; order Rodentia; family Heteromyidae; genus Perognathus; species Perognathus longimembris. The sequence goes on from NC_063167.1 coordinate 56,758,021, forward strand.
ATATCTCCCAGAATGCCAGCGAGTGGGAGAGCACAGGAAACAATAGTGGGCGGAACACCCCATAAAGAAGACGATTTAGGGGCCACACCCCCCCAAGCAAGGACTCTCGGGATCACACGCAGTTGTCCTCCAGCAGAGACATTGGGTTCAAGCACAGCCATCGCTCCCCCCGCCCAGGGAAGCTGGGGATCGACATCCATCTGCCCCCTAGCAGAGAAGCTCAGGAGCACGCACAGACTCTTGGGTTAGCGCTTGCCCCGCCCCCCCCCCCAAGCAGGAGTGCTCCAGTGCATTAGACTTGCTCCCCAGCTGGAGCACCCTGGTGGGCACATGCACCCCATGGAGGGAATACTCCAGTAAGCACACAGGCTCCCCAGAGGGAGCTACCCGGCCTGGTGCACACTACCCCCAGGAACACCCTGGTGAGCACATTCACTCCCCAGCAGGAGCTCCTTAGAGCACACACCCACCCTGTAACAAGAGCACCCTGGTAAGCTCACTTGCTTCCAAGCTGGAGAAAAATTATAACTAATCCATAGGATATCCAATCAATTATAAAGAACCATTTCCAGAACCTATACTCACTAAAGAAGGAAAACTTTATAGAAATGGATCAATTTTTAGAGAACTATAAGCTGCCCAAACTGAATCAAGAAGATATAAATCAAGTAAATAAAACAATACCTTATAACGAGATATAGGAAGCAAATAAGAGTCGTCCAATAAGGAAAAGCCCAGGCCCAGATGGATTCACTACAGAATTCTATAAAACTTTTAAAGAGGAGCTAATTCCAATACTCGTTAAGCCCTTCCATGAAATAGAAGCAAAGAGAGAAATCCCAAACTCATTCTATGAATCTAATATCATACTCATCCCCAAACCAGGCAAGGACCCAACAATAAAAGAAAATTACTGACCAATATCACTTATGAACACAGATGCAAAGCGTCTCAACAAAGTATTACTTAACAGAATCCAGAAACAGATTTAAAAAAAATCATACACCATGACCAAGTTTCATCCCACAGATTCAAGGCTGTTTAACATACACAAATCAATAAATGTAATTCACTACATTAACAGAGATAAGACCAAGAACCACATCATTATCTCAGTTGATGCCCCAAAAGCCTACAACAAATGACAAAACCCATTCATATTAAAAGCTTTGGAGAAAAATGGACTAGAAGGAACATTCTTTAAAACAGTAAAGCCATATACAACAGACCAACTGCTAATATCATACTAAATGGGGAAAAACTAAAACCTTTTCCCCTATAATCAGGAACAAAACAAGGATGCCCACTCTCTCCACTTCTATTAAACATAGTGCTGTAATTCCTAACCACAACAATAAGGCAACAAAAGGACATTAAAGGGATCCACATAGTGAAAGAAGAAATTAAACTACCCTATTCGCAGATGACATGATCTTATGCCTGAAGGACCCAAAAAAACTCCACTCCCAACTCCTAGAACTAATAAACCATTTTGGCAAAATAGTAGGGTACAAAATCAATCTACAAAAATCAGCAGCTTTTCTGTATACCAGTGATATACAAGCAGAAGCGGAAATTATGGAAACAATACCATTCGCAATAGCTAAAAAAAGAACAAAATACCTAGGAATTAACCTAACCAAAGCTGTAAAAGATCTATTTAATGAAAACTATGGAAACCTAAAAGGAAAAATCAAAGAGGACACCAGGAAATAGAAAGACTTCCATGCTCATGGATAGGTAGAATCAATATAATGATATTAACAAAGATGTTATACAACTTCAATGCAATCCCCACCAAAGTCCTAGCCACATTCTTTACTGAAATGAAGAAAACAATCCAAAAATTCATATGGAGCAACAAAAGACCTAGAATAGCCAAAGCAATTCTAGGCAAAAGAAGCAGTGCAGGAGGTATCATAATACCAGACCTCAACCTCTATTATAGAGCCATTATAACAAAAACAGCCTAGTACTGGCACAAAAACAGACCCAAAGATCAATGGAATAGGGTAGAAGACCCAGAAATAAAACCGCATACAGAGGATCACAAGAGCCTAATAGCTATGCCCCTATGAATGCATAAGATGATGCTAAGTGAAATGAACTCCATGTTATGGAAACGACTGTTATATCACTGTTGTAATTACTTTCAACATGCCATGTGAAATCATAGCTTCTTTTGTTGATGATTCTCTTGTATCCCTTCCTGTGGTTGTACTCGCGCTATCACTGTATCTCACCTGAATACACTGGATACTGTATATACTGGTATTAGAACTAGGGAAGTGAAAGGGAATATCAAAATTGAGAGACAAAGGATAAAAAGACAAAAGACTCCAAAAGCAATCCTTGCAAAACCATTTGGTGTAAACCAACTGAACAACTCATGGGGGTGGGGGGGGGAGAGGGAAAAAGGGAGGAGAGGGGCTAAAGAGGGAGGAGGTAACAAACAGTACACGAAATGTACCCAAGGCCTAATGTATGAAACTGTAGCCTCTCTGTACATCAATTTGACAATAAAATTAAAAAAAAAAACGCATACTTAATACAGTCAGCTGATATTTGACAAAGGAGCCAAGGACATACAATGGAAAAAACATAGCCTTTTCAACTATTGGTGCTGGGAAAACTGCACAGCCACATGCAGAAAACTCAAAGTGTACCCTAGCCTATCACCATGCACCAAGATCAATTCAAAATGGATTAAGGACCTCAGCATCAAACCTGAAAACCTGAAACTACTGAAGGATACAGTAGGAAGGACACTTGAGCTTATAGGCATAGGCAGAAACTTCCTGAATAGATTCCCAGGGGATTGGGGAGAGACTGGAAAAATGAGGCTACCTCAAACTAAAAAATTTCTGCACAGCTAAAGACATAGCCACTAAACTAGATAGATCCAACCATCTGGGAAAATATTGTCACCAGCAAAGCATCAGACAAAGGCCTAATATCCGTCATCTACAGAGAACTCACAAAACTAACCCCTTCTAAACCCAGTAAGCCAATTTTAAATGGGCAAGTAAACTAAAGACAAACTTCACAGAAGAAATAAAAATGGCAAAGAAACATATGAAGAAATGTTCAACATCCCGGCAGTAAAGGAAATTCAAATAAAACCAAGCCTGAGATACCACCTTACCCCTAGTCAGATAGGCCTATACTCTGAACTCAGGCAACAAAAACTCCTGGAGGGGATGCAGAGAAAGAGGACCCCTTCTTCACTGCTGATGGGATTGTAAACTAGTACACTCTGGAGAACAGTATGGAGTTTCCTAAAAAAAAAAAAAACTGCACAGATATACCCTATGACCCAGTCATACCACTTCCAGGCATCTATCCTGAACAACAGAATCCAGGATGTAAGAAGGACACCTGCACATCCATGTTTATCACTGCACAATTCACAATAGCCAAGATATGGAAACAGCCCAGATGCCCCACTACAGGTGAATGGATCAAAAAACTGTGGTACATGTACACAATGAAATTCTACACAGTAATTAGAAACAATAAATGGACAGGTCTGGAACAAATAATGTTGAGTGAGACAAGCCTAGAATACAGAGAACAAAGACACATCATCTCCTTTATATGTGGCTGTTAGAAATAAAAAACAGAGACAAAGAAAGCAGGACCCAAGGTATCAATTCACAAGAAGACCAAAAAACAAAAAAAATAGGGGGGGGGCTGCCTTGCAAGAAAGGCATCCAAAAATGAAACACAACTCTAAATTATATGTAAATAAATTCCTATATACATGACTTAATATACAAGCTGTAAAGAACACCAAAGATAATAAAGCAAAATACTTCTTTGTAATCAATCTTAGAGAAACTAAAGGACCCTATACCCTTTCCCCACACAAGATGTACACAGGTACACATCTGAAAGAAGCTGGAACAAGGACATGGAATGAATGGAAAATAGGAGGAAAATACAGGAGAAAGGGCTCAACAGCTGCAATGGGTACTGAGGAAAACAAACTAAACACCTCAAGGGCAGCAGGGAGGGGGGAAAAATAGAGAAAAAGAAGGAACAGATTACAGGAAGCAAAAGAAGAGAGTTGTATATGTATATATCAACTGAACGGGAAGGAATTGTTTTACAGATAGTAATCATAGAGGACATAACCATTGTAGACTAGAGTGACAATTGACATTAAGGATAAGATCTCTGTTTATTTTATTTTAAATTTTGATTTTTGAAAAAATAATGAAGAAAGCAAGGAGGGTGGGGTGAGGGCCTGGGGGGGAGATGGAAGGAGGGAGAAAAAGAAATAGAGGAAAGCAGTATGACAAGAAATATATATATGTATTCACTACTTTAAGCATGTAACCGTAAGCCTTCTGTACATCATCCTATAAATAAATAATAATCAAAAAAATTCAAAAGAAGGTACTATGAGCAGTGTAGCTGCTACATTCATATAAAAGCAAGGCTGCTGGCTTTGCAAATTCCTAAGACATAGAATGTACACCTTTTCAGTTTCAATTGTGCCATATTTGTGTTACTTGTATGTTCTACATGTAATTTGGATGTCTGCTTATGTGAATGGATTATCAGGCTCTACCATGATTTCACCTAATTTGTTGGTCATAGCTGGATAATATACATTAGTGGTGCAACGAACTTCTCATTAAAATGAATGTAATTAAGGGACCTGTACTGAAACATGGCTGACTTGCCATTTTGTCAGCTGTTCCAGATTTTATGTGCATTTATACAACACTATAATGATGAATTGTCTTGAAATGCAGCATAAGCCTGGGTGCTAATCAATAAGTGATGATCCAACGTCCAAAACCTTACTTTTCTCTGACCTGATCAACATACAAGTACAATGGAAAGGAGTGTGAGCAGCACTACTACTCCATCTATGTATTTGTTACATTGATTAGGTATAAGCTCTATGACTGAAATGGTCTCATTGAAATTAAGTACGGAATTAAGTGGAAACAACTGTGAGGAGTATGGGTTCTGAGTACAGTGTAAATACTCTAGAATTTTAAATAAATTTATCGAAAATTTAGAGGAAGGAAAGGAGATTTAGGCCAACTCATTTTTTTCATAGAAAAGAATCTATCAGTATTTATGTGTAGTTGATATACAGAATTAAAACAAGTGACTCTTTAAAAAAAAGAAAAAATGCAAATAAAAGACTGATGGTATGGCATAGTATTATGGCATTCTGTTACAGTACAAGACTAGAACCTGCAAGGGTTTTATTTTAAACTCCCTTCCCATGAAAAGCTATAGAAATATAATTAGTAACTTGGGTAATAACTTTGTATATTTTTCACTAAGGAGGATTTTTTTTTGTATCCTTGTGCATATGCAAGTATTTATGTACAAATTAGTTATCACATTGGAGAAATGCCAAGTCCTCTGTAGCTTTCTATAATTAAATGACTTTTGTATTATTCTGGTTTTAGTTTCAGCCTATAATATCAGAGGCTCAGGAGATTGAATTTTTCTAAAGTTGAAGTTCTGCCAGCTTTGGCTGTGGAGGACATTAGAGAATCTTATGATGTTTTTATAGGGTAGGACTAGATGAGCTTTTGTCCACAGAATTTAGTCACACGGCTTCTATCTACTAGCAAGAGATGTGAGAAAATATAGTTATTTTGTAGATAATTCTGGCATTGTAAAGACCTAGTATTTTTTCTGACATACTCATATTTAAAACTATTCAAGTCCACAAAATGACATAAGTCTATTTTACTGACATACGCGGTGATATTTTTCATTCTTTCTTGTTTTTTTTTTTTTTTTTAATTTGTCAGTCCTGGGCCTTGGACTCAGGGCCTGAATACTGTCCCTGGCTTCTCTTTGTTCAAGGCTAGAACTCTGCCACTTGAGCCACAGCGCCACTTCTGGCGGTTTTCTATATATATGGTGCTGGGGAATCGAACCCAGGGCTTCATGTATATAAGTCAAGGACTCTTGCCACTAGGCCATATTAACAGCCCTATTTCTTCTGCATCCATCTGTAAACAGAGGCTTTAATTTCCATGATCCCTCTTTCTCTCTATTCTACTCTCTTATTACAGCACGCTATTCACTGTTCTGAACATGAAGTTATTGCTTATATTGCATGTTCTTTTTCTGCCTACCTGTTGTCTCTTTTTCACTTGTACACTTCTTGTCTATCACTCAAAATTTAAATCACATGTCATGTTTTCTGTGACAATTTGCCCAGGCAACATAAATTACTTCATTAAAACTTCAGAGCACTTATACAATGGCTAATGAGAAATAAAATCATTTACTCAGTGGTATTTACTCATCACTTGCTTGGTGACAAGTGTAGTGTTTAAGCTATAGGCATATTAAATAAGCTATGTTATATATTAGATAACCTATATTAGATTTTATAAGTATATGTATGTTAGATAACCTAAGTTGAAATCTTACTTAGTACTATCCAGAGACCATTATCATAGTGCAATACTTCATATATAGTCATTTTTAGCAGAAATTTAAGCCAGAAGATTAACCATGAGTTTCAGAAAGTCACATTTTTTAGTCTTCTCAGCTCTTTTGTAGGAGTATCAGGACATTGCCTCTTTCTAGATATTAATCGCAAACCTATTACTTCCATAACATGTATTGTCAACCTTTACCTTTTCAGAAGAAAATGCTACAAAATCAATAACCTCATTCATTTTATGGTATCTATACAATGTAAAGAGTTCTGAAGAAAAATGTAGTCAATAAATTCTTGTCCTGATACAGATCTGAGTGAGATGTTGTCCCTTTATGCAGTGAGGCAGAAAATGGGATTTAACAACATCTACACAAATTCCTTGACATGTTTTAAAGTAAGCCCAGGCAGAAAAATCCTTAGAATATATTTCCAATTGATCATCAGAAGGTAGAGCTGGAGACATGGCTCAAGTGGTAAAGCATTGTCTATGAGCAAGCAAGCCAGAGGAAATCAAGACCTTTGTAGTTTCTGTCATTTTTTTACTACTGTATTTTTATGCAGCTTTGATTTTATGGGTGGTTTGTTGTTGTGGGGCAAAACATTTTTCTATTTTCTTTTTCTGAAGCTCCCTCTTCTATTTATACTGTGGTCGTGTGATTGAGTGTAATAAGTGATTTAGTGTAATAAAAGGTGATGTTGCTGGTTTGCTCCTGTACCTGTAGCTACTCAGTAAGCTGAATATTACGGACTGTAAATTGCATCGTGGAGGGGCTCTACTCTCAGCGAGTGTGGTAATTTTGGAGGTATAGCCCATCAGGAATGTCTGGAGGAGTTCTTCTTCTTAGTCCTAGGGAAGGCTTATATTTGTGTGCTAGTAAAGGGGGCTTGGTGAGGCACTCTTCTCTGTCTCTTATGTGAAGCAAAGGTACCAAGTCATATGATTAGGACGTAATTTCAGCCTAGAGATTTGTCCATCTTTATGAGACATAACCTTGGTTCTCCCTACATACTTAGAGCTTGAAATTGAGCTTCTCCCATGTCTGTTTACTCTCCAGTATTACTTGTATGAAATAACCAGAATTCCTGTGGTAGTAATTTTTATGCCACGTCTATTAAAATAAATTCAAATAACTCACTTCCGGTTTTTATAGGCATATTACCGGTGAAAGTTGTAGGTTATGTCAGAGAAATATCAAACAAGAAACGAAGATATTTTATGGTGCAGACCTTTATAGTTTCTGTCATTTATTTTACTACTGCACTTTTATGCAGCTTTGAGTTTATGTGCGGTTTGTTGTTGTGGGACAACGCATTGTTCTGTATGTATTTCTGGAGCTAGTGCTTTAAAGACCTTATTTAGGAAATCTGACGTGTTTCTTTCCTCTGTTCCGCCCCCCCCCCTTTCTATTTACATTGTGGTCTTGTGATTTAATGACACTGGAAGGAGCTGTATAGTTTAGGAGTTTATAACATTCGTATGGTTAAGACAGTTAAGCATGGGTCCAGAAGGGGCTGGAAGGGTGGAGCGGGGAAGGGAGGAAGGGGGTGAGAGATATTGGTCCCCCAATCCGGGATGGTTTGAGACTAAAGCAGACATGGGAGAAGCTAAATCAACTTGAGTTTATAGTGTGTTTTTCCTCTGTTCGATTGCAGATTGTGATGGTTTCTGATTATAAGACTTTTTTAAATTGCCATCTTATACATACTCCTGTACCTGCCTTTCAATTCTGGTGGTTTCTTGAATGCTTGTGTTTCTTCTCATAATATACATTAAAAGGATCAAAATACATTATATATATACATTAAAAGGATCACAGAGAAAATATGTATTTCTAATCTACTGAAGAGATAGTAAACCACTCAATTCTCTTGGAGATTACTAAATTTACCCGACTGTGGACTGTCTCAATAATATTTCAGTGACTGTAAGCAACTGGAAGCATTGTATTTTGTTTTAAAAACAGATTCAAGGAATGTTGGTTATATACTTTGAGCAACTGTGCAAGGCTTTTTTTTTCCCCTCCGGGATACTAATTCTTCCCTACTGAGAAATATTACATTTTAATATGGACAAACTTTTGTTATGAAGGGCACCAATAAAATTCTTAGGGGAAACAATCTCCCATTATCACTCTTATTCCTGAAAATTCCCACTGTGTTAGGACTTTTGCAAACCTCTTTGGTGTGTGATGACAGAGGCTTTAGACATGAAAGCAGAGACTTCGTTCCTGTTGAGAACTTGTCTTAATGTCAGGAAAACAGTGAGAAGCAATGGTGCTTATTTGACAAGGTGTGAACCAGTGGTGAACTAACACTTTCAGGAAGCCCTATGGGCCAGGATCAGTCAGTTATGAAAATGTTTGAAAATGAATTTAGATAAAAAGACCTGGTATTCACCCTTGCTGAGAACCTCAAATTCAAGCCTCAGGAAAGGTGTGTGTACCTTAAGAAGGAGCTTGTGTGAAGATCTTGGTCCCAAATAATGAATCCAGTCAGTGAAATTGATTGGATCATGAGAACTCTGACTTAATCAATAGAATTATTCCTTGATGGCTCATAATATGAAAAGTGGAGCATACTTGGAGAAAATGCGTCACTGTGAACCTGCTCTATAGTGATATTACTGTCTCTGGTCCCTTCCAGTTTTCCACTTTGCTTCTGGCTTATCACATGCTCCCTGCATTCTGGATCTGCCTTGCCAAAACCCAGAAACTCAGAGGCAAGTGTGACCATACTTGGAAACTTCTTAAACACTATGACAAAATACACCATTTATTCTTTTCACCAGTTTATCTCAGTTATTTGTTACTGTTGAGAAAGGTGACTAACCCATCACAATTCCTTGATGAATTTCCTGAAATTTTCTTCTCCTTCTAGTAGTACCTTCCTTTGTGCTCTCTGAGCTGCCTGTGGTGATCTCAGCTCTTGCTGTAAATTCATCATGGCCTTAAAAGAGGGAAGGTCCAAAAATAAAAGAGAGCCTCCTCATCTTTCACCTTGTGGAAAGTCATCAGATTCTAACTAGTAAATATACCTGTGTAAAGAAATATCAGACACAGTTCTTGAAAGATTTCAGAATATGATATGTTCAAATTCTGGAATCAATAGCTATGTTAATTTGGTACATTATTGTATTTTCTAAGTTTCATTTTCTATTAAGCAGTTTATCTTAAAATTAGAATGCACAACCTTTCTAAATGCACAAATATATAAAATCTTTACAGTTTTGTTGACTATAAATGCTTATAATTATATATATGAGTCTTCTCTGACATGCTAAAATCAATTCTATTTAAAACTCAGTGATATATTTATAACACATTTTCTACTAACACGTTTTTATTTTATCATTATCTTTAAGCAGTTGTACATCCATTTAGCAAAACACTATAAGAATACAACACATCTTGATCTGTGTCACTCCTTCAACAATCTCCTTCTCAGTTGACCCACCTCTTCTCTCACATTGCTCAGTTTTGTGGTATATACAGTGAATTCTTGGCTGTATTATTCAAAATTTGGATTGAAATTTTTTTCTCTCCTTTTTATTGTTTTATCTAAATTAAAAAATTATTTATTACATTTAAGTAGTTACACAAAGCTGTTGCCATTTAACAAAGTTGTTTGTGGTTGGTCAATTTTCTTAATTTTGTAGAATATATATTAAATTAGTGACTGCAGTCTTTCTCCCCTTCATTTCATTTGTCTTCCTCTGACCCTATCTGGATTTTATTTATTTATTTTTCTGAGTAATTATTTATTTATTTTCAAAGTGATGTACAGAGGGGTTACAGTTTCATACATTAGGCCATGAGTACATTTCTTATACAATTTGTTACTTCTTCCCTCATTTCTCACCCTCCCTCTTTCCTTCTCCCCCCATGAGTTTTTCAGTTGGTTTACACCAAAAGGTTTTGTAAGTATTGCTTTTGGAGTTGTTTGTCTTTTATCCTTTGTCTCTTGATTTTGACATTCCCTTTCCCTTCCCTCAGGAAAGCTTTCTTTTATCAAATGATGCTATGTATGTTTTACTACAGTGAGTTCATATTAAGTTTTACTATTTGGTAAGGAAAACATCTCTATTCATAAATTCTGATTTTATATTTTCATTAGATATTTTCCTTAAAATTAACTTTAAGAGAAATTAATTTATTATTATTCTAAAACCTTCATTTGCACAAAAATGAGATACTATTGAATTGTGCATGTAAAATGTCCATTTCCATTGGACTTTTAAATGAGAATATCACACATGACATGTCCAACTTTTAGCTCCAGCTACCAACTTCCATCCTCCTCTTTGTTTTACCCTCTCAGTTCACACATTGCTACCAAGATAGTTCCTTACTCCCCTTATGTCTACATTAAAGTACAATCTTCTCAAGAAAGACTATCTTTTCCTAGTCTACTTTACTCTATAGTACTTGGCTTCTGCTTAAAATAAAATACTTTTTATTTTGATTCTTGTCTGTCTACCATTCTGTCATAACTGTATTCTCAATCCAAACTAGTAAAAATTAATATTGTTGACTAAATAGATGATAAAGTCTTTACATGGGTTTTGCATTAAGATAAAAATACCATTGTAGAATAGGTTTGGAAGACTTTCTTCCTTTTCCACTTTGTGTGATCACAAGGAATGTTGCTATTAACACTTTCAACATTTGGAAAAATTTAGCAGAGAAGCTATTGAGCCATGGTGTCTTCTTTTATGTATTACTGATTGAACTCTCTGATTTATTGTTCAGTCAGATTTCTGGTTCTTCATGATTTGGTCTGCATATGTCTAGGAGTTTGTCCATCTCTTGTAAGCAATCACATTTGTTAACATGTACTTGTTCATGATTATCTCTGGTGATTTTCTGTATTTCCATGGTGTCAGTTTATGTATCTTGCTAAAGCTCTGACTTGGTTTATTAAAACTTCTCCTGCTGTATCTTAGATAAAGCTTTTTATATTTTGTTTAAGTTTTGGAAAAAATGTTTTATTGATGAGTAATTTTGTCTGCTGTATTCTTAATTTGGAGTTTGCTTACTTTCTAGTTCCTTGAAATACAATGATAGACTACTTGTTTAAAATCATTCTATTTTGAAAAAGTGCTGATTAGCATATTTTAAAGATTTTGGCATATTGTGTTTATTTTTCCTAAACTGAAGCCATTTTATAGTTCCTTCTTGATTTCTTCTTTGATGCACTATGTTGTTTAGCAGCAATTTTCCATTTTAATTTTGTTTGTTAATATAGTTATCAAAGTTTAGGTTTCCATTTTGTGTAGACATTGAACTAAAATGCTTACAGTATGCGGTGTAATTTAGTATATATATGTAATGTATAATAGTGAAACCAAGGTAATTAGCATTCACATTAAACTTGATGTTTTTATTTTTCCCAGTACAAAAGTTTAATTCCAGTGCTTCACACTAGCTTGCTTAGTTTGTTAGCTCAGTTGGCATTCTACTACTTGACCCATGCCTCCTGCTTGGTTATTTTTCCTTGAAGTTTTGAAGACAGAGTTTAGTAGCTTTTTTTTGCCCAGGATGAATGTAAATGTTGATTTTTTTTATATCTCAACCTCTCAATTAACTAGTGTAACTGATGTGATCCACTAGCACCCAGAACAGATCATTAATTCTTTTTATGTGTTTTGTATTCCTACTTCTCAGTTTCATATATATCATTGATTGCTTTAAACAAGTGTCCTTAGCATTATAGCTAATTCACAGCAACCTTGAATAATCCCTTGTCTCTCTGAGTTATCTCTTATTTAGTGTTTTTCCTATCCTCTGTAATTCCTGTATTCTAGAAACCGTTATTCCATTACACTCTTCTATACTCTGTACATTCATCTATACTTGATTTTTAGTTTCCATAGTACTAAGATTTCAGCCTCCTCAGTAGCTAGGATTACATGCACGAGCTAATAGCATGTGCCATATTTTTTTCTTTTATTTTGAAAGTAGTAAATCTAACTGTGGTGAGATAATAACTTATTGTAGTTTTCCATGTTCTTTATGATTAGTAAGTCAGAATATTTTTCACACCCTTATTGACTCCTTATATGTAAAAAGAACATTTATAGAGTGTCTATGTCTTTAAGTAAGTGTCCATGTAGAGCTTTAGTTAATTTTTAATTCAATAATTTATGGTTTTAGTGTTCATATTTTTGAGTCACTTGAATAAATGGTTTGTAAATATTTTCTTCCATTTGCTAGATTGTCTCCTAACTATAATTTTTCCTCTGAAGAGCTTCTTAGTTTGACATGATTACAGTAGTTTCTTCACTCATTTTTCCTTTACTTGTATGATCTTACCTAAAAGGCAATAATGTTTCCTACAGATGCTTTCAATTGTTTCTCTAAGTTTTGTTGTACCAATATTTTTCTACTAGCTTTTACATTTTAATCCTCCATTTGCATTCAACTGCATGTGTACAATAAGCATTGATGTAGCTACATTCTTCTTTTTTATATATAGTGTTGTCAGCATCATTTTCTGTGGGGTCTATTCCTTATTCACTCTAAGTGTTTTAGTAAAGATTGGTGATTAATTTCTAGTTCCCTATATACTTTCTTCCTTTATCATGAGGGATAGTTTTTCTATACATAGTATTCTTGATTAGGATTTTTTTCTTTCAGGTGTTTAAAATAATTTTCCAATTCTCTTTGAATTGTTTGGTCTATAGTTCTTGCACCCCAGTGAGTTTGTTTAGGACCATTATTTTAAATTTATCTTCAATTATTTTATAATTTCATTTGAATTGGAATCTATTTCTAGAGAGTTATTGTTTTTCTTTAAAGGTATCATGTTACCTTTCATGTGTCTCACATCTTATTATTATGTCTGCACATCCACTATAGCAATTACCTCTTAACATTTTATGAATCAGGTTTTAGAGGAAAAGATGGTACTAATGGTGTGAATTGGGTAGGTTCTTGGAATTTCTTATTGATAAGCTCAAAAGTGTAACTTCTGCAAGATTTCTTCAACTTTGACTGATATCATCTAGTTCTATCAGTGCCTCTAATAGTGTGAACTGCTTTAGTTTGTGGAGCCTTCAGATTTGAGTAATGGTGGAATTGGAGTTGACAGTGGCATCTACCAGTCTCAATGTTTCAGGATACAGAGATAACTATCCTTGGTTTCCTTGGGGCAAGCATGGGTGATATCAAAGATTCTGGCATCAATCATAGGATGTGAAGGAACTAGAATGAAAGTAGCAGATACTTTGACTGTGACATCAGAGTTGTCACATTTATGGAGTCTTAGAAGGGAGTGGGGCCTTCCATGGGTGATAGAAGTGTCAGTGGCCCTGGAAATCATGGACTGGGGGTTGTAAAATGTTAAGTTACATTCTCTAGGGCTTGGTAGAGAGACTGCTGGTGGTGCTGAGGACTTCTTAGGTGTGCAGGATACAGATGTTACCTTATCTACAAGAATACCTATCCGCAAGGTTGCCTTATTTACATCCCAAGAAGCAAGAGAAAGTGATGCTTGGGCTTTTACTACTAGTAACTGTGATTCTAAGTCCATTCTCTATCAGGCATAAACTTACCTAGGTCCACCAGGGTATACACAGGCAATGTTTGAATTGAAGGACTGCTTTTCATGTTTCTTCATCTGTGGCATGTGGAGGAATCTGCCCCTAATACCTGTGATAAGATGGAACTGGGGTTTGTGGTTTTGGGTATATGTACTCCAGGAGCTTCAATACATTGGGCAGTTTCTGTAATACTAATAATGTGGGCTGGTGAATATACTTTTCCTAGTTTAAGGTGAAGTGAAGATGGGATTCTGGTTTGGGTCTCTGGCAGAACCTTGTCCTTAACTTTCAGGCACTGAGGAGACCCTTTTGTCCTGTGTGGCATGCAAAGAACTCAAGCTTCTGACAGTATCAGGGGTGTGGGCTGCTAAGGAAAATGATATTAAAAAGTAGGTTTTATTGTAGCTTGAGTTTGGGGTTTTAGAGAAGGGCCAATGCTAGTTTCTTGTTTGGAGCAGAGCACTTGCTTTTAGGTTAGAGAGCTCCCTAAACTGTATTTTAAGCAAGTGAACATTGTAGAATTCTCCTGACATAGTATTTTCAGGAGATTACTATGATTGTAGATAGAGTCTACTTATTGGTATTGGAGTTAGTATTTTCCTTCCTTTTGGAGGGAATATAACTTTATTTGCATGCCATTCTATTGATATCAAAATGGAGAGAATGATTCTTGGTTAACAAGTGGGAATATAGTCTGGTATTTCTTAATTCCCTGTGTATAAATCACTTTTTTTCCCAATCAGTGGGACTGACATTCGTATGTTCTACCCTGAAGTTGTATAGTAGCCAACTACTGGTGGTCCTGTAGAATTTAAGAAGAATAACATATAATCAGTCCTCTCCATGAAATCCATTGCTTTCTTTTGTATGGACATGACTAGTAGTATCTTAAATTTCATGCTTAATCTTTGCTTAGGTAATAATAAACTCACTTATCAGTTTCTGATAGCTGACAGCCAAGGAGGTCCTTTACCAACTCTATCCTATGGCCCCAAGGTTTGAATGTATGGGCTTCTCTTTGGGCTTAGAAGAGATGGGAAGAAGAAAAGATATTTTAAGTTACTTCCTTTTAAAAGTATTTAAAAGTCTCATACTATGGTCTTAAATCAAATAACAATTTACAGATATTTTCAAGTAAATGACCAGTAGTGGTCACTATAATCAGTAAGTGTTCATTTACCAGATACAGTGTGAGAGCATATAAATCCTTTCAAAAGCTGCAGCAGGAAAATTGTAACTTCATATATTTTTTCTTCCAGCTGTAAAATTTTGTGAAAAGGCACTTACAACTTTTGGTTGCTGTTTTATTGTTTCTATGAATCTTTGGCTTTGACAAGAATGCAATGAAAATCATATAGGGCAAAGAGCTGAACATAGAGTTTACAGCAAAGGAGAAAGTAGAGGCAAGGAGAATAAAATGTTGCTGTAATATCTTGAAAAATGACTTAAAAAGACAAAGATGTTTAATCTTGGTGTCATGTAGCCTCTCACATAGTTCTTGAATGTTTCTAGCCCTGGCTAGAAGCACAATTTCCAACTGGTAAACTGCAATTAAGTCGATGTTGTAGGAGTTATGCATGTCAACTGAGGGTCATATATGGCTTTGCCTGTCAAGAATGGCAAAGTACATGCACAATGTTGCTTTAGTGAAGTGCATGTAATTTAAGTTTCTTGTTCTATTCTTTACTGTGACATTATCAAAACTTAAACCCACACCATCTCCCCACTGAGTCATTATCAGTGTTTAAGAATAAGCTTTCAAGCTATAACTGCCTCAGTACCTGTGGTTGTTCTATTGAGAATAAAAATGCTTTTTTCCTTTCCCTCCAGAGCTGTCAAAATTCCTCATGCTGAAGAGTTTATCTTGGAAAAATGTAGGTTCAGTCATGCTGCCAGTAGGCAGTAGAGAAGTCCTTTATGTCACAGTCAGTGCCATCCTAAGGATATCAGTGATTCTTATAATTGGGCAGAAAACATATTCCATTGATTTTCATCACTATGTGTTTGAGAAGGCAATGTTAATCACCCAAATGATGTGATATGTCAAGAAAGAGATCATGATCTATTAAAGTAAGTTATTTGTTTATGAAGACTCAGAAATCAAAACTGCTTGTCTTTTAGCCTGATTGGCACTTAATTCTTCCTAATTTTTCAAGAAATTTGCCATCTTAGATAAATACTTACACATCATGGAGCAAAGATTTTTGTTTTCCTTTATTACATATTGGTAATTGCTAAGTTATTCATTCAGCTTATTTCCATTGAGGTTTCAATTTTTTGAGGTTTTATTTTTTTACTATATCTTTTGACCCAAAAATAATTTCCAGTAATCCTTTCTAATAACATTTTAAAACAAATTTCAATGGTAAGATTTTTGTATTTCTTAGTCACTTGCTAGGATCAGATGACTAGCCACTGTTGGGGATTCATGCTGCCCTTCTCCTAGCCTTGGGGCAGTGTGGGAGGGAGCCCCTCCCACCTTCCGGCCTTAACAGGAAGAGAAGCCCCCACCCCTGGGGGGGCGAACACATGCTTGTCATCATGGTGGGGATTTCTACAGAGGCCCAGCCCTTGGGGGGCTGTAGTCCCCGCCCACAGAGGAAGTTTCATGACATCACCTGATGGGCTGCTCCATTTAGCCAATTAGCTAGTCACTCCCAAGTCCCTCCCCTTCTGTCTTTGTCACCGTAATAAATTCTTCTGCCCGCCCTCTGGGCGGGCGAGACCTGTTCAACCATCAGGCTGTCTCCCCGGAATTTTCTCCCTGTGTCGGACACGTGAAGGGGGCTGATGGGTAAGGGGATTTTGGCATTTCTCCTCAACTCAGCAAAGTCCACAAAGATACACCTTACTCTTTCTGCCGGTGGGAGGGGTAGGGCTGAGTGTCTTTCGTAGTTTGGGTTCAGGAATTTCCCCGAGGGCATAGGGGAAAAGGGGTCCAGAGCCCCCCAACAAGCCACAAACTCAGGTTTTCAAACTGTACATATGCAGTGCTTATTACATAATTTACCCTATGTACCTTTGGTTGCTGTCAAATGTCAGTGAACCCCTGTCACACATCTGCTTCTTAATTTGATGAGAATTTCATCACTGCTTTCTCATGAAATTTATATTATAGTCAATGAATTTTTAAAAAGAAACAAATGGCCTCTCGTTATTTGAAAGGGTTGGCAACTATCAGCATTCTAATTTTAAAAAATCTAATCTGACATTAAATTTTCTCCTGCAAAGGATGTCAGCTCTAATTTGATGACCAGACTTCTGAAAGTTGTGCTTTCTACCATACCCACGAAGCATAGATTCTGAACTATGACAGTTCTACTTTTAAAGTGCATGTGATTTTATTTCACAAAACAACAACTATGCGTGAGGGTCTGGTTTCATACCATAAAACCACAAGAAGAAAAATAAACAAATACATAAATGCAGTTAAATTGCACTCACAACCTCTGTATCTGAATATGTTATTTTTACTCATTCATGCAAATTTATCTGAAACCCCCAAATCAATACTTTGCAGCCTCAAAGTAATTTTCAGATAGCTATATAGTTGCAAAAATATGGAGACTTTTGAAATGCATATTTCTAATTAAGTCTGAACAATATGTTTCTTTTCCTTTGCTTTTCCGTTTTTATACTATAAACAAGCATTTTAGTGTATTTAGAACTTCATGTTTTTCTTTGCACATTTTACTGTTGTTGATTTTTCTGCTTCAAAGGCTTACCTGGTGTCTGAAAATTAAAAAAAAATGACAATAAAATAAGCCCTATACTATTTGCTACAGAATTCTACAACCCCCAAATACAATAACATGTCTTATGGGTAAAAATCTGTGCTTTGGATAAGCCATATTTAACCACGAGATGTAGTCATGTTGAACATGAGTTCAATGAATCAACAATATGATACATTTAGAAAAAGAAGATTCTCCAGATTTGCCCTGGAGAATATTCCAGAATGTATTAAGTGACTTCTACAATAGAAGATGAAGGTATTTACACTAAGGATGGAAACAGTGATGCATCTGTAGAATCAACTGATATTTCAAAACCGTCCCGAGCAATATTGTGGTGATACTAAAAGCCAAAGAAACTTTTGGCCATGTTATTCAGTATCAGAAGAAGAGTAAAGCATCCTCTGACAGAGCTGGTTCCTGTTCATGTTTCAAGTGATATGGCAAAAAAAGTGAAGCTACATATCACTTGTTTTCTGCTGATTTATTATAAATAATTTAGAAAATAATAAGCATCAAATAAGAAAAATGGTCATGTGGAGGAGCAAGTTTTTGACATAGATCATACCTATTTATTTTACAAGTATTATGGCAAACCTCTTATAAAATTCAAAAGTTGTTTTACTTGATGACATGTTCTGATCCATGACTGGTGGTTCATTAATCCTGCCTTTCCACTTAGAGCAGCAGTTCAGTAGCACCTGAACTTTATAAAAATTACTGCATATAACATGACTTTTACAAATTGATACATAGAGACTGACTGTAAAGAAATACATTCTGTTGTCCTCATATGTTCTGTATAGGAAAAGAACAGGCTGATTTCTCACAGATTGATGGTAATGTAACTAAGTTTAAATGCTTGGTCCTTAATCAGTACTTTCTGTATGATTTATCTTATTCAAGAGAAGCTACATTGCATAAACTGCATTTGAGGGACGTGCATATTGTTTTGTGCTTCCCACACATGCACAAAGCCATAGGTATAATTTCTAGGACAACAAACAGACAGGCCAAACAATACAATTATCAGTAGTATGATCAAGAAGGACCAAAGAAAATCTTACCAAAATGATTTTTTTCTATTAGTCCAGCCCTCCTAGATGAGCTCTAATGCAAACAGTTCAGAGCTTTATCATAACACTGATACCTGTGGTAAAGAGAGATTTTAGCAGAGATGAATATGTTTTACACTGATTCTTATACCTTATATATCTGAAAGCACATGCTATATCTTCTCACTATATTAGTTACCAAAAATTACTTACCATTTAGTGGAGAGTGAAATGGCTGGTTTTTTTTTTTAACAACAGAAGTAAAATGACCAACACAAAATTAATGAAGTATACATGGGAGAACTACTTGCTATCATAAATAACAATACTCTCAAATCAAATTATTGTAATATTTTCATAAATCTATATTTGAGTGCTTACGTAGCATGTGCAGGCCCTGGGTTTGATTTCAAGGAAAATAAGCAAACAAAAATATTGGTAAACACTGAAATGGTTCAGACCTGGAACAGCTTCGTCATCTACCTGGGACACATTTTCTATCATTCCTTCTTGAACTTACTTGATAATTTCTCTTTTTTACAAGTTTCTTGAATGTTGGTCTCATTCCATCTTAGGAAGAATTCTTTGCCACTCATTTTGTTCTGATAATAAGCTGTCTTTGTCACAGATTTTTATTTTATTTAAAATATCATCATGGAACTGGTGAGTTTTGATTGCACAAAAACTATGGATTTGTTACATGTGTAACCAGTGTGCAACATTAATATTACAACATGTTCATTGAAAATAGTATTGTGAGCAGAAAAATTGCAGATTAAAGTTGATAAAATACTACATCAATACAAAACCATAAGTACAATAATAGTTGGTTTTATTCTATCATAATATTCAAGATACATAAAAGCTCATAATACATATTTGAGAAAACTAAATAAACCTTATAAAGTTTTCTCTTTTTTTTTTTTTGGCAAGTCCTGGGGCTTGGACTCAGGGCCTGAGCACTGTCCCTGGCTTCTTTTTGCTCAAGGCTAGCATTCTGCCACTTGAGCCACAGTGCCACTTCTGGCCGTTTTCTGTATATGTGGTGCTGAGGAAGTGCACCCAGGGCCTCATGTATATGAGGCAAGCACTCTTGCCACTAGGCCATATCCCCAGCACCTAAAGTTTTCTTAATAAAATAATAAATGTTGTGATTTGTGAAAAGCTTATTTAAAATCAAATAAATATGTTCTAAAGTGTATTACAAAAGGAACATAGATATAAGTTTTGTGCCAAGCTCGAGAAATTCTTTCTCATGTATTATATGCAAGAAGGGCTTCTCAATATGATTTTTGTTTAGAAGTAAGGTCTTAAGTACATGTAGTATTGCGAGACAGAATTCTGTCCTGATTTCAAGGTTAATAACAAAGTAATAAAAGTATGCAAATAAATATCTCATTCATTGAGAAATAAAGGGGGAACCTTTATATCTGTTAATCATGTAAGCATAAAATATAATACATATTTACAGATTATAAATTAAATCAATACTTTCTACACCAGTAAAATTTTGCAAAGACCCTCAAATTCATCAGTACTTGAAGCTAAAATAAATTTAAGACTTAAATCCTCAAAATTATTTAAATTTTAGTATGTTTGTAATCTCCTTTCTTATCATTAAATGTTGCAACTGCTCAATTTAGTTCTTATTTTCTTCTTGTACATGTTACAATGTACATTTGCGTTCATCTATTTCTAATGTAGTTATTATCACAAGTCTCAAATTTACATGTAGCGTACATCTTTTTCTGTTATCTACGTCTTTTTGTATTCAAAGACAAATGTAGCCTTTGGAGATTTATCAAGATGATGTGAAGTTCATGTGCACAAAAATGCCTTTCTTTTTAATCTTGGCTTTTTCCAGGATGTTACTTGGGAAAGACAGTATTATAATATGTTATAAATCGTAGATCTATTTCTCCTTATCTCATATGTGGATCCAATGCAACACCATACACTAAACATTTTGCAAGCCATATGAGCATATAGTTAAAATATTTTTTTTTTTTTTTTTTTTTTTTTGCCAGTCCTGGGCCTTGGACTCAGGGCCTGAGCACTGTCCTTGGCTTCTTCCCGCTCAAGGCTAGCACTCTGCCACTTGAGCCACAGCGCCGCTTCTGGCCGTTTTCTGTATATGTGGTGCTGGGGAATCGAACCTAGGGCCTCGTGTATCCGAGGCAGGCACTCTTGCCACTAGGCTATATCCCCAGCCCTAGTTAAAATATTTTGATAACTAACATTATTTATGTTACATTAACAATTATTCAAGTTTATATTGATCAGAAAGCTCCAGAAAAATGTAAAAAAAAATAGGACACATAACACAAAAATGTATATGTGTGTAATTAAATAACTATAAAATGTATAAATCAAGATGTGATTTATTTTAAGAATTGGCATATGTAATGAGGAAGGAAGACATATTAAAATTTATGTGATATCCCAGTTTGTACTCTCCCACTTTGTTATCAAACACACAATCTTCAAATATATCTTCATTCATGACCTCTGTAGCAGGTCAGAAAATTGACATAATAGTAAAAAAAAGTTAAATCTCATTGTAGTTAGAAGTGGGGCATTTTGCTGGGCTATGACTCAAAACCAAGAAAATGAGAACCAGGAATGGGTACTTGCAAAGGGGGTGGCAAAGGGAGAGGGGTTGATGAAAGTGAGGTGCGGTGGGAGAGGGGAGAATTCAGTCTAGAGTTCATTGTATATATCACCAAATTGAGAAAAAATGAGGGAATGTGTAGGTTAAATTGCCATGAAAATGTTGAAGGGATGCACTGTTTTTCCTTTTATCTTATTTGTTTGTCCTGAGAGGGTAAAAGGGATGCAGAAAAGATAGAACAAAGAATGAACAAATACAACAGTAGTACTCACTAAATACTATGTGGAAAATGAACTATCTTGTGGGCGAGGACAGGACAGAAAAAAATGGGAGAAATCCAAGGAAGGGGAGACATGAGTCCAAAGGAATTATACTGACTGGGAATATGGCCTAGTGGAAAGAGCCCTGGGTACAATTCCCCAGCACCACATATATAGAAAACGAACAGAAGTGGTATTGTGGCTCAAGTGGCAGAGTGCTAGCCTTGAGCAAAAGGGAGCCAGGGACAGTGCTCAGGCCCAGAGTCCAACACAGACTGATCATCAGAACAACTAAAGAGAAATATTAGGAAATGAGTACTGAGTTTTGGTGAATATAGAAATTTTAGTTATGCTTAATAGGCCTTTCCTTAGTTTTAGACCATTTGTCTCTATGAGGACGTTACTCTTCAGGTAGTAGTCCTTAAGTAAAAGACTATTTTTCAGATTAGCTGTTTATTAAGAGAATCACATGTAAAGATAATGAACAAAGATTATTGCTATATTTATTAACCAAAATATCGTAATTCAAGGGAGAACTCAAAGAGTGTAATTCCTAAAGAAGACTAACTCTGAGCCCAAGGAAATAATCCCAGGAAAGGGGTACTGGAAATGTGAGAGGTGGGGCCAAAGGAGGAGAGTAGATAAATGAAAAGAGGAAGGGGAGGGGATGCAGCCATTGAATTTAATAGATACTAAAAAAATAAGAAAATAGAGCCAGAGAAACTTCCAGGAAGACGGTGGAGGAGCAGCAGAGCCCTAGCTGAGCTCCCTCCAACATCACAGTTTTCTCACCCCATAGAAACTTTTACTCCTAGAAAGACAGCCAGAGTAAGTTCTAACAGTTCAGGGATTCTGGCCAGAAAGGAAACATCAACTTTGCTCATCTGAAAACACAGATTTGAGCTCCGGGCGGCATCCTGCCGCCTTGCCAGTGCAGGCGCAGGCACAGTGCCTGGCACAGTGACCCGCACTCTGCGCAGCTAAAGCACACAGCGTAGACCAGGGAGAAATCCTCCAGATGGCAGCTGAGCACAGACAGGCTGAAAACGCAGAGAAAGCGTGAGTACCCCTGAAGGATATTCTCACTTGCGCCCACAGAGCAGCTTCTGGAAAGTAGCCCTTCCCCCACCACCACAGCAAAGCACCATCTTTGACACTGGCATAGGTTCAGACCATACTGGAACTAAAGGGGGCCTGGGTAAAGTGAGGACAAAGGAACCATCTTTGAAAAGGGAAAGAGAGAACCGACCAGTGAGAACCAGCTCCATCCAGGAGAACGGCCCCTGCCCAGGCAGGAGGCTCGTCCTGGGCCGTGGTGTAGCCAGAGGTGCCCCGCCCTGGCCGCCGGAATTTTTAAATTTAAAGTGAAAGTGGCTAGCAGCTACCGGAAGCATGGAAACACCAGATGGGGGAACAAACAGTTCCTGAGACAGATAAACAGTCCCATCACAGAGGAAGCCCAATTCCCAGCCTGAAACAGAGCTGAAATCCATATCCAGCTCTGCCAGGCGGCCGCCCCACCCAGGAGGGAGGAACCTCCCCCAGGCAAGCAACTCTCAGCCCGGTAAAGCAGGCCAGAGGCGCCCCACCCTGCTTAGTACACAGGCTATTCAAAGCCAGGCGTTAAAGTCCGTGGCCCCACTGCAGACAGAGGAGCCACCATTCCCGAGACTGCTCACGTCCCCATCTACAGAGGACGCCCAAAGCCTACCTGAAAGCTGTGCGAACCACAGAGATCCAGGATTGCACCAACAGGGGAGAAGGGTCAGAACAGATCCACCCCCTGCAAACTGAAAGCAAGTCAAACCAGCCAATCAGGAAAATAGACTGCAGACCATCGCAAGGAAAGCAGAGACTGGGGAAAGACCACCCAAACAAGGAGGACTCCATTTTTTTTTTCTTTTCAAACATTTTTTAAACTTTTTAAACTTTTATTTTAAATTTTTTCACTTCTGAAACATTGTTGTTGTTTTTTGTTTTCCATTTTTGCTTCTTTGTTTTATCAAGTTTTTTTTTTTTTGGTTGTTTTTCTGTTTTATTTTTTCCTTTTTACTTTTTATTTTATTTCATTTTTAAATAATTTTAATCTGTTTTGTGTATCTGTCTTCCAGTATATTTTTTATTTCTTTCTTTGTGTTCTCTGTCTTTAAAAATTACTTTCCTATGAATAACACCTCCACTTTTTTCTGCTAACTCTCCATTGTCTATCATTTTAACCTTGTTCTTTCTACTGATTCTACTCTTCTCCACATTCCCACGTCACTGAAACTAAACCAAAATCATCACCCCCGCCAATACATTTTACGCTATTCTCTTTACTACCTCTAACTTTCCCTCCTGAGTTACTGCCAGGACCTCTAGGTTCCATTCACTCCTGGTTATTGGATAGAGGGTATCCCTGCTTAATCCTATTGAATCAAAGGGGTTCATAGAGCAAGCCAGTCCTAAAAGAACTTAATATAAGAACAATAATTGCTCATAGGGTTGTAACAGTAAATAAGTAACTACTGAATACAGGGCCCAGGATCAGTTGTTATATTGAAATTGTATTCTTTAGGAATACCAAATCTAATTTTATAGACAGGTATACAAGTATATGTATATAATTGTGAACTTTTCAGATTTAGACAACAGTACTTGGTAAGGGCTGCTTTGGTTCGTAAACGGTACTCACAGGTGGTTTTAGATTAGCATTTCCAATCCACATGGGCAGAAGAAACACAAGAAAGATGGCAAACAATGAAGTCTTTTCTCCCACTCAAAACAAGCAGGAAACAGAGCAGTCAATCAAAGACAGAGAAGAGAACCCTCAAAATGCTCTACAAAGTCTACTGATAAACATGTTAAATGAAAAGTTTGAATAAATACAGCAATATTTCCATAAAGTAATAGATGATTTCATGGCCTCAACAAATAGAAAGATAAATAAAATTCAAGAGTCAAATGAAAAGATAGCTACCTAGGTAAAAGATTTGAGTGACAGCACTCAAAACCAAATTAATGAAGTAAAGATGTCCATTCAAGACCTAAGAGATGACATGGAAATCATCAGGAAAGACCAGTCAGAAGGAAAAGAGATTCAAAATCAAGTAGCTAACCTACAGTCCCGACTAACTGAAGTAGAGGATCGAATCTCAGGAGATGAAGATTCCCTAGAATCTGTGGAGAAAGATAAAAACTCAATACAAATCCAGTCCAATCAACAAAACAGATCACTACAGGAGATTCAAGACACCATCAGGAAGCCCAATTTAAGGATAATAGGTATTGAGGAAAACTTGGAGGAAGAAGTTAATGGGATAGGCAACCTATTTAACAGAATATTCCACCCAGCAACAACAGAATACACATTCTTCTCCGTAACACATGAACATTTTCCAAAATAGATCACATCTTAGGGCACAAAGAAAATCTGTACCAATTCAGGAGTATCAAAACCATTCCCTGCATTCTCTCAGACTACAACGGAATAAAATTAGAGCTTAACTCAAACAGCCACCAGAGAAAATCCTACAATTCATGGAGACTAAACAACACACTGCTGAACCATCAGTGGGTCATTGAAGAAATAAAAACGGAAATTCAAATGTTTATGGAATTCAACCAAGATGAGGACACAAAGTAACAGCTCCTTTGGGACACAGCTAAGGTAGTACTCAGAGGAAAATTTATATCTCTAAGTGCATACACTAACAAATTGGAGAAACAAAACTCAATAATTTAAGGAAGCACCTTAATTTCCTTGAAAGAAAACAACAAGCCAAACCCCAAGTCAATAGACAGAAGCAAATAATTAAAATCAAATCAGAATAAAATCAATTAGAGATGAAAAACACCATCGAAAGAATCAACAAAATAAAGAGTTGGTTCTTTGAGAAAATCAACAAGATAGACAGACCCCTGGCAAACCTGACCAAAAAATGAAGGCAGTACACTCAAATAAACAGGATAAGAGATGAAACAGATAACATCACCACAGAAATAAACAAAATTCAGAAAATAATAAGGGTCTATTTTGCAAACCTTTATGCCAACAAATTCCAGAACTTGGAAGAAATGGATGATTTCCTAGAAAAAATTCATATCCCCAAAGTCAACCAGGAAGATTTAAACCTTCTAAACAGACCCATATCCAGTATTGAAATAGAAACGGCAATA
Organism: Perognathus longimembris pacificus; assembly: GCF_023159225.1. Lineage (NCBI taxonomy): Eukaryota > Metazoa > Chordata > Mammalia > Rodentia > Heteromyidae > Perognathus > Perognathus longimembris. The sequence continues at coordinate 56,783,812 of NC_063167.1, forward strand.
ACTGATCTCCCATCCAAGAAAAGCCCAGGTCCAGATGGATTCACTGCAGAATTCTACAAGGCCTTCAAAACAGAACTCACACCAATATTTCTCAAACTATTCAATGAAATTGAAAGAGAACATTCACTACCAGACACATTCTATGAAGCCAGTATAACCCTCATCCCAAAACCAGGCAGAGACTCATCACAGAAAGAGGATTATAGACCGATTTCCCTGATGAATATAGACACAAAAATTCTCAACAAAATTCTGGCCAATCAACTTCAACAGGTCATGAAAAATATCATCCACCACGATCAAACCGGATTCATCCCGGGGATACAAAGCTGGTTTAATGTGAGCAAGTCAATTAATGTAATCCACCACATCAACAGGAGCAAGGTAAAGAACCACATGGTTTTATCTGTGGATGCGGAAAAAGCGTTTGATAAAATCCAGCACCCATTTATGCTAAAAGTCCTGGAAAAACTGGAATTTCAGGGAACATTCCTGAATATAATCAAGGCAGTTTATAACAAACCAAGAGCAAACATAACTCTAAATGGTGAAAAACTAAAGCCATTCCCTTTAAAATCAGGAACAAGGCAGGGATGTCCACTCTCTCCCCTGCTCTTCAACATAGTACTAGAATTCCTAGCCCGAGCAATTAGGCAAGAAGAAAATATAAAGGATAAGATGATAATAGGATAAGATGAAGTTAAACTTTCTCTCTTCGCAGATTTCATGATCCTATACCTAAAGAATCCCATAGACACTATCCCCAAGCTACTAGACCTGATCCAAAACTTTGGCAAAGTTGCAGGATATAAAATAAACCCTCAAAAATCAACAGCCTTTCTCTATGCTAATGACCCGAAGACCGAGGCTGAAATCAGGAAAGCAACTCCTTTTGCAATAGCCCCCCAAAACATAAAATACCTAGGAATAACCTTATCCAAAGAAGTGAAAGACGTCTTTGATGAAAACTTCAAAAGCTTGAAAAACAAAATTAAGTCAGAACTAAGGAAATGGAAAAACCTCCCATGCTCCTGGATTGAGAGGATTACTATAATCAAAATGGCAATATTGCCAAAGGCTATCTACAAATTCAATGCAATACCCATTAATATCCCAACACCATTTTTTAATGAGATAGAGGAAGCAATCCAGAAATTCATATGGAACAATAAAAGACCTAGAATAGTAAAAACAATCCTAAGCAGCAAGAACAGTGCTGGAGGAATTACAATACCCAACTTCAAGCTGTATTATAAAGCTATAGTAATAAAAACAGCTTGGTATTGGCACCGGAACAGGCCTGAAGACCAATGGAACAGAATTGAAGACCCAGAAATGGACCCACAGAACTATGCCTACTTAATCTTTGATAAAGGAGCTAAAACAATAGAAAAAAGATAGCCTCTTTAACAAATGATGCTGGCAATACTGGCTCAACACATGCAACAAACTAAAACAAAATCAATTCCAAATGGATTAAAGACCTCGAAATCAAAACAGACACCCTGAAAACACTAAAGGAAGGAGTAGGAGATACACTTGGGCTCCTTGGCGCAGGACAGAACTTCCTTAACAAAGACCTAGGAAGGCTACAAATCAAAGAAAGGTTGGACAAATGGGACTGCATCAAACTGCAGAGCTTCTGCATGGCAAAGGACATAGCTCGCAAGATAAACAGAAAGCCCACAGACTGGGAGAAGATCTTTACAGGCCATTCAACGGACAAAGGCCTCATATCTAAAACATATGCAGAACTAAAAAAAATTACCTCCTTCCAAAACAAAACCACAAAGAACCAATATCCCCCTCATCAAGTGGGCTAAAGACTTACAAAGAGACTTTTCTGATGAGGAAATGAGAATGGCCAAGTGACGTATGAAAAAGTGCTCTACATCATTGGCCATAAAAGAAATGCAAATCAAAACAACATTGAGATTCCATCTCACCCCAGTAAGAATGTCATATATCAAGAAAACTAACAATAACAATTGTTGGAGGGGATGTGGCCAAAAGGGAACCCTACTTCATTGTTGGTGGGAATGTAACCGGTTCAGCCACTTTGGCAAGCAGTTTGGAGATTCCGCAGAAGGCTAAATATAGAACTCCCCTATGACCCAGCAGCCCCACTTTTGGGTATCTATCCAAAAGACCACAAACAAAATCACAGTAATGTCACCAGCACAACAATGTTCATCACAGCACAATTTGTCATAGCTAGAATCTGGAACCAACCCAGATGCCCCTCAGTAGACGAATGGATCAGGCAAATGTGGTACATATACACAATGGAATTTATGCCTCTATCAGAAAGAATGACATTGCCCCATTTGTAAGGAAATGGAAGGACTTGGAAAAAATCATACTAAGTGAAGTGAGCAAGACTCAAAGAAATATGGACTGTATGTTCTCCCTTATTGGGAAAAATTAGTACAGGTTTAGGCAAGTCACAGCAGAAGATCACAAGGGCCCAATAGCTATACCCTTATGAACACATAGACGATGCTAAATGAAATGAACTCCATGTTATGCAAACGATTGATATATCAGAGTGGTAACTACTATCAATGTCCCATGTGTATCTGTAGCTTCTATTATTGATGATGTTCTTGTATCACCTTTCTGTGGTTGTACCTACACTATTTCTGTAATCTTATCTGAATATATTGGAAACCATGTATACTGGTATTAGAACTTGGAAATTGAAAGGGAATACCAAAATCGAGAGACACAGGGTAAAAAAAGAGAAACAACTACAAAAGCAATACTTGAAAAACTGTTTGGTGTAAGTGAACTGAATACCTTGGGGGGGGGGGGAGATAGGGAAAGGGGGAGGAAGGTGGGGGGTATGAGGGACAAGGTAACAAACAGTACCAGAAATGCATCCAGTGCCTAACGTATGAGACTGTAACCTCTCTGTACATCAGTGTGCTAACAAAAATTTGAAAAAAAAAAATAGAACAAAAAAAAAAAAGAAAGAAAATATAGCCAAATGTTGGGACGGATCGGGGAGAAGGAGGAAAGGAGTACCATCAATCAAGATACATTGCATTTCTAAAGTATATGTTGAATGACAACTCTTTTAAATGATTTAAAGACACTAAAATATAAATAAAAACAACCTGTTTATGGAGTACAACATGAATATATATATATATATATATATATATATATTGAACTGCAACCAACACCACCAGCAAAAATAATACTACTATCGTTTTCCAACTTGAGAACTGTTGCCCAAATACATAGTTAGGAAAAAAGTACATATGCTTATATCAGGCCAAAATTATCCTTGAAAGGAAGACTGTGATTTGCTCTGCTTTTTGCCTGTGAGTAGATGGAATTGTAACTACATTCTTTCAGCAGTATTAGAAAGTTCAGAGTTTTATATTTCATTGTAGAAAGCAAGCACAAGAGAATTTTATAAATAGAAGCACCACTCAATCCTGTGTTTGCACAAAGAGTGTTGTATGATGTTTCTATAGTGAAACAACTCTGAAACTGTTCAAGGAAATACAGTAGGTTCAAATGGAGGCCTATGTTAAAGGAAATCCATTCTGCGTCAGTGTATAGAGGCATGCTAAAGTAGTTCTTAGGAAAAAAAAAAAGCAGAAGCAACAAGGTGTGTATCTTTCCACTATGTCCTTTTCTGTCCTTTAACATTGATGTGAAAAGCCTTACAGCAGAGACACCAGCTGGGGTCTTCCTCAGTTTATACTACAATTTACTCAGCATTGAAGAAAAAAAAAAAAAAACATGTGTTTTCATTTTTTTCCCTCTATAATCGCCGCCAGGTTTCAAATATATACAGTTTTCTGGCAAGGGATACATGGTAGATTTTAATTGAAACAGAGTAAATATTGGTTCCATAAAAATAAACATGAGCACATTAAAACTATATTAGCATTTGTCTCAGTTTGTACAGAGATGTGAAGTACTTTCTTCTTTAGAGTTTCACAAAGCACCTAGGGCTACAATATAAAACTTCAAGGTAACAGTAACCTTCTACAAACACTATGGCTCTGCAGGAGGGTTGTCCTCAAAGGGAAGGTTTGGAAGAGCACATAGATGAATAGGTTGCTGAAAGTCAATTGAGATGAAATTCTCCTTGATAAAGTGCTCCCACAGACTCTTCACAAACACTAGGTTCTGTTTTTCTAACTAATAAGAAATTTTATATTTAACATATAAATATAAGTATATTTAGTACCTTTACTTAGATAAATTTGTAATGCAGTAATAAAAGACATTCATTCTTAACTCTAAATAGTAATTCCTCACTCTTTTGCTACAAATTCTCTAGAGAAATAGGAGATAAATGTATCTCCATGATATCCTTACAGCTTGACTGTCTTATAAATGTTGTGCAGCAACATGACCTAAACTTTCAGGAAGAAATTTGAGAAAAGTCTGGCAATCAGCCCAACCATAGTGTCAGTGAAGAAAACCTGAAATTCAGAGACAGGAAACAGGATGGTAGTTGTCTTTCTTGTTGGCCCTGTGGGATAACTTTCCTCCACTGAAATCCATTTCAAGGGTGACAAACATCTCTAGATTTTAAATTTAATAATTTTAACCATGGAGTATCACATATAAAGCGCGATAAGATGACCTATCTCATGTCTCCTATTTTATCAGAAGATTAAGAGCCATTATGTTGCATAGGTATTGTTTTTTTTGTGTATGCATACATAAATGAGATCATTCTCTTAAGAAGGAATGTAAATAAATTGTGAATAGAACATGGGTTATAGATAAAAAATAGTAACATAAATAAAATAGAAAAGAAAACCCTAGCTTATTTCTTTCTTCTTGATGAAAGAATTGAACCTAAATTCCAGTGTCCAGTGTCCTCATAACTAAATCCTGGAAGATATACTTTGAAAGATTTGGATGTTAATCTGAAACTAATTCAAGCCTTTTGAGTTCAAAAATTGGATTGGAAATCTTTTAAGAGCAGACTTTCTCATGAGATTGCCATTACTTCTATTCTTACTGATAAGCCACAGGTATCAGAGAAACAGTCATTTGTGTGCTATCTTTGGATCCTTCACTACAAGAGAAGAGGTACAGAAAGAAAAGATGGGGTTTGCTTTGATTCAAGTTTCAGAGGAAAGATTCAATCAATTCGAATTTTGTCTGAAGCCACTCTACTATAATAGCTTAGTCTTTATTAGGCTCTATGATGTTACCTTCAGTGTAATATGCCAACTTCAAGAGAAGGTGTTGATCTGCATGTGGTCAAGTTCCAGCACTATTTCTGACATATGAAATTGACCTTAGAAAAGTAGTTCCTTTACTTTTACCCTGATTTCCTTATCTTTACAAGGAGGGAGGTAGAAAAATACATTCTATAATGAGATTTGAGTTTCTTCTTTGAGGTTGACCTTTATATACATACTATTATTTTTTTAATCCTTAAGTGAACTTATAATCATATGGATTGTGAGACTTGCCTTTCATGTTTCAAATAAAGTTAACTTGTTCAAACTAGGTATACGTTAATGAATTTAATTGAACTGTATGTGGACTTTTGGCTTCAGGTGAAAATTGTCAAGCACATTTATGACATATATGAACTTTTCTCATGAATATATATATATGCATTCAGATGTATATATTTATGTATATGTATATATATGTGTATATATGTACATATATATGTACATATATACACATATATATTTGTTTTCATTGTCTTTTCAACTTTCCCAAATGTGGCTCTGTTAGTGACAACTACGAGCTTTCCCAGTTGTGAAATAAACTTATTGCTCGTGAAATAAATTTGAAATACGTGAATGTAAAATGAATTTGTAGGCTGAATTGTGTCATTGGACTGTGTTCTCCAATTTATGTCCTGACGCCAAACCTATTAAAAATTAAAATAACAAGGAATTTGTACTTAATTTTTTATTCTTCAGCAGAAAAGCAGCTAAAGTAAAAGGAAGGAAGGAAGGAAGGAACAAATGAATGAATGAATGAAGGAATCAGCACAGCTTTACTTTAGCACTGTCAAGTCCACTTAAATATACAGTTAATTGGATTTAATCAGCCTTCTTAAAAATTTTTGATAGCCTTTAAATTGCAAAAATCGAAAATCACATGTGTTTCTGATTCTGTAATAAGAATGGCTAGCTTACCTAATCAATTTCTACACTAAATCCTGTAAATAACAATATTAGTAAGAAAATGTCTCTTGGAAAAGCTGCCCTCCATGTCACAGCACAACATGCTTTGAGACAACATAGACAAAAATAACCAGCTTTTGGAGAATTCACATTTATTAAGTAGGAGATAGCAGGGTTGTAGGTCCTTTGTTTGAAAATAATGCAGATTTATAGGTTACTTCCTTAGTATTTTCTTTATGAAAAATCAAACTTAGAAGGTATTCATCTTTTAAGCCCTGTTCCTGTTTTATTTCAAAAGCTATTTTGCTCCTCTAGCCTGGTGTTTCACAGATGTAACTCAAAATAGAGTACAGGGTTGTTCTTCTTAAGATTAAGATCTAAGACATTGACATCCACTATAATGTTTAGGAAGCAATACATACTTTTGTAAATGCCAAGTGCTTATGGGAAAGAACTGTAGCTATGTGCTAAGTACAATGACTATATCAAAAGAAGGTGAGGCATTTTCTTCACCATATTGTATATTTTGTCTATATTGAAACAAAATAAGAAAACAAGGTCATCTGTTCCTAATTGCTGTCATTGTGCATTTTCTGTTGCTCATATTATTTTGATTAAGCCTCATAGCTAGCTGACTTCATTCATCATTTCCATAGAAGAAATAATCAGATATCAAATGTGGGATGTTTGGTCTGGTTATGTCAATCCCATTGATTACACATTGAGATCACCATGTGGTCCAAGCCATTTGTCATGCTATTATCAGTTAAACATAGATTTACTACAAAGGGCTGAAAGCATAGCAAGGAGTGAGTACATGCGTGCATGTGCGCACATACAAACACACACATTTGTTGTTGAAAAATACATTGTGCTAGGTCAGAAGATTCATGAATCTAAACACAGAATGAAAATTACAGTTTAGAGACAATTAAATAGATCTGAACATATTTATTCTTTTGCTACTTTTATGAAAATCTCACTGAATATCTGATATGTGCTTGATATGTTCTAAGTTCTAAGTTTCGGATCAGAAAATGAAGGGAAATTAGCTTCAATCCCCACATATATGGAAGTCATATTTCAGTGTAACCAATTAGCCAGATATTTAAGTAGCAGGTGCAGTATTTTAAAAACAATGAGATGTACAATATAATAATAAATAGAAATTTAAACAAAAGGGCTAACCATTAGAACATCAGATGAGACAAATAGGGAAGACTTCAATTAGAAAACATCATCTATACTTGCAAAACTGTTTGGTGTAAATCAACTGAACAACTCTTGGAAGGAAAGGGAAAGGGGGAGTGGGGAGGGGGAATGAGGGAGGAGGCAACAAATGGTACAAGGAATGTATCCAATGCCTAATGTATGAAACTGTAACTTCTCTGTACAACAGTTTGACAATAAAAGTTTTTTTTTAAATAAAGAAGACATCATCTATTATATATGAGCTCAAATTACTAACTTTAAACAACATAAATTTATTCCTATGGTTCTAGATGTCAGAAGTCAAAAAAAAAAATCAATGTAGCAGATTCTTCCCTAATCTATGTGGAGGAATTGATCTCTCTGTTCTTGCCTCGCCTTCTTAAGCTGCCTGAGCCCTTGGCTCATGACGCCTCACTCACAGAACTCCAACTTCATCCTACCATTTCTGGGTCCTCTTTCTGATAAGGTCTTTTATGATTAGATCAGCTCCACATGCATACTACAGAATAATCTGTCAATTTCAAGATTCTCAATCACATGTAAATCAAAGCCTTCAGTTTCTAACATTATGATGTCAATATCATTTTAAATTTTCTTATTCAACCTATGACAAGAGGCAAAATTTGATAAAAGACCTACATCCATGAGAATCTAGGCAGTGAATATTTCTAGGGGAAGCACAAATAAAAATAAGAATATGAAATAACAAAGTTACTGGATAAGAGTACCCCTGTTATGTTGAAGAAACAAAAATCTAGCCAGTGAGGATTGTAGTGAGGTCATAGAGGTGTTCATTTTATCCCATGAGATATAGACCAAGACAAGATGGGGAGCAAGTCACATAGGAACGCTTCACCTATGAGGTAGGAACACATTAAATGGCTACAATGGAAAGTGGCATTAATTATCATTCAAAGAAATTTTTTCCATTTTTTCCTTCATTGGTAATAATTAGTATATGTCTAGGATGGTCCTAGCAGAAGATCACAAAAGCTCAATGTAATATGTACATAGGAACACATGCTCATATAAGTTGATGCTAAGTGCAATAAACTCCAACATATGGAAACAAGTAGATTTTCACTGCTGTTGTTTTTTTTCTTAAAAAAATTTAAGTTAATAAAATTTAATTTACATTTCTTGTCAAACTTGTTACCTCTTCCCTCATTTCTCACCCACCTTCCACCCTTCGACCCCCCCATTGTACAGTTTACAACATATTGTCTTGTGTCACTGTTGAATTGGTTTGCTCTTTATCCTTTCTCTCACCATTTTGATGTTCCTTTTCCCTTCCCTAATTCAGATAAACCAAAATCAAATGCAGTGACAACAGAAGATAATCCATAGGGAAGAACAATGCAAAAAACATAAAAATAATTTCATGTAGTACATTAAACATAACAACAACAATGAAAAAACGCTTGTGTCCCTCTCTTGGAGTTCGTCTTGATTAGCATCATCTTATGTGATCATATGTACATAGTCATTGAATTATTGTGATCTTCTGCTAGGACTATCCTAGACATATACTAATTATTACCAATGAGAGAAAACATAGAGTCAATATTTCTTTTAGTCTGGGTCACTTCACTTAATATGATTTTTTCCAAGCCTTTCCATTTTCTTACTAATGTGGCAATGTCATTCTTTCTAAAAGAAGCATAGATTTTCATTGTTCATATATACCACATTTTCTTGATCCATTCATCTACTGAGGGACATCTGGATTGGTTATATATTTTAGCTATTGTAAATAATGCTGCACTGAACATGGTTGTTCTGATAGCTTTAACATGGCCTTGTTTGTGGTTCTTTGAGTAAATGCCTAGAAGTGGGGTTGCTGCGTCACAGGGGAACTCTATGTTTAGCCTTTTGATGAACTTTCATATTGCTTTTCAGAATGGTTGAACAAGTTTGTTGTTGTTATTTATTTATTTATTTTTGGCCAGTCCTGGGGCTTGGACTCAGGGCCTGAGCACTGTCCCTGGCTTCTTTTTGCTCAAGGCTAGCACTCTGCCACTTGAGCCACAGCACCACTTCTGGCTATTTTCTGTATATGTGGTGCTGGAGAATTGAACCCAGGGCCTCAGGTATATGAGGCAAGCACTCTTGCCACTAAGACCATATCCCCAGCCTGTTGTTATTTTTAATGATCTCTTTTTGCTTTATTATGGTAGTATTGAAAGAATATTTGATATGAATGACATAATTTATAAGTTGTTTGAGAGAACAAAGAAGATATGGAGAAAGGTAAATGGTGATTGGTAGTATTAAAACCCTATATGTGTCATCACTGAAGTGATTGTCATTTAAGGTTTTTTGCATGCTCTGCCTTTGTTCTTCTGACTTTAGCTGGCAGCATTGGTGTAGGTACAAAGCGGTAGAATCAGACCTAGGAGAATGTTGAACATCCAAAAAAAATAAGACTAAATAAAATTACAACGAAAAATAAACCAAGAAATACAAGAAAATATTTCACAGAAAAAATATTTTATAGATATCCAGTAAGCCTTAAAAATTTTCTCAATTGTTAGTAAATTACAACCTCAGTGACCAACATTAAATGTTGGACCAGATACATAAAATTATATACCATCATTAAAATACTGTTTCTATTGTTTTTAATGTTTCACATTCAATTACTGCCTCATTCAGTCATCATACTTCTAGGTAATTTTACCCAAGTAAAATAGAAACATGAACAGACTTGGATTAAAAATGCTTCTAGAAGTTTCTAAAATCAAAGCAAAACATACCAATTAACACTGTAAAAGAAAAATGAAAATGATAGGATAGATGAACACTGGAACTCTATATATGAAAAATGTATGTATTCATGGACCTATGAAAATACATCCATTAAGGCCAACAAAAGACAATTCATGAAAACATTGCAAGTGAAAGACAGACACATGAAAATACCTTGGTAAGTTCTACAATATAATTTTGAAAACAAGCTAAATTAATTTCAAATGGTATTCCATGGATGTCAAAGGACCACAGGGTATCTCCAGAGGAGACAGACATATTTTGTAGATGAGTGAGCCAATGGTTATAAAGCAGAAACATTAACATTTGTTCAACTCATCAAGTATTAGTCATTTTTAATACTTCAGAGCATTCAAGAATGAACAGTTTTATATCTGTTATTTAGTCCACAGTAGTGAGAGGAAATCCTGCATTTCTGTTTTAAAAAGACAAAAGTATCGTTGTTTTCTTTAGAGCCATTTGTAATTCTTGAATTTGAGTAATTTTGGCTAATGGTCAGCTTTGTTTAATATCTTAGGACATTTGTACAAACAACACAGTAAATTTATTAACAAGATTTCTATTAACTTGAAGCAGATTGGCTTTTAAAGAAAATATGTCCTTTGTTTCTAAAAAATGTTTAATGGAAATTTTCCATTTTTAGAAATTTGTTTCTTATCCTCTCTTGGTGGCTAATGAGCTTTAATTAAGTTTAATTGCAAAGTTTATCATAATGACAGAAGAATATTCTCATATGTTCTTTATCTCCATATTCCACTCTCATTCCCTCAGGAATAAGTAAAACTGCTTTAAAGGAAATAATGTGGAGGCAGAAAAAAATCACTAAACAAGAAGTCATATTTTATAGCATATAGCTATATATTTATTCAATATTAAATTAAATTTTTTAAATAAATTAAATATTTAAATGTCACTATTTATTAAACATGCTTATACAATAAGTTAAGGTGTCTTTAGTGACTTGGTATAATAGTGAGCAATATTTTTTTTTCATTCATAACTATCCTTGCTTTGTTTTTGGTAGTGCTAGGGTCTAGAATTCAGAGGTGTACCTTAGGTAAGCACATTCTCTGCTGATAAGCTAAGTCCAGAGTCAAAAGTGGGTATGAAAAAGGTCATATTTTACACATAAGTTTTTCTTTCATTCTTGTTCTCACTGATTTTTCCATACTAGAGTTTGAACTCAGGGCCTCCTATTTGCTAGGCAGGTAGAGTACCTCTGAACCTTTCACCCAGTCCCATACCATGAGTATCCCTTAAGAACTATTTTCCTCGTCTTTGGTTTAGATTCTTGAACTTTCTATGTGATGCTTACAATGAGTGATTTAATTTATGAGTTTTGTTCTTCTCATCAATCAGTCTTTAAGGGGAATGGGTATGGGTTAGCAACAAGACTTCCCACACTTCTCAGTATATTAGATACCTTGTTTCCATTGCTTTTATTTTATAATTCGTTTCCATTTTTTATACATTGAACTTTATTTTTCTTTAGAAAAAAATAAGATCATGCTCATGTGGAAATTCTTTTATGCTATGTATTGTTATTTGTATGTGTGTTTCACTTTAAACTCTTAGATTGAATATATAAATGTAGCTTAATCTAAAAGTATTTCTTTAGTAACTTGGAAAAATACTCTAAAAAGATATCTATTTCAGAGTATATTTGTCATATTGCACTATACATGATGTGATTTAACAGTGAAATAAATGTTAATGTGAATAATAAAAAATTAGGGTTTGGGATTTTCTTCATAAGCAAACAATTGATCTTTTATATATAATGAAGTGAATTTAGATTTATAGGCACAATAAGGTCTATAAAATGATACTTTATAAGAATATCATTAATAGGACTCTTTGGAACAGAGAGCAAATTCAAGGAGAAATCTCACAAGACCTGAGGTAAGGTAACCTAAGGAAAAAAATTGTACTTTGTCCTTAAACACAATAAGAATTTTAAAAATAAATACATGGTGTTGTTGCTTTTGATTGTGTTATTCAGTATGCTATAGAACTAACTAAAATATCTGCTCTTTTCTGTAAAGCCAAAGCAAAGAGATATAGAACTTTATCACTCAGTGGACCTAATTCCAGCATGACTTTAAGATCAGAAAAGCATTTCATTAAAAAGAAAAAAAAACCTGAGAGAACCTAACAGTAAAACAGGTCACTCTGTTACCTAGTGTTTGAACAATAAAACCAGTTTTAAAAGGATACATTTTTCTTCTTTATTTTTACAGGAATATAGAACTCTTTTGGGGGGAGCTGATAATAGTACATTTTGTAGACTCGGCAGAAAATCTCGGCTAACTCATCTCAATAGCTTTGGTCATTGGGGTGCTAATACATTAATAATAATACATTAAAAGCATATATATCTATGTTTATGTGTATATACATATGTGTGTGCGTGTTTGTATGTGTGTGCAATTTTTTCTTTTTGGATGCTACAGATGAATTTTGCCTCGATAGTGCTAAGTTCACTTTAAGTAATTAAAAATATTCAGTATAGGGGCTGGGGATATGGCCTAGTGGCAAGAGTGCTTGCCTCCTATACATGAGGCCCTGGATTCGATTCCCCAGCACCACATATACAGAAAATGGCCAGAAGTGGCGCTGTGGCTAAAGTGGCAGAGTGATAGCCTTGAGCAAGAAGAAGCCAGGGACAGTGCTCAGGCCCTGAGTCCAAGCCCCAGGACTGGCCAAAAAAAAAATAAAAAAATGTTCAGTATAATTTATAGCAAACACAATAAAATCCTTTCAGTTTTATGACTGAATTTATGCTTTAATTCTATGGTGGCCACTGATACATGGATCCCAACTACTGCTCTTGGTCCTTGTCCAGATGAAGTTATGGAAAGAAGACTGCTACCCACTGAGTAGAGAGCAGTGTCTCTGGTCACTATGAGTATCAGACTTCTGGCTGACTGTCACAACTTCTCTGTGGAATATTGACATGCTTCCTGAGACACTTGCAGCCTTTGTGTGAGACTACATAACCTACAAGTTTCCATCTGTTGGAAATCACAAGTAAGCACAGAGCATAAGATACAATATATTACTGAAGTTGTACAAGCCTGTAATGTGCAGACTCTACCCTGTCTCACATCTCAAAAATAGCATATCTAGGTCACAAAAATTAGCAAAACTAGCTGTGAATGGTGGATCACCTCGTTTCAAAAATCAAATAAATGGATGCATACATTCGTACATGAGCATGCCAAATAAACATTCAACCAAAAGTTCTTTTATATTCTCTTTTGTTGACACTTATACTACTTGTTTTCTTGTATCAACCAGCATTACTATAGCTCCACAGTGTACTAAACACTCACCTGAATTGTTTTAGCAATATTGGAAAGAATCTTGTCTTAGCACTCCTTAAAGGTTCAAATAATCATTTATCTTTCCTATTCTGTCTAACATCATCATGCCTAAGGAAAACTTCTAGTCAAAGTGAGATACAGATGTCTTCTCAAGGATTTTCTGTTTCTCATGGATTATCACCTTGGTTCATTGCAGGCCCTCTGTGACTGAGCTCTGTGTAGAATGGTACTCATGTAAGCATCTCATCCCAAGAAAGATCATTCACAAGTCACAAGAACTGGATATATTCCTAACAAGTGTGTCACTCAGGGTCTCCTTTGTTACTTTTCCAAGCTCCTACTTCCTCATAAAAGAAGGTACTGTTTAAATATCTTGTTCCTAATTTTTACATCAATTAATGAATGCATGTTAGGGTCTGTTTCTCTTTATATGCAAAAGGAGGTCTAAAAAATTTATTAAATTTTTGTTCACAAACATTTCTCTTCTGATTTTTTTAAACAAATACACATTCCTATTTAAATTTGGTCTTGAGTAATCATGACCCTTTAGTGGATAGCTGTCCTTGCGCATAGCTTTTCTCTTTGTAGTGATGATCTTACTAGACCCAGGGGACAAACCAGTGATTCTTTCTCTTTTTTTTTTGTCAATTTATTTTTTTTCTTCTTTATTGTCAAAGTGAAGTATAGAGGGGTTATAGTTTCATATTTAAGGCAAGTACATTTCTTACCCAACTTGTTACTCCCCCCCTTGTTTTCCCCCCACCTCTCCCCTCCCCATTAGGGGAATTAGAAACACACTTATCAGATTTACAGAAAATGTACATGTTATCTATAGCATACAATTCTGAGTTATGTGATCCTAAAAACTCCAAAGGCTTTACGTATCTTCAAATAATAAAAAATATTTTTGTATCTTTCTATGCATGTTAAAACTAGGTAGTGGAAAAGAAAATCCTGCTCATGAAATACTAGTGTTGCTTATGCTTATATCCTCATCTTACTTTCCCTATCCCAAACATTTCTTTCCTTGGATTTTCCTTTGAACTGATTATCACACCTCACCAGTTCTTCACTAATGAGTTCCATGAAATCAGTATTTTCTTTCCAGATTATCACAGTTTAGATATTTTGTTGCAACACTGGAGAATGTCCTAATGCAAACAATGACTTGGAGGAAGGAACTAAAATTTTAGGAAAAACAAATCTCACTTTAAAAATATTCCTTTCATCTACTTTTTTTTCTTTGCTTTCTTTCTGTCTTATGAAGTAAAGCGAATGAGTTAGATATTTCAATAGGATGGATGGTATGCACATAGGTAGATTGCTTTTTAACAATAATAGGATAATGTATTTGGACTAAAAAGACTATTTTCCAGTGATATAAAATTAAATACTTTTTCCTTATCACACATATGACTGTGCTCTGATGAGGAGTTTTGCTTAAAGAAAAATCTCATCATGAAATCCAGTGACAGAGTACAGAGAATGATTTGATCACTTGTTCTGTGTAGACAGGAAAGGAGTAAGTTTGAAAGTAACCATGGTTCAGGACTGCCAATAATGGGTTCACTCACCATTTCCTGGGCTGACAGGTGAATTAAATTGAAAGATATGCCTGCCAGGTGTTTTGGAGACTTTGTTCTCACTCCATTATATGCTCTGAACTTTATGTTGTGTCATTGTGATAAAATAAGGAATTGCAGCGTTAGGAGTTAGCCTTTAGCTCAGAAATTTAAACTATTTCCTACTGGATTGTAACACTCTATGTATTTTCTAACAATACAGAAGGATAAAAACCATTACAGGGTAGACACATTCAATAATTTCTATTACAGTGGACATGACCCATTACTTTGATGGTAGCATTTATTTTGTTTCCTCTTCAGATTTAATTTTATGGGCATTGTAAAATGACAATTGTGCCATTACACTTACAAAAGCAGAAGTCCTCAAGCTGTGTCCAGACAAGAAAAGACAAGAACTGATGAAATATGTGGATTATTTTACATCACACATTGTGACATTTGTACTCATATAATTAAATTCCAAAGCTCTGGCTTTGGGATAATAGCAGTGAAATAAAAAAATAGTAATTATTCTCATAAATATTAAATTGGAAAAATTGTAAAAGTTACTCAAACCTTAAGTGAAATTGAAAATTCCAAATTACATAAAACATTTATTGCTAAAAATCCAAGCAAGTACCAGCAAACCCATGCTCATTGCAGCATCATTTACCATAGCTGAAATACGGAACAAACACAGGTGCTACTCAGTAGATGAATGGTCCAAGAGAATGTGGTATATATACACGGTGCAATTCTATACTTCAATTAGAAAGAATGACATTGCCACATTCATAAGAAAATGGAAAAGCTTGGGGAAAAATCATACTAAGTGCAGTGAGCCATAACCAAACAAACATAGACTCTATGTTCCCTTATTGGTAATAATTAGTATATATCTAGGGTAGTTCATATCAGAGGATCACAATACTTCAATGACTATGTATATATGATCATAAAAGATGGTGCTAAGTGAAATAAACTCCAAGATATGGACAAAGGTGGCTCTCATTGTTGTTATTTTTAATGTATTATGTGAAATAATTACTTCATTTTCATTTCTTTATTGTTAAAATGATGTACAGAGGGGTTGCAGTTTCATAACTAAGGCAGTGAGTACATTTCTTATACAACTTGTTACCTCCTTCCTTTTACTACCACTGCTTCCCCCCTCCCCATCTCCCTATCCCCTCATGAGTTGCACAGTTGATTTACATCATATAGTTTTGTAAGTATTGTTGTTGCATTGGTTTTTATTTTTATCATTTCTCTCTCGATTTTGGTATTCCTTTTCCCTTCTCTAGTTCCTATACATGTATATACAATATCCAGGGTACTAAAATCACTTACAGTGATATCAGGTAAAACCATGAGAAAGAAAGACAAACAGAAAAGGGCATAAATTCAAAGGGTATGTTTAAAATAACAATAACAATGATATGCCACTTGCTTCCATAACATGGAGTTCATTTCACTTAGCATCATCTTATGAGTTCATATGGACACAGCTATTGAGCTATTGTGATCTTTTGCTAGGACTATCCTAGACATGTATTAATTATTCCCAATAAGCAAAATCATAGAGTCTATGTTTTTTTGTGCCCAGCTTATTTCACTTAGTATTATTCTTTCCAAGTCCTTCCATTTCCTTACAAATGGGACAATGCCATTCTTTTTGATAGATGTATAGAATTCCATTGTATATATGTACCATATTTTCTTGATCCACTCATCTACTGAGGGGTATCTGGGTTGGTTCCATATTTTAGCAATGACAAATTGTGCTGTGATGACTGGTGGCTTTAGTGTGATCTTGTTTGCAATCGTTTGGGTAGATGCCCAAAAGTGGGGCTGTAGAATGAACTGTTCTAGAGGAATTTCAATATCAAACTTTAAGCTGTATTACAAAGCTATAGTAATAAAAACAGCTTGGTATTGGCACCAGAACAGGCCTGAGGACCAATGGAATAGAAGTAAAGCCCCAGAAAAGAACCTGCAGACCTTTTGCTACTTAATCTTTGATAAAGGAGCTGAAAAACAGGATAAGAGAAATACAGCCTCTTCAACAAATGGTTATGGGAAAACTGGTTCAATACCTGTAACAAACTTAAACTAGATCCTATATATCACACTGCACCAGAATCAATTCCAAATGGATCAAAGACTTTGAGGTAAAATCAGATACCCTGAAAACATTTCAAGAAGGAATAAGAGAAGCACTTGGGCTCCTTGGCACAAGATGAAACTTTCTTAATAAAGACCCAGAAACAAAACAAATCAAAGAAAGGTTGGACAAATGTGATTGCATAAAACTGCAGAGCTTCTGCATGGCAAAGGACATAGCTTGCAAGATAAATAGCCCACAGATTGGGAGAACATCTTTACCAGCCATACAACAAATAAAGGCCTCATAACTAAAATATATGTAGAACTAAAAAATAAAATTCCTCCAAAACAAATCCTCAAAGAACCAACTGCCCCCTCAACAAATGGGTTAAAGGCCTAAAAATAGATTTCTCTAAAGAGGAAATGAGGATGGCCAAGAGATACATAAAGAAGTGCTCTGCATCACCTACCATAAAAGAAATGCAAATCAAAACAACACTGAGATTTCACCTCACCCCAGAAAGTATGTCCATTATCAAGAAAACTAAGAATAACAGATACTGGAGGGGACACGGCCAAAGGAACCCTATTACACTGTTGGTGGGAGTGTAAACTTATTTATTTTTTCTTGCATTGTTCTTTCCTATTGTTTATCACCTGTATATTACTGTATTTGATTTTGGTGCCCCAGATATTCTATATACATTTATCTGAATTAGGGAGGGGAAACATCAAAATGGTCAGACAAAGGATAAAAGTTGAACCAATTCAATGGCAATACTTACAATGTTCATCAAAGAAATGGGTATTTGGTTCCCTTTCCTTGATGATTCCCTGTCTGATTTTGGGATTTCCTGGCTTCCTAGAATGTGTTTAGTAATGAACTTTCATTTTCAATTTCATTAAGGAGTTTGAGGAGTAAGTGTGTAAGTTCTGCTTTGAAGGCCTGATAGAATCCCACTGTGACTACATATGGACCTGGCCTTTTCTTGGATGAGAGATCTCTTATTGCTGATTTTACTTCATTACTTGACATGGGACTGTTTAGTAGGTTTAAATCTGCTTGGCTAAGTTTGCACATATCAATATTTGCTAGGAATTCATCCATTTCTTCCAGATTCTCAAATTTTTTAGCCTCGGTTTGCAAAATATTCCCTTACAGTATTGTGAATGTTGGGTGTTTCTGTCATGATGTTTCCAGTATTGTCTCTGATTTTGTTTAGTTCAGTGTACTTTCTTCTTTTTTTAAATTATTTCCTTCTCTGTATTGCCTTGGGGTTTGACTTGTTGCTGTTTTCTGAGTAGCTTCAGGTGCATCATTAAATTGTTGGATTGAGATTTCTCCAATTTGTTGATGTAGGTGATCGGAGCTATAAATTTTCCTCTGAGAACTGCCTTTACTGTTTCTCAAAGGAGCTCGTATTTTTGTGTGCTCGTTTTGGTTAAATATGATAAAGATTTGAATTTCTCTTCTGACTTTTTCAGTGACCCACTGGTGATTCAACAATGTGTTGTTCAGTCTCCAGGAGTTGCAGGATTTTCTATGGTGGCGGTTAGTGTTGTGCTATAATTTTATTCCATGTGGTCTGAGAGAATGAAGGGAACAATTTCAATATTTCTGAATTTGTACAGGTTTGATTTGTGTCCTAAAATGTGATCTATTTTGGAGAATGTTCCACACGCTGCCAAGAAGAATGTATATTCTGGTGTTGCCGGGTGAAATATTCTGTAGATAGATGTTGGTTAAGTCTAGTTGATCTATGCAATTGTTTAGTTCTGATGTGTCTTTGCAGAGTTTTTTGCATGTTGATCCATCCAGAGACAACAGGGTGTGTTAGTCTGCAATGATCAATGTGTTTGGATCCATGTGTAATTTAGGAATCATTAGTGTTTGTTTGATGAAGTTGGGTGCTCCATCACTTGGTGTATAGATATTTAGTATGGTTATGTCCTCCTGTAGGAGAGACCCCCTTTATTAGTATGTAATAAACTTCTTTGTCTCTTCTTTCTAATTTTAATTTGAAGTCCATTTTATGTGATACTAAGATTGCAACTCCAGCCTGTTCATGGGGCCCCTTTGCTTGATAGATTTTATTTGAGGCTTTCACTTTTAGAATATGTTTGCTTTTGTGGGAAAAGTGTGTCTCTTAAAGACAGCAGAAAGATGAATCTTGCTATTTGGTCCAACTTCTCAGTTTATGTCATTTAATTGGAGAGTTAAGTCCGTTAATATTGAGAGTTAGGAGTGAAAAGTGTTTATTCATTCCTGTCATAATATCTATCTTTTTACGGGCTTTGCCTTGTCAATTCTTGCTCTAATAACCTGGTTTCCTATTTAGGGTCCACTTCTTTGCTAGTATCATGTTCCTGTTGGTTTTCAATATGTAGAACATCTTTGAGAATTTTCCATAATGCTGTTTGTGTGGAGATATATTGTTTCAGTTTTTCCTTGCTGTGGAAGGTTTTTATTTGACCCTCACCTATGAATGAGAGCTTAGCTGGGTACAGTATTGTTGGTTGGTAGTTATTTTTCTTTAGGATGTGGCATACCCCGTTCTGGGCTCTCCTTGCTTTCATGGTCTCTGCTGAGAAATCTGGAGTAATTCTGGTACGTTTTCCTTTATATGTGATTGTTCTTTTCTCCCTGGTAGCTTTAAAGTTCATTTCCCCGCTCTTTATTGATCCTGTATGAATTATAAAAAAAAATGTGTGAGTGGGATGTCCAATTCTTGTGTGATATGTGTGGCATTCTAAAAGCTTCTTGTATCTGGATGGGCCTATTCTTCTGGATATTTGGAAAGTTGTCTGCTACTATTCTGTGAAACAAATTATCTATTCCATTAACTTCCTTCTCTAGGTTCTCCTCAGTATCTATTAGCCTCAAATTGGGTTTCCTGATTGTATTTTGGAGCTCCTGAAGTGATCTGTTTTCCTTTTTGAAAGGTGTTGAATTTTCTCCTAAAGTCTATATTCAATTCCAGAGATTCAGTCCTGTAATTGTACCGATATTAGAGATTCAAACTGTTAGGTACTTATTCCCTTTTCTACCTCTAGGTTTTTGTTGGGGAAGGGGTATTGTGATTCAGGAGTTGGACTATATATACTCATAAGCAGTAAACAATTCTGTCCTTTTGTTTAAGTCAATCTGGACTGAAAGGGTTACTTAATGTACACCTTTGACACAATCACATGGATCCTAATACAATCTAGATAGACAACTGACAAATAGGGATCAGTCGAGTATGGAGATCCAAGAAGGAGTGAAGGACCAGAAACTAAAAAGTATAAGGGGAAAAGTAAGAGAAAGAAATGAGTAAAAAAAAGAAATGAGTAAAGAAAGGCATAAAGAAATGAGGGGATTGAAAGGAGTAGAAAATAATAATTAAGATCTAAATTCAAAGAACGGAAACAGAAGAAACAATAAGAATAAAATGAATAAAAATAAAAGAGATATAAAATTTTAAAAAGAATAAAGTATAAAAGAATAATACTAAAATTGAGGGTACTGATCTTGAGAGATAGAGGTTGTTGTAATCAGCATCTGGATTTTTTTATGTGCGCAATGAAGGGAGAGTCCTATTAAAGGCGATTGGCTATGTATCTGGGGATAAAGTGGAAAAAGGGGAACAGTTAAAAATAAAGAAAAGAAGAAAACACACACACAAAATCCAAAACAACAACAACAAAAAAGAAAAACAAACATAAAAAAGGCTCTTGTGATCCTCTGCTATGACTAGCCTAAACCTGGGCTAATTATTCCCTATGAGGGAAACCATAGCTATGCCCCATATGAACGCATAAGATTATGCTAAGTGAAATGAACTCCATGTTATGGAAACAACTGTTATATCACTGTTGTAATTACATTCAACATGCCCTGTCAAACCATAGCTTCTTTTGTTGATCATAATCCTCTTATATCCCTTCCTGTGGTTGTACTTGTGCTATCACTGTATGTCATCTGAATACACTGGATACTGTATATACTGGTATTAGAACTAGGGAAGTGAAAGGAGATATCAAAATTAAGAGACAAAGGATAAAAAGACAAATGACTCCAAAAGCAATCCTTGGAAAACCATTTGGTGTAAACCAACTGAACAACTCATGGGGGGAGAGAGAAAAGGGAAAGGGGGAGGGGAAATGAGGGAGGAGGTAACAAACAGTACAAGAAATGTACCCAAGGCCTAATGTATGATATTGTAACCTCTCTGTACATCAATTTGACAATAAAATAAAAACTAAATAAACAACAAAAAAAGGTAGGGGGAACAGGAAGAAAATAAAAAAGGTAATGAAAAATTTAGAAAATGGTTAAAAATTAAAAATAGGAAAAAAATAATTCTTGAATGCCAGAGGGTCTGTGTTGTGAGAAGGTGGGACAGTGGCAGGAGAGAATAGGCGGCCTTTGTCTGAGGCCTCAGTGGGACGGATTCTTCTTTGAGGTCTTGGCTGTGACACCAGTGGCAGCAATGGTGGGTGCAGTGGGCTGGAACTCACAGCAGTGGGCTTGGAGTCGGTTGTTGTTGCCCAATTGGCCCGCTCTGTGGTGGGATATCCCCCTGCCCCCTTATAATTGCGGTGGTGTGTGGCTGAAGCAGCAAGTGCGCTGGCAGAAGAAGCAGCCCTAGTGGCCTGAGTCGTTGTGGTGGGGTCTTGCCTTCGGTGCTGATGTCGGCATCTGCTAAGGGTGTCTGTGCCAGACAGAGAGAGTGATGGCAGGAAGAGTGACCCTGGCTCTGGGCTTCTCTTTTTATGCTCTGCCTTTTAACTTTTTTCTTTTTAAAATAATCTTTGTGTCGTTGTTCAATGGAGTTTCAATTCAACATGTCAGTTTGTGACTATAATGAATCTTGGTCAACATCACTCCTTTTAGCATTCTCCCCCCATCTCTCCCCACCCGGCTTTCTTAATGAGTGTTCATTGAGCCCTGCAAAGAGTTACATTTTACTTTCACCCTAAGTCCCCAGGCATTACCTCTCAGAAACTGCTCTTTGTTAGTTCATAGTGATAGGCTACTGTATCTGCCTTTAGATATGTGTTTTCTGGAGCAGTTAAGTATCATATCCATATAAGAACAGATTTGATGGATGGTTTTACAAAGAAAGTATTTATTTCCCACTCAGAGCAAAGGCCAAACGTTACTTTCAGTGTTGTCTTCCTTTTACGGGATGCTTTGCTTCTTTGGACACAGAAAATCTGGTGAAGCCTTTAATGTCGGAAATGCATGCCTGAATTGATTCCAACTCCCTAAATCACAGAAGTCAAATACTGAGCTCCAATACAACCATAGATTCTTGATTACTAAGATCAGTCCAGCTGTCAGAGTAATGGTATCAGTTAGTATTGAAGTTTCACTATGATTTTGGCCTTTTATTTTCATATGAGCTCAGCTGTACAATTAAGGCAATTTCCTTTTCCTTTCAGCATTTTTATGTATTTTGTACCAAGAAGTACTTCAGGCATCCAGCTTGATAATATTTGCTTCAATTAGAGAATTGGACAGTTTTCTATGTATGATGGAATTCCAAATGTAAAAGTAAAGAGTTTTTATTCTTTTCACATGAAAAATACAGTTCTGTGAAATAAAATGCTAATGCATACTAGAAAACTGGCTACATAGTTTTATTGAAAGAAAAAAAGGGCAAAGTTACAAGTACTGGACTGTGAAACTAGCTATTGTCTTCTATTCTGTCCTTATATATTTCTCAATTTTTTCACAGAAATTTAGTCACATAGAAGAGACTCTAAATATAGAATTACCCATATCTTATCCCAGAAAGTCAAAGTAAATGTGAAATTCTTTTATTGTGATAAAGAAAGTACCTCCCTGGAGAACACAGGATATTTCTGGGTGACCTTAACTGCTCAAACGTTTCAACAGAGATTATTGTGCCATCAATGGGCAGAAAGAAATGTAGACCCTTTCTCTAAAACTGTGTCTGTAGAATAGCAGTCATAACTGAGTTAACTATTTCAAACTGTGATTTTGATCATACAATTATGTATTTAAAAACCACTCAATTCTTTTCTCATGGTAAGCAAAATAAATCCCAAATTCCCCTTAGTTACCCTGTCTCACAGAACTTCTTAATCATTCCATTCCTCACTTAACTTATTTCTAGGCATACTGGTAATACGTGAGTAAGCTTGCCATTGATTTTCTGTGATTTTAGATGGTCTTTCTCCAAACCTTGAAGTATTTACTGTTCTCATGAGTATATTTCAGATCTTTTGTCCCCTCTTCAAAACCCTCACCAAGATCATTCTGCCTTAAAGAGGGATGGCATATTTGCTGTTCCATTAGAAACATTTATTTGTTATTTAATATTCTGACAATATTTACATATAAAATAGACTCAAGTGGTAAAGTACCAGCCATGAGCAAACAAGCTAGTAAGAGTGACATCCTGTGTTTATATACATCACCACAAAATCAGAAAATAACTACCATGGAGAAGAGAGTACAGATTTGGTGTACAAAACATTGTCAGGGCCAGTTATTCTATGAAAGTAAGGATGATGTAGGAGTTCTCTTGTCCTGATTAAGAATAAAATGGAGGAGAATATTGAGCCAAGGAGTAATACAGTGAATTAGGTAAGAACATTTTTAGTGAAGAGTCTCCTTCTTTGGGGGAAAAATTTCTGGAGGACAAACCAATTTGCAAATTAGAGAATTCAGCAAGCCTTATTAGATAAATGAAAAATCTACAAGTAATAGTTTTATGGGGTTGAATGGATCCAATCAGGGTCATCATAATTAAATAATAAACATGTCAGAGGTGAATGATTAGACTTTGTTCACTTGCATTTGGATTATCCTACATCCCACTGGTCCTCAAAAATGGGAAGGAATTTGTGTCCTCTGAGAAGCAAGAGATCTAGGTAAGTTTTTGATACCCCAAAAAAGGGTTGGTTACTTCTGTAACTCAGAAGGTAGAAACAGAGATGCTGTGAAACACTTAATAACACATAGGATATCACCCGATAATATGCAAATGACAGCTTCAAGTATCAGTAGAACAGAGGTCATCAATTCCAGTTGCACTCAGTGATGGAAAGTTTGAGAATGATGTGATGCATAGAAAGTAAAGGCTTTTCAATAGCTTGTAATAAAAATCACCTAATGAAACCATATTTTATTATTAGAATATAGGCATATATTCAGGCCATCAAGGGCTTAAGAAGACTCTGGAAATACAAAAATCGAAAGCATGTAATTTGGCTCACTTCACTTAGTATAATTTTTTGCAAGTCCTTCCATTTCCTTACGAATGGGGAAATGTCATTCTTTCTGATAGAGGCATAAAATTCCATTGTGTATATGTACCACATTTTCCTGATCCATTCATCTACTGAGGGACATCTCGGTTGGTTCCATATTTTAGCTATGACAAATTGAGCTGCAATGAACACTGTTGTGCTGGTGGCTTTAATGTGTTTTTGTTTGTGGTCTTTTGGGTAGATGCCCAAACGTGGGGCTGCTGGGTCATGGGGAGCTCTATATTTACCCTTCTGAGGTATCTTCATAACGTTTTTCAAAGTGGCTGAACCAGTTTACATTCCCACCAACAATGAAGTAGGGTTCCCTTTTGGCCACATCCCTTCCAACATTTATTATTGTTATTTTTCTTTATAAAGGACGTTCTTACTGGGGTAAGGTGGAATCTCAATGTTGTTTTGATTTGCATTTCTTTTATGGCCAGTGATGTAGAGCACTTTTTCATGTCTCTTGGCCATTACATTTCCTCATCAGAGAAGTCTCTTTTTAAGTTTGTAGCCCATTTGTTGAGGGGGCTGTTGGTTCTTTGTAGTTTTGTTTTGGAGGAATTTAATTTTTTTAGTTCTGCATATATTTTAGATATGAGGCCTTTGTCCATTGTGTGGCCAGTAAAGATCTTTGGTCTCCCTCATAGGGAATAATTAGCACAGGTTCAGGCTAGTCACAGCAGAGGGTCACAAGAACCTAATAGCTATGCCCTTATGAATGCATAAGATAATGCTAAATGAAATGAACTCCATGTTATGGAAATGAGTGTTATATCACTGTTGTAATTACTTTCAACATGCCATGTGAAACTGTAGCTTCTATTGTTGATGATCCTCTTGTATCCCCTTCCTGTGGTTGTACCTGCACTATCACTGTATCTTATCTGAGTACTTTGGAAACTGTACATACTGGTATTAGAACTAGGGAAGTGAAAGGGAATATCAAAAGCAAGAGACATGGTAAAAAGACAAACAGACACAGGATAAAAAGACAAACGACTCCAAAAGCAATCCTTGCAAAACCATTTGTTGTAAACCAACTGAACAACTCATGGGGGGAGAGGGAAAGGGGAAGGGATAGAGGGGACTGAGGGAGGAGGTAACAAACAGTACAAGAAATGTACCCAAGGCCTAACATATGAAACTGTAACCTCTCTGTACATCACTTTGACAATAAAAAAGACTAATTAGGGTAATTTTAATAAGCAAAAGTTAGACATTTGCAAAACATCTCTATGTTGGCTATGGAATCTGTGTGAAAGTATTCTATAGAACTGAGGTCTTATTGTCAGTCTTTCAAAATAAGAATTTTATAGTTAAATACATGCTGTGGTTGCATTATTTATCCAAAAATGATACATTGAAATTAGAACTCTGGTTCTTTTGAATATGAACTAATTTACAAATAAGATAGGTCATATTTTAATATTATTGGTCCCCTCCTAAGAGGAGCAAAATTGAACAAAAGTAGACTCAGAACAGCACACAGAGACAGTAGCAGAGTGGAGGTAATCATGGAAATATTAAGAAATAAATTGGAGTTATCTTGCTACAGCTGAGGAATAGCTGGGCCAAAAGAAAATGGAAGCAAAGAGTACTTTTGGAGGAACACAACTTGACCTACACCTGATTTTTGGATTTCTGATCTCAAATATTGTGAAAGAGGAAGTTTCTGCTATTTTTAAAGCACTCAGTACCACAGTCCTCAGAAACCAATATATTTGAAAAATTTTACATTCTATTACACTTTGATATAAAGTATTACCCATTTCTACAAAATTTTAAAGACTTTGAGATTCTGTCCTACTTAACGTAAACTAATTTTACTTCGTGCAACTCAGTTTTTCCAAGATATGCTTTGCCATGAAGCACATTTTTTTTTTTTTTTTTTTTTTTTTGGCCAGTCCTGGGGCTTGGACTCCGGGCCTGAGCACTGGTTTCTTCTTGCTCAAGGCTAGCACTCTGCCCTTGAGCCACAGCGCCACTTCTGGCCATTTTCTGTATATGTGGTGCTGGGGAATTGAACCCAGGGCCTCATGTATATGAGGCAAGCGCTCTTCCACTAGGCCATATCCCCAGCCCCTTATGAAGCACATTTTTAAGTAATATGTATTTCTATTCCTCAAAGCATAAGAATTTTGGAGCCCTTTTGAGAATTTACAGCATTTTTTGTTTATTTTATAAATGATTAAAATTGAAGCCTAAAGAAAGAGAAAATGTTGTTGGCCCAAATTTTCTCAGAGCATAGACTGATTTTATGCCACATTTTTATTATAGCACTTTACATTCAGGAATATAAATAAAACAAGTAGACATACTACCATAACAAATTCTCATTTTGTATGAATTATCACATTTTTGTTTTTTTAGCCAGGCAACCTGTTTAATTGGGAAGATCCTGATTTGAAGCCAGCCTAGTGCCTAAGATTGCATCTCCAAAATAACCAGCCAAAAGCAATTTGAAGGTATGGCACAAGTGGTAGAGCTCCAGATATGATCAAGAAAGCTGAGCATACATTGTAATTCGGAGTTCAAACCCTACTGTCAGAAAAAGAAATCAAGAAAAAGCTCTTTCCTGCTTAAAACTAGGTCTTCATAATAGTGCATGGATTTAAGTCTTTTAACACTTTCATATTTTTAAATACTCCAGAAACTTAGAAAAGAATAAACTAAAATGAACATATGGAAAAAAATCAAGGATTTTGAATTAAATATCCCCAAATGATTGAAATGTACAATAATGGTATTTTCCACAGTATTATCTACATCTGCTCAATATTGCTATGTAGCATCTAGTTAATGCTTAAAACATTTCAACTGTTGAAGAAATTGGATAAATAAATATAAAATGCTCATTAGACATCCATATTGTTATGCATTCTTTTAAGAGCTATCATCTAGTACAGCATGAGAGCAATTCTTTTATTAGTTCTCTGAATATGGAACAACTGAAGATGATATTAATGAAAAAATTAATAGTAATCCAGAGCATTAGGGTAAGTGATTGTTAATTACATAATTGAAATTAAACTCGGAAAGCATTGCAATACTACTTTACAAAATGACATTATTTAAGGTAGTATTATCATAGTCTAGGTAAAAAAATAAAAAAAAAACATGATGCTCTAATAACTTTATTCCAAAATCTTTAGCATTTCTTATCATCACTGTGTATTTTGTACTAAGCTTCACATTAAAAAATATCCTTTTACTCTTTCTTTTTTTTTCAGCCCAAACTTCCAAACTTCCTCATAAGAATCAGTATCCCTTTGGCTCAGGCTAGTCATTTCAGTTACTTGGGGAACAAAAATAGGTAGCATTTCTCTTCCAGGCCAGCTGGGGCAAAAAGGTTAGCAAAATCTCATCTCAACAAATAAGCTAGGAGTGATAGTGTCCATCATTCTTCCCAATTATGCTGGAAGCATGGGTAGGTGGATCACAGCCAGCAGTGCATCTAGGAAAAGAAACACAAGACCCTACCCCCCAAAATAACTACAGTAAACCCTTGTTATAGATTTTATATTACTCCACAGACTGCCTTTGGAGGACAACTATGAATAGTCTCATCAGGACAGGTAGAGTCCATACTCTAAAATTACTCAAATGTAACTATATAATATACACAGTAGGTCTGAGTTTCCACAAGTGGAAACCACATGTAGTAGAGACTACATTACTTCCACGAAAATTGTGAGTGCTCCTGCTAATGCCACTTACCAAAAACTTGATCTCATTTCATGCTGCTTCTCTCTCATATTGTGGAGGGTTGATATATACATACATATATACATATACATACATACATACATACATACATATACTACAAAACCACTTCACTTCAATTAAAGACTTGCTGCCTTTCAACAAATCTAAAACTTCCATTTTAGCACTTGCAAGTTAACATTGGCTTTTCCTAGCTTAGGGGTATGACTTGCAATGTGGGAGGCTTTGTTTCTGAACATTAAGGGTAGGAAAATACTAAGCAGTTCATGCAACACAAGGATTTGAACATAGCTGATATGCTTCTCTGTATCAGTTGAGCCATTGAATGTTTACTTGGAAATTTAAAAATGTTTTTGAAATTTCCTTAAATTTCTTTTAAACATATTGTTTTTCTTTGACCATAAACATAACTAATATGTCCATGTATTAGATGGGTTTACTGTAAAAGCTATGAAAACCTGAAAGTGTGGGATAATTGGTAGGCTGCCTACCTAATAAGCTTAAAAGACCTGAGTTTAAAACCCACTACTACCAAAGACAAACAAGAGGAGACAAAAATATTTATTTATATGTATAATACATTATAAATATTACATAGTATATGTAAATATATTCACATATATTTAATATTTAGAGTAAATATTTGTGTGCCACATAGATTATCCAAGATGCGGATACTTCAGTGGCAATGGGTCCTGCACTAAGAATCACCAAACCTTTCATATAATATAAAAACAAAGTTTACTTAAACTCTTTCCTAAAATGAGTCTCAATCGGCTTTGAAGTTGGCATAAGATTTTTGAGCTCTAGCAAAGCTAATTGGGAGGAATTATGTCTTTCCAAGAGTTTAAGGGTCCATGGTGCTTCTAACACCCTTCTCCTGGAGCTACATTTAATTGAGTACTGTGTTTAATTTCAGATTAGTGAAGAAATGATTACTTCCCTGCAGATTTTTCTTTCTCTGTCTTCACCAATATATAAACTTCTGGTTTCTAGGATTTAAACTAATAGGCTTGCAAACCTAGAAGAATCATATACCAGACTTGATATGTTTTTGTGGATTGAAGAATTAGATTTAATAAACAAGATGCATTGATGAAGAAGCAGTTCGTTAAATAATATTCTGATATTATAGGTAAAGAAATTAAGATAAAGAAATCTTTATGTAAAAAGTTCAAGCTCCAGTACAACTTCATAATGTCTCAACAATTTTTCGAACTATGCAATGCTTCTGAATTTGAACGTAATGTGTCCTTTATAGTAATAATTTCTAAAAAAATGTTTTGTCCATTATTTGTTTCATTTTTGAGTCTCTATTTGTCCAATGTTAAATTTCGGAAAGTCCCAAAATGACAGATTAATTACCATTATAAATCTTAATGTATTTCCTAGTATTGGGAGATCAGTATTTATGTGAACATCATTGCAAGATATTCCTTTTTTATAGTCGAATGGGACCATGCATCTAATCTTTAGACAACGGTGGGATAGTGAAAGTCTTGTATGAGATTCCAATAAGTCTCTTTAGATGAGTTTATAGTTTTTAAAATCCATCTGATGTGTGAAATGAAAATAAGATTCTTGGTGTGTAGGAAGTCATTTTTGTAATCTGAAGTAGTGTTTTAATGAGACAGCAGCACTGTATAAGAAAATTGTTAGGTAACAAATATGAATTGTCCATGAAATGTACATTAACTGTCTTCAGTCATCTTCTGCATCCAATAAAAATATATTTCCATAACGTCAAGCCATGAATCTCTCTCGCTGTCTCTCTCTGTTTCTGTGTGTGTGTGTGTGTGTGTGTGTGTGTGTGTGTGTGTGTGTGTTTCTGAAGAGGTAAAGAGAGTCAGAAAGAGATCTATCAGAGAGAAAGAGCAATTTCTGCAATTCTAACTATTCAAAAAACTGGTATATGAATATTGGGACTCGAAGCCAGCCTAGGTATCAGTCCATGAGCCTCTTCTCTCCAATTAAACACCAAAAAGCCAAGAGGGGAGCTGTGCCTGAAGTGGCAAAGCTCTAGCCTTGAGCAAAATAGCTCTGAGACAGTGCCTAAGCCCTGAGTTCAAGTTCCAGGACAGGCAATGAATGCATACATACATACATAAAAAATACGTCTTTTTACATTTTCCTAAAATAACAAAATTCTGGAGTTCACAATTTAAATTATTCCCCACCAGCCAACTTTATTAAAGCAGAAATTCTGAACATGAAATGTAGTTGACTGAAAGTTCAAATAAAATATGCTTGAAAGAAGTTTTATTTCTATGTAATTTGTTTGTATATCAAAAAAACTTGAATGACCCTTTCGAAATGCAGAAACTAATTTATTTTATGCAAGATTTCAGTGTCTGCATTTTGTTTGATTAGTGTTGATAATATTGATTATGTTTAAAAGTCAAAGCATGGATCACAGGTCAATGGCTTGTTAATTAGTGGCAATTTAGTATATAACAGTAAATAAAAGAAATAAGATAATAATGGTGTAGATACTTGTAATTGGGCAATAAATGTCTTCAAATGTTATTAGGCAAAGCAATTCAATTTGCTTTGGGTGAACATTAAGTTGCCATTGTGAAAGTATAGCTGGTGAAAAGATTTGATCCAAGTTGCAATGATTTTCCTTCCCTGCTAGGAATCCTGACAATGTACAACTTCTTTAATCACTTGACAGTTAGAATAATCATCTATACATTTGTTTTATTTGATGAGGGAGGGAAATGTTTTTCTCCTATTTTTTATTTATCATTTTTATTGTCCAAATAATGAACAGAGTGGTTACAGTTACATACGTAAAACAGTGGGTACATTTCTTCTCAAACTCTACTACCTCCTTTATTTTTCTCTCACCATCCCGGTTCCTACCCTTCCGTCCCCTGAGATGTATAGTTGGTTTACAGCCTATTGTCTTGGAAGTATTGTTAGTTCACCTTTTACTCTTCGTCTCTCCATTTTGGGGTTCTCCTTCCTTAGTTCTGATAAATGTACAATACCCAGTGTACCAAAGTCAGTTACAGTGACATGAGGGGTAAAACCATGGGGAAGAAAGACAAAAGAAAAAGGCATAATTTCATAGGGTATATTGGAAATAACAACATCAAAGATAAACCACTTATTTCCAAATCTTGTATTTCATTTCACTTAGGATCATCCTATGTGATCATATATACATTGCTATTGAGCTATGGTGCTCCTCTGCTAGGACTATCCTAGACAAGTACTAATTGTTTCCAATAAGTGAAACCATAGAGTTTATGTTTCTTTGGGTCTGGTTCACTTCAATTAGCACGATTCTTTTTCCAAGTCTTTCCATTTCCTCATTCCTTCTAATAGATGCATAATTCCACAAGGGAAATGTTTTGTTAAATGTATTTAAAATATGTTACCCATAGACATATGGCTTTAGCTTTATTTATGATACAGTCTTTGCTCTAAGAGAAATAGTCAAGTTTGCAGACTGAAATAATCTATGTGCATTCTACTTTGAAAGGAATTAGTGATTACATTCCCTTCCAAGAAAAAAGTAAGACTGTATGAAATGAATTTAGAGTCTTAATTTAAATTTGATTCTTTTCCACACAGTCTCTTCTAACATTTTTATATCCTTATTTTAGTTGTGAAAATTATAAAAATGTTCTGTAAGCCTTGTTGTGGGTTATATTATTTGATCAAATATTTTAAGACCTCAGGATTATAAGTACTTTAGTAGGCAAAATAACACTATTTAAATAAATGCATAATTTATTATCTACCTAAAATATATGTAAAACTTAACTTCCTAATACCTTACTCACACTGAAGGAAAGCTTGGCCCTGTAACTGTGCATATTATATTATTTATAATATGAGATTTAAAATTGAACAATATGCCTCTGAATTTGTATAACTCTACATTTAAGTATATCTACAATTATAATTGAACAATTATAAGTGAACTTTTTCATGTTTCAATACCCCATGACATTCGATTTTATTCTTTATAATCTGGTATATTTGCTTAGTTAGCTACCAACATATAATGTAAAGAATATGTCTTTTTGTGTGGCTATAAAAGTCTTTTATATATTTAATGCAAAGGTAGCTAAGCTTCAGCAATATGTAGTTTTGTATCTTTTCTGTGTGTACCTGTAAAATTTCATCTTATAGCTATAATTATGGAGTTGTCTCCTGTAATTCCTGTTTTAGAAAGAGTGCCATACTATATTTAGTAGATACCATAATGACTTCAATATAATTTTTCTATTATTCTGAGGATCAGTTCAACTCACTTTTCAGACCCCTGCTTAGTGTTTTTCAATCTTCAAATGGCCATGGTACTTTTCTGGGGCCATAGAAGCAGGCTATTTCCAAACAACTACAGTTTCCATTATACCAAAAGAATATCCTCTCAGGGGATTATAAAAGCTGTAATTTCATCTCAGGGTTCCTATGACTAAACTGCTTGAGTTTTCTTCTACAATTTATGACATTACATGTACCCTCAAAGGAATTATAGTCTTATAATACCACTTGAGATATATTATTATTCTTTATGTTATCCGTGTTTATGTCGAAAAAGATTCTCCAACTGGCACTTGATCGAAGAGCAGAGCGTGCAGTTACCTCTTCAGTGATTTTTGTCAATTTAAAAGACAACTACATCTTATAAAAAAATGTCATTCTGTTGCATCTCATGCAGACTGGAGTCTGCAAAATTTGCAAAGTTGTAGCTTTCAAAAGATACCTAGGATTCTTGTCTGTGTTTTGAAAGTTTATAGTTTTAGCTTAAAAGAATAACTAGGTAATCATCTTAAGAAAAGGTATAAATATTGCAGTAAAATGTTCTTTTAAAAAAGTATACACTTTTGTATAGAGAGATATAGGTCCTAGAGCTTGAATTCAAGGCCTGGACACTGTCCCTGAGCTTCATTTGCTTCTTGAGCCATCGTGCCACCTGTGGATTTTTTGGAGTAGTTTATTGGAGATAAGAGTCTCACAAAACTTTGTGTCCTAGCTAGCTTCAAACCTCAGTCCTCAGATCTCAGCTTCCTGTGTAGATAGTATTGAAGGTGTGATCCTGCAGCACCCAGCTTTAAGTTTATGTTCTATAGTTTCCCTTTTGAATATATGGCTTTAGATTTTTCTAAAGAATTCATAATCCAGATCATTGTTGTGAGTTATTTTTTATTATTTTCATAGCAGTTAGTTCATTGGCATGTCTTAAATCCAAGTAGCACAATGAACTCTCATTTATTTGCTTTAATTTTCTTGGCATTTTCGTATGGATGCTCCCTTGTTGGGGTTATCATATACACTGTTGAGTATTTGTTATCATTCCTGGTCACTGTCAATTGACTGGAATAAGAAAATAATTGTGACAAGCCTATACATTTCCAGACCCTTCAAAATACCTTATCGGATATACACAGTATACCCCAGAACTACAGTAAAAATCCATACAACTTTGTTGAATAAGCTGACATCAATCATTTATTTCAATTCTGAAAATAAAATTCAGGATTCTGTCTATAGAATCTATGAAATGTTGATGATGACAATAGCAAAAAACAAGAAGACACTTTTTAATATATTGGTATATATCAGATGAAACAGGGTAGGTAACACCTTATCTTGATGAAGGAAGATATAGGAAGTCAACAGACTATCAGATTTCTGCTGAGAAGGTACAAAAGCTATTTATGAGTGTATGGTCATGTTAATTCGACTGATTATCCCATAAAAATGATTAAGGCTATTTCTCTCTGTCTCTCTCTCTCTCTGTCTCTCTCTCTCTCTCTCTCTCTCTCTCTCTCTCTCTCTCTCTCTCCTGTGTGTGTGTGTGTGTGTGTGTGTGTGTGTGTGTGTGTGTGTGTGTGTGTGTGTTTGTCCAGGGGATTGAACTAAGAATCTATGTGCTGTTCCCTGTGCTTATTTTGCTCATGCCTAAAGCTCTACCACAGCTCTACACCTGGCCTTTATTGAGGAGTAGTTAACTGGATATAAGAGTCTCATGGACTTTCCTGCCCAGGCTTTCTTTGAAACACTAACCTTAGACCTCAGCCTCCTGAAAAGCCAAGATAACAAAGACATATGAGCGACCAATGTGTTAGGTAATTAGATAAAATGAAAAATTATATATAGTGACATACTTAACATCCCTTCCTCATTTTCTGTTCCTAACAACAGATTTTCTACCAGGAAACATTGCTTCTACAATTATGTAGTAGTTTGATACTTTGAGACTGACATTGACCCACTTAGTTCCAATTAACATGAGATTTTTGCTCAAGGGTTAAACAAAAGATATGCCCTCTCATTCACTGAGCCTCTCAATCTGGCCTAGAAATTATGGATTTGGTCTTAAAACTGCTGGCATCCATGTCCTGATACCATGACAGAAACAACAAAGAGCTAAAGTAACACCAGTCCTTGGTTATATTATTGAACTACAGTAGGAAACAACCTGGAATCTGACCTCTCTTTTAAGTATTTTTGTTACATATGCCAATACAGTCCCTTTTTTTAATAACAAATTAGTTTTATTTTCCCAAATGTGGGATATAGAGTTTAAATTTATACAAAATACTACTCAGAATGCACAAATATGAAAAACAGCTTATATATGCATAGTAAATTAGTGTACTGTGATTCAAGCTTGGGTTCATTTCACATTAAATTTTGAGAATAAAGATATGTTTCTCATAAAAGTGAAAATATCTATAGCACTTAAAGCAGTAAATTGTCCCAAATAGTTCCTTTCTACTCTACATCCAAGAAATCACTGCAAGGTTTAGCCTCGTTGCCAGATAAATTGAACTATGACAGGTAAATCCTACAGGAGTAGGTGTGATAGAAATAATATTACCTTGGGAATTCAAGTTTTATAAAATTGTGCTGTAGAGATGCAAAATTAAACATAGTGAATTCCTAATGGGTTTTATTCATATTGTACTAATAACTTTTAAATTTTTTTAATAGAGTGCATGAGTTGTACAATGTGGGTTTCATTGTGATATCTCCATGTATAAAAATTATGGCCTCCAACAACCATAATCCTATCACTCTCACTTATGCCCCTCCTTTATTCAACAATTTAAACTGATTTCCTTTCAACAACTTAAACTGTCTTATTTTCATTTCATTTTAGGAAGTACTGGTATTTACCCCATTCAGCTCTCTTCACCCACCTCTTTCCCCTGTCATTCATTTTTTTTCAGTGCATATTAACCTTTCAACTGTCTTGGGTGTGTTTCATAAATAAGATTTGTAGCATTGTAATAGTAAACATATTCAGCATAAAAGAACTTAAAATATAATTGGACATACATAAATATTTCCTCTTTTTCATATTTCATTTTTGCAAACACCATTCAATCCCTTTTCCTAAGAACAGAGACCACAGAGTGAAAACAGTTCTATAATGTGATACAATTGACTGAAAAAGGTACCTTATGTTCACCTAGCAGCACAGCACAAGCCTACAGCCTTTTCAGATTACCTGGTTTGCAGTAATTACTGTAAAATTTAACCTTTGAGGTATTTTCCACTTTCAGTGGCTTAATTGAAACTGTTCTGAAGTGTGGACTTATGGAAATCCATTTTAGTATGACAGTGCATTAATTTTTTTCATTGCATTAGCTTAAACTATTCAATTATCTTTTCCTCAGTCTCTTACCAGACCATCCCACACTATCACACTAAGCACTTCTGTTGGAATTCTCCTTTTTCTGAACAGTTTTTATGAACCACTGGACACTAAATTTATTCAGTATTCTTTTCTCTCTTGATATTTCTAACATCTAGTGTTTGATGATTCAATTTTGAAACACTCATTTCTTTCCTTCTGATTTCCTACCATTAAATCCATTCCTACATGTGTCATACTTTCTCTTTCCTAGTTTCTTCACATCATACAATAACTTGTTCTTTCTTCTGAATTGGACTAGCATTTTTTGTGTTCTTAGGTAAAAGGTGTCAGGTTTAGGTAAATTGCATCCTTAAACACTTTAGAGTTCATTAAAATTATTGGAAAAATTACAACACACAAACACACATACACATACACACATACACAGACATTTGAATTATTTTAAATAGTCATCACTAAGGTAGTCCATTTGGTACCCTATTCTACCAGAAAGCTTAGGTAGGAGTTAAGTTGTATATTACAGTATGAAGAGATGGAAACACTTTGTATTTTAAGAAAAAAATTATTGTAAGAAACAAATGAGGAAATGTTCCTTATCCTTGGCCACAAAGGAAATACAAATCAAAACACCTATGAAATTCCATCTCATCCCAGTTAGATTGGCCAACGTTTTATTTCAAACAACAACAAATGCTGGAGAAGATGTGGAGGAAAAAGGAATTGTACTGCATTGTTGGTGGGAATGTAAACTAGCACAACCATTCTGAAAAGCAGGCTGGAAGTTCTTCAAAAAAAAAAAAAGATAAGAAAAGAAAATAAAACTAGACATAAACATACCCTATAACCCAGCTATGCCACTTCTAGGCATCTACTCTGAACACCATGAAATAGATATGAAAAAGACATCTGCACATTCATGTTAGTTGTCTCACTATTCACAATAGCCAAGTTCTGGAAACAGCCCAGATGTCCTACAATCGACACATGGATGCACAAAAGGCGGTATGTATATGCAGTGGAATTTTACACAGACATTAGAAATAATTTTAAAATGTCATTTGCAGGAAAATAAATGGAGGTAGAATAAATCATGAGGTAAGCCAAGACCAGAGAGACAAAGGGTGCATGTTCTCTCTGATATACAGAAGTTAGATCTAAAATGCACTGGGACATGACAAATTACACAGAATTCTAGATAATCACATACAGTGAGACAAAAAGAAGGTAGCCTTACTAGAGAATCACAAAGTTGCAATGCCTAAGCACCTCTTCATATTTATATAAAATATTATATATTTATTTATTTATACTGAAATGAACTCAGTTATGGAAACAAATAATTTTTTATTTTTCTGATGATTCTGTATTATTTTCTTATATGCTATGTATTTATATGTTTATCTTCGGGAGAGTGGGAGGAAGAAAAAGAACTCAAGTAGAAAGGGTGAAAAAGTACAGCAGCAGAGCACACTGGGCACTCCTCTGTACATTGTTAGCATTTCCCCAGCCTCAGGTCCTCAGCTCCTCCCATTAGCCCCCAGATCCACCCATGCCTAATGATCCAATCCTACTCACTATTAAGACCTACCTAGTTCCCCTTTATTCCCAGAGAGAAGCTGCCACCTGGATAAGATGCAGATGCCATGTAGCTCCCTCTGCCATTGAAACTATGGCCCCACTAATAAACCTCCTATAAACCTTCTTCTACTGTGTGTGTTTATCTCTGCATGGTACCCTGGGATGGCCAGGACATATCCTTTCATACATCACCACTATAATAGTACCACAATAAAGTAAGAAAAAAGTCCTTGCATCAAAAGTAATATATTTGGCCCTGCTGGGCTGTCACTGTTTATCATCTTTAGTTTTGTAATTCACATCTACTACTTCTTTACACCAGGTAGAGCTAGACTTGGTGGAAGACTGGGACAGAGGAATTTCCTAGCACTGAACATAGGTAGATCTGAAAACAATGGATCCAGGTTGAATATTGGAGTCACCTTTACATCAACTGTTTGACATTGAACAAGATACATTCTTTCCACTTAATTTCTTCTTTGATTAATTAGGATCATGGTATTTTTCCTTCCAAAATTAGAGATGTTAACAAATGAGTGGTGAGATCCTAAAACAACTAACAACATTGCTTTTGTGAATTCTACTTTGTTAATTCTATTTTTCACTTCCTATATATACATTATTGGCTTCAGTCTACATATTACACTTCTTTAACCATCAAAATTTTTGTATAGTTTTCATCATCTTGTACACTTTATAATACCTGTTGCTTGTTAAGTCTTGGACTTTCTTATTCCTCTTGATATTAATTCATTTTACCCATTTTACCCATTTCTTTCCGTCAGTCCCTGGATCTTACTTCCTCACAACTCTGCCTTGATGTATTTCTTCCTATTTCTTATATCACAAACATCCTTATAGAATTTGATCACTCATGTATTGAACCAATACTTACTAAGTACCTTGAAATCAAGTTATTTTGTTCTGTGCTGTCTGCTTGTGTAAGATAGCTACTTCATGTCCTAAATCAGCATATATGAAGATGCCAAATTAAGGCAAAACAATGAAATGATGATTGCAATAAAATAGAGAAATAATAGAGAAATACATAGGAATTTGACACATAAAAGTAATACACACACACACACACACACACACACACACACACACACACACATTCAAGGGTCAAGGACAAGATATTGAGATCCAGAAAGTGTAAGAGACCATTTGCTCTGTGGATATGTTTTAAATTGTTTAAGTAAGGGTGATAAGATGAATGACCTGATTAGAATTGACCACTTTGAAGATAACTGTAGGAACACTTGAAAGAACTGATTGAACTATAGTCAAATAGATGCAAGGAGACCAATAAAAGAAAATATTAGAGTTAATTAGAGAAGAAATTGTGGTATTAAAAATGGGGCTGTCAGAGTTCTCATACTGTAGCATACAGCATGCTTAAATCTTCACATTATATTGCTATATTTGATATTCTAGTCTCTTAAACTAGTATAGTCTTCCCTGTTTAATCATCAAATTTCTTTAAACATGACTTTGTTCTTGAATATTACCTCCTTTTTTCTCATGGTCCATTTTCAGTGTTGTCTCATAATCTTGTTTCTATGAAAATTAACACCATTAAAACATAAATAAGTGTCAACAGAAGGATTATATATAATTTAGACAAGATGACACATTCTAGTATACAATAATTTTTGCTTCATTAGCATATATTACTTGATATTTTTTCAGAGAACATGTAAAGCACTTTCATTTTCTGCACTGTAATCCCTAAAAGAACAAAAGAAAAATACTGTCAGTTGTGAGGAAGTGAAGCAGCTCTCTTAACCTGTGGAGAGATGCAGAGAGCCTCTGTCATCAAGTCCACACCTGGAACACCACAAAGATCAGAGGAGACAGCTTGTCATCAAGTCCACACCTGGAACCCCACAAAGATCAGAGGAATTAGCCTGGGCATCAAGTCTCTCCTCTAGGTGTTAGGAAATAGATCAATGGAGAACGGAGTATTACACTCAGGTTTCCATAGTGAAAAGCAGATGCCTAGTGGGGGTCAGAATAGTGCACTCACTACACAAGAAACTTTCCCCATTTGGTTACTTAAACCTTGTGCCTCATCCAAATTAGGAACATATTACATACTCATTTTTGAATGAAGATGAGTTCCTGTAATACTTTTACACCTCTTGTCTCAGGGAACAATAAAGACTAGAGCTATAAAACTTTCATTAGACAGAAAAGGTATTTGAAAAGGAAGCATGACTACACAGTAGTTACTCATTAATATTTGAAAACAGTAACTAAATATAATTGTTAAAATTTTTAAAAGAAAGCCTCCACAGCAGGAAAATATTTTGGTTGCCTAGAAGAGAATGATTGTTGGTGGGAATGCAAACTTCTTCAACCCCTCTGGAAAGGAGTGTGGAGGTTCCTAAGAAGGCTAAACATAGAACTCCCCTATGACCCAGCAGACCCACTTTTGGCCATCTACCCAAAAGACTACAAGCAAGACCACACTAAAGCCACCAGCACAACTCTGTTCATTGCAGTACAACTTGTCATTGCTAAAACATAGAACCAACCAAGATGCCCCTAAG
This sequence comes from Perognathus longimembris pacificus, assembly GCF_023159225.1. Lineage (NCBI taxonomy): Eukaryota > Metazoa > Chordata > Mammalia > Rodentia > Heteromyidae > Perognathus > Perognathus longimembris. The sequence continues at coordinate 56,823,670 of NC_063167.1, forward strand.
TCGATGAGTGGATCAGGAAAATGTGGTTCATATACACAATGGAAATCTATGCCTCCATCAGAAGGAACGACACTGCCCCATTCATAAGGAAATGGAAGCACTTGGAAAAAATCATACTAAGTGAAGTGACCCAGACCCAAAGAAATATAAACCTTATGGTGTCCCTCATAAAGAATAGCTAGTACATGAATAGGCTAGTCATGGTAGAAGATCAAAATACCCCAATAGGTACACCCATATGATCATATAAGAAGATGCCAAGTTTTTTCATCATTTAGAATTATGCTTACTGTTGGTTTATCATAAACTGCCTTTATTATATTCTGGAGTGTTCCCTGGAATCCCAATTTTTCCAGGGCTTTTATCATAAATGGTGCTGGATTTTATCAAACGCCTTTTCTGCATCCAGAGATATAACCATGTGGTTCTTTACCTTGCTCCGGTTGATGTGGTGGATTACATTAATTGACTTGTGCACATTAAACCAACTTTGCATCCCTGGGATGAATCCAGTTTGATCAAGGTGTATGAGGTTTTTGATGACCTGTTGAAGTTGATTGGCCAGAATTTTGTTGAGAATTTTTGCATCTATGCTCATCAGGGAAATCGGTCTATAGTTCTCTTTCCGTGATGAGTCCCTGCCTGGTTTGGGGATGAGGGTTATACTGGCTTTATAGAATGTGTTTGGTAGTGAACGTTGTCTTTCAATTTCATTGAAGAGTTTGAGAAATACTGGTGTGAGTTCTGTTTTGAAGGCCTTGTAGAATTCTGCAGTTAATCTGTCTGGACCTGGGCTTTTCTTGGATGGGAGATCGCTTATTGCCATTTCTATCCAATGCTGGATATGAGTCTGTTTAGAAGTTTTAAATCTTCATGGTTGAGTCTGGGGACATCAATTTTTTTCTAGGAAATCATCCATTTCTTCCATGTTCTCAAATTTGTTGGCATAAAGGTTTGCAAAATAGTCCCTTAATGTGTTCTGAATTTTGGTTGTTTCTGTGGTGATGTTTCCTGTTTCATCTCTGATCTTGTTTATTTGTGTGTGCTGCCTTTGTTTTTTTGATCAGGTTTGCTAAGGGTCTGTCTATCTTGTTGATTTTTTTCAAAGAACCAACTCTTTGTTTTGTTGATTCTTTCGATGTATTTTTTTTGTATCTAATTCATTTTAATTCTGATTTGATTTTAATTATTTGATTCCATCTATTGACTTGGGGTTTGGCTTGTTGTTCTCTTTCGAGGAGATTAAGGTGCTTCCTTAAGATGTTCTCCAGTTTGTTGGTGTAGGCACTCAGAGATATAAATTTTCCTCTGAATACTGCCTTTGCTGTGTCCCAAAGGAGAGGGTACTTTGTGTACTCATCTTGGTTGAATTCCATAAACATTTGAATTTCTGTTTTAATTTCTTCAATGGCCCACTGATAGTTCAGCAGTGTCTTGGACGGGTATTAGAAATGGGGAAGGGAGAGGGAATACCACAATTGAGAGACAAAGAACAAAAAGACAAACCATTCAAAAAGCAACACTTACAAACCATTTGGTGTAAACCAACTGCAGAATTCTTAGGGGGAGAGAGAGGAAGAGGGAGCGGGAGGAGGGAACTAGGGAGGAGGTAACAAGTACAACAAGAAATGTACTCACTGGCTTTCATTTGAATCTGTAACCCTACTGAAACCCTCACACTTGACAATAAAGAACAATATTTTAAAAAAAGAGAATGAGAAGGAATTCACAAAATGAGAAAGAATTTAGAAAAATGTATTATAGGAATTAGAATTATCAAATAGAGAAGGCTTGAGGATATGAAAGAATGTGGCTCCTGGGGATAATTAAGTAATTTAGATTTCTTTAGTAATTGCAAGACATAGCTCATACTTGTAAAATCACCTCTTAATTTGCTATGGAATGACTGTTCGTATACCCCCAAATTCCTAGGTTGAAATTCTAACCATTGCCAAGTTTTATGGCATTTAGGAAGTGAAGGATCTTCACAAAATAATTAGATTATGAGCATAGAGTACTGCAGTGTCGGATCACAAAAATAGTGTCTTAAAGGGGTATTTTTCTCCTATGGAAAGATGCCTGAACTTGGATTTTCAATAGTCAAAAACATGAGAATTTCTAAACTAAATTTAATTTCTATTACTTTGAGTCACCCATTCTGTAGTTCTTTGCACAGGAATCTGAATTGACTAAAATCTGTTATTCCCACTATCTAAATTAATGGGATTATTGTTGTTGGATTCTTATTGCAATAAATACTCCTTTTCAAGCCTCTTTCTGCTTCAATCTACAAAACTGGATACTGGGAGATTAAAACAAAATTTTTATCATGCATTTCCTCACGCCTAACTGAAACTACGATGATTTCCTGTTGCTAAATGAAAACATTCCAAACTTCTTTAGTCCATTAAAGGGCCTCCAAAAGTTCTTGCCAAATTCTGTTATCCAGGCTTAATTCCCACGCTTCCTTTTCTTGTAATCTATACTACAGCCCAAATAGAATATTTGCATATTCCTGTGCATTTCTAACTATGTACAAACCCAGTTTCTCTGCTGCAATTTTGGTTTACAATGCCCATATCACTATTTATGCAATCAACAGAACTTCCAAATTAATATACTATCATTGCGATGCTGCCTCTGAAATACTGAGGCAGAAATTTCTCATTTCACTTAACTATGCTAAATGGGCAAGTGATTTGTTCTATTTTGCATGATAGTTTGAGTAAACTATTAACTTTAATTTTTTATTTTTATTATAAAAGTTATGTGAAGAGTGGTGACAGTTCCATAAATCAGGTTAAAAGTACATTCCTTTGGAAAGGGTCTCCCCTTCCCTCACTTGCAGCTATTAACTTTTCCAGTTTATTTGCATTGACTATCTTATTTTATACAACCTAATATTCCCCAACATATTTTTTTCTCAGAGGTATTTGATTGTTTTATATGAAAATAAATTTTATAGGGAAATAATTACATATGAGCACCTCTCTACTGCTAAATCTAAAAGATAGTGATAGAGAAATGAGTTCCAAATCACATGCTTCGATCATAGACACTGGAAAATAAAGAATGATAAAAAGAAGAGTAAACTGGAACAATTTGGCTGAAGCTGTGTCTATGTGCTTTCACCACAACCATTGTTATATCTGTAGTTCTCAGAAATTCTTGTTCAAATAGATATGCTTATAATACTGTTTTGAAAGAGGAACTATAACTTTAATTGACCAAAGCAATATAAATAAGATGATTGCCACAGTCCAGAATGAAACCCATTCAAATAGGCATTCAAACTTGTTTATTTGGCCTCTCTAAAACTCCTACAGATACCACACACTAACATAGAAATGTATCAGATATGAAAATAACATTAGATCAGAATCTTGACCTCACACCGAGTCTCCAGAATTGCAGTACAGTGTGCTATCATAATGGCAATGTTTTGTTTTTTTATTTCTCTTCTTCTTCCCTCAATTACAGTTAAATGTTCTCCATGATTAATGCAGAATTCTTTGGCTATCTTTGTCTGAATTGAATAACCATGGTCTGGAAAGTATTTTTTTCCAATAGTGGATTTTAATTATAGAGTGTGTATTAAGTTTTCTGCATCACTGTGATATACTTGAGCATTATTGAACAAATGTCTGTTATGCCTTTGCCTTGAGTAATGACAGTTGATATTGAAAATACATTACCTTTCTTAACATGACCACAAACAGAATTCTTAATTAATTTACAGTTACTGTGTTCATGTGGTCAGCCTTAGGTATTTCACTTTTGATAAAATTATAAAATGTCACTGAGTAAGATAAAGCTCTTAGGATGAGAGTTACCAACAGTGAAGAGACGCTCCTTATGACCAATACAGTGATGGGCGATAGGAGCTCAGCTTACAGCCATTCTGGTTTCTCAGTTTCTATTTTTGTGCTAAAGTGTTTGAGAAGCTACAGTTCCTCTTTGCCCCTGAATCTCTCCTGTGCCTTTTTGCCCCTCAGAGGTGTCTGGAACAAAACATATCTCAGTACTGGTATAAAGCAGCCTGGTGTTCAGCCTCAACAAGAACTGCTGATGATTTTCTGTTCAATATTTTCAATGATAAAAAAATATCCTCAATTAAATTAAGCTATAAATTGTCATTTCAGAAGTCTCCCTCTTCTTCCACATATATAGTGTCTTTCCTCTTAGAGTCTATTTTTAGCTGTATCATAGATTTGATGATATGTGCACATTCTTCCTATGTTTTCATCAGTAGTCTGCTGAATTATGTGTTTTAAACTGCTGTGGATTGTAGATGTGCTAAAAGTTAAAGAGAAAGTCTATGAGTAGCAATAGTAAAGTATTTCTATAGATTGTTTACACCATGGTATTTAATATCAGTTTTGTACATATTATTTCTTTAAATCCACATAAAAACATCACAGGATTTTTCCTTCATTGTTTTAGTATGGAGAGTTGAATATTTAGTGATGGTAAGTAACCTTTTCAAGGTCCCCCATTGTAAAACAAAAACCAAGAACCAATGTTAAATTCTTCTGGCTTTAAAAGCTGAAAGATGCACTGAAATTCTCTTCCTTTAAAAAGATCCAGAAATTCAAATTATTCTAATTTTCAGATTTCCAACAGAAATCAACCTTCACTTATATCAACTGAACTGTTTTATTCCTCTACAAATGTGCTTCTTTCCCATTCCAGTTTCCTAGACATACAAGATTTAACAAATAAAAATGCAAGATGTTCATTAAATCTTAATTACAAACAGACAATGTATGTGGTATGACACAAGACTAACACAGCGTCATTCTTCTGGCTGTCTTCTATTTGTCTGTCTGTCATACCCATTCTATCTCCTTTTGGGCACAGAACTTGATGATAGATACATAAACCAAGAATTTACTTTGCCACAGTGAGTATTGTAGACTCAATGCAATGTATTTACTTGGATTCTCCTTCTCTATCTCTAAGCTGCATTATTTTGTACTCTGGCATTAAAACGCTGGCATTGGAAGCCCTGTGTTTGGCTAGAATCTAAAAACGTATAACCATGTTTGGGGTCAGAGGAACATCACATACAAAAAGAGTGGCTGGCTGTAAACGATGTTTACAGAATTCTTGGCCCAAATGTTCCAACTTGTCCAGAGCCTGGTCCTGACTAAGTTTGGAGCCCAGGATATGGCTCACAGAGCTATTAAAACAAGAAACTAAAACATGGTAGAATGTAATTAATTGATTACTAAAGAGAATTAATTTCTGAAGATGATTTCTTAGCTAATCTTTGTATTAAGGAGGCCCATTCTTTTTCTAGTTACTCAATCACAAGGTATGTGAGGAATAAAGGATTGTGATAGAAAGAGCTCTTATTGTGAGAAAGAGCTGTAATTTTTAACTTCTGTCTCTAGTTTGCAAACATAAGCTTAATAAGTAATCCTTTGGGGTATACACATGTTCTAAACATGAGATAATTTATAGCTATGCTTATTGATTTATATGTTAATACTTATTAATAAAATATCAGTATAGAAAATTTTTAAGTATATAATAAATATAAAATATGGATAATTTTATTTTATTGTAGCAAAACAGAATATTTCCTTGATGAATGTGACATACTTGTTTTTCCTAAATGCCAAGTACTTAAAACGTTTTGATAATGTTTATTTGACATTTTGTGTACATGTCTCTTTTTCTGTGCCTCTATTACTAGTCAACATTTCATTGGATTAAATCATTCTTGGATCTATTAACTGCACTAACTAACAAGTGACAATTGGAAGCCTTTCATTCTCTTTAAATTGGGTTTCCATACTTTTCAGCATTTTGAGTATATTTTCAAGATAGTTTTTATTTTCATAATTTTGTGATCCTCAAGAGCTTCTTGTCACCCACATAGATCACCTAGAGATTCCTGTCTTAAATCTGCCAGATATTCTGTGCCGCCCTTGACAAAGGACCTAAGTTCTCCCTGCCTCCATTCCTTCATCTACAAAGTGAGAATAGTGAACTTCATAGAGTGATCTCCTCACAGGAAAATTAAATGTAAACATAAAACATCTCTACCCATTCGAGCTACATAAAATATATCCTTACATTTAAGAATAAGGATAGCATTTCTTATTTGCTCTTTGTCTTCTCCAAGGTCAGATGTTCTGTTAATATTCTCTTTATCTTTTTTTTTTAACGACTGCTTTGACTAATGATTACAAACTGCTCAACTTCAACATCACAAATTTCTTATTTCAGAGTTCTGAAGTTCATGAGTATAAAGTGACTGGTTAAAAATATGGTATCAGGGGCTGGGGATATAGCCTAGTGGCAAGAGTGCCGGCCTCGGAGACGCGAGGCCCTAGGTTCGATTCCCCAGCACCACATATACAGAAAACGGCCAGAAGCGGTGCTGTGGCTCAAGTGGCAGAGTGCTAGCCTTGAGCGGGAAGAAGCCAGGGACAGTGCTCAGGCCCTGAGTCGAAGGCCCAGGACTGGCCAAAAAAAAAAATAAAAAAAAAATATGGGATCAGCAGAGTCGTTTCCAATGTCAGGAGGTTATTCCCACCCCTCCATTTTTAAAACCAGTAACATGACAATTTTCTAGTCACAGCCTCTCATCTCTTCAATTATTCTTCCCTTTGTTCATATTGAGCCTACCCAGGCTATTCAAGATAATCTACCTACCGCAAGCTAGCTCATTATCAAACAAATTCCATTTTTGCCTTTACTTTTCCTTGGTTCAACATGTTCACAAGAGGACTGACGTTTGTGGAGGATGAGAAACATTGCCTTATGCAGCACTGTTTGAAGTTAATTTTATAGTGTCAGCCCAGTGTCATCTATTCAGTAAGTTTACTCCAATTACATTGTATATGGATTTCTTGAAGCAAAAGTTACCAACAGAAAGACTTGACATTTAGAATTTCTGTTGATCTCAAATCACATTTGAAAGGACTTACTGAACAAGAGTGGAAGGTTATACCAGACCCAGATAACTTTAGCCCAGTCCATCAGCTACTGTTCAAAAGGCCTCATGTTTCTCCTAAAGCATTTATTTTCTCCTAACTTGCCTATGCCCTCTCTTCCCTTTCATCCATGATAAGAGTCTATAAGCTGCTTCAATATCATTAAGTTGTAGGTATCCTGTTTTTCTGCTATGTCCCTAAACACCTAAATATTTAGGTAGCTTCTCTTATGTTTATTGACCTACTGAATGTTTATTTCATAGAATCTATTACTTAACACTCAGAGAGTTGAGAGATGATATTCACCAGATGAAGTTTCTATCCATTATCAAGTTTCTTGCAATAAGTGCTGAGGGTATAGATACTAATGCATAAGTTTCACATTTCATATATTTTTAAATTCCACTGGGGAAAATAAGAACAAAAACATGTAAAACGTACAGAGAAGTAAATTCTGTGAAGAAAATAAAATAATAAAACAGATGGATATTGCTGATAACACACTATAGCTCTATTTCCAAAGAGGGAGAATTTTGAGTGAAATCTGAAAGGGTGTAACCTGTCGAGGACAAGAGAAAAATGTTCTAAGCAAACTGAAAAGAAAAAAGGGTCAAGACTGTTTTACAACAGAGGCAAAAAGGTGAGTGTCAGGTCTGAATCTGAAATAGAGTAAATAGCAGAAGAGTGATAAAAACATGTATGGTGTAGTTAATCAGAGGAAAGAACTATGCTGCTGCATAAAATCATATTTGTCTTAAACAGCACACTACTGCTTTTGAAAGTCAAGGTAAAACAAGGGAAGACGCCTCTGTAGACCAAATGAAGGATATAGTCGCTTGGCATGGTTGTCAGTAGTAAGGATGATAAGATACTACAGATATTGTGGTGGAAGAACCAAGATGACTTTGAGTAAGTGGGTTGGCTGTGGTGCAAGAACAAATCGGTACCTTTAAGACATATATATGGCCCCATTGCACCACGCAGGGACTTAGGAGCTGGAAACGGGGTGGCAGTGCCTGGCCAGGGCGTAGTAGGTGAGAACAAGAGCAAGAGCACGGTTCCTTGCAGGTTGTGTGTGCTCTAAGCTTCCTAAAGGACTTCCTGGCAGGTGGCGTCACCGCCGTTGTCTCCAAGACTGCAGTCGCCCCTATCGAGCGGGTCAAATTGCTGCTGCAGATCCAGCATGCTAGCAAGCAAATTAGTGCTGAGAAACAGTAAAAAGGAATCATGGATTGTGTCGTGAGAATCCCCAAGGAGCAGGGCTTTCTCTCCTTCTGGAGGGGTAACCTGGCCAGTGTGATTCGTTACTTCCCCACCCAAGCTCTCAACTTCGCTTTCAAGGACAAGTAAAAGCAGATCTCCCTGGGGGATGTAGATCGGCATAAGCAGTTCTGGCGCTACTTTGCCGGTAACCTGACTTCCGGTGGGGCAGCTGGGGCCACGTCCCTCTGCTTTGTCTATCCTCTGGATTTCGCTAGGACCAGGTTTGCCGCTGATGTGGGCAAGGGTTCCGCTCAGCGCGAGTTCAATGGGCTGGGCAATGTCTTACCAAGATCTTCAAGTCGGATAGCCTGAAGGGGCTCTACCATGGCTTTAGCATCTCTGTCCAGGGCATTATTATTTACAGAGCTGCCTACTTCGGAGTGTATGATACTGCCAAGGGTATGTTGCCTGACCCCAAGAATGTGCACATTATCGTGAGCTGGATGATTGCCCAGAGTATGACTGCAGTTGCAGGGCTGGTGTCCTACCCTTTGACACTGTTCGTCGTAGGATGATGATGCAGTCTGGCCCGAAAGGGGCTGATATTATGTACACAGGGACAGTTGACTGCTGGAGGAAGATTGCAAAAGATGAAGGAGGGAAAGCTTTCTTCAAAGGTGCCTGGTCCAATGTATTGAGAGGCATGGGTGGTGCTTTTGTATTGGTATTGTATGATGAGATCAAGAAATATGTCTAATATGATTAAAACTCAAGTTCACTGACTCACAGTGAACTTGGTTCACAAACAGATCCATTTTGTGGTTTAATCAACTATTCCTGGGGAAATAAGAAAATAGATCTGGGATAAAACTTAGGCCATAAGGAATATTTCAAGAAAAAAAAAAGTGCTTCATTGACCGTTCATTAAACCACAAGTGTATTTTGTATTTATTTTACACTTAAATTACCACAGCAAATAGAAAAGAACTTATCATACTTGTACAATTAACTCAAGAAATGACAATCAAGAAATAATTGAATGTGAATAAAGACCACTTAATGCAAAAAAAAGATATATATATATATATATATGATTTACACATATGAGGACGCAGGAGGGAGAAGGACATGTGAGGAGGATGGCATCAAGATAAGAGAAAACATTAAGGCAAGATGAGGAGGATGGGGAAGATGTAAACAAAGTAATGACCTTGCTGAGGGATTAATTATTAGCAAGATTGGCATTTATCTGCAGTTGAACAGAGAATTGTTGAGTGGTACTTTTCTGTAAGGTTGTACCCTTTGCAAGAGGCTGTGGCTTGACAGTCATTTCGGATTACTGCTGTTACAGCAATTGTACTGACATTTTCTATGCATCCTCTATGCCTACTTATTATTTTAGGGTTGACCTAAATAACTCCATTTTAATTCTTATAATCTCAATGTCTGCTTCAATTAGTTGTTTCCATAGAATGCAGGATATTACAATATACGATCACATTAGTGAAGAATAGAAAAGCTGAGGCTACAAGCCAGTCTGATTCCCAGGCTTAATGGCAATGATCCCAACATTTCATCATTAAAGGTACTTAGGATTCCTGGTCTATAGCCCTGTTACTTTGGCTTCTGGTTGCACTATTTATTCATGCCTGCAGGCTCGGCCTGAAGTAACAGCCTACCATCACCGTAGGCAATGTTGAACAGGACTATAATTTGTATACCAACAAAGTGCAAAGATAGTCCCATTAAGATTAAGCACCAGTAAATGTAGATGTTTTGATAGCCCATCACTCCTAATTTTAGAACTCTTATATTCCCTCTAGTCTAAGTTCCTAATGCTTATAAAACAAAATACCTGGCTGAGAATCCTTCAGTACTTACTTCAACATAAATCAATGAGGTATATTATTTTTACTTCAGTCTCTTTAGTAACTTCTTTGGCATAACTTATATCTCATTTCAGTGTTTGAAAGTTGGCCCCTATATTACTGTGGGAACTTGAAAAGTAAAAAATGGCAAAAGATTGTAATTTATTGAAATGCTGTCTTTTCATTATTGTGCTTGTAACTTCTCTTGTCTTTTCACTCTCAAAACAAATCAAGAAAAAATAAAACTTTTTGTCCTATTAGTAGTACATTTGTCATATCCAGAGGCCAGGACCATAAATGAACCACAACGATTCCTCATAAGGTACTACTTCTAGAAGGAAAAAAAATGAATGTGATTTATTTTTAGAGAATTCAGTAACATCTCAATTATGTAAAATGCCAGAGCTGCCTATGGGCTTTCTTGTATCATCTCAACATTTTAAGTTCTCTTAAGTGCAATCTGATACCTTATCAAGTTGCTTCTGCTAGTTATCTTTATAAGCTATGGCATTTTATAGAGCTGAATGAATTCTTAAATGTTCTGAAATATTTGTTTTTCTACTCCGCAAATTTAAATGGAAGAAACTATTATGCCTGGGCTGTGAGTGCCAATTCTTTAACACTCATCACTGACACATGCACAATTCAATCTCTGGCTCTTGTTATTGTTCATAAACCAACAAACTCTGGTGCTTTATATCATCAGCAGAAAACCTGAAAGTGAATTATAGCCTTACATTCAATCTATATGTTCTGTGCAGAAATAGCCAGTTTTTTGGAATGTGCAATTTAGAGACTTGGGAGTAAGAGACTTAAAATGTGTATTTCTTATAGCTTGTGCCAAAGTCAAAGCTATGAGAATTCAAAATAATAGACTGATATAATACAAGTTCATAACAGCTTTGGTGGCAACAAAATGCCTTTATTAATATTCTGGAAATTCAAGACAAGTTTATATTCTATATATTTCTCCTCCCCTCCCCCCTCCCCTCCTTCTTTCTCTTCCTCCTCTTCTTCTGGGCTTGAACTATGGGCCTAGGCACCGTCCCTGAGCTCTTCAGTTCAAAGTTAACACTCTACTACTTGAGCCACAGAGCCACTTCTGGTTTTCTGGTGGTTAATTGGAGATAAGAGTAACATGGACTTTCCTGCTTGGGCATGCTTTAAACTGTGATCCTCAGATCTCAGCCTCCTGAGAAGCTAGAAATACAGGGGTGAGTCCAATGGCACTTGGCTCATTCTACATATTTCTAATCTACTGAAGACTTCTTTAGAATATGAATCCAATTTTATATTTCATCAAAATTGGACTCAGAAGAAATTATGTCAGGCACACCGATTCCTGAATGGTAAAACAGTGCTCTTTTAAAATATGTGCTAGTATGTATTCATGTGAAATGGTTAAGGAACAATCTATTGAGACTTAAAAATCCTACAGAGATAGCTTATCAGAACAATTTTCTCCCTAAAATTTGCTCAAAAGTTAGATGTGCTGTAAAGTTTATACAATATTGTTTATTTAATATAGTTTACTTAATTGTGTTTAATACCAACCAATCATAATTTGTATTAGTATCAACTACATTATTTAATATTTTATTGCACAGAGAGCAACCTTCCTTGTAAATAGATTGAGATGCAAATGCATGTATTAGAGTCTTCTTTCCATTCCTATTATAATATATATGAGCGTGGATAATGTACACAGAAAATTGGTTTGTTTTGGGAGTCTAAAATCTGAGGTCAACAATTCCTTCACTTTGGCTCTTGGTGAAGGCTTAATAATAGATGGCAAATGGAAGAATAATACATTCAAGTAGGAAAGATCATATGGAGAAACAGAAAATCACATTTACAAGACTTACATTTTTGTAACTCAGTCCCACAGTAATTAACTGGAGAACTATGAGAGAGATCTTGATCTCCTTGAAGAGAAAGCAGTGCATCCAATGACCTAACTATATCCTAGAAGCACCACAGCTTCATTCCAGCCACACAGAGGACCTAGGTTAGAGCATATGAAATCTCCAGGAGCAACTCACATCCAAAATATAGCAGTGCAGTTGTGCTTGGATGCTACCAAAAACCATGACAAATCTCATCATTGTTTCAATTTTTATTTGGATACAGCTACTTCTAGGCAAATGGTTTTAGAGAAATGGTCTCATTTTAGTTAATAATATGGAAGGTTACTTATATTTTCAGAAATTAAGCATGCATCTCTTTTGCTCTTTCAGTGTCAATAATTACATCACAAACTACTGTTTGTGAGAAAAACAACAATGAACCAAATCAATTCTCCCATTTTAAATAAATGCTTTTTTCTAGAAATATAGAGAATAAGCAATAATTATACAAAAATAACTATATGATGTTTCAATGGAGTTAAATGTTTTCTCTCTCTCATACACACACATACACACACACACACACACATACACACACGAGGTTGAAGGAATTAAAGGTAAGATAAGTAGTAATGTTTATATATGTTTATCAAGGAAGGTTTTCAGATAAGGTGACATTTGAACGCAGATATCAACAAACTGACAGAGTGAGCTCCCGGAATAATGGAGAGAAGAGCATTGTAGGGGAAAGCAGATGCCAAGGCTCTGAGGTAGATATCTTGCCTTTGTTACATAAACTGTAAGGAAGATCACAGTGACTGGGCTGGACTAGGAAGGATAAAGTGGTGATCAAATGGTTCAGAAAAATGATACAAGAGAAAAAATAGGTATGATTTAACACATTGGCAAATAAGATTTTACTCTAGGTAAACAAACAGTTCAATGAAGTTAGATGAGAAATAATCTCAGGATTTCCAGCTATTTTGTTGAGAGTGCACTATGTGAGAAAGAAAAGTAGAGGGAGGAAACTGATTACAATTAGAGATTTCAGCAAAAGACACAGAAAATATGAGGACTTATACCAATGAGGTACTGAAGAGTGTCAACATCTCACTGTTGTTGGTAGAATGAATCACTGGCTTCTGCACGGGGTTTTAGAGTAGCAACAAAAGAAATGACAGGCATTTTAAAGTAATATATGAATTAGAAGATTGAAAGTGATCCATGATATAGGATCTGTTTGTCCAATTCTCATACTTTGGGTAATAAATGAGTGAAAGTTACTTGAAACAAGTGACAATATTGATGACTTTGAAAATATTACATATGTACTATGTTTTGGGTCTTCCATTTACAAAGATAGTCTATATTTTTGTTATGAAGTAATAATCTGAGAGTTGATTGGTTATGCTAACTTCTAAATAACAAAATTATGTGATCACATGTGCTTTTCCTCTTAACAACTAGCAGTCCAAATTAAGAAATATTTGTGAGTGGAGTGACAGTTGTATGAGTAGCCATTGTTTCCATTCAGAAGGTGCAGGGCACATGTCTCTGGATGTCCTAAGGGGAAAGCACTAGAGAAGCAAAAGTTTCCTGATACTTATGTATAAGCCCAAAATGTCTACAGTGTGTTTTTCCAGCCTTAAAGTCTAGAAGTGCTATGTATATTCTTCCCAGGTGCTTAGGTATAAAGACAAAACCTTCACAGTTGACTATAGTCTTTCTTTAGTACTAAGTGTCTACTGTCCATCAGAATACCATGGTGCTCATAATGTTTTTGCTAGATTGAAATAAATATCTTATTCTTCTAAGAATTTTGGCTTTAGAGATATGTATTACACTTCAGTGAAAAAAATTCTTGAACAAGCAGCTTTATTGAAATTTTGTTTCATCAAATATATTTTAGGAAATCTGACATTTTTCACTGCACAGTTTCCTCATTGATTTTTTTTAACATAAAATCATTTTAATCCATTATTCTTGTCCTTTTCTTAAAGGATTCCTCATGGTGAGATGGTTTTGGAGGAAGCACAAATTGTTCTTCAATCCTATCTCCCCTTCTACCACCAAATGGATATGGGAAAGTCAGTGAACCTGAATTAACATTGATTCCTCCATGAATATAAAATGGAACATGAAATTGTTCTTATAAGTTTCTGGGAATGCAATAATATCATAAATTATTTAATACTTATGAAGTAAATAATGAATGAGATGTCTTCATTGGCTTCAATTTGCATATGAATTTTGTAGCTTCATAGATATCATTGGATATTGTTAATTTTAGAGAATCACATAGGAAGTCTTAGAAGGTCAAGACAAAGAGAGGGGGTCATCTGGCTGAACTCTGCATCATTTACTTAGTAGTTTACAGTAAGAGGTGCTGCAATTTAGGCTATATTGTATAAAATAAGCTGTAACATAAATATAGGATAGTTAAATATTGCTATACAGTATTTCTTTTGGGGAGAGAAACTACTCTAAGTTTTCATATGGGATATTGATTTCATTTAAAGACTGGAAGATAATCTACTCCAGGGAAATCTGACTTGAGCAACTCAATATATAAACTGTTTGACGATTGTAGATCCACTTTTAGACATATCATTAGAAATAGGACATTGCAAATTACAAAAGTGTATTTGTCTATGAAATGCAGGGGTGTACAAATAAATGAGATACATCATTAGCATAAGTATTTGAAGTATGTGTCCTGAGATCCTGCATATCTCAGCATAGTATTCTCAGGGGAGTATCAAGATATCACTGAAATACAACCTAGACAAATGGTGTTAAGCACTCATCACTCTGAACCAGGCAAGGACAGATCAAAGACAGAAATGTCGTTATTAATGGCATAGACATGGGAAGGATAAGAAACAGACCATGACTAAATTGTTCACTCCATTTAAAATGTATTTTACTTAGACAAACAATATTTCCTGATATTTCTGAAAACCTAAAAAAAAAGAATAAAAAGATGAAGAAGGAAGATGAAGAAGATGCATGGAAGAGAAATAGGAGGAGGGGAAGAGAGGGAAGTAAGGGAAGAGGAGGAGGGACAGGAGGGACAGTTGAAAAGGAGGTTGAGGTGGGGGAGGGAGAAAAGGAGAAAAGAAAATACTAAGGGTATGTGATTGGAAGAAAGATTCAGATTATCAGGATTGTTGGTATGCTCTTATTTCTTTAATACCCTTTAATAATATTTTGCCTAAGAATAAACTGCCTATGTAGACATGTGTGTCCAAAATTTGACAATGACTACAAACCAACCACTGTTAAGCTTTCTTAGAAGCAAATCACTGGGAAAAATACAATTTAACATAAATGTAACAATTTAACATGCATGTGGACATTATTCCATGGGCTAAACTTTGTTTATTATATGTGAATATGTTTAAACTAAAAACTACACTTAATACTGAACATTTAAAACATCCACAGGGGGAAAAATGGTAGTTTATTAAAATGTCAAAACACACCTACACACATTTGTCAATGAAAAACAAAGAAATATGAAGAATTTGACTGTGAAGTCAGTGTGAGCTTAGAGTCTAGGATGTAATGAACAGTTGATAGAGGTTTGATAAAAATTCAAAGCATATTTTGATTATGAGAATGAAAGCCCATTATTTCCATTTTTTGAATATTTCTCTACAGGTTTATTCAGCAGATATTAAGCTTTTAAAGAACAAATGAGTTCAGGAATCAAGTGTTTAGGAGAAGGAATAATAGCATTTGGAAATTTTAATAAAACATTAAAGGATCAAAAGTCTTAAAAAATCTAATCTGTGTGGAGATCTTGCACTCTCTTTGTATAACTAAATTAAGTCCATAGTATTAAACTGAAACTGTGGAACTGTAATTACACAACTAACTAGCCACCTGCGGTTCAGATAGTGTCAAGTGAATTAGGTCAGGTGGGAATGAAGTTGAATACTTAAATGAGAAATGAAATACTTCATTGGCCTTGTGATTGCGCTGTTAGGGTGACAATGAACTAGCTGATCATTTGAATAACAGAACCTTCAGGGCTTCACCCATTTGTTCTTATGTTATCTTTTGAACATCTTTATAAGCAAGGTGAAAGAACTTAATTTGACAGAAAACACTTAATACTGAATGTGAAAGAGATAATTTCCTTTGGATGTGTTTTTCTTATGCAGACAAAGTAAGAACTTGAAGTCAAATTATCCAAGTTTTTTGCCATAAGATGGAGAAATACTCTATGTAATATTGTATCCTGATATGATTTCTCAAATACTTTCTTATGTACATTTCACTTGTTCCATACAACAACTTAAGGAGCTTAGATTCTGATAGCCAGTTTTGACCAAGATCATTTACACAAAGGAGGTGTAATTGGGACTTAAATTTCAATGTTCTGATTTCAAATTCTTAAGCTCTTAAAGAGGATTCATCAAGAACTTAAAGCTTCTACCAAAATCTAGCGATATGTTCAGAAAATTAAAATTATGAGTCCCTTGATTTTGTTTGGGATAAAAATCAATAAACTACCAGAAATATATTAGCATAAGACAATCCTAAGAAGCATTTCAGATATTTTTTTTCCTTAGTGTGTATAGTGGTTGCTATAAGCTGCAATAAAGAATTATTTATATAGAATTTATAAAATAAAAGAATAAATAAGCCATTAACAAACACCAATTTTTAGGAATTAACCTGTCTGGAAATTCAGAAGTCACTTCTTCAAACTTCCTATTTTTGTTTGTTTTACTGTGTAGACATTACTTTAAACTAGGTTTCCATTGACAGGGGAATCTATATGGTTTCCTGATATATCTATATATTGATGGACAGTGTTTTTTTTCAATATATGTCTGTTTCTGGGCAGATAGAAGGAAGTTCCCTGATTGAACCCAGTAATGTACTGTAAAGGAAACTTTCTTTTCTTTTTGCTGGCAGCATGAACTTTGGGTGCACAGTACATTGTGACAATAGCTATACCAATGTTCTAAAACATTTCATGGATTCAGCTTGGCTTTCTGACATGTTACACAGATGACAAAGCAAGGCATTACTTAGGATTTAGGTCCAATATAACATAAAAATTTTATCTGATAGCAAGAAGTATGTGTGAAATGAAAGTAGTTTATTACAATTTGAGAATTTCCTGTGTTTGTTATTCAGGATACTAGCTTGTTGCTCTTTGAAATAAAAGCAATTTTTTGTCAATCAACAGAGCTCATTTATACTTACAACACTTGTACTTCTGTACTATGTGTGTGTTTATTAGAAAACATTCATCTAATATTGCTTTTGAAGCTAATGTAGACTTTATTCTGGCAGACACAAATCTTAGTTGTATTGTTACTCTAGTTTTTCCTAACCTCAAGAATAATTTTAGTATGATACAATATATTTAAGATCTAGAACAATATGTTTTTCAGAAATATAAACAAAAATTTTACACATAATAAGATTAAATAAGTTTTTAGAACATATTGGACATTAAGATGTGTAAGAATTGACTAAAACAATATTTGATTTTTTAATTGTGCAAATGGTTAAACAGAAATAATCAAAAGGTCCACTAAGAAATTGAGTCTACCAGAGACCACAGTTATTTTTCTTGGTTATTAATACTTAATTTGTTGTAAAACAGTAGATTAACAATCACAAATAATAAATATTAACTCAATGGTCCTAAATTAATAAAATTAATTTGAATAATAAACAAATGCAAAACACATTCACACAAAACAATGCAAGGTAATAATGAGTCTAGAAAAGTACTTTATCTCCTATAAGAATGACCAAATTCTACACCACAGGATTAAACACCAGTGTAGGCTCTATATGTGTTTGCTAAGTAGGTGATAATTAAGGTCCATATAATCCAAGTATAAAGAGGGCAGCACAGGAGTTGGATGAAACACAGGAGGAAACACTGGGCAAGGTGCTAGAGCATGTCTGAGATGTTAGAATTTAATGAAGAAATGGTCTTCTGAAACTGTCATAGACACAAATAAGGCATTGGTTTTATTTGTTTATTTATAGCTATCAAAATCTTCATTCAGATATTATGCCTTTCTGAAATACTAAAGTAAAAGAAAATGTTGCTTCTACAAGTTAGTATCATAGAAGTCTATGACTCATCTGTTAACTTGCTGTTTAATGTACATTTTCCTCATTTCTCAAGCAATTACTGTCAATAATACCACATGTATATCACTGTATCTATTTATCTAAGTCAATATTTAAATATAAATCTAGATATAGGTAAATTTATACTATGTGCAAAGGGCAATATTAAACATTTCTATGTTTATTATGTTACAACAACTCAACAGAGAAGCTATCCTTATTAGTACTAACCAGGTGAGGAAAACTTCTTCAAATATTCTGCTTGACTCAAAATCACAAATCAGATTCCAAGATTTTAAATATCTTACCATGCTTTTCGAGGAGAACAAATCCCTCTTTTACAAAGCTCTGGGGAATATTATAAAGTTACAAGAGGTAATAAAATGGAAAATCCATGGAAGAAGGACATTAAGAAAAATAGAAGGGCAAGTATATGTTAAGGACAAATGTTTTATAGCCTAATCTGCTTTGCTGCTGTCTCTGACAAAGGTGTGACTTTAAATACATGACTTAGACACTCTACTTCATGGGTCTTGTTTTGAGACTCAGATAAACTGATTAATGGATTACAAAACATTCATAACAATGTAAGAATAAAGTATTGCATATGTAATTGTTTACTGTTATTCCAAATGACTTCTTTAGTATATGTTTCAATGTATGTAAAGCAGGATACATAGCATAGAATTATCTGCTTCTACATTCCACACAAAAGAAATTTGAATGTCTTGTGTGTCCCCCAAATTTTATCTAAATGAACTATGTATAATAAAAATTATATTCTCTTGACTGAAGTATATTTTACAAAAATAAGCCTATTCTTTCCAGTTTCAAGACTCTCTCTCTCTCTTTCTCTCTCTCTCTCGCTGCCCCATGCCTCTGCAGACAGACAATATAAAGCTATACTAAAGCACTGCTTAAACAATTTCTCTTGTCCTCTGCTACGAACCAAGATTTCTATAAATAGCTTTGAAAATGCTAATATCATCACATCATCATTATTTTTCCCTCCTCCCTTCCCCACTTCTCTTTCTTTGAGCCTTTCCTGGGGCTTGAACTCAGAGCTTGGGCTCTGTCCCGGAGTTTTTGTGCTCAAGAATAGCGCTCTATCACTTCATTTCTTGCTTTTTGGTGCTTATTTGGAGATAAGAGACTCACAGTTCTGCCTGATCACTGATCCTCAGATCTCAGAATCCTCCATAGCTAGAATTACAAGGGTGAACCACTGGTAAACCTAGTACTTTATA
Source organism: Perognathus longimembris pacificus (assembly GCF_023159225.1). Classification (NCBI taxonomy): domain Eukaryota; kingdom Metazoa; phylum Chordata; class Mammalia; order Rodentia; family Heteromyidae; genus Perognathus; species Perognathus longimembris. The sequence continues at coordinate 56,842,893 of NC_063167.1, forward strand.
CAGGCTCAAGTCCAAATCCCCAAGTCTTCCTTTTCACATCACACTGCTGCTACCCAGAGTTCCTTTGAGAAATGGGAGGGAATGAGGAATCTGCTCTTGAGGATGACAACAACAATGGGGTTACACTTACATTAAAACCAAATGATCACATGACTGTCAGTCATAATGCATATAATTTCCAGGTTTTCCAAATTCATAGTTGGGCTTGTATAAGATTGTCAGCTTAGCACCTCCGGAGCACAGTGGGGCATCAACTTTATTTCCTTCCAGTTTCCTCAGTATTGCCTTATGCAGTACCTCTCCACCTGTTCCTCATTATAATTACTGTTATTATTTTTGCTTTTCAGTGCATCAGCAAAAATGTTTCATTAACACTACACACTAGATATTGAGCTAGCCAACAGGACTGAGATATATATAAATATAAAATTAGATATTAGACATATATATTTATATGTTATATATAATATTTAAATTATTTTAACCTTTTGCCCAAAGTAATTTGTAGTACAGTGTGTGTATGTTGGGGGAGGTGAGTGTGTATGGAGGGGGTTGTGTATGGAATACAAAAAAAGGCAATTAAAAATTAACTTGGCAAAATATTTTTTCAGAATATTTCATGTGGAATATATGTGAAATTTTTATTACAGCCTACTGCAGGGAAAGACTCATTCATGTCAGTAAAAATTAAAGTGAAAAGATTTGACTTATTTTTTTTTTATTTTTTTTTTATTATCAATTGAACATAAATTTTTTTTTTTTTTTACAAGGTGCTGTGCAAAGAGGGTGCAGTTACATAGTAGGGCATTGTGTACATTTCTTGTGATATCTTACAACCTGTTTTCCCATCCCTTGTCTAGGTCAGGTAGACCCATATGCAGTATACAATGTATCAAGCACATATACAGTGTTCACAGACTTGGTCTCTACTGTCTCTCCATCTCCCTTTGTTAACAGTCATATATCAGGGAGATCATGCCCCTTTGTTTTCTGTGTTCTAGGCTTGTCTCACTCAACATTATTTGTTCGAGTTCTGACCATTTCCCTGCAAATAACAATATTTCACCATTCCTAATCGCTATGTAGTATTCCATTGTGTATAAGTACCATATTTTTTGGATCCATTCATCTGTGGAGGGGTATCTGGGTTGTTTCCAAATTTTGGCTATTGTGAATTGTGCTGCGATAAACATGGAAGTACAAATGTCCTTTTGATATCTTGGGTTTTGCTGTTTAGGATAGATGCCTAGGAGTGGTATGGCTGGGTCATAGGGTAGGTCTATATTGAGCTTTTTGAGAAACCTCCATACTGTTCTCCAAAGTGGCTGTACTAATTTGCACTCCCACCAACAATGGAGAAGGGTTCCTCTTTCCCCACAGCCCCTCCAGCATTTGTTGTTTCCTGAGTTCAGAGTATAGGCCATTCTAACTGGGGTGAGGTGGTATCTCAGGGTTGTTTTTATTTGCATTTCCTTTACTAGCAGGGATGTTGAGCATTTCCGCATGTGTTTCTTTGCCATTTTTATATCTTCTCTTGTGAAGTCTCTCTTTAGCTCTTTTGCCCATTTCCTAATAGGTTTATTGGGCTTGGAGGGGCTTAGTTTTTTGAGTTCTCTGTAGATGACAGATATCAGGCCTTTGTCTGTTGCTGTGCTGGTAAATATCCTTTCCCATATCGTTGGCTGTCTTTCTATTTTGGTGGCTATGACCTTAGCTGTGCAGAAACTTTTTAATTTGTAGTAGTCCCATTTGTTGAGTCTTTCCCCTATTTGTTGTGCGCCTGGGACTCTATTCAGGAAGTTCCTTCCTGTGCCTATAAGTTCTAGTGTCTTTCCTACTCTGTCCTTCAGTAGTTTCAAGGATTCAGGTCTGATGTTGAGGTCCTTGATCCATTTTGAGTTGATCTTGGTGCATGGTGATAGGCTTGGGTCTACTTTGAGTTTTCTGCATATGGCTGCCCAGTTCTCCCAGCACCAGTAGTTGAAGAGGCTATGTTTATTCCATTGTATGTCTTTAGCTCCTTTGTCGAATATCAGTTGGCTGTAAGAGTGCGGTTTTATTTCTGGGTCTTCAATTCTAATCCACTGGTCTTCCGATCTGTTTTTATACCAATACCATGCTGTTTTTGTTATGATGGCCTTGTAGTAGAGCTTGAAGTCTGGTATGGTGATACCTCCTGCACTATGTTTTTTGCCTAGAATTGCTTTGGCTATTCTAGGTTTTTTGCTGTTCCATATGAACTTATGGATTGGTTTCTCTATTTCAGTGAAGAATGTGGCTGGGATTTTGATAGGTATTGCATTGAATTTGTATAACAATTTGGGCAGTATGGCCATTTTCACTATATTGATTCTGCCTACCCATGAGCATGGGAGGTCTTTCCATCTCCTTGTGTCTTCTTTGATTTCCCTTATTAGATTTTTGTAGTTTTCATTGAATAGGTCCGTCACGTCCTTGGTTAAGTTGATCCCTAGGTACTTTATTCTTTTTTTGGCTACTGTAAATGGAATCGTTTCCATAATTTCCTTTTCTGTTTGTCTATTGCTGGTGTACAGAAAAGCTGCTGACTTTTGTGGATTGATTTTGTATCCTGCTACTTTGCCAAATTGGTTTATTAGATGTAGGAGTTTGGGTACTGAGTTTTTTGGGTCCTTGAGATATAAGATCATGTCGTCTGCGAATAGGGATAACTTGATTTCTTCCTTGCCGATGTGGATCCCTTTGATGTCCTCCTCTTGCCTTATTGCTATGGCTAGGGATTCCAGTACTATGTTGAACAGAAGTGGGGAGAGTGGGCATCCTTGTCTTGTTCCTGTGTTTAGGGGGAATGATTTAAGTTTCTCTCCATTTAATATGATATTAGCAGTTGGTCTGTTGTATATGGCTTTTATTGTTTTGAGGAATGTTCCATCTATTCCTGTTCTCTCCAAAGCTTTTAATAGGTATGGATGTTGTATTTTGTCAAAGGCTTTTTGGGCATCGACTGAGATAACAATGTGATTCTTGATTTTAGTTCTGTTTATGTGGTGAATTACATTGATTGATTTACGGATGTTGAACCATCCTTGTGACTGAGGGATGAAGCCTACTTGGTCATGATGTATGATATTCTTGATCACTTTCTGGATCCTGTTAGCTAATATTTTATTGAGGAGCTTTGCATCTGTGTTCATTAGTGATATTGGTCTGTAGTTCTCTTTTTTTGTTGGATCTTTGCCTGGTTTGGGGATGAGTATGATATTAGCTTCGTAGAATGAGTTCGGGATTTTTCCCTCCGTTTCTATTTCGCGGAAGAGTTTGAGGAGTATTGGAATTAGCTCCTCACTAAAGGTTTTGTAGAATTCATTGGTGAATCCATCTGGGCCTGGGCTTTTCTTAGTAGGGAGGTTCTTGATTACCTCCTGTATCTCACCGTAAGTTATTGGTTTATTTAGTTGATTTATTTCTTCTTGGTTCAGTTTGGGCAGTTTGTACTTCTCTAAGAATTGATCCATTTCTGTAAAATTATTGTTTTTTGTTGAGTAGAGGTTTTGGAAATAGCTCCTTATGATTGTTTGAATATCGTGTGTATTTGTTGTAATTTTTCCTGTGGAGTCCCTGATTTTACGTATATGAGTCTCTTCTCTTCTTTTTTTTTGTGAGTCTTGCAAGGGGTCTGTCAATTTTGTTTATTTTCTCAAAGAACCAGCTTTTAGTCTTATTTATTTGTTGGATGGTCTTTCTATTTTCAATCAGATTTATCTCTTCTTTAATCTTTGTAATCTCTCCCCTCCTAGTCGTTTTAGATTCTGTCATTTCTTGTTTCTCCAGTTGTTTTAGTTTCATCGTGAGGGTATTCACCTGCTCTGCTTCCATTCTTTTAATGTGGGTACTGAGTGCAATGATCTTGCCCCTCAGTACTGCCTTAGCTGTGTCCCATAGGTTTCTTTGTGATGTGTTTTCTTTGTCATTGTGGCTTATGAATTCGTTGATTTCATCTTTAATTTGATCTGTGGCCCAAGTGTTGGATAGCAGCGTGGGGTTTAGCCTCCAAGAGTGTGTATAGGCTCTGTGGTATCCTTTGTTGTTGAGGGTTACCTTTAATCCACTGTGATCAGATATAATACATGGGATGATGTCAATTCTTTTGTATTTGCTGAGGTTCTTTGTGTGGGCTATGACGTGGTCTATTTTGGAATATGATCCATGGGCTGCTGAAAAGAAGGTGTATTGGGTCTCTGGAGGGTGGAAGGTTCTATATAGGTCTGTTAGATCCATTTGGGCAATGGTGTTATTTAGGTCCTCAGCTCCCTTACTAATCCTCTGGGTGTTGGATCTGTCTCTTGGAGAGAGAGGAGTATTAAAGTCACCCACTATGATTGTGTTTGCATCTATCTTGCTCTGTAATTCTGTGAGAATTTGCTTGACATATGTCGGGCCTCTTTTGTTCGGTGAGTATACATTTATCACCGTGATGTCTTGATTCTGGATTTTTCCTTGTATCAATATGTAGTGTCCTTCTTTGTCTTTTTGAGTGGACTTTAAAGAGAAATCCAGCTTGTCTGAGATCAGGATGGCTACACCTGCCGTTTTGGTGGGTGCATTTGCTTGGTAGATCTTGCTCCATCCTTTCATTCGAAGCCTGTTTTTGTCCCTTGCTGTAAGGTGGGTCTCTTGTAGACAACAGATGTCAACTTTTTGCTTGCGGATCCATTCTGCCAGTCTGCTCCTCTTGATCGGGGAGTTTAAGCCATTTATATTTAAAGAGATCAAGGATAAGGGTGTTTTTTCTCCTTCCATTTTCTTGTTGGGCTGTTTTTTCCTGTTGTTTTTTTTTTTTCTTCTTGTCTTTAGTGAGCTTGTGTTTCTGCTGGACTTTGGCTATTGAAGTTTCTTTCTGAATCTGTCTGTGTGTCTTTTACGATCTCTGTTGGGTGGGCTTCCCCTCTTAATATTCGCTGTAGGGCTGGTTTTTTATTCACATACTCCTTTAGCTCCTCTTTGGTGTGGAAAGATCTGGTTCTCCCTTCGAATGTGAACTCCAGTTTCGCTGGATATTTGATCCGAGGTTGTAAATTGTTATTCTGAAGTACTTGGATGGTGTTCTTCCACTCACTTCGAGCTTGGTAAGTTTGTGTGGATAAGTCGGATGTTATTCGAATCCTCTTCCCATTGAAAAAAGTTTCCTTCTTCGCTTTGGCTGAATTCAGAATTTGCTCTTTAATCTTGAGGTCTGTAGTCTTGAATATTATGTGCCTTGGGGTGGTTTTCCTGGGGTCTGGCCTGCCAGGTGTCCTATAGGCTTCGGTTACCTGGATGGGGTCCCCTGTGAGATTGGGGAAGTTTTCTGCAATAACTTTATTGAGAACATGATTAAGCCCTCTGCTCTGATATTCGGCTCCTTCTTCTATTCCAATTATACGCAGATTATATCTCTTGTCTTTGTCCATTAGTTCCTGGAGTAATCTTCCCTGAAGCTTCACCTTTTCTTGGAGTGTGGTCATTTTCTGGTTGTTGTCAGCTGCTTCATCGTCCAGGCGAGAGATTCTGGATTCCATATGGTCCACTCTTTGTGTTATGGTTTCAATTGCGGAGTTTATGGATGTCAGAGAGCTATTCATGGTTGTCATATCAGCTCTGATCGTGGAAATTTCTTCCTTTAAAGAGTTGTATTTTAAATCTATTTTTTCATGCATTTCAATTCTCAGGGTGTGGAGATTTTCTTTAAAGGCGGCTTGCATTGTATCCATTTTTGCTTCCATTTCTTTAAACGAGGCTTGCATTGTATCCAGTTTTGCTTCCATTTCTTTCTTGGCTTCCTGGGTGTCCTTCCAGATTTCCGCTCTAAACTCCTGGAATTGTTTTCTGATTTCATTTCTGACGGTTTCGATCATTCCTGTTAACATGTCCTCATTTGCTTTTTTATTCTCCATCTCCTCTCCAGTCGTGCTGCTTTTTGGAGCTGGCGAGTTGGCTTGTCCTTTGATGAACTGAGTTATGTTTCTTTGTGATTTGCGCATCTGGAAGTCTGTGTAGTTCTTCCCTCCCTTCTGTGTAGGCGTGTCTGCGTCAGCAGGTGCTGTCGCTGTGGCCCCGCCCACCAGTGCAGGGCACGCCTATCAGAGCGGGCGCTTTCGCCGGGGCCCCGCCCTCCTGTGCACTGTGAGTCCCCTACAACAGGCACTTAAGTGGGGTCTGCCTCCCAGAGCGAGCCCTGGGTTGTTGGGTTGTGCTTGCGCCCTCCCGCGAGTCCGTTGGGGGGGGGAAGCAGTATGTGTGGGGCCCAGTGGGATCGACTGTCCGGGTGTGGCTTGGCACCCTCAGACCTCGCCTCCGCTTCGAGGAGGGGGAACGAGATCAGGCTCAGGTGACCCTGCTGGGCTGGTATTGCCCACCAGCGCCTGTGATTTTAGTTGTAAGAGTCCGCAAGGTCTAGGCGCCTCGGGTGGGGCTTGCCCTGCCGGCCGTCCCTGGCCCCTGTTGGGAAGGGGACGGGGCCGGTTCTGCCAGTTCAGGAACCTTTGGGGGCTTGGGGCTGTTCCGCCCTTCCCCTGCTAGACTGGCTTCCCAGTGCCTGCTGGGAGCTTCCCACCTGATTTGGGGAATCTTTGTTCCCACGGGAGTGGGGAGGGGGAGGGAGGGAGATATATCGTCTTTGTCGGGCTTGGGTCTCCCGTTGGGGGAAGGGATTATGGGGGACTCACTTTTGCTGCTTTGTGTGCGTGTCCCGCACCGCCGTTGGCCCTTCAGGGGTTGGCGAAGTGTCGTGGTGGCTCCCCCGTTCCCTCTTTCTGCCGCGCTGGGTTCCCTTGTCCGAATCCGGTGTGGACCCGAACTTCTCGTCGCTGCTGGGTGTGTCTTGGTCCGCACCCTGCTTTGTGTCCGTGGGGTCTCCCGCTATATGGATTCTGCGCTCCTGGCAACCTGTCTGCCGATCGCCGGGTTTCCCTTTCCCAGCCTGACCCTGTTTGGGCCAGGGCCGGCTGGTGGGGGGAGGGTGCCCCGATTAATCTCCGGCTCCGTGTAGGTTTTCGGTTCTTCTTTTTTGCTCCTTTTTGTTTTCCTGCGTTTCTCCACTGCTTCTGGATGCTGGTTTTGCTGGGTTCTTGGTGGAGTGTTGGGTGTTGGAGTTCCCAGCTCGCTATTCAGTTGGTGCGAGTCGGGGTGCCTCCCTATTGTCTCGGCGCCATCTTTCTCCTCTATATATCCTTTTCTTGACTTATTTTTGGGGGGACATAATAAAATAAAAGTAGATGGTTAGATAATCACTTTTTACTACATAAAGAAATAATTTCTAGTTAGGATTGATGAAATAATGTCTTCACAATATGTAATTAGATCTGTCCAATGATCAAGCAGTGGAATAAAGAGAGGGGAGGCTGAGAACTAAGAACTGATTTTATCCCACTAAATTTTATTTGAAAATTTTAAATCTTTAAACAGAGATCATGATTATTTTTAAGTAGTATTTATAAATTTAAAGAAGTTCAAAGTTTCTACATTTGGAGAGAATTAGGTCAAATTTTCTTTTTACACAGAAAAGACTAAATGAATTTGTATTAATTACCTGTTAAAGAGGAAGACAGAAGGATCAATATATCTCAATTAAACATTATTCCCAAGATAACATATATTATTTGTAGGTGAAAAGGAAAATATACCTTAACTTGGATCCTTGAGAAGCCTAAACTAATGAAACAGGTCAATAGTTCACATTTCATATGAATATAAAGGTTCTGGCCTGACTAAGCTTTATGGACTGAGATGCTGTGAATCAAAATATTTGTGAGAAGATTCAGTTTAGGTCAGGTGACTTGTACCTTTAAGCCTACCTACTCAGGAGGCTAAGACCTGATTCTTAGGTAAATCTATGGAAAAAGAACTATCTTAAAATATTGGCTTGGAAACAGGCAGTGGTGAGATAAAATTGACTTTGCAGTAAGATTTCTAGAATGCCTTTCAGTGGAGAGCTGGGCCTGTAGCATGGAGATTCCTGGGAATTATTTGCTGCCACTTGTATACCTCCTTCTTTTATTGAAGACTCAATCTTACAATCCTGTGGAGATTAGGAGTACTTTGTAACAAACCATTAACAATGTGCATGCTTCTTATTCACAGAAATGCAAATGAATTTTCAACAGTAGAGAATAAAAATCTCTCAATGACATTTCATTTGAATCAATGTTAATACTTTTCTGATTTCCTCACTAATTAACTAGCTAAATAAAATCTCTGATATACATTCACAATATGATGGGAGACATGCTTTTTACCATCTTGAAAATTATAATTTCACTGAAGCTAATTATGGGCTAAATATTGGCTTAATATGATGCTCCTGCATGCTAATTCACTAAACACATAAAACAACTCTACAAGTGGTTAATGTATTTGTTTTGGAATAGCCCCGAGGTTTCTAAAAGAAAAGATAGACAAGTGAATATTTATGAAACAATAGGATAGACTCTCTTCAAAACCTATAGGTGGACCAAACAAGAAGTACTTATTGAACATAAATTCCAGTTTTTGACTTGTTAAACCTATGAAATGTTTTAATTACAATACCCATTCTAATATTATACAGACACTTCATTTAACATATTGTGCAGTATAAGTAATTACATATAGCATGCATGTTTGTATTTTAGAGATATATTTACCCTCTAAGAAACATAATCAGAAACTTTGTAATATGCTAATCAATTGAATTTGCCTTGAATGTCTTTAATGGGTCTGATAATCAAACTTTTCATTGCTGAATTGAGGAAAATTTCACATGTAACTTTTTACCTAAATAGATGATGACAAAAAAACTCAAAAGTCAAAAGAATACAGCTTCATTTTTACAAGTAGTAATAGTGGGAAAATAAAATATTAAAAAGAAAACAGCTAAAGATGGAATGTTTTCAAATGTAAACACTTTTTGCAGAGGCATAAAACATTCCCTTCTTTCGTCTACAGGAAGCAAATCAGAAAGTATTGTCTCACCTGTTTTGTTTCCTGATTCTCTTCCCTCCTCTTAGCTTCTCTGAATGTCAGGGCCATACTGGAAAACAAACAACTCTCCCTACCATTATTCAGAAAGCACAAGATGGGCGAATAATATATGAGCAAGCTTTCCATCGCTATAATAAAATACTTGTCATGCCTATTTCATGACTAGATAGCAAGTAAGAAAGAAAAAGGGGCTGAGACATCGAAATCTACCGTTCAAGCGATCAATAATCTCAATATCTTCAGTTAAACTTCACATCTTGATATGGGATTTTAAAGACACACCTCCTAACTATCCTGGGAACCAAACTTTTTCTTCTTCTTTTTTTTTTTTTCTTTTTCCGATCGTGGGGCTTGAACTCTGGGCCCGGGGGGCTGTCCCAGAGAACTTCAGCTCAAGTTTAGTGCTCTACCACTTGAGCTTCAATGCTACTTCCTTGGGAACCTTTAATCTTAAATATGTGGAAATTTGGGAAGTATTCAAAATCTCACCTACAGAATCAGTAAACATTGTAAGTTCTATTCACATCCCACCCCTTCTTTGAGAACTGAGATTAATAAGGAAGAGAAGTACAAATGTCCAAAAATCTTTGATCTCAGCTTTGGGGTTCCTTTATGGTTTGGCAAACATCTGCCAAAATCCAGTTTCTTCAAACAACATTGCTCAACATTCATAATTATTATGGAAATCACAGAACACTGTATGTTACCATGAGTAAGTTTTACCAAGCTAGAGCTAGGATGGAATTAAGGATCTTTTAGTGACTATCTTAAATTAGCCAAATTTTCCATCATACAAATGCCTCTTTCCTTACTTGTAAAATTAGTATAAGATGTCCTTCATGGAAATATTGGGAAGGTGAAATTGATGTGTATGTGGTGGTTCATGTATCAGTGATCCATAAGAAGGGTAGCTATTGCAGACACAATATGAAAATCAGGTACCAATCTGCCAGAAGCACTTTCATCAAATGTTAGTGATCATTATTTTTGTTTTTGTTGATGGTTGTAGGATTGGGACCTCAGTATGCATAGAGGAGGCAAATAGAATAGCCAAAACATACAATCTGAGGCTGAAAGAGAAATGGATTAGTCAATGATAATGATGAAATCAAACATGCACATTGCCTGAAGTATAGACTAGGAAGCTGGGATTTGATCAGAAAGTAGAAGCTAATGAAAGGTTCTAAACCAAGGAAAGAGAAACTTCTTACCACAGAGAAATAAAATACATTAATGATGATAGATAATGGTAATGTTTCCAATTTTATCATCCTACCAGGCATATACTGTAATATACACTCTAATATGCATTGTAACCACAACATAGATGATTATTATTGGTCAAAATAAAATATCATAAATATAAAAACAGCTATTCAGTTGATAAGAGAAGACATATCTTCTCATTTTAAGTACTTGGCTGTGACTCTTAAACAAAAATAATATATATAAAGAACCCGATGCAGTGCCTCACTCTTCTAATCCTGTCTACTTTTGAAGTTATGATCCAGGGCATCATGATTTGAGACCATTCTGGGCAAAACATTCACAACAACCCACCTACTCCAATAAAACACCAATTTCCATCTCATATATTTATCATACAAACTAATCAGACAGTACAGATAGGAGGACTGAATTACAGGCTAGCTCATCTGGAAGGAAAAAACTGGAGGACTGAGTCCAGGTTAGCTCAGGAAAACAATAAAACTTCCTCTACCCCAGCAAAAGGGCTGGAGGCATGGCTCAAGTGACAGAGTATCTAGCAACACATGGCTCTAAACTCAAACTCCATCCATCACAACCAAAAGAAAAGTTAACACGTGTGTATATGCATATATACATACATATATGTATTTAATGTTTTACAAATTTCATATGTTCATGTGTATATATGTATTTCACATGCATACACATTTCACACACACACATATATACATACATACATACATATGTTTGTGTCAAGGGAGATTTTAGCTATGAAGACCTGAAGAATGTAGATATGTGTATTTTTTGCATAGGTTTAATGTGCATATTCTCTGAGAGGTTGAATGGACAGATGGGGGTTCGAATTTTAAAAGAAATAAAGTAATAGAATCATATTGTAGTCTGGTTATTGAAATACTTGTTTACATTTCTGTATCTTTGGGCTTTTTCCTCTTGGTGTGGCAAGAGTACATCTCTAGTAAGGATCTTATGATCTGCTTCACTACAAGACCAGAAGCTTCTTGTTATTCTTCTTGCAAGAATGGAAAAGATAAAGATAATTTGACTTAGCAAAACAAAAAAATATATTTTGGAAACTTATGGTTACCTCAGTAACTGTGAGGTTCTAGCATAACTCCAAGTTGTTGAGTCACTAGTTTAATTAAGCTATATCAAATCCTGTAATATTCCCAAACATAGAAATTTGGATGAATGATTTTAACATACATTTACTCTCCACTAGCCCTTGGAAAAGCATCATAGTAATCACTCTTCTACCACCAGAGGGCGGCATCTACCTTCATGGGCCCAGCGTCGCCCTAAGTAGCAAACCATGTATGAACAGGATATTGGGAATGTTTAATTTTCCTCTTAATTTATCATAATTTGTCATAGCTAAAATATGGAACCAAACCAGATGCCCCTCAGTAGACGAATGGATCAGGAAAATGTGGCACATATACACAATGGAATTTTATGCCTCTATCAGAAAGAATGACATTGCCCGATTCCTAAGGAAATGGAAGAACATGGAAAAAATTGTACTAAGTGAAGTGAGCCAGACCCAAAGAAACATGGACTCTATGGTCTCCCTCATAGGGAATAATTAGCACAGATTTAGGCAAGTCAGAGCAGAGGATCATAAGAGCCTAATAGCTATGCCCCTATGAATGCATAAGATAATGCTAAATGAAATGAACTCCATGTATGGAAACGAATGATATATCACTGTTGTAATTACTTTCAACATGCCATGTGAAACCGTAGCTTATATTGTTGATGATTCTCTTGTATCCCCTTCCTGTGGTGTACCTGCACTATCACTGTACCTTATCTGAGTACATTGGAAACTGTATATACTGGTATTAGAACTAGGAAAGTGAAAGGGAATACCAAAATCGAGAGACACAGGATAAAAAGACAAACAGACACAGGATAAAAAGACAAACAACTACAAAAGCAATGCTTGAAAAACTGTTTGGTGTAAACCAACTGAACAATTCATGGGGGAGAGAGAAAGGGGGAGGGGGAGGGGAGAATGAGGGAGGAGGTAACAAACAGTACAAGAAATGTATCCAATGCCTAACATATGAAACTGAAACTTCTCTGTACATCACTTTGACAATAAATAAGAAAAAAAAGGAAATAAGAGTTGAATTTTCACTTGTCAATAGGCAGATGTCATAAGAGATAAGGAAGAGAAGAGGCAGACAAGCAAAATGCAAATAAATATTACTATTTCTAAACTGAGCATTAGTGCGTGCCATGTCATCATACCCTCTCACTACAGCTCAATCAGATTTCAATTGTTGCTGAGACCAAGGAAGCCTTGGTTGTTCAGGTTTCCCTGGGGACATCTGTATCCCATCCCTGTAAACAAAAATTCCCATTAAATAAGATTATTGAGTAAGGCTTTCTATGGGTTTTTTGTAAAGCAAACTTACCCTACTTATAGTCTCTATGTTTCATTCTATACCTTCTTTCCTTCATTTGTAGACCTAATATGAGCTTCAAATATGATGGGCTTAGGTTTACCAATTGAGGATTTAATTTCCACATTATTCAAAATAATGACCAAGCTAGGTTGCTTTAACAAACATCAGAAGTAATATAAATACTATGGAATTAAAGTTGCACACACATAAAAATTAAAGATATAAGAAATTAAGAGGTGAACATGACTCTGTATTGATATTATAATTATTTATGTCACCACCTATGTCTTTCAGCATTTCTTTTTTGTGAGGAAACTTCGGACACACTGTGTGTTTGTCCATAGTATAGCTATCCTTGAGAAGCCAGCTCCATGGGACACAGAATCAAATCCATGACAATAAGACTAAGCCACACTGTTTAACATAGAATTAGAGGGGAATGAGGAGATGGAAAGAATGTAAGGATCGTGGAATTTATTCTCAATACTGGAGGCACTCATTTACATGAATTTTCACCATAATTAATATCTCAGTGAATGATGTTCCTTTTTAAATTATATTTTTATCATCTTTAAGTTGTTGCACAGAGGGATTTCCATTTAGCAGGTCATCTCCTAAGTACAATGCAACTTAATCCCTGTCATCCCTTTCATCATTCTCTCCCATCTTTCCCAACCCGTCCCTCCCCTGTTTCATAGAGTATGCATAGAATATTATGACTTCATTTTCTCCCCATTTTCGCTTCATTTGTTGACCCCCTTCCCTTGACTTTCCACCACATCTATCTAAGGCTAGTTTCCTGGTATTCCTTCTGTTAGGCTGTAAGTTAGTTGTTTTCTAAGGAATTACATGATTTGAACTCTCCCCTACAATGAACTCCTGTAGTTAATACATCTGTATGTGTTTACACACCTGCACATTCCATTTGGGTTCACTTGTACATTTATAAATTAGTTGAAGCTTGAACATATGAGAGAGAACATATGTTCCTTGTGTCTGTGGGCCTAAGTTCTGTTAACCTTTTTATCAAGCCCCATCCATTTCTTTGCAAATGATGTAATACCATTCTTTCTAATGGATGAGTCAAATTCCATTGTGTGTGTGAGTGTATGTGTGTGTACTGCATTTTCTTGATCCATTCATCCCTTGGGGGACATCTGGGCTGTTTGCACACCTTAGCTATAGATGTTGTTCTTAGTGTTGCATCTCACCAGTCTGAGGTTGAATTCCAGGATAAGAATCCACTCAAGTGACATAAATGTAGAAAGGTACTATGAAAATATTACTTTGTGGCAGGGATGCTTTTAAACATAGTTATGTTTCTACAGAGATAGGACAAGTTAATTGTAAATAATTGTGCAAATCACTGTTCAGATAATTTTACAATTATACTAATTTTTCTATGAATAGGAAGATTTATAAATGTTTGGAATTGTACACATTGATATTTAATGATAAATTTACTTAAAATAAATTGACCTCTTTTAAAAAAGAATTTAATATTGATTGTTCATATTATGTTTGGTCTCTATGTAAGTATATAGATACCAGTTCTTGGGGTTTTATTTTTCTCCTTCTATTCTGCTAAACAATGACCTCTATAAACTGTAAGTAAATTAGTGGTGTTCAGGCAAACAATTTTTAATTATCCTAAAAAAAGGTTAATTACCTTAACAACAAGAAACTGTACATTTCTTCCTCAAGCCCTTTTTTAATTCCTTTTGGTGCTGTACCTTGTTTGTCAGATATTACTGTATCAAATGATTTTTCAAAGTAACTGACACTTTTTTGTTTAGAATTCAGCATGAATTTTAATATTTTAATCATACAAAATAAAGGTATGATACTGACAATGTATGTTGATGTACTTTTCATAATTGTCTTAAATATAAAAATTCACTCAAATTAAAAATAGTTATTTCTTGTTAAACTCTAATTTAACAAATATTACTTCTTTAGTTGGCAAAATTAGGTAAGAACCTTTTCTATATCCAATTGCTAATTTACATCTAGTGCTCTAAAAAAATCTTACTCTTAGAAACTGATATGGTGAATTAAACTACTTTGTAAGAGTGCTTAATGATGAAACAAATACAAATAACATTTCAAAATCTTGATTCATGTCAGCTCAACAAGTGCAAGCACCTGAATTCTATCTATCTCCAATACCACCAAAATGTTTTTTCCCCTTTGTTCTGATGGGTGTTTCTAATTTTCTTTTACATTATAAGAATGCCTAATAGTAGTAAAGACAAGAAAACCTCCAATCTACCAACAAAATGTACATCAGGCAGTTCAACCAAAAAAATATTTTGAGCGTTCAGTCTTAGTCATTTGTGCAAAGCAAGTTTCCTACCAATTGGCTTGTAGAAGTGACCCTGGCTCTTAATTAATTAATCAGTTTCCTGCCAGTCCTGGGGCTTGAACTCAGGGCCTATGTACCATGTCTGAACTTTAGTTTATGAGTAGTTGCTCTGCCACTTGAGACACAGTTTCACTTTTGGCTTTTTAGTTGTTAATTGGATATGAGTCTGATGGGCTTTCCTACTTGGGTAGCTTCAAAACACAATACACTTATCACAACCTCCTCCAGAGCAAGGATCACAGGAGTTAGCCACTGGTGCCCAGCAATTGGTATTTATTTTTACTCTATTTTCTTCTTATGTTTTATATTTTAATTATGCATAGTCTCACAATACTGTTTTGATTAACCATTCATTTATTTGACTAGGTCGGCTTCACATAAAAATATGAATTAGTGAGATTGAGTCATTGTGGTTTTTGTTCTACATAGTCACCTACCTAACATTTTATTGGCTTATAAAATTTAAACATTGGAATCATGAAGGTGAAAAATAATCTCTGGAAAACTGTTTGCATCTTTTAGTTTTACTATAATTTTCACTACCAATCAAGTAAGCAATCAATCAAATTATCTCCATGACTTGTTAGTCCTAAATATTTATTGGGCAAAAATTATGTTGACACTGTGTTACAAAACAAGAATTATTATTCGAAGAAGAGTAAATTCTTTCCTTCTGGGTATTTGTGTTTCATCTGAGGACTTTGGGTATAATGACATAAACATAAATAAATTTAATATGTGATGCATTTTGTGTGGATAAAGATATAGAGTAAGAGAAAACTATTTTCCATGGATGTCTGGAATTTCTGCACACGCAGAGGCACAGACTTTCTTTGCCATATTATGTGTATAGGTGTCTGAATGACACCAGTATAGAAAATAGAGATTATTGTCGCTTAGATCAAAGGGCAGGTGTGTGTGCTACCCTATGTGATCAAGACAATACTAGACTTTAATCAAAGATTGGGCAGATTTGCTTCAGGCCTTTGATAGAAATCTGAATGCTACTCCTGAGCTCAGATACAAACATACTGGGTGCATAAGAGCCCACCTGCACTTCATTTCATCACAAATAATTGGAGTTACAAGGCAGCTAACCTGAGCAAAGAGAGCTAGCATTCCTATTGCTTTCTATACCATGATTAGCAAAGTACTATGTCTCTGATCAGGAGACTTGTGTTTTCTGCCAGCATCCGTGAAATTATTATAGACTCACATTTTGGCTTTCAATTAGAAAGATATTTCAGTCTCTTCATAGAGATTTTTATAAGGTCTATTTTAGAGGAAGACTGAATGTCTCAGGACATATTTGTAAGTAAGTCTTTCACAAGTTTGGCTCATTTGTGGACAGATAACTTTGAATTACCTAGAATGTTTAACTCTGTTATATCCCATACAGAAAGTAAGTGAGGATGGTGTGGGTAAAATATATGATTAGCTAATTTTCCTTTGAGGTGAATATAATATGATATACATACGTAAAGGGGAAATTCAGATTAATTTTTCAAAAAAAGTTTCATTTTCCATTTTTCTTATGTTATCTATGTATAACGCATGGCAACAAATTTCTTAGTTTTTACCCAAAATATTTTATAGATGCTAATTTTTCAGTTGGAAATCTTTGTTAATTGCATTATTTCTCCACACATTTATACTCTAGCAGGAGTTTTGGCAAGAAGCATTAGATATGATCATCTAATTCCTGTTTCAGAGTGTGTATGGCAGAGCTTTGAAATTATGGCAGCTGAAGAGAGTTGTCTATTAAGAGATTTAATCATGGGAATGCTTATATTCAATAAAAGTTATCAAAAGGCATTATCATAATGAGGAACTTCAGTGCTCCTCAAGTACAGCACCTTATGAATTATTCGGAGCTATTTTGGAACTACAATGTGACACTAAATTAGGTTCCTCTTTCGTTAAAAAAATTAAAGCATAATCAGTTGCTATTCTCTGCTTGTTTCTAATTTCTACAATGCTGCTTTGATTTTATAAACCTACAGAAATCACGTCTTTTCTCTACTCTTTTCCTTTTCTGTTTTGATGTCACTTTACATCAATTTCTCTTTCCCCTAGGGCTGGCTCTAGAAACCACCTAGCACCAGTAATGATTCTTCATGGTATAACCAAGTACAGACAATTATCATTTATATGAAGCCAGACTAGTCTTACAAACATGCTGCCTCCATTTAGTGAAAATAAAAGGAGAAAGAACAGAAAGAGGAGATCATGCATATCTTAAAATAACAGTATCTTAAAATAACAAAAAAAATATGACAGTTTCAGGCCTGTGTTTGGAGAGAATTTGCATATACCCTATTAAGCTTTGCCTGAGCTCCACTTTCAGATTTTGATGTTGCCAGTCTATTTGCAGAGGTCAATAATATCTTCTCCTAAATGTAAGTTTTCTTATAATTGCACCTCAATAACTGGCAATGTGTTCTTACAAAAAGACAGGGAAGACAAGTGTTCATTGTAGGCAAACATCAATATGTGGCATTTTGTAGACAGGATTAGTCTGGAAACACTCTGCTATTTTTGGACCATTAGCATCCAGTCAAGGTTTCAAATGATAAATTCAATGAGGAGTTGACTAAGTGATCTGAAATAATGTACATTAGGAGTAATGTACAAGTATGGAGTTCATTAAGTATGGAGTTCATTAAGTGGCAGCATCAACCTGATCACCTTTTAGTAACACAATCAATTTACTGGTCTTTGAATAGTATTATTGGTCAGACTAAATTAAATTTAATGCACATTGACCAAATGATTTACAGTATCTAGACTTGCAGAGGATCAAAATAAAGAATGATGGCTTGCAGGCGTTCCTGGAGCACAGAAAGAAATAAATCAGGAAAAGGGCCAAGCAAGGTACGAAAACTTGTCATGTGTTTATTTCTGAATTTTACAATAGTACTTGTCCGAAAGTATACAAGAAAAGAAAAAAGTCAGACTAATCAGAATTCTCTGAACCCTTGGATATCACTTACTTGAATGCTGCATTGACAAGTTGCTATTCCATCTGAATTTCTGTCCAACTTATGGAGGTTGGTAGTGTTAAATTCTTACTGACAGGTACTATGCAAGCCTCACTATTTTAACATGCTGAAAATAGGCATTGTAGTTTAATAAGGAAAGCTTGAAGTCTCAAAGATGAGACAAGCTAAACAGTTTAAATTTATCACAAGTGCATGTAAATCCTTCATCATTCAATTCTTTCCTTAATGTATGAGATATGAATAAAAGAATCATGGTAAATATTTAATCTGCATGGTGGCTCCATGTGTCATGTTTAGATATATTTCATAATAATGGGATATATATTTAACAGAAAAAGATTGTCTATTTGCATATGATTTGCCAGGAAACATCACAGCTATGTCTTATATTTTAACTTGCACTGTGAAAGCCTTTGGCTTTTCAAAAATATAATTTGAGAGAAAAAAATTAGAGGATCACTGGAAACTGAAACCTGTTTGATATGATTATGCTCAATGTGATCTTTAGGTTTAACCAATTTTCTAAAAGTTAGCAGTAGTTGTTACTATTAAGATTCAGAATAGTTTACCAGGAAAAAATTGTAAACTATGATAGTTGTAACCATATATAATCTCTTCTAGTAGAGAATATGTTTTCTGCAGTTCTTGTGTTTTACATGTGATTTTGAAAACTTCTTTAAACTACAATGGCCAGAACTGATTGCTCTTCTGTAAATATGGGCTAGGAGGTAGTATATCACAAAGTTATAACCTTGCAACTGAATGAAATCTAAGCACTAGAAATGGAAATTAGTAGTTTTCTCAAACTTTTTCAGAGAAGGTAGGATGTACATGTGCCTGAATATACACATGTGCACAGGTTTCTGTTTGCTTTTATAAGGTTGAGAACAGAAAAATAGTAAGAATATTTGCAAATACTAATTTTCATAGGGAACATACAGATGTCCAATTCATTCTGTTTTGACATGTAGTCTCATATTTTAATAAAATAATTAAAATAGCTTTTCCAAATAAATCTTGTAATTTTTCACCATATTTTAAGATAGGGAATTGTAGAGAGCAACAGAAATCCTGGACATTTAAAAATGCCAATTGAAATATTCTTATCTTTTATAAAATTATCAAATAATTGTGTTTTAAGTTGATATAAAAATATTAAATTTCTAAAGAGTTGCTGGAATCAATTCCACTAATTAATTTTGGAACATGTTAAGAAATTTAAAGTTTTTGCCAAAAAGAATTATTTTTTTAACTTACAAAATATTGTATCCAGTATCTAACTGCAGTCATTATTTCTTTCACTTTCCCCAAAGTACTGATGTCATTTGTAATAGTTTTTTATGCCAGTCCTGGGGCTTGAACCCAAGGCCTGGACACTTTGAGTTTCTTTGCTCAAGGCAAGTGCTCTACCACTTGATTCCTTTTTCTTGGAGGGGGGATAGTTAATAGGAGTTAAGAGTTTCCTATCCAAGGTGGCTTTGAACCACAGTCCTTAGACCTCAGCCTCCTGAATAGCTAGGATTTCAGGCTTGAGCCACCCGCACTTGGCTGTCTATTTTAATATTTCATTTTAATATGCATTTAGAGAAACAATCCTAGTCTAGTTACTAGTGAAGATAATATATAATATAATTTACTTATGTGTAAAATACTTTGTAAGGTTTCGAGTTAGAGTTCATGATGAAGCTGGGACTATGTTTTATGGCATGTTTAACATTTCTTAGCCTGTTATTTCTTAAGTACCACAGTTTTCCTCTTATCTGATGCTTTTTCTTATGCCAACATTTTAAGAAAATTTCAAATCAGGAAAAATAATGATAATTGCATTTCTTTTATGGCCAGTGACGTAGAACACTTTTTCATATGTCTCTTGGCCATTCTCATTTCCTCATCAGAGAAGTCTCTTTTTAAGTCTTTAGCCCACTTGTTGAAGGGACTGTTGATTCTTTGCAGTTTTGGAGGAATTTTTTTTTTTAGTTCTGCATATATTTTAGATATGAGGCCTTTGTCTGTTGTACAGCCAGTAAAGATCTTTTCCCAATCTGTGGGCTTTCTGTTAATCATGGGAGCTATGTGCTTTGCCCTGCAGAAGCTCTGCAGTTGGGTGCAGTCCCATTTGGCTAACCTTTCTTTTATTTGTAGTATTTCTGGTCCTTTATTAAGGAAGTTTTGTCTTGTGCCAAGGAGCCCAAGTGTTTTGCCTACTCCTCCTTTTAGTGTTTTCAGGGTATCTGTTTTAATTTTGAGGTCTTTGATCCATTTGGAATTGATTTTGGTGCAGGGTGATATATAAAGGATCCACCTCACCTCAGTAACAATGTCCTTTATCAAGAAAACTAACAATAACAAATATTGGAGGGGATGTGGCCAAAAGGGAACCCTACTTCATTGTTGGTGGGAATGTAAACTCGATCAGCCACTCTGGCAAGCGGTATGGAGATTCCTCAGAAGAATAAGCATAGAGCTACCCTATGACCCAGCAGCCCCATTTTGGGGCATCTACCCAAAAGACCACAAACAAGAACACTCTAAAGCCACCAGCACAATGTTCATCACAGCACAATTTGTCATAACTAAAATATGGAACCAAACCAGATGCCCCTCAGTAGAGGAATGGATCAGGAAAATGTGGTACATATACACAATGGAATTTTATACCTCTATCAGAAAGAATGATATTGCCATTTGTAAAGAATTGGAAGAATTTGGAAAAAATATTCTAAGTGAAGTGAGCCAGACCCAAAGAAACATGGACTCTATGGTCTCTCTCATAAGGAATAATTAGCACAGGTTTAGGCTAGTCACAGCAGAGGATCACAAGAGCCTATTAGCTATGCCCCTATGAATACATAAGATGATGCTAATGAAGTTCATGTTATGGAAAGGAGTGTTATGTCACTGTTGTAATTACTTCCAACACACCCTGTGAAACTATAGCTTCTATTGTTGATGATCCTCTTGTATCCCATTCCTCTGGTTGTACCTGCACTATCACTGTATCTCATCTGAATACACTGGATACTGTATATACTGGTATTAGAACTAGGGAAGTGAAAGGGAATATCAAAATTGAGAGACAAAGGATAAAACGACAAACGACTCCAAAACCAATCCTTGCAAAACCATTTGGTGTAAACCAACTGAACAACTCATGGGGGGAGAGGGGAAGGGGGAAAGGGGAGGGGGGAATGAGGGAGGAGGTAACAAACAGTATAAGAAATGTACCCAAGGCCTAAGGTATGAAACTGTAGCCTCTCTGTACATCAATTTGACAATAAAATAAAAATTAAAATATAATGAGAAATATGGCATTTATGAATTTAAAACTTAAATTATGAAAATGTTAAACTTGTGTAATACCTGGACCTTACTAAAACAGAATGAGTGAAAGTCAACTATCATCCATAGTAAACTAGAATAAGTTTTCCCTCCTTCTGAAGCAGAATCTGGACACAATTAGATTTAGTTTGTAAACCTTTAGAAAGATTTCCCCTGCCCCAGCTACTTCTCTTGAACCTTAAAAAAATTACAGTGATGAATTATTTGGTGTGTAGTTAAAATATGACTGACTCTCATTATTTGAAGATATGTTTAATACTTCTGAGATGAATTTTTTAAGTACTTGTTTTCATTAATGTGGAGGTTTTATTTAGCCCAAATTTTAGAGGTAATTTTTGTTTAATAAATTAAGTTAACAATAAATGAAAACTTAAAATACCAGTCACTGATGAGGAATTTTGTTAACAAGTGTATCTGTGTCATAATGAAGCCCACATTTTAGTTGAAAAAATACATAGAAGAAAAAATATTTGTCTAAACATAACAAGCCAAATAGACTATGTCAAGATACCTCAGTGGAAAATTTTCTAGCCTATATACCTTATCATGAGAAACACATAACCAGGGGGTTTAAAAACAGAAACAAGAAATATATTGAGCATGGCAGTTAAGTACCACCTTGAATTCACACTAAATTCCTCATTTAGTTAGGTAGAATTATTACATTATCGGTATAGTAAGAGCTCATTGTCAAGTATATGCATTTGGCTTGACTTAAAAGCATTTTTCACCCTTCATGAATCTCAGAATTATTTTACAGATGAGGGCATCATTAAAACGTTTTTCAAATAATATTTTATATTTGAAATGAAGCAAGGAAATGATGTCTTTTCTATTAATAATTTAAAATGAGCACTTAAACTCTCAAGTATATAAATTCCTAAGGATGCAGGTCACCTTAAAAATTGTTTGTTTGTTTTGTTTTTGTTTTTCCTAACCAGAAGTGGCCTTTATAAACTGTGTAGTTATCCTGGCTGCGTGTTTGTGAATGAGTGTGTTTGTGTTCGTTGACCTCTGTGTATGAAAGTGATTTAAGAGGCCAAAGGGTGGCCCTTTCTCTGTACAGTCTTTACAGCTATTCAGCCCTTGCCAGTCAGAATGTGATGAATGGGTTCAGGAACTGAACTCTGACCCTGGCTGAGAGAACATGCTCCCTGTCAAAGTTTCTCAAAGGATTCCAATTATCCTTTAACATAAAAGATTCTTGAAATTACTTCTAATTTTGCCTTAAGTAATGAAAACTTCCTTTCAAGTTTATGAGTTAATAGCAAAATGTTGTGTCTTCCAAATGACTATTCATGGAATAAAATTACCGTCTGACTCAGATAATATTATTAGTATATCCAAAAGACCTAAATGCCACACAGTTATTTTAATCACAATTGACAAAATTCTCCTATTGGACATAATGTATAACTTTGAAAACGTATTAGAGGTGACAAAGCTGATTGTGATAGAACACAAAAAAAAAATTCTCCTTACATTTTTATGCTGAATTGCTTCTGAGCACACACAAACTTTGAACTTTGCAAAATTAAACACATACACAAACCCAAGCTTAGTCAGCACTAGCATGTAATTAAATGATTCCTCAAAAATAAGTGGGTGTTTGATTACTTCAGTATCATGCAGTGTGGCAGTGTTTCTGTATTTTGTTATGGCATAATGAAATAAGTGCAAAGAATGAAATCTCACATTCCAAATGTAGCTTAGTGTCCCCAAAGATGCTTCTAAGATAGCCATTCAGTACAGCAAATGATGCCTGATTCATAACATAAGCAAGTTTAAGCAATGGGAATATTACAAAATGTCAGCAAAAACTTCACAGAAAATAATTGTAATACAATATGCATACTGAATCTACCTCCAGGCAGGTTTCTCCTTAACAGCTAGACAGTAGAATTTAGCTAGCAGTAGAATTGACATCTTTATCTAAGAAGATTATGGCGATATTTAATAGCAAAGCCAGTATTGTTCCTTCTTTTCTCATAATTTATCAGATATTAGAATGCTTTTCACACTATGTCTGGGTGACCTGATTATGACAGATTTATTTTCCTTATAAATTGCTTCTAAAGATAAATATAAGCCATTTGGGAAGAGATTTATACTTTTCAAAATCAAAAACCACAGCTACAAGAAATAGCTTGTAGTTGAAATAAAGACTCCATTTAAATATTCAATAGTCAGCAGAGGACATGACTAAGTTAAGTCTCTATGTAATCAGAAAACATAAGAGTCTTTCCAAAAATATTCATAAGGAATGGGAAGGTTAAGATAGGAGAAATGTGTAAATCTTACAAATTAAAGTTCAGAAACACAGTGCAAAAAAAAAGATTATAGCAAAACAGCATGGTTCCACATATTTTGTGCATTGTGGATAGTATAACTTCAGCAAAACTTTAGTAGTTGAGTATGATATTTCACTACTGTATAATAACATAACTGAGCTGTAACTTTGTTAGTAATATTTTCTCAGTGTATAGGTGAAGTAACCTTATTCATCTAATCCCTTTGCCATTCCTGCCAGCATACATTCAGAACTTCCTCTAGGGTTCTTACAGTCTTGATGGTTTGCTGACATTTAACAGCATTGATACAGTAACCCTTCATACATAATCTTTCCTTATGAGCCCAAATCTAGATGAAATCAAGTTTCCTAGACAATGTGAGAAGGGTCATGTAGATTTTCTCTGGTCATACCAGGAGGCTGTGATGTATGCACTAGGATGACAATTATCAGCTACTAACATTTGTGACACACAGACTGATCATTTGACTATGAATCCACTCAGGAGAAACCTAGGTTTTCCAGTCATAAATTTTTCCTTTATGCTTTAGCTTATGACAGCAGCTCCTCATTATTTTTTTGTGTTTGGTAGAGCTCATACTGCTAACATAACCTTCTTTATTTGTATGTAGTAATAGGCTACTTTCTAGAGGACAGTTTCTCGTTCTAGTTGCTGAAGTGGCTGGTAGATCAACTTTGCTTTCTCATGGGCTCAAACTTACCATCAGGTTGCTCAGTTAATTTCAAATCTTCCAATTCTTTTAAAGGCCATTTTGTTTTAATTATATGAACAGTCTCAGGAATCTACTTTCATCTTCTTAAACTTCCTGAATCAGGTATCAATGTTATTTACATGTGAAGGCTTTTTGTTTTACTTTTTCATAAATTTTAAAATTGTTGTTATTATAAAGGTGATATACAGAAGGGTTATAGCTATACATAAGTCAGATCAAGAGCACATTTCTTTCTGAACAATGTCACCCTTTGCTTGGCTCTCTTAAGTTTTTCCCTCCTGAACCACCTACAAAGTTGCATGGTTCATTTTCAACTGTTGTTCATTTTGCAACACAGTGTCTAGTGAGTATCAGTGCTGTGTTAGTTTATCTTGGTCCCTCCATTTCTGTACCCTTTTCCCCCTTACCCTCACAAAGACAGACAAATGATTCTTACATGGAAAATGGTAAGATGGTAAAATTTGATGCCAGGAAAACTTTAGTTGAGATATGGAAACACACAAACAAAAAAAGGTTTGCCCCTATTAACTTTTATCTTTGCTTTCTTAATTCCCTGTTCCCACATAGACAATACATCCTAGATTCTGGATCCTCCTTAAAAATCACAAACTAATGAATAATTCTTTTCTTTCTTATTTATAAGATAAAATAAGCCACAATTATTTTTACTACTCTGAGGTAACTACACACAAATATCTAGGTACCTCTTTCCCAGAAATAGATGACACTAAACATGGAGAAAACAAGCTCTTAAAGTTACTGTTTTAAGGTTTCACAGGAATAACAAGGAACTTTTCCATTCTGAAAAAAATAGAATAATTATATCTTTGTGTCTTGAACAGTGTAAGCGAGTTTTAACTGAATCCCCCAATTAATTCTATCTCTAATGAGGGCAAAACATGAAGATTATAGCCAATACAGATAGTTACTGCTGCAAGAAACATAAGATGAATAGTTAAAGCCTCTTCCCTTTGAAGGGTTCACAGATAGTACTCAGATAATAAATATGATATATATGTACATGATATATATTGCACATTAATATTATATATGCTAAAATATTTTATATATATTTGATTTTCCTGAATGAAATTTGAATGACATAAAACATTAAATGTTTCACAAATTTCTCACAAAAATCAATTTGTAAATATATCCAATCATCTTTTTAACCAATATGAGTATATGCACAAATTTCTTGTGAATTATATATATATGCTATATTGCTTGAAATGTGAAACAATGTTACACTGACCAGAATTTTATTTCTCTTTCACTAATACTATTTCATGAAGTTGCTTTCTATTGTTTTCCCTCTCCTCTTAGATTTTTAAGTAAGTAAAATTTATTTGTTTATTTTATATTTTTAAAAATTTTACCAGTCTTGGAGCCTGAACTCAGGGCCTGAGCACTCACTGTCCCTGGATTCTTTTTGCTTAAGGCTAACACTCTATCACTTGAGCCACAGCACCACTTCCAGTTTTTTCTGTTTTTGTAGTACTGAGGAATCAAACTCAGGGCTTTATGTATATGAGGCAAGCATTCTACCACTAGTCCATATTCCCACTCCTAAATAAGTAGTATTTATAATTTTAAATGAACAAAGTTTCTGTAATAGTTTGTCAGAATTCTACAGTTTTCCTTTTACGTGTGACTAAATCATGTAATGTTGAGCTAAGACATGAAAAGGTATTCTCAGTATTTTTAATATTCAAAGCTTGAAACTAAATACTAGCTTCCCTATAATAAATCAATCTAATGGTTATTTCTGTGAATCATAAAAATCAATTTCATGAATTTTTCTTTAGATCACAAAAATTTGATAGTATTTTCCTTGCAAAATGAGATTCATATCCACTTTTCTGAGCAAATGAATACAGAAAATGGTTAGGCAGTATATGGTTGGCAGAGATTCATGAGAGGAAGGTACCCATTTTCCCTCCAATGGCCCCAAAAGGAGAAATGTTAACAGGGAACTGAAAGGTAGCAGAGAAATCTTAATGAAGTTCATTTCCCACCAAAGAGATGAACATTTTAGGAGACAGAGCAATCAATCAGTTGGCTTTTTAATTATTAACTCATCTATTTAACTTTCTTCATTAGAGTTTTTGCAAAATGACTAAAAATGTAAATGTCCCAGAGATTTGCACTCTTTCAAGACCAAGATAGGCATCCTCAGTCATAGCTGGTATTTAAGTATAAAATATGATGCATGATCTCAGAAATAACAGCTGAGTTACTTTTTGGTAGAATTCCTTAAGGATTACCCTTGATAATCACATTGTGTCTGTCCATCCTGAATAAGTGTGTGTACACGTATGTGTGCATGTATCACACACACACCTGCACACATACCATCAAAGCACTTAAACACTTGGCAAGTCAGAAATGTTTCACTGAATAAAGTCCTATGACCAGTTGTGAGAGTTTCTAAGATGTCTTAATAACACTACTTTTCTGAGTGCAGTTGCTAAGTTTACCTTAACTTACCTTTTGGATATCTTCGGTGAGAAAAATCCTCACAACCACGTAACAGCTTTATGAAGTATTTAAAAATACTTCCTTTGTGATTATAAATATTTAGGAGGATCTCCGACTACCTAGTTATTGTAATGACCGATACTCTATTTTAACCCAAGAAATGCCTTTAAAAACAGCAACCAATTAGTTGTTGTTTTATTCACTTAGCTTTATACACGTGTCCTTAAATTTTTTAGAAGATGAATTGGTACTAAGTTAAATGATTCTACGTTGCTTCCTCATCAGAGTACATGTTATGGAAAATATCGATGAAAACTAAGGAGACGTATAGTCATAAGCATATTTTAAGCTGTAAAGAGACAGTTTATAAAGGGATACATATTCTTATTACATAAGTTGTTTCTTTGTGTCTTAAACAGAGAAAGCAATTTTTAACTGAATTCTCCAAGTAACTCTGCTTCAAATGAGAGGAAAAAATGAAGATTATAACCAACATTGATAGCTTCTGCCCAAAGACACATAAGATGACTAGTCAAAGCCTCTTGCCTTTGAAGAGATCACAGATAGCATTCAGAAAATATATATGATATATATTTTAAATATATCTTGACACTCATATGTTATATATATGACGCTAGATTGAGCTTTCAGAGTGAATTCATGTTCAAGAATATTTTATTACTCTCCATTGCCTAAGCATATTGTAAAATCTTCTTCCTTCATGGAAGAGCTTCAAAATCTGGACTGTTATTATTATTGTTATTATTATTATTTTATTTTGTGCCAATCCTTGGGCTTGACTTCAAGGCATGGTTGCGGTCCCTAAGCTTTTATGCTCAAGACTAGTGTTCTACTACTTCAGCATAGCTCCACTTCAGGCTTTGTTTAGTGGTTATTTAGGGATAAAGAGTTTCATAGACTTTTCCTGACTGAGCTGACTTTGAACTGTGATTTTTCAGATCTCAGACTCCACAGTAGCTAAGATTATAGGCATGAGCCAACGGAACACAGATAGAACTCTTATCTTGCTTCATATCTTTCTCTAGTGTCAATTAAGCCAGCATATGTAATAAACGGTGAATGCTTTGCATCTTCTTTCTCCTCCATCATTATGCTTAACTAATTTTCTTTGCAAATAATTTCCTTTAATTTTGATGATGTTTCACTGCATGTTTCTCATCTGTATGTTTTTGTGCCTGGTGATTTTTCATCCATTCCTCAAATAAATGTCTGAAAAATGGATTATTTTAATGATTAAGAAACTAAGGTTAGGGCATCCCAAATTTCCATCTCGAGGCACAGAACTATGAGATGACTGAGATTAAACTTAAAATCCAAGTTCATATCTTATTTAATATTTTATTTTGCAGTTGCCTTCAAACCAGCTAAAATTTTATCTCTTCTATAAATACTACTCTACTAAAATTGTACGTATTTTCCAAATGGCAAAACAAAAGTTGTCTGTATAAATTAACTGGCAACTGCAGTCATACAGCAACTCTCTTTTACTTACCCTCCTTCTATTGTAGATCTTTGTGCCTCTTGAAATACAGGGTACTGAATTCTTTAAGCCCCTCAATATTTTTGAAAGCTGAATATCTAACATTAATGCTCTAAATGCACTTTTGGAAGAAAAAATCTTTTGCTTATCTACGTACATTTAAAATATTAGAATGCAGAGTATAGGAAGCACTTTGCTTTTATGGAAGCATGCGCGCACACACGTACACACATGAGAAAAGCAGGTCTACTTTACTCAAATCTTTGAGTAGATGTAAGTTAATTTGCCAGGATCCATTTGTGTAGAATAACTAGTGTACTAAGTCAGTGTAAAGGGGATGATCCAGGGTGTGAATATTGAAAAATGGATAGTACTTGGAAAAATAATATTTTTTTCCAATTAGAAAAATAATAACCTATTGGTAAGATACAGTGGGAGGACTGTGAATATGGCCTAGTGGCAAGAGTGCTTGCCTCATATACATGAAGCCCTGGGTTCGATTCCTCAGCACCATATATATACAAAACGGCCAGAAGTGGAACTGTGGCTTAGGCGGTATAGTGCTAGCCTTGAGCAAAAAGAAGTCAGGGATAGTGCTCAGGCCCTGAATCCAAGGCCCAGGACTGGCAGAAAGAAAAAAATATATATGTATACACACACACACACACACACACACACACATACACACATATATATACAGTGGGTATACAGACACACACACATCTTATACTATATACATATCAAAAGACTGCTATCACAATATGAACTAAAATTTTTGTTTGTCTTTTTTATTGCTGTCTTGAAAATTTTAGTCAACCTTTGTTTCTTTTTTATTTTTAAAATTTATTGTCAAAATGATATACAGAGGGGTTACAGTTTCATATGTAAGGCAGTAAGTATATTTCTTATCCAACTTGATACCTCCTCACTCATTTTCCTCCCCCCTCCCCATGAGTTGCACAATTGGTTTACAGCATATAATTTTATAAGTATTGTTGTTTCATTGGTTCATCTTTTATCTTTAGCCTCCCCCATTTTGATGTTACCCTTCACTTCCCTAATTCCAATACACATTTATGTCTTAAAGCTATTAGTTTTTGGTGGAAATTTGGCCACAGCTGAGCATTCAGGAAAATAGATGAAGGTAGTGAATATGATCAGACTTCAATATTATATTTAACTAAGGATCTATTCCATGAAAACCTTAAACAAATGCAATGTGAAAAACCAGGTTGATGACATAAAGGCTCTGATGTATGATTTCACCAATGGATTTTTCATTTAAAGTATTTTCTCTTTATCCTTCCAAAATAATCCTTGTAAATTCTCACATTGTATTTTTCTTGCTTATTTTGTTAACTTGCCACTTCTAAAAGAAACACATGAAGTATTCTAGAATCAGGTATGGATCTGGAAGCTAAAAGAATTTATTACATACATCCTGTTTCTTGGGAATGAGAATTTGTGGACAAAATTATTTGTATTCACTTTTTTTTTTTTTTTTTTTTTTTTTTGCCAGTCCTGGGCCTTGGACTTAGGGCCTGAGCACTGGCCCTGGCTTTTTTTTTGCTCAAGGCTAGCACTCTGCCACTTGGGCCACAGCGCCACTTCTGGCCATTTTCTGGTACTGGGGAATCGAACGCAGGGATTCATGTATGGGAGGCAAGCACTCTTGCCACTAGGCCATATTCCCAGCCCTGTATTCACTTTCATTAAAAAAACAAAACCCAGTAAAAGTGTCAAAACTCTTAAAAAAAGAATTTATTACAGCAAATATTTTCTGGACAAATGAATAATTGAATGTAATTAGGTTACATTGCTAGTAAAAATCTATGCTTAATCCCCTAGAGGTTATGATAATGTTCAGAAATGTTTTAACTTCACTGTAAATCAATACGGAAAAAGTATTTTCCTATTTGGAGTTGTGGGCTATGGTGCCAAAGGAATCCCCATGGTCTCTAAGAATCTCTGAAATCTAAGATATAATAACATATAGTGAATGAAAAAATTAGATTCAACAGCAAACTATAGGAGGCAGGCAAATGTGACAAAAAAGATGGAATTAATAAGTCAAAGAACAGTGCTACAGGAATAATTATTTAAGGATACTATCATTTACATTTGTATAATTGTGATCTGACACTCTTTCCCAGAACTCTATCTTGACTAGGATAAATGCCAAATAAACTAACTAAACTTATTTTTGAATTGCAATTGTAATATTTAATTTTGAATTCTATGTATAATTCTATGTATAATAGACTTTGAAAAAATGTTCTGAGATTCATATGGTGAAAGCAAAGCTTTGATTAAAAAGAAATAACTGAAAAATGGTAGTCTTTTATTTATTTATTTTTTCAGCTGCACAAATACTTTTTTCAAATTTTTATTATCAAACTGATGTACAGAGAGGTTACAGTTTCATACGTTAGGCATTAGATACATTTCTTGTACTGTTTGTTACCTCGTCCCTCATTCCCCCTTCTCTCCCCCCCATTTCCCTTTCCCCCCATGAGGTGTTCAATTCACTTAAAACAAACAGTTTTGCAAGTATTGCTTTTGTAGTTGTTTGTCTTTTTTTACCCTGTGTCTCTCTATTTTGGTATTCCCTTTCAAATTCCTAGTTCTAATACCAGTATAGATGGTTTCCAATATACTCAGATAAGATTACAGAGATTGTGTAGACACAACCACAGGAAGGTGATACAAGAACATCATCAATAGTAGAAGCTACAGATACACATGGGACGTTGAAAGTAGTTACAACTGTGATATAACAATCGGTTCCATAACATGCAGTTCATTTCACTTAGCATCATCTTATGTGATCATAAGGGTATAGCTATTGGGCTCTTGTGATCCTCTGCTGTGACTTGCCTAAACCTGTGCTAATTATTCCCAATAAGGGAGACCATAGAGTCCATGTTTCTTTGGGTCTGGCTCACTTCACTTAGTATAATTTTTTCCAAGTCCTTCCATTTCCTTACAAATGGGGCAATGTCATTCTTTCTGATAGAGGCATAAAATTCCATTGTGTATATGTACCCCATTTGCCTGATCCATTCGTCCACTGAGGGGCATCTGGGTTGGTTCCAGATTCTACCTAAGACAAATTGCGCTGCAATGAACATTGTTGTGCTGGTGGCTTTATTGTGATTGTGTTTGTGGTTTTTTGGATAGATAGCCACAAGTGGGGTTGCTGGGTCATAGGGGAGTTCTATATTTAGCCTTCTGAGGAATCTCCATACTGCTTGCCAGAGTGGCTGAACCAGTTTCCATTCCCACTAACAATGAAGTAGGGTTCCCTTTTGGCCACATCCCCTCCAACAATTGTAATTGTTAGTTTTCTTGATATATGACATTCTTCCTGGGGTGAGATGGAATCTCACTGTTGTTTTGATTTGCATTTCTTTTATGGCCAGTGATGTAGAGCACTTTTTCATATGTCACTTGGCCATTCTCATTTCCTCATCAGAGAAGTCTCTTTGTAAGTCTTTAGCCCACTGGTTGAGGGGGCTATTGGTTCTTTGCAGTTTTGTTTTGGAGGAAGGTAATTTTTTTGTTCTGCATATATTTTAGATATGAGGCCTTTGTCCGTTGAATGGCCGGTAAAGATCTTCTCCCAGTCTGTGGGCTTTCTGTTTATCTTGCGAGCTATGTCCTTTGCTGTGCAGAAGCTCTGCAGTTTGATGCAGTCCCATTTGTCCAACCTTTCTTTGATTTGTAGCCTTTCTGGGTCTTTGTTAAGGAAGTTCTGTCCTGCACCACGGAGCCCAAGTGTTTCTCCTACTCCTTCCTTTAGTGTTTTCAGGGTGTCTGTTTTGATTTCGAGGTCTTTAATCCATTTGGAATTGATTTTGTTGCAGGGTGATACATATGGATTTAGTTTTAGTTTGTTGCATATGTTGAACCAGTTTTGCCAGCACCATTCGTTAAAGAGGCTATCTTTCTTCCAAACTATTGTTTTAGCTCCTTTATCAAAGATTAAGTAGGCGTAGTTCTGTGGGTTCATTTCAGGGTCTTCAATTCTGTTGATTTGTCTTCAGGCCTGTTCCGGTGCCAATACCAAGCTGTTTTTATTACTTTAGCTTTTTAATACGGCTTGAAGTTGGGTATTGTAACTCCTCCAGCACTGTTCTTTCTGCTTAGGATTGTTTTTGCTATTCTAGGTCTTTCATTGTTCCATATGAATTTCTGGTTTGCTTCCTCCATTTCATTAAAAAATGGTGTTGGGATATTAATGGGTATTGCATTGAATTTGTAGATAGCCTTTGGCAATATTGCCATTTTGATTATATTAATCCTCCCAATCCAGGTGCATGGGAGGGTTTTTCCATTTCCTTAGTTCTGACTTAATTTTGTTTTTCAAGCTTTTAAAGTTCTCATCAAAGAGGTCTTTCACAAAATGGTAGCCTTTTAAGGAGTAGTAGAGTTGTACCTGTGGCAGAAGTCATTTTAGTGTTAGTAAATCAGATGAGGTTTGGAAAGTATGAAATAGAATTCAAGGCCCAATCACTGCTAACTAGAGTCCTTTGGAGAACGTGGTCCTTCCTGAAATTGAATTCACATACTAAATTTAGAAAATTTATTACAAGTACCTCAGACTTCTTATATGTGAAGAACTAATTGTCAGAAATTATCTGTGAAAATTCTATGTAATGCTTAAAGTGCCTGTAATACAGTCTAAGAAGAACAAAGGTACATGATTTCCTCTCTTATATACAGAAGTTATATATAATAGGTTGTACACACACACACACACTCACACACACACACACACACTGCAATAGTCCCAATAATCTGTAACTAGTTATGGTTTATGTTAAACTGCCACTTTCTTCCTCCAGTGAAAGCAAGGGCACATTTACAAACTCACCTAATTGTGATAACACAGGTGTTTTATTTTGTGTGCATGTGTGTGCATGTGTGTTTGTGTGTGTATTATTTTGTTTGGGACATTTGAAGGGATGAAGGGTTGGGGGAGAGGAAAAGAAAATGATAGTTGGTAATGAATAGTAATGAGATCTGTTGTATTTATGTGTGACAGTGGTATAGTAAACTCAATGAAAGCTGTTGACTAATAGGGAGAGAGAGGCAGAGAGAAAAAATTGAGGGGATTAATTTGATTAAAGTACAACACGCAGGTGTAAAGCTCCAAGGTGAAAACCTTTTGTATAATTAAATATACTGAAAAATGAATGACAGGAATGAAAGCAAGATTAGACTTGTGTGTGGGTGTGTATCAATCAGTGAGAGGGAGGAAGGGGATGAAAAGTTTGAAGATAGGTGAATATTTTAGAAATACTTTATATACAAGTGTGAAAACAGAAGTACAAAACCTGGTGAAATAATTATTTTCAAATAGGGTGAGGAGATAAGATAGACCGGTTGAAGCAGTAAATCTAATCAAATATACATTCTATGCATGTGTGGAAATACTATAATCAAACTCTTTGTACAGAAAATATATCCTAATATAAATGTAAAATGTAGCTAACATACATGTAAACATTAAGTTTATATCCCAATAAAACTAATATTTGCTTTGTTACATTCAGAAATATGACAGACTTATGACATTTTATTTTATGTTTGCACATAACATGCTACTTTATGATAGATGACAACAGGAAAATGATTTCACAGGCTGATAGGATTTGTGGGGATCATCTTTGCCAATAGTTCCAAGAATCTGTAACTATAAATGGCTTATCTTAAACAAGTCACCACTTTCTTTTCTCGACTGAAGGCTAGGGAGGGCATAATTACAAACTTTTCTAATTACCATAACACTGCTACATTTCTTGATGATGTTACTTTTGTTGTTGTTATTGTTGTTGTTGGTGGTGGTGGTGGTGTGTGTGTGTGTGTGTGTTTATGCATGTACATGGGCTACAATTATGGACTTTGGTGCTCTCCATTAGATGTTTCCCTCATCGTTAGTGTTCTAATGCTTGAGCCACAGCTCTACTTCTTGTTTGTTCTGTTTGTTTTGTATTAATTTAAAAAACATTATTATCTTTAAGTAGTTGTACAAAGGAGTTACCATTTAAAAAGCAGTTATGAATACAATAAACAATGATGACCAATGTCATTTGTTTCAAAGAGATACTAGTCATGTGGACCTTTTTTTTTTTTTTTTTTTTTTTTTGGCCAGTCCTGCGCCTTGGACTCAGGGCCTGAGCACTGTCCCTGGCTTCTTCCCGCTCAAGGCTAGCACTCCGCCACTTGACTCCGCCACTTGAGCCATAGCGCCGCTTCTGGCCGTTTTCTGTATATGTGGTGCTGGGGAATCGAACCTAGGGCCTCGTGTATCCGAGGCAGGCACTCTTGCCACTAGGCTATATCCCCAGCCCCTCATGTGGACCTTTCTGATACAAATAAGTTCAAACCCTGATCCACAGATCCTCCTATGGGGCTGTGATTATAATCTTGAGTCCCTAGCACCTGGCTGATATATTTTAATGGCACACAAAGGTAGAAATGTGTAATGATAGATTAATTTCTAAAATCACATTTGACAGTAATGAGTAAAATAGTAAAAACAATAGTACAATAACAAAATGAAAAACTACATAAGGTATTTTATGTGTAGAATAACTTGATTAAATTTAGAACCAGAGGAAGAGATGAATGGGGATCCTCTGAAAAAAAAATATGAAGTCACTGTCAATGCTACAGTTTCTCTGGCATTCAAAGAGAACATCTAGTTTATTCAGCATAAAGCAGTTTAAAGACTTGAAGAGGCATTAAAAGTGGAATCTTGAAACATTAAGTGAAGCAAGAAATATATGAATAAGTGACTGAGAAATGATTGGCATGCTAGAAAGGGTACAGACACTTTTGAGATTGGCTAAGTAAAGGACAACAAAGAAATTGGAGTGTAAATATACCATGGCTAAGAGAGAAACTTTTGCAACTGAGGGAAACTGTGTCAGGAAAGTGTTTAAGATTATTTCAGAGATCAAGGTGGACATTTTGTTTGGGCCAGTGGGGTGAGGAGACAAATCTCATTGGTTGAGGGGAGAGATCAAAGTAAAATCTCAACAGCTTCCCCTCAAACCACAAACAAACTACCAGAGGTATGTTTGCCATGCACCCTGAGGTCACTTTCCCAGAAGTAACATGGAAGCCAAGAATGTTGTGTGAATATTAATTTTAAAAAGAAAAGGAAAATAAATTTTATTACTTTGAATTCCCCTATGATTTTATAAATAAGGGAAATGAAGCCATAAGATAAAAATGAATCATATAAGAGAAAATAAAGAAGTAATTATTATTAATATTAAAAAATAAAGTATATTCCCATATTAAGTATTAGTGAAAGAAAAGAAATTACTGGGAATATTGACTGGGAATATCAAAACTACAGAAGGCACACACCTCTCTATCTCCTTTTCAGCCAAAAATATCATGAAATTAAGGAAAATATGGCATTAGTATCTCTTACTATATACTAGTAATTCTTTCTCCTGCTATAAATATAGCAATACTTTGTATTTTGCACAGTTCCTTGTATGGAATTGAGTTTAAAGTATGAAATTAAGATTGGAACAATGATCTGTGTAAAATACTATAAAATTAAAATATACTGTTTATACAGGTATTAGAACTAGGGAAGGGAAAGGGAATATCAAAATTGAGAGACAAAGGATAAAAAGACAAACCATTCCCAAAGCAATACTTGCAAAACCATTTGGTGTAAACCAACTGTACAACTCATGTGGGAAGAGGGAACGGGGGGGAGGGAGGAGGGGGTGAAATGAGGAAGTCGATAACAAGTTGAACAAGAAATGTACTCACTGCCTTACGTACGAATCTGTAACCCCTTTGTACTACATTTTGACAATAAAAAACGAAAGCATTCCACCACTTAAACTGCACACAAAAAATATTAAAAGTTGTTTATTAAAAAAAAAAAGAGACCCAGGGTAACAAAATCAAACACAGTGACTGCTAGGGATAAATCCAAGGGAAAAATACAGAGAAAAGAAAGAATTTCAAACAGCACATTAAAAACAACAATATCATCATCAACAAAAAACTCTGTTCCATATCTTGGAGTTCATTTTGATTAGCATCGTTTTATAGGGTCATATGAACATACCTATTGAGCTATTGTAATCCTCTGCTAAGGCTGTCCTAGACATAAACTAATTGTTACAATGAGAGAAATCAGGGAGCCTATGTTTCTTTGTGTCTGGCTTACTTCACTTAATATTATTTTTTCCAGGTCTTTCCACTTCCTTACAAATGTGGCAATGTCATGAATTTTGATAGAAGCATAAAATTCCATTGTGTACATTTGCCACATTTTCTTGATCCATTCATCTACTGAGGGGCATCTGGGTTGGTTGCATGTCTTGGCCACATCCCTGTCAGCACCTACTGTGGTTTGTTTGTTTTTTGATAAAGGCCATTCAAACTGTGGTGAGTTTTGAGCTGCATTTCTTTTATGGCCAGAGATGTTGAACATTTACTTATGTATCTATTCAATATTCTTATTTCCTCTCCAGATAATCTCTTTTTAATTCTTTAACCTATAATTAATTGGGTTTCTCTGAGGATTTTTTTTTATTGAGGGGTTTAATCTGTTGAGCTCTATGTATATATTTGATATAAGGCTCTTGTCTGTTGTGTAGCTACTGAAGATCTTCTCCCAATCTGGGAGCTAGCTGTCAAACTTGCTAGCTGTGTCCTTTGCCATGCAGAAGCTGTGCGATTTCATGCAATCTCATTTGCCAACTTTTCTTTGATTTGTTGCTCTTCTGTATCTTTATTTAGGAAGTTTCCACCTGTGCCAAAAAAAACCAAGCTTATCCTCTAACCCTTTCTGTAATATTTTCAGTGTATCTGCTCTTACCTTGAGAGCCTAGCCACCCAGATGACTGAGATTTGGGACTTACGTTTCATCGCCAGCCCAGGCAGAAAAGTCTTTGAAATGTCATCACCAGTGAACCAGCCAAAATCAAGGTCGGATGTATGATTCAAGTTGGTAGAGCACCAGGCGAACTAGCAAGCAAATTGAGTGTGAAGTCCTGAATTCAAGTAACAATAAAAAAAATACAGACAATTAGAAAACTTTCCTTATTTTCTAAAGTTGGTATGATATTTATCTCACTTTTAATCACATTTCCCAGTTATTTTAGGCACAAGAAACCAGGATACACTTCTTTCTGATTTTTAAGTATCACTTCAGTCACAATGACATATGCACTCACAAGCAAATGGAGTGCCAATATTTGAATTGTTCATGATAGCAGCTAATATATGGCTAACATTTCATCATTGTTTAGTTTTACTGGGATTCTAAATATTTCAAGAGCAATAATAAAAGCAGCAAAAATGTACTGATAACTAATGCTTAGTAATCATTTCAAAGAAACAGAAAAGTGGACAAAAGTTTAGCGCAAATAGTATTAATTTGTTTTCTCCTCAGTGTTGCTATCTTCACCTCATACAGACAGCAAAGAACACTTATTGAACACATCGCTTCACATATTGAGCCTAATACTGCTATCCATGCTGAAATAATGTTGACTGTTTACAACATATCTAGAACCATTAAACTGATTCTAAGTAGAATAATACATTTGCTATCTAGATAATTTTTAACATCCTCAGAATTAGTTTTAAGATTATTTTTCTTCTACATGATGCCTTAAGCATAAAGGGATCTGATCTGCACATTCCTGATTGTTTTCCATTTTTTATTACAAAAATGTACTGTTATTATGAAGGTGATGTACAGTGGGTTAGAGATACATAAGTCAGGTAATGAGTACATTTGTCTTTGGATGTCACCCCTTCCTTCGCTCCCACTTTTTCCCTCCTGTCCCACAGTTGTATAGTGCATTTTCACCTACTTTCCATTCTTTACTATTACAAATACCTCTTGGCTGTGTACCCTTGCCTTTAAATCTTTCCTCACTGGTTTTCCTCTTTGTCTGCCTATCCTCTCAATGTTAGATGGCACCTTTCAAGCTTTTTATTCTGTGTGTTCCAGGAACCCTAGCCTTTTGTCTGCTTCACTGACATTGATAAACTAATGGTATATGAATTTTGATAATCAACACTGGCTATGATCTTTATTTCAAAGTTATATTTCAAATTATGGATAAGAGAACTGTATCTGGTGACCAGAATCAGTTAACAAAAGTTTATTCAGTACCTATAAATCTTATGTATTTATAATAAGTTGTCCTAGAAACCATTACCATTCAGTCTATATGCATGGGTCCCCTCTCTTGTCTACTCCCCTCCCTGCATTACTTCTCCCTTCCCTAGTTCTCTCTTCTCCTCCCCTCTTCTTTTAAGTAATGCATTGTCTTTCATTTCTTTTGTCTCTCATCCCAACTGCTATTTGGTAACGTCTTGCTTCTAGTTCCCACTTGGGAACTAGAATCACTTGAATCATGCATCCATATCTGTTTTGCTTTAGATATTTTTAAATATAGTTTCATGATTGTTTTCTGCTCTGGCCTACATTGTGACCCTGCTTTCTATGTATCCCATATAGCTGCAATTTACTGATGCCTGCCACCAAGCCTGGATTACTGAGATGAGGTCTTCTGGTCTCCTAATTTTTTTTTGTCCAGGTGTAGCCTCCTACTGCTGCAATAATTCTGATTTCCAATTGCTTTTTCCTCTCTCTCTCTCTCTTTCTTTCTCTCTCTCTCTCTCTCTGTGTGTGTGTGTGTGTGTGTGTGTGTGTGTGTGTGCATGTGTGCTTGCATGTGAGCCCATGCATACTAGAGCTTGAATTTACAGCCTTGTTTTCTGGTTCAGTATTTCTTGCTAATAAACTCTGGTCCTATACTACTTGAACCATGCCTTCAGAGTTCAATATTTTTGCTGATTCTTTGGATATAATTATCTCTCATACTATTCTTCCCTGATCTGTTCAAACTACAATTGTCAGAATCCTCCAGAATAGATAGGACAAAATGTATGAACCATCAACCCTAGCAGTCTCACTGATTCCCTCCCTCTAAGTATATGGGATTATAGGCAAGAGCTGGGTCCACCCTCATGTCTTATCATATAGCTTCATCACTGTTAGCTTTCTATATATAGGTCTATTAGTCTGGAATATTGTTTTATTCACCGTCTGCAAACTACCTATTTACTCTTTAAATTGTTCATTTCATAAAGTCATATTAATCTACCCATGAAACATACAACTTTCTCCCCCATAATGCTACGTTATTCTTTAATTTGGCAAAGCAAGGTACTACATTGTTATGTGCCAAGAACATATTCAGAATGTGTGCTGCTGTCATGTT
This sequence comes from Perognathus longimembris pacificus, assembly GCF_023159225.1. Lineage (NCBI taxonomy): Eukaryota > Metazoa > Chordata > Mammalia > Rodentia > Heteromyidae > Perognathus > Perognathus longimembris. The sequence goes on from NC_063167.1 coordinate 56,882,507, forward strand.
TGCTTTTCTGTTACTTAACATTTAATAAAAATCTCTCCACTGATTGCACAGTGAGAGGCTAAATAAAGGATTGAATCCTGTCCTTCTCATTCTTAACCAGGTCCATTAAAATGGGTTGACATATCATTTAGGCTCCTTCTTTCATAGTCTAACCTCCCATTTATTTAAGAGTTTTCATCTGACTGTACTTAATACTTCATCAAAACAGACTTGCTCTTACCTTTACTATACCATGACACTTTGTGGCATCAGTCTGAAAAAAGGCAAGGATGTCCCATTTACTCATATCGTTCTTCATCATGGAAGCACATAGCTGTCATTTACACAGTTTGTGTGCTCAACAAATGGGCCTTTTTATTCATTTATTCTTTCATATAATTTTTTCACTATCTGTTGAGATACAGACACCGGTAGTGGACAATTCTCTTTCCTGTGTGAATCTTTTCAATCTCAACCTGACTGGGTATTTTTATTTAGCATTTGAAATGGTGGGCTTGTTGGCTGTTTGCAAAGGTGAGCTTCTAGATGTATGAAAGGGATGAAACTAAAGAAGATAGGGCATACTGCTCACAGGACACAAGCTTCTTTAAGTGGATATGGGTGACTTTGGGTAGAGATTAGAATGGTGTAGATTTTTCTTGTTTATTTGGATTTTCTTAATTTGTTCCCTAAGTCAAGATTCAGTGATATAGTTATCCTATATCTGAAATTATTTGGACCATCAACTAGTCCTTATGGCTAGTAATATTTCAGTTTTACTGGGAATAGGTTTTTATTTGGGGGAGGAGTAGGGAAAGAAGTCCTGGGATGTGAACTCTGAGCCAGAGCTCTGCCCTGAGATTCTTTCGTTCTCTATCTCTTGTGCCAGAGTGCCACCTGCTTTTTTCTGAGTAGTTTATTGGAGATGATAGTCTCACAGTGGACTCATTCCAATTACAGGGCCTTAAAAGAGATCAAGAAATTGTGATAAATGTACACACTGGAATTCTATGCTTCTGTCAGAAACAATGACATTGCCCTATTTGCAAGGAAATGGAAAGACTTTGAAAAAGTAATACTAAGTGAAGTGAGCCAGACCCAAAGAAACACAGACTCTAAGGTTTCCATTGGTAATAATTAGTATATATCTAGAATAGTCCTAGCAGATGATCACAATAGCTCAATAGCTATGTACATTTGATCACATAAGATGATTATAAGTGAAATGAACTCCAAGATATGGAAACAAGTGTTTTTTCCATTGTTTTTGCTAATTTTAATGTACTGTGTGAAATTATTTCCTTCTTCTTTTGTTTATCTTCCTATAATTTAGCCCTTGTTGTCACTGCACTTTGATTCTGGTATTCTAGGTATCATATATGTTTATCTGAACTAGGGAAGGGAAGAGAAACATCAAAGTGGTGAGACAAAGGTTAAAAGTCAAACCAGCTTAACAGTAATACAACTGTACAATTTGGGTGGGGGAAAAATTGAGACCGGAAGGTGAAAGAAAAATGGGAGAGGTAACAAATTTGGCAAGAAATGTACTCACTAACTTCATAGGTAACTGTAACCTTTATATCACCTTGACAGTAAATTTTTTAAAAGTGTCTCAGATTTTCCTGGCTTCAAACCATGGTCCTTAAATCTCAGCCTACTGAATAGCTAGCATTACAGGTATGACCCACAGCCTGGCTTCAGAGTGGTTTTTTTAAAGCATATTTGCTGTTACAAAAGAAAGAAATATTTTGAAATTATATTAAGCCCAAGCTATGTGACACAGAAATACATACTATATATTTATAGAATGAACAAGAAAATGTATGTATATACACATGTATGTGCATTTATACGTATGTACACAACATATTCATTTATATGGATAAACACACATACTCTATAGTCAGGGAGATGTAGATAGATAAAATAATGTATTGTAGATAATGTAAATATATAACATAATATGAATATATTGTAGATCTCCATACTTTTTCTGTGATATTTTATAAATTTGTGTACATATATTTTTGATTTTAGTAAGCATATTTTAGTAAGAATGACTTCAAAATAGTTACAATTTATTGTACACATAAACATTTGTAGAATACTGAGTATATTTTCATGTTTTAATAAGACTATGCATTTATTTTACCTACAAGATGTCCTTTTTACCAAATGTTTGTAATGAAAATAGCTGTCTAACCTCTTAGGTCTTTAATTCCCTCATTTCTACCGTATGAGAATGAGAATATGTGTTTTAAATATTTAATTTTGAAATTATCTTTTTTTACTGGATATTCTCAGCAATTTCTCAGATGATAGGAGCAACATCAAATCTTTGTCATTCAGACACCTTTGTGAATCAGAGAAGTCCAGTGAGAATTGTGTATCTTATTCAACTTGAAATTATAAGACCTGCAAATATTCTGAATTGTTTTGGCATGACATACCATAGATTTCTTTTTACCAACTTTGACTACCTACTAAAGTCTAGACTTTCAAATTCTTCAACATTCATATTTACTGTCTGAGGAAAAAATGCCTGGGTAGTGCAAGGAATGAGATTATGACATTTAATGATTAAAAACAATACATGCTCCTGACCTGGGAGAGCTAGGTATCATTTGTACATGGTAAAAGGAATCTAATCATTCATGCTATTGATCTCTGAAAGAGTTTGGTCTGAAGGCTCTTGACAGCTATACTCACCTAGTGTATACACAATTAACTAACTAGAAATAAAAAAAACAACATGTTTGTACTGGGTTTATAGATGGCCTTTTGCTTTTGAATTTTTCAAACAATACTATAACATGATGAACTTTTGTATATTGCCACAGAGTGTCCTGGTCGATATATAAACCCATTCAAGGTGGTAGAAAAAAGTTTGTCCTAATTTTCATGGTGCAAAGCAGGTGTATTTGGGCTGGGTGCTGGTTACTTACACCTGAAATCCTAGCTTGTCAGGAGACAGAAATATGAGGGTTGAAGTTCAAAGCCAGCCTGGGCAGGAAAATCTGTGCAGCTCTTATTCTCAAGTAACCACCACAAAACTAGAAGAGGTGCTCTAGTGGTAAAGCACTAGCCTTGAGCTGAGGAGCTCAGGGACAGCACCCAGGCCCAGGATTCAAGCCCCACAAGCAAAAAAAAAAAAAAGGTGTTTTGTGTTTATATTTCATCCTAAAATTTTCATTTTGCTATTAACTTTTCAAGATGTAAGTTATGGTTAAAATTGAATATTTTATTTTGATCTTAGCTCAGAATTATGTCATTCATGGTGACTATTATGAACTATGTATTCATTGTCTCATTTAATTTTCATAGGAATATTAAAAACTACACATCACACATCATTGTGCATTTTATAGATAGAGAGCAAGTATTGATACAATTTCCCAAGACTGCATATCCTATGTATGATCTCAATGCATGGAATCCTAAACATTATGACCTACAAGTTCTATAGTATAATCCCAGCATAAGGCTTGGAGTCACTGCAGTGCACTCACCTCTGCATTTTTTTACCTACTTTGAGAACATGAGATGAAATGAAGGAGACTCTAGCTTGAAAAGGATACTGAAGTGGTTTTTCATGCCATAATCAAGTCAACCTAAGAGAACTGTTATAATCTCTGAATTGTTACCATTGCTTTAATGAAAAAGTCATGCTTACATATGCCTTTATTGTACTTCAAACATACTACAAGAAGGCTGCAAGTGGCCAAAATTCATTATCTGTGCAGTTCTACTGAGTTGTCAACAAAAGAGCATGGGTGAAATAACTGTGGTTAATATTTAGAAGTTCTTTTTGGGGGTGGAGAAAACACTCTGATTTGCTCAACAGGTTTGAAATTATTCAGCTTATTTCCAGGTAGTATAGCAGCATTAGTGGTAATGTTTGTGTGGGTTTTCTCCTTGGGTTGAACAGAAACTGCTCTGAGATCCAAGAAAATTTCATTTTATATCACACAGTGCACAAATGTAAAGAAAATACATATACTTAGTAGAATATCTTTCTCTTTAAGGCAAATGAATGTTGAGTTTGATTTAATACAGTGTACACAATGAACCACACTCATAATAGGAGTGACTTTTTCAGAGCATCCCTAAAGACTTCACAAAAATTAAAAAATCTTAACAGCAATATCAAACAGTAGTTACTTTGGTATAGATCTCAAAATAGAAATTGATTTAGCATTTTAGATCTCCAGTGGGGATTGATTCTGCATTTATGAATGATGCTGTTAGAGACAGATATGCCATTCAACCAATAGCTGCTGATTGAGGCAAATATTTTATAGTTTCCGGAAAATCACAGTATGTGCCCATTACAATTGCAGGCCCTGACCACACAAATATATGAGAGCCAATGATGGGAATTCAAATACACAGTTAGTAGTGAAGACAGCAGTTGGCAAGAGTGTACTACAACTCTCCTTATATATCCTTCTTACTGTTATTGCTACTATTACTACATAGCCACAAATGTCCATAGTGCCAGAACATAGTGTGGAAAACAATATAATGACACACATAATGCAGTCTCGACAGCAATTATAATGTTAATTATCAAACTTGTTCTAATCACCTTATAGGCAGATATATAGAAATAAAATATTATACAGGCAAATTCTAATACTCTCATTCCCTCTAAAATTAACTATAATTAAGTTGAGTAGCTTTAGTATTCATCAAAGGTTTTCACTAGAACATCAAGAATAGAGACTATTCTGGGTGTATTTCTTAACTTGTCTTTTCTTTTGCCTACTCTGAAGCTTGAAATCAGGGCTTGGGCACTGTCCCTGCAGACCTTGTGCTCAAGACTAGCACTCTGCCATTTGAGCCATCATGCCACTTCTGGATTTTTCTGTGTAGTTTATTGGAGATAAGAGTTTCATGCAAACCACTGCAATAGTGATACTTACAAAATCAATTGGTATAAACCAACCTTACAACTCATGGGGAGGTAGGGAACTGGGGAGGGAGGAGATGGGGAGGAGAAAGAGGGAGGAGGTGACAAGTTGGATAAGAATTGTACTTGCCTTACATATGAAACTGTAACCATTTAGTACTTCACTTTGACAATAAAGAAAAATAAAAAGATGTTCACGTACTTCCCTGCATGGGCTGGCTTTGACTCATGATCCTGAGGTCTCACCCTACTGAGTAGCTTGTATTACAGGCACAAGTCACCTGTGCCCAGTGTTTGTTTGTTTTTGTTTTATTGTAAAGGTGATGTACAAAGAGGTTAAAATTACCTAAATCAGGCAGTACATTTCTTTTGGAAGTGTTACCCCTCCCCGATTTTCTCCCATTTTTTTCCCTCCAAACCTCCTCACCCCTCCCTCCAAGTTGTAAAGTTGATTTCCAACACAGTGTCTAGTGAGTATCACTGTTGAATTGTTTTAACCCATTGTTCCATCCTTTCTGTGATTCCACTTCCCTTCTACAAATCAGATAAACTTATATACAAGACAAAGAGTACAGGAATAAAAACAGTGACACCAGAAAATAAATGAGATGGAAAAAAAGAAAAGAGAAATAACTACAAACAGTACAATAAAGATAAGTTTTTTTTTATGTCCACTTCTTGGAGTTCATTTCCATAAGCATCTTTTTTTTTTTTTTTTTTGGCCAGTCCTGGGGCTTGAACTCAGGGCCTGAGCACTGTCCCTGGCTTCCTTTTGCTCAAGGCTAGCACTCTGCCACTTGAGCCACAGCGCCACTTCTGGCCATTTTCTATATATGTGGTGCTGGGGAATTGAACCCAGGGCCTCATGTATACGAGGCAGGCTCTCTAGCCACTAGGCCATATCCCCAGCCCTCCATAAGCATCATTTTATATGGCCATATGTACATAGTACATAGCTACTGAACCATTGTGATCCTCTCCTAAGACTAACCTACCATATTCCATTTATTACTAAGGAAGGAAACTACAGAGCCTATGATTCTTGTTTGTCTTTCTTCACATAATATAATTCTTTCCATGTCTTTCCATTTTCTTACAAATAGGGCAATGCCATTCTTTCTGATGGAAGAATAGAAAGTGTATATGAAACACAATTTCTTAAAGCATTCATCCAAGTCCTTCCATTTCCTTACAAATGGTGCAATATCATTCTTTCTGGTAGAGGCATAAAATTCCTTTGTGTATATGTACCACATTTTCCTGATCCACTCATCTACTGAGGGGCATCTGGGTTGGTTCCATATTTTAGCTATGACAAATTGTGCTGTGATGAACATTGTTGTGCTGGTGGCTTTAATGTGTTCTCGATTGTGGTCTTTTGAGTGGATGGACTTGGAAAATATTATACTAAGTGAAGTGAGCCAGACCCAAAGAAACATGGACTCTATGGTCTCCCTCATAGGGAATAATTAGCACAGGTTCAGGCTAGTCACAGAAGAGGATCACAAGAGCCTAATAGCTATGCCCTTATGAATGCATAAGATAATGCTTAGTGAAATGAACTCCATGTTATGGAAACGAGTGTTATATCACTGTTGTAATTACTTTCAGCATGCCATGTGAAACGGTACCTTCTATTGTTGATGATCCTCTTGTATCCCCTTCCTGTGGTTGTACCTGCACTATCACTGTATCTTATCTGAGTACATTGAAAACTGTATATACTGGTATTAGAACTAGGGAAGTGAAAGGGAATATCAAAAGCGAGAGACAAAGGATTAAAAAGACAAACGACTCCAAAAGCAATACTTACAAAACTGTTTGGTGTAAGCCAACTGAAAAATTCATGGGAAGAGAGGGAAAAGGGGAAGGGGGTGGGTGGAATGAGAGAGGAGGTAACAAACTATAAGAAATGTACACAAGGCCTAGTGTCTGAAACTGTAACCTCTTTGAACATCACTTTGACAATAAATAAGGAAAAATAAAAGCATTCATCCACTGTGGGGCATCTGGGTTGATTCCACATCTTAGCTATGGTAGGTATATAATCCTTCAATGAACATGATTGTGCTAGTGGCTTTAATGTGGGCTAGTTTTTCGTCACTTGGGTAAATCCCCAGGAGTGGGACTATTGGCCCATAGGTGAGCTGTAAGTTTAATATTTTTGAGGAATCTCCATTCTGCTTTCCAGAGTGGTTGAAACAGTTTACATTTCTACCAACAGTGTAGTAGTGACATCCCCACCAGCATCTGTTCTTATTAGTTTTCTTGATAATGGCCATTCTAACTTGAGTGAGGTAGAAACTCACTGTTGCTTTGATTTGCATTTCTTTTAGGGCCAGAGATGTTGAACATTTCTTCACGTGTCTATTGACCATCCTTGTTTTGTCTTCAGAGAAATCTCTCTTTAATTCTTTAGCCTACTGATTAATGGGGTTGTTGTTTCTCTGAGGATATTTTTTTGGGGGTAAATTTTTGAGTTCTAAGTATATTTTAGATAAGAGGCACTTGTCTGATGCATAGCTAGTAAAGACCTCTCATTCTGTGGGATTTCTATTTATCTCACTAGCCACGTCCTTTGCATTGCAGAAGCCCTACAATTTGATGAAATCCCACTTATTCTGACTTGTTCTGCATTTGTTTTGTTTCTGGATCATTTTTTTTTGGAAGTTTTCACCCTTATCAAGGAGCCCTAGTGTTTCCACTATATTTTCTTGAAATATTTCAGGGTATCTAAATAGATTCATAACAAGTAATGAAATAGAAATGGCAATAAAAATCCTCCCATCTAAGAAAGCCATGGACAAGATGGATTCACAGTCAGATTATATAAGGTTTTCAAAGGAGAACTCACTCCAATACTTTTCAAACCCTCCAATAAAATTGAAAGAGAAAGATCACTACCAAACTCATTTTATGAATATCTCTGGGTCGATTTCTTTCTTTTTTTAAAATTTTTTATTATAAAACTGATGGGGTCGATTTCTTAATAAAAATGCTGAATAAGAAATGGGAAGTAAGCTGGGCGCTGGTGGCTCATTCCTGTAGTCCTGGCTACACAGGTGGCTTATATCTGAGGACTGCAGTACAAAGCCATCCTGGGCAGGAAAGCCCATGAGATTCTCATCTCCAATTAACCAACTGAACATTGGAAGCAGCACTGTGGCTCAAAGTGATAGAGCACCAGTCGTGAGCAGCCAGGCCCAGGACCAACCAAAAAAAAAAATAGGAAGGAAATAATAGAACATAGAAAGAGATAATATAAAATAAAAAAGTTTAAAAATGGACATTTGTATTTACATATGAATGAAGCAAACTTCTTAAGCTTTTTAGAAGGAAGAGAAAATTATGAACAGAGAGGATCCTGGGTGAGAGTGATATCTTTGATTCTAACTCTTGGGCCCACTGGATGAGAAAGGTTTGTTGTATCACAGACAGGCACAGAAAAAGACAGAGAAAGAGACAAAGCCAGAGAGAGTCAAATAGTAGAACCAAAGAGTTGAAGTATGAATTAGACAAGGAAAGTTGGTTTTGGTTTAGATTACAAGATTTAAGAAAAACTGCAATAGTGTGTGGTATAATAAATGATATAGTATTTAAAGCCTATTAGTACATGTAGTAACAAATTAAATTTTGAGGAGCTCAACCACAATCATTGTTAATATAAAGTGCAACACAAAATAAGTCAAATAAAATTAGCTACGAATTCCATTGTGTATACGTACCATATTTTATTGATCCACTCATTTACTGAGGGGCATCTTGGTTGGTTCCACATTTTAGAGATGACAAATTGTGCTGTGATGAACATAGTTGTGTGGGTGGCTTTGGTGTTGTCTTGCTTGTAATCTTTTGGGTAAGTGCCCAAAATTGGTGCTGCTGGGTCATAGGGGAGCTCTAGGAAATGTGGTACATATATACAATGGAATTCTATGCCTCTATCAGAAAGAATGACATTGCCCCATTTGTAAGGAAATGGAAGGACTTGAAAAAAATCATACTAAGTGAAGTGAGCCAGACCCAAAGAAAAATAGACTCTGCTTTCCCTCATTGGGAATAATTAGTACCTGTCTAGGATAGTCCTAGCAGAAGATTATAATAGCTCAATAGCTATGTCCACATGAACACATAACATAATTCTAATTGAAATGAACTCCAAGTTACGGAAACAAGTGTTTTATCATTGTTGTTATTTTCAACATACCATGTGAAATTATGCCCTATTCTTTTGTCTTTCTTTCCTATGGTTTTATCCCAGATATCAATGAAACTGATTTTAGTACCCTGTATATTGTATATACGTGTGTGGAACTAGGAAAGAGAAAGTGAATACAAAAATGAAGAGATACCGGATAAAAAGATAAACTAATTCAGTAGCAATACTTACAAAACTATATGGTGTAAACAAACTGTACAACTCAAGGGGAGGAGGGAAATGGGTAAGGGGAAGTGAGGATAAGGGAGGAGGTAGTAAGTTGAACAAGAAATGTACTCACTGCCTTACATATGAAATTGTAACACCTCTGTACATCACTTAAACAATAAAGAAATGAAACAAAAGACTAGCTAATACTTTTTGAATAAAACAAGACTAGTAATAATTTGGTGCATGCTTCCCTATTGTTTGTGATAAATATCTCATAGCAAAGAACGGTGCTTTGCCAAATGGGCTGAGTCAACTGAATGTTGCATTTAAGAAAATGAAATTTTACAATTATCCCTCATTATGTTTAAAAATTAACTCAAAACAGATTGAAACATAAGCTTAATAACTATAATTAGAAGGAAATATTTTATGATCTTGGATTAGGCAATGATTCCTTAGATACAATAACAACAGCAGAAATAAATACAGAAAGCACTTGTTATAGTAGATTCATTATCATTAAAGTCATGTATGCTTCAAAAGATACCACCTAACAGCAGCAAAAGATGGATACCTTTTAAGATTTTCTTATTTAGAACATAGAAAGACTGATTGAATCTCATTTACAAAAATAGAAATAACACCATCCTTATGACTGGAAAGCACATGAGTAGACCTGTTTCAAATAAAAATTTACACAGAAATTAGTATACAAAAATATATTCAGTAATATTAATCCCTAAGGAAATATAAATACAGTTTACAATGATAAAATATTTCATGGTCATTGTATGTCCCAAATTAAAGACATGTAGTAATATATGTTGACCAAATGTAGACCTATGCTAACCCTTACACACTGCTAGTAGGAATGTAAAATAGAACACTCATTTTTAAAATTATATAGGTAGAATTTCATAAAGTTAAACACAGAATCAAAATACAACCAATGGATTCTGCTTCTGGGCATGTCACCAGAGTCATGAAATTATATATCCATATAAAAAATGGACATTAATATTCAAAGTATCATTATTCATAATAATCAAATTATTAATATCCATCCACTAGTATATAGATAAATGCAATTTTTCAAGTCTGTGGAATGGAATATTGTTTGACAAGAAAAAAGAATGAAATATTGATATTCAACATGCATGAACAAGTACATAAAACATTGTTGAATCTCAAAATTGTGTGGTTAACAATTGAAGACATTATAGAGGTCACATATTGTGCTAATTCATTTATTTGATTCAGAAAAGCCAAATATAAATGTGTATGAAACAAGTTTGAACATAATGTTTAGGAGAAATGTCGAATAATTGTTAAAGAATATGGAATTTGGGGGAGAAGCGAAAATAGTTTAAATTGATAGGGACAATATTTTCACAACTCTGTGAATTTACTAAAATCTATCTAATTGGATTCCTTAGATATATAAACCTTGTAATACGTGAAATATATGCCAATAATAGAATATAAATGTGTTGTAGATATATCATTGACAGTTTGAATTGTCTTTTTCTTATAAGAAGAGAAAACTAGGAGCAAAGCAAAAACTATAGAAAACTATTATCCAAAAAAAACAAAAACAAAGCAAACAGAAACTACACTATACATGCACTATTTTATAAAGAGTTATACTGGTATACACTAAAAGCAATTACATGAAAAATAGGAAAAAAATAACCTTTCTTGACAGTTGGTCTGAGAAAGTGTTTTTTTCTTTTCATTAACTAGTAATAGAGTTCAAATCATCTCAAAGAAAACCTCTACTATGGCTCTGACTAGATTTTAACTATGAACTATGCATGATATTAATGGAATTTGACAGTCAAGTAGCACAAGTTGGAAAAGCATGGCAGTGAAAAAGGACAAGATAATATCAATTGAGTGAAGTTATAAAAATTATTAAGGTAACAAACAGTACCAGAAATGTATCCAATGGCTAACATATGAAACTGTAACCTCTGTGTACATCACTTTGACAATAAATAAGAAAAAAATTATTAAGGCAGTATATAAAAATTAGTTATATAGTACTAACCCTTAAATAAATAAAAAATACTCTTGCTACTATGGGAAAGCTACAAAATACAACGAAGAAACATATTTTCCAACATAGTTACAAGCATAAAGACAATAACACTCTTTCATCTGTGGTATGTCACATTGTAATGTCGTTCTTATTCTAAATTTGGAGACATCTCCCTCAGCAGATGCATCAGCAACCTGCCCTACAGCATTTTCTCTTGAAGTACAAGCACATTTGAGTTCAGATAATATTTTCTTTCATACATAGACATATACAAATGAAAGGACAACACAGTGATAAAGTAGGAACTGAGCCAATCATAGGTAATGAGGGTCACAAATATAAAGCAATACATTTCTGTAATGATAATTAAGAAGGTAATATAATATATTTCTTGTACTTGAGAACTATAAACATTTTAGAGTTTCAAAGCATTTCCACTTCTCTCATTTGATTCATTATAACCAGGAGAACAAAGCTGAGCACTTATAAGCAAAGCAAAGAAGACTAGAATAATTGACCATACTTCTGATCCTGGCATGATATAGCAAGGCCTAAGGAAGGATGCCAATGGGAAGACAAAGGCATTGGAGGCAAAGAGATAGAGGGATCTTTGTCCTAGAGAAAAGTGTTCCTACATCTACACACATGGGAATTTATATTGAAATTATCTTAGTTCCAGGTGTATTTGTTTCCTCTAAACTTAAATGTAGTTCAGGGTATAACAAGAGAGTGAGTGAAAGAGAGAAAGAGAGACAGAGAGACAGAGAGAGACAGAGAGAAACAGAGAGAGACAGAGAGAGAGGAGGGAGAGAAAGTGAGAGAGTGAGGAAGAGAGAAATGGGTATGAAAGATAAGGGGAGAGAGAGACAGAAAGACAGAGACAGAGACAGAGAGACAGAGAGAGACAGATTTCAACTATAGTTTTTGCAGTTTCAGACAGATTTCAACTATAGTTTTTGCAGTTCCACCATGGGCAGCCATATCTCAGCCAACATCTTAGTTTATCGGTAGAGACTGTGAACCTTTCCTTTCTTTTGCCACATCTCCCTACAATATTTTCCCCATAAAGCAGTCACAGTGATTCTTTTGACTTCTAAATGAACATCTCTTCTCAACATCATCCAATGTTTTCCTATGAAATGCAGAGTCACAATATTATAGACAAAGCAAGGTTGATGACCAAGTTATGACCTCAACAGTGTTCCACACTCCTCACTAACCACAATGGCCTCAATGACCATCTAATACATCAATAATGTAACCCATTGAGTCTTAATTATTGCCATTCTCATTCATTATTACCTTCATATCTCAAAAGACTATTTTCTTTATCCATTCTCAAACTGTTTCCTGAGCATGCTACTGAAACATGAGAGAAAGAAGTCTGTTTCTTTCCAAACTAAAATTCTTGAGCACAGACCTTTAGTCTGATTTGTTCCTTGCTTTGTCTCGCACAAGTGGGGTTATAGACTTGGAACAGGGTAAGCAGTAAATATTAACAGCATGAATGAAGGACATAGAGTAATGGTACTTATATTCATTATCCTGCTACTTGCAATAAGGGTTGAGCAGCATGACTACCAAACAACATGTACTTAGCAAATAATAGAGCAGTGTTTGCTCAGATTTGAATCCGATATTCTTACCATCTTTTTTTCCCAGTCATTATTCTGAACGCTGAGTTTTCTGAGGTTTGCTATAAAGCTATTACAAGCTGAGGTTCCATATCCCATGGCCCCAACTTCAATCAAGTTTCTGACTAATTATTGTTTTACATATTGAAACTTCAAATAGTCTTTCAATTGTGTTTCTAATGGGCATTAAAAGAGGCCATATGGTTTACATTGGTGTACAGTGTGTGGTATATACATGCACATGAATCTGTAACTTGCTAGATAATCAACTTACTTATTTAGCATTTACAATGAGGCAAAGAATAAATTTGGTTATCTTCCCTCTCTTTTGATTTTCCTCAGTGAGTATTTGTTCTGCAAAATACTGTAGTTGGTGCTATAGGACAAGCAAACCTCATAAAACATATTCTCTCAAATACTTTTATATGAAATGCAAATATATGATAAATTGAGAGATACAGTATTTGAACATGTGATACATTTCAGAACAATTTAACTTTAAATCATGACATAGAAATCATAAAGTCAAAAAACAGAAACTGAGAATCAGGAGTTTAAACAAAATTTTGAGACCTAACATATCTCACATACAATTACTTCATGGCAGTTTAATTTTTTTAGACAATTCTTCTTTCTTCTATCCTTCTTTGCACCCTCACTTCCTCTTTCCTACTATCATTTCCTCTTTATTAATTTCTTCTACATCTTTCTTCACACTTCCCTATACCTATTTTAGAATTTAATGTTGGAATAAGTAAAATTAAAAGTTAAGAAATTTGTTGATGGCTAGATAATAAGAGAGCTATGTAAAGAGAAAAATTTAGACAAATTCATGTAAGTATTATAAAACATCATTGCCTTAAACTATGATATTTGAGGCAATATCTACACATCTCTCATTTTAGTTAGCAGAGTTCAATAGTTAAACTTTGTTAACAGTTAAAACATGCTTTTCTTAGGTGAAATTTAAATAAGAAAATATCAATATTTGGCAAGTTTATAAGAATTGACTCTGATATACAGATAAGTAAATATCACAATGAATGAAATTCTTCATTATACATAGTTATAATATGTAACACTACTTTGCAACTCTTTGATGCATTATTTTCTTTTTTTTAAGTTTTTATTATAAAACTGATGTACAGAGAGGTGACAGTTTCATACGTTAGGCATTGGATACTTTTCTTGTACTGTTTGTTACCTTGTCCCTCATACCTCCTCCCCCCTCCCCCTTTCTCCCCCTGCGGTGTTCAGTTCACTTATACCAAACATTTTTGCAAGTATTGCTTTTGTTGTTGTTTCTCTTATTTTACCCTTTGTCTCTCAATTTTGGTATTCCCTTTGAATTTCCTAATTCTAATACCAGTACACACTGTTTCCCATTCACTCAGATAAGATTACAGAGATAGTGTAGATACAATCACAAGAAGGTGATACACGAACATCATAAATAGTAGAAACTACAGATACACATGGGATGTTGAAAGTAGTTACAACTGTGATATAACAATCATTTCCATAACATGGAGTTCATTTCACTTAGCATCAACTTATGTGATCATAAGGGTATAGCTATTGGGCTCTTGTGATCCTCTGCTCTGACTTGCCTAAACCTGTGCTAATTATTCCCAATAAGGGAGACCATAGAGTCCATGTTTCTTTGGGTCTGGCTCACTTCACTTAGTATAATTTTTTCCAAGTCCTTCCATTTCCTTACAAATGAGGCAATGTCATTCTTTCTGATAGAGGCATAAAAATCCATTGTGTATATGTACCACATTTGCCTGATTCATTCGTCTACGGAGGAGCATCTGGATTGGTTCCTCATTCTCGCTATGACAAATTGCGCTGCAATGAACATTGTTGTGCTGGTGGCTTTACTGTGATTTTGTTTGTGGTTTTTTGGATAGATACCCAAAAGTGGGGCTGCTGGGTCATAGGGGAGTTCTACATTTAGCCTTCTGAGGAATCTCCATACTGCTTGCCAGAGTGGCTGAACCAGTTTACATTCCCACCAACAATGAAGTAGGGTTCCCTTTTGGCCACATCCCCTCCAACAACTGTTATTGTTAGTTTTCTTGTTATATGACATTCTTACTGGGGTGAGATGGAATCTCAATGTTGTTTTGATATGCATTTCTTTTATGGCCAGTGATGTAGAGCACTTTTTCATATGTCTCTTGGCCATTCTCATTTCCTCATCAGAGAAGTCTCTTTGTAGGTCTTTAGCCAACTTGACGAGTGGGCTATTAGTTCTTTGCAGTTTTGTTTTGGAGGAAGGTAATTTTTTTAGTTCTGCATATATTTTAGATATGAGGCCTTTGTCCGTTGAATGTCCAGTTAAGATCTTCTCCCAGTCTGTGGGCTTTCTGTTTATCTTGCAAGCTATGTCCTTTGCCATGCAGAAGCTCTGCAGTTTGATGCAGTCCCATTTGTCCAACCTTTCTTTGATTTGTAGCCTTTCTGGGTCTTTGTTCAGGAAGATCCGTCCTGCGCCAAGGAGCCCAACTGTTTTCTCCTACTTCTTCCTTTAGTGTTTTCAGGGTGTCTGTTTTGATTTCGAGGTCTTTAATCCATTTGGAATTGATTTTGGTGCAGGATGATATATAAGGATCTAGTTTTAGTTTGTTGCATGTGTTGAGCCAGTTTTTCCAGCACAATTTGTTAAAGAGACTATCTTTCTTCCAGACTATTGTTTTAGCCCCTTTATCAAAGATTAAGTAGGCATAGTTCTGTGGGTTCATTCCCGGGTCTTCAATTTTGTTCCATTGGTCTTCAGGCCTGTTCCGGTGCCAATACCAAGCTGTTTTTATTACTAAAGCTTTATAATACAGCTTGAAGTTGGGTATTATAATTCCTCCAGCACTGTTCTTGCTGCTTAGGATTGTTTTTGCTATTCTAGGTCTTTTATTATTCCATATGAATTTCTGGATTGCTTCCTCTATTTAATCAAAGAATGGTGTTGGGATATTAATGGGTATTGCATTGAATTTGTAGATAGCCTTTGGCAATATTGCCATTTTGATTATATTAATCCTCCCAATCCAGGAGCATGGGAGGTTTTTCCATTTCCTTAGTTCTGACTTAATTTTGTTTTTCAAGATTTTAAAGTTCTCCTCAAAGAGGTCTTTCACTTCTTTGGTTACGGTTATTCCTAGGTATTTTATGTTTTTGGAGGCTATTGCAAAGGTGGTTGCTTTCCTGATATCAGCCTCGGTCTTCGGGTCGTTAGCATAGAGAAAGGCCGTTGATTTTTGAGGGTTTATTTTATATCCTGCAACTTTGCCAGAGTTTTGGATCAGCTCTAGTAGTTTGAGGGTAGAGTCTATGGGATTCTTTAGGTATAGGATCATGTCATCTGCGAAGAGAGAGAGTTTAACTTCATCTTTACCTACTTGGATCCCCTTTATATTTTCTTCTTGCCTGATTGCTCTGGCTAAGAATTCTAGTACTATGTTGAAGAGCAGGGGAGAGAGTGGACATCCCTGCCTTGTTCCTGATTTTAAAGGGAATGGCTTTATTTTTTCAGCATTTAGAGTTATGCTTGCTGTTGGTTTGTCATAAACTGCCTTGATTATATTCAGGAATGTTCCCTGGAATCCCAGTTTTTCCAGGGCTTTTAGCATAAATGGGTGCTGGATTTTATCAAACGCTTTTTCCGCATCCAGAGATAAAACCATGTGGTTCTTTAGCTTGCTCTGGTTCATGTGGTGGATTACAGTAATTGACTTGAGTATTTTAAACCAACTTTGCATCCCCGGGATGAATCCAGTTTGATCGTGGTGTATGATTTCTTTGATGACCTGTTGAAGTTGATTGGCCAGAATTTTGTTGAGAATTTTTGCATCTATGTTCATCAGGGAGATCGGTCTATAGTCCTCTTTCCGTGATGAGTCCCTGCCTGATTTTGGGATGAGGGTTATACTGGCTTCATAGAATGAGTCTGGAAGTGAACGTTCTCTTTCAATTTCATTGAAGAGTTTGAGAAATATTGGAGTGAGTTCTGTTTTGAAGGTCTTGTAGAATTCTGCAGTGAATCCGTCTGGACCTGGGCTTTTCTTGGATGGGAGATCCTTTATTGCCAATTCTATTTCAATACTGGATATGGGTCTGTTTAGGAGGTTTAAATCTTCATGGTTCAGTTTGGGGATATGAATTTTTTCTAGGAAATCGTCCATTTCTTCCAAGTTCTCGAATTTTTTGGCATAAAGGTTTGCAAAATAGTCCCTTATTATTTTCTGAATTTTGGTTATTTCTGTGCTGATGTTACCTGTTTTATCTCTTATCTTGTTTATTTGAGCATTCTGCCTTTGTTTTTTGGTCAGGTTTGCCATGGGTCTATCTTGTTGATTTTTTCAAAGAACCAACTCTTAGTTTTGTTGATTCTTTCTATGTTTTTTTTCGTCTCTAATTGATTTATTTCTGATTTGATTTTAATTATTTTCTTCCATCTGTTGACGTGGGGTTTGGCTTGTTGTTCTCTCTCAAGGAAATTAAGGTGGTTCCTTAAATTATTGAGTTGCTGTTTCTCCAATTTGTTGATGTATGCACTCAGAGATATAAATTTTCCTCTGAGTACTGCCTTTGCTGTGTCCCAAAGGAGCTGGTACTTTTTGTCCTCAACTTGGTTGAAGTCCATAAACATTTGAATTTCCGTTTTAATTTCTTCAGTGACCCTCTGATGGTTCAGCAGTGTGTTGTTTAGTCTCCATGAATTGTAGCAATTTCTGTGGTGGCTGGTTGAGTTGAGCTCTAATTTTATTCCGTTGTGGTCTGAGAGAATGCAGGGAATGGTTTTGATACTTATGAATTTGTACAGATTTTCTTAGTGCCCTAAGATGTGATCTATTTTGGAGAATGTTCCATGTGCTGCCGAAAAGAATGTGTATTCTGTCCTTGCTGGGTGGAATATTCTGTAGATGTCGATTAAGTCTAGTTGGTCTATGCAATTGTTTAGTTCTGTGGTTTCTCTGTTCAGTTTTTGGCGTGCTGATCTGTCCAGAGGTGATAGTGGAGTGTTAAAGTCCCCAACTATCAATGTGTTTGGGTCTATGAGTGATTTTAGAGCCAGTAGTGTTTGTTTGATGAAGTTGGATGCTCCTGCATTTGGTGTGTAGATATTTAGAATGGTTATTTCTTCCTGTAGGAGAGATCCTTTTACTAGTATGTAGTAACCTTCTTTGTCTCTTCTTACCTTTTTAAATTTGAAGTGAATTTTGTCTGATAATAGGATTGCAACTCCAGCCTGCTTATGGGGGCCATTTGCTTGATAGATTTGTTTCCAGCCTTTCACTTTTAGAAGATGTTTACTTTTGCTGGATAGATGTGTCTCTTGGAGGCAGCAGAACGATGGATCTTGATTTTTGATCCAACTTATGAGCCTATGTCGTTTGATTGGAGAATTAAGTCCATTAATGTTGACAGTTAGGATTGAGAGATGATCGTTTGTTCCTTTCATTATCACTATCTTGTTTAAAGCTGTGTCTTCCCATTTCTTGATCTGATGTTTACTAATTCGGGTTCATTTCTCTGTCTGTGTTGGGATCTTGATTAATTTCCCTGTATAGTACATCTTTAAGGATTTTGTGTAAAGCTGGTTTGGTGGAGATATATTGTTTCAGTTTTTCCTTACTGTGGAAGAATTTTATTTGACCTTCGGTTATGAAGGAGAGTTTGGCTGGGTACAGAATTCTTGGTTGGTAGTTATTTTTATTTAGAGTTTGGTATACTTCATTCCAGGCTCGCCTTGCTTTCATGGTCTCTGCTGAGAAGTCTGGGGTAATTCTGATTGCTTTCCTTTATATGTGATTGTTTTCTTTGCCCTAACAGCTTTGAGTATTTTTTCCTTGCACTCTGCTGAAGCTGTTTTGATCACAATGTGTCGGTGGGATGTCCTATTCTGGTCTGGTTGATTTGGGGTTCTAAATGCTTCTTGTATCTGTATAGGCCTTTCCTTCTGGATATTTGGGAAGTTCTCAGCTAATTTTCTGTTAAATAGGTTGCCTATCCCATTAACCTCTTTCTCCAAGTTTTCCTCTATACCTATTATCCTTAAATTGGGCTTCCTGATCGTGTCTTGAATCTCCTGTAGCGATCTGTTTTGTTGATTGGACTGTATTTGTATTGATTTTTGATCTTTCTCCATAGAGTCTAAGGAATCTTCAGCTCCCAAAATTCGATCCTCTTCTTCAGTTAGTCAGGACTGTAGGCTAGTTACTTGATTTTGAATCTCTTTTGCTTCTGACTGGTCTTTCCTGATAATTTCCATGTCATTTCTTAGGTCTTGTATGGACTTCTTTACTTCATTAACTTCATTACTTTGGTTTTGAGAGTTGTCTCTCAAATCTTTAAGCTGGTTAGCTATCTTTTCATTTAACTCTTGAAGTTCATTTCTCTTTCTATTTGTGGATGCCATGAAATTCTCCATTAATTTTTGCTTTGCCTCCTCACGCTCTAGAATAATTGACTGAAGAGATTCGAAATTTTCATTTAGAATTTTCATTCAGTAGACATTGTAGAGCATTTTGAGGGTTCTCTTCTATGTCTTTGATTGACTGCTCTGCTTCCTGCTTGTTTTGAGTGGGAGATAAGACTTCATTGTTTTCCATCTTTCTTGTGTTTCTTCTGCCCATTTGAATTGGGGATGCCAGTCTACCAGCACCTGTGAGCACCATTTAAGACCCAATGCAGCCCTTACCAGGCACTGTTGTGTAAATCTTACAAGTTCACAATTATGTACAGATACCCTGTATACCTGTCTATAAAATTAGATTTGGTGTTCCTAAAGAATACAATCTCAATATAACAACTGATTCTGGGCCCTGTATTCAGTAGTTACTTATTTACTGTTACAACCCTATACGCAATTCTTGTTTTTATATTAAGATCTTTTAGGACTGGATTTCTCTATGAACCCCTTTGATTCACTCGTATTAAGCTGGGATACCCTCTATCCAATAACCAGGAGTCATTGGAGACTGGAGGTCCAGGCAGTAAGTCAGGAGGGTGAGTTCGAGGTAGTAAAGAGAATAGTGTAAAATGTATTGTGGAGGGGAGGTGGTGATTTTGGTTTAGTTTCAGTGACGTGGAAGTGTCGAGAAGAGTAGAATCAATAGAGAGAATAAGATTGCAATGATAGATAATGGAGAGTTAGCAGAAAAGAGTGGAGGTGTTCTTCATAGGAAAGTAAGTTTTAAAGAAAGAGACTGCAGAGAGAGAAATAAAGTAAAAGTAGTGGGAGACAGACGCACACAACAGAGAAAAACTATTTAAAAAAGAAGATAAAATAAAAAGGAAAAAAAATAAAAAATATCAGCAAAGGAACAACCCAAACAAACAGAAAAGAAAAAAATCTTATTAAAACAAACTGGTAAAAATACAAAACATGGGGAAAAAAAAAGACGAAGCATCTGAATTGAAAAAAAAAATTTTTTTTTTAAAGTTTAAGAAATGTTGAAAAGATAAAGAAAAAAAAATGGAGTCTTCCTTGTTTGGGTCGTCTTTCCCCAGTCTCTGGTTTCCTTATGATGGTCTGCAGTCTATATTCCTGATTTTCTGGGTTTGGCAGAATTCAGCTTGCTCCTCTGTTTGCTGCAGGGCTGCTGCCTTTACAGCCTGCCTTTGAATAGGCTGTAAACTCAGCAGGGAGGGGCGCCTCTGGCCTGTTTTACCCAGCTGAGAGGTGGTTGCCTGTGCAAGGCTTCTGCCTCCTGCAACCGGGCGGCCTCCTTCGCGGAGGTGGCTTTGGAAAGCAGCTTCTTTTCAGGCTGGGAATTGGGCTTCCTCTGTGACGGGACCGTTTAACTGTCTCAGGTTCCTCTGTCTGGTGTTTCCCTGCCGCTAGGAGCTGGTGGCTGTTTTCGCTTTAAATTTAGAAGTTCTGGCGGGCAGGGCGGGGCACTTCTGGCTAAACCGAGGCCCAGGGCACACCTCCCGCCTGGGCAGGGGGCGTTCTCCTGGGCAGAGTTGGCTCTCTCACTGATTGGTCCCTCTTGCCCTTTTCAAAGATGGCTAATTTGACCTCCCTTTCCCCAGGCCCGCTTTAGTTCCAATCTGGTCTGACGCTATGCCAGTGGCAAAGATGGCGCTTTGCTCTGGCAGTGGGGGCAGGGCTGCCTTGCCGGAGTTGCTCTGTGGTGGCGAGTGAGAATATCTTTCGTGGGTACTCACGCTTTCTCGGCGATTTCAAGTCATCCGTGCTCAGGTGCTGGCTGGTCTCCACTGTGTGCTTTACCTCCGTGGAGTGCGGGTTGCTGTGATGGGCACTGTGCCAGTGCTGCCGACACTGGCGTGGCAGTGGGACACCGCCCAGAGCTCGAATCTGTGTTTTCAGACGTGCAAAGTCGATATTTCCTTCCTGGCCAGAATCCCTATACTGTTACAACTTACGCTGGTTGTATTTCTACTGGTAAAAGTTTCTATGGGGTGAGAAATCTGTGGTGCTGGAGGGAGCTGAGCTAGTGCCCTGCAGCTTCTCTGCTGTCTTCCCGGAAGTCCTGATGCATTATTTTCTTGCCTTTTATTTTCATGTTTACTGCGTAACCCTTTAAAGTAAAAGCCCTCTTAAGGTAATTAAAGTTGAATTATGGTGGAAATCCAGTGGAATTACTTGTGACACTCACATTAATACTAAATGAGTTCACTGTGATTAATGCTGTTAAATAGATAACAGAGGAATTAATATTGATCAGGCAATTATTTTAAAGTGTGACTGTTTATTGCAATTTATACCAACTTGGCTTTTTTTTCTTCTTATTTTATTAAGCCTCTTTTTACTGTCAGAGTCTGGTGCAAGTTGTATTATTATCTTACAACATGAATGATGAGTACATAGTTAAGCTTTGTTCTATTTTTGTTTCTGTTTTTCATTTTGAATACTTGCATTGGATCTGAGTTAAAAGACAATATTCCCATATACTCTTCACCTTTTAACATGTACTTAAATGAATATGTCAGATATGAATATTTTTTACCTCCTTCAAGGTTTTAAAATGCCTTTGGTTCATATTTGTATCATTTGTTAAATAGTAATTATAGGTAGTCAGGTAGGTTTTCTCAGAGGATATAAAATTGTGGCAATTGTGTTCTTAGTAAACATTTGCACGAGGCTGTCCTATGAAAATGGAGTTCAGGCTTTCTAATTTAAGCTTTATTTTCTTCATCTCTGGACACAAACTAAGAGGTCAAGAGTATAGCTGAAATTCAGTATATTTGAGAAAATGTGTGGTAATGTTGCCAGCTAGTTACACAAACATTTTTTCAGATACTTTGTAAAACAAAATAAAATGAATTAATGAAACTATCACTAAGAAAACAAAGATGGTTTTATGAAGAATTTTTTTCTACAATAAAATTACTGCACAAATGATTATCAGATCCAGGGAACATTCCTTAAGCTGCAGAATGAGAGTTTTAGGATTCCTATCAGGGTTCCTATCTGTAATGTCAGCCAGAATACAAAATCAATTACACAAAAAGTTACATATATACATATGCACTATATATAAATATATGTTTATACCCATTAATGTGTATCTATTGGTTATATTGAGTATACATTTTTGTTTTACATGCTATGAATGGGATTAATTTTTCAATCACAAGACAGAATTTCTTCTCTGGGGTACCTCATTATCTATACCCAAGTCTTCAACTCATTGGGAGTGATTGAAAAATATTATCCAACATAATCTCCTTTTAATGAAGAAAATTGATTGTAGACTTTTTGAAAGAAAATGAATGTTTTACTCTACAAAGTATTATTTTTAATTTAAATTGTATTGTAAGCTTGATGTATACAGAGGGGTTATAGTTACATAAGTCAGGTAATGAGTACATTTCTTTATGAACAATTTTATCTCCTTCCTCCTTTTCTACCATTTTCCCCTGGTGATGCCTCCCCTCAAGTTGTAAAGTTCATTTTCAACATTGTATTTCGTGAGAGTTTTGAATTAGTTCACATTTTGTCCCACCATTTCTTGGATTCCCCTTTCCTTCCCCAAATCAGAAAATTTATATACAAGACAAAGTTTACAGAAATAAAAAAAAACAGTACAAAATGGAATAAACCAAGGACAAAAAGGAGAAATAAATTGCAAACATTACAGTTAAAAGCAACAACTCTTGTTTACATACTTAGAGTTTATTTTGATAAGCATCATTTTATGTGGGCAACATCTCTGTCCCTAAAAGAAATGCAAATCAAAACAACCTTGATATCCACCTCACCCTAGTTAGAATGACCATTATTGAGAACACTAATAATAGATTCTGGCAGAGATGTGGCGAAAGGGAACTCAACTACACTGTTATTAGGAATGTGAACTTGGTCCACCACTCTGGAAAAAAAAACAACAACATAGAGGTTCCTCAAAAGATTAAACATAGAGTTTTTCTATGACCCTACAATGTAACTCCTGGCCATTTACCCAAATGACTACAAACCAACTCACACTAAAGCCACAAGATTATTTAGCATAGCTATCATGTAGAATCAACCTAGATGCCCCTCAGTGGGTGAAGGGAAGAAGAAAATGTGATACACACACACACACACATACACACACACACACACACACACACACACACACACACACACACACACACTGGAGTTCTATGCTTCCATGAGAATGACATTACCCCAATCATAAGGAAATGGAAGGACTTGGAAAAAAGTACATTAAGTGAAGTAACCCAGACCAAAGAAACATAGACTGCATGTTTTCCCTCATTTGTAATAACTAAAATATATTTTAAATCTACAAGTTAACCCAATGAATAGTAAAACACAAATAATTATACTTGAACATGTTTAAACAGCACTCTAAGCACTCACTCAGTGAGAACAAAGGAGTATATTCTTAAGAGAGGATTACAATGGCTCAATAGCTATGTGCATATGATCATAGATTTTTCTGAATCTGCAGTTTCCCTTGACAGAAACATCTAAGTTTGATTGAGGTCTTAGGTTGGCTTGCTGAAACATACTGTTAGATTAACACTGCAATGTCAGTAAATCTGGTTTGTATGGTAGCATGACTCAATGTATGTCATTTGTCTTTTCTTTCCTTTGGAAAACAAACTGAAGGACTTGTGCGTGTGAGGGCAGCACTCTATCACTAAGCTACATTCTCAGCTTTTCTTAGTCCCTCCCACTTCCCTCCATCCTTCCTTTATTTATGTCTGCATTCTTCTTTTTTTTTTTTTTTTTGGCCAGTCCTGGGCCTTGAACTCAGGGCCTGAGCACTGTCCCTGGATTCTTTTGCTCAAGGCTAGCACTCTGCCACTTGAGCCACAGCGCCACTTCTGGCTGTTTTCTGTATATGTGGTGCTGGGGAATTGAACCCAGGGCCTCATGTATACGAGGCAAGCTCTCTTGCCACTAGGCCATATGCCCAGCCCCAACCCCTGCATTATTCTTTCTATTTTAGTTAATATTATTAACGAAGTTTAGATTTTTTCCAATATATATATATATTTTTTTGGGCCAGTCCTGGGCCTTGGACTCAGGGCCTGAGCACCATCCCTGGCTTCTTCCTGCTCAAGGCTAGCACTCTGCCACCTGAGCCACAGCGGCCCTTCTGGCTGTTTTCCATATATGTGGTGCTGGGGAATCGAACCCAGAGCCTCATGTGTAGGAGGCAAGCACTCTTGCCACTAGGCCATATTCCCAGCCCAGATTTTTCCAATTTTAAAATTTGTTTTTCCAGTTATTCAGATCATGAAGTTCATGCATATTGGTTCAACTAGTAGAGAAGCAGAAATTAAGAATCATGATTTAAGACCAGTCCAGTCACAAATGTTAAGAAAGTTCCTATCCCAGTACACAGAGCAGATTTGCGAGTGCATGTCCATAACATTGGCATTGTGGAAGGCATGGTAAGAGGTCTCTCAGTCATGGGGAGGTATAGATAGAAAGATTTCAATCTGAGGTCAGCTCCAGACATAAATGCAAGATTGATTAAAAAAATAACTAAAAAAAACCCAAAGAGATTGGAGCATGTCTCAAGTGGCAGAGTGCCTGTCTAGCAAGTGTGAGTCACTAAATTCAAATCTCTGATTTAAAGACAAATAGAAATATCTTGGAAATTTGGACTTTGCCAAACATAACACAGTTTCTTAGCAATAGATTTATGCATGTCCCAAAATAATCTTCTATCTTATTTTTCAACATATTTCTTTCTTCTTGCTTTTTGGAAGGACCTGATTTTTTTCTGCCGCAAATTGTTCCAACTATTGTATGTATATATACATATATATGTATATATACATACACACACACACACACACACACACACACACACACACATATATATATATATATATATATATATATATATATATATATATCCTGGGGCTTGAACTCAGGGCCTGAGCACTGTCCCTGGCTTTGTTTTGCTCAAGGCTAGCACTCTGCCAACTTGAGCCACAGCGCCCATTTCTGGCTTTTTCTCTGTATGTGGTACTGAGGAATCTAATCTAGGGCTTCATGTATATGAGGCAAGCACTCTTGCCACTAGGCCATATTCCCAACCCTCCAACTATTCTATATTTTAAAAATAGGAAATCACTTACACATAGAATGAGAATTATTGTGAATATTAGTGGATATGTTTGTTGGATTATTATTAAACAATCCATATCAGAAAAAAGAAAGATTTTTCTGATGCTAGAAACATGAGGATAATTTTGAATGCATCATATAATTACTGCTAAGTCTTAGTGCATCCTTCTACATTCATGTTTCAGACTTCAGATATTTTCATATAAAAACTTGAGAGCAGAAACACTTCCTTTACTCATTATTTTCCGAGGTCAGATTTTATATAGAGATTGATTTGCATTTCTTATTGATTTTTCTTTTGTCCTCCAGGCTTTAACAGATTTCCTGAAATTAAGTATGCTTTCCAACATCAGGGAGTTGGTCTGGAAATTTTTTGAAATACTCTTATTTTTCCCATAGGGAGGAAAAAAATCCAATCACTCACACAAATGCTGTTTGTGTCCATGTATAATTCCTCAATTTAACTTCAAGAAATGTTTAATGTATTTCCATAGATACCATGGTTTATTGCATTTTTCTAGCCAGGAGTATATTTAAACTGAAAGTAGTTTGTCTTTGTGTCACAACAACAAACTGTTATTTCCCTTGTCTTTGCATGGTTGTGATGCAGTGAATAAAAAAAGATCAGAAAGAAGGAAAACTATAAGTGGCAAAACCCAAAAGAGAATGTCTCCTGGCCTTATGCAATAATATGATTGTCTATAGAAAGAAGCCATTCAAACATTATGCTCAATTTCTAGCTAATCAAAATAACTAGCTCTGCAAAATAGGAAAATTTATAATACATTTCTAGAATTTAAAATATGTAACATACAATTTTGAAAAAAATGTATAAAATCAGTTATCAGTATAGTCCACAAGAGAAAGAAAACATTTACAACTTAAAAAAAAAGAATAAACCGAAGAACATTAGAATCATTCTCTTCCCTGTGAATACAGGATTCTTATCTCCAAACATAACTGCTTTTGTTACAAATCTTATAATATCTTCCTCGGCACATGTGCAAAAGCTGATCTTAAAAGATACATAGCATTATGTGGTGGAGTACCTTTGGGCAAATTCCAGCACTTAAAGTTAAAATGTAGTGTGTGGCTTATCAGGTGATATTTGTGGCATATCTTGTAGAGGCAGGAAATTATCTTTGCTTCCATTAGTGATTAGTGTGACAGAAGTTAAACCATTTATGGCTTAAAATACCCATTCTGTTATTGTTAGCTTATTATTTCACCCTTTCCTCTTGTATTATCAGTATGGTAACTGCTTTTACTTCATCAAACTCATTCACCCACTGCTATTACTGCCTTATCCCTCTTTATTGATTAGGTTATAATTTATCCTAAGAGGCTTTTGTGAGACTTAAGGAAAGCTCCTTTGTATTATTCTACTATTTATTTCTTCAAAAATAAGAGGGTGAGTATTTTTATTATTTTGTTTCTTTTGTTATTAATAGACAGAAATGTGCTGTGCCAAAATACTATTTAATGATACCGTATAACAATACCCATTATGATCATAAGTAAACCTTCTTGATGCTGTTTTTAGATGAGGGTGAGGGGTATGGTGTAGTTTCTTACATCATTTTTATGTAACATGCCATCTCTGCTATTACCTTGCTTAAGAGTTCTCTCATGTCTGTGTGATTTTATCTTCAAGCAATCCTGTATTTGACCATTCCTTGCAAATATATATCCTAAAAACTTAGTTTATGCTTAGTGATGTTTACCCTTTCAGTGTTTTATTTGGATCACTGAATAGCAGGATGAGGTGTAAGATCAAGCTCATAAAGACCATTGAATAAAATAGGTCATGTTGCTAGGTTAACTTGTAAAAGGACAGTATTAGTTATGTTGATAACTCATTCTTTCTTTGGATAGATGTAAAAAAAATACACTTGGTATACATTGCTTAGGAGTTTGTTAAAAACATAATCCATTATTAAAACACACATTTGCTAAGCAGGACTACACATTTTTTCAAGTGCATTTCATCAAACTTGAATCCACGTTTCAACTACCTTCTGGTTATACTTCAGTGATACATTTAGCATGGATTCTTGCCCCTGTTCTCTATCCCTAACTGTGGTGTGGCTGTAATCACTTGCACTTTTGGAATGTAGGTTCCTTTTACTTCTGTTCTCTGTAGATACCCTTACGTCTGTACATATCATTTCTTTTCCTCTTTTTGGGGGGTGATTAATACTTTTACATTCTTAAGAATGGAAGAAATTTGTTCAGAAAAATATTTTCAGGGTCTAAATCCTGGGCTAATTGTGTCCCTGTGGTCTTCCCAAATTCTTTGGTAAGTCACTTATGTTAAGTCATTTATCACATATAAATGGATTTCCCCCTTCACCTTCCACACTTATTACTCTATAACAAAACAGAAGGCCTTTCATTTCCATATTGCTCCTTCATTTTGTTGCACTCTTTAGAAAAGTGTTTTAAGCTGTGACAATGGGGGGGGCGGGGTTTCTAATCCCAGCCTCTGCTGATCACTGATTAAAAATACATGACATGAAATGAGTCCAGAGACACACAGTGTTATTTTTGGAAATGTTATTTTCTCCCTTTTATCCAATTAATGAAGCAGTGCCCTGCTGCTAAGTGGTTAGCTTTCCTTGTTAGCTTTAATTAAGTAAATTCAGTCAAAGGGTACTTTGAAATTTGTTTTTAATCACAAACATATGAAAAATGTCTAAATTCCCTTGAAATGTTTTTCTAAGTTATGTCTAAACAAAATGGGAAGTCAGAGATTAGCTCCGTGCTCTTACCTTCATGAGCTTGACCTACTGAAATATTTGCTAAGAATATTAAGTCACCATTCATCACAAGCCATGTACTGTAAAGGTAGAAGATCAACACATTTATGACATGAAACAAAATTGCTACTCATATTAAATTTAGCTAAGACACTGTTAGCAGACAAGAATATTCAGAAGAGGCACTTTTAATCATTGACTGAAAGCATTCTACAAGGAATTTCATTAACTGTTTCTGAGAGCAACTGACATACATTGCTCAGTTTCCTGTTTTGTCTTCTTCATAAATGTGGAAATTCTATAGTTCTTTCTTAGAAGAGAAAAAAAGAACTAAATAAAACTTGTGGTACCGAATCTTTGTATTCCCACTGTGGAACAGAAGCAATTCTTCATTATACAATAGCATCAACCACCCAAATAGGGGTGTGAATATGACCTAATGGCAAGAATGCTTGCCTCATATACATGAAGCCCTGGGTTCAATTCCCCAGCACCATATATATAGAAAATGGCCAGAAGTGGCACTGTGGCTCAAGTGGCAGAGTGCTAGCCCTGAGCAAATTGAAGCCAGGGACAGTGCTCAGGTCCTGAGTCCAAGCCCAGGCCTGGAAAAAACAAAACAAAACAAAAAAACACACATACAAACACCCAAATAAACAAAATAAAAATAATATTTCATTCACTTTGTATCTCAAATCTACTCAGGTAAAATGAAAAGCCCGAGCAGGATAAACTAACAATTGTGTATGATATTAAAAACAAAACCAAATTACTAATTTTAATATAATTTTAAGTAAAATCATAATCAAGTTTTAATTATGCATTCTCTTGGCAGCAACCACGACATATTTAAATCATAGAAAATTATACAACAAAATGGTTAAGATGAATTTGGCTATAGCTTTAGATGAAAATAAAAATGAAAACTACCCAGATGTGGCTTCTAAGTAGTCTATGTGTTCTCTACTGCTGCAGTGCCAATATGGTTTAAGGATTTATAATAGTTTATTCCTCAAATGAAATACATCATGTTGTAAATCTCCCATATAAAATTCATTATTCTATGTTCAGAAGCATTTTTGGATCTTTTATAACTGGTCTCTTCTGAGTTGCCGTTGCTATTGCTATGTTGCTATTCTGTGTTCCTTGATAACATTTTGTAATGTTCTCTTCCTTTCTTTGCTAATTGTCTTGAAATATCACTTTATGCTTATTTTCTGTTCTTTCTTACTACTCTCTTCTCATTATTGGATCCAGTTTCTCCCTGTGGCTCTTCGTCATCTTTAACCTTTCTGATATTTGACCCCGTGAATTGTCTTCCTCTATGAACATCTCTTCCCTTGATCTTAATTAGCACTAGTCTCTTGCAATTTTCTTATTCTACTTCACCAACATCTCTTCATTTCTAAGGATTCCCTGAGGCTTTACTCCATGTTCTTTTGTTTTCATACCCTTATACCATTTTCACTAGACTATTTCACTAGATCATTTAATTGAAAGCAAAGGTAAGAAATAATGTCATCTACTGAGAAAAAAGGGTTTGAGGAATAGTGGACAGAATTGTCCACATCTCAATCTTTTTCTTGCATCCAGACTACTACTGAAGTTTTGAAAAAGCACTTGAAAATTGATCAGATTGAATCCAAATCCGAGGACATAGAGACTAACCAAGGCAACAGGGTTGAGCCAGAAGCTGAAAACATATTCTGAAATTACAGCATACAATAATGCAATATCAGATTTCTCACTAGTATATAGGAGTTTATGACAACTGCCAGCCATTGCCAGGACTGAGGTGGAACCTAAGTTATAATTTGTTGGCCATGAATCTAATTTGATGGAGTTGAGATGATTTCAATGACTTTAACAGGTTTCCTAAACACACTCCTGTTTTTCATTAGTCATTCAAGGTTTTTCCAAGTACGCATTTCATGAAACAACCCACTCAAAAATTAGCAATGTGCTTGTTATGTTCTATATGATTTCAGGCTAAACTATAGTCATCTGGACTGAGATCTCAGTACAGTCTCACAAGAAATTAGTTGTTGGTGCTGACACTATATTAGAAGTTTAGCTGGCTCTATCAGTTATAATTGTTTCAGTTCCCAACCATATGATCTTTGCATCTAGTTTCCTAGAGAAAGTGCTTAGGGAGGGACAATGCCGAATTCCAGATCTCCAAGGACAGCCTCCAGTGAATGTCAATCTAGCTTCATTCTCTTGATCAAAGAAATTAGACTGAGGCTAAGTTCAATAGAAAAGCAAGACACTTAGTAACTCAAATTTATACTCACCTTCAGTCCACAGTATTTACCATCTGCTTTGATGTGGGGATAAATTGAAAAATAGGAAGTAAGAAATGGAAGAAAAGATTAAAGATGAGGAGGAGAAGGTGATGATTGCAACTGCCAAATAACATTATATTGCCACATTTTTAGTTTATGTAATATAAACTGGTTTTATTCTGGGAGCAACTTAATGATGCTAATTTATTAAAGAGCTTGTCAATTAAAGCTATCATGATTTTAAAAATGTATGTGTACATCTGTTGCATTCTATACATATGATATATTCTTATTTTTAATGTATCTTGGATCATTATTTTGTGCTTCTCTCCAAAGTTCATTTATGATGATTGTTTGGTAGAGCAATATAGCTGAGTTGATGTTGAGATGAATGAGTTAGTTTGATAAATCTTTACTCACTAACCATAATTTTTAATATTCATCTAATTGATTAGCTAAAAAGAAAGAATACATTTTTCATTCTAATTTCTATAAATGTCAGGTCATAGAAATATCATTAAAAATTCCAAAGAAACTTACAATTATAATGTAAAATTAAACAAAATTTTACTTATTTTTAATTTTTCAGTTATATCATCATTTTTATTATTGTTTGTTTACCACCAGTTTTGTTTCTTTATACAGAATCTGAAAATATGATTAAGTAGCCCTTTTTAGCAAAGAAAAGCTGTATTAATTTTAAATAGCCTGCAAAATACTTTTCTTTGGAAAGTAGAAACATTCTGAAAAGATAATGAAAACTTTTCACTTCAACAGACCAGTTTCAGCATCTGAAATCATTTTACAACACATACTTTTATATAGATTGGAATGTTCTTTCTCACTTATGAATCTTTAAAATAATTAGGAGCCTAAAATCAAGATTATTTTTGTCTGGGGGAAAAATAACTTCCTGGAGTTGAGCATGTCACTTGAGAGTAGGACTAAGGACATTTATTCCTTCCATGAGGTTTTCTGAGAGCTTTTCTTGCCTTCCTACATGCTCTCCGCACAGGTCCAACCTAAATGGATGCTATAGCTCTCAACTGACATGAATTTTGAAGCTAAGTTAGTTTCTTCAAAGTCATTATTTAACTGGTAGTAGGGATATCTATTTCAAAAGAGCTCCTCTTCTCTCAATGCTATTTTGACATTATTATTATTATTATTATTATTATCATTATTATTATTATCTTGCCAGTACTGGGGATTGAACTCAAGGCCTAAGCACTGTCCCTGGCTTCTGCTCAAGGCTGGCACTCTACCATTTTAGCCACAGTACCACTTCCGGCCTTTTCTGTTTATGTGATGCTACAGAGTTGAACCCAGAGCTTGATGCATTTTAGGTAAGCACTCTACCTCTAAGACACACTACCATCCTCTTGTTTTTTATTTATATTGATAACAACAGCAACACACAAACCCATAAGATCCGCTCTATAAGGAAAATGGGTTTTGACGAAATTCTCAATACTTCTTAGACAAAATACAAGTTATTTCAAAGAATGGTCTTGGTAAATGCAAATGGACATTATCAAATGAAATAATATGAGATCAATTTCATTTGTAAATTTATTTTTTTCCTTTACTTAAAGCTAAGCAAGAATCACAAAACAATGTCAGTCCCAAAATATAGTGTGGTATTCTATGTTTTTATCATTTGAAACAGCTAAATGACTTATTTGTGTGTAAAGTCGTGAATTGCTATATAGATAGCTTCATGCTTTCCCCTTTACTTTGCCTTGCCTTTTGTATCCTCCACAAGCATGTAGTTTAGTACTAAATGATAACTAAATCAAGATGTTTCAAAATCATTAATATGGAATTCATAATAAAAATCTATTGAGGATGTTTGACAAAAGAGTTGCTATTGAGAAAATTAGAGAAAAGTTTCATTTTCTCACAAAGTTTGAACATGAAAAATTAATTTAATATTAAAATATTAATTTAATATTAGAAAAACAAAATATGGACTTGACAGCTTATCTTGGTATGACAAAATATTAATGGAATATTCATGGGTTTGGTACATAGAAGCAGGGTACAGAGATGCAGGAGAGAATTCTATTTACAACAATGTAGTGGAGAAGACCTAAAACTTAATCATAGAAATAATTAGTAAATTTGCTTAATGAAATATAAAGAACTTCATATACATATTTTCCTTTGGAAATACATATAAAATCTATAACTATGACCACTCTATACAATAACACCTATAGATATGACTCATAAAGTATGATTGACTTTGCCATGTAAAGCTGCCTTTTTTTTTCAAATTTTTATTATCAAACTGATATACATAGAGTTTACAGTTTCATACGTTAGGCATTGGATACATTTCTTGTACTGTTTGTTACCTTGTCTCAAGCTGCCTTTCTAAAGTGACAAAATCCCTGCCCCACCTTCCGGTGGTTTGCTTTCATGGAAAGATTGCACTTCCATTGCTTTCAGTGCTCAGAAACAGAATGTTCAACTCATGTCATCTTGAAATTATGCCTTTTCATTTGTTAATCCATAATTATATTTGTTATCCAACATATACTACTTTTTAATGCTATGTAGTGCCAGAAGGTGTTAATTGCTAGTATGTCTTACATTGTTATTAGGACCAACGTAAACAATTTAAATTTGACTTAATATATCTAGTGAAATATGTGGAAACACAATAATTTAATTTTGTAATATCATTAAAAAGTCTTCTTAAAACATCATTACAAAATCCCTGACATGTAAAACGGCAATGCTTATCCAAGTGTTTTACCATACGAAGAACCTTCATGTACTTCTATGCAATTTCCAACACGGTAAATAACACCTCCCCCCCCCCCCACACACACGCATACATGCATGCATACCCTACAGTTTTCAAAATTTTGTCTGGTAATGAAAATAACTACATTTCATAAAGGGCATATAATGCACAAATGGCTACCTCCAAGTTCCTTAAGTAGGTCAACATTAAAATATTTAATATTTTTAGCTAATTTTATTTTATGTAAGTTAGATTAATATTCACAGTTAGCTCTCCTGATGTGTGTGTGTGTGTGTGTGTGTGTGTTTGTGTGCCTGTGTGCCTGTGTGCCTGTGTGCCTGTGTGCCTGTGTGCCCGTATGCTGTGCTGGGACTTATATTCAGGGCCTAGATACTATCCCCGAGGGCTTAAAAAAAGTTTTTTTTTAATTTTTTCTTTCTTCAAACCTAGCACTACCACTTGAGTCACATCCTAACTTCCAGCTTTTTTGTTAATTGGAGAAAAATGTCTTATGGACTTTCCTCCCCTGTGCTGGATTTGAAGGGAGATCCTCAGATATCAGCCTCCTGAGTAGCTAGAATTACAGGTGTGAGCCACCAGAGCCTCACAGCTCATTATTAAACACTACGAGTTCAGTACAAACGAGAGAAGTGTGCTTTTAGCATTTTGACTCAACAATATCTTACCTTTATATGAAACTCAAAAGCAATCTGTAGTCCTTCAAAGTAAATCCTCTGTACGAACACATCCATGGAAAAAATAATTTCCTAGCTACTTCTGGATGCAAACGCAAGTCAATGGCCCTGATAGCTTTGGTCAGGAGATATTAAAAGCATGTGAAGTAGTTTCTAACTTGATTTTTAAAGAGTATTCAATCAGTTTTTACCATCTTTATTAAAGAGTGAGCATTTTGTGTTTATATAGGACTGTGAGGACAAACTGTCTTGTGCACTGGAGCATTAGATTAAATTAATTGAATAGGAAATTTTATGTTACTCTAACTTTAATGTTGTTAAAATGTTACTTAAATTCATTTTCTTAAAGTATTATGTAATTACAATGAGTTCATTTTCCTAATGTTAGAGTTTTACCTAGTCCATAGATTCCAGTGAATGTTGGCTAGTTTGAATTAAGTTAGATTTGTTCAAGCAGGTGGCAATTGGAAGGTCACAAGAGCAGCAGAGAACTACAGTTTGTTAATATTACTTACAAGGGTTTGCTAAAGACAGGAAATATAGTATATTTAATATGATGAGATTGAAATATTTTGTAGAATATGATGTTGTAAGAAAATTCTGAGAAAGCACACCCAGATCAGAATGAGAAAAAAGAAACCAGAGATATACAGAGGAAAAATCCAAGTGAATTAAGGATTCAGTTATCACTTTCAGGGATCTCTCCTAAGCAAGGAGAATTTCTGGTTTGTAAGTATGCAGTATTTAAACAGCGTTATCAAAAAGAAATATCATAGGACATGGGGTACTCAGCTAAATTGAAACTGTTGCCCCTCCATCTCCATTTAGATGGCCTTGAAAAGGATTCTGCACATAGTTTATGCTTTTGTTTTAATGGTTATAATCTGCAATTATCATCAAAGTCAACATTACCCAATGCCTATTGGATGAAGAAAGTTGTGCCATAAAATGCCTCTGAGCTTGGGTCTCAACAGGATGTCTAGAAACCAATGAAATACTAGTGTCATAATGTAAAGCCAACTTGCTTTTCTTGAGTGTGAGACAGGCTTCACATTTTACCATCTACATTTTCCTGCACCTGCAATTAAACTTCACTTTCTGCTTTTCCTTCACTTTTCAGGCCTTTCTCATTCTAAATTGTTTTCTTCTAGGATTTCCTATACTGGGGGGTCCACATTCAATGTTCAGCTTTGGGGAATCCAAATTAAATCTCTAAATAATGAAGACAAACTATCAACTCAATAGGAATTATAGCCATACTCCAAGGAAAAGTAGTAATAGCTCACACTATAGATAAGGCTTACCTGTAGTTATAGTTTCTAACAGGTGTAGGGAAGTACTTCTCAGAAATGTAATCTGAGAATTGCCTATGTGATGATCTGCTTGAGTGGTAATTAATGTACAGTCATTTATACACTGCCAATGTAATAGCCAAAGCAGTAGCTGTTTCTTGGTTATAGAAGTCAGCACCTTTAAAGATAGCCACTAGGTGAAGCTTGTACATATGGAAGTTAAAAAAAAAAATACCAAAATCTCTGATCTAAATCATGTATGAAAAGCAGGTGTATTTCCTAGATTACAGATGGCTGGTGTAATTTGTGGCATAGTTTAGGCAGGCTACAACAGAGAAAGCAGACAGATCTGACTTTATCTGAAAGCATACACAACATTCATCAGAATTAATCATTTTTCAGAGATAATACACTTTCATAAGGCAATTATTAAGGATGAGGAACTCAAGACATAGAGGTTAAGTATTTTTCCAAGAACACATGAAGGCTATGTTTAGATGAAGCCAAACTTTGATTTCTCACATCTTGGAGCTTGTCATGCTTCAGCTCAAATTGAAGTAAGATCACAATGAAGATATACAAGCTGCACAATATTTGCATGTGGATAATGGTTTTGTTTATGATTCCTTGCCTATGGAAATTTGAACACCTCTCTGCTTTAGTGAAAAAAGATAGTTATGTATTTCTCTTCATAATGATAATGTCCATCTGAAAGACTGATTGTGTTAGTTGCAAGGCTGAGTCATGTAGAAGCTTTGTTTATTGAAAAGCTTTATTGATTTTTTTCTCTTTTAATTTAAATTTTCTTTCAAAGGTGATGTACAGAATGGTTACAGTTACATAAGTAAGGTACATTTCTTTTTGAACATTGTTACTGAAAGGATATGTCCCGGCCACCTCAGGGAACCATGAGAAGATAATCACAGACAGGAGAAGAAGGTTTATAAGGAGATTTATTTGTGGGGCCATAGCTCCCATTGGAGAGGGAGCTACATGGAGTCTACACCATATCCAGGTGGCAGCTTCTCTCTGGGGCTAAAGGGGTAGGTCTTAATAGTGAGTAGGAGTGGCCCATTAGGTATGGGTGGATCAGGGGGCTAATGGGAGGAGCTTAAGAGATGAGGCAGAGGAAATGCTAACATTCCCCCATTTGTTGTTTATTAATAACTGGGAAGGGGTACCAGGCAGGGAGTATGGGCAGAGATTGTTACTTCCTGCTGTACGGGGGCCAAGTAGTCAGGGGTCCCTGATTCATCGTTTGGCCTGGTACCATCCAAGAAGTATTTGTTTGACAGTTTGGTTGGTAAAAGTCCTCATTATTTCCATGACAATGGTTATCAGGGCCAATGGGTGTCATGGTCTCCTCTGGCTACCTCCTTTAGCTTGGGCACATCAAGGATTCACTGGGGCTGGGATCTTCAGGATCCAGATCTGTGCTGGGCAGAGCAGTGTAAGTGAAGCCTCCAGTTGCCTGTAGTAACAGGATTGCTTTGAACTGCAAGTTCCCAGGTGGAGTCCTGGGTGAGGGATGTTACCCTGTTAAAAGAGACTTTTGAAAAGGTCAGGCAAAAGGGTGACAAGTTCACCGGACCAGTTAACACGAAAGACATGGGAGAACACACCCTGGCCACAGGCCAGACAAGTTCCATTTGGAGCATAAACCCAATTGTGGCCCATTACAAGGAAGGAGGAATAACTGGGCTGGGGGCAGGCAGGGAGTATTTTGGGGGTAATTGGTTAGTAGACTGGATGGGAGCAACCAGCCAGAGGCTAATAGATATAGAAATAGTAAGAATGCAAGTTTCTGTCCAGATGAAAAATGGACAGGTATGGACATTAGGTGGACAAGAAACTGTTCCTCTTGATCTTCCAGCTCTGAATAATTTTGAAAGGGCAAGTTTAAATTGACTCCTTTTAAGATGAGACTTCATCTCCTCTTACTCCTCTCCGTGGTTCCTCGTTGTCAGGACTGACCTCATCCAGAAGGTTTAGGTGCTCATTGCTTAGATAGCTTGTTCCAGTTGGCATTCACGGGGTTTGAACTCAGGACCTGGGCACTGTCCCTGAGCACTTCTGCTCAAGGCTAGCAGTCTACCATTTGAGCCACAGCTCCACTTCCAGCATTTGGCTGGTTAGAAATAAGTCTCTTGAGTCATGCTTTGAGCCTGGCTCTTCACTGGCTAGTTGGGAGATGGAGTTTAAGAGATATTTTCTGCCCAGGCTGGCTTTGAACTGAAATCAAAGGAGTCTTAGCCATAAAAGCCCCTTTTATTTCCAATTAAAGCAACAGGAGAACAATAAGAGTAGATCTTACCTGTAACTTTTTGAGAATTGACCAACAAATACTTCAAACAACAACTGATTAGCACTTTAGAGTTTCTTGGGCTATTTAACCACTAGCATTGTGCCAAGAATCCAAACTTGGCACCTTTTTGCTATTTACCAAAATGCATCTAACTGCAAAATAGCATAAAAACAAAATCATGTCATTTAACATTACCGGCAGGTGGAAGAGAACATAAATAAATAATAATCAAGAGGGTAAAGGGTCAGACCAATGTAAAAGTCTCAGCTTCAGTGGATCCAAAGTGGCTGTGTCTCCCATCCCAAATCAGCTGGCTTCATTAGTCATGTGTGCTGGAGGCAGGCAGGAGAGATGGGTTGGATCTGGGTGAGGCTGTAGTGGCATCTCTCAGCATCCCTTGGATGGACTGTTATGTCATACATCCTGCTGGGTTGCCTACACATTTCTACACAGACTGGTTAAAGACATTTGAAATCTCCCAGTATTCCCTGACTGCTTACTCTGAGTACTCTGGCTTTTGCAGGCTGGTGCCCTACTGGTTTAAGCAGGATGAGAACTTTAAAAACTCTTTAGAAGGCTTGGGCCTTTAACCATCTTTCTAGTAACAAAATCCACACAGACTAAAGGCCAACCAAGTCTGCTCTCTGCGGTGGCCACTTTCAGTATAAATATTTGTTTGCAGGAAAATATTTAGCATAGACTATTTAAAATTAAACATTCAAAATATGTGAAAGTATTTAGCTTTAAGTGCTAGAATTCCTAATAGTACATATCTATATATGATTATTTGAGAGCATATAAATATCAATAGCTGGCTAATTAAATATTTTACTATCCACTTGATTTATTATTTTAGATCTTGAGTTTTATTGTTGTTACAGTTTTATATATGACCAGACCAAGCTGATATACACAGAAGTTTAAGTGTTTATCTCTTAGTTTTAAATAGCATTACTTTGAATTCTTGTTAGGATGCACAATAAAGAATTGAGTGTATAGTTTTAAATTAGATTTATTTACTATTTGGATATAAAGAAAAATTTTAAAGTCAAAATAAAATAAAAAATTGTAATTCTTTTTTTTTTTTTGGCCAGTCCTGGGACTTGGACTCAGGGCCTGAGCACTGTCCCTGGCTTCTTTTTGCTCAAGGCTAGCACTCTGCCACTTGAGCCACAGCGCCACTTCTGGCCATTTTCTGTATATGTGGTGCTGGGGAATTGAACCCAGGGCCTCATGTATACGAGGCAAGCACTCTTGCCACGAGGCCATATCCCCAGCCCAATTGTAATTCTTTCTTACTGCTTTTGTAAAACAAGTACCAGACTGATTTGGAGAAAATAAATAGGCTGATAGTTTTGCTAGTATTTGATAGTATTAATAAAATACAATTACTTTTTTAAAAATATAATTAGGATGCACAAACTTGAACCATTAATTAAATGAATCTTAAAGAGTTAAGCCTATATTCTCTTTTCACATACAGAAATATGATCTTTTTTCTTCTTTTACCTGTGTTACTCTTTGTGTTTCTTTGAATTTAGTGCTTTAGATAGACACTGAGCTACTTATACTGAAATGGTCACATTTGAAATGAATAATTCATGAGTTTTTGTTTTGTGTAGATTTAATGTACCTTACTGGATTGGACGTTGTTTGTGTTTCTGTTGTTTTTCCCTCTTTTTAATGGCCAGAACAGCAAATCACATCCTACCCACAAAGCATCTAATAAGATTTTGTATTTTTATGCAGAAAATGTAATCTAGAAGCTTTAGAATATGTCAAAAACTGTCTATCTATTTTTGAAAAGCACAGCTTATTCTGAGATAAATTTATTAAGGGGTGTAAGTATGCCAAGTCTCATCATAAGGTAAGTATTTGTACAAAGTGTCTGTTGAAACTGTCGGATACCAATTGGCAATCTATACACACTTGTTCTCCCTTCCATAGGCTTTGCACTGTTTATTTTTCTACCGTGTCATGAAACTGTTAGTCCAGAGGTAAGATTTTCATTTCATCTTACACTCTGCAAGAGTTCAGTATATACCATCAATTTTACTTTAGGTCTTATGGCTTATGTCTCAACCATGAAGAAATATAAAACAAAAGAATAAAAAGCAGTAACACCTATGTGTATTGCTCTCTCTGTTACTTTCTAGTTAATATCCATCTTCATTCTGAATATGCACATATCTCATACTTCTACATTTATTTATTATCTATGAATTATCTACCATTTTAACTTACTTCCCTCAGTAACTACTATGGAGAATCTGGTTATGTTAGTACATGGTTTTGTCCTGGCATTTAAAATGTTAGGGTAAGAAAATAGATTTTGATAAACAACTGGGACTACATAGTGAGACTTTGTCTCAAAAAAGTAAAAGTTTATGTAGAAAACCACAACAAACTCTGGCACAGTGACTTATACATATACTTATAGATACTTGGGAGGCTGAAAGTGAGAGTACCATGATTTGAGTCCAACTCAAGAAAAAAAAATGTTCATGAGATTCTATCTCAATGGAAGAAGCTGAGAGTGGTAGCTGCTGTCTGCCATCTCGGCCACTGTAGGAAGCCTAAAATAGGAGGATGCTAATCTAGGCATGGCCCAGACAAAAATCAAAATTCTATCTCAAAGGGTGTAACCATGGTTCTTTCATAGATCACCTTCCTAGCAAGCAGGAACTTCTGTACTCCAACTCCAGTACCATAACACACACACACACACACACACACACACACACACACACACACACACACACACACACGGTTCATTTGCTTGCTTAATCTAACTTTAATGCTAAATCCAGAAAGCACCCAGAATCAGTGTAGAGGATTATCTGAGTCCATTTTCTGCGGCTACAGCAGAATGCTTGAATTTGGGGATTCTATTAAAGCTAGAATGTAGTTTTATAATTATAGAGTGTGAATGTTCAAGGAGGCAACATCTGGAAAGAGAGTTAGAAGTTTTTCATTTTATCTTCTGTCAGAAAAGAGGAGGAAAAGAGAGAGCAGAATTTTATATTTAAAAAAATTAATATCATTAATTCAACCCTCACTATACTAATCACATATTTTAAAGACTTATATTTTAATTCTTTTATAATGGAAATTATATTTCAACATGAGTTTCAGAGTTGGGGCAAACAGTCAAACCATTAAGTAGATAAAATGACATATTGGTATGATACAAAGATCTACCATTAATGAAAGATGGTTTGATTCAGGTTTATGCAACCTGTGTGGATCATAGCATGCCGTATCACCTCCTTCCCTCAATTCTTCACCAATAATATAAGG
The DNA here is from genome assembly GCF_023159225.1 of Perognathus longimembris pacificus. Taxonomy (NCBI): domain Eukaryota; kingdom Metazoa; phylum Chordata; class Mammalia; order Rodentia; family Heteromyidae; genus Perognathus; species Perognathus longimembris. Next base: position 56,923,395 of record NC_063167.1, read on the forward strand.
ATCACAATGATGATATTACACATGGAAGACTAGATAAGAACAAAGAACCTATAAGTATGTTACCTTACTAGCAAAGGACTTTTGTTGATTTATTGAAGTCTTGGCACCAATTTCAACAGATCTAAAGCATCATTGTGTTTTTTAGCCATCAATGAAATCTGAGCTTGGCTATTTCAGTGGCCCTAGTGGGGCCATGAACCCATCCTGTAATTATTTCCCTAGTTTCAAGGTAAATGATTGGAATAAGTGTATTTATAATAGCCAAGAAAATTTCCACATTGGTTCCCTGATTTGCATCCAGAAGATAGTATAAGGAAGACTAAATAGAATCTACTAGATTTCCACTATGGTAAAAATAAGAAATAAAAGTAGTAAAGCAAAAGCATTATGTCATTCTTGGAAGGATAGTAGAGATTGGTATCACCAAAAATTTCAGGAATGATGAGTTAATTATTTGAAAAACTTCTTCACTCAACTTACCTATTTAGCCAATGCAGGAAAAATGGCACTTTTACAAAATAATAGTGGATTGTCATAAGTTTATCCAACTACTCCTATCTTATCAGCAATGTATATCTCCAGATGCCCAGTATGTAACTATTGATCTTATAAATGCCTTTTTTCTCCATCCATATTAATAAGGATAACTAGGCAAAAGTAGTTTGCTTTTATCTAAGGAGGTCAGTAATACACCTTCAGTGTCTCACTTCAGGGATACATAAAGTCTTTAGCCCTATATGTAATTTAGTTTACATGCTTCTTGGTTGTTCTTCTGTTCTTGAAGCATCCATGTTGTCAATTACTTTGAACATCATGTCAATTGTCAGCATGATTGAAAAATAGCAACTACTCTGCATTTATTAGTGATAGATTTGTATTCCAGAGGGCAGAACAATAAACCTGACTAAAATTTGAGTGCTTTTCTGCCTTTAACAAAATTTTGAATGATCTCTTTGTATACTGCCTGTAGAGATGCCCTTTTTAATTTAAGGGTAATTTGTTAAGTCTGACCATTCCTACACCCCCCCCCACCCAATGAAGCATAATGCCGTTTTGGATTTTGGTGGAAATATTTGAGTATATTACTGATGCTTAATCACTGAGTGACATAAAACAGCTGATAGATCTTATGGAGGCTTTTAGCAGAAAGCTCTGCAATATAGCAAGGAACATGTAATCTAGCAGACCCACTTGCTCTTAAAGTGTCAAGGGTAGACTGTGACGTTAACTGTTGTCTTTCATAGGACTGTATAGGTAAATCACAACACAGGCCATCCAGCAAAGCCCTCCCATCCCATGCAAATAACGGATCACCCTTTTAAAAAATACATCATGGACTTACTTAGATGTCTACCTCAGTGTCACCAAGCATGAGCAAGCACGAAATTCAATCCCCAGCATAATAAAATCACAAAAACAAGTTCAATGCAAAAAATTCTCTGTGTAGAACATCTTGCCTTGAAACTGAATCTATATTGAGATCAAATGCTTACATGGGGGCCACAAGGTTGATTTCAACCCAAGCTTGCCATCATGAACTTTGACACACAGACCTGAAAAACTTTGACTGCGTGCCACACCCCTTTGTCAAACAGAAGTAAACTACAGCTGCCCAGAATGGTGAAGGCCACTCACCATTGAGGCCATATGAGTAATTTATGTGTCATCCCAACTACCAAAAGTCTCCACTCTTGCTCGGCTGCCTTCTGCCATTGAGCCTGCATCATTAGTGGCCTTCTGAAGAGTTAGTTCCTTGTGACCAGCTGCCAAATCAATAGAAAAGCTGGGATTGGTTTACAGATGATTGTATGTGAAATGTAGGTGCTGCTTAAAAATGAAAATCAATAGCTACATCTTCGGCCCTTCTTTGCGCCATCTCTGAAAGGTAGTGGTGAGGAAAACTTCCAGCAGGCATAAGTTTGGATTGTGATTTGTGTGAACATTTAATTTGAATGAAAAATGGTCAGATATGCAATAATATTTTTACATCATCACATGACCCGTGAGCAGTGCTTTGGCTCCATGGTCAGTAATAAGGAATGAATATGATTAGAAATAAAATACTTAAGACAGATAGTTGGGAATGAGTTATCTGTATGGGTTTTTCTCTTGTTATTCCAGGAGGCTGAGATCTGAGAATCGCAATTTTAAATTAGTCAACGCAGAAATGTCTGTGAGATTCGTATCCCCAATTAATCATCAAGTCACAGTTCCTCAAAGCTAGATTCCTAGCTTTAAGCAGAGAAAGCAAAGGGGCCATGCTGAGACCTTGAGTTCAGGTCTCAGTACTGGCAGAAATAAAAGAGAAAATTAAAGATATAGATATCTCAGATAAATGATCCTTAAGTGATAATCTTGGTAAAGGGAAATTTTAATAATGAAATATGTAGATTGACCACTCATAGATACTGTCCAGTTTCTTGATCTCACTATCATTGTTCACTCAATTTATTGTCAGAATGCACATGGTGACACACACAGAAAAGTTGTAAGGGGCTGGGGATATGGCCTAGTGGCAAGAGTGCTTGCCTCATATACATGAGGCCCTGGGCTCAATTCCCCAGCACCACATATACAGAAAACGGCCAGAAGTGGCGCTGTGGCTCAAGTGGCAGAGTGCTATCCTTGAGCAAAAAGAAGCCAGGGACAGTGCTCAGGCCCTGAGTCCAAGGCCCAGGACTGGCCAAAAAAAAAAAAAAAAAAAAAAAAAAAAAGAAAAGAAAAGAAAAGTTGTAAGTGGCCCAACATATTGCAGTCCTCAACAGACAGATCTGACCATCACTGGTGAATTTTCAGCCTGTAACTAGTAGAACAGAGCTCTAAGTTTCCATTACCAAACAATTTACTCGATAAAGTAACAAATTCTTCTAAGTAAATTGATTACACTGACCCCACTCCACAATGGAAGAAGCGACATTTTTCTCTTACTGAATCAAGTATTTTATTATACCACGTGACTTGCCTCACATGAGCATATTTCTGTCAAAGTTACTTTTTATGGAGTTACAGAACGTCTTATTCATTGTCGTGTTATTTCACACTACATTGTTTCTGATCAGAGAACTTGACACACAATAAAAGAAGTTGGGTCTGTCTTTATATATGAATGTCCTTATTACATTTTCCTACATCCTGAAGCAACAGTTCAGATGGGAAGTTACAATAACCTTCTGTTGACTCAGATCTGGCAACAAAAAATATGGAAATGATTACAAAATTAATTAACTTAAACATAGTAGGGCTCAAATAGTAAAACAAATTAGAAAAATAAGACAAAACCTAACAAAATAAGCACCAGGAAATGGGTACTTGCAAGAAGAGGAGTAGGGCCAAAGGGACAAGGATAAGTGAGTGAAGAGAGCAAGGGGAAGAGAATGCAGCCAAGAAGTCATTGAATATAGCACAAAAATTAGGAAAAATAAGAGAAGGGTTAGGTTAAAGGGGGTCAAAATCTTGAAGCTCTGACACAGATCAAGGTGACTTGCCATAAACTGCTTTGTTAAATGGCAAAAACATGCAATGCACATCCCATAAAATTAAGAAAATTGAGTGAAAGGGTGGATTTGAAGGGATGTGTGAGAATGTTGAAAGGAGTGATATGATAAAGACACATTGTACTCATAAATTGCTTTGTAGAATGGCAACTTCTTTGTACAACTAACACAGATAATTGATAAGCTACAAAGATTTGGCTTTATCTGTGAGTAGGATGTAACTTTTCATAAATGAATGGTGTCTATTGCATTGTTTCAAATTGTTATTAGTGTGAGGATCTCTCTCCACATTAACCTCTCAAGATTGTCAAAATCCAAGAAGGCAGAACTATGACCATTTTGTATCCCTCAGTGTCTGACACACAAGCTTAAGAAGGCCCTCAAGAAATGAAGGAATGAAAAGCTTGATATTGGGTAATCCTGTATTTGCATTTGCCTCTGACTATAACCTCCAAATGCTTGATTTTTATTAGTCAAATCTTATTTTATTTTACTAAAGATGTTATTACTAAAATCATTTTGTTACTGAAATTTCATAGTTAAAGAATTAAATACAGTAGACACTCAAAAAGAATTGTAAGGGACTGCTTAAGCTACATGGTGAAAACTTGCATCACAAAGTCTCTTTCCACCTAAAGGATTCTGTTTTAGTAAAAGCAAAAGAAATCAGACATTCTTGTCTTTTCTTTCATTTGTGTTTAATGTTAGAAGAATACACAGGGAATCAATTTTTTGCTTTCATTTACATGGATGATTACAAGTCACAAATAGATGTTAACCTTATGTGAACAATGGGATGTTATTTCTGAACTTAGTGCTTATTTGGAGGAAAAGATTTGAGAAATACTGAAAACAAAAAAGTTAAAATACTTGAAGAATTTGTGCATTCATTTCACTTTACAGTAATTCAGGAAAGAGCATCAAGATAAATATGAATGAATGATTTGCATAATTTCTTTTCCATTATTTATTTGACCTTTCTATGGACACATTATTATTTTGAGATCAATGAGCAAGATTTATTGAATTACTGTTATTTGTTAATTCTTAGTAAATAATAGTAAATCACTCATTGCTTTACTTCTGATTCTAAAACTGAGTTCCTTGCAAATAGGGAAACTGAGAATATAAGTTATAAATAAGCAAAATGAAGCCAAGTGGAGGTGGCTCATGCCCACAATACTAGATATTCAGGAAGCTGAAATTTGAAGATTAAAGTTTAAAGCCAGCCTCCTTAGAAAACTTTGTGACACTTATCTAATGTTAACTAACAAGAAGCTAACATAGAAGTATGGCTCAAGTGTTAGAGTGCCCACCATGAGCAAAATTGCTAAAGATCAGTGAGTTTAAGCTTCAGTACTGAAATTAAATTAGTAAGTAAATAGGTAAATAAAAAAAACAACAGTAGGGGCTGGGCAGATAGCCTAGTGGCAAGAGTGCCTGCCTCGGATACACGAGGCCCTAGGTTCGTTTCCCCAGCGCCACATATAAAGAAAACGGACAGAAGCGGCGCTGTAGCTCAAGTGGCAGAGTGCTAGCCTTGAGCAAGAAGAAGCCAGGGACAGTGCTTAGGCCCTGAGTCCAAGGCCCAGGACTGGCCAAAAACAAACAAACAAACAAACAAACAAAAAACAACAACAACAACAGTAAATTGGGTTTCAGAAGTAGAAAGTTAGTGCAAGACATTTACAGTAATGGAGAGAAAAAACATTGAGGATAACATGAAATATATTTCAAGAAAAGAATAACCAATCTTGGAAGGTAAAATTTATTCTGTAAAATAACTACTCATTGGTAATTATGATTGCCTTTTAATTAAAATATAACATATTAATCGGATTAATCCCTTGTCTGAGTCATATGTTCACTGAAATTGGCAATTTAACTAGGAATGGAGATAGATTCAATTGATATATAAATATGTGTTGTATACATATATACACTTGTATTGCTTTTCTATCTTTAGCTATGATCAAGTTTAGTACATTTACCTATGTATTCATAGCAAAATATGTATTGTGTAACCAGATATTCATATATATACACATATATATGCAGTGAGTGAATGGCTTTAATTAGGAATACTTAGTTTTAAACACAGCAACAATACAACAAAAGCATAACTCTAAAAGATTCATCTTTTAACAAACTTTTGTTTGCTGAGTAGAAAAGTTATTACATAAAAATTTAGGATGGCAGAAGTCTGAAAACAATAGCAAGAAAAAATTTCTTAAAGGATCCCAATAAAGTAGTCATGAAGTTTGACATATTTCCTATAATGAGGTATGAGCAACATCAATTAGTAGTTCATTTTCATGTTCCTGGTAAATAAATGAAAGATTGGGATTAAAAAAAGTTCTAATGTTATCTAAGTTTTTATTCCTTTGAAACATGTCTTTCATTGAGTTTTTTTTTTAATCAGTGACATGTTCTCAGTATTAAGAAACAAAATATTCATATGCAGCCTGTAAAGGGTGATTAATTCTTAAGTGCATCAATAATTCTTAAGAATTTAGATTTTGAACTATACTAGTAGAGGAATTTTATAAGAAATAAACAAAATGAAAACTTACTAAAATGGAGACAGACACCTCCTTTAGTTTCTCTCCTGGCACATTCATTTGATTATTTATGTTCCACTCTATATTCCTTTCCTAACAATGTGTATTGGACCACAAGTCCACAGAATTTTTCTATATTTGGAGATGATTCCTTCATTTATAAAGTTAAATAAGTTCCACCATGGAAATCATAGAACAGAAGAGTACAAGACAAGCAATAATAACAGACTATTTTGTAAGATCAGGAGAGAGGTCCTACAAGACAAAGAATGTTAATTGCCAGGTCTACTATTTCCCAGTTACAAAATCAGCAGAAGGCACTGGGGATTTTCCCTGGGCATTTACTTTCTGTAATATTCATTCTATCATATCTGGGTTCTCCCTCTCCAAAAAACAAAGACATCGTATCTAAGATGTGGCATCTGCCCAAATGTGATTGTGAATTCACTGTTATTTTGTTTCATCATACTAGGTTACTGAATCCTACATCATTTAAAGACCATAAAGTCCATGCAGACTGTTAAGAAATTATGTAAATTTAGGGAAAAAGTTGAAGAGAGACATAGAGAATCTGTCTGAAATGAGATCTGGCCATTTCATACACCCCAGAAAATACACTATGGATTATAAATGATTTAGAAATTTTAGATTTTAATCATTTATTTTTATTGAAGCATTAATCTATTATATAAAGATCTGTGATTTTTAACAAGGTTAAGTTATACATGTACCTATTCACACATTATTAAAATACTAATCTGAGAGAGTCCTATTTTCATTTTCTACGATACACAAGGTAAAACCATTCTCTTTGGATTGTGATATTAGATAAGTCAAACAAAGATTATTACATTGATTCCAATTTAAGCTTTTTCTTCATTTTCCAATAATTGCATTTTAGTAGCCTCAAGTTGTATTCTCAAATTTTAGGGAACCTTGGGGAAATTTACTAGTTTTGTACTAATAAATTAATAATAGTGTTGAAATAACCCTTTGGAGGAAATACAACAGGGTGTGACAATGTTCCACTTTATTAGGTTTGAGAGTTTTGAATTGGCCTAGAATAAAATCTGTCATTTTTTTCTTTTTCTTAAATTACTGTATTTCTTTGTACTGTAAAGATGACATAAAGATGGGTTACTGTTAGGTAAGTCAGGTAATGAGTCAGGTAATTTCTTTTGGTTCAGTGTTACCCCTTCCCAATTTTCTTCCAGTTTTTCTTCCCTGGTCCCACTCCCCCACAAGTTTTATAATTAATTTCAACATAGTGTCTAGTGAATATCCCTGTGACATTTGGTCACTCAGTGTCCCATCATTTCTGTGCCCCTATTGCTCTTCCCCAAACAGAAAAACTTACATGCCAGACAAAAGGTACAGAAATAAAAAGCAGTGACAAAGGAGGAAAAAAAAACCCTCTCATTGCCATTTCATGGAGTTTATTTTTATAAATATCATTTTATATGATCATATGCACATAGCTATTGAGCCTTTATGATTACCTACTAAGGATATCCTCCTATGGTCTCACTGTGTGGAGGTCTACAGTCCTGTGTAACATATCATGTCCAAGGATAACTTTTTTTAAACCATATATCATGCATAAAAACATACAAATTTGAAGTTTTTGAATGGCATTCTATTATTTTTTCATCTAAAATAAAAGATGTTGGTGTGTTCTCATTTATATCTTCTCTTTCTTTCTTTCTTTCTTTCTTTCTTTCTTTCTTTCTTTCTTTCTTTCTTTCTTTCTTTCTTTCTTTTCTTTCTGATTTTTCTTTTTTTGCCATCCAGCTTGAACTCAATTTCTGAGTGATGTCCCTATGAATTTTTGCTCAAGGCTAGTGCTCTACCAATTTGAGCCACAGCTCTACTTTTGATTTATGATGGTTTATAGGATAGAAGATTTGCACAGACTTTCCTGCCTCAGCTAGCTTCAAACCACCATCCTCAGGTCTCAGTCTCCTAAGTGGCTAGGATTACAGGCATGAGCCACCAGCACTCAGCTCTTCTAACTTCCAAGTTTAATGGTGAATCTGACCTATTGATCAAGCTATTGTTAGTTCACTTTTGCCAATTGATGTATATAAAGAGACGGGAATTGGGAGACTGATCTATTTGACATTAAGTAGAATACATTAATTTAAAGCCAGTTACTAAGTTAACCATATCATTTTAATTTCATATAAAGTACTTCATAAAATATATCTTATTTTTTCCTGCATCTTCATTATTTCACTAAGTAAGCAAATGTGATATTGAAACATTATAGAATCATCAATGGGCACTAAAGTGAGCTAGGGAATCTTGCCTCTAATGAGTTTTTATATCATATATAGTCTCTACTAATAGGAAAGAAAAATAAGCCTAAAATAAGAAAAAAGTTACTGGAAAAATAAACATTATTGTTTAATTCTAAAAGATGTAATAGAAATGAAAAGACCAAAATCTCTAATGTTTAGATTTTCTAGTACTTAAAAAAGTTCTGTTCTATTGTTTGGCATAATATGGGAAGGTGATAAATGATTGTGAAACTTATGTTGTTGACAAAGAGCAGAAATCTGTTGTAAATTTTAGGTAAGTAACTATCCCATCATCAATATTCATGATAACGTTGTTTGAAATAACAGACTGACTTGAGATGATATTGCCCATAGAAAAATCATATATAGTACTAGGTTTCAGAAGGAAAATTCATAATTGGATTAAGTAATAAATTTTGTCATTCATGAGTACCCCTGGTTTTCTTTTCTCCATGGCCATGATGAATAATCCTTCTCTAAAGACTATAGACATAACATGACTTGGTCTTTCTTTTGATTTCGGACTTATAAGTCAGAGCTACAAGGAAGTATGTTTGTTACTATAAGTGTCTTGTTTGTGGTACTTTATTGAAGCACAGGTTGTACTACAATAGACAAAAACTAGACGAACAGGCAAGTGTTCCATAAAGAAGATAATTTGAAGAATGTAGAAAATTATTTTATTTTTTAATTTCAATTTTATTATAAATGTGATGCACAGAGGGGTCACAGTTAAATAAGTAAGGTATGAGTGCATGTCTCTTCCTCTTCTCTTCCCCCCAACTCCTTTTCCCTAAGTTGCAAAGTTCATTTGCAAAATAGTATTTAGGGAGTATCACTGTTGAACTGGTTTAACCTTTGTCCCACTGTTGCTGTGATTCTTCTTCCTTTCCCCAAATCAGATAAACTCACACATAAGACAAAGGGTACAGAAATGAAAAACAAAACAAAGAAAACAAAAGAAAGGAAAAATAACTGCAAACAGTACAAAATAATACTCTTTTGTTTTCATTTCTTGGAGTTCACTTTGAAAAGCATCAGTTTATATGGTCATATGCACATAAGTATTGGGATCCTCTCCTAAGAATATCTTCATTTGTTCTTACAGTGTGAATGCTTAAAGTGCTGTTTAATCATGTTCAAGTGTAAGTATTTGTCCTTTACAATCCGTTGGAATAACTTGTAGATTTACGGACAAATTCTAATAATTATAAATGAGGGAACATAGGAGGCTCTGGTTCCATGGATCTGTCTTACTTAATAAAAGTTTTCCTCACTAATGGGGCAATGTTATTCTTTGATGGAATAATAGAATGCTCTCTCTTTACACACACACACACACACACACACACACACACACACACACACGATCCATTCACTCCCTTCACCCACCCACTGAAGGGAATCTGGGGTGTTTCCATATAATAGCAATGCTAAATAATGTCTCATTGAACATGGTTGTGCTGGAGGCTTTACAGAGAGGTGGTTTGTGGACCTTTGTGTAAATGCCCAGAAGTGGCAGTTTAGGGTCATGGGGAAGCTCTATGTTTAGTCTTTTGAGGAACCTCCATACTTCTTTCCAGAGTTGTTGAACAAGTTCACACTCCCACCAGCAGTATAGTTGTGTTCCCTTTGGCCACATCCCCACCAGCATCTATTATTATTAGTTTTCTTGATAATGGCCATTTTAACTGGAGTGAGATGGAATATCAGTGTTGTTTTGATTTGCATTTCTTTTATGGGCAGAGATATTAGATATCTTTCAATGTGTTTATTGACCACTGTTACTTCTTATTCTGAGAAGTCTGTCTTTAAGTATTTAGCCCACTTTTTAATAAGATTGTTGCTTCTTTGGGGAGTTGTCTTTGGGGGGATTAATTTTTGAGTTCTAAGAATAGTCTAGATATGAGGCCCTTGTCTGATGCATAGTTAGTAAATACCTTCTCCAATTCTGTGGGCTTTCTATTTATCTTGCTAGCTATGTCTTTTGCTATGCAGAAACTCTTCAGTTTGATCTAATATCTTTTATCCAGTCTTTCTTTGATTTGTTGTTTTTCTGGATCTTTACTACAGAAGTTTCAACTTGTGATAAGGAACCCTAGTGTATCCCCTATCACTGTAATATTTTCAGGGTATCTGTTCTTACATTGAGGTCTTTGATCCATTTCGAATTGAGGGAATTTTTTTTTAAAAAAGAAATTTTTTAGTACAAAGAAATGGCTTTGTAAATATTTGTCTGTCATTACAACAGGAATTCTGAAGGAAAGCCTTTTTCAACTCTGGAAACTTTTCTCTTTCAAGATTTTCTTCTTAGCCTAACACTCTTGTCTTAGTTTTAGGTTTAATTCATATCAAAGCAAAGGTAGAGAATAATTTTCCACAATATAGATGATAAATAACTTCCTAATTGTTCAATATTATTTACTTAGATTAACAAAAATGTGAAAGGTGCTGCATTTGACTACTAGGACTGCTATAATATTCAATTTAGGCTATTATAACAATTATCATCCACTGATGGCTTATAAAATATATGTTGCTCAATTCTTTAAGGCTAGAAATCAGGGTTCAAGGTGCCAGAAGTTCTAATTATGAAAAGAGCTCTCTCACAAGTTGAAGACTGCTCATCATATTGATTGCTTCTTGGTTATAGTGTGGCAACAGTGTTGTTCTGCAGATAAGTCCTGCAAAATCACCTGGTGTGGCCCTGCCAATGCAATCACAGAGGACTTGAAATTCAATAAACCAAAGAGCCTTGTTCATAGCAGCATGAATTTACAAGGGAACCACAATAATAGTGTAAATTTTGAGAGACAAAGAGGGAATAGCTTTACATGATAAGATACATACAAATGCATGAGAGAGACTTATTTGCTTCTCTTTGCCAATTCCGCCCCCCCCCCACCCCGCCCCAAGTTGTACAGTTGATTTACCGCATATTCTCTTGGAAGTGTTCCTGTTGCATTGGTTTGCTTTTTATCCTTTGCCTCTCCATTTTGATGTTACCCTTCCTTCCCTAATTCTGTTAAACTTACATAAAATTGCCAGGGTACCAAAATTAGTTACAGTGGCATCAGGGGTAAAAATCTACTGGAAGAAAAGAAAAAGGCACAATTTCACACAGTACATTGAAATTAACAGCAACAAAGATAAAAAAAAAAAAAAAAACTTATTTCCAAAACTTGAAGCATCACCTTCTGTGTTCATATGAGCATAGCTATTGAGTTGTTGTGCTAGGCCTATCCTAGAAATACTAATTATTACCAATGAGGGAACCATAGAGTCTATGTTTCTTTAGATCTGCTTCACTTCACTTAGCATGAGTTTTTCCAAGTCTTTCCATTTTCTTACAAAACAAGTAATTTTTAAAAAACTTTTTAAACTTTTAGCTTTGACAAGAAATAAATGACTACATACCCAATCATTACTTTTTTAACTGACTCATATTTGCAAGTTTTATATTTTTTTATTTAACGTAACATTAGTAAGTTTCAGGGGAAAGAAAATGATAGAGGTAGGAGAGAATTTACCAGGTAAAGATTCTGCAGTAGTAACTATCCATGGACTAAAATTTCTGCTTCTTGCCTGAAAAGAGATTGATCGATCAGAAGAAGAAATTTTGAACAATTATGTATAGGTCTTTCATTTAAATATCATAAGGTGCTTTTTATGTCATAGTTACTTTTTCTCCTTAAACTTATCTGTAAGCAAAATAAAATGAGGAATTTGTCAAATGTCCTCAGAGGATAAGTCCTTATAAATAACTAAGGGACATTATTTTAAATCTTTGAGCAATGTGAATTATGTTAGAAAACAAGTTTTATAGTGGGAGGTCAACTTTTCTCCCATGTTCATGACAAGAGCATATTTGTACCTAAAATATGTAAGTAATTTTACTATATATAAATGTGAGAAATTTAAATATATATACATCATAGATATCCTTTCACATTTATATACATAAGCAATCATTTTGAATGTTCAAATAGTTCTTTACAATAGAAAATACATACAATGAGTAATGCAAATGTATAACACCATGTCCTCTTCGAATCAAAATAGTTTTATAAAATAAAATATAAATCCAAGGAAAAACAATAGAAATTGCATTATAATCTTAATGTTATAAATCATTTGTAGATGTATCTATATACATTTATGCATTTATATTAATAAAGAAAAGAATTTTATTAAATCATGCATTGCATGTTCTTCTCAAAAGTCTTGTTTGGGAAGTTTTTAGAACTTGTGTGATTGTATCCTTAACAAACCTATTATTATTATTACCTTAATTTGTAACATAATACACACGAAGGATAAAATAATGACCAATGCCATAATATTAGTGAAAAATTGAGTCACACAAGTATTATAAATTTGTAAGCATGAACAGGTGACTGTTAACGAAAACTGTTATGGGAGTCAAAGCATACCTTGTTCTCATGCATCTAATTTTAAAACAATAGACTATATAGAAATGCTCTGAAAAGAATAGATCTTAGTTTTGAATTTAGGGAGACAAACATTTAAACAATATTTGACATAACATTTGTGACCTGCTATTTATGTTGCTGAAGACAACAGAGTTTTGAGAACTTTCAAGTTATGATTGATAGATACAAAATTCCTTTTAAGATTTTTGAATTGATAAATTTTTAATTCAAATATTTAGTTTTGCTGAAAAGCTGAATGATGTTCTTACATACGCCATTGAAAAATTTAAAGTTCTCAAAGGACAAAGGAATAATGATTAACTTTAAGAAAAACTGAAATAATAGTATAAACCTAAATAACCATTCATATGGTAAGTATGTATATGTGTGTGAATTAATGAAACCACAAATTGAATTATTGCAATCTCTTTGGATGATTTGGTTTTATCAGCACAAATACATATTTTAATACCAGGACGAAGCAGAGGTAGTCTGGAGTGCACATTTTGTGTATTTTTCACCAACTTTCACACAGTCTCATACTGACCTATAATTCATTCACCATCATTTTCACTTTCTATTCTCTTCATTAAGGTTTTGATTTTTCTATTTTACTAAATGACAGAAAATGTCACAACTTCTGTCTTAAAATTCAAGTGCCAATTTGTGTCTTGCATTCCCTGAATTTCATCACCATATGACACAGTCAACTATTTCAATCTGAAATCATTTTGTTCAAACTTTCTTGGAATCCTTACTTTTTCTATAGATTTTCTTTATCTCCCTACTTTCTGTTACATTATTCCTCATTATTTACATTTTTATTTTTAAAAAGTCTTCTTCCATTCTCTAAGTCTTCTAATTTTTGTCATCTCCCCAACTGATCCCATTTCATGTATGAGGACAAATGCTTTGCGAACCTGATGACTTTTAAAACATCTCTGTTCACATCACTTCCTTGTCCAACACCAGTAACAAAGATCTACCTTTTTTCTTGACAACACTGAATAGTAAACCATCTATACATATCTAAAATTTGCCCAAAACTAATTTGTTGTCTTGGATGACAATCCTTAAAATCTCACATTTTAGGACTGGGAATATGGCTTAGGGGTAGAGTGCTTGCTAGCATGCATGAAGCCCTGGATTTGATTTCTCAGGATCACATAAACAGAAAAACCCAGAAGTGGCACTGTGGCTCAAGAGGAAGAGTGCTATCCTTGAGTGAAAACAAGCCAGGGACAGTGCTCAGGCCCTGAGTTCAGGCTCCAAGACTGGCAACAAAACAAAACAAAACAAAACAAAAAAACAACTTTACATTTTAGAGCATGTTGTCATCATCAACAGTTATTCAAGTAAGAAATTCAGCATGTTTTTCTAAATCTTTACTACTATCACCTACATAGAAACATATCAAAATGGAGACACAGAGGATAAAAGACAAATGGATTCAACAGCAATACTTATAAAACTATATGCCTTAAACCAATTATACAACTATTGGGGGGGAAGGAATAAGGGGTTGGTGGGGGGGAAATGAGGGAGAAGGTAAATATGGCCTAGTGGCAAGAGTGTTTGCCTCCTGTATATGAAGCCCTAGGTTCAATTCCTCAGCACCACATATATAGAAAAGCCAGAAGTGGGGCTGTGGCTCAAGTGGTAGAGCGCTAGTAGCCTTGAGCAAAAAGAAGCCCAGGGACAGTGCTCAGGCCCTAAGTTTAAGTCCCTTGACTAGCAAAAAAAAAAAAACAAAAAAAAAAAAGAAAGAAAGAAAAGAAATGTATGCACTACCTTATGTATGAAACAGTAGCCCCTCTGGACATTACTTTTACACTAAATAATTAATTTAAAAAAGAAACATATCAATGATTTCTATCAATACTACCCTTAATACTTACTGTCACTATATCCATTTCCCTCCATCTCTACCATATAGTTCAATCCATTGTCATCTATGATTTGGAACATTAGAAGCATTTGCTTTTTAGTTTCCTTACTTTCATTCAATTTTTCACACAGAAACCCAAGTGGCCAATGTGGAACACATATGAGAGATTTGTTAGCTTCCTATAGAAGTATAACATAGACAAAGAATTAGAAAATTATTTTTCTAATTGTATTTCTTTGTAAAAGTGATGTACAGAGGAGTTACAGTTATGTAAGTAAGGTAATGCGTATGCTTCTTTTTGAACAACGCTATCCTCTCCCTCCTTTTCTCCCACTTTCCCTCCCACTACTACTCACTCTTCCCCAAGTTTTAAAGTTCATTTCCAACACAGTGTCTACTGAGAATCAGTGTTTCATTGGTTCACCTTTTGTCCCTCAATTTCTGTGATTCACCTTCCCTTTCTCAACTCAGATAAACTTATATAGACGACAAAGGGTACCAAAATCAGAAGTAGTAGATGTAAATGAACAAGTAGAAGAAGGAAGAAATACAATCAACCAAAGATGTGTTTATTCTAACACCATTTTTGTTCATCTTAAATTTAGTATTTTTCCCATGAAAACTCAGTCATTATGTCAAAACATTTGCTCTATTTCACTATTAAATACCTAGTGTACAATGCCTAGCATATAAAAGATGCTCTAAAAAGTATAGAATAGCTATTTTGGTTGTTTAATTTCACTTACAACAAGGCTTCCAAATTTTCTATTTTTACAGTTATTGCTTTTTCCCTTAGAACACACAAAGCATTTTTTATTTTGGAGGAAGATATCTTGGTTCGAACAAGAGCTACTGATTTGTGGGTGCTGGACACATACTTGGCCTTTTCTCATGTTACTTAATTCACTGTGCTAGTCTGAGAACCACAGGTGTTATTGTATAAGTTTATCAGCATAGTATCTGGTGGTAGCTACTAAAGAAATTTTCACTATTAGCTGTTTCTTCTGGATACATAAAAAGGCATCATTTTCTAATTCAAATTTTAGAATAAAACCTTACTTTTTTCTTTGCATTGGAAAGAGTACCTCACAGGCTACAAAATCATCATCAAAACTATTATATTTAGTAGCCTAGTCATTGAATATTTTCTCATTTTTATCTATAATGGGGTAATAATGCCTATCATTTAGAGTTGTCCTGAAAATTTAATAATATATAAATAAAATATATGGCAGAGTGCTGAGAAGGCTGGCATAAGCTGGTAATCACAGCTATTTTGGAGGCATTGGTGGAAAGATTACATACAGTCTGTGGCTGGCCCTAAGCAGAGTTTGAAGCACTATCCAGAAATGAAAGCAAAAAGAGCTGATGACATGACTCAAGTTGTAGAGCACCTACATTGCAAGTGTAAGGTTCTGAATTCAAATCCCTAAACTGTCATTAAAACAAATTTTTAAAATGGTACTTAGAACTACCATATGATCTAGCACTTCCACTCCTGGGCACTTATTGAAAAGATTACAAACTAGTATACAGGCAAGTCCCCAGCACCACCATGTTCACTGCAGCACTATTCATTATAGCCAAGGTTTGAAACAGCCCAGAGGATCAAGAGACAAAGGCTTAAAAAATGTGGTGTGTATACACAATGGAGTTTTACACATTCATTAGAAAGAATGATATTGTACCATTTGTGAATAAGTGGAAAAAACATGGAAAAATTATGTTAAGTGAAGCTACCCTCAGACAAAACAAGTTTTCTCTTATTTATTTAAGCTAATTTTAGCATCTAAACTTATAAGTAGATATGTTGCGTGATATGCAAGTGCATACACATACATTAAATGAAGTATGGTAACTTCAGGGGAGAACTCAAATAGTGTGATTCTTTAGAAAGGCAAAGTCCAACTTCAAAAAAATAATTACCAGTGCATACTTGCAAGGGGTGAATTGGAGGTGGAATAAGGCGGAAATGTGTAGACATATGGAGAGAAGAAGAGGAGGGGAAATGAAGCCAAAAATTCAATATATATCTTGCAAAACTAAGGGGTAGTAAATGATTGAGTAGGTGAGAAGGCCTGCTTTGTTGAATGACAACTCCCTTGCACAACTACATACAGTTAATAAAAAATAATTTAAATTAAAAAACAGAAAAATTCAATAGCATTATTGATACTCTGTAATTCTCGCTTTCTAACTTAATAATTTGAGTGCTTTCAGAAAACTCAACTTGTTCATTCCTGGATTATATTAAAAAATTAGTGCTTGGCAAATGCATCATCACAGAGGAAATCCTTCAAAATGTTACTACGCCTAGCTTTGCTTTCAGGAAACACTCTCATTTTAGTATACAGATCTACACATGCATGGAATATGATCAGTTCATTAATTGATATTCAAAGATAATGAAAAAGTTAAAAAATCATTTCATATCATATAACCATAGACATACCAAGGAAATAAAGACTTCAAAACATCAGAAAAAAATACATATTTCTTTCTTGGTGACAGTACTTGAGAGTCATGCAAATCCTTTTATGTTATATTATATTATATTATATTAAAAATGTGGCACATAAAGGTAATGTAATTCTGTGCCTCTATCAGAAAGAATGACATTGTCCCATTCATAAGGAAATGGAAAGACTTGGAAAAAAAATCATACTAAGTGAAGTGAGCCAGACCCAAACAAACATAGACACGATGGTTTCCCTCATCAGAAATAATTAGTACTCATCTAGGATAATCCTAGCAGATCATAATAACTCAATAGCTATGTAGGTATGAACACATAAGATGATGCTAAGCAAAATGAACTGCAAGTTATAGAAACAAGTGGTTTATCATTGTTATTGTTATTTTCAACATACCATGTGAAATTATGCCTTTTTCTTTTTCTTCCCCATGGTTTTACCCCTGATGTCACTGTAACTGATTTTGGTACCCTGGGTATTGTACATATGTTTTTCAGATCTAGGCAAGGGACGGGAACATCAAAGTGGAGAGACAAAAGGTAAAAGGTGAGCCAGTGCAACAACAATACTTACGAAACTATATGCTGTAATAAACCAACTGTACAATTCATGGGAGGGTGGGGGGGATGAGGAGCGGGGAGGAAGGAGAAAAATGAGGGAAGAGGTAACAAGTTGGATAAGAAATGTCCTCACTGGCTTATGTATGAAACGATAACCCTTCTGTACCTCCCTTTGACAATAAAGGAATAAAAGAAGATTTAAGTATGTTATGTTAAGATATACTCAATCTGGCAATCAAATTATACTAAATTTTACAATGGTCCATTTAATATTAAAGCAGCGTAATTAAATATGTTTTACAAAAAACTAAAACCTTTTTTCAGACAACCTACTGCAGAAAACTAGAAGATTTTCATTCATGAGGAAGATAATTAGTAGCAAACAAAAGTAAAATAAAGTCTACAAAATTTTCTTGAAATGCAACTAAATTCTAATAACTTTCAGGTTGTTAAGTGTCTTTGTTTTAAATTCTTGGTTGGTTTTTTAATTCTTGAACACCTTACTGGTAAAAAATTTTCAGGCATTTATGAAAGCAAGATGAATTAAAATGAAGTATGGTCATGTACTTCTAGTGGTCCTGATGCCTTATATCAAAGAATAAATTGAGAGCTATTATTTAAAAGGTTAACCTGTGCTAAATTTCATGACACTATCTCCTTCTGATTTTCTGGAAACTTTCTCTAGCAATTGTGGCTCTTTCTTCTCTTTTGAGGGAACTCTACTTAAAAATCTCTGTATTTCTCATAAACTCACATTTTATTCCCTTGAAAACAGAAAAGACTTTAAACATCATGTTTAAAAAATAACTTCTTTCAATTTAACATAATAATGTTGTGAGCCAACAGAATTCAATTAAACTAAATCTTCAACTAGCCAAAATTTTTTGGCTTGCTTTAAACATTAAAAATTTCCATAAAACACAGGAAATATATGTATGTGTTTATTATGTATCTGTGTGGTGTTTCACATTTTTAACTTCCTCAATCTTTTTATCAACTATATTTGAATAATTTTACATCTCCATCTTCAGGACAGTAGAAGGTTGAGAATTTAGTTTCAGAATGACAAATCCTCCAAGTGTAAGTTAACATTTAATTGCCAATTAATCAGAAAAATTCTATTATTTTCATCTATGTTTTACTTATTTTTTGTTAGTTAAATTTTGTTGACAAGGTGTTGTGAAAAAGGGTATGTTTTATATATTAAGGCAGCAAATAAACTAGTGTGTTTGAGAAAGAAAATAATTTTGACATTTTAAAAGAGAAGAATTCAATCGTAAAATGTAATTAATAGAAAGTGTAATTAACCAGAAAAAATTCTGGTTAATCAGGGTTTTACTATAAAAGCATAATTTCCACAATGTCTAAATTCATTTCTCCATGAAACAGCCTTTCAACTGTTTGATAGAGTCTTATAAATGTACACCATGAAATCTGAACTACATCTTCTTACAGAACAAAATGAAGGTGAATAATATCTGACAGCTTTGCTTATGGTGCTCACCTGTGCAATGTAGCATGACAATCCAACAGAGACAAATCTGCAAGAATGAGAAGAAACACGAAAATGGTAAGATATCTTAGAATCTCAGATTCAGGAAGGGCTCTTCAAGTTCAGCCAATCAATTTTGAAATCAGGCTACTATATCTATTTTAGTTGAAATTTATATCAATTCCTATCTATCTATCTATCTATTTATTTATTTGTTTGTTTATTTATTTATTTATTTATTTATTTATTTATTTATTTATTTATTTATTTATTTATTTATTGCCAGTTCTGGGGCATGAAGTTGGGGCCTGAGTACATCCTTGGCTTCTTTTTGCCTTAGGCTAGCACTCTACCACTTGAGCCACAGCACCAGTTCTGGCCTTTTCTGTTTATTTGGCACTGAGGAATCAAACCCAGGGCTTCATACATGCTTCGCAAGCACTCTACCACTAAGCCACATTCCCAGCTTAAAAAAAAAAAAAAAAGAAAAACATTTAGAATCTACTGTATTTTGGGTGGGAATATGGCCTAGTGGCAAGAGTGCTTGCCTCATATACACGAAGACCTAGGTTTGATTCCCCAGCACCACATATACAGAAAACGGCCAGAAGTGGTGCTTTAGCTCAAGTGGCAGAGTGCTAGCCTTGAGCAAAAAGAAGCCAGGGACAGTGCTCAGGCCCTGAGTTCAAGGCCAGGACTGGCCAAAAAACAAAAAACAAAACCAAAAAAAAAACCAACCCTAGAATCTACTATGTTTTATTAAATACTTCTGCATACAATGATTTATTTGATGATGTTTCTGCTGTTTTATTTTATTTGTTTTTGTCTTAGGCTACTGTTAAAGTGAAATTGACATTTTGTTGTTGATTTGTGTATTTTGAATCTCCCTTGTTACCAGGATAAGTTTCTTGTGATCATGTCCCATGAACTTTCTCATGTGCTGGTAAATTCTGTTTACCAGCACTTTGTTGAGGCTTTTTGCATAGGTACAAACAAAGGATATATACAATGATGTCCTCACATCTTTGGTATAAACTTAATGATGGTTCAGTAAAAACACTGGAAGAATCATCGACTAGTCAGTTTTTGGGAGAGTTTATTTTTGGGGTTAAATTTCTATTTCTTTAAGTATTGGACAGAATTCATTTATAAAATTTTTAGGTATGGGATTTTCTTTTATAGATCAAACCTCATTATTGATCTTTTCTATTCGTGAGTCAGACACTACAGGTTATATATCTGAGAATTGATACATTTTGTGTTTTTCCACTTAGTGATGCATATGGTTCATAATAATCTTCCATAATTCCTAGTTTTTCTGTGGTACCAGTTGTAGTGTTTCTTAAAGCCTTTCTTTTTTTTTAAATGTATTTGTGCTCTCTTTTTATTTTCAGTCCAGCTAAATGTTTGATGATATTATCTTAATTTAATATAATCAACTTCTTACCTTTTTTTATTATTTACTTTATCTATTTATGCTTGGTGTTGCTGGCCTAGGATTTAATTTTTGCTTTGTTCACTATCTTCTTGCTTAATTTGTTTATTAGAGATCTTTGTCGTTTATGATATTGACATTCATTATCTCATATTTTCTTCTTAAAGATGCTTTTGCTATATCTTACAAATTATGGCAAGTTGAGATTATGTTTTAAGATAGTTTTAATTTTCCTTTTAAAAATCAGTATCTTTATTATTTCTCTGCTAAGGAGAAACTGTTTACTTTTTTCTTTATTGTCAAAATGAAGCACAAAGGGGTTACAGTTTCATATGTAAGGCAGTGAGTACATTTCTTACAAATTTTCACTTTTGAATTTTATGAATTTTCCATTAGTAACCAGTAAGTGGCATTTTCTGTGATTTTCAGCTTAAAGAAAGTTCACTGTGCACTTGAGAGAAATGTGTGTTCTGTTGCTGATGGTGGATATGTTGTCTGTTCAACCCATGCAGTCTAGTGTTTGCACAAATATAATGTGTCCTTGTTAATATCTACCTAGATAATATGTCTACTGTTGATAGAGGATAGTGAAATATTTTACTTATGTGGATACTTACTGTGAAATGTTCATTGAACTTCTTGGTATAAACATCATAACTGACTTTGCATTACCTTGCTTTACAGATAGACAATATAGTTCAATCTATTGCTTTCAAATTACAAATCAGTACTACATGTTCCTATATTGTCTGCTTGCCTCCCTCCCTCCCTCCCTCCCTCCCTCCCTCCCTCCCTCCCTCCCTCCCTCCCTCCCTCCCTCCCTCTCTCCCTTCCTTCCTTCCTTCTTCCTTCCTTCCTTCTTTCTTCTAAGCCCCCTTCTTCCCTTCCTCTCTTCCATCCTTTAATTTTTTCTTTCTAGCAGTTTATCTAATATCTATCTATATTTCATCTATATATTGTAGACTATTGTAACATAATAGTAAATTTAGACACGTGGTCTAAAATCACATATTTAGACATACAAATGCATTAAATAAGTACAGTAAGTATAATAGGCCATAAAAAACTTTCTAGATTTTTGAAACTTTCACATTGCTTGTGTGTGTACACATGTGCATATGTGTGCACATACATTCTGATATGTCTCTGACTGACTGCAGTGCTACATGCCACATGACTTTATATTCAGTACTATCATGTCCTTTTGATGAATTGATCTATTTATCATTACCTTATGTATTTGTCTTTAAAAATTAGGTTTAAACAATAGTTTTTCTGCTGCTTCCATTGTTGTCATCCTTACTCATCTCATGCTTTTCTGAATTGGAATAATTTGGATACCAATTATTTTCTTATTTTTGCCTTTGTGATAGATTTTTGTTTTGAGTTTCACAGAAAACAAATAGAAATAATATATGGTCTATTTTATTTATTTTTAATTTTTCTTTCAAGGTGATATACAGAGAGATTACTCTTACATACATAAGGTAATGAGTACATTTCTTATCACACTTGGTACCTTCTCCCTCATGGTTCTCCCACCTTCCCTCCTCCCCAAGGCACCCCCCCCCCAAGTTATACAGTTAATTTCCAACATACTGTCTTGTATCACTCTTGCATTGGTTTGCCTTTTTACCCTTTGTCTCATCATTTTGATATTCCCCTTATGTTCCCTAATCCAGATGAAGATATATACCCAGGGTACCAAAATAACATACAGTGACAATAAGGGATAAACCAAAGGAAAGAAAAACACAAGAAAAAAAATTTCACATAGAACATTGAAAATAACAACAATGATAAACCACTTGTTTTCATATCTTGCAGTTTATTTTCCTTAGCATCATCTTATATGTACATGTGTACACATGTACATAGACATTGAGCTATTGTGATCCTCTGCTAGTACTGTCCTAGATGTATGATAGAGAATAAAAAGAGTTGTATTGTGTGAAATAAAAGTTGTTAGTTTAAAATAGACTATTATTTTCTAGCTGTGGACTTTTTACTGGAATACTTTGTTCTATAGTATGTTTTAAATGAACAACTTTTATTTCACACTATACAGTTCTGTTTTTCTTTCCAATTTAATCTACTTTTCTTAGAGTTTGTATCCTTAACACAGATATATGTATATATATGTATATATATATATATATATTTATATATAATTCCTTAACAACATAGTTCCTATTAATAGTTTTTATTTCACTCTCATGGTAGAAATCACATTTCTTTCCCCAGCAACATCATAATTCTAGAGTATTCTGAATATGGCTGTATGTATCTTATATCACTGAGCTTTGTTCTTTGTACATTTTATGCTTAGGAGTAGGAATAATGAACTCAGGGCCCTGAGCTTGCTTATCAAACTTCAATTTGGGAACACCATCTCCCATCTTTTTATTTGGGTTATTTTTGTGATAATGTTTCTTGGTTTCTCCTGGGTTGGCCTTAATCCTTTCCAAATGGCACTTTGCTCATGGGAAAGAAGAATTTCCTGATCCTCCCTCCCTTCTTCCTTCCCTTGCTCCCCCTCTTCCTCCCTCCCTCCTTCCTTTCCTCCTCCTTCCCCACTCTCTCTCTATCTCTTACTCTTGTTCTGAGTGTGTGTACACCTTTGTGTGCATTTGTACAATTATGTTGGCCATGAAAGAGATTCACGCTTATTTCTAGTGTTTTGATGTTCTCATCAGTGGGTTCATTTCTGAATAGTTACTCTAGGAAGTAATACAGCCCAGAACCATTTTTTATGCCATCTTGCTGAAGCCACAGCCATCTGCCTTTAATTGTATATGTTGTGAATATTTCTTGGCAAAGAAAACATTTGTTTTGCAATTTATTTTAATCAAGTTAACTTAATTTAGTCTAGAGACTTAAGAATACAATTAATGGATGCCAAATGATATTCTGATATTTGAAGTTATAAAAAAAATTGTCCTCTTTTTTCAATAGTGCCACAAAGAATGGGTCCTAGAAAAAAAATGGCTGCTTCTAAAGTAAGGAAATTATCTTCTGAAAAGAATAGCACATTTGTTTAGCTACATTGCTGTTGAACTGAATAACACATAAATCCATAATTTCTACTTTCTTTCCCACCTCCTCTTCGAATACTCTGATCTACCTTTGAAGTCCACTTGAGGGCAAACTTGTTCTTTATGATATCTTTGCACATAAGAATAAAATAGTATACATTTGTTTTAGATCATATTAAAGATTTATCACATTTGGAAATGGACTAATCTCTCAATAAAAATACCAATCAATTTGAGAACCAGATATAATTCAGCCTCTACTAAATCAGATACATTATTTACCTCATATTCCTTAAAAGCTGCTAATTAGGATACTATATTTCTATCCTACACTTGAGTCAAATATACCATCTATTAAATATATCAATACTGAATAAAACAACATCTATTAAATCAATCTTGTAATGAATTAAATTTACTTATAATAATAACATTGTTGAGATTTTTAATTTTAGTTTTCTTAAGGATAGTAAGTTAATTTCTAAGTAGATTGCTTGGGTATCATTTATACACTTGATTGGGTTCTGATGAAAAAAGTACAACTTAGTATTTTCTAAGTAAAGATAAATGGGGATTATGATTCCAAAATGTTATTCTTATTATAGTCAAATATTGTTAAAGGAATTTACCTAAAAATCTAAATTCTTTTCACCAAATGTCACTATTTTTATATGTAGAATGAAGCAAAAATAGTTTCTTATTTTGATATCATATAAAAGCTAGATAAGCACTTTTCATGTTTTTTGCTTTATACAAATTTATAGCATTTTCTTTTTTAAACTTTGAATTTTTTCCAACATTTGATACTTTTCTTTTTTTCATTTTCCCTCCCTCCCTTCCTCCCTCCCTCCCTACCTCCCTCCCTTCCTCCCTCCCTTCTTTCTTTCTTTTTATTTTCTTTCTTTGAATTAGTTGGGTACCATTTAGGAAGCTGAAAAGGGGGTAGATCATGGTAGAAGCCAGTAAAAAAGTTGAGTCCCTTGCTCAAACCATCACTGAATGCAGTGGCCATACACATCATTCAAAACTACGTGGAAGACTGAAATTGGAAGGTTTGAATTTGTAGACCAACCCAAGTAGAAAATAACCATAAGACTGTCTCTATCTAGAGGAACTGAACTAAAGGGCACACTTTTGTGATACCACCAGCGGTAAGAAGCCATGATGTAAATAATGGAAGACCAGTGAATATCAAGTCTATAGGCAGAACTCAGCAGTATCACACCAGCAAGTGTCAGGCCCAAAGTTAAATCTTCAATATCCTAAAAAAAGACAAAGTATCAAGTAATTATATTTGTAAATGTTTGGTAGGGTTGATTTTGATTATATTTTCACTAAATATGAGTTATAATATTATGTTATAAATTAATAAATTCTTAATTTTCTGTGATTACATAGATTTTAGCAAAAAATAAATGACTTGATTAAACCAGTATATATCTTTATGACTCATAAAATTATTTACACATATGTATATGTGGATGTACATATACATGCTTATTTATATGTGTGTTTATATTATGTACATTATCATTCTATCCTATACTTTAGCTCATCTATAGGTTATTTTCAGTAAGTAATACAATTTAAATGAGTAGTTCATATACTGTAAGGTTTCTAAAACAATGACAAAAATTTGTTTAGTATGTTGATATTTGATTTAGATTTTAATGGAATTACTTTGAATTGTCCCATGAATGTGAAAAAAAGTTAAATAAAATGCATCTTTGGCATTCATTTTGGCAAACACAGGATACAATCATATTGATACTGAAATTGTAAATATATTGAAAGTTACAACAAACTGACAAGCAAAGTGTACCAATAAAAATTTCCATGCACAGACAGGGATTGGAAAGAGCCAATGTAGTCTCGCAAACACCTCATGTTTAAATCTGTAGAAGTAGAAGCAATTTACTAAGTGGAAAGTGGGGAAAGAGGTTTCAGGTCTAGAACCAGTGTGAAAAGACACATAGCAGAAATATATTTGGGGAGACTTTTTCATGAACTTCTTTTCTTATCCATTTGAAGACTGTTTGATGAACTTATAAATCACTTTAGAGGCCAGGTACTTGACAGAGTGTGAAATTTAAATTGTATAATTTAATATTTTATTTCCACCTGACTCCCCATCAAAATTTTCTGTTAATAATAGGGAAAACAGAAATAACTTGTAATCATTAATACTGATTGCTAACTGGTCATTATGGCTCTTCTTAAGGCTTAATTTTTAATTCATTTGATCTTGGAAACAACCCAATGTGTATTATTTCTTTGATTTAGAGATAAAATAGTTGTTTGTAGAGTAAAAGTTTCTGCCTTGTTTGAAGTATTAAGCTCGTGAAGAACAGGTTCCAGGAGCCAATGCCATAGGCACAGAAGCTATTTTCCTTTCATTTTACTTTATAATTATTAAAGATGTCCAAATTATTCATAATATTTTTTCTTTAAATTTTTCTACTCTTAGAATGTATTGCATGTCTTAGGGTTTATGTATATTGTGTGCATAAATGTTTTATATGCTAAGGCTCCTTTTTGGAGACTGACACACAGAGAGAGACAGAGAGAGAGAGAGAGAGAGAGAGACAGAGAGAGGAACCTTACTATGAAGGGCAGGCTGGCTTGGATTTCACTATGCAAATTCATGATTCTCATCCTATTTCAGTGTTTTAACTTCATTTTCTTGGATTTATAGATATGTACCACCATGCTTAGCCCAGTTTCCTCTTAATGAATAATTAGTTCATAAACAAGGGCTTAAAGTAAATGAATAGTTTCCTAGCTTCAGTCTCAAAATTATGTGCTTATGCAAATGAATTATAATTAGAAACTGTTCTTCACATTCTTTAGGAAGATTAAAACAAAAGCTAGGCTTTAGCAACTTCAAAACAACTTAAAAGCAGTATAACCTACAGGAGCCTCAGAGAAACAGTGATTGGCTTTAATAAGTCAGCGGCAAACAGTATCTGTTTAGTATGTTAAAAATTCAGACCATGACAAGGAAGTATCAAAACAACTTGTTATGCCAATGGATCCTCCAATACCGCGTTGAGTAGAGCAATGTAATTCTTACACACTTGTCCAGCTTCTCTCCAGTGCAACACCATTAAATTTGATTACAAAGAGAAACTTATTTTGTTATACAAATAATATCCCCATGTAGCCTAATTTAAACTAATTGCTCACACAGTTTCCATTCTAAGGGGAAAACACAACTAAAATATGTGCTGACTTATTGAAAATGTCTTTAATTATATTATAACGTTGAATCATGCTTTGACTCTCCTTCAAAAGTTACTTTTAAAATCAGAAATGTTGCTGAAAATTGTGGCGTACCTACAATCTATCAGCTTCACTCCATCCTGACCTTCTTTTGTATTCATTTTTTCTTCTGACACAAATAACTTCTTGTGAAAGAAAGAAGCAAAAACAAACAAGAGCAGAACAAACCTGAGTGTCTCCAAAGGAACATAAATAGCTATACCATTTTTTTTCTCATTTGTTATCATTTTTACAGGATTTTTCACATTTTTTTTATTTCTCTCATTTTAATTGGTTATCTTAGTTACTGGCATTTTTAAATTAGTTTTTGTTTTCTATTGTTATACAGGTGATGTACAGAGGTGTTATTGTTACATAATCCAGGTAATGAGTCCATTTCTGTTTGGACAATATCTCCCCATTTGCCACTGTCTGCTAGTTTTTAACATCCTGTCCCCACCCACAAGTTCCATAGTTCATTTTCAACATAGCATTTAGTGAATAACATTGTTGGGTTTGTTGACCCTTTCCCAACATTTCTGTACCCCACTTATCCTCCTAAAGAGAGATAAACAAACAAACAAGACATAAAGAAAAGAAATTAAGAGCAAAATTTCAATAAGTATTGTTTTATATGATCAGAGTTGTGATCATTTTAGCTATATAGCTTAAATATTTGACGCTTTAAAAGTTTCTGTAGAAACTACTAAATAAATATTCCCTAAATAGAACAAAATTTGTCCACATTTGAGAACCATGAAGATCCCCAAATCAACTGAGTTTTTTTTTCCCAAATTTTTATTATCAAACTGATGTACAGAGAGGTTACAGTTTCATATGTTAGGCATTGGATACATTTCTTGTACTGTTTGTTACCTCGTCCAACATTCCCCCTTCTCTCCTCCCCCTTTTCCTTTCCCCCCATGAGATGTTCAGTTCACTTACAACAAACAGTTTTGCAAGTATTGCTTTTGCAGTCGTTTGACTTTATTTACCCTGTGTCTCTCTATTTTGGTACTCCCTTTGAATTTCCTAGTTCTAATACCAGTATAGACGGTTTCCAATGTACTCAGATAAGATTACAGAGATAGTATAGATACAACCACAGGAAGGTGATACAAGAACATCATCAGTAGTAGAAGCTACAGATACACATGGGACGTTGAAAGTAGTTACATCTGTTATATAACAATCGTTTCCAAAACATGCAGTTCATTTCACTTAGCATCATTTTATGTGATCATAAGGGTATAGCTATTGGGCTCTTGTGATCCTCTACTTTGACTTGCCTAAACCTTTGCTAATTATTTCCAATAACAGAGACCATAGAGTCCATGTTTCTTTGGATCTGTCTCACTTCACTTAGTATAATTTTTTCCAAGTCCTTCCATTTACTTACAAATGGGGCAATGTCATTCTTTCTGATAGAGGCATAAAATTCCATTGTGTATATGTACCCCATTTGCCTGATCCATTTGTCTACTGAGGGGCATCTGGGTTGGGTCCAGATTCTACCTAAGAGAAATTGTGCTGCAATGAACATTGTTGTGCTGGTGGCTTTACTGTGATTTTTTTTTTTTTGTGGTCTTTTGGATAGATACCCAAAAGTGGGGTTGCTAGGTCATAGGGGAGTTCTATACTTAGCCTTCTGAGGAATCTCCATACTTCTTGCCGGAATGGGTGAACCATTTTACATTCCCACCAACAATGAAGTAGGGTTCCCTTTTGGCCCCATCCCCTCCAACAGTTGTTATTGTTAGTTTCCTTGGAATAGGACATTCTTACTGGGGTGAGATGGAATCTCAATGTTGTTTTGATTTGCATTTCTTTTATGGTCAGTGATGTAGAGCACTTTTTCATATGTCTCTTGGCCATTCTCATTTCCTCATCAGAGAAGTCTCTTTGTAAGTCTTTAGCCCACTGGTTGAGGGGGCTATAGGTTCTTTTCAGTTTAGTTTTGGAGGAATGTAATTTTTTTAGTTCTGCATATATTTTAGATATGAGGCCTTTGTCCATCGAATGGCAGGTAAAGATCTTCTCCCAGTCTGTGGGCTTTCTGTTTATCTTGCAAGATATGTCCTTTGCCATGCAGAAGCTCTGCAGTTTGAGGCAGTCACATTTGTCCAACCTTTCTTTGATTTGTAGCCTTTCTGGGTCTTTGTTAAGGAAGTTCTGTCCTGCACCAAGGCGCCCAAGTGTTTCTCCTACTCCTTCCTTTAGTGTTTTCAGGGTGTCTGTTTTGATTTCGAGGTCCTTAATCCATTTGGAATTGATTTTGGTGCAGGGTGACATATAAGGATCTAGTTTTAATTTGTTGAATGTGTTGAACCAGTTTTGACAGCACCATTTGTTAAAGAGGCTATCTTTCTTCCAAACTATTGTTTTAGCTCCTTTATCAAAGATTATGTAGGTGTAGTTCTGTGGGTTCATTTCTGGGTCTTCAATTCTGTTCCATTGGTCTTCAGGCCTGTTCCAGCGCCAATACCAAGCTGTTTTTATTACTATAGGTTTATAATACAGCTTGAAGTTTGTTATTGTAATTCCTCCAGCACTGTTCTTTCTGTTTAGGATTGTTTTTGCTATTCTAGTTCTTTTATTGCTCCATATGAATTTCTGGATTGCTTTCTCCATTAAAAAATGGTGTGAGATATTAATGGGTATTGCATTGAATTTGTAGATAGCCTTTGGCAATATTGCCATTTTGATTATATTAATCCTCCCAATCCAGGAGCATGGGAGGTTTTTCCATTTCCTTAGTTCTGACTTAATTTCGTTTTTCAAGCTTTTAAAGTTCTCATCAAAGAGGTCTTTCACTTCTTTCGTTAAGGTTATTCCTAGGTAAAAATCAACAAGATAGACACACCCCTGGCAAACCTGACAAAAAAACGAAGGCAGCCTACTCAAATAAACAAGATAAGTGATGAAACGGTAACATCAGCACAGAAATAACAGAAATTCAGAAAATAATAAGGGACTATTTTGCAAAACTTTATGCCAACAAATTCGAGAACTTGGAAGAAATGGATGATTTCCTAGAAAAAATTCATATCCCCAAACTCAACCATGAACATTTACCCCTTCTAAACAGACCCATATCCAGTATTGAAATAGAAATGGCAATAAATGATCTCCCATCCAAGAAAAGCCCAGGTCCAGATGGATTCACTGCAGAATTCTACAAGGCCTTCAAAACAGAACTCACACCAATATTTCTCATACTCTCCAATGAAATTGAAAGAGAACGTTCATTACCAGACACATTCTATGACACCAGTATAACCCTCATCCCAAAACCAGGCAGAGACTCATCACAGAAAGAGAACTATAGACTGAGAACTATAGATGCAAAAATTCTCAATAAAATTCTGGCCAATCGACTTCAACAGGTCATCAAAAAAATCATCACGATCAAACTGGATTCATCCCCGGGATGCAAAGTTGGTTTAATATACACAAGTCAATTAATGTAATCCACCACATGAACCAGAGCAAGCTAAAGAACCACATGGTTTTATCTCTGGATGCGGAAAAAGGGTTCGATAAAATCCAGCACCCATTTATGCTAAAAGCTCTGGAAAAACTGGGATTCCAGGGAACATCCATGAATATAATCAAGGCAGTTCATGACAAAGCAACAGCAAGCATATCTCTAAATGGTGAAAAACTAAAGCCATTCCCTTTAAAATCAGGAACAAGGCAGGGATGTCCACTCTCTCCCCTGCTCTTCAACATAGTACTAGAATTCCTAGCCAGAGCAATTAGGCAAGAAGAAAATATAAAGGGGATCCAAATAGTAAAAGATGAAGTTAAACTTTCTCTCTTCACAGATGGCATGATCCTACACCTAAAGAAGCCCATAGACTCTACCCTCTATCTATAGACTCTATCCAAAACTTTGGCAAAGTTGCAGGATATAAAATAAACCCTCAAAAAATCAACGGCCTTTCTCTATGCTAACAACCTGGAGACCTAGGCTGAAATCAGGAAAGCAACTCCTTTTGCAATAGACTCAACTGAGTTTTAACCTTCTTTCAAAAAATTTCCTTTGGAATATTGGTAACTTTGACACTTTTATTATTCAGGACCTCATTTTGAAAGAACTATTATTTTTGTTGCATTTTTATCTCTTTGACTACCAGAATCAAAATATGTGTTTATTTAAAACTTTGACAAGCATAATCATGACCATATTTGAGTATATAATCAGTTCCATTGTATTCTGGAGAGTGAGAGACACATATGAGAGTCCTTGTAACTCACTAGTAAGAAATTCATGGGTACAAAGAATTCAATGAGTTCCTATACTTCTAACTTTTAATGATGTAGAAAAATTTTTATGAGAGTGCAGTTATATGGTGTTAAATAATGTTCATTTTTGATAATGACTATCCACTTTTGGCTTTGTGATATTAACTTTCTATTAGAGTGAATGAGCTTTACTACAAAGAAAAGTTACTGCTGACAAATATGCTAAATGATAATTGGGAACAACATCCTCCATGATAGAAAATAGTGGAACTGTGTTTTTCAAAGTGCTCCTGCCAACTACAGCCAGCTCTAATGTAATAAAAATATGAGTAAGAACACAGAGGACGAGGCATTTAAATTATTGATTTTTATGCCAAGAATATGCCCATCACATGGTATTTGTAATGACACATTTTACTTTTATAAGTAATAACATGTTTTTGTTTTCTGGTGTTATTTATTTATTTATTTACTTATTTATTTATTTATTTATTTATTTATTTATTTATTTATTTATTTATTATTATTTTGCCAGTTCTGTGCCATGAACTCTGGACCCGAGCACTGTCCCTGGCTTCTTTTTGCTCAATGCTACCACTCTGCTACTTGAGCCACAGAGACACTTCTGGCCATTTTCTAAATATGTGGTGCTGAGGAATCGAACCCAGGGTTTCATGTATATGAGGCACGTACTCTTGCCACTAGGCCATATTTCAAGCCCGGTAATAATATTTTTGTACTCATAAGAGAAGATGCTTTCCAAACCAGAATCCATTTGTATACCCTCTTAAAGCAGCTCTGTGCATTATCTTATTTAACTGCCCTAAAAATGAACACTATACCTCTAGTGGAAATTAGAAAATTGAAACTTAGAATGGTAGAATTTCTCATAATGTAAAAATGGAGTGAAAAAGGATAAAAGGGGAATCAATGTAACAGCAATACTTACAAAGTATGTGCTGTAAACCAACTGTATAACTCATGAGGAGGGGGAGGGGAATGAGGAGGAAGGTGGGAGAAAAATGAGGGAGGAGTTAACAAGTTGGATAAGAATGTACTTATTGTCTTATGTATGAAACTGTAATCCCTCAGTACATCAATTTGACAATAAATAAATCAGTTTTGAAAACCACCTTATTAACAATAGATTGTAAGACAAACAGATTTTTTTCACTCAAGGATCTTTCTCACACCAAGTCAGATTGTTGACTGCAGTCCTCAAAAAAAAAAAAAAAACAATTTCGGTAATCTGTACCCTTTACTTATTACTCATCTAAACGAAAACTGGCCTTGGTCCCTTGTCCATCTGTGCATGAGATAGAAAGCTAGAGAGATCTGTATTCCTTGGGAAGTTACTGTAATTATGACAGCTCCACTCAGAAAGCTTTTAGTGACCCTGGTTGACACTGGAAAAGAGAGCTTTGAAACCTGGGAGCATTTTCAGTATTATGGGTAACGTCCCATCACCTTTTGAAGACTATTAAATTGTTTTGTTATAATAGATATTTACTATAATGAACATTCTTCTAGTAGTTCTATTTCCAGTTTTTATGAAATGGAAATGAAATAAATCTGGCCTACAATTTATCTATTTTTTATGAGTAAGGGCAGGAGGGGACTGGCAAGCATACATCAGTTCTGTCTTTTTTGAGTAATATTTCTTAAGAGATCTTATTTACATGACTATCCTGAATGAATTGTTGAATAATTAAGAAGGGACTATATCAGATGTGTTCAACTTTTTTGAACTGGGGAATATTGCATTGGTTTTGATTTGTGAGGGTTGGTTGAAGGCAGAGACATTGCAGTTAGAAATGGGACTAGATTTCAATTCTGACACAGATTCCTGTCCTGTAAAATTATAAATATATATTTTAGGGATTTTGAGTGAAGTGTGTGTGTGTGTGTGTGTGTGTGTGTGTGTGTGTGTATGCGTTATGGGGTTTTAAATGCAGAGCTAGACTAGACAGGTGCTTTACTATTCAAGGCATACTTCCAAAATAAAAATCTTATAGATTTTCTTTAAATAATTCCGAACATGAAAATTATTATTTGAATTCTTCACATAGAGCCCATACTCAGTATATAGAATAGGTGTTACAGCTCAACAACTACAAAGAATTTTATCTTTGTTTTTTATCTCTTACCTTCACTTATAAATAAATTAATACAACAACATATTTTAGGTTGAAAATAACAGAGGATACAGATGCCTTTCATAACTTGGGAAGATTTGCATAATGATTAAATCCTGTCCTTGCTCTTCTGTGGTTTGTTTTCAACCAAGCAATTAAAGACTGTTTTAAATGCCCATCAGTTTACACCACTACTCTACTGAAACATGTGAGTGCCTCTTGATCCCATATGTAGGAAAATATAAAGTATTTTATTAGTAATAATACAAAATACATGCTTATATTTGTAGTGCATAAGGAAAATAGTGTGTTAAAGCCTCCCAAACAAACAAACAACATAGAGGTACCATATGGTTCCATCACAATTCTACTTATGAGTGCTTAACTGAAGGAACTGACATCAGAAACTTTAATATGTCTATTTTGTATTTTATTATCCTATATTGGCTGTCCAAGGTTATAATTCTGACATTCCTTTGGCTGCACATATTGTTCATTGTCCAAATTTACTCCTTCAACTACTTTTTCTCCTCCTCCTTTCTTCCCTCTTTCAAAAGCTTTAACAAGCATCATTTTCCTATTTTTCATGCTTGTACACAGAGTCCTTCAAACATACTTGACAAATTTCATCCTTCCCATTTCCACTGGTAGCCATCCACAACAGAACCTATGATATACACTTACCATACATTTTTGGAACATATATTAATTTTACAAATTTTCCATATATTATACTTTAGTTATATTAACACCATTTGTTATTCTCTATTTCCATTTCTGCTTTACTTCTCTTGTTGGCACATATGAATATTCATGCTTATTGCATTACTACTTGAAATAAAAACAGACTAATTGTCCAATGATGAATAAATGTATACAAAGCTAAATTGTATATACATACAGTAGAATTGTATTATGCAATACAAGGAAACAGATGAAACTTGAATGCATTATACTAAGTGAAATAAGCAGATACCAAAGAAGTACTCCATTACCCCACCTACAAGATTTCAAATAATATCAAAA
This sequence comes from Perognathus longimembris pacificus, assembly GCF_023159225.1. NCBI lineage: Eukaryota > Metazoa > Chordata > Mammalia > Rodentia > Heteromyidae > Perognathus > Perognathus longimembris. The sequence goes on from NC_063167.1 coordinate 56,957,737, forward strand.
CTTCAGGAACAGATGGCAGAACCAAAGTTGCTAGAATTCCAAAAGAGAAGGGAAAAAGTAAGTCCTAATGAATTTGTATGGAATTTCAATAATAAAAGATGGAAATTTTAAATTATTTACTTCTTAAACATCTAACAATATACTCTGCTATATAACAAATGTAAGCTCATAAAAATTAACAATAACTACCAAGACTATTAACACACCCCACTTCATATCTAATTACATTTTTTTCTTATTCACTGGGTTTAATTTCATGTCTTTTTTCTCCTTTGTACCAGCCAATATTTCACTTCAGTGATTTTTTGAAATAAATAGTGATACCTAAATATTCTGTGCAGTTACTTACTTCTCACTTCGAAAATTATTCAAAAGCCACTTTCTCAATGAGGCCTGCTTCACTTTCCTGTTTATGACTGCTACTCAGGTTCCTCGTGAGTCATTCTCTGAAATACAGTCTTAAGTATAATTTTTGTCATAGAATATATAACAAACAACATGAATACTAACATAGAGTATAATTTATTTCTATTTACTTTTAATAGAAATCATAATAACAAGTATTTGTATTAAATTTTATCTGTTACAGGAATCAAATAATAATAATAACATAATTTTAATTAATTTTATTTATAGCCATAAGTGTTTTTTATTATCTACCTTTTTGCAGGGAGTAGATAAAAACTCTAAAATCATCAGCTTTATGAAAGAAATGAAAAGTCTGAGTTGGTCTCATTCAAATAATGACAAATTTTCTGAGCAAGAATATAAGGTGACATAGATTTAACCAGTAATTTCATAAGCAATCTCTAAAGCAGTAAGCATGCATTTACTTCTAGAAAAGTATCTACAATATTCCCAATATTTTTCAAAGTCCATTCATTGCATTAATTTGCCAGAAAAATCCTAATAAATTAATCATCTCTTATATATTTCTACATTTGTGTGTTTTACATGAGTGTTTGAAATATGCAGTTATATATGCACACATATATATGCACACAGTTATATATGCACACAAATTACCTAAATATATTGGTGTTGCTATGAAGTGTGTTTTTCAATTCCTGTAGTTTAGTGTCTTTACTTATGAAAGTAAAATAGCCGTTCCAACATTTGAAGTAGTGTGCCAAGCAAAATAGCCAGCTCTAAAACTATCACAATATTAAATCATTGTCAGAGAAAGATAATGGACACAGCATGGTCCTACAAGGCTTTGCCAAATCAACTGGATGCAATCCAACTCACTAATGAAATAATACTGCATCGGAAATGAGAGAAACCTTCCAGTAGGCACAAGTCCGATCACTGGTTAATCACAGCCACTTAGGGGATCAAGACCCTGCACACTGAACACAATTACTCCAAATCCAAAAATTGTGTTAATCATTAGTATCAATTATTCCTTTCTAAGAACCCCAAGCATTGGTTTAGTTCATTTAATATGTATCAGAAACCAGAGGTTTTCTGTACTTTAAAATTAACATAGAGTTTTTCCATTGCCAAAAGGAGTTGATAAGGTGATCCATTGTTTTACAGGTTCCAATAAGATTTTTTTTACAGTTATTAAACTATTTATTACTTAGCCTGTATGTTCTATTAGTGAAAAGATATTCAATATCAAATAAAAAGTACAGGAATAGTACTCAATTGAAAGTCTTTTTTGTTTATTTTGAAGATTGTAGGAGCAGAAGCCTACAGAGTACGTGAGTCCTAATTCCAACCACATGTTATGTGTAATTTTGACCAAGTGTTTCAGTTATGGACTATGTCATGATTATGAAAAATCCTAGCTCCCTAAGCAGCCTACATGAAATTTATATTGTCTTATTTGACAATTTTCTTTGTTATAGAAAACTTGCTTTTTAGTTTATCTGGATCTAGCTTACTTCACTTAATGTAGTTATTTCCAAATCTTTCCATCTATTTAGGAATAGTCTAATGTTATTTTATAATAGATGAATAAAATTCCATTGTGTATATATACCACATTTTCTTGATCCATTCACCCACTGGAGTCCATTTGGGCCGATTCCATATTTTGGAATAGTGCTACAATGACCACGGTTGTTCTTATGACCAAATCATAGGCAACCCTTTGGCCAAATCTCTTTAATGAGGAGTTGTTCAATTAAATATAAATTGGTAGGCTCAAGTGTAAATATAATGGAATTCTTCTATGCCTCTATCAGAGAGAATGACAAGGCCCCATTCATAAGGGAATGGAAGGACTTGGAAAAAAAATCATACTAAGTGAAGTGAGCCAGACACACACACAAAAAATGGAATCTATAGTTTCCCTTAAGGGGAATAATTAGTACACATCTAGTATAGCCCTAGAAGAAGATCAGAATAGCTCAATAACTATGCCCTTATGAGCACATAAGATGATTCTAAGCAAAATGAACTTCAAGTTATGGAAACAAGTAGTATATAATTGTTATAGTTATTTTCAACAAGCTATGTGTAACTGTACATTTTTTCTTGTACTCCCTTCCCATTGTTTTAGTCCTAATAACACTGTAATTTATTTTAGTACCCTGGATATTGTATATAGGTGTATTGGAACTAGGGAAGGGAAAGAGAATAACAAAATCAACACACAAAGGATAAAAAGACAAACCAATGAATGGCAATGCCAACTGTACAACTCCTATGGGGGAGAGGGAATGGGGACAGGGAGGAGGGGACTAGGGAGGGAACGGAGGGAGTAGGTAACCAGTTGAATAAGAGATTTACTCACTGCCTTTCATATGAAACTATAACCCCTCTGTACTTCAGTTTGACAAAAAAGAAGTAAAGAAAAACCAAGAACTTATTTATTTCATTTTAGATTTTTCAATTGCTGGAGTCAATACTCAAAATGTCTCATCACTGTTGTGCTTTACAAACAGTAGTATAGTATAGAAATTAAAATAAGTAATATTGATTATAATTACCATGATTGTACACATTACCATGACTTTAAATTCTTTCATGTAAAATGCACATTTTGTAAAATCTGAAAGTCTAATATTCTTATCTATAATGATTTTATACAACAGGATTATGTGTAATGATTAAAATAAATACGTTATCTACATTATCTCAAAGATAAATATTTGGAAACAGAAAATCTAAACCTCATCTCTAATCTGGTCACTGTTTTTTCCAATAGTCTATTCAGAACAGAAAAAAATACTAAGTTGAAAGATACTATTCTTTGTTCATTACAAAATATACATGGCAGTAAAATCTGTCCTGGCATCTTTTATCCCCAAGTTTATGGTACAGAGAACATGGAAGCAAACACATTTGGGAATATATTTTCTTTGTTTGTATAGTCCTGCAAATTGAAATTGAGGTTATGCACTGTCCTTAAGGTTTCTTTGCTCAAGGATAATGCTCTGCCACTCAAGCCACAGCTCCACTTTTTGGGAGCGTGGGGTTCTGGTGGTTAAATAAAGACAAGAGTCTGAAGCATTTTTCCTGTCTTAACAGGCTTCAGTCCACACTCATGATTCAGCATTTTGGTTAGCCATGATTATAGACTGAGGCCCTGGTGCCTAACTCAGAACTTAAAATTTTCTAGGGCTTGAACTCAGTGTGTGGGCACTCTCCTCGAGCTTTATCCTTTGAAGACTAGTGCACTACCACTTGAGCTACAGCTCCAATTCTGGTGTTTGGGGTGGTTAGTTGGAGATAAAAGTCTCATGCATTTGCCTGGCATAGCTGGCTTTGAACTGTGATCCTCAAATCTCAGTCTCTTTATTAGGTAGGATTACAGGTATGAGCCTGGTTGAAAACATATTTTATTTAGCAAAATCTATAATGAAGAGAAACTAATCCAGACTGGTAATATGGACAAATAGAAGGATTAATGTTTTTGAGCATGTACAATTGAAAATAAAACAGTCAGTGGTTCTCTGCCGATGGATTGATAAAAAAAAGAACAGAAAAAAGAGTAGGATCTATTTTTTTCCAGAAAAGTCAAGACTTAGCCTAGAAATTGTTTTATCCTTTAGCTTATACAATTCACTCAGCTGTGGGAAAAAATGAATGGAAGAAAAAAAAAAAAGAAAGCAAAAGGACAAAAAGGTTGCTCATGTGAAATGATGAGTGTGTGTCATGTTCCGGTTTTCTTTTGGAGAGGAGTCACAAGCCACCATTTTTCCCTAGAGGAAAATGTTGCTATTTTCACAGCAAGGTGCTTTTTTTTTCTTTTGGTACAGTGAAATGACAATTTTTTGATAAGTAAAACTGAATTAACTTCTGAGGGAAAAAATGCAGTCAAAACATCAAACTCATAAAACATATCATGTTTGAACATCTACACATGTTTGGATTGACTTAACCAAGAACAGAAATGTACTCAAGGTACAAGTGAATGAGGGACTTTGTAGTTGAAGGAGAGGTGGCGCTGAGGATGAGAAAATTGGGAGAAGATTGGGGTATTAGCAGAAGAGCAAAAAAATTCTACTAGATGACAGGAATAACCCACTATCAGTGTATCTTAACTGAGTATATTGGAAACTATATATACTGGTATTAGAACTAGGAAAGTGAAAGGGAATACCAAAATTGAGATAACCAGGATAAAAAGACAAACGATTACAAAAGCAATACTTGCAAAACTGTTTGGTGTAAACCAACTGAACAGCTCATGGAGGGAGGGGGGAATTAGGGAAGAGGTAACAAACAGTACAAGAAATGTACCCAAGGCCTAATGTATGAAACTGCAACCTCTCTGTACATCACTTTGACAATAAATAAGGAAAAAAAATAAACAAAATATGGAGGTGTTTCAGAATTGTAATAACAATTACAAATCCTGTTTCAAAAATACCATATTAAAACTTTTGAAACATCTATGCAAATTTAAAATAAAAGAAATGTACTAAACTTGAAGAGAAGATTTGACTTAAAGAAAAATTCCTTTCTCTCTACCTCCTCTCAATCTCTCTCTCTTCTTTATCAACTCCTTATTTTCCTCTCTGCTTCCAACATTATTTGATTTCCTAACTTTCTTCCTCTTTTCATCCTTTCTCCCCCTACCTCCTCCTTTCTTCTTTTCTTCCTTTCCTCTGAGCTTCCCTCTCTCCTATCAATTTGATTCTATATCCTTTCCTTGCCATTTCCTTTTCTTCTTTTCTCCCTGGAATCCCTTCTTTTTGCCCCTCCATTCATGTCTGCCTCTTGCTGTACTTTTTGTTCCCTTTGTGCTTTTCTTGCTTTGATTATTTGTGTAAGTATATCCTGTCAAAATATAAATTATATTTTTCAGAACTAGTATTTTCAGATAAGTGCTTCTAAAACCTTGGTCACCATCTTGAAGCTCTCTTACCCATTCTCAAATTTCATACTGACTATACATTCTCTCTGAGAAATTATTTGGAGTCCTGATAACAATATTTATTCATAGCCAAGGAATCTATGGGTGTGAAACAATGCACTGCATTAGAGCCAAAGATGATGGTTTTTAAAATTATTTTGGAAGAAAATTACAAATCACAACTACAAAATTTGTAAATCTTTGTAAAGTGTTGCCTTTTAAAATTTTACAAGAGGTCATCTATCCTTTTTCTGTCTAATCAATGAGCAAAATCGGAAGAATTTCACATCTGTTTCATCATGCATAACATCAAAAAGGAGAAGAAATTCTTATTAATAGCTACAAGAGCTTTGTTACCATACACTTTTTGAAAATCATTTCTAGAACAGCAATTGGGAATTTAACTTAATTTGTCACAGTAAACATTGATATTAATGCATAATAGAATTAGAGTTTTGGTAATTTATAGCTATTATGTGAATCCGAAAGGAGCCTGAAATATTAACTATTAATATATAATGTCCACCTCATTTCAGACTAGAAGGAAAACTTTGAGAATATATATACAAGATTCCAAGGTCTCAGATTAGTGATTCCACTTGTTGATATTCCCAGGCCTAAATTATCTTCATAGTATAATGAAGAAGTGATTTTTGACTTCTCAGATTCTTTCCAGACCACGTAACTTCCAACTGTAGAAATCCTGCTTAGCAGGAGTGTGACCTGTTTCTCTCTGTGGCAAGGATTACTTAACCTTTACTGTTTTACTGTGACTAATGAAAGTACACATTATAAAGGAAGTAAGTTAGCTTGAGATATTTATTATGTACTCAAATATTAAAACACATGAAAAATTCTGAAGTTTCAAATACTTTTATTCCCAAATACTGTGGATAAGGGATATCTTACAGCCATTTTACTTCTATATTGTTCTTTTTTGTTGTTGTTGTTCAGTCCTGGGCCTTGGACTCAGGGCCTGAGCACCATCCCTGGCTTCTTCCCGCTCAAGGCTACCACTCTGCCACCTGAGCCACAGTGCCCCTTCTGGCCATTTTCCATATATGTGATGCTGGGGAATCGAACCTAAAGCTTCATGTGTAGGAGGCAAGCACTCTTGCCACTAGGCCATATTCCCAGCCCTCTATATTGTTCTATAGTAGCTACTGAATATTTCTATCCATGAAATTATAAAATCTTAAGAGTATTTTCCTTGTTGTGTAATAATGGTTAATGCTATTTTTTAACTCTTTTAACCTCCTTAATTTGGATTCTGCCTCAATTAGGTTGGTTTTATTTTTTTTTTTTGTAATTTAAGACATTTATTTAATATTTATGAATTGGGTGCTCAATGGAGTTAATGTCTCTTTAATGAACATATTTTAAAAAATTAGCTAGACTTTTGTGTAAACATTTGAAGCAAATTAACAAAGTTCTGTGTCTTTTACCATGTTTTCTGTTTTTAGGAAGAAAACTAGTATTCTGATCTTACCAAAGATAAAACTATGTTTTCTTGGAGCAACAATTTGGCTCACAAAGGAAACATTTTTTTAAAACCTGTCAAAATTAATCTGTTTGCTTGTCACCTATCGCTAATTGGATTTAAATCTCTCAAATGTTGAAAATTGTTTTCAGTGGGGTTATTTATGCTTTATTACTATTTATGCTTTATTACTATTCTTGATTATTTCATTGAATGGTTTTTCCTAAAACTGCAAATTTCAGGTGGATGCTTATTAGTTTTAATATTGGAATGTGGGAAAAATCCCCATCTTGATTTATTTTTTTCCTTTGGCTATCAAATATTTTAAGAGGAAGCAACGATAATTTCATGGATATTCCAAATCTCATTCATGCAGCTCAGTGGTTGAAAAGACAATTATATATATATATACAATTGAGATTTAATACAAGGATACTAGCATGAGATGAAATTTAGGTCTCTTGAAAACAGCTTCTTTTAGCAGAGATTCATATACATACAACCCAGTTTAAAGAGTTTGCAATTTGTCATAAAACACCACAACTGAGGTGAAATGTATATGCAGAAAGACCATAATGACCAAACTAAAAGAAAAGAAATACTTAGAGAAAGCACATTAAAATCTAACTTTATGTGTGCCTTTTTCTAACTACAGAAGTACAGAATCATTCTAATAATATGTACACACCTTATGAATTATTTATTATTCTAATAAAATAACATAATTTTACAATTAAAAAATCAGAGACAATTTCATAGAAGTAAGATGTTGCTCTTTAGATTGCATTTGGTTTTCATGAGCATTCTGATTTTGATTTGAATATTAGGTAGCCAGCTAAAGCCTGACAAATACTGAAATAGATTTAGTTCACCAATTAAATTGGAGATAAATCAAGTTTTGATTTCCGTGTGATAGGAATACACATGGATTAGAACTTTGCATTAAGAATTGGTATTCATGTTAAAGTAAAAATATGTCTTGTATGTTGATATACATCTGTTGGACAAACACATACATATACACAATTTTATTTTGAGTTAATAAACGTTCTGTTGTCTTCATTGATACTGTATTGTTTTGGGTAATGTAAGATTCAAATGGCTTTCTAAAAAGCATTGTATAATATGTTTAGAAATACATACGAATATCACATTTATATGATAAACTGTTTCCCTTTGCTCATCTTGTTCCCACAAATTGTTAGTGTCATGTAGAGAGCAATATTTTATTTGCTATTTAATCTTTATCTCTTTTCTTCCTTTACAGATAATTTTTTTAATTTCTTCATGTTTAGAACATACATTAAATGTAATGCCTTAACTAGTAACCGTGGCTTTAAGCCCAGTGGCACAGCACTTGACAAACAGTGTAGAGGCCTTGGGTTTAATCCTTATACTTTTGCTATTTTTATTAATATTCCAGTGATAATTATTCAAATAAAATGACTAGTACAGATTAGTATGTATACTTGTATGTGAAAATATGAAAGTATAATGTGTCCATCAAAGTGTATCTCACACATCTTCAGTCTGGAAATTTGAGTTAGTCTCTGATAATTGGCCAGTGGGGTGGGATAGTGGGATGTTTGAAAGAGGATATTGAGTTATTTGGATACTAAAATTAATTCTGAAACAGTTACTATGACAATTACAAGAACACTAGTTTATTTAAATGATATTTACAATGTATATACAGGATGCTTGGCAAGAAATCATCGAAATACATTTTATAAGCATTTACTAGTTATAAAGATAATGGATTTCATAGTTACTTTTCTACATGTATATTATGTACTTTGATCATGTGCACTCCATCTATTATTTATTTTGTGCCATTTCTAACCCTTTCTCCAAGGTCCTCATCCCTTATATTTTCATGTCTTTTTCACTAACCCTAGTTACCACATATGAGAAGAAACATGTAATGCCTTTGTTTTACTCCATTAAACACGATTATCTCTAGCCCCTTCCATTTTTTGTGCAAAAGTCATCTTATTGACTTTTATAATGGAAAAATATTATTCAATTTTATAGAAATATCATTTTTTCTTTATTCATTCATCCAGAGAGAAGAATTTAGCTAGATTCTCTAACCTGATTATTGGCTACCACCAAGTGAAAATGTTTAGGTACCTCTTCAATACAACGATAGCTGTTTCTTTCAGACACCAGAAGCGTAACATGTAAGGATCATATGGGGATTCTCAGAAATAATCTACTGAGTTTTAAAAAAAGTATTCTTGTTGTATAGAAATCCCATTCTTAGGTGTATAACTCAATGGATTCTAATGAATACTCACATAAAATATTTATAACAGTACTACTAATAATTGCTAAAGCTGAACATCACTTAGATGGCCACTAAAGAAAGGGAAAAGGAAACTTTGGTATAAGAATGCCAAGAAATGTTATTCTATAAAACTATTCGATAATGCAATATAAACCAGGATCAGATATATGTCGTTGCAAACGTGAACCTCAGAAGCATTTTTCAAAGTGGAAAATCTAAATATGAAGTCACATATATCATTAAGTTTACGAGAAATATCAATAACTGGTAAATTTATAGAGGAAAATAGCAAGTTGCTGGTTGCTATGTAAGGGAATGAAAATGAACTGTAATAGCTTAATGAGTATGGGGTAATATTCTGATAATGAAAATACCACTAAAGTGTTACATTAGAATAATTTTATGCTATTTCCATTTAAATTAAGATGAAAAGGATGATTCATTTGCTAAAGGGGGAAATTACATGATGGAGGTTGAGAATGTGTCTTTTAGGATATTATGGATAATATAGAACAGTTTACATTATTTAAAAACCAGTATTTTTGCATTAAAATGGAGTGTTATCATGGTGGTAATTATTTTTGCTATCTCAATTATTGGTAGGTTTCTTATTAACTCACATTTCTTGTTTCAGCATCATGTCATGAAATACATTTCTCTGAACATGTGACAAAGCTACAAGAGAGTTCCCTAAACTTCTAAATCTGTCATTTATTAGTAATACCACTGTAAATACTTGTGTGCCAGAATTCATTAGAAGTCACTGAGTTCTGTACATAAGAATGGGATTTCTTGGAAACAAGACTAGCTCTGTAATGTAGTTTTAATTGTTGAATGTTACATTTTTGATACATTTATTCTTGTTTTATTTATTTATTTATTTATTTATTTATTTATTTTTGGCCAGTCCTGGGGCTTGGACTCAGGGCCTGAGCATTGTCCCTGGCTTCTTGCTCAAGGCTAGCACTCTGCCACTTGAGCCACAGCACCACTTCTGGTCATTTTCTGTATATGTGGTGCTGGGGAATTGAACCCAGGGCCTCATGTATACGAGGCAAGCACTCTTGCCACTAGGCCATATCCCCAGCCCCTATTCTTGTTTTATTTTTAAGCTAGTGTAATTCAAACTGAGTCCCTACATTATTTTTAAATTGCTCATTTTTCACATATGTAAGTGCAATGATTTTTATACAAATATTATATCCTGTTACTTCATTGAACTCAGTTATTGTGTGTAATATTTTTAGTAAAAATCTTCTGATTTTCTAAATTAAAAAAATAGCTTTTGGGAAAAAAGAATGGAATTTCTGGTTATCATGGTTATTTTGTTTCATGTCTTGAAGAATTAACAAATTGTTTCCCTTAGTAGTTGTATAATTTTCTCCCCAGGAAAATATTGAGTTCCAGTTTTTTTAAGTAATTTCAAAACTTTATTATTTTTCAGTTTAGGTTCCTTTAATAGCCATGATAATTAGGTACATAGCAGAATGAAATGCCTTCGATTTGTACTTTCCTAGTGACTAATATTTATATCTTATATGTGTGTCTTGGTCATTAGGAGTCCTCTTTGGAGAAATACGTTTTAATGGCCTTTGCCAAGTTTGTAATTAGATTGCTCATGAATTTGTGAAAAGGGACACGTACATAGAAAACTGGAATATTCTTAAAAATGTTAAGATGAATATATTCTGGACAAGCAAGCTCTTTATGTGCCATGCTAATGTTACATTTTTCGACCTCATTCAATAAAGGATCCATTTGTTGTTTAAAAATGTATGCCTTAAATGTCTGGATACAGGGAATTCCTTATGAAATTGTATAAATCTGTTAATTTCATGATTAAATTACAGTCAGATTGATCTTTAACATTCAGGGATAAACATTAGTTTTATTTTTCCCAGAATACCACAGACCCAAGTATCACTTTTGTTTCTGAACATTCACCTAATGAACAGCTGTTGAACTCAAGGAAATATTCTTTTAGTGAGGCTATGCATACAGAGAAGTTCACAAGTCAAATCTGCTCCACTGTCTTATGTTCAAATAGTATTAGAACAAAGACCCACTCATTAACTTTCATATTGCCTGCGTAATTTAATGCTAAACTATCAACAATGATAACTAGTTGGACTGGAAGCCATATGTCCTCAGAGCAAAACATATTTTAGCCTGGACCTTTATGGAAAATATTTGCTGGCTTCTATTACAGAAAAACACAATTTTAATTCAAAAGAAGCAAATTTTATTCAACTAATGGTTAAAACAAAAAAGAGACACATACACATAGACAGAGAACCAAAAAGATTAGTGAACTATACGGATCCTTCTGAAGGAAGAATTTGCAAAATAAACCTGTCTATGCAGAATCTACTTATACTGCTAACATTTTAAGGTCTCTTGGTGTAAACATGGATATTTATAATTCCTCTCTTCCCTTGTTTTCCCTTTGTTTTTTGTTAATCATTTACATCCACTTCCATTACTCACTTTTACTTCAATGTAAACCTTTTTTAATCCTGTAATATCTTTATTTAATTGAATATTTCTGTCCCCTTTCCCCTTTGTGATTTGTAAAATCTGAGAGCTCGTAGGTTTAACTCATTTAATAAAACAGAGACATTTCCCAGCTACAAATTTTGTCATACCCAAGAACAGGACAGTAGACACCTTAGGGCAAACAGAATCTGAAGTAGTACAAAATAGTATGTGTGATTTGCTAGAGGATGGCTTGCCCAATAGCTCTCAAACATCTGCTACAGTTAGAATGAACATTAATCTTTGATGTCCTCCACTCTACTTATTCTCTATCCTTTGGGGCTGTGGTAAACATTGGAGACTCGAATTTCTGAGATTTTGCAAAGAGACAAATTATACCGAATCCACAGGCTGGCAAACCATTCAATATCAACAAATATATACTGTATAAAACATACAACTCTAGGTGCACCGGAATACTTTTAAAAAAAATCTTGACTTATAGCTCCTGCCCTGGAGGAAAGCACATTCTCACTGGTACATTAGAAGAGAATACATTTGGAGAATAAAAAGTTTGACAACTTTTTTTCAAAGTTATACAATTGGTTTATAGGCAGTCAATGTTTGCTATATATGAAATCAGTAATTCAGGAAAAGCTCATGTAGGAAAAAAATGCAAAACAAAAGAAGAAAAAATATACTAATATGAAAAGGCTGAGCCAAGTGCTTGTGGCTCACACCTGTAATCCTAGCTACTCAAGAGGCTAAGATCTGAGGATCATATTTCAAAGGCAGCCAAGGCAGAAAAGTCCATGAGACTCCATCTTTTTAAATTTGTGGTCTTTTAAAAAAACTTTATTTTATTTTTATTTTAAGGGTAATGTACAGAGGGGTTACAGTTACATATGTAAGGCAATGAGTACATTTCTTGTCAAACTTGTTACATTGTTACATCCTCCCTCATTTTTCTCCCTCCTTCACTCCTCCCTAATCCCACCCTTCAAGTTGTACAGTTGGTTTACAGCATGTTGTCTTGTAAGAATTGCTGTTGCATTGGTTCTCCTTTTACCCTTTGTCTCACCATTTTATTTCCAATAAACCACTCAGAAAAGGCCAGAAGTGGTACTATGGCTCAAGTGGTAGAATGCCCAGGGACAGTACCTAGGTACTGGGTGAGAATGTTTAAAGTTGTAACATTAAGATGTAGTGTATTCATAAACTGCTTTGTTAAATGGCACCACTTTCATATATGTTCTTAAGAATAATAAATAGTAAATTATATAATATGAAAACCATAAATTTTGTTGTATTTCCTATCAGAGATAATCATATGCTTCTTTACTGGGCAACAATACATAAGCGAATACTATCTTCTCCAATTTGCACCAAAAGTGCATAGCCTGACAATTAAGTTGTACTGGATAGTCTTTTGTACAATATTTTAGTATTTTGTTAAGTAGCTATGCAGAAAATTTCTCCCTGATAGGTATTTGAATTACTTTTCTTAGAAGGTATTTTGGGTTTAACATAGAAACATATTGAGCAACATTTTCCTATTAGTTGAAATATATAAATCAAACTTGGACTCTTTCTATAAGAGAATTACTAAATCTGCAAGCCTTGGATATTGCTAAGGAGATGAAATTAATATGTAACTGTTCCCTATGCATTATTTACAGAATATACTTTTATTTGAGTGCTTCATTTTTCTTTCACTGTTTTACATATTGCCTCAAAGTATACACACTTTAGGTTCTACTGGATGGCAATAAAACTGAGATAATATTATGAAAATTTTAATTTAATATATACCTTTAATTTAGTTTTGAAGATAAATGTGACAACACTGAAGGTAGTATTTTATCAGTTCTAAATAAACTGTTTTTATAGTAGCATTCACATGGTAGCATTCTTATTCTCTGCATCTTAATTGTGGATATATAAGATTTTAAGAATAATTTATGTCACAATAATGCACACCACCATAAAGACAAAATGCTTTTTCATTTTTTGGCTGGTTGAGGTTTGAACTTAGGTCTTTGCACTAATACACTACTACTTAGCCAACCTTTTATCCCTGCTTTTTGTTTATTTTTGAGACAAGGTCTTACTTCCCAATTCTCTAGCTCTTGGAGTACAATCCACCTGTTTTTAGATTTCCTAGACTTGTTTACACTCTTTAGACTTGTTGAAAAACACGTATGTACCACCACCACCAGATTCCCTCCATTGAAATGGTGTCCTGAAGACTTTTCTGACTGAGCTGGACGGAAACAATGTTTTTTTCAATCATTGCTTTCTATGTAGCTTACAGTGATAGGTGAGCACCATTTTGCTCATCTATTAGTTGAGAATAGAGCTTATTAACTTCTCTGTTTTGGCTGTTCTCAAACCATGATCCTCCAGTTTTTGCTCAAAGTAGTGAGCATTGCAGGTGGGAGCCATGGAAATTTGGCCATAAACTGCTTTTAACTCAGGCTTTCGGTGAATAGATTAGATGCCAGCATTGTGACGTGGTTTGGGAAGTGGGATTCTCACCTTATTTTACAATAAGGTTGCGTGGAGCTTTGATCCTACAGTGAAGATATGAGACAGGCCCTAGAGCACATGATTTTGGGGATGCCGTATTCCTGGCTTGCTCAGAAGTATTTTCATTTTCACCAATATGTGGATTTCACAAATGTACCTATAGTTTAAGCATCCTGAAATCATATGAAGAAGAAATAAAGGTAACTCTTATTTGTGTCTAATGGGTGTCTTATCTTTTGTTTCTAATAATTCACATATATTTTTACATCTGGCAAATGAATCCATGCATAAATCTTCAGCTTTTACATTTTTCAGATCTAAAACTCACCTCACCATTATCTAGTGGCTTAATCATCAACACTCACAGTAAGTAATTCATTATATCCATTTTGTGCATCTGGAAATCAGACCTTGTGTTAGTTACTGAACCCTCCAGCTACTGCTAGTCTTGTGAATTGAATGAGGATCTGACCAGGATCTAATTTATTCCTTTAATATTTCCAATGCTACAGCAGTACCCAAAGCCAAGGCATGCTGTACTACTGAAAGAATCTCTGGAAAATTCTCTAGGGTTCAACCATTCTTTAGTGACACTCCCAGAATACACTATATACTTGATGAAAAGATGTTTTTTTTTTTTTTATGAGTTCTCATAGTGCTTATATATTCAAATTATAATTCATGCAATTCATGGTGATGAGCTATGGGTCAATATTCGATTTTACTTTTGCTATTTAAGTGATTCTATTTCTTTTCACCTCACATCTAATAATGCCCACCATCCTTACAGGCCATCTTTTACCTCAGTTTTTGACTCTAAATCTTATTTTTTGAAATTTCCTTGCCAAAAAAGTTTCACTTAGCAAGGGATGGATTTCATTCCTCACTAACCATGTAATGTTTTTTCTAACCACTCTTTCTAACACTGCCTTTGCCCTCACTGAACTCAATTTAACTTAGTTTCTTCAAAACATGGCAACATTCATTAATTCAACAATATTATTGGATAGCTATAATTTAAATAGATGTTCAAGAAAAACACAAGAAATTAAGATTTGAACCAAGATCTGGAGCAGAGGAAAGTGAGTCCTGCTTTTATGTGCAAAATAATATTCTAGACAGAATGTTCTGATGCTTCTGAGTTATTAGACTTTCTTCTATATTAGAAGCTGGCTCCATGAAATCAAGACTGGCCCAACTGTGTGTTTAGAGTCTACACTTGTATCTGCCATAGTAGATTCACTTAAAAAAAACTAAAACAAACAAACAAAAAAGTTCTCTTCTTCTTTCCTCCTGTGCATTTTGCAATGGTGAAATACTTTTAATTTTCTTAACTCAAGAGCATATTGGATTACTGTCATCAGCAAAATGCCATGTGAATTCTTTTGCTCTCTCTGACATCTTATGCAGGCATTCTTATTATGCTTTCATCCTCAGCCTATCTTACACTTGAATGCATTCAAATTTCACTGCCACTCTTCTAACTACCTCTATAGTCTCACAGAATCCCCCTAGTTTATAACCATTAATTTGATATTTTGATACCTGCCCAGAAGTTTAAAGCTATTTGCAAAATGTGAATCTTACTATATTTTTCTATGCTATTTATGTATTAGACCTGAATAGTTTCAAGAAGAGAACTCCATTGTGAGACTTTCTCATGTAATTCTATTGTTTATGTCTAGTTTCCACATTTCCTAAAAAGAAAAACAGTATCCTGGGCTCTTTGCTTCTTTATTTTTCTTTTAATAGCCGTAATGTGTCCTTTTAGCAAAAAAAACAAAAAACCCAAAAAACAAAAAAACAAAAAACTGTGTATGTGGCAGCTCCATATTGTTCTTTCCTTTTCAAGTCTTTAATATGCAACTTGCTTTCATTTTTAATATTTGTGAGGCCTCCTATAGACATTTATGTAATCCTTTATAGTCTGCTTTTTGAGGGTTTACACTCCCTCTCTTAGGTTTTATTTATTATTTTTTTATTTGTTGATGCCAGTCCTCGGGCTTGAAATAATGGCCTGAATGCTGCCCCTAGCTTTTTGCTCAAGGCTAGTGCTCTACGATTTGAGTCACAGTTCTACTTTTGGCACTTTTTGGGAGGTGTTTGATTAGGAATGCAAGACTCTTCTGTCCTGGCTGACTTCAAACCTCAGTTCTCCGGCTCCTGAGTAGTTAGGGTCACATGCACAAGCTACTTGCACCTGGTTAGATTCTCTCTTGATATTTTTGTTTGTGGTAGGTATTCTGTGTCCAACAACCCTTAAATCTCAGCTACATCAAAGTAAAATGTTGCAGTGTAAAATGATTTCTGCATTTATATTGTAAAATCTGATTGTATAAAATAAATAAAACCTGAACACCAGAGAACTTCTGAAAAATGGTAAGTAATTATGTTGGGCATCCTACTGCTTAACTTACATTTGTCATGTTTCCTAGATACAGGTTCACAGCATTTTTCATATTCTCTTCTGTAAAGTGGCAACACCTTTCTGAGATTATATATCTTGATAACAGAAACAAAGTCAGAGAAGCCAATTCATATTATTTAAATAAACTTGGCACGAAGACAAATTTTCCATTTTGCATCAGGTGAGGAGCTCTGCCTGCCTGCAGAGAGCTGGTAGAGATACAGCAAGAAGCTGGCAGAGCAGGCAGTCTGCTGGGTGTCTTTAAGTTACTTGCGGAGCCAGCAGTCTGGATCTCTCTGCCAGCCTTGTGCAGGTATTTTACAGATGCTCCTCACATGCTTCCTGCAGTTCTCAGGAGCATCTGAAATTCAGAAGCTTGGCAAAGGCATGTTCATCTGATGCTTTCTTATTTAATTTTGCCAAAAGGGGTGATTCTTTGAAAGCGTGAAAATACCTTACCCAGCTACATCAACAGATGTATAGTAACTGAAACTCACTTTAAATACCTAAGGGGATTCTTTCTCTTGACATATATTTAACTCCCATTATGATTAATGGAAGCAATTCTTGATTTACAACATGCACTTGCATTTAGATGGCTAATGTCTACAGAGAGAAGAACCATCAGCACAATTCTGAACTCTGTTTATGATTCAACTATTGCAGAAAATAGTTCTTAGCTTCAGTTAGACCCCATGGCTTGCTTAAAGTATCATTGCATCCATTCTGATAGAACTTCAGGTTCTATACTGCAATAAATTAAGGGAAAAAATGTGACCTAATTAGAAATTTCCAACACAAGATTATTCACTGTCAAGTACTAATGACTACATTAGGGGAAGGGAATTTTAGCCAAATAAAAAAATTATTAGACACAGTAACACTACTAATAGGTTGACTAATTGGTCTCCTCTTCTTTCTACATTAACTTTTCTATGAACTTTAACACGGAGATAGTTAACAAATTCTTTATGTAAATAGCATGCATTGTTATTTAACACACTGATATATAACATATAGAAATTATTCAGATATAAAGAACTATTTTGGTGAGTATTAATTATACTCCTTAAGGAGATTACTACAAAAGACATACTTAAATCTTACAAAATTTACATCATTTTAAATAGTAAAATTTTATTAATTTCAACTTCGAGTCCCTTTGCTATTTATATTGTGTATTACATTTATAATAAAAACAATGGCAAAAATTAAGTATGAAGTTTAGGCTTATTTAATGTTCAAGGTAAGTTGGGCAAAATATGCTCCATGTTCCAAAGTTCTTATATTAAAGTTTTCATGCAAGAATTTGATTATAAGTTTATTGGCTAAAGTTCTTAGTGACAAAAATAAAAACACAATTTGAGAAGTGAATGAAACAATTTTCAAGTACAGCTTCCATTATAAACACTCTGAATTTAGAATTACAGGTTCAGTTGTGAAACTACGTGTGCATTCACACAGATACTTGTAAAATATTTTTTAGCAATCCTCAAGTAATCTTTTATTCACAAAACTTGGTAAAAATGTTAAATCAGGATTCTTTTTTTCTTAACTAATACTAGCAACTCCAATGTATTAAGTTGTGTACTTCTTATTTATCGACCATCTACTACATTGGTACTAAATTGGCTCTGGTCTTGATGTAATGGGCAGTCAGTAAACCAAAAGAAAAGAATTTTTGGTATTTTGAAGCATGAATTCCAAAAATTTCTAGTTGTAATAGATCTGGCACAATCATGGAGAATAGTTTCATTTATTCTAAGTTGTACCACATTACTGTCTATTTACTTGTTTTATTTAGGAATTATACAGTCAATACCATATAACTATATTCAATGAAGTACAGCCTTATCTTAATTCTATATTACAAAATAGCAGAAAAAAATCTAGTTTTTATTATCATTTTCTGCTAAATAGATTCAGCATAGTGACTTCAAGTACTGAAAAAAATCACACATACACACATATATATGATACACACATATATATGTACGTACATATACATGTACGTACATATACGTGTACGTACATGTATATGTACGTACATATATATGTACGTACATGTACGTACATATATATGTACGTACATATATATGTACGTATCATATATGTACGTATCATATATATGTACGTACATATATATATATATATATATATACAGAGGGAGAGAGGGAGAACGAGAAGTACTTCCTTTAGCTTACTCACAGATATCAGAAAAATACTCAAAGTTTTGTTTTGCTTAAACTTTTCTACTAAATTTTTGTGGTCAGATGACACAAAGGATGTGGAAAATGGAAACAGACATTAAATAGTTTATACTAAATTATTTAAATGAAAGGTTACTATTGGCCTTTTCTTAAGTTAATCTCAGCTCCTAAGAAGTCATTTTATCAGGAGTTTATTCCTATTCATATTCAAAATCTGATTGACAGTCTACAAAGAGCATATAGGAAAAGCCCTTCATTGAATTCACATTTTTAAACTGTGACTAGGAACTACTCAAGGATATCACAATTGAGTTAATTTGCCATGTGATTCATTACCAAATGCATTCACATGGAAAATACATTGTTCACTATGTATTTTTTTTGTAGCTTTTGGTAAGACATACAAATTTGTTTGCCTATTTTTAGGCTATTATCCTTAATAGAACATATTTATCTGACAGATGTTGTTTTAATCATGCATGATTTGGAACAAAACAAAATCTATATAATTTTGCTCAAATTAGAAAGTATGTATATATATTTATTATTTATTACTACAACATATATATGTATATATATAAACATAAAAATTCTGCAACAAAAGTGGAATGATTGAGAAATGAGTATCTTCAACTAGATCATTTAGATCCTGTGATTATTGAGACTAATGAATTCCAAACTCATTTTATTTTAGGAACTTTTTTTTGCCTCACCTTGCTGTGAAGATTTTTTTCTGCTTAAGACAACCCACTCATGATCTCATGACATTGGACACTAGTTCCTGCTTGTATTTACGCATCTCACATTCTTGGAATTTAAAGACCCTCTCTGTCTCTGCATTCTAAATGAAAATTTCCTGGAAAGAATTGATTACTGTGCAGGTTCCTCAAAAGACTAAACATAGAGCTCTCCTATGACCCAGCAACCCCACTTGTGGGCATTTACCCAACTGAATGCAAACAAGGCCATACTGAAGCTACCAGCAAAACCATGTTCACTGCAGCATTATTTATCATAGCTAAGATATGGAACCAAACCAGATGCCCCACATTAGATGAATGGATCAAGAAAATGTGGTACATATACACAATTCTATGCTTCCATCAGAAAGAATGGCATCACCCCATCCATAAGGAAATGAAAAAACTTGGAAAAATCATATTAAGTCAAGTAAGCCAGACCCAAGAAACATAGATTCCACAGTTTCCCTTATTGGTAATTGTATATGTCTAGGAGAGTTCTAGAAGAGGTTAAAATAGCTCAATAGCTATGTACATATAACTATATAAGATGATGCTGAGTGAAATGAACTTCAAGTTATGGAAACAAGAGGTTTTACTTCATTGTTTTTAATGTACTGTGTGAAGTTCTTTATTCTCATTTTTTCTCTTGATTTAGCTCCTTTGTCATTCTGTTTGATTTGGGTACCCAGTGTATTATATATAGGTTTTTCTGATTTGGGGAAATGAGGGGGATAACAAACTGGTGAGACAAAGGACAAAGGATGCACAGCTATGTTCACAAGAAACATGTTGGAAATGAACTGTACAACTTGGGGTTGGCATTGAGGGGGAAGTGCAAGAAAAAAGAGGAAGGGGGTAACAATGTTGGACATTGTACTCATTGCCTTATTATGTAAATGTAACCCCTCTTTACATCAATAAAATTAAGTTAAAAAGAGTTGGTGACTTGTTATAAATACAATAATTATTTTCTTCTTTCTTCCATCTAACCTTAAATAATTATTTGTTTTCACGCGGATAACTGAAGCTACATAATTCCACACTTTTTCAGACACTAACCTTTGGAGACATTCCAAAAGTTATTGATACTGGCAATAATACATGGGCTGGAAATTTTTGGTTGTCTCAAGAGTCTGACTGCAACAAGATATTTTCTTATTCTTTGACATATGTTGAATCCACGGAATGAATTGACCTACTTAGTTTGTTCTTTGTTTGAAGGGTTAACGGGGGATAAAAGTTGGAAGTCAAAATACAGAATCCAAAAGATGATTAGTAACAGCAATAGTTATTGAATGTTTTGATGTTTGGCAAGGAAAGGAAGAATGAAAATAAATTAGTGGCATAACATGCAGTTGGTAATCTTGGATGTTTTTCTTTTTATTAGGAATGAACAGTGCGGACATATTCATAGTTTAAGAGAAAGATTTAGTAGAGAAGAGACAGAACACAATTAACAGAAAAAAATGTTGAGAAAGAAATTGAAAAGTCACCATTTTTAGGTTTGGATAGAGAAACTTGATCTGTCTCTACCCAAATCTATATAGTCAACACATGATGCATGAATTTTATTTGGTATTGAATTTATTTATTAAATTAAGTACGATGTTCATTTTTTACCTGAGGAAAATGTTAGTGAATTTGAAAAATGGTTAACTTTTGTGAGAAAGTCCACTATATACATTTACTTGGAGTAGCAGAATTGTAAACCTGGTTAATTTGAACAAT